>NC_086318.1:144626168-145868668 GCF_036172605.1 Pelobates fuscus
CGATCGAGGATCTTGGTAACAGGTCACGGCGGAACATTCGCCTCCGTGGCCTACCGGAACAGGAGGGTGAAGGCTCCCTCATAGACGTTGTTCTGGACATTTTCAAGCCGCTTCTTCCAGGGGTGCCGGACTACTTGTGGCACATTGAACGGGCACACCGGGCGCTTCGGGCCAGAAGGGCGGATGACAGGCGGCCGAAGGACGTCATAATTAAGTTCCTGTCTTTCCAGACGAAAGAGGCTTTGATGAAACGGGGCAGGGAAGGCCCCATAGTGTACAAGGGGACTTCCCTGGCCTTGTACCAGGATCTAACCCCGACGACCCTGCGGAAGCGACGAGACTGGCGTCCTATCACCGAACTCCTGCAGCAGGCCTCAGTCAAATATGCCTGGGGTCATCCTTTCAGGTTGCTGGCCTTCAAAGATGGCAGAACCAGAATCTTGTTTGCAGATGGCGATCCGGCGGGCTTCCTGAGAGAGCTGGGGATCCGACCTCCGGAGGGCTTCGCAGTTCCGGGAGCGGCGGCGGAGGTCCTTCAGGCCCTCCCTCGAGAATGGTATGAGGCGGGCGAGTGAGTGCGATCGGTCTATTCTACGCGAATGCTGGTCGGCTACCGGTGGCTCCGGGCGGTGAGCTTTCCTGGGGGGGTCCCTGTTGTTTGGGTCGGCGGGCTGCGGGGGCTGCATTTCCTTCCCCTCCTTTAGCTCTCGGGTCAGACTCGGGTCTCTGTTATAGGCAGCGAGGCCCCCCAAGAATGGCAAGATCGGGTTTTTTTTCCTCGGCCCCGGGTGGGCAACTTATCTTTGGGGCGGGCTAGGGTTTTCATTATTATTGTTGTTGTTATTATTACGTTCATTAATTTCATTATGATTATACTTATTGTTATTATGGTCACCGCTATTATCGTTGTCGTTGTTATGCTTCGGCTGCCGGTTCTCGCCCACGTTTCCCTATGGACCCTCTGGTTTGAGCCCCGGCTCCTGTTTGCTAGTGCGACCACGGGAGGGGAGGGATCTGTAACATGTCGCTAGTGGGCTCTGTCTACACAAACTTTGCTGGACTGACATGGCGGTGGGCGATTTTGCGTTTTAAGTGTATCATCTTTGTTTTTCACTTCTCCCCTATCCATGGTTCAACAATTACTGTACATGTATTTTGCATTCTAGGCCTGGGGACCTTGGGACGGATCTGGGGGGCGGGCGGAGGATTTTCAGATGCAGTTGGGGTGTGTGCTGTACAATACATTGTGATGGTTCACGGCCGCGTTGTGTTGCGGAGCATTAGCCTTAGGCTTATATATGCCCTCCCCCCCCCCCTCCCCCCCCCCCTCCCCCCCCCCCTCCTGCTGCTCCGGCCAGTGGGACCCGGGTGGCTATATGTCTGAAATATATTGTTTACTACCCCTTGAGTATTGTACTCAGACAAATGTAGTCAGGAGGTTGGGCCACCCCTTTAATAACTACCAATGTCTTTGAAATTGTTAACCTTAAATGTCAAGGGCCTCAACGCTCCAAGCAAACGTCGCCTTATGTTTAGGGATCTCAAACGTAAGAATCCGGATATAGCATTCCTGCAGGAGACACATATACCGACCTCAGCGAAATTCGCGCTTAGGGATTATACTTTTCGGACCGTACACGAAGCGAGGGCTCTAAATAAACGGAATGGGGTAGCGGTGCTAATACATCACAGATGCCCATTGCGGGTGGGTACTGTTACGGCCGACCCGGGTGGGCGCTTTATATTAATTTCGGGCTATCTATACTCTCATACCATCCACCTCCTCAATATCTATGCCCCCAATGACCCCTCTGTGGATTTCTGGGACAATATGACCCGGATGGTGAACGGCTTATCTCCTGGCATGGTGGTGGTGGGGGGAGACCTTAACGCCACGCCATGCCCAGCGGTGGACAGAGGACATTGCAGGGGACTCCCGCGGTCACACGGGAGAGGCAGACAAGATAAGTTGCTTCATTCCTTCTTGCATCATACCGGTCTCATAGACATCTGGAGAGCACACCACCCTGATCGACGAGATTACACTTTCTATTCGGCGCCCCACGACACCTACTCTAGAATAGACTTGTTTTTAGTTAACTCTTGTTCTGCACCCAGGGTGTCGGGCAATGCGATTGGCTCCATTACATGGTCAGACCACGCGGAGGTCACGCTGACCCTGGATAGGTTGTGTGTGGCCTCTCCGTGGTCTTGGAAATTGAACACCTCTTTACTGCATGATCCGGCTGTGGTTGAAACTGTTCGTAGGGAATTGCTGGAATACTTTGCGCGAAACACGGAGGCTGGAATTCGACCAGCCACGGTGTGGGCCGCACATAAAGCGGTAATCAGGGGTATATTAATTCGCGAGGCCTCCCTGAAGAAAAAACGTAAAACACAACTTTTATCATCTTTGCTAGAGGCTCTGGGGAAGGCGGAAGAAAAGCACAAAACGGCACCATCATCCGACAACCTGTCGGACGTCCGTAACCTTCGATCTTCGATACGCGACGCACTTACTGACGACACCGCTAGGGCTATGACATGGTCCAAGAGGACCTTTTACGAGAAATCCAATAAAATGGATACGTTATTGGCTAGGTCTCTCCGCCCGAGACAGGGACATTCGCATATAACAAGGATTAAGGGTGCTTCGGGTAAATTCTGTACGGATCCTAATGAAATCGCTCGGGTTTTTACGGAGTACTTCACTGGTCTTTACAATCACTCTAATGGGACTGCTTTGGACCAACAACGCGAAGCGGAGGATACCCGGGCCTTCCTGGCACGCTTATCCCTTCCGGTATTGCGGGGTGTCGAATCTGCCGCCCTCGGGGCACGCATATCCGCTGAGGAGATAGCCGCTGCCATTTCCATGTTGAAAGGCAATAAAGCCCCAGGCCCGGATGGATTTGAGGGCAGCTATTACAAGACTTTTCATGAGGAACTTGTTCCCCATCTGGAGTCGTGGTTTAATGATCTAATGGAGGGAGGCATGCCGGACCGGGATATGTCGCTAGCGGATATCGTACTTCTGCCAAAACCGGGGAAGGATGATCTTAACCCGGGTAGCTTCCGCCCCATCTCATTGATCAATCATGATTCAAAGATCCTGGCAAAAATTTTAGCTACTAGGCTGAACCCCCTACTCACTAGATTGATACATCCGGACCAGGTGGGCTTCGTACCCGGACGGCAACTCTTCGAGAATACCAGGCGGAATGTCGACCTTATCTGGAGGCAAACAACTAGAAAAATCCCAACGCTGTTATTGTCCCTCGACGCGGAGAAGGCCTTCGATAGGGTTAAGTGGCCCTATCTCTTTGAGGTCCTTCGCCATTTTGGCTTACCGGATACTTTCATTACCATGATCAAGGCAATGTATACGGACGTTAAAGCACGGGTTCGGATTTCAGGGGCGTCACTGACGCCCTTTCACCTAGGGAATGGTACCAGGCAAGGATGCCCCTTGTCCCCCTTGCTGTTTGTCCTTTCCCTGGAGCCCCTTTTGCAGGAGATACGTAGTAACCCAGGTGTCCATGGGGTTTTGATCAGGGGTCAGCGGTACGTAGTGTCGGGCTTTGCCGACGATATATTGCTGACCCTAACAAATCCAATTGGCTCTATGGGGACACTGGCGGAAATATTGGATACCTACGGCGGGCTCGCCGGGTACAAGGTGAATATGCCTAAATCGAGCGCACTTCCTCTCTGCATGACTGAAACAGATATAACAACTATCGGGGATACCTACCGGATTAGGATAGCGAGGGACCAGATCAAGTACCTGGGGGTAAGGTTGACAGCGGATCCAACACATCTATATACACAAAATTTCTCACCTTTGTTGCGCGCCCTGATCACCGATATGGAGAAATGGATAGACAAACCAATTTCTTGGATTGGTAGAATCCATTCGGTGAAAATGAACGTGCTGCCCAGAATCTTGTTTCTGTTCCAGGCCCTCCCGGTTAAGCTGACTAAATCTGACCTAGGCGGGCTCCAGCAGGCGATAGGTAAATTTATTTGGCAAAATAAGAGGCCAAGAGTCTCCCGAAACATTCTATATAGAGCTAAAACAAGGGGGGGCCTGGGACTCCCGAATCTATACTTTTACTACTTGGCGGCGCAGCTGTCACAGGTAGTTCTATGGCATTCCCCTCCGGAGGAAAGGCGGTGGGTAGACTTAGAATCGTCTCTCATGGGTCCCGACTTACCTCAATTTCTGATGTGGGTCCCTAAGGAAAACCGACCCTCGACCTGCATCGAATGTCCGGCTATTGTGAATTCCCTGAGAATTTGGGATGCTACCTCGACTAAATACGGTTTATCACCCGGGCTTTCACCCTTAGCCCCCTTTTTGAGAAACACGGCCTTCACTCCTGGACTGGAGGCTAGAGACTTCGGGGGCATTGAAAGTACAGGGATACAGCGTCTTTGCCATCTGTACAAAGGTGGCTCCCTAGTAACGTTTGAAGAATTGAAAGATAGGGCCACACTGCGCCCTGCCGACTTTTTTCGCTACCTCCAGATTCGGGACTTTGCCCAAACCCCTTCGATTAAGATCAGCGCCCAGAAATCGCTCACATTCTTCGAAACTATATGTCTCAAAGAACGGTCCCCTGGGGGCCTAATCTCCTTATTATACACTCACTTAAGTTCGAGTACGAAAGAATGGGGGGACCTCACTTACATATCTCAATGGGAAGCTGATTTGGGTGAGGAACTGGAAGGCATTGATTGGCAAGAGATTTGGGAAGCTGCGGCCACTTCCTCTATATGTGTCTCCATGCAGGAACAAGCATACAAAACTATCTTCCGGTGGTACACCACACCGGTAAAGTTATACAAGATGCGTAAATCGCCCACGGACTTATGCTGGAGAGGGTGTGGTTTGCAAGGGACGTACCTACATATGTGGTGGGATTGTCCCAAGGCACAAAAATTTTGGAGCTTAGTGGCCGGGCTTCTGAAAGATATCTTTGACAAAGCAGTTAAATTAGACCCCTGGGTGTTCCTTCTGGCCAGATCTTTAGGAGACTGGTCCAGGGCGGAACAGGCGTTATTGCATAAAGTGAACCTAGCGGCCAGGAGGGCACTCGCCCAAGCTTGGCTACATAGCGAGGCTCCCTCGCTTGACGCTGTCATACAGAAAATCAAGGATGCTTTCCTCATGGATAAGCTAACGGCGCGGGTCAGATGCACCCTCAAGAAGTTTGACAGGGTTTGGGCCCCGTGGATAGATAGCGGAATAGGCGATTAAGACCGGACGGCTAGGATATCTCCCCCGAGCCCTCGTTTCGAGGGCTGAACACTCGACCCCGCTCCACGCCCATGAGACAACGCCCTGTGAGGGTCCTCCCCTGCCTTAAACTTCAAACCCTTGAGGTGGCCCCGACCTCGGTCCAGTGCTTTGGGCTTCTAGATCTATACCACCTCCTATAGCTATATAGCGCTTAACCACGGAAAATATTCATAGTTATCGACGGCTAGCAGTATATTGCACTCCCCCCTCCCTACATCTTTTCCTCCCCTTCTCTCCCCCCCCCCCCTATGGAAGTTCCTCCTTTCTTTTTCATCTCTCTCTCTCTTCTCTCTCTACGATCGTCTCCATTTTCACCACATATCATCTTTTACTCTGTTCCCTCTATAGCAAAACTCTCACGACCTATGCATAGGGAACCGATGCAGCACTGTAGATGCGGTTGGTCAGTTAGACCATATTGATGTTGCAGGGTTGGCTAGTCCACCCTCGCGGGGGCTTCGAATGTTTTGCTGGGGATAGACGGTCTATTTGATATGAACACATGCCCTACATCTTACTGATCACGAGTGCTACGCTAGATCGAACGGTGTATGGGGATTGATCATTTTCTATATTTCTTAAAAATTAAAAACCCAAGGCGCTGCACCATGACTATTTATATCCCGTTGGAATATGGCGAACAGACAACCATTAATGGAGACTCTGTCAGGATTATCCGCTCAGTGATTTATTTACTCTCTTCATGTACCAGTAACTGTATTTGATGCTTTCCTATGCGATGTTATAACCATCAGTCACTGCTGTTTACTGTTGTCTTTTTGAATTCATGTGGTGCTTTGCCTTGTTATAAATAAAGAATTTAAAAAAAAAAAGAAACTATTATCTTTTACTTTGCAGGTGCCCCTCCCCTATTGGCTGTCATGGTCTCCCCAAAGGTATGAGACTGAAATTGTTTAGAATTAAGCTGGGTTGAGCATTTTGGGAAAACAAAGCATTAACTCTGTGTGATTTGTAAACGGTTCAATAATCATAGGGTAGCTTAAGTCCCGAGTAGGAGAGAATTATAATATGGCATTACAGGAGGCCGATTGTCCTAGGCCTAATGTCCCAGAGAGAGACTTCAAGAGTCTCTTTCCAGCATTGCATCCTGCAGAGGGACTCATCCATCCCTGCTTTCAGGGCCGAGTGCCTCAGAGACGTACTTGTCTGCTTGCTTAGGTAGAGGCCTATTGCATACCTCTCAGGGATGCTTGTCGGTGCTGGACGGGTCTGTCTCGGGTAGGGGTGCAGGCTCTTTCCGGCTCTGGTGTCGAGCTGCTCTGTAGTTGCCTGCTTGGGTGGTGCTGGTTGTGTCTTGTGTAGGGTGGTAATCGCTGGCGAGAGCCGCCACGTTGTTATGGGCAAATGCAAATATTGTATTTCTCAAACTGTGTACTTTGTCAAGGTGTTAGAAATGGAATCTATTGTTTTTCATACATGTTTCTAAGCAATAACATTTGATCTACTATCAGTGCACAATATGTTTACGTCATTTTGTCCCAGATGAGAGAAAATAACAATGCATAAACAAGCTTCAAGGCTATGCTACAACTCTTTCAGTACATAATATACTCAGGTAACCCTAAGTAGATAAAGAAGTTCAGACTTTAAGATGCCATCGTGTCCTAAGTCAGGGAAATTTCCATGATGTGTACACCCTTTACACATCCTTGTATTTTTGCCACGTTAAGGGAGGTCCTAAAATGAATAAAAAGTAAAAAGTAACTTTTTCATATATGAACAGACTACATAAAATTATGGCTAAGATTGTATGGTTAGCCCTGCTAAATTCTATGCTTTAAGACGTTCTAGTGGTAAATAGGGGAACCAGCTGTGGTTACCATTGGCGCCCCACGCAGCTGGTTCCCTAATCTGTAATTGCGGCAGCATATAGCTTTTAAAGTAACAATTATTTCACCCATCATGCGTAGTTGACGGTGTGCTTTGTAAAACCTTTTTTTTTTTTATTATTATTATTGCCCAAGAAATCTCTGAACATATTCAGAATTTTTGGGAGCAGCAAGTATAGATAGCAGATTGCAATGGACACCATTACAATATCGCTTTGCCAATTGAGGTCAGAGATTTAAAGAATGAATAAATAGATATATATAGACTAGGCAATAAGAGCATTTACATGCAGTACCAGGCATTTAGCAGCCTGCTGACTCAGAGCTAGGAACCGATTTATTTAAAAATAAAAAAATTAAATTAAAAAAAAAAAGTTTTAAAAAGCCCACAGTCAACCACACATGATGGGTGAAATAATTGCTTCTTTAAAAGCTATATGCTGCTGCAATTATGTATATAAATACAGATTAGGGAACCAGCCGCGGTTACAGTCTGGATTTCTCAGCCGGCGGGAGACAACGTCTTCTTTGGTGCCATTTTTTTGGCCTGCTTTGCTTGGCCGGGTGAGCCGCCTGGACAGTAGCGGTAGGGTGGCACCATAGGTGAGTTTACGACCTGAGTGTGTGTGATGCTTAGTCGTTTGTTGAGTTTCTTCTAGAATGCCTCAAATGCAGTGTCTGGCTCCTGTGTTGTGTCAGATAGCTTGGGTTTGCTCTCCGCCATATTGGAGTCAGCTCGACTGTGTATGCGGTTGATGCCACAGCCTCTGGAGGGACCTTCCTGGGACCGGGATTACCCCCACCGGTCCATAGGGGGTGGATGAGAGCCCACAATCAATCTTTCAGCCATTGAAGGTGACAGGGGAGCGGCCGTCTCCCCAGCGCTAACGATGCTGGTGGGCCTTGAGGATTGCCTGTTGTGCCACATATTAGGTATCTGCAGGAAGCCCCCGATTTTCCCTTACCGTTAGGTGCTCGTGTGAGGAGATGGAGTTACTTTGTAGGCTCATAAACCGGGAGATATGCCCGTAGGAGCAGCTATTTCCTGCGTCCTCTCTGCTCAGCGGTCAGGCCCCGCCTCCCCCCCATTTTGCAGATTTTTGTCTGCTTGTTTAGGGTAATTCTGTACGCATATGCAAGGTCTGATACAGGGGTATGCTTGGACATGGATATTAGCAAGGTTACTCACTAGAGACTGTATTTTCACAAACTATATCACAATGGAAAAACTTGGTAAAAAAGAAAAGAAAATTCTCCAACTCCGCTATAATCACAATGGGCTATTTGCCTTATTTCATTTGCGAAAATGTGGAAATTCCATATAGTGTGTGTGTGGTGGCCAGATGTGAAGGGTGTGTGTGCCGTGTGTCAGATGGGTGCAATGTGTGCTGGCTATACGTAATGTGTGCTAGCTGTATCTAATGTATATTGATTTTCCTGGATTCCTGGTGGTGTAGTGGTGAGTCATAATAATGGTGGTGGTCCTGAATCCTTGTGATCTAGGGAGGGAGGGTGAGGTCTGCACGCCCAGTGGTTACAGGCATCAGCAATTCCCCATTTGTGGTCTTAGCCTTCAGTGAGTCAGCATGCATGCTGGGAATCCTGTAGAATGTGGTCTGATTTACTCAAGAGTGCCATACCGTGAGGGAGCTATTACTATGGTCTGCACCTGCCAAATGTCCCTTCCTGCCCCAGACCTATCCTCACTATAGCAGCTCTGGTGCTCTTCTGCGGCAGGGTTTTAAGGCCAATCAAACTGGATGCTGGGTGTCAGGTAATATAAATTTATGGCTGCAATATATGGACAGTTACTACAATGCATACCATGAAATAAATCATCAGAACTTCCAATTATTGTATTTCTAAGGTGCCGCTATGCCATGAAGGGACTCTCTGTGCACAAAGGGTAATAATTTAAATAGTACACAAAACAGCAGAGTTTAAGAGGGAAATTTTGGTCCATATTTTGGTAGTTATA
The DNA here is from genome assembly GCF_036172605.1 of Pelobates fuscus. NCBI lineage: Eukaryota > Metazoa > Chordata > Amphibia > Anura > Pelobatidae > Pelobates > Pelobates fuscus. The sequence continues at coordinate 144,635,302 of NC_086318.1, forward strand.
AACTACGATCCACTTTGCCACATATCAAGTGAAGAAAGAGATGTGGTATTGGGGACCTCCAATAGCCTTTACTTTACCCTCTAAGGAGTTTAGAGCTGGATTAGTGAATTTATTTTGTTTTTGCAGATATAGGTAGTTCCCAGAAGGAGATGTACTTAAGAGCAATCAGAGTTCTGTAGGTGTTTTAATGGCGGTCATGGAATAAAAAAGCCTGAAAATAACTTCAGAGTCAGGTAAAATACACACTACGGTGTCTTGTTCTGCATCTAGTTTCTGGACACTTTTGGGCTTAAACACCATTCCTCCAGTAAGATACTGTCCCGTTTGTGTACAGGAATAATGTTTTCCCAGATGGGCTTACAGCTGTATTGTCATTGATTTCCTCCACCCATTCCCTGTTGTAAGAAGATGGGTGGGAAGAGTAACGTTTGTAAGGTACTCTCATTATGTGGACAAACAATGAAAGAGGTAAAGAGGGGTCAATGTCACTGGACACTATGGACCCTGGCCCAGAGGCAGATCCACTTGGCTCTGAATGGTGTACAACTGCAACTACGGTGTCTATATAGACTAATGATTCTATAACAACAAAGACCTTAGACATGTCACAGCACGCTTACACATGAATCACACGTATGAAGGTATAAATAATACACTATTGTTTAAATATGTATCTGCTAAAGAACTCTTTTACAATAAGTAAATGAAAAAAAAGATTATGCTGCATAATAACCAGAGATTATCAAGCTTCTGCTGGCTTGGAAATCCATGTTGATCAGTACAGGAGTTCACTTAGCAGAAAGATCTCTCTGGGGAATAGGCAATACTTCCCTTCAACTGCAATGCTATTGACAGGTTTCCACTATCCAGCTTCCCCAGGCGGCTGAGTGACACAGGCTGGGACAGACAGCAGTTCATTCCAGAATGTCATAGACAGATGATGCTGATGGAGTTTAGTGCATTGCTAAGCCTCTGGGTGTCACATCCAAGCAGTTTGATTCATGTGTAGACACAGCTACATGTAATTGTTAATAAGACAGACTGGTTGTCAGTGACAGAATGCTAATGGCAGCATGAAGTACAGCTAGCTTGTCTAAAAGCCATTTGCTCACATTTAGTGAAGCAATACCAAATAGTCTGTTAAAAACCGTCGCCTGCTATTAATTCTTCTGAGTGTTGATGGAGATTGCTTGTGATCCATTTGTCTTTAAAATTATATTTTGCATAACCTAACGAACCTAAATATTTTATATATATTAAAATAAATATAAACACACATACACACGATTTTTATTTTATTAATGAACACTGTAGGGCATTCTCCCACAGTCAGTACATACCATGCAAACTAATTTAGCACCTTTGGGCAATCCTTCCAAAATTAGATTTGTGCACACCATGACAAACATTACACAGCAGAACGCCAAGTGTACCTGGATCATAATGGAAGAAATTATGTTGCCTAAACACAGACCTGCAGCATAGACAAACGTTTCAGGTCACTCAGATCACTTCATCTCAATGAAATGGGCTGGCTGCAGTGGTCCATTGAAGATTCTTCCAGTGCACTGACAGAGTCCCATATCTATGAATACCAGGGACCTGTACCAAGTCACCACAGTATGAGCACATCATTAGAGGCACTCAACTATGCAGTCGGCACTAGGACCATGCAGGGAGTGCCTCAGCGGTGCTCCCTATATAGTACTGAAGACTGGAGGCCAGCCATAGAGACTGCCAGTGGGTGGGCCTGCCTCTTTTCTGAACAGCCTTGGACATCATAGGTTTAGCCTCACTGTCTGCCTTGCAAAAAGGAGCCCTGGACTGTCGATCACGGTCGGGTGGGGGGGACACACTGCCGGAGACCCCAGCAGTCCCCCTGCAGCAGCTCCGGCCACCCCGGCCCTCCAGGGCCATGTGATCACCATGAGCTGCCAGCAGGAGGACTGTCTGAGCGGTCAGGCAATTCCCCAGGCTGCTAAAAAGTAAAAAAAAAAATAAAAAAAATAAAAATAAAATAAATTGTATATATATAATTCCCTAACTTGACCCCTGTAAGTTTGCAAAAACCCATAACACCTATACATTGAGGCACTGTTGTATTCGGGAGATGTTGATGAACACATATTGGGGTGTTCTATGTCAGAAATGCATAACAGGAACTGAGAATCCATGCCTAAAGTACAATGTACGAGAAAAAGAACACCAAAAATGACTACCCAAAAGTTTGACAAAGACTGATGGTAGAATTAGTGCAAGTAAAGAGTTAAAATACCACCATTTGAAATACCTTACGGTGTCTACATTTAAAAAAAAAAAGTTATGGTTTGATGGGGGTAAATTACATTGTCCGGCTTCATGTCCCTAATCAGGGGAGGGCTGGCAGCCTTAGGCCTGGGGGGCAAATCCAGTCAAGTGGCCCATTGCACCAAGAGGAGTGTAAAAACACCAGTCACCTAAACAGACACTCAATGACAGGCACACACACACTTGCTGATTTGGCACACACTAAAAAACACACACTCACTGACAGGCACACAGACCACACACAGAAAGACACACTGTTACAGGCATACTGACTCAGACAGACAGACATACTGGCGCACACACACACACAGACATACTGGCGCACACACACACAGACATACTGGCACGCACACACACACACATACACCCAAACTTTACACTTTTAAAACTAGTAGACAGGGGCTGAGTAAAGAGACAGGGCTGTAGTGAGGGGACAGGGGCTGTAGTGGAGGGTATAAGCTGTAATTGGGGGTTTAGGAAATGTAGGAGGGGATAGAGGCTGAAGTACGTTGAAGGCTACAATTTGGGAAAGGGACTGTGGTGTGGGTGATATGGGTTGCAATTGGGGAAGAGGAGCTGTAGTGAGGATGTTATGGGGCTGTAGTGGGGGGCATGGGGCTGAGGAAGGGGTCAGGAGCTGAGAGGGGGAAAGGAGCAGGGAAAGGGTGGGATAGGGGCTGAGAGGGGGGCAGGGGCTGCGGAAGGGGCATAGGGGCTGAGGAAGGGGATAGGGGCTGAGGAAATGGACAGGGCTGAGGAAAGGGACAGGGGCTGGGCAAAAGAGGACAGGTGCTGAGGAAGGGGGACATGGGCTGAGGAAGGGGGCAGGGGTTGAGGAAGGGGGCAGGGGCTGAGGAAGGGGACAGGGCTAAAAAAAAGGTAATGGGACATAGGCTGAGCAAAGGGACAAGGGCTGAGGAGGGAGGACAGGTGCTGACTAAGGGGACAGGGGCTGAGGAGGGGGGACAGGGGCTAAGGTAGGGGACGGGGCTGACTAAGGGGACAGGGCTGAGGAGGGGGGACAGGGGCTGACTAAGGGGACAGGGCTGAGGAGGGGGGACATGGGCTTACTTAGGGGACAGGACTGAGGAAGGGTGACAGGGGCTGAGGTAGGGGACAGGAGCTGAGGGGGGCACAGGGGCTGAGGAGGAGACAGAGCCTGACTAAGGGGACAGGGCTGAGGAAGGATGACAGGGAATGACTGAGGGGACAGGGCTGATGAGGGGGGACAGGGGCTGAGGAGGGGAATAAAAAAAAAAACTAAAGTGTATTTCCCCGCTCCCTGAGTCTTACCATAGGCCAGGGAGGGGTGGGCAGGAGCAGCAACCAGCATACAGCAGCCAGCAGAGTCAGCCGGCCTCTCCTGATGATGTCAGGAGGAGGGGGCGTGACTTCCTTTGCTCTTCTCCCAGACTCCCCAGCGGTCCTGGGAGAAGAGCAGTGAAAGTCATGCCCCCTACTCCTGACATCATCAGGAGAGGCCAGCCGACTCCACTGACTGCAGGGAGAGAGATAAGTTGAAAAATTTGAGTCCTCAGCCAGAGGCATTTTTTCTGGATGCGGACGGCCCTGGGTTTAGAGCGGCCTGGGGGGCAATTGCCTCCCTGCCCCCCTTCCCAGCCCGCCCCTGTCCCTAATAGGACATGGGTGCTTTGTGACCAGCTATGATAATTTAAAGTTGGGAAACTGGAATGTGCACCCTCCAAATAAGATATTTTAGCCCCCAGAGAACCCGACACACCTATACATGGGTGGAATCACATTACTCAGGAGATGTGTCAAAATATTTTTTTAAAATTTGGCATAGATTGGTGGTAAAATGGTTGCATGAAAAGAGTCAAAATACCCCAAGTTTAATACCTTGTATTGGTTGTCTTTTAAAAAATATATAGATGTGAAGGGTTATTCAGCGATTCCTAAAAGATATCAGTGTTACAATGTAACTTTTGTTAACTTGGGGAAAAAAATGGCTTGGAAATAGCAAAGTGCTACTTGTACTTATAGCCCTATAACTTTGCAGAAAAAGCTAAGAACGTGTTAACATTGGGTATTTGTAAACTCAGGACAAAATTTAGAAACTATTTATCACAGGTGTTTTTGGCGGTTGTAGATGTGTAACAGATTTTGGGGGTCAAAGTTTGAAAAAGTGTGTTTAACTTTTTTTCATCATATTGTAGAATTATTTTTATAGTAAATTATATAATATGATGAAAATAAATGATATATTTAGAAAAAACATTTAATGGCGATAAAAACAGTATATTATATGTGTGGGTACAGTAAATGAGTAAGAGGAAAATTACAGCTAAACACAAACACCGCTGAAATGTAAAAACAGCCCTGGTCCTCAACGGTAAGAAAATTGAATAGCGGTCTGGTCACTAAGGGGTTCAAGGGATTTTATAGTGCTCGGAATACAAAGTTTTATTCCAAACTCTACAGTGTCCTCCAGTCCCTTGTCCCTCGCAGCCTCCCTGGCACATAAAGAGTTAAAAAACCCTTTATTTACTTGCCCGATTCCAGCACCATGTCCCTGGGTTGGCACTCCGCTTCCTACAAAGTTAAAGAGCATGTGCCGCAAGCACATTAGGCCCTCCCCATAGGAAAGCATTACCTCAATGAACTGGATGTCCTTATGCAGGGCAGGAGGATATCCAGGGTCGTTTAAGGGACTCCCTTAAGTCCTTAAGTAGAGTCCCGTACAATCCAACAAACGCCGCTGTTGGCAGTCTTAGTCCTCCAAAGTAATCATTGTAGTATCTCTCATTTACATTGCATGAATAACAGGGACAGGGACACTGCACCTTGACAACTTCAATGATCTTAAGTCTAGGTTTTTATAGTGTCCCTTTAAGCCGGTTGTCATTCCACAACACCATCTGGGGTTCTACCTTTCGGCCACCCCTGATTTTGTGTTTATTCACTAAACAATGAATTATGGTGAAGTGAATAAAGAAGTACAAAATGTTTTGTTTTTTAAAGTAAAGATAAAGAAACTTTATAATTCAGCCATTTTAACAGACTTTTTGCAATTTGCCTGTTAACAGGTTAATGTTTAGGGAATAAACCCTAAAAATACTCTGATGCATTTGCAGGTTGGGTGGCCGAAGTGATATTTAACATTTTTCTCTTATTTTTGTATTGTGTAGAATGTTTTGCAAAAGTCGAGAAACATTCATGTTTTTCAATAACCTTACTTTGAGAAAAAAAAAGTAAATATATAAATAACTGAAGCATTTTCAATTTCCTTTTTTCATAAAATAAAATCAATACAGCATTTCTTGTCTTTTTAATCCTGTTAAAGGGGATGAGAAAAAAGTATAAATAACTATTTCAAGAGAATGTCACATTAACTCTTAAAAGCCCTATTTAAGTGGCCTTGCAGTCCCAATATGCGCACAGTGTTTTTCTCTACTGTTACACTCATATCTCAAAACTCTAATGCGTAATCCCATTAGTGTCTCAAAGGAGCCATATGGAATAAGGCAGTGCTAGAATAATTCTGGAAAAACAATATATTTTCTGCTGGTTCCTCCGTATATAGAACTATGAAGTATGGCTCCAGTTTACCGTATTTAATTTTTTTTTTTTTAAATCTGACACCAAATATACAAATTTAAACATGTGAAATTTAAACATTAATCAACATGATGTATTAACTTGTGAAGAAATTCATAAGAAAACATAACTATAGAAAATAATAAAAAAAAAAAAGACAATATCCCCGCACTCACGCTTAGTAATATCCAATATTGCCGGGTGCCTAAGCCTGGACTCCAGAGATACACTGTGCCAAAAGATAGCCGCTCACCGGTCTTTAAAATTCCAAAGCTTTATTTAGTTCAGTTTAAAATAAGAGACCAACGTTTCAGTCCCCGCTCTGGACTTTCCTCAGGGTAAAACAGGACAACATAAAACCACATTCAAAACGTGACACTATATAGCATAAATGTAATTAGGATAAACTCACCCAGGTGCAGTATACCGATCGTGACCGTCAGCTGGTGCACTTCCGGGTATGCGAGCGCATACAAGACTAAGCTCCGCCCCCTACCGTGCACGTAATGCGTGACGTTTTCATGAGCCATCAGTGTGTGTGGTTGCCTAGTAACCACAAGTGCCGATACCCGGCAAAAATATAAACAAAGAACTAGACCACCAAGGGAGAGAGTAATAGGATGAAGATATGGATTCAAATATATATAGAAAATGTGCATATTGTAAGAAGAATAATAAAGGCTGATGCCTATGTGATAAAATTCCTGAATAAGGAAATGAACTGCCCCGTGTATAAAAAACATACAGCAGTAATGCTTGTGCATACAAATTGCATACATCTAAAGTGCAATAAGTGTATTATGAAGATACACTTATTACACTTATTATGAAGATACACTTAATGTCAAAATGACAATACATTAATATCTATACATTTTTACCATAAAGCTCAGAAACATATGTACTTCTATGAGCTATTCTACAATATTCACATATATATAATAAAAATACCTATGTATTAAAAATATATATAGTACAAGCTGGAGAGGTCAAATAAATGAATAATAGGGAATATTTTCATTAAGCTCTCTAGGTGCCACCGTACACAACTGGTATATCCAAAAAGCTTCCTTTTGGAGCAGCATCCTACCTATGTTACCACCCCTCTTCGGAGAGGAAATGTGGTCTATACCCACAAACTTGAGGGAGGATAATGGATGCCCCATCTCTAAAAAATGTTTGGCCACGCTCACATATGGGTTTCTCGAGTTTTCCCCACATAGTACAGTCCACAAGGACACATGAGCTTATATATTACGAAGGGAGTTTTGCATGTAATAGTGTGCCTAATGTCATATTTTATTGGTATGCGCATGGTTGAATTTCTTAGATGGAATCATATGTCCGCAAGGAACACATCCCAGGCATTGTATACACCCTCGTATGTTGCTCTTTGTTGTCTTAGTGTAGCGGTCTGTATGTACCAGAATATCCCGAAGATTTCTGTTCCGCCTATAACAAATCATATGCTGTTCCTTAAAGATCTTTGGCAGTGAATCATCTGTGGCTAACATTTTCCAATTATCCTTGATCACAGCTGTTACCTTGTTAGCAGAGTTATGGAATGTCATGGGGAACACCATATGTTGTATAGTCAGCCTTAACCTGATTCGGTGCTGCTTTGGCCTTTATAAGTGCATCCTTCAACACTCTGCTTTCATATCCTCTATTTACAAACTTCTGGGTCATGGACTCCAATTGTAACTCAGCCTAAGATGGATTAGAATTATTACGTACTACCCTTTGAAACTGTGCCTTCGGAATAGACTTTTTCAAGGCCATCACCCACGAGAGGACTCCGTACCCGATCCACAAGCTAGAAGAAGCAGCCGCAATCCTGGGGAAACTGGGACTCCCTCCCGACTCAATCTCCAAAGCCAAGCACCAACTGGCGAACACGCCACACAACTGGGACCCGGCGACAGTCACCACCTTCATACCCCGGAGGACCCAGGAGACTACATATGCCACGGTCACGACCTGAGGGCACAGGACAGACGACAAGGCAGGCTTGCCGCAGCAAGGGGCAGGCCGCACACCACTTATTCCCAACACGCGGTCAGGACAATCAAAGTGAAGCCATATAACAACTGACCGAAATAAGTTAATCAAATGTATTGTTAAATGCCTAAACATGTTGATGATGTGCTTATTTGTTTTTAGTCACATACTTAGTTTGCTACTTATACTCCCGCCGTTAACCCACGGCTCCAAGGGACCTACACTGGTCTGCAACGGCCAGCCAGTGGTCGATGACCACAGATGGATAAGATACATATAACCTTCTCCTCCCAACGACAGGCTCTCTATATAGCACCAGTTTATTAAGTATCTTTCTTTTTATATACACACTATATATATATATATATATATATATATATATATATATATATATATATACCTGTCTGTGCCACCGTCTTGCAGCCAGATTTATTTTTATGCCTACTTATTGAGATGTTGGATCCCCAAGTGGCTTATATATACACTCGGTTGAAATAGCCGTTACTCTAATATGCCTACACCTACCTATGTTTAGTCAAGCTGGATTAGCTGGAGTTTAACTTGTATCTAGACACGTATGCCTAGCATAAATCCTCTTATCCTAACTTCACAATTGCACAGTTTCTCATGATATACTAAGCTATAGCTTTATGCCAATCTTGTTCTCATCCTGTTGTTTCCCTCCTATCTCATTGCCACTCGATGTCTGCACCACTACACTGCACAACACTCCGTTACTACCTCTTTCAAAATATTCAGTGTTCGCTTGGGAGTCTCTTATGTTTAGAGTTTCATGACCCTTGTCTAACTAGTCTTACAAACTAACATTATGTGCGGAATACCCATCTGCCATATCACATGAATAATGCCTGCTACCACAGCTTAGCATGTCTACCTCACTATATTTTTATGTGAAAGGCTCAGAATAAGCGAACAATACTTACTCCCACACAAATGTTAACATATACTCATCACTCACTTATGTTATACTGTTCTAATGTTGAACCACTATTTACTTAAAAATGTGCAAGTCTTCCTCATGCTATACTCATGTTATATTATGTTTCTGAATTCGCGCTTGAGAATGCTGTTGTGGCACTTCAAGCACTGTTGTATCCAACTGCACGACAAAAAAAAAAAAAGAATAAAAAAAAAAAAAGCATAGCCCGATGTGTTAAAAAAAAAAATCTCTGCTGATAGTTCTGTTTTAGTGCCAACCCAGCACTGGCAAGCAATCCCCTGGCAATCTTATCGTAGACTTATGTTTTATGTATTTGCTCCTGTTAGCATACTGCGAGCAAAATTTGAATTTTGAATTTTGCCTTGAATGAGAAATCACACCTCCAATTCCAACCAGGATCTACTACAAACTTTCAGTTAAAATGAGGTAAGAACACACAGAAGAGGTTTAAACATATTGGATATTGTTATCTCTGTGACCTGGAGATGAAATCAGAAATATCAATATTTGTAGTTTGTTTGTTTGTTTAAATCTGGGAATTTACAGATTAAAAAACAGATGTTAGACGCTTAAGTTATTATAAACAGCAACTAATTATCCCACTGAATTGAACAATTATTGATGTACAGATGTTTAAGTCTTCTAATTATGGGCAAGCCAATTTGATGTCATTTCTTAGTGTAAATAGTTGGCAACATGTTAAATAAAAATTAGTTATTAAGTATTGGTTTCACCGAATAAAAGTTGAAAAAGGAAGATGGTTAGAAATGTTAAGTGATGTCCAGGCAATTATAAAATTAATTATATTAGAGGGACACTAAAAGGTACCAAAATAACTTTAGCTGAATACCGTTTTAGAGTATAGATAATGTAAGTTAAATCACTTTTGTTTGTTTTTGCAGTTCTAGCCACACCTCCTCTGGATATGGCTCACACATCCTGCATAAGGAAATGGTTTTATTTTCATTTAGATGTTAACTTGCTTTAGAAGTGTTATCTTTTGCTCTGTAAATTGCAATTTTATCACACAGAAGGGGCTCCTGCATGGTCGAGAAAGTTATTAACAGTTCATGAGATAAGGAATTCTAAGTTACACGGTCTGTGCAATGCAGAAAGTTTAAATATTAGATCTCACTTTACAGGAAGTTTTTATGAAAACCGTGCCAGTTACATGCAAGGAGGTGTGACTAGGGTTGTATAAACAAACTGATTTAACCCCTAAATGGCAGATAATTGAGCAGCGAAACTGGAACATGATCTATACACAAAAACTGCTTAACCCCTTAAGGACACATGACATGTGTGACATGTCATGATTCCCTTTTATTCCAGAAGTTTGGTCCTTAAGGGGTTAATAAGCTAAAAGTTGTTTTGGTGTGTATAGCGTCCTTTAAAGGGGAATGCTAATGCATGATGTCTAATAATATATTGTTGAAAGAAATGTGATGGAAATTGTATCTACGTGAGAAACAAAAAGCTAGCATACTGGCCTCAACTGCGAGTCATCAATGGAATGTGTCTGCTGTTTCTACTGGTGCTCATGATGATTGCCACACTTTTAATACTTTAGACCACAAACTTTTATAAACTTCTCCCAATGTGTGTACGAATGTGACCAAACCTCAGGCTTGCCAGAGATAAGCGTTTATAACAGCTGCAGCAAACCAAATACCAGAACCCCAGTCATTTGCTTTGTTTTATACTTCAAATTACATTTGTTCACATTGTCTTGTGGGTTTTGAACATGGCTGTTAATGCTACCTGTCTGCTATTACTTATTTTGGACCTATTTCTGTCACGATTATATTATAGAATAGGTAGCAAGCTTGACTCGCTTTCTCCATAACCCAGTTTGTTCCTAGAAAAAGATGCAGATATTTGTATTTACATACTAGCCTTCATAAATAATTAGCTATCAGTTTTCTGACATCATATAAAGTACAGCTATATAGTTAGGTCCAGAAATATTTGGACACTGACACAATTCTCATAATTTCTGGCTCTGTACGTCACCACTGTGGATTTAAAATGAAACAACCTAGATGTTACTGAAGTCCAGACTTTAATTTAAGGGATCAAACAAATATATTTAGGATTTGCAACCATATTCATGAATGTGTTAATTTGTCGGATTACATTTCAGGGGCTCAAATGTAATTGGAAAAATTAACACAATCATAAACAAAATGTTAATGTTCAATACTTTGTCAAGAATCCCCTGGAGGCAATTACTGCTTGAAGTCTTGTACTCCTAGACATCACCAAACGCTGGCTTCCCACTTTGTGATTCTTTGCCAGGCAAATACTGCAGCTGTCTTAAGTTGTTGTTTGTTGTTTGTTAGGGGTATTCCTGCTTTAGGTCTTGTGTTCAGCAAGTATAATGCATGCTCAATTGGTTTGAGATCAGGCAATTGACTCGGCCATTGCAGAATATTCCACTTCTTTGCCTTCTAAAACTCCTGGACTGCTTTTGCAGTATGTTTGGGGTCAGGGTCCATCTGTAAAGTGAAGCTGAATTTGGCTGAATCTGAGCAGACATTATATCCCTTTACATACAGCTGCTTCTGTCTCATCATCCATAAACACTAGAGCACGGGTTCTCAATCCAGTCATCAAGGACCACCGAACTGTCCAGGATTTAGGGATTACCCTGCTGTGTCTAATGTGGTTTTAGGGGGGTGGGGAACAAGCACTTCAGACACAACAGGGTAATCCCTAAATCCTGGACTGGTAGGGGGTCCTTGAGGACTGGGTTGAAAACCCCTGCACTAGAGACTCCGTGCCATTGGAAGTCATGCATGCCCATGTCATCACACTGCCTCAACCGTGTTTTACAGATGATGTGGTATTTTACAGATCATGAGCTGTTCAAAGACTTACCCATACTTATTTCTTCCCATCATTCTGATACTGGTTGATCTTTTCATCAGTTGCATCTGTCCACAGAATGCTGTTCCACAACTGGGCTGTATTTTATTTATTTATTTTTTAGATGTTTTTCTGGCATAAGTAAAATCTGGCCTTTCGATTCAGGAGGCTTATGAATGGTTTGTGTATTTGCTCATGTGAAGTCTTTATGATAGACTTTGATAATGATATGCCTACCTCCTGGATGTTGTGAAGGGGTTTTTCTTTACCATGAAAAGGATCCTATGATAAGCCACAGGTTTTTTTCCCATGGACATCCAGGGAATTTTGTGTTGCAGAGTGTTCTTTTTTGCTCCTCATAATGCACCAAAAATGTTTATTTGGCCACACAATGGTCCTGCTATCTCCAGGATTAATTTTTTTATTAACTTTTGCAGCCTAAGGATGGCGTGTTTCACTCACATTGAGAGCTCATTTAACTGCATGTTGTAGGTTCACAGCAACAGATTAAAAATTCTAATGCCACACCTGGAATCAACTCTAGACCTTTTACCTGCATTGCCCACATCTGTCCATGAGACAGCTTTTGAGTCGATAGTCCAATTAATTTTGTTCCCATGAAAAAGAGAGGGTTACATACTAACGAGCTGTAAATCCTAAATCCTTCCCCTAATTTGGATGTGAATACCCTCAGATTAAAGCCAATATAAAACTTGTTTCAGTGTCCAAATATTTACAGACCTAACTGTATATAAACATATAAAGACCTATGCTAAGTCTTAGTCTTTGTGAAAGGTCAAACTTTACTATTGAATGTTTGATAAAGACTGCAATTTGATCAAAACATTGTTGGCTTAAGGGTTCTAATAAAGATGATTTTCTATTCCTACAGAAGGAATTCTCAACCACTTTGTTCACGTTTTTGCTGTTAATGTGGAAAGATTCAAAAGATATATTTGCAAACATATTCCCTATCTAAAACTAAAAGAAAAGTGGAGCAGGTATCAAAACCAACAGGTTGAGGGATAGCCCCTAAATTATAAAATAACTTTAAAAAATATCGAAGGCGTTGGTGTAGGAAAAGAGTTTATTATATGTGCAAGTAAAGATATGGTAAGGGAAAATACGGAAACCTACATGTTCAAAATAAAAAAACAAAACTTCACTTTTATTCAGAATAAATGTAAATGATAAATAAATAAATAAAACAAAAAATAGACTCAATAAAGTCATACACCAAAATTAAATACACAACCAAATGCTACAAAGGTAAGAGCAAATGTTATCAAAATTGTAAAGACTGTCAGCTGCTAAAAGTATAAAAAAGTAAGGCAGTGAATTGCAACGGTTACAACTAAGTAAACCGTTGCAAAAAGTATCAAAATAATCACTATACCAAAGTAGCTAAAAATACAGTAGTTACATACACTGTGGTACAGACTGGAGCTCACAGTCTGATCTGATGTTAAAGCTAGTAAAGCTGGATAATTGACTAGATGGAAGGTAAATATATTGTGTATAGATCTACACTCGACAGGAAGGAAGATACCTTAACTATTTGAATGTGCCTTTGAGGGATCTCCAAAATAACAACCATCCCCCACTAAATACCAGCTAATCTGAATAGTCCTCATGGCCGGGGAAGGACATGTTAAGCTAAACTGAGTAACTACCAAATCGGGAAAGGCATAAAAACGAAAAAAAAAAAAAAAAAATCTAGATCAATACAATGACTTCCCATTTCTATGTTCAAAGTATTACAAATGTAGTCATAAAGTAAGATAGCTGGTGAAAATCAAATATGAGGAAAATCCATAGAGCCCGTGGTGCGCCTTTCGCCAGTTATAGCTAATCATAGGGGAACCGACTGTTGGCTCACCCGATTTACAATAGGAAGCATTTCATTCTAATTTGACTGTAAGATGATACAGGAAAATTATTGAACAGGAAATTCAAATGTGTGATTAACAGATAAAATCCTCCGAATCTTGTACATAGGAACGTTTCTGAATTCTTAAACCTTACTATACCCTAATTGAAAGGAAAACCTGGGATTAATACAATGCTGAAAGGAGGAGGAGCACAGTAATGTAACAAACATATATATATATTGGGGAAAAATATTTATTTGGAAAAAATATTTTTAGTATCTCAAAAATAATGAATATTAATCTTGCCTATAAAGTCCATCCCAATTAAAAGGTTCCTGTAAATCTTCTTAAAGTTGGAAACAACACAGGTCTACCAAAATACCTCAGTTCCAAACATATTGTTCAAATTTGTATTCCCTGATACAAAAGGTTAGAAGCGAAATCATTGAGTCTGCTGCTAGCTACAGGGTTTGGATCCTGTCCAAGAATCGGACAGTACCCAGCTCTGGTGTATATCCAATCGGTGAAGTAAAAAAAACAAAAACAAAAACAAAACATATGTTGCGCACAAGTAAGTCCTGATGGTCAAGGTATCTATTCTTGTGAGTGTTCAATATGTTACCTCTAGAATTTGTTAGAGATGGAATGAACACCAGCATGATATAGGGCAGAGGTGTCCGGAAGGTTGAAAATCACATGAAAAGGGCTGCCAAAACATGCAAACTGTATCCAATCATTAATATGAAATATATTGGCTGTATTGGAATGGATACATGAACATGAGGTAGCAAACTGTTCAATAGTTTTGGGATATATCCGGTGTTCTGCAAGGTAGAGATGAGATAGTTAACCAAGTCTGTCTTTGGAAACAGCAAAAAGATATTAGTATAGAGATAAGGTCGAGTGTGGTCCTAAATTGACAATATCACACAGATGGTGATATTACTTGAAAATATCCATTATAAATAATAACATTTTTGATGAAGGAATTAACATGAATGGGTAATTCCAATACCCATTGGTAGGAACTATCTAAAACACATCATTCTCAGGGGTTGAGAGATTCATGAAAAGAGCTGCCCAGACAGGTTTAGGTATGTGAAATACTGTATTTTTCCGTATTTAAGACTTTTTTTCTAATTTTTTTTTTTTAGTCTAAAATTCGGGGTCGTCTTATACACGGAATATCACTGCAGGGGTTTAAAAAAAAAAAAAAAAAAAAAAACACTTGGGCGCTGGGCCTAAGCCAAGATGACGCCTGCCGTGTTTCAGTGTGCCACGGCCCACACATATACCTGGCTTCCCTCCTGCTGATCCACTTCTGAATGCTGTGGCATGGAGGAAGAGGTCCCTATAAGCATGGGAGCTGTAGTAGACATCATCACTTACCAGTGGAGTTTCAGAGACATGCCACATCATTTAAGGAGCAGCCATATATTAAGGTATGCTCCATCTCAGGTAGGTCTTGCTTTCTGATTTACATTTATAAGGGAGGAAATGGGGATCAGGGAGCAGAGGGAATACTGCTGTGATGCCCCAACATGCAGTCACACCATCCGCTGTATTGTGGGAGCTCTAGTCTCCCAGCATGTACTATATATCCATTCACTTCACAGTACCTTAGCACAGAGGAGGAATGAGAATCATAAGTGTGTTCTCCTCAGAAGTCACCTCTAAAATATCACAGTTCTATTTGACATTTAAAATATGTATCTCTTAATTTTGAGCTAAAAAATAGGGGTCGTCTTATACACTGAAAAATACGGTACCCAGATGTTGAAATATATTAACTGTGTGGGAAGCTGGAATATAGGAAAGAGAAATTATTTAATAATTTTGGTGGACCAAACTGTGATGCAAAAAGCAAATGGGACAAACTACAAATAGTATCTAACCATATGGAGTCTAAGTGCTTAAGAATATCTGCAGTGCTGCTGCACTACCACCAAGTGACACAAATTAGCAATAGATACCAGAAAGTTGGAGTGCGCTAGCAACTGCACTGGAGTCAGGATCATCTCTGAGTACTCTGAAAAATATACAGTATATAGTGCAGACTATCTGTATATACAGGGTATGCAAGATTAAAAGTATATCTGGGGATCAACTCACATGGACCAGAGCCCTATCACCCCTGGCTCTGGGTTTGGATTGCTCCAATGGAGAGGGATAAACCCACAGTATAGCAAAACAGGATACTCTTCTGAATCAGATGTAATATCTCTAGGCAGTATAAACAAATAGAGAGGCAGGAGCCCAAATTGAATAGTATCAAACACAGTATTTATTTAAACAAAAGGTTAAAAACTCTTACTTGAAGTAGTGGGTTTGCCAGCAATAAACCCACAACTAGATAAGCAGGAATTTACACACAGAAAATGATACAGCTTAGACACTTCCTGGTTCCGGTCACGTGGCCGCCTCTCTCTGATGTCACACGTTGTGGGTTTATTGCTGGCAAACCCACTACTTCAAGTAAGAGTTTTTAACCTTTTGTTTAAATAAATACTGTGTTTGATACTATTCAATTTGGGCTCCTGCCTCTCTATTTGTTTATACTGCCTAGATATTACATCTGATTCAGAAGAGTATCCTGTTTTGCTATACTGTGGGTTTATCCCTCTCCATTGGAGCAATCCAAACCCAGAGCCAGGGGTGATAGAGCTCTGGTCCATGTGAGTTGATCCCCAGATATACTTTTAATCTTGCATACCCTGTATATACAGATAGTCTGCACTATATACTGTATATTTTTTCAAAGTACTCAGAGAAAATCCTGACTCCAGTGCAGTTGCTAGCGCACTCCAACTTTCTGGTATATATTACAAATAGTATCTCACACACATAGCAAGAACCATGTTAGTGCAGGAATGAAGAGACGTACTGGATACCGCACTCGCCAAATAACCCAGGTACTCTGAAGCCAGGGCTGGCCAGGCCTCCCTTCCAAGATATGCAGAATAAATAACGTTTCAGGCACTCCAGGAAAATAGCAGCTTTATTGGAGCAAAGGCAACGTTTTGACCGTACCACGTCTTTATCAAGCTTTCCTGCTATATATCTTTATCATATTTAATAATAGCCCAGTTATGGGAAAGAATCCTATAAACTGGTTTCCAGAACTGGTCAAGAGGTACCCACAGAACAGTTAAATCTCACCCTAAAATACTGGCCGTATTGGATTCCGGCCTTTAATCTATATGGGTGACGACTGTCCCAATTCAGCAAGCTGATTGTACCCGTTGATTTTCTTTAAAGTTCAGTTTCAATGGTGCCATCAATGAAGAATTTAATTGAAAAATCTAGGAACTCTAATTTTTCTGAGTCTGTGACATGGGTTAGTTTCAAACTGATCTCATGGTCATTGGAAAAAAGTTAACAGAACCCAACCAAAGAAGTAAGTCATCAATATACCTAAACCAACCTCCAATTTATTTTTTATATTTTGTGTCAGTTGTATCCTTGATGGTTTCCTCCCACCAACCCAAGTACGGATTGGCATAGGTCAGGGCACAAGTCGTACCCACTGCCTTGCCCCATAGCGGTGTCCCGTTGAACACAAAAATGTCATGTGTTCAAATTAATTCTAACAATGTCAGGATAAAGGATATAATTCAATTGTGAAATTAAGGAAGTGGTCGTATCACCTTCCATAATCTGATATTGATTAGTGTTATTAAGTCATTTTAGTGTATTGATTTATATTCATTAAAACAATATTGCCCCATTATCAGATGGTTTGATAAGAAGGTCATGATGCTGCTCAATTTGCATAATGCTTAACACCCATTAAAGGTGAGATTGTCTTTTCTGATTTTAGGTAGGGAAAGTCATTGTATCTTATTCTGTTGTCATGTTAATAAATAGATCGACACTGGAAATTTCCTTAAAATTAGGTTATACCAGCTCTATGGTTTTATGTTGGACAATGGGCAATCTGTAATACGTTGAACAGAGAAACGGGAAGTCATTGTATTAATCTAGATTTTTTTTATGCCTTTCCCGATTTGGTAGTTACTTAGCTTAGCATTTCCTTCCTACGCCACGAGGACTATCCAACTTTACTAGCTTTCCCATCAGGTTGGACAGTGAGCTCCAGTCTGTACCCCAGTGTATGTAACTACCATATTTTTAGCTACTTTGGTATATTGATTGTTTCGGTACTTTTTGCAGCTGTTTACTTTGTTGTAAGAATTGCAATTCAATGCCTTCAGTTTTTATACTTGTAGCAGCGGGCAGTTTCTACAATTCTGTCAATATTCGCTCATACCTTTGTAGCATTTGGTTGTGTATTTCATTTTAGTGTATGACCTTATTGGGTCTATTTATTTTCTTTCTTTGTCATTTTACATTTTTTATCTATAAAAGTGAAGCTTTATTTTTTATTTTTTATGCTCGGCATGTATGTCTCTCTATTTTCCCTTACCATACCTATACTTTCACATACAATTAACTTTTCCTACCAACACCTTTGGTATTCCCTATATATTTGACATCAATATAAATAAGCCACTTCTACTAACGTTTCCTGGGAAAACAAAACATTGCTAAGTGTGACGAATTGCCTTTCGTCACTGAATTTATTGGTGACAAGCTGCCCTTTACCCACGGCCGTTGGAGGAGCCTGATCGCCAGCCTCTTACCTGTTGACTATGGTCCCTGGGAGATTTGGCCCTTCAGGTGCAACATTTGGGCATATTGTATTTTATTGTGCGACTGCTGGCCCTTTAAGAACTGTCTGGGGACATATTGAGACTTTGGGTAACAATACCCTTTAAGACAATGGCCCCTGAAAAGTATTAACTTTTATTGGGTGTGTATGGACCTTTAAGAACCGTCTGGGGACATCTTGTAACTTTGGTGAACAATGTCCCTTTAAGACTATGTCCCCAGACCTGTAAAATAACTTGCCCCATGCTTTCTCCCACTTGGTTCAGTAAATAGGGCTTACTGAACCAAGTACCACACAGACGGACCACCTAGAAGTTAAAGTGTGCAGGCAATTTACCTCCCAGGCTGTGAGGTTACTGCAGGTTAATTGCACGTGGCGGAGGCCATCTTTGTTCAGTCGAACGCGGTCAGCGGTGTATGCTAAAGATTCTGTGGAACTGAAATCGGCTACACATTTTACCGAACACAGCTGACCCTTACCTTCTCCTACACTTAGTTTTTCAGCTCCAGAGACTAAGTCCCGTTCGAAATGGGACTTAGTCGTTTTTCGGCATGAAATTGACCGACCGCACAGCCCAAATCTATGGAACTGTTTTGGGCAGGAAAATGTGCTTGCGGTTGGTCATAAAGGGACCTCCAGCTAACTTTTGATCCACTGGAGGGATTTGGCTGATTTTTGGAAGTGTTTATGTTTGAAGTGTGCTGAGTTCAAATATGTATTTTTTAATAAAGATTGGATGTACGGTTTTAAAGTTATAGCACATGTATAAAAACTGTAGTTTTCCTGGCTGTAATAATTATGTTAATCTGAGGGGAGGGAACCTGTGGGTTGCAACCGTTATGCTATTGGCTATTTTACCCCTCCCCTGTGGGCGGTCTTATATGTGTAAGATGGAAATAAAAGCAGACTGGGTGTGCTAGCACCTGAGATCATCTTGTACCTTCATGAAGTTTCGGCTCATGTTTGGGGGATTGGAGAACTACACTCTGGGGATTGCTATAATCACTATACTCCCCAGGGTATAAATCGCTGAGCTCTGCTAAGAGCTTGTTCCTGTTCCTGCTCCCTGTAATTCGGAGAGGTCCACCTACTGGAAGCTGGACCCTGGTCTTGGGTCCAGAGGGGGTGGAGTCGGCGAGACCCAACGAAGCTGCGGCGGTTCGTGGGGTCTGCAGAGGTTATGGTGTCAGGCGGAGTGCTTGGAGACCTCGGAAAGCACTAGGAGCATCCGTCAGCGGAGGGTACCCGGTCGGGGTGCCAGCGGTTCCGTTACACTAAGTGTCTTTGAGGGACACTATGAGCACCAAAACAACTTAATTTTAGCAAAATTTGTTTTTTCCCCATAGATTCTTCTCCTGATTATCTGACCATGTAAAGCACTACCTTTTCTAAGAAATTGCATTATTTACATTTATTAGGGAACACATCTGTAGTGGCTGTAAGACTGCCTGATTCCAAAATCAAAGGTCTTCTTGTTCGGTGTTAAAACCATTGAATGTATGTGGCATCATTATTATGTGTTGTAACAGAGAAGCATTTAACTGGCAGACAGCGGCAGTTGCTGTGCTAGCATCCCAAGCTCTCAATGTTGAGAAGCATTGGATTGAATACAAGTTATCAGCACGGATGACTTCACCAGTGACAGAGTGGATGCAACTTGGACTACAGGTGAGTTTTAGTACTATTTTTTTGTGGGAGGGCTTTATTATTATTTTATTTTAAAAAAAGGGACATCTAAGAAACACTAACAGTAAAGAAATATCTTTTTATATGTTAGTTTATTTTTAATGTAGAGTTTTACTTAAAGGAACATTATAGCATTAGGAGTACAAACATATAATACTAACGCTATAGTGTGCCTCTACCTATATGTGGCATTCCCTTCCCACTGTCAGGATATATTTGTGAGGACATAACTGGTCGATTTTTTTTTTTTTTACCTTCTATCCCGCGGTATGGAGAAGCTCCACCAAGGTAGTGCACATGTGCTGAAAACCACTGTGCGGTGCCAATCTGATGGTCTCTATCATCATCATCGGAATATAAAAGGAGTTTCATTCGGCTATTTCAGTGGTCAGAGTGACAGCCTCTACAGACATTTAAACCTTGCAAGGTAAACATATCTGTTCCTGCAGAATTGCAATGTTTCCACTTTTAGGATTAAAATGACATGGACATGACACCAGACCACTTGTATTAAATAGTCCTTTGCGGTCATTTAGAATTATTTTGTGTTTTTCTTAGTTTCATCATTAGCTGCTAACTCACATCCTTCACCTTTCCGTATTGTACAACCCAGTGTAGGGAAATTTCCCATTTTCCTGTTTTTAGAAAGGTACCGTTTGAGTTAAATGTACCAACCTTAAGCAAACATTTATCTAGTAGCATCATTTAAAAAGAAAAAAAATGTTTACATTAATTTGTGCTAATTTTCTTGTAAGTAATTAAAGCTTACTGATGACAGGAATGAAATACCTGACATTTTAGTCGACAAGGGAACATTTTTCAAGACACATGTTAGGACAAATTACTTTTTAAAGGTATAATGACTGGATAACCTGCCAAATGTCCAAAGAAGTTCATTCTCTACTCCCTGCCATGATTTGTGTCGACATAAGACGTTCTAAGATGAAAATTCAAGAATCATCCTCAGTATTAACTAAATTTTAGCGTCAACCAATGGCCAAAGTCATCAGGTTCAGGCAGCACTGTTTTCAAAGTGGAGGGGTTCCATTAACCTTTATCCAAGTCTTAATATATACAGTTGCAATAAAAATTATTCAACCCCACTGAAAATTAGGTTCATTGTTAAAATTTACAGACTTTCTGCTGTTTGCAATGAACCAATAAAACAAAAGCAATTGAAATAGCTCAACACAACAAATGCTTCAAGTGGTTTTCCCAAATTCAATGCAACTTATGATTTCTTCAGTCTCAAAATTATACAACCCCTAAATAGAATCTTTCACAATTGCACAAATATGCAAAACAGGTTTGTCTCAAGCACGCCTGATGTAACTAACCAAGGGCTTTATTAGTTGCAACAGGTGTGCTTGAGCTGCAACACTTGAAATACCTGAATTGTCGAGTGTCACCTTTGACTGCATGTTAGAAATATGGTTAAGTCAAAAAGAATGGTCCACACAGTTACGAGAAGAGATAATTTCCCTTCACAAACAAGGAGCAGGATACAAAAAGATAGCGAAGGCAATAAATGTTCCTAGAGACACCGTTGGAAGCATAGTGTCAGGATCGGGTCAGGGATCCAACACGCAGAGTACAAAGAGTAGCAGATACGTATACCGGTCCTTAGAATGGCCGGACTTAACGTATAACTACGATAGAATGGTCAGAGACAAGCCGAGGTCGAGGGAACGAGAAGACAGGTAAGCGAGAGACAAGCCGGGTCAAGGATAACAGAAAGACAGGAGAGTAAATACCAAAGCCGGATCAGAACCAAAAGGCAAGAGAATAACAAAGCACTGTGTGACTAGGCGGACTAGAACCACGACAGGGCAATGAGTGAGCCACTGTTAAGTATCCTGGCTAGGGAGAGAAGACACGCCTCCGGCGAGTCCTGATTCGTCTCCCGAGATTTGAGTGACAGGACGTTCCGGGTTGGCGTCATGACGTCGACCTCCGGTCCTCCTGCTATAAAAGGAAGTGACTCCCTCGCGGCCGGCGTTAGCAAAACCGAGTGAACCGCGAGGGGCCGAGGAGACATGCCGTCCGGACGGATAAACTTCTAAGTCTCTACCTCTCTCAGAGGTAGAGGCTTCAGGTACCCTGACACATAGTTTGCAAATTCAAAGTTGAAGGAACAGTGGTTACACTACACAAAGAGGAAGTCATCGCTGACTGCAACCAGATTTCTGAGAAGGAAGGTTGTAAAAAACCCTCCAGTGACTGAAAGACTTGGTGGCAACAGGCGCTAAGGTTTAAGTGAGCACAGTAAGGTACGTACTAACCACAGAAGGTTTCCATGCCAGAACTCCATGGTATGTCTGGATGAAGAAGAATGAAGCATACGCTGATGAGAACACCTACAGTAAGGAATGGTGGTGGCTTGGTGATGCTCTGGGGCTGCTTTGCATCATCTGGCGCTGGAAACCTGCAGCATGTGGAAGGCAAGGTAGATTCATTGAAGGAGCAGGAAGTCCTAGGGGGATACGTCATGCTGTCTGTGAGTAAGTTGAAGGACCCTCCAACAAGACAATGATTCCAAGCATGCCTCAAATTCCACCAAGCTTAGTTGCAGAAGTAGTCCTGAAAAGTTTTACAGTGGCCACCACAGTCATCTGACTTGAATCCCATAGAAAACCTGTGGTAGGATTTGAAGAAGGTGGTTGCAAACCCAAGAATATTACTGAACTGGAGGTCATTACACATAATCAATGAGCTAAGATTCCTCAGGAACACTGCAGAAACTGGTGTCTGGCTATGCATCTCGTTTGCAGCAGATCATAACCGCAAAAGAGTGCTCTACGAAATGCTAAAAATGCTTGCCATGAAGGAGTTGAATATTTTTGAGACTGGATGAGTTGCATTTTCAGCGGAATTTGGGGAAACCACTTGAAGCATTTGTTGTGTTGAGCGATTTCAATTATTTATTTTTTTAGCGGTTACAAACAGCTAAAAGTCTGTACATTTTGATAATAAACATAATTTTCAATGGGGTTTGAATGATTTTGATTACAACTATATTTAAAGTATAAAAATAAAGTTTATACTTAAAGAGGGTTGGTTCTGGCTAGAATCTGAAATGTGTCAAACCAAGAAGTTAGCTAATATAATATGGAATAATAAAATATGTGATTTCTCTTCTTCTTATGTGTTGAGACACTTACTCCCCATGTGGGAAAAAGTAAAAAAGAAATTAGATATACAAAACAACATTTTCGGATTCCAAAGTATTGAGCATCTTGAAAGAGAAATACCTAATATTTCTTTAAAAAAATGGAAAGAAGGAAATATTATCACAATAGAAAATATTTACAAAGATGACAAGGTGAAACCATTTAGAACACTAAAAAATGAAGCGTCTCTTTCACCACAGGAAGCTTTTTCATATATAAGGGTAAATAGCTACCTAAATAAACACAAATTTATGAATCAAGGGAATATGTACAATGCAATAAAAGCAACTTTTGATAATAATGAAACAAGGAAATTATTCTCAAAAAGTATTAGAATACTTGATACTAAGGTGTCTGAACATCACCCAACAGCAATAAAAAGTTGGGGAAAACTTCTGCATATAAATATAGATATTTGGTATGGGGCGTTAGCTAAGGTGAACAAATATGTGCATAGTATACATTTATTAGAAACCCATTACAAGGTGATAAATAAATGGTACTTGGTACCTACAAGATTGTTTAGAATCTCAACAGATAATGACCACCTATGTTGGAGATGTGGCGAATCAAGAGGAGATTATCTTCACATATGGTGGAAATGTAAAAAAGTAACTCCCTTGTGGAGCTGGGTGAGCACTTTGTTATTCAAACTGGACAATATCAGAATAGAGACTAGCCCAGACACGATGTTGCTTCACTTTAGATGGCCCGCTTTAATTAAAAGAAAGCAGATATTGACAATTCATTGTCTGATAGCGTCAAAAATAATTATAGCGAGAAACTGGAAAAAGACAGATGAATTCTCCAAAGCAAAGCTCATACAACAAGTAAAATTTCAGATAAGAATGGAAATTGGAGTAAACAAAAGTCGAAGCAATAGTAAAGAGAATAACTTCTGGTTTACCTGGTTAGAATTATTAGAACAGGAGGAAAAAAATAACACCATAGAAATAGCTATCTATACAATATATACTTCCATAAGTTAGATGGGATGAAGATGAAAGTCACCACTGTACCAAGTTAATGTGAAAGTTTAATGTGTGAGTGATAGATGAATGAATGCAGCAAGAGATTTTCCTCCCCTATTCTTACCCCCCACCACCCCTGACCACTACCTCCCAACAAGGGAGAGATTGAATAGTGATGGACTCTCATAGGATCGAAGGGTAGCACCCCAATACAAAGCGGTTGGGAACTCGGGGAGAAGTAGAGGAGGGCAAGAGAGGAGAGAGATGAGGGGGAGGGGAGAGAGGGGTGGAGGGGAGGATGGAGGAGAGAGGGAAAAGAGGATAGATAGGGGTTATGGAAAGAAGTCAGGAGACAGGAAGAGAAAATACTATATTGATGATGACTTTTTACCAAAGCCCTATACAATGATGTATTAGAAAATCTCTTGGCTGGTAATGTCTGAAATTAAAAAAAAAAGAAAAAAAAAAAAAAAAGAAAGAAAAAAAAAAAGTTTATAAAATTTTTTTACAAAGTGTAAAAAGTTAAGAAAGTTTTACAAATTTTATGAGTTAAAAAAAGTTTAAAAACGAGTTTTAAAAAGTAAAAAAAAAAAAAAGTTTAAAAAATGCTCATTAACACTACACTTGGAAAAAAATAGCGAAAAAATGATCCAACGCCAAGGTTCAAAATATGCCTTCTGAATTACCCCGGGGTGTATTCTTTAACCCCTTAACGCCGTTACGGCGTGCTATGCCGTCACGGGTTAAGTGGGCTTTAAAGCCGTTATGACGGCATAGCACGCCGTAACGGCTTGCAGCCCCAGGAGGTAAGTTATACTTACCTCCGCCGCGATCCGCTTCGGGAGGACTGCCTCACAGCCCAGGCAGCCCTCCCACGGCAAATCAGGCCCCCGGGGGCCATGTGATCGCTCTCAAAGAGCGATCACATGGCCCCCTATAGCTGGCTGTGGATCTGCCAGCAGGGGGACTGTTTGAAATATCAGACAGTCCCCCTGCTGGTGGGAAGTATAAAAAATAAATATAAGACAAGTGTAAAAATAAATTAAATATATTTTTATATATATATATATTATGTATATATATTATATATAATATATATACATATTATATATATGTAACGTCATACAAAGTGTATTTTAATATTAATATAAGTATATATATTAATATTAAAATACACTTAGAATGACGTTACATATATATAATATGTATATATATTATATATATAATAGATGTACATATATATATTATATATAAATACGTATACCGTATATACTCGAGTATAAGCCGAGTTTTTCAGCCCATTTTTTGGGCTGAAAAACCCCAACTCGGCTTATACTCGAGTCAAGGTCTGTATTATGGCAATTTACATTGCCATAATACAGACTGGGGGGAGAGGGGGGCTGGCAGAGCTGTAACTTACCTGTTCTGCAGCTCCTGTCAGCTCTCTCCTCCTCTGCGCCGTCCGGTCAGCACCTCGGTCAGCTCCCAGTGTAAGTCTCGCGAGAGCCGCGGCTCTCGCGAGATTTACACTGGGAGCTGACAGAAGAGCTGAACGGACGGCGCAGAGGAGGAGAGAGCTGACAGGAGCTGCAGAACAGGTAAGTTACAGCTCTGCCAGCCCCCCTCTCCCCCCCACTGAACTGCCACTGGACCACCAGGGAAGGAGAGCCCCCCTCCCTGCCATATATCAAGCAGGGAGGGGGGACGAAAAAAAAATATATAAATAAAATAAGAAGAAATAATAAAAAAAAAATAATAATAAAAAAAGGGGTATAAGGACCACTATGGGAGGGGGGGGGGGGTATAAGGACCACTATGGGAGGGTGGGGGTGGGTTAAGGACCACTATGGGAGGGAGGGGGGTATAAGGACCGCTATGGGAGGGAGGGGTGGTATAGGAGGACCACTATGGGAGGGAGGGGGGGGATAAGGACCACTATTGGAGGGAGGGGGGTATAAGGACCACTATGGGAGGGAGGGGGTGGGTTAAGGACCACTATGGGAGGGAGGGGGGTATAAGGACCACTATGGGAGGGAGGGGGGGGATAAGGACCACTATGGGAGGGAGGGGGTGGGTTAAGGACCACTATGGGAGGGAGGGGGGTATAAGGACCACTATGGGAGGGAGGGGGGGGATAAGGACCACTATGGGAGGGAGGGGGGGATAAGGACCACTATGGGAGGGAGGGGGGTATAAGGACCACTATGGGAGGGAGGGGGGTATATGGACCACTATGGGAGGGAGGGGGGGTATATGGATCACTATGGGAGGGAGGGGGGGTATATGGACCACTATGGGAGCGATGGGGGGGGGGATAAGGACCACTATGGGAGGGAGAAGGACCACTATGAGAGGGAGGGGGTGGGATAAGGACCACTATGGGAGGGGAGGGGGAAGTAAGGACCACTAGGGGAGGGGAGGGTAAGGACCACTAGGGGAGGGGTGAGTCAGGACCACTGGGGGGGGGGGGGGTGAAGGAACACGGGGGTGGGGAGGTAAGGACCACTGAGGGAGGAGGAGGGGAAGTCAGGACATATGGGGGGGGAGGGGGCGGCAATTTTTTTTTTTGCCTACGGCGGCAAATATCCTTGCACCGGCCCTGCACACACTGCATTCATGCACACACACACTGCATTCATGCACACACACACTGCATTCATGCACACACACACTGCATTCATACACACACACACACTGCACTCATACACACACGCTGCACTCATACACACACGCTGCACTCATACACACACACATACGCACACACTGCATTCATTATACACACACTGTAAATAAATATTCAATTAATATATTTTTTTTAGGATCTAATTTTATTTAGAAATTTACCAGTAGCTGCTGCATTTCCCACCCTAGTCTTATACTCAAGTCAATAAGTTTTCCCAGTTTTTTGGGATAAAATTAGGGGCCTCGGCTTATATTCGGGTCGGCTTATACTCGAGTATATACGGTAATTAAAATAATAAATAAATTAAACAATAAAATAAATAAAATATTGAAACAAAATTTAATATAAATTATATATGCATATGTAATTTCATTCTAACTGTATTTTGTTATTAATATATATATATATATATCGGTAACAAAATACACTTAGAATGACATTCTATATATATCTATATATATATAAAATACAAATAACCGCAAATATATATATATATATAGATAAATACATATAATTACATAAAAGATTACATTAGTATACACGTAGAATTTAAATACCTATAAATGCATATATATTAAAATTCTACATGTATATTTAAATAATCTTTTAACGTAATTATGTGATTTGATTAATTAAAATTTGATTGACATGCATGACAACACAGGGAGAAAGTGCAGAGAATTTAATTTGCAAGCACTATATTTGACCCTGTAACTCTCCAAGACACCATAAAACCTGTACATAGGGGGTACTGTTTTACTCGGGAGACTTCGCTGAACTCAAATATTCGTGTTTCAAACTGGTAAATTGTATTACAACGATGATATTTTAAGTAAAAGTGACGTTTTTTGCATTTTTTACAAGCGAACTGCACTTTTATGGTCTATATTATTGTTGTAATATGTTTTACTGTTTTAAAACACTAATATTTGTGTTTAGTGAAGTCTCCCGAGAATAACAGTACCCCCCATGTACAGGTTTTATGGTGTTTTGGAAAGTTAGAGAGTCACATATAAGGCTTGCATTTCATTTTTTTCACATTGAAATTTGCCAGATTGGTTATGTTGCCTTTGAGAGCGTATGGTAGTCCAGGAATGAGAATTACCCCCATGATGGCATACCATTTGCAAAAGTAGACAACCCGAGGTATTGCAAGTGGGGTATGTCCAGTCTTTCTTAGTAGCCACTTAGTCACAAACACTGGCCAAATATTTGTTTTTTGCTTTTTTCACACAAAAACAAATATGAACGCTAACTTTGGCCAGTGTTTGTGACTAAGTGGCTACTAAAAAAGACTAAACATACCCCACTTTCAATACCTTGGCTTGTCTACTTTTTCAAATGGTATGCCATTATGGGGGTAATTCTCATTCCTGGGCTACCACACCGTCTCAAAGGTAACATTACCAATCTGGCAAAATTAAATTTGAAAATGTAATGTTCTATATTTGACCCTGTAACTTTCCAAAACAACATAAAACCTGTTAATGGGGGGTACTGTTGTACTCGTGAGACATCGCTGATTACAAATATGTGCATTTTTTTTGCAGTAAAACCTAACAGTATTATGACATTCACAGTTAAAATGTCAGACGGAAATGCAAATTTAAAAAAAAAAATCTTATTTTCTCACATTTTTTTTACTTTTATTCATAATAAATGATGTTCCATATATGAATAGTTAATGATAGATTAAAGCCCTGCTTCTCCTGAACAAAATGATATATAATAAGTGTGGGTGCATATAATTTGAAAGAGGGGAACTACGGGTGAACAGACATATAGCGCAAATTCCAGTTTTTGTTTACGTTTTGTTTTGATCAGAACGTGCACTATTGACTCCGTCCTGAAGGGGTTAATAAATAGTAGGTGTTTGTGGGGAAGTTTGAATAACCAGCCAGCTAAACTACTCCAAAATTGAACATGGACACAGCATAAAACTTCAAAGTTAGAAAAAAAATGAATGGCTCAAATGTGCCCCTTCAACATTCACATATACCTGGCAAAGATGCATATGGGGGTATTGCTGTACTCAGCTGACATAGCTGAGCAACATATGAAGTATTATACAGCCATAGCACACATAAGGTTTGCAAAATGTACTGTGCAAACACACTTTGTGTGTCAAAAAGGCAGAGAAAATGCTTATTACCACTACACTTTTGAAATACCCTGGGATGTCTTCTTTAAGAAATGGTATGCCTTTATGGTGTAGTTGGAATATGTAGCCTGCTCAAGTGCTCCAAAGTGGGACACAAACGCATCCAAACCTTCCATGAAAATTCACACTTAAAAATCTGAACTTGTCACGTCTCTTTTACACAACTGTAACTTCACAAAATAGTGTCTAGGTCATACATTGTGCATTGTACATTGTGCATATTGTTTTACTCAGAAGATGTAATTGAGCATAATTTTTTTTATGACAGTGGTACATATCAAGTGTCAGAAATACTCAGCAAAAATGCAACATATATGTAAAAATGCAATTTTTTCCCCTCATCACAAACATTGACATAAATTGGTGAAAAAATGGTCCCTGGGGTGTATACTTTATCATATGAAAGCCATTTGTGGGGTTATTTGAACAGTCACACTGCTATAATACCCTAAAATGAGACATATGCCCGTCAAATCCATCTACAAAAATTCTAACTCTAGAAAGCCTGGTCTATTATATAGCATTGTAGCTTCACATAATAGTGCCAAAGGTATACAATGGGGGTATCATTATTCTCAGCAGATGTAGCTGAACACAATATGGGGCTCTATCAACAAACCCCAGCCAAAGTTCCAGACTACAATTATATCTCTTGAAACCTACAGCCATACAGAGCACCTGGACCTTAGATGTCTCTCAGTTATCTTGCAATAATTTTGTTATCCTGGTCCTTAGTTCTTTCCCTTGGAGGCGTCATACTAGCTTACACCATAGATATTCACAATAATATATATGCAGCTGCACACCTTCATTGACAGAAGACCACTGCTATGTTATGTTGTATAAACCACAACCCCATGTTATATGTTATCTATAATTGTACAGTTCATTTCGCTCATACACTGATTGTTATTGTGATGGACCGCTTTGTTATGTTTTGGGGTACTTTCCGAACTTTGTGAAAATGTGTTTTTTCTGCCTGGAGATAATGGAGTTACTTACAGGATTTTACTCAATTATTTCCCAAGCAGAGAGGAGGGATTGTGTGCTGTACATGGGAGTGTCACAGACTGTATGTTTGTTCTTATTGGTTTGTGTCCTTTGTTTTCCTGTGCCCCATCAGGTCTAGGGGGTGTTCCTCTAGCCTGGAGAATTGTATAAAAGCCATCCAAGCTGTGGCGGTTTGTGGGGTTTACGGTGGTTATGGTGTTCAGTGTTTATGGTACTCGCCAGTACTAGGAAGCAGCGATTGACGGAGGTACCCGGTCGGGGTGCAAGGCAGTCTGTCACAGTTATGTACAGCGTATACGAACTCATAAAATACAAATTAAAAAAAGGGGGAAGTTCCATGAACAATTTCCGTAAAAAAAAAAATGAATCAAAAATAACTCATCAATTGTTAATGATCCTACTCAAAGCAGTATATACATAGCAGGCAGCTGCTAGTATTGAAATCACACAAAACTGCTTTCTACAATCTGAGGACGCACAGCAAATCAGACTTGAGTGAAGATAATAAAACAGCACCAAATCCTTATATCATTGAAAGTAATAACACACATCTTCAACTGCTCTCTCTCTTCTGGCATCGTCCCTGCTGACCTTAAACATGCCACTGTAGTACCTATACTAAAAAAACATCCCTTGACCCATCCACCCCATTTAACTACCGTCCCATATCCCTGCTCCCTTTTTCCTCAGAGCTTCTGGAAAGATTTGTCTTTACCCGTGTCTCATTTCCACAATTCCAACTCTTTCCTTGACCCCCTTCAATCTGGCTTCCGCCCTCTCCACTCTCCAGAGACTGCCCTTATCAAAGTTACTAACGACCTTATCGCAGCTAAATCCAAAGGCCACTACTCCATACTAATTCTTCTCGACCTCTCAGCGGCCTTTGACACCGTTGATCATGCTCTCCTTCTTCAAACTCTTCAATCGCTTGGTCTCTGTGACTCTGTCCTCTCGTGGTTTTCCTCTTATCTCTCCCAACGCTCATTCATTGTCTCTTTTTCTTTTTTTTTGTCAATCTTTCTTTTATTGAAGCATATTAGATGGGATACAGAAACAAAGAAGGGGATATGCAATAATGGGTTACATTAAAGGGTGAGTACATCAGTAGCTTAAGGAATTACATTTCCTGATAGAAGATGCTTCATTTTTTTTTTATATATTGTGGTAACAAGAACGTGTTGCAATTAGTATCAATGCCTATCCCGATAGAGTATTAGAGGGTAACAGTGGGTTATGCAAAACTTAGGCACATAGATATTGAGTAGTAAATGAGGTCCTGTTAGTTAGAATAGTAGTACGAAGAACCATAGACTAAACATCAGATAGGGTAAGACAGTTATATGTCAGAAGAATCAAGGCTTATGCGTTGCAAATATGAGATGGCAGTAGCTTATTATCATATGCTTGTCTAATCATGCTTGTTCGGCTAATAGGAGTGACATTATGCGAGTATCTGGTCTTATGCTCTCTGAGCAGCCACCGAGTAGGGGCTGTACACGCCAGGCAGCTGGAGACGGGGTAAAATTAAGACGATGAGGTTACATGTAAGTTAAAGACCTGTAAATATATGAGATCACTTTAGTCTAGCTAGCAACTGCGACCTTTCTACATAGATTATATTGTACCATGCAGTAAGTAGGGAGACATGAGTGGAATTAAGCTTCTGTGTAGCATCCCTTACATTACCAGTGCGCTTTCTGGCTAACCAGTGCGTGGACCGAATAGAGTCCTTGCGGTGAAGGGTAAAAGTAGAAGGTATCATGAGTCTAAAAGCCAGTCCCCTTCAACCCATGCCGGGTTTCGGTGCCAGCCTGCAGGTGTGCGTGAGGTGCGTGTCTGTTGCTGGCATTCTGTGCCTCGCCGTAGAACAGGTGTTGGTGGGAGTGATTCCCCAGTCCTGGGTTGGTGTGCAGGCTTGCAGCCTCGTGCTTCAGGCTTGGTAGCCGCTGGGGTCTGTGCTTTTGAGAAGGACAGAGGAGCGGGTCTGGTGTGATGACCTTTGAATATGTAAGTACAGATCAGCAGATACAGGTGGGTAGTCGCCGGTGTTTCGGAGCGAAGACAGATTGGGTGATAGGCATGGTCGGTGCCTCGGTTTCTCTGGCGGTCGCTGTGGGCGGGTGTTACAACGCCATATTGCCTGCAGTGGCTCCTCTGCGTCTGAGGGCAGCTTGTCTTCGGCCTGAGGCCTGTATGGGCGCCCGCGCCCTTCGCCATTGGACCCATCATCAAGTCCGTGGGCCCAGGGTTCCACCGGATCCCATGCTTCTCCCTGGGTGTATGGCAGGCTGTGTGGGGGGGGGGGATTGCTCCCTGTGAGCGCCCGGCTCAGAAGAAGGGTGAGCGGGCCTCTTGACAGCGGTATTCACCGGTGTGGTAGTTGGTGTGTAGCAGATGCCAGGTGTTTCTCCGGGTGTGTGGGTCTTTGCTTGGTATAACCCTGTGTGCCTGGGTAAGTGATGGCTGCCGGCAGACCTGTGTTCGAGGTTGCATGTTCTGCGCACATGGTCTCCGCCATCTTGCGTGTGGGTCTCAGGCCACATGTCGGTGATGTCCCAGAGAGCTGTTTGGTCTAGCTGGTCTGGCTTGGTTTAGCTTAGCTTGGACCGGGATCACCCCCCGGACCGGGTCTGCAGGCTGTCTACGCGTGTCGGGCAGGATAGCGTTGCAGCGGCCGTCCGCTTCACTCACCGCAAGCATAGGTCCCGCCTGTTATAGCAGGCCCCATCCTCTGAGGGACTAGAACTTCGAGAGCAAGCCTCTCCTCAGCTCAGGCAGCCCGATTACATCGAGGGTCGCAGTAAGTTGCCAGGGATTCTCTCAAAAAGTCTCGGTTTTTAGGCTATTTGTGACCCTGTTCACAGGAGCCGAGCTATCCTGCGACCCGTGTCTCTTTTTCTAATGTTACCTCCTCCCCTCGTCCTGTCTCTGTTGGAGTCCCCCAAGGCTCTGCCCTTGGTCCCCTTCTATTTTCTCTTTATACTGCCTCTCTTGGCAAACTTATTACCTCTTTTGGATTCCACTACCACCTCTACGCTGATGACACCCAGCTATATCTCTCCTCCCCGGACCTCTCCCCTGCCGTCCTGCAACGTGTCACTGCTTGCCTTTCTTCCATCTCTGACTGGATGTCCTCCCGCTTTCTGAAACTCAATCTCTCAAAAACTGAGCTCCTTGTCTTTCCTCCTCCTAATACTGATCCTCCTCTTTCGCTCTCCCTTCAAGTTTGTGGTACCAACATCAGTCCATCCTTGCAAGCGCGATGTCGTGGCGTCATACTTGACTCTGGTCTCACCTTTGAGCCTCACATCCAGCATGTTGCCAAATCCTGTAGATTCCATGTTAAAAACATAGCCCGCATCTGCCCCTTTCTTGCACCAGATACTACCAAGGAGCTTGTCCATGCTCTAGTAATTTCCCGCATGGATTACTGTAACCCTCTCCTGATTGGTCTTCCCAAAAGCCGTACTGCACCCCTACAGTCCGTAATGAACGCTGCTGCTAGACTGATTTTCCTCTCTAGTCGTTTCTCTCACACCTCACCCCTCTGCCAGTCCTTACATTGGCTTCCTGTATGCTATAGGAGTCAATTCAAGGTACTAACTCACACCTATAAAACACTGAACAACTCTAGCCCCTCTTATATCTCCTCACAGATCCATAGGTATGTCCCTTCTCGGTCTCTCCGCTCTGCCCGTGACCACCTCCTGTCCGTTGTCCGCACCCGTACGGCCAACTCGCGCTTGCAGGACTTCTCGCGGGCGGCTCCCTTCCTATGGAATAGCCTGCCTACCGCCATCAGACTCTCCCCTAGTCTTGCATCTTTTAAGAAGTGCCTTAAAACCCATCTCTTTAGGAAAGCTTATGGCCTCCAAGACTAACCCCTACCTCACATACCTGTCTCTTGCCCTCTCCTAAAGGGCAGCCCACCTTATTTGATTGTAAATTCCTGTCCTAATGTGTTTTACACCGCACCTCCTATAGAATGTAAGCTCGACTGAGCAGGGTCCTCTTCAACCTATTGTTCCTGTAAGTTTATTTGTAATTGTCCTATTTATAGTTAAATCCCCTCTCATAATATTGTAAAGCGCTATGGAATCTGTTGGTGCTATATAAATGGCAATAATAATAATTATAATAATAACTATGTAGAGTATGATACATTTACTTTTGCTACATCAGGGCTTGACAAATTTTCCTAGAAATTGAGATCTAGGTAGAGCAGATGGGAGGACAGAGACCCCCTGGTGTTATCTAGGAAAGTATAACAAAAAATGTATGACCACTATATGTCTAAGTACCAACACCCACTCAAAAAGTGTGCCCTCCAAACAACAAACTAGAACTTAAACAAACAGTCTCCTAAAAATAGGCGATTATACCACCTTAATAGATAAAGGGATATGCCTGAAGAAGTCTTCACAGACTAAACGCGTAGGATTAACTTCAAGGGACTCTTTGGGCTTGTTTGTCTCGGGCTCCACTTTACATAGATCTGCTATATGCTGAATTTTTACTACTTTTCTGTTAGTGCAGATTGTAAAAATACAAAACACGGTTTATTTAGATTGCACTATCTTTTGCCTTTTGTTTCCATTGCAAGTTATAAAGATACACGTTTCCTCAGAATTGGACACAGCTTTCCGGTTGGATTTTACATGATGGTCTTGAATTCATCTTACCTCTTGTGAGTGTAATCTGAAGACTGCAGGCTGACACTTTTTTGATGACGGATTTTAGGCACCCTCTAATGTAAATGTGCCCCACCCCTTCCGGTCAAGGCCCCAGCTCTTCCTGTTAAAGACTAACACACGCTTTGACTGACACACACAGACACACCCACTCACTGACCAGCACACAGTCTCAGATACACTGACATACACTCACTGCAGACACACACACACACACACACACACACACACTGACAGACACTCACAAATATAAACACACACACTTACATACAAACACACTCCTTTGAGGTTAAGCACCCTGCCCAAGCCCCCAGCTTCAGAGGCTCCTTTAGAGGTGGCCACAGGTGTATATATAGGAGGAGTTTTTCAATAGTCAGGTCACTTTTATTATTTTCTCCAGTCAGCACAGATATCATCTGCAATAGTGAGTATACTCATTTTAGCACCAACACATTCATTCTTTAGTTTTAATTGCTTTCATTACTTATTTTTGTATACTCACTATGCTCTTACTAGGATTTAATTTAACACCTTTTATTTTTAACACTAGTACTATTTAATTTGTCCCCCACATTTTAGCGTAGGACCCACCAATATTGGGGTACTTTGAAAGTAGTGGTGGGCTTAACAACATATGGCCATGTGGTGAAACCAAATCTCCATATTTATTCTTAGATAGGCATTTTAGTAGCCTTCTTTGCATTATATTTTTTGTAGTCTGAGTGCGCCGCAACTATTTATTTTCTCAATACAAACACACTCCGACACACACAAACTGGCAGACAGATATAACACAACACATTGGCTGACAAACACACACACACACATTTCCTCCCAACATTTACAAATAATTATTTCCTTTTTTTTATATCCACCCAGCCTCCCTACCTTTGGGAGAGCTGGGTGGATTTTTATCTGGTGTCCAGTGGGGCTGTTGGGCTGGCCGCTGGGTGGGCCGGCGTACAGGATGGAGGGCGGTCAGGCAAGGGAGGAGTGGGTGTGCAAAAATAGGCGGTGAGAGAGCCCTAATCCTAATGTTCAGCTCCCTTGTGTGCCGCTTAGTGATGCTGGGCGCCGGCGTGATGTCACATTTCGCTGCCCACCTGTAAAGAAACTGTCCGGGCGCCCTGGGGGGTTAGGGGTGGCCAGCCGGCCAACTCTTGGGCCCCCCATAAGTCAAGGCAAACAAGGTATTTGCCAGGGCACTTTGGGGGCGGCATTTTTTGCTGCCCCCTGGAAAGTGCAGCCCAAGGCAAATGCCTCGTTTGCCTTGCGCGAAATTCAGTGCTGCTCATTGCTTAGTTCTACTGTGCTTACTGTGGTGTCAATTTCAGTGTGCCTATCCTGCTTTATCTGGTATCTGACCCCTGCCTGTTTATCGTCTCTGACTACGTGCCGCCTGAACTGACCCCTGGCTTTCCTCGACTACAAATTTGGTTTTCCTTGTGGTACTTCACTTGGTTGATACCTGCCTCCTGGACTGCCCCCGTCAAATACGTGAAAGACGTAACACTTGCTGAAGAAAAAACATAAGGCAGAAAGACGCATTAAGAAAGAACTGGAGATAGCTGCAATAAAGGCCTGGCAAAGCATCACAAAGGAAGAAATAAAATGTTTGGTGAGGTTTATGCATTTGAGACTTCAAGCAGTCATTTCCTTCAAAGGATTCTCAACAGAATATTCAAAATTAAAATTTTATCTAGGATTGTGTTAATTTGTCCAATTACATGTGAGTCCCTGAAATAAGGGGACTGTGTATAAAAACTGTTGCAATTCCCAAATGTTTAACACAATATGTATGTTCAACTTCTTGAATAAAAGCTAAAAGGTTGCACTTCAATTGTATCTCAGTTGTTTCATTTCAAATCCATTATGGTGGCATACAGAGCCAAAATTATCAAATTTGTGTGTCCAAATATTTTCTGACCTAAGTGTATGTGTGAGAGTTTGTAGCAAGTCTGACATTCGTGTAGGAGTGGCTGATATGGTATGGTAAGCGTGGAAGAGTAGAAATGTATCAATCCCTTATTTATGGACTGCAAACAATGCACTATTCAGCTCTCTAACTCTCTAAGCATATTTAGTTTTAACAAGTCTACTTTGCCCAAAACAATGTAAATCAAAACTTGATGATACAATATTTCACGCAGACACACTGTGAAGTTTATTAGAACACTAATCAAATAGCTAAGACTCTTGTCCTTAGAGATCATTGGTTCTATTATTATTCAGATCTGATATCCCTTCTTTCACTTAACTATCTTGATTAAAGAAAAAAAAAAAAAATCCGACATCAGAGGTTTAATAATAACTTTACAAAGACCGATGAACTTTCTGCGCCCATTCATTTTTGGAACCAAGTCAAAAAAGTCAGAGAAGCTGAATTGTGCTATAACAACACAATAATGAATAGGGTGTATTAGATGCACAAGTCAGACATTTAATGAGTAATATTCCAAATGAGCAGACACATGGATATGATGGATGACAAGCTATTCTCGCCGTGACATTTCCAAGGCAGCAGACCAGACACAAGTGCCAGAATATGTGTGTTGTTGTTCCCTAATACTCCTTATGAACCGAATATCTTCTAGGAGAAAATTGGCTTTTTTCACTGAAATGCTTCTGTATGCAGATAACATAGCACTGTTCTAGCCTGGAAACCAGACATCAGAACAAAAGAATGCGACCTTTTACTCAATAAATACTTATTCATTTTACTTAGTTGAGCTTTGGTATCTTTTAGCTAATTAAAATCAGTCTAATGCAACTAATTAATTTATTGAAAACACTGAGCCCTTAAGTAAGGTTTATGCAATTATAGTATTTATTGAACTGAATGGTTATACATATTTTCTCCTTCGTTCAAGTTTCTGAGAGCCGTTTTCAATTACTTGACGTTTTCCATATCTTTATTTCTCGATTAAAGTCCTAGCAATTTAATGTACAGTCTAGTGGTTTTGTCCTCTAAGCGAACCTAAGATTTTAATACGTGGGCAGTTTTGCTATTAAGTTATGTGTTGTATACCTGGCCTTCGGGGCATACCTACAGAGTTCAATTATCTCTCTGTATGCCATTTTATATGAATCTAGAACCTTCTAACTCCTGCTCGCTTCAACTCTTTGTATATCTCTATATTTAATTTTCTTCTTCCTAATTTGCTTCTCTTCATGTACTATAGAAAAGCAATCCATTCGAGTTTCCTTATCTACCTCCCTCAAAGTCTTCCATCTGGATATTATGTAATCTCCCCGTATCAAAGAATGTGCGTCATGTTGTGTATCATAATGGGTTTTCATTCCATCCAAAAATATATTTTTTCATTTATTTTTATTTTAAGTTAGGGCCATGTGGAGTTCTGAGAAGTTGATCAAATGTATATCTAGCATAAAGATTTAAATCACTGTTATAGATTCAATATTTTTGAATTACAACGAACAGGCAAAAAAATTTAAAAAATACATTGCGGGGACAAGACTAGGGATCATCTAGCTTTTACATGAACGGTAACGATAGATCAGTTGGGGGGGGGGGTGTTTCTTCTAACAGTGTCAACAGTAATTCTGGTTTTCAATTTTTTTTTTTTTTTTACATTTAGTCTGAAACTTGTTTTGGTTAAAATTAATTAACAACAGTTCAGATTTGCAGGACCCTCTACAAAAGCACTTTTATAAAAAAATAATAATAATTTAGTTAATAAATAATAATCTTAAGCTCTAGGGCGGTCATTAAACAAAAATGTTTTTTTTTTTCCCCCACCCAGTTTCACTTGTTATTTAGCTGTGGACCAAAAAAACATTTTCACAAGCGGTATTGATTAAAACACCTAGTAATTTAAATGGACAACTGAAAAAAAAAATTTGGGGGAGAGATTGAGAGCCCAGAATCAGCTAGAGGTAGAACAATATAAGATAAGAATTTGGGTGTATGTATGACTTGTTCATAGCTTATCATGTAACTAAGTGACCAATTTTTTACCATTCCACGCACTGGTGTCATTCCTCATTTAAAAATAAATGTAAAGAGCAACGGAAATATTTGAACAACTTATGTGTTACACAGTATAAGAGATAATATGTGAACATAAGTCAGTAAACTGTGTCAAGATGTAGGGCACTACTGAACCAACTGAAAATGTTTTTATTCACAATTTGTGCTGTTAAGAGTAGCTTAAGTCACAATCTCTTTACCCTTGTCGAAAAAAAATAATAATATTTCTGCAGTGGACCTGGCAATTGTTTAAAGTTTTGGATACGTCGGATGACACGGATCAAGCTATGGCAATAAGCACAATGGTGACTGGAATGCATTTATTGGAGATATAAACATGTGACCAATACAATAGAGGAGAATTTAGCTTAGTGCACGCAGTGGGCAGTCCTTATTGAACAGGGAGAAAATTTGCTCACATCACTGTTGGTGTTTAAGAACAATAGAATATGGAAAGCAATCATCCCATTTTGTGACAGTCTTCTCTTTCAAAATTATTGAACACACTCTATGAAGTGCATATAGGAAAATCGTTAATCTCACTTGAGTTGCAAATTGCCTAAAATTGTTTTAAAAGTGGCATCATATTTTCAAAGAGGAAGAATGATGCATGTAAAAGAAACAACGTGCATAACTTCTTTGCTCAAAGGAGATAGACAAATACATTTTGCGCTTTTTTTTTTTTTTTTATCTAGAAAATATCAAAGCAGTTTTGTCCACACATAAAATGTGCTAGAGTAAATGGAACAATGCCATAAAGAAGCAAAAAAAAAAAATCTAATTTCATATGATTGTATGATCTACATTAGTCAAATGGACACTGCACTTGAGAAATATACATAACATTTTAGAAATATTGGATGGATGTTTTATAAAAAATAGACAGCATATCATAGAAATATTGAACACACACTATATGCAAGAAATTAAAAAATGTCAACCTGTGGAATTTATTAATTTAGTCACTTTCTGTGGATTCACAAAAGTAACACCAGATACATTATAATAATGCAGTAGAAAGAGGGAAGTGCTCATGCCATTGTACAGAACACTGGTGAGACCTCACTTGGAGTATTGTACGCAGTACTGGAGACCGTATCTTCAGAAGGATATTGATACTTTAGAGAGAGTTCAGAGAAGGGCTACTAAACTGGTTCATGGATTGCAGGATAAAACTTACCAGGAAAGGTTAAAGGATCTTAACATGTATAGCTTGGAGGAAAGACAAGACAGGGGGGATATGATAGAAACATTTAAATACATAAAATAAATCAACACAGTAAAGGAGGAGACTATATTTAAAA
Source organism: Pelobates fuscus (assembly GCF_036172605.1). Taxonomy (NCBI): domain Eukaryota; kingdom Metazoa; phylum Chordata; class Amphibia; order Anura; family Pelobatidae; genus Pelobates; species Pelobates fuscus. The sequence continues at coordinate 144,675,208 of NC_086318.1, forward strand.
GAAGAAAAACTACCACAACAAGAGGACGTAGTCTTAAATTAGAGGGGCAAAGGTTTAAAAATAATTTCAGGAAGTATTACTTTACTGAGAGGGTAGTGGATGCATGGAATAGCCTTCCAGCTGAAGTGGTAGAGGTTAGCACAGTAAAGGAGTTTAAGCATGCGTGGGATAGGCATAAGGCTATCCTAACTATAAGATAAGGCCAGAGACTAATGAAAGTATTTAGAAAACTGGGCAGACTAGATGTCGAATGGTTCTTAGCTGCCGTCACATTCTATGTTTCTATGTAATAACCTCTTGGCTCAAGGTCAAAGTGTACATGCACTTGTGGATCTCACTAGAACAAAAATATTTATTGCTTAAATAATCATGGGCCGCCAGAATTATCTGGAAAAGGAAATGTCCAATACTCTTATCTTATAATAAAAAGAAACAGACTAGCCAATCCTTTGGTTTGGTACGGTCTAGGCTACGCCGTTCAAACTAAAGAAATAGGGGCTATTCTGTTTTTTATTTCAAATGTAGAATGTCATTCTAAGTGTATTTTTTTACCAATATATATGTATTAATAACAAAATACAGTTAGAATGAGATTACGTATGTATATATAAATTTAATTTAAAAAAAAGTTGTTTTTTTTAAATTTATTTATTTTATTAATTTATTGATTTACTATTTTAATTATACACACATTTATTTTATTTTAAAACATGTTTAATAATTTTTTTTTTTTTTTTTTTACACTTCCCAACAGCAGGGGGATTGTCTGACACTCCTACAGTCCCCCTGCTGGCAGATCCACAGTCAGCTATAGGGGGCCATATGATCGCTCTTTCAGAGCGATCACATGGCCCCGGGGGGCCTCATTTGCCACTTTCATTTGCCTCTTTCAGAGCGATCACATGGCCCCGGGGGGCCTCATTTGCCAGGGGAGGGCTGCCTGGGCTGTCAGGCAGCCCTCTGGAAGAGAGGATCGCGGCGGAGGTGAGTATCGCAGACCTCCAGCAGCTGAAAGCAGTTACCGTGTTCTATGATGCCGCAACGGCTTTAAAGCCCATTTAATGTGGGACGGCATAGAACGCCATAACGGCGTTAAGGGGTTAAATAACTGAACATGCTTTTTAAAGAGACACTATAGTCACCTAAACAACTACAGCTTAATGTAATTGTTCTGGTGATTATAGTCAGTCCCTGCAGGCTTTTTGCTGTAAACATTGCCTTTTCAGAGAAAACAGCAGTGTGCACATTGCTTCCTAGGGACACCTCCAGTGGCAGTCACTCAGATGGATATTAGAGGTGCTTCTTGGGTCAGTGCTGCACAACAAGCATATTTCTGACTCTATAGTGTTCCTTTAATGCATACTTCTATTTGCTCATAGTACTCAGTGTTCTAATTTATAAAGCCATGACTATTCTGTACTTTTATTTTTATAATCATGAAGCTCTAGATGTGTTGGTGGAAGATTTGCTGTACATGCTGTGTAACACACAATAAATACCATATAAAAGTATCATTGAGAGTGCCACTCCAACATTTCCCCTACAGTGTTTTCTGTCAAGAACTCCAACATGTCTAAACCCCCAGGTCCGTATGATACAGCACAGAAAATGTTTTATTTGCTTAACAACAGCAATAAGATGATCAGAAAACCTTGAAACAAATCAGACAACATGCAATGCAAAGAAAAAAAAAAATGACATTTACTGTCAGGCACAAAAACTTATTTGCGTATATGTTAGTGTGAGCTTGTCGCCTGTGGGACAAAATCTGTTTGATATGTTTTTATTTGCTTTGAGATGTATTTGAAGTTACACTTTGGATAGAGCAAGCACACTCTGAATATCAATTTGCTATACTTCCCATTCATTTTGTCAGCCTACACAGTTCCAACTCAGTGGTTTATGCCCAGAATTTAAAACCCTCTTGTCAATTACAGACAATTCCCAAATCAATAAATAACTGTCTTTATAAACAAAATCACTGTCGTGATGAAATACTGGTGACTAAATAAAGGAGCAATGGAGGCTACTAGGAGTTGAGAAGATGGCAGCTGTTCAAATTTGGCCTCATCTTGGCCCCTCAAGGTTAACTAAAAAACAATGTAAATTAAATTATTAAATAAAATATACATCATAAAGTGCATATTATCTCTTCCATTCCCTCTTGCAGTTCATCGATTCCCACAAGATAAAAAGCAATATATTATTAATAGTTAATCATAATGATCAGTTTTAAAATTCTTAATAACGGTTGTGGTCCAACTTGATAAAAGTATCTAGTGCTTGAAAGGGTAAGTTAGATAAAACGGAAATTTCAGTAATTACGGTTTAACATTTTAGCCAATATATGCTGTAGAGTCTCTTAATTAAGTTCCATTAGAAAATTGATTGCTTCTGTTATCACTCACACATCTATCCACATTATTGGTTACATTCATCACATAGAAAAGAAAAAAAAAAAAAGAAAAAGCCTGATTTTTTAATACTGGATAGCTAAAAATTATCAGTCTTGGAGTGAAGTGTTTAATGTAAACCCCACAAATATCAATGTAATCCGTCCACATACTGATACTGTTGGTGGTTAGCCTTCTGGAGCTTTATGATTCAGATGTAGCACCAACGTAAAGCAGGCCACAATGTATTTAATGTGGTATTGTCAAGCTGCCCTTCCAACTATGCTTTGCTAGCCTTAAACATTTTTTAAAAAAATTCAGAATTATCAAGCCCCAATATTGCTGTAAGAAAGTACCATATATACTCGAGTATAAGCCGACCCGAATATAAGCTGAGGCCCCTAATTTTACCCCCAAAAACTGGGAAAACTTATTGACTCGAGTATAAGACTAGGGTGGGAAATGCAGCAGCTACTGGTACATTTTTAAATAAAGTTAGATACTAAAAAAATTATATTAACCCCTTAATGACACAACTTCTGGAATAAAAGGGAATCATGACGGAATATATCCGTCGTCTGTCCTTAAGGGGTTAATTGAATATTTATTTACAGTGTGTGTATATAATGAATGCAGTGTGTGTATGAGTGCAGTGTGTGTATGAGTCAGTGGCGGATCCGGGGGGGGGGCAACGGGGCAATTGCCCCCCCCGAGAATACCGACGGTCTCCCTCTCCCTCCCCTGCCAGCCCTGCAATGTGCGTGCGCACCGGAGGGGAGATCACAGATCTCCCTCACCGGTCCGCAGGCACTGTGCTGGCGGCCGGCGGGGGAGGGAGGGAGAGGGAGGACCCGGAGGTCAGGCTGCAGCTCCTCCGGGTCCTCCTCTCGCGAGATTTGGAGCGTTGCCGCGGTTACCACGGCAACGCTCCAAATCTCGCGAGAGTGAACTCTAGCCCGGGAGCGTGGGCTAGAGTTCACTCTCCCCACTGGGACCACCAATGAATCGCCCACCGGACCACCAGGGAAATGTCCCCCTCCCCCAGTAAAGGTAAGAAGGGAGGGGGGACATAGAATATTTATTTAAATAAAAAATATATATATATATTAAAAAAAGCCCCCATACCCTTACATCACACACACACACACACTGCCCCTCATACACACACACTGCCCCCATACACACACACTGCCCCCCATACACACACACTGCCCCCCATACACACACACTGCCCCCCATACACCCATACTGCCCCCCATACACCCATACTGCCCCCCATACACCCATACTGCCCCCCATACACACACACTGCCCCCCATACACACACACTGACCCCATACACACACACTGACCCCATACACACACACTGACCCCCATACTGCCCCCATACACACACACACTGACCCCCATAGACCCGTACTGCCCCCCATACTGCCCCCTCATACACACACACTGCCCCCCATACACACACACTGCCCCCCATACACACACACTGCCCCCCATACACACACACTGCCCCCATATACAAACATTGCCCACACTCACACATACACTGCAATACTCACATACACACACTGCAACTGTTACACACACATACTGTCCCACACATACACTGCATCCCTGACATACACTGCCGCTCTCACACACGCTCACACACTGTCCCCCTCACACACACACTGCACCCCTTGCACATTGCACCACTCACACACACTACTGTTCCTATGCACTACTACAGCCCCATTTCCCAGCAGACTTCAGGTAAGTTGTCAAACTGTTCTTAAACGGTTTGACTACTTACTCTGGGAGGGGGTCCCGGCACTATAGACACCATAACCACTACACTGAGCTGTAGTGGTTATTGTGTCTGGATTATTTCTTTAAATCTACAAGTGCCCCTCCCGAGATCAGGCTCTGGATCCGCCACTGATATGAGTGCAGTGTGTGTGTGTATGAATGCAGTGTGTGTATGAATGCAGAGTGTGTGTGTGTGTGTGTGATGCAGAGTGTGTGTGTGTGATGCAGAGTGTGTGTGTGTGATGCAGAGTGTGTGTGTGTGATGCAGAGTGTGTTTGTGTTGCAGAGCCTTGGTGGGGGGTGGGCATTTTTATTATTTTTTTTTTAAATATTATTTTACATTTTTTTTGTTATATTATTATTATATTATTTTTATTTTATTATTATTATTTTTTTCGTCCCCCCCGCCCTGCTTGATACATGGCAGGGAGGGGGGCTCTCACTCCCTGGTGGTCCAGTGGCATTGGTTCAGTGGAGAGGAGCTGGCAGCGAGCGCTTACCTCTCTCCTGCAGCTCCGGTCAGCTCCCTTCTCCTCCGCGCCGGTCCGGTCAGCACCTCTGTCAGCTCCACTGTAAGTCTCGCGAGAGCCGCACTATGACCCCGCGGCTCTCGCGAGACTTACACTGGGAGCTGACAGAGGTGCTGAACGGACCGGCGCGGAGGTGGAGGGAGCTGACAGGAGCTGCAGGAGAGGTAAGCGCTCGCTGCCAGACCCATTGTCTGTATTATGGCAATGTAAATTGCCATAATAAAGACACTGACTCGAGTATAAGCCGAGTTGGGTTTTTTCAGCACAAAAAATGTGCTGAAAAACTCAGCTTATACTCGAGTATATACGGTAAGTGCTCCATCAGCTGATTGTCTGCAATAAGCAAAGGTAGCCTTCTGGAAGACCACACTAAGACCCTATCCTACACAGCATGATTTATTTTTAATTTAACCACCCTGTACATTTATTTTATTTTATATATCCTGTGTGCATTTTATATTTTCTTGCCTTTATATCTTGTCCGTCATGCAATAGTGTAGTTTTCCTGTATGTAATTGTTTTATTCACCTATATGCATTCCTCTATTTCCCTCTGATTTCTGAATGACCTCTGACCCCTCTCTTCTTTTATTGATATGTTTTGTTTTCATTTGAATAACTATCCCTTCATCTCTGTGCCTAGATACATAATCCCTCCCTCAGCTTTATTGCAAGCCTATCTGACCCCGACATCTCTATTCAACAGCCTGATATCAGAATTATCATGCCCCAATACTGCTGTAAGAAAGTCTGATACCCACCCACCCCACGCTCATTATTTCATTTATAGATTGTCTGTCACACCCACATTTTAGACAAGTAAAAATAACAGGTGTACACACTGCCTCTTATTAGTAAACTCCTGCACATACTTAACCCATAAAACTTGATATTTACCCTACCTTCACCTGCTCTTGATATTCCAATTATTTCCAATTTACTTATTCCCAGTTTACTTATTCCCAGTTTAGCAATGATCTGTCTTCTCCTCCTCTTTATTTCCTCCTACTCACTCAGTATAAAAATCTCTCCTTACACCTACTTCACTCATCCCCCCCATCCATATTTACATATGCCCCTCTCTGCTACAATCCCCCCTTCTCTCATCTCATGCCTTGCACTCATTTTTCTACTCTCTCACTCCTACCCACAATCAATCTCATCCTAGACCCCATGCATACAAAACCCATTCACACCTCCTGTCACTATCTCTCCTCCTGCTTCTAGCAGCTGGTGATGTCTCTCCCAACCCAGGGCCCTTCACCTTCTCTACACACACTAAGAAAACCAGAAACCCCACAAACATCATCACAATTCCCTGGCCTTTAGCCTCACTTACCAACATTCAGTGTGCACTTTGGAACACCCAACATTCAGTGTGCACTTTGGAACACCCACTATATCTGCAGTAATTTAAAATCAACAGCCATACACTACCTTTTTATCTCAAACCTGCTCACACTACTTTCACTTACAGGGACCTGGCTGTTTTGGTGGGCTACAATTCTCTCACACTCTCAGACTCAACTGTAAGGGAGATGGTGTATGCATCCTTCTCTCCCCTTAAAAGGACACTATAGTCACCAGAACAACTACAGCTTATTGGATTTGTTCTGGTGAGTTGAATCATTACCTTCAGGCTTCTTGCTGTAAACACTGTCTTTTCAGAGAAAATGCAGTGTTTACATTACAGCCTAGTGATAACTTCACTGGCCACTCCTCAGATAGCTGTTAGAGATCCTTCCTGGGGCAGTGCTGCCTAAAATGCATCCAAACATTCAGTATCTCCTCCCTCTGCAAGCAGACACTGAACTTTCCTCATAGAGATTCATTGATTCAATTCATCTCTATGAGGAGATGCTGATTGGCCAGGGCTGTGTTTGAATCATGCTGGCTCTGCCCCTGACCTGCCTCTTTGTCAGTCTCAGACAATCCTATGGGGAAGCACTGTGATTGGATCAGGCTACCACTTCTGATGAGGTCAGGAGACTGCTTGTTTTTCTGATGCAAACAGCATGCAGATTTACAGCTTCAGGCTTGAATACAGTAAGAATTTTACTATATTTATGGAGGCATGAGGGGCCCAGGGGGGCTAGATGGTGGTGTTAACACTATAGGGTCAGGAATACATGTTTGTGTTCCTGACCCTATAGTCAGGGCCGGACTGGGGATACAAAGCAGCCCTGGAAAAAAAAAAAAATCTATGCCAGCCCCATAAGTCATTGCGTCATATATTGTGGCATGTAATCTGTAAGGCTATGTCTTGCCACCCCAGATGATTGAGTGTATATATATATATATATATATATATATATATATATATATATATATATATATATATATAGCTTTTTCTATTATAAAATATTGTTCCTTTCAGAGTAAAACATTTAATTATACAGTAAGCATACTCACATGCAGACACAGACAATCTCACTGACACACACAAGCTCATTGATACACAGCCTCATAGACAATCAATTTCACTAATATACATTAGCTGTATATAATGTTTACATTGCTTCCTAGTGACACCTCTAGTGACAGACACTCAGACGGTCACTAGAGGCGCTTCCTGTGTCAGTGCGGATTGGCTGAGATCATCAAGCTTGATGATCTCAGTCATAGAGGCAGAGACCAGCACGACGTGAAAAAAAAAAGGTGAGCAAAACACTTTTTAAAAACACACACAGACACCACGACTGACACACACACACACACACCATGACAGACACACCATGACACAGAACATGACACACACACACACACACACCATGACAGACACACCATGACACAGAACATGACACACACACACACACACACCATGACAGACAAACACACACACACCGTGACACAGACACACCGTGACACACACACACATGACACACACACACACCATGACACAGACACACACACCGTGACACAGACACACACACCGTGACACAGACACACACACCGTGACACAGAGACACACACCGTGACACAGACACACACCGTGACACACACACATGACACAAACACACACCATGACACAGACACACACACCATGACACAGACACACACACCATGACACAGACACACACACCATGACACAGACACACACACCATGACACAGACACACACACCATGACACAGACAGACACACAAACACACACCATGACACAGACAGACACACAAACACACAGCATGACACAGACAGACACACACACTGCATGACACAGACAGACACACACAGAGCATGACACAGACAGACACACACAGAGCATGACACAGACAGACACACACACACAGCATGACACAGACAGACACACACAGCATGACACAGACAGACACACACAGCATGACACAGACAGACACACACAGCATGACACAGACACTTGTTGCTACCTGTGTGGGTGGGTGGGCAGACTGATAGGTGTCCTGCGGCCGCATGGAAAGCTTGGATGGCGGCTGCAGGGGAAGCTCTTCTGGCGGCCACTGGGGGAGCAGGCTGTTCTGTCTCTGCTCCCCCTCCCTCGCACGCTAGAAATAGACCGGGGCTGGAATATGACGTCATATTCGGGCCCCGGTCTCATTAAGCTGCACGCGAGGGAGGGGGAGCAGAGACAGAACAGCCTGCTCCCCCAGCGGCCGCCAGAAGAGCCATGCGGCCGCACGACACCCACATGTCTCCCCGGCCCCAGGTGCCGACGGCCCACCGGGAAATTTCCGGCCCTGCCTATAGTGATCCTTTAATGTACCTTTCAACCAATCATAACCCCCCCTGCCCTAACCTTTTCTTCTTTTGAAGTTCACACTAGCCGCCTATTTAACCCCACTCCTTTAATAATTGCCATTATCTACCGCCCGTCCCCCGCCCCGGTCATCCTAGACTATTCATTGAGCACTTTTCTTCCTGGCTTCCCCATTTCCTCTCATCTAGCACTCCTTCTCTTATACTTGGGGATTTCAATATACCAATCAACAACCCCAACTGCACTGATGCCTCTCGTCTGCTCTCTGTAACCTCCTTCTTTGGACCTTACGCAATGGTCCAATTTACCAACCCATACAGCGGGAAATACTCTTGATCTCGACTTCACCAATCTCTGTACCACCTCTAATATTCTCAATATTCCTTTTCCTCTATCTGACCACCATATGCCGACTTGTGACATTGGCATACCTAAGACCCAATTGACACCACCGTCTGAACATCAATCTCACAGAAACCTCCAATGTCTTGACCTAGAGCATTTCTCCACTAATCTCCAAACTCTCCTTTTACCTATCTCAAACCTCACCTGTCCGAGCTCTGCAACCTACTTCTACAATTCACCCTCTCCTCTCAACTAGACTGTCAGGATCGGGACAGGGATCCAACACGCAGAGTACAAACAGTAGCCAGATACGTATACCGGACCTTAGAATGGCCGGACTAACGTAAGTAGTACAGTAGAGAATGGTCAAAGACAAGCCGAGGTCGAGGGTAACAGAAGACAGGTAAGTGAGAGACAAGCCGAATCAAGGGTAACAGAGATAAGCAGAGTAGAGCAAACAAGCCGGGTCAAAACCAAAAGGGATAACTAGAATACACGAGCACTGAGAGACTAGAACAAGACAGAACCACGACAGGGCAATGAGCTAATGAAAGAAGCACTGTTAAATGCCCTGTTCAGATAAGTAAACACGCCTCCGAGGCGTCCTGATTGGTCCTGAAGCAATTGAGTGACAGGTCGTTCCGGGTTGGCGTCCTGACGTCGACTTCCGGACGTCATGCTATAAAAGGGAGTCACTCCCTCGCGGCCGGCTTTGCATGACCGGATAGACCGCGAGGAAGAGGGAAATCAGACCGTCCGGATGGATGAACGGCTAAGTCTCTTCCTCTTTCGGAGGTAGAGACCTCAGGTACCCTGACATAGACATCATGGCACCTCCTACATTTAAATGCAGCAAGCACCCGCAACAACAACCTTGACACACCAAGCTGACTCGATATCTCCAAAAATGCTCCAGAACCGCTAAACGCTGTTGGAGAAAGTCTCACTGTGCATCTGACTTTCTACACTATATATTTATGCTGTGCTCCTACAGTTTAGCTCTTTCCTCTGCAAAAGTAAATTACTTCAATACCCTCATAACCACACTCTCCCGCGAACCCAAATGACTATTACACACATTTTACTCTCTTCTTTGCCCTATTGTTCCTCCTCCACCTACTAACTTGACAGCCTCAGACTTTGCAACTCACTTCACTGACAAGATCTCTACAATCAGGGAAAATATTTCTCATCTTTCTTCTTCCCCTTACAATACTTCCCCTTAACTCACTCCCTCTGCTGTTCTACGTTCATTCGCACCCACTACAGCGGAAGAGGTTTCTGCTCTGCTCCAGTCCTCCCGCCCCACCACCTGCTCCCTAGATCCAATTCCCTCGTATCTCATCCGCACTTAGTCTTCTTCTCTTTCTCTACCTCTCACTAAAAATCTGAATCTCTCTCTCCTCTGGCATATTTCCATCGCACTTCAAACATGCAACTGTAACCCCAATTCTAAAGAAGCCCAACACCTTGACCCTAACTCCCTGACCAACTACCATCCTATCTCGCTATTGCCTTTTGCATCCAAGGTCCTTGAAAGAGTTGTGTATGCAAGATTGACAGACTTCCTCGAGTCCACTTCTCTGCTACACCTGCTTCAGTCTGGTTTCCGTGCACTCTGTGGAAACGGCACTGACCAAAGTATCCAATATCTCGTGGTCACTACTCCACAGTTTCTTCTCACCCTCCGCAATATCAGTCTACAAGATGTTGCTCTCTCCTGGTGCTCCTCCTACCTTTCCCAGCACTCTTTCAGTGTTTCTTTCTCTGGATCTGCTTCTTCTCCCCAACTCCTCTCTGTTGGTGTCCCCCAATGTTCAGTTCTTGGTCCCCTACGGTTCTCCATCTATACTGCCTCCGATGGTAAACTCATTAGCTCCTTTGGCTTCCAATATCATTTCTATGCGGATGAAACGCAAATCTATCTGTTCTCTCCGGATCTGTCCCCATCCCTCTTGACTAGAGTCTCTGACATTCACTCTGCTATTTTTAACTGGATGGCTGCCCACTTCCTTAAACTCAACTTGACCAAAACTGAAATTCTAGTCTTTCCTCCCTCAAGTGTTGCTACTCCTATGTCTGTCTCCCTCCAAGTCAACAGTACTAACATCAGCTCCACCACGCACGCTCACTGCCTAGGTGTTCTCTTTAACTCCGACCTCTCCTTCATGCCTCATGTTCAGTCTATCGCCAAATCCTGCCGCTTCCATCTCAAAACACTGCACGCATCCGACCCTACTAACGCCAGATGCAACTAAGGCGTCCTTTCTCGTCTTGATTACTGTAATCCGCTTCTCAGTGGTCTTACGTGCTCCCAACTTGCGCCGTTACAGTCCATAATGAATGCGGCGGGGAGGCTCATCATCCTGTCCGCCCACACCTCACCCTTCTGTCAGTCCCTATATTGGCTTCCTGTAAGATATAGGACTCAATTTAAAATTCTGGTTCTTGCGTTCAAATCTCTACATAATGCGGTCACACCTATCTTCCCCAATACACAAGTATTTCCCGTCTAGGCCCTTGCGCTCTGCTGAAGACTTACATCTATTCTGTCCGTACTCCCACCTCTAATGCTCGCCTTCAAGACTTCGAGGGCTGCACCGTTCCTGTGGAACTCACTTCCCTCCTCCGTTAGATGCTCACCCAGTCTCCACTCCATAAAAAAAATTAAATCCCACTTCTTCATAAAAGCGTATCAATTAAACTAGCTCCTGACTGATTCCACTCTTGCAACTGTCATTAATCTAATACTATCCTTACCTTTTGTGTCACTTTACCCCACTCCCTCTAGCATGCAAGCTCATTGAGCAGAGCCCTCAACCCCTCTGTTCCTGTGTGTCCAACTTGTCTGGTTACAACTACCTGTTTGTTCGTCCACCTACTGTAAAGCTCTGCGGAATTTGTGGGCGCTATATAAATAATAATAATCATAATATTAAACTGACAAAGCATTATGGGAGCTGTAGTGCACATTAGGTCTTCCCCAGAAGTTTCTCTAGTCACTGTCTTGTAGACAGCTATTAGAGGAAGTCTTGACCCTGCAATGTAAACATTACAGTTTCTCTAGAACTGCAATGTTTTACATTGCAGGGTTAATGGGACACTATACACACCCAGACCAGTTCACCTCATTGAAGTGGTCTGACTGCACTGTACTAAGACAGCCACTAGAGGCACTTCATGAGTTTACCAGACTCAGGGGTCCCCTAATTGACACTGGACGTCCTCACACTTCACATGAGGGCATCCTTAGGTCCCCCTGTTGGTTGAAGTTGAAGGAGGTGAAGCGCCGACCCAGCGCCGAGGGAGATCGGTGCTGGATCGGGTAAGTAAATAAAGGGTTTTTAACCCTTTCTGTGCTGGGGGGACCAGAGGGCACCATTATGTTAGGAATACAAATTTGTATTCCTAACACTATAAAATCCCTTTAAGTAAAAAGGGACACTACACCCAGATCACTTTAATAAGATCAAATTGTGTGAGTCCCTATAGTGTCCCTTAAAGAATAACTTCCAAACACAAATAGAAGTTAATCGGAGGGGAAGGGGGATTAAACAAAAACAAAAAAGTAGGTCACCTATCTTGTAAAACCAGCATCAAAAAAAAATTCTTTATTAACAAACAGAATTTCCTTGTCGGCAAAATGCCAGCACCTTGACCTAATTTTCAATACTCACCTGGTGCTTATCCATCTGTTGTCACTGATCTGGCACATTAATTTTAAGATTCCTTATCCTAGCAAGTTCTTTTTCACAATAAGCAGAACAATCTGGAGATAGCACATCAACCATATCACACTTGCCAATAGACTTCTTAACCCTTTCCAAATCAGGATTCACAAACCTGTGCTTCATTTAGCAGCGATTTGTTTCTATCCAAATATTTAGTGGAGTTTTCAGATTAGTGATGTAACAGAACTCAGATGCTCAATCAACCAACCAAAAGACTGATATACGTTATTTGTAAAATAGGTTTAATGTTTTACAAATTAATAAATGGCCAACCTAGGTTGCAGCTTACAGGATTTTAAGTGTTTAAAATGATTTCGAAGGCATAAATACTTTTGCATGGTGTACAAAGTGATTTTTTCTTTATCACTGCTGCACGAAAGCAGTGTGTTGCTCAATTACGTTCCAAGTGGCCCCTTGGGATACCGGGCACGCGTAGACTGGCGTTGGTTAAAGCTACTTCCAGTGAAACCTTTTGTGTTCTTTTGTATGGAGTATAGGGACACCACTTGCGGCAGAGAGGATGCAGAAATTAAGGCCATCACTATACATCGTCGCCTCTTACCGGTGGCCAAAACTCTGGAAAGAATGAGGCAGTGTGCGTATACAAGTTAGATAGTGTGTGTGTGTGTGTGTGTGTGTGTTGAGGGGGCAGGGGTTAAGTTAGTCAGGACAAGTGATTTGGGTTGCTAGAATTATTCGCTTGAACAAGTAGATTTTAAAACTTTCCATACCACCAAGTACACACATTCCTTCTTGATGTTGACAGATGAAGAACAGCAACAGATGAAAGGAGCTACCACTACAGTATGTATAATTCATAGGGTTTTTTTTCGTCTGATTTCGCTGCCCATCACTACGTACAACTAATATGTATCCAGGAAAAACAAGGTGGATTCGACAACCCCAAGGTGTAGGTTTATATGAAACTGGCTGTTATGTATCATTTTATAAAAAGTAGCTGGTTTTCAGGGTGCAAAGTAAATGAGCAGATTCAAAGTAAAAGAATAAGTTTACTGTTAGTTAGCTAATTTATATACAGTCAGCCTTGTACTTTAAATCAATTGAAATGTGCACTAACTTCTTAGAATATTTAAGTGCTCTTGAGATACTTTTCCCACCTTCCTTAAGTAGCCATACATTGGATCATGGGATAAATCTAGATTAGGATAATTTTTCATTTAAAACATACAAATACATTACTTAAGTGTGTGTTTTAGGAAATCAAAGATATGTGACTTAGTTTGGTGTGATGGCCTATACATTTTTTGCATTGTTTACGGAAGGACATAATGAAGATATTTTAGTTATAAGAAATGGAGGAATCCAAAAAGGGACTTCCTTTGTATTATATAACTTTGAGAAGACAATTTTGTTGTCCGAAAAAACATATTTAACTTTTTTTGATTTTGCTCCTGCACTGCTTAATTCACACAGGGGTATAAAGATCACAAAAAAAATAGTTAAGCATCCCTATATGTAAAGTTAAGTCCAAAATAGACAAAATGAAGGCATATTTGACAGATTTTTTTCAGATCGGTTATTTTGACCAACAATTCTCTGCACTGGACTGAGATATATTACTCATGGTTAGCCATTAGATCAGCTTATTTTACATCACAGAAAATAAAAAACCTTCTACCTACCAGATGCACTTTCCGGGATCGCGAAGACACAAAAAGCAATCAGTAGCATATAAAACTTCATCCTAAAAGAAGAGGAAACAAATTATTGACAGTTTGTAGCCATAATTATAAGAACTAACACAATAATTGAAGTTTGCTTCCAGTAGACTTGTAAAACCAATATTTTAAAGGAGATCTGTTATGCCACTTTTCTTTTTTTCTTTCCTTTTTCCAATTGAATCAATTTCTATTTACTTTTTTTTGTTTTTTTGAGAAACAACACATGACTGTACATTATTAGTGAATACAGAGTAAACATGAAATGCATGGATACAGTCATAAAACAGCTATGAGAAAACAGAAATAAAGAAAGAGACATGTATATGCAGAACAGAAATAAAACAAACTGCATCGGTACATATAAGCATTCATCTTCTGACAAGTATATAATTGATGGCATTATTTGAATATCGGTCATGAACTCTGGTATGCTCTAGGCCCTAATTATCAAGTTTGACAAGGACCACATTTTCTCAAATGACTCCCAATAAACTATAGGACATTTCCTCATATGATTTTGTACGAGCCAACTCTCTAGACACAACCCCATGCTCAGGGGAGAGGCAGATTTCCATGTACCCGCTATAGTGCTTTTAGCCACTATTAGTTTACACGTTATCACCATTCTGTCCCATTTAGAAACAAACTGGCAAAATATAGACTTCAATGCTGGTTCAGGCTCCTCCTCCCCGCCATCATCAGCTGGCAGGGAGGGCCTAATGTGCATATATGCCACGCTCGTTTTAGGACTTCCCCCATAGGAAAGCATTATACAATGCTTTCCTACAGGGTTTCAGGTGACGCTGGATGTCCTCAGT
Organism: Pelobates fuscus; assembly: GCF_036172605.1. NCBI lineage: Eukaryota > Metazoa > Chordata > Amphibia > Anura > Pelobatidae > Pelobates > Pelobates fuscus. Next base: position 144,690,231 of record NC_086318.1, read on the forward strand.
CATAGTGTGACGACGTCCAGCGTCAGTTAGGTGACCAAAAGTCGCCTAACCCCCCGAAAGATCCTCTAAATGTCATGTTGGTAGACAGCCACTGAGGTTATGTTCACCCTCCATGGCAATCAATGCAGTTTATCAAAAACTGCAATAATTACCATTGCAGGGTTAAGGGACTTGGCACACTGTAACCAGAACTGTAACCAGAACCGTGGTTTGGGTGCCTTTAGTCTCCCTTTAAACTGGAGAGGAGATGGAGATCACTCTACATTCATTCTCCTTAGTTATTTTTATTGAGACTGTATTTTTAAAAAACGAAAAACAAAAAACAAAGTGACACTATTCCTTGTAACCACTTCACCTCGCTGAAATGGTTATAGTGCCTGTAGTCCCCTCGTACCATCCCTCATTTTGCAGTTAAACCGTTTATCTTAAATATTTTAACCTCAGCTGCTCATCCCGTCTGTGCTATTCAGACTAATAATGAGGCCTAATCAGCAAAGGAGGCAGTGGCTGTCAGCAATAAAGGCAGTGCTGGACCATTCTTGGGTTATCACACCTAAACATTGCATTTATGAAGAGAATGATAAAGGCGATTTGTAATCTCTTCCTTACCAGACCTCCCATGGGGTCCATGCTCAAAGCAGCTGGGTTAAAAAGTATACTACCTTTTGAAAGCTTTTTAGCACTTTGTGGAGGAGTGGAGAGTGAGGACTCCATACACTAGAACTACTTGTTACTGATGTATCTGAAGAGAGTCTGAAATAGGGAATAAAAATACTTACCGTATATATTTCCATTTATAGAAATAAGTATATAGAAAGTAGTAGTAAAAATGCATTATTAAAAAAAAAACAGAAAACTAAAATAAAAGCTATATACGAGGGTAATCAGGTCTTAGTGGCTTCTCATCATGAGTTGTAGTTGCAATTTCAAAATAAATAATATCTGTAGATGCTTTTTTTTTTACGAACTCTCTTACATAGCCATTAATGTGTGTATCTAATTACTACTGTCCCTTACTTAAATGTGCTAGCAACTTTACATTCTATCCAAAGGGTTGCCAACTAATTTCTTAAAAGGTCATAATCCTGCCAAATCATTTGAATACGTTATTGGAATGAATATCAATTTAAAAAAGGCAGACAATTGATACGGTATATGACTGGGCATTTTGCGTTGTCAGAGTCCAAAAGCTGTGTCAGCAGCACAAGGACTATAGTTCCACAGAACAATTTTAACCCCTACAGTACTAAATGTTTACTTACCCCTGTTAAGGATTTTTTTCCCCACACACAATAGATTCATTTTTTGCATTTATAATGATATTCAACATAAACTCCACTTAGACTGTTGCATTCTCCTGTAAATTTATTTTAATAGATTTAGTAAGCCACATAATTAAGCAGAGATTAGTACAGTATCCACACTGTTGAAGAGAATATTTTTTTGTAAGCAAGGGAGGCTCTATGCATCACTGAGAACTGGAGTAACAGAATTCACTTTGAAAATCCCAGAATCCTCTCTGCTTAGCTTTTATATAATTACATTTCATGCCCCAAAGGGTCAGGGCGCATGCTCACAGTTAACCTTACAGCAGCCACGCTGATGCTAGCCCTAATATAGGTCACCACTTTGGCTACAGCATAAATAAATAAAAAGAATGCAGTAGAAGATAACATTCCTTTTACAGCCGCAGGACAAAAGTTAATGGATGCCTTATAACAAAGTCAGATCACCAAGGGATTTAGCCGAGATGAGATATGACAAGCAGCTCTTATTCATATGTTTATCTCCTGATGTGGTCACTTACGTGTACCTGACAAAATAATGAGCAATTCTTTAATGCTCATTTGCAAACTGCGTGCAATATAGCAATTCAAACATTGGGGAATTAAGGTAAGAGAATTGTTTCACATAACCGTAATATGTATGCATAGAAGGAATTCTATAACTGCAATTTATTAACCCTTTTCATGACATGGCTAATGCCGGTGTGGTCATGATATAATAGAGAATACCTAACCCCTTGTCGTGAAAGGTTTAAACACATTACAAAGGCAAAATGCTAAGAAACCAGAAAACATTTACAATTAGCATTTATGCAAGCCTTACAGACATTAACTTCTCTATGCAATATAGGAGTATATTTTTGGTGTGCAGAAATGGTCATTTTCTTATTAACTGTATTGCTTGATAAGAATGTAAAACAGTCTTACTTACATAATCCAAGTTACAAAAATGATCCATAATAAACATACATTGGGCTCATTAAAGGCTACTTTAAATGTTCTGCGTGCTTGCTTAAAGGACTACTATAGGCACCCAGACCACTTCAGCTCAATGAAGTGGTCTGGGTGCCAGGTCCCTCTAGGAATAACCCTGCCTGCTGTAAACATAGCAGTTTCAGATAAACTGCTATGTTTACTTTAGGGTTAATCCAGCCTCTAGTGGCTGTCTCATTGGCGCTTCTGTGATTTTCACAGTGAGAAGACGCCAGCGTCCATAGGAAAGCATTCTTAATGCTTTCCTATGGACTGGCTGAATGCGCGCGCCGCTCTTGCCGCGCATGCACATTCAGCCGATGAACGAAGGAGGAGGAGAGCCCGGCGGGAGTGGGACCCTGAGTCAGCTTAGTTTAAAAATGTGAGTTATTACCATATCCACTACTTGCTGTAGGGGTAATGGTACAAGGGCAGTTTGGGTACAGTCACTCAGTCTAGATGTTGTCAAAGCATTTTTTTCAAGGGGTATAGAATATCCTATTTAAAAGCACTCTCCTTGTATCTAGTGTCCTTTCCTTGTGCTTCTGGCCAGGTAATGATGAAGTTTCACTCTGGAATTAACCATACAAATTTTTCACAATTGGACAGAAATGGATAAAAACGGGCTAAGCCATTCCCAGCTTAACACAAGACACAACCAAAATACCAGTTTTATAAAATCTTCATTGTGTCAAAATTGGAACCAAGTACTGGATCTATATTATGTTCAAAAGTAAAAGTCTACCGATCAAAACCTTTTTCTCCAGGAAGGAAAAAACAAACAAAAACAAAATGAGAGCATACTTCAAATCATGAAGCTCTCCATCTAAAATGATACATGTGCATTCTCTACATGTATTTCTTCCACTATCACAACAGGTTTTCATCTGCAAGAAATAACACATCATCAACACAGCATAGCAGAGAGGATCTTTGCTTGGAAAATTGAATCACTGCTGTTTTTACTTATTTATAGCCCATATTCACCCTGACTGAAAGACACACAGGGGAAACCAGGATGTCATAGAGTCAATGTGATTTGTCTATCAGAACGGGATGCATCGATCAGGTAGCCAGCAAATCATTGCAGTGCAAATACTGTTTAGAGGCAAAAAAAACCTACCCTTTTACACAGTCAACACTTCTAAAAGCAGAAGTGGTCATGGAGGCTAGACTAACCCTTTAACATCCATGTAGAATAATTTCCCAATTAATTCTGAAGCGTCTAATACATCTCCTGTTAGTTCAATGCAAAGACAGATTTCTATAGGTATGAAAATCAACCACTTTTAAATGGAGATTGTACAAAAGTAAAAACATACAAGATTCATATATAAGGGGCAGGGCCGGTCTACAATGCGGACTAGTCACATGGAAGAACAAATCCTGTGATTTTCAGACAATTCCGGCTCCAAAAATGCTATTGACTCCTCACCGGACAACAGGATGCAGGAGTTAAAGGTGCTTGCCCAGAAGTCGGACCAGAAATCAGTGTTTTGGCCCCTCTAGGGGTGAAGTACAAGCTCTGTGTCCAAGGCCTACTCAGGCAGTGAGTGGGGTGGACGGCCGCCACCATACTATCCTGCCTAGCTGCAACATAAAGCACCCTGCATGGTGCTGACCCTGCTTCCCCCCCTTTGGGCCAGTGGGGGTCATCCCGGCCTACCGTGGGGCCCTGCTGGCAGCTATCCTGGTCGGAGGACTCAGCTTGCTTCAGGATGGTGGCTATGCCTGTTCTGTCTCCGGGCACTCCGTGGAGAGGGAGATCTCTCCCGGGGCTCTTGACGCCCCATGCGTGCAATTATGGGCAATACAACCCAACTTCCATATGGCTCCTGAAGCGCTAACAATCAACACTGGGGCCCCGGTCGGAGGTAGTCTGGCCAACAGTGTGTCTATTTTGCTTGTGCCAAGAATCTTTATATTTATCTCTTCACCTGGCATTTTATACTTCTGGACTCCAAGAAATCCTTGGTGGGGATCATTCCACCTACGCTATCATCAAGGAGCAGTCAGCCTGCTCCATTTTTGTGAGTACCATTTCATTTAATTATTTTATCCTTATATTGCTTTTATACAGAGAACACCATTGGTGTGTTTTTTTATTTTCTTTGAGTGGCACTTACCCTAGAAGATAAAGAAAACCTGCATTGTATCCCATAAGCGGAGATTTGTACCGCTGTACGCCTTCTACGCTAGAGCTGGTTATAGCTCTACCAAATGTCAGTGCTACATTATTCTTTTTTTTATATATTATACTTCTTTTTTTTTTTTTTTTAATTCTTTATTTTTGTTGTGCGTCAGCTTATAACATTCGCATGTGAGGTACCCCAAAGGCAATCCTCCAGCGTATTTAAACAGTTATACACAGAGGTACATGTTAGATCAAGCACATTTTTTGGTTAGGTTATTAACAGTATGGATTCACGTTTCTAAGGTATTGTCATAATAAAACATAAACTTGTTAACGAGAGAACGTTGACTTTAAGGTAAGTTGCTTTGTACGCAGAGTTGGTTAGTGCGTGTGGTAGTCAGGTATCGATTTATGTAATGCATGTATTCAATGCTATGTAAGAAAGCAGGCTAGTGTGGTTACGCTGTGCATTAGTCATATTTAGTGGAGGCACATAGGCGTCTCTCCTAGGTTTGTCAGGTGTTTGTACCCTAGTATTGTTAAGTGGGACTATACTTAGGTATCTGCGCGTTATATACATGCTAAACCATTGCGTTTGTGTGTAAGACACTAGTAACTACACAAACTTGATAGGGTAGAATAGTCTCCAGCATATGTTAAACCTTCCGCTAGTAATCGCCTATTATCTATCGGTTGGGCCAGAAGCTATGTACAGTTAGTCATGTATGCAGTCTACGTTGCTGGCTAATCACAGATAAGTTGCTGTTATACGGTTATTCCTTACGAGCAAATAGCTGTATACGTAAGTGGAACATTATAGGTTTAACAGTAAGGTGTGTGATTAGCGTTACATTAAACGCTGTAAAAACTAAATCAAAATTTCTAACATTCGCTTGTCACAAGAAGGTCAAGGCATGGAAAAAATAAAAAATAAAAATTAAAGAGTTCGAGGGACATAGTCCGCAAGGGCTGCGTATATGTGGTAGCATGTCGGCAGGCCAGGCCGCCGTGCGGCAGCGAGAGTCAGTGGGTGTCAACCTACACCTGTGGTCGGCTCTGGCAGATCACATACCGATAAGTCCCATGAGGCCTTGGCGTCGTCGATCATGGTTGCTGCTCTCTTGTGTGCATCTGTGCCGTGGAAGGGAAGCTGGAAGCCTGGTTGGACGCCGGTTTTTAGAGCTTGTGAGTAGCTTGTGTGGGGTGTCGGCTCAGTCGTCTTGTTCTCTCGGGTGCAGAGATCTGGGAGTTCGGCCATGTGGTATGGCGCCGCTTTGCCGGTTGCTGATGTCCCTGGGTGAGAGGTGGTTCTGGCATGAAGGGTGGTCTCCCCCTGGTGATGCATTGCATGTCCCTGCCGTTTGGGTGCCTGGCGTAGCCACCGTCGGGTAGCCTTCCTGGGAGCCGCTGGCGGGTGTCTGTTTAAGCGGTGGCGGGTTGTAGGGCGTATCCACGCCGCTGCGTGTTGCAATATCATTTTGTAGGCCTGGCCTTTAATGTGGAGTTCAGACCAGAGGCTCGCACCAAGCCGGTCAAAGAACTCCAGAGTATGTACAGGCGGTTTGATACGGGTTCTCCCTTTCGCGGGCCGTGTCTGAGCCGCCATCTTGGGTGGGCCCATGCGGTGTTGCCTGTCTGCTGAGTTTGTCGCTTGGTTGGGGGTGACCGTCCCCAGCGGGGACCGGGATAACCCCCGCCGGTCCATGGGGGGGGGGATAGCAGGGCTGCGTGTGTATCTCGAGTGGGAGCGGGTCCCTTGCCGGGTGATCGTCCGCCTCTCCCATGCTGCAGGCACCGCTCCATTTTAGGCCGCGTGGCCGGTTCAGGCTTTCCCAGGTCGGATCGGAGCCAAACTGGTATCGCTGTAATCCCTGCAAGGTGCTGCGTCTTGCCCCATACACCTGAAGTTGCCAGCCCCTGTGCTTTGGGCAGGATTGGCGGATTCGTGTCTGCCGGTGCAGGAGGATTCAGAATGCGCGTCCGGCCATCTTGGCTGTCAGGCCCCGCCCCCCCCATATATTATACTTCTAAGAACTTATTACACTATTTTGGATATTTGTTTTTATCTTTTCATATCATTGGATTACCTGAGGAAGGACTACAAGGATTACCCCATTGTTACAATTTATTTCAAAGAAGATACATCCAGATAAGACTGACTTATCTTATTCTATTTGGATCTCTCTCATTTGGACTATTTTTATATTTTTTATTTTTATTTTCATTTTAATTTTATTTTGTTTGGCACAGCTTTTATCTCTATTTTATCTATTTGTACTCTAAGGGTTTTGAGGGATTCCCTTTTTAAAGTTGCTGCCTTGTTTTGTTCTGTTTTAAAGCGCTAACCCATTTCCTTTTTATTTTTTTTGCTTGCTGATCAAGGCTGGGCAACGTGCACAATTATAGCAGACCGCCTGAAGTGCCTGCCAAACCCCATCTCCTTACTGCATGCGGCTACCTCAGCACGGCTCCAGAAGCACTGCTACTGCACGACAAGTCATTCCACCCTGCATCCTGCCTAGCTGGTGTGGCCTTTGTGGCGGACGAACTGTCCATACCCTGCTGGTGACCTGCGACTGAAGGTTGGAACTATGCACTGGCGGTTACAAGAATTGGATGATCTCTCTTTGGGAACTGGGGTCACCAATCCAAGGGCTAATAGGAAGTTATTAAAGGGTCCATTTTTACCTCTTCGATGGGCTGAGTGTTTCTCTGGGGCCCAGGGGTCATTTCTCAAACTGGCACGATTTCCATAATTTTAGTTTTATTTTATTCTTGAGCAAATAATTATCCATGCCATTCTATTAAACGAGTCCTCTTCGCTCAACTTGTTCTACGTTATAACGTATAAATTTAATTTTTATCTTACCGAACACAATTTGCATGCCTTATTGTACTGCAGTTTTAGTCATTGTATAAGCACTAGTGGAGCCAAATTACCTGAAGTTTATGTTTACTAGCTTGATATCATGTAGATCGGTCTATGCCATTTTGAGAGAGAAAGGAAGTATGTCACAGGCTTAGTAAAACGTGACCAGCAGCTGTCCTCTCGAGATTTTACTACATGCTTTACTCTTAGCCTCTATACCTCCAGCTGGGGTACTGTTTTACTCAACCTACATCAACCTGCAGGTCGACGCTTCACCTAAGTGTCTTCTTCCTCACGACTATGCAATTGCAAAATCAATATTGTCTACCGCTACTCTATCTTGTTCTATCTTCTCTTATATAAAAAAAAATTGTGCACTGTAACTCCAAGACATGCCTATGTAACACTATGTATGATGATATGTATGTTGATGCGGTCGTGGCACCGCAAAATTGTTTGTAACCTCCCACACACACAAAAAAAAAAGTTATTAAAAGACTTTTGCTCCACATGTAACTCCTCAGGTAGTTCAATAAACTGTCTTACAAGTACTTATTTCACCAGTGTTCAGTAAGATCATTACTCTGGAGCAATCAGTAGTTTAAATAGTTATTCACGTTACAGCCCAGCTATAAGGGAAATGTTAAATAATAATGGGTGAAAATTCACCACCCTCAGGACTACATCAATACATATTTACAAAACTAGCCAACATTCCATGGTAGTAACATGACTGCACACTTTCATCTCTTTAGAATACAAAACACGCATGATCACATAAAGTCTGTCTCTTTCTTAATTCGTAAAGAGTATGAACTGTCATGAAATCAAACTAAACTCCAAATGAAAAAGTTTAAGCCAAAGGAGCTAAACTAAATAAATACCTGCCTGGGAAACTTTTTCCCCCAAATTCAGCTGTCGTGGTCTAAAATTTAAAATTCACTTTAAATTGATGACAGTTCACATCCCTGTGTATATAAGATATGCAACATTAAATTACTTGTTTTTTTTTCCCCCCATCAATGCAATGAGCTAGCAAGAAAAGTAGCAAGTTTACCAAAATACAGTGGTTTCTGTGTTAACATTGACCTTCAAGGAGGTATAACTCTTGTCTGTACAGGTTTGTGAGATATAGTGATGTCGCGAACATAAAATTTTCCGTTCGCGAACGGTGAACGCGAATTTCCGCAAATGTTCGCGAACGGGCGAACCCGGCGAACCGCCATAGACTTCAATAGGCAGGCGAATTTTAAAACCCACAGGGACTCTTTCTGGCCACAATAGTGATGGAAAAGTTGTTTCAAGGGGACTAACACCTGGACTATGGCATGCCGGAGGGGGATCCATGGCAAAACTCCCATGGAAAATTACATAGTTGATGCAGAGTCTGGTTTTAATTCATAAAGGGCATAAATCACCTAACATTCCTAAATTGTTTGGAATAACGTGCTTTAAAACATCAGGTATGATGTTGTATCGATCAGGTAGTGTAAGGGTTACGCCCACTTCCCAGTGACAGACCAAACTCCCCGTTTAAGGCACCGCAAACAGTCCATTTGCACAAGGTTGGGTACCAAGCTAGCCATGTCCCGTTCCTTGTCCTCACTGATGTCATTGAAGGTCTCTTCCTCCACCCAGCCACGTACAACACCAAAGGTCCCCAAAGGTGACAACAAGAGCCCTGTATTTTTTTTTTTTTTAAATGTACACTACTGTTACACCAAATATGAGTTGCACTGGTGTGAAACTGTGCCCTGGCAGGCCCTGAAATGCACACGTGTGAAGGAAACTGACTGCTATTATATTACAGTCAAAAATGTTTTTATTTTTTTTAAATGCAAGCTATTGTGACACCAGATATGAGTGGTGGCACTGGGACCACCTTAAAAATATTGGATATCGCTAAAAATCATGATCACTATATACTTTCTCTACAAACCTCTAAAACGAACCAAACTACTCATCCATCCGCTATACCACTTTATCCCACCTAGAACTAGTGCCCAGTTAAAATACTTGACTCTTACTTACCCACACTCAGTCATGCCACACACATTTCACCACTACTCTCACTGAATCCCTCTGACTACGGCTAAATTCATCTTCTACATCAGAACACTACTCCCAAAATTGGGTTGTATCCATGTCTCGGGTCTTTCATTTAGAATAGGGGCAGCTTCGGTCTCCTTCAACACTGACACTCCAGTGCATATTATTCAAAGATTGGGCAGATGGAAATCCTCAGTCTACAACCGATATATTCCTCATATTACTGGCTATGGGGGGATAATGTATAATAAACAGAGGTTACTGGCTATGGGGGATAATGTATAATAAACACAGGTTTATTGGCTATGGAGGATAATGTATAATAAACACAAACACAAAAAAAAAAAAATGAATGCAGCTTCAGAATTAATCTAAATTGTATGCTGTCTAGGAGGTGGGAGGGTCTGGGAGGGAGGGTCTGCTGCTGATTGGCTGGAATGTGTCTGCTGACTGTGAGGTACAGGGTCAAAGTTTACTCAATGATGACGAATAGGGGGCGGACTGAACATTGCATATGTTCGCCATCCGTGGCGAACGCGAACAAGCTATGTTCGCCAGGAACTATTCGCCAGCGAACCGTTCGGGACATCACTAGTGAGATATATTAATCTCAAGGTCGCTTAATCCTGGACAGATCTACATGCACAGTTGCCTCTTATCCAAAGGATGCATGTTGCATCCCGCAATTCCGAGCATGAAAATATGCCTCCACATGAATTTAGAGATAATACAACTGTGTGCCCATAGTTATCACACTTACATTCTTTATTATCATGACATGAAGAAGAAGAAAATAAAAATAAAAACATTATTTATCTATACATCTTGTCATTTGGTGATTTTTGTAAATGGTACTTTTTTCATGTTCACTCGAGAACGCATCTCTAACAGCCCTCACATTCCACTGTTTTCTGGAAATACATTCTCAAACACTGGAGATCAAGACACAATTCACCAAACATTAAGGACAATATATATCTTGTCAGTGTGACGGATGACGCCAATCAATCTACCAAGGCTGTCTCAGACCAGTTGGCTTTTACTCTGACACATAGTTTAATCAAGGAATGAATTAGAAGGAAGGAATTATTGATTTTGTACTTAAAACCATCAAATGTTTAATCATGGACAGTGCACAGTGCATAGCATATATACTTTGGAAGCTTTTCACTATGATTTTCATAACAATATATAGATATGCACATGTTGCAGCAGAAATCCTTACCTGGCTATCAACGGCTAAATGCCCAGAGTATTCAGAAATTGGTTTGGAACGAAGGTGACAGATCACCTGGCTGATTTAGAGACACATGAGAATACTACAACTTGTGCATTAATGTCCTTGTCTTTCACGGCTAATTCCTGACAAAAGGTTTTCCGAGAACCCACTAATACATCTTTTATTCTGGTTTTAAAACAAGCATATTTGAAAAGTATTAAACTCACGAATACACATGTTAGTGTATATGACTTAAAAAAGAAAAGCCTTTAATATGTCTGCCACATTGGTATGGAGCTCCCTTAAGCCTCCACTAGCCATGCAATGGGTGCGGGCATGTCTATTTATCTATTAAACAGTTAGCATCCAGCAGCTATTGCTGCCCAGTAACTAGTAAAACACAGAGGGGACCGTGCACACCTATGGACATTGCCTGGTGCATGAAAATTAAATAATGGAGGTGGATTGGTCTACGTTGATCCCTATGCTCCCACTTGTGCCCAGCAGATGATGGCTCTATTAAATAAAAAAAGTAAATTTTTACAAAGACACACAACAACAAAAAAACTGAAACACTGTAGAAAAAAATACTTCTTGTTATATGTAATTTCTCTTCTTTCTTCTTCATGTTGGGTGGCTCGCCGTTATGTTAATATCCATATATAATTCTTCTGTGTTTCAGTTAGAAATGTCAATACTCAGACTTCTGTTTATTCGGCTTACAATTACAAATATTTAATAAAACAACAAAAGGTGTTCTAGGATGATGGATATTCAACTGCAGATGTTAATAGCTGGACTCAAGAAGGAAGAGATCTTCAAAACTCAGGAAACAGACAACAAGCCTTGTGGTCCATTGTCCTCTATTCTATAAACTTATGGCTAAAATTTTGGACATAAAAGGACACATATGAAGACCTTCATAATATGCAACCTCATTCAAGAACACTCAGACAAAGAAAGACATGTGACTTACTGCCACCATCTGTTACTTCTGCTCAAGCCAGACACCCAGCTCTAATGTGAAAAGAATCTGCAATATTCTACAAATAAAATTAATCCAGGTGAGCACATGGGAGGCACTGCACAGAATTACCTTGCAAGGAGAGAAAAGCCTCTATAGGTCTCACTCATGCCTTGCATGGGAATATTTCATCTCTTAGTTTTTTGTGAATCAGATATATACATATATTTTTTTTATGTAGCTGCACAGTTGGTATTGTATAATTACAGTAAGCAAGCACTGGCTGCTGACCGTTTAGTAGATATGCCTCCACTTGTGGCATGTCTACTAAATATGGGGAAGATATTGATCGCGACTGGCTTTTATTACATTATAATCACTGGTGACACTCATGATAGACGGGCCCACTAGGGAAAGGGGAAGGCCCACCAAAGGAGCATACCACCCTGTGTTTCCAAAGCATATGTAGCAGTGGTTTTATTTCGAGCTGCCGGCTAGTTTATTAGGTTTGGCTGCTTGAATGGTGTCTGGCATTAAATCCACCCGAAATTAAATAAAAATAAAAAAAAGATAAAAATAAAAGATTAGTGACTGGTCTCTGGCGATATTAGAAATAGGGGCCTTTGCATATGTATATGCATTCATATTGACCAGCGTACGCCAGAAAGAAAGTCATTCTTCAGGATAAACACTATCATGGCTTAAAAGTAAGATCCTACAAACATTTGCCTTGATATAGTACCTCTCAGCTGTAATAGAAAATAAGTAAAGATATAATGAACACACACAAACACTTATAAAGAAATTAGGAGGAAGAACAGCAACTTTAATAACCAGATTTATAGTTGTAGGAGCTGGATTTACTTTCTCCAAGAACGATGCTGGAATGTCTATCTTTAGATATCACCCTACTATTAAAGGAACACTATAGTCACCAGAACAACTACAGCTTGTTGTAGTTGTTCTGGTGAGTATAATAAATCCCTTCAAGCCTTTTCATACAAAACACTCTTCAGATAAAAGGCAGTGTTTAGATCACCCCCTAGAGATACCTCTTGTGGCCAATCCTCAGATGGCCACTGGAGGTGCTTCCTGAGGCAGTGCTGCACAGTAGGCAGCACTGCCGTTCAAGGTCTCCACGCTCTGCACGGAGATGCTGTATTTTCCTCATAGAGAGATTTCCTCATTGATTCAGTGCATCTCTATGAGGAGGTGCTGGGTGCTGATTTGCAAAAAAAAAAAAAAAATCGCCCCCTTGCCTATTAGAGCCAATCCAATGCTTTCCCTATGTGAAAGCATTGGAGTGGCTGAAATCATCAATTCTAAAGAGGTCACCAAGGAGGCGTATCAGGCAGAGCCAGAATCGGCAGACCCGCGCTGCGCTCAAAATAAGGGGAGTTTTCCCCTTCTCTAAGGGAGGCCAAGCCACCTAGATGGTGGATTAAACAATATATGGTCAGGAGTACATGTTTGTGTTCCTGACCCTATAGTGCTCCTTTATGGATCTGTCCTCTTTTCTGCGTGCACGTTATATTATGTTACCTAATGAGAGACCATAAGCTTAAAAAATAAAATAAAAACGAACACCGTAACTACTACAGAGCACTGATCACTCTCAGCCAATGAGCTAGACAAAGAACTGCTGGCTCTCCTGTAGATGTAGTGGGGGAGCGGAACCCAGTGTACCCTAGATAGGAAGGCAGTCTGTTCTAAAACTGTTTGACTTCTCATAATAAGGGTGGTGTCAGTGTACTCCTAGTATCATAACCACTACAGCACACCATTAAGTAAATAGTGCATTGAGTGTTCCTTTAATATCTGTGCATACCTGCCTATGCCATCATAAAATGAGATAAAAGTATTGCAGAGCTACTACATAGCTGTCAAAGTAGAAACAAAACACATGTAAAGCTTTGCAACATACAGCTTGCTTTATACTTTTATTACTTTTCAAATTAAAAAAAACAAAACAATAAGTATAGTTTCTCCCGTGGAGTACGAAAGACTGCAGGGTATTTCAATAGAATTAAGAAAAAAAAAAAAAAGAATTTTGAGGTTATCATCGTCTGTCTTGCTATAAAATTCAGTGACAAGAACAGATTACAACATTGTTTTTCTATAAACATTTTTAGTGTGTGTAAATTATACAGAAACAGAGGGGAACCGACATATAATCCCCTATTCTGCCTGAGTACGATACAACTAGCCCTTTTGTGCCAAGATAGAAAAAAAGAAAGAAAAAAAGAAACAGGTTTATAGAAAAGAAATGAAAGACCCGGAGGCAGGAGATATGCAAAATAACCACACAGTTGCCTCTGAAAACAACATTTGGAAAATGGGAAATAAAGTCCTCCTTTTATCCGTTTACCTGTTTGAGCTACGGGCTATATTTGAACATTGAACAGATATGAGACTGAAAATCGCTGAGCTGCAGAAGCAGGTAAACTGTATTTGTTTTTGTTGTTTTACTTACATAAAATAATTTGCAGAGGCACAAGGCAAACCATGCCGCCAAAGGCAATTATTAAAAATTACACTTCTGCATTTTCTATTCAGTCTCCTTAGCAGCTGCATACTTTGATACTTTTCTTATAGTTTAAGCATTATACAGAAAAAAAACCAAAAAAAAAAAACAGCAGAGCATCTTCCTCAAAAGGCTGAAAACAGTTTTTACTAAAGAACCTGTGTTAGATGCAAAGAGATGTCCCGAACAGTTTGCCGGGAACTGTTCACCGGCGAACAGTTTGTTCGCGGTCGCCGCAGCGGGCGAACATATGCGATGTTCGGTCCGCCCCCTATTCGTCATCATTGAGTAAACTTTAACCCTGTACCTCACAGTCAGCAGACACATTCCAGCCAATCAGCAGCAGACCCTCCCTCCCAGACCCTCCCACTTCCATTACGAATAGGGGGCGGACCGAACATCGCATATGTTCGCCTGCCGCGGCGACCGCAAACAAGCTATGTTCGCCGGCGAACTGTTCGGGACATCTCTAGATAAGGAAATATGTTTAATAGTAATAGAAAAGGCATGACTTGACAGGGCATTAAGAATTCTCGCCTACTAGGATTCACAGGAGAAAACCACTATTTGGCCAGTAACAGGCAGGGCAGCTCTAGACTTTGCAAGGTCTTAGGCGAAACTCAAACATGAGGCCCATTAGCGTGTTTATAAGAAGTTGTAGATATATTAAATAGCAGGCTTGCAGTTTTGGATACAGAGATTTAGTCTCTACTCATCTTTAGAGGCTTGCATTGTCGCGGCTCCCTATGCTGCTGCGTTGTGAGCTCTTTGACTGTAAGTATGGCATAATATGCAATAGACAAATTTAATTTACAGTTATACTAATCATTTATACACAATTGCTGGGTATGGTTGTATAGCCTGGCAGTCGTGTATACATAAGTGCCAGTGTGAAGGGGTTATTGGAAACAAAAATGGAAATTTTGGTTAGTCTTTTTAAAAAAAACATTTACCAAATAATAAAGTTACTGATACTGAAAACAATGTCAGACATTTTCCTCAACATATGTATGCATATAATATACATGTTGCTTCCAACTTTACCTTTGCATTACCCATACTGTACCAACTTCACATTACAGATATAGACATACACACTAATACATGCACACATATAAACAGTAATACATATACACACCGATACATGCACACACAAACACACAGAGACACAAATATGGACCAATACAGACATATAGTCACAATGTGTATTTATCTGGCTGTGTGTATTTGAGTGTGTCTGGCATTGTCTACCGGTGTATGTGCTAGAGAGTGTCTGACAGTGAGTGTTTTGTTTGTATGTGCAGTGTTTTGTATATATCGGGGTCTGCCTGTGTGCACTTTGTTTATGGCCAAGCTGTTTTATGACTGTGTATGATGATTGTCTTCAGGGGTGACTGACAGGGTGCGTAAAGGGGTAACTGTGGCAGGGTGAGGGGGTGAGTGTGACAGAATGAGAAAGGGCAAGTGTTACAGGGTGAGGGAAGGTAAGCGTGACAGGTTTAATTGTTAATGTGACAGAGTGAATGTGGCATGGTTGGGGAGGTGTATATCACAGGGTTGATGTGAATGTGGCATTGTTGGAGGAGTGAGTGTGATAGGGTGACATGATTAAGGTGAATTAATTGACAGGGTGAGTGTGGCAGAGTGAGGGGGTGAGTGTGGCAGGGGTGGAGGAGAGTATAGCATGGTTGGAGTAGGGAGTGTGACAGGAAAAAGGAGTGGTGAGCGTGACAGTGAGAGAAAAGGTGAGTAACAGGATTAGGGGGTAATGTTATAGGGTGAGTGTGGCAGAACGAGGGGAGTTGAGTGTGGTTTGGTTAGAAGGGGTGAGTGAGACAGTATAAGGATGGGCTAAACTGAGTGTGACAGGGTTAAGGGGTTGACAGTGTGTGTGGAGTGGTGCAGGGGGGGTGACAGTGTGTGTTCGTGGATGGGGATTACAGAGTGTGAAATGTAAAGAATAAATAAAGGTCTAGGCACTCCAAGAAATATCAGAATTAAAATTGAAAGTAATTTGAGTAGTCAATCGCGCCTAGGGTAAATCTAAAAAAAAGAATAGAAAAAAAATATATACATATATATCACATATAGGTAGCCTTTGGGCTGATCACCTAAGGTGTTCAAATTTAGAATACTATAAAGACCATTTGTTGATTATATATATTTTTTAATATTAAAGGTGGTGGTATATTTATAAAACGTGCTGGTATCCCAATGCAGCTCTTAATGGGAAATATCCTTGGTATTTCCTATATACACACACACACACACACACACACAATATACTACCCAGAAACAGAAGAGAGCAGAGGAACATATAGCTTTCAGTAAAAAAAATCCATTAGTCTGAATAGAAAACAAGCAAGTAAAAATTCTTTAAGAAAAAAATACATATTTGATGCTTCTAACTAGGCACCCCAAGGTTGAATAAAGGCAAATTGAATCGAACCAGATTACAAACCACAACGTTTCAACCCTTATGGTCGAAACGTTGCAGTTTGTGATCTGATTCAATTAAATTTGCCTTTCTTGGACCTTGGAGTGCCTAGACCTTTATTTTTTACATTTGGTATCTGGGACCTAGTGCTGGGCCCTGGTTTGGTTGCACCCTGGCCCAGAGTGATAGGATTGAGTGCAGTTCCTAATCTACTTCAGAAGAGTGTGGATGGGGGGGGGGGGGGGACAGAGTGTAAAAAGGTGGCAGAGTGTGGATAGGGTAAGAGGTGGCCAGTGCCGGACTGGGAAAAAATTAGACCCGGGCATTTTTCAATAAGAAAGAGTGTGTTTTGTCATTACTAATGACAAGCACGCCCCCTCTCAAAGTGAGCATGTTGGTTCAATGCGCATAGCCCCGCTGAAGAGATCTGGCATTAGAAAAATTTGTTCTGCGCAGCGCAAGCAAATTTAATAACATGCTTGCGCTGTGTTTGCTTTTAAATAGTCTCTGGTGTCTCCACAAGTGGGATACCAGAGGACAAAAGGGCCAGGAAAGTGGATGGTGCATGTGTTTGGAGCCTGCTTGTGGGATTGCGTGTGTGTAGAGGGTGGTGTGGTATTGTGTAAATAGGTCAATTTCATTTGTGTTTGTGGTGTAATATGTGTGGCTAGGGGCTGTAGAGAGTGTGTGTATAGGGGGCATAGTGTTCTAGGGGATGTAGCGAGTGTGTGCATACAGGCTGTAGTGTGTGTGCATAGGTGACGTAGTGTGTGTAGGGGTTGTAGAGAGGGTGTGTAGAGAATGTTGTATGTGTTTGCAGACAAGGAATGTAGTGTGTGTGTGTAGATGGTGCAGTGTGTGTAGGAGATCTAGTGTGTAAAGGACCCAGAGTGTGTATGTGTGTGTATAGAGGATTAAGAGTGCATACAGGGTAAGGGATCTAGCGTGTATCTGGAGCGTAATGTGTCTAGTGGTGCAGTGTGAGGGGTGTGTGTGTATATATATATATATATATATATATATATATATATATATATATATATATATATATATATATATATATATATATATATATATATATATATATATATTTGGACGTATTGTATGTGTGAGGGGCGCAGTGTGTGTGTATGTAAGAGGGGTGCTGTGTGTGGGGGTGTTTTTATCTGCCATCACATTCTAGGTTTCTAATTTTCTTTGTCTGTTAACTCACTGAGGGTTATTTTATATACTAGATATATATCTATATCTATATGTGTGTGTGTGTGTGTGTGTGTGTGTGTGTGTGTGTGTGTGTGTGTGTGTGTGTATGTATGTATGTATTGTATATATATATATATATATATATATATATATATATATTTATTTATTTATTTATTTATTATTGCCATTTATATAGCGCCAACAGATTCCGTAGCGCTTTACAATATTATGAGAGGGGGATTTAACTATAAATAGGACAATTACAAATAAACTTAGAGGAACAATAGGTTGAAGAGGACCCTGCTCAAACGAGCTTACATTCTATAGGAGGTGGGGTGTAAAACACATTAGGACAGGAATTTACAATCAAATAAGGTGGGCTGCCCTTTAGGAGAGGGCAAGAGACAGGTATGTGAGGTAAGGGTTAGTCTTGGAGGCCATAAGCTTTCCTAAAGAGATGGGTTTTAAGGCACTTCTTAAAAGATGCAAGACTAGGGGAGAGTCTGATGGCGGTAGGCAGGCTATTCCACAGGAAGGGAGCCGCCCGTGAGAAGTCCTGCAAGCGCGAGTTGGCCGTACGAGTGCGGACAACAGACAGCAGGTGGTCACGGGCAGAACGGAGAGACCGAGAAGGGACATACCTATGGATCTGTGAGGAGATATAAGAGGGGCTAGAGTTGTTCAGTGCTTTATAGGTGTGAGTTAGTACCTTGAATTGACTCCTATAGCATACAGGAAGCCAATGTAAGGACTGGCAGAGGGGTGAGGTGTGAGAGAAACGACTAGAGAGGAAAATCAATCTAGCAGCAGCATTCATTACGGACTGTAAGGGTGCAGTACGGCTATTGGGAAGACCAATCAGGAGAGGGTTACAATAATCCATGCGGGAAATTACTAGAGCATGGACAAGCTCCTTGGTAGTATCTGGTGCAAGAAAGGGGCGGATGCGGGCTATGTTTTTAAGATGGAATCTACAGGATTTGGCAACATGCTGGATGTGAGGCTCAAAGGTGAGACCAGAGTCATGTATGACGCCAAGACAGCGCGCTTGCAAGGATGGACTAATGTTGGTACCACAAACTTGGAGGGAGAGCGAAAGATGAGGATCAGTATTAGGAGGAGGAAAGACAAGGAGCTCAGTTTTGGAGATATTGAGTTTCAGAAAGCGGGAGGACATCCAGTCAGAGATGGAAGAAAGGCAAGCAGTGACACGTTGCAGGACGGCAGGGGAGAGGTCCGGGGAGGAGAGATATAGCTGGGTGTCATCAGCGTACAGGTGGTAGTGGAATCCAAAAGAGGTAATAAGTTTGCCAAGAGAGGCAGTATAAAGAGAAAATAGAAGGGGACCAAGGACGGAGCCTTGGGGAACGCCAACTGAGACAGGGCAAGGGGAGGAGGTATCATTAGAAAAGGAGACACTGAATGAGCGTTGGGAGAGATAAGAGGAAAACCACGAGAGGACAGAGTCACGGAGACCAAGTGATTGAAGAGTTTGAAGAAGGAGAGCATGATCAACGGTGTCAAAGGCCGCTGAGAGGTCAAGAAGAATTAGTATGGAGTAGTGGCCTTTGGATTTAGCTGCGATTAGGTCGTTAGTAACTTTGATAAGGGCAGACTCTGTAGAGTGGAGAGGGCGGAAGCCAGATTGAAGGGGGTCAAGGAGAGAGTTGGAATTGAGGAAATGAGACACACGGGTAAAGACAAGTCTTTCCAGAAGCTTTGAGGAAAAGGGGAGCAGGGATATGGGACGGTAGTTAGAGGGGGTGGATGGGTCGAGGGATGGTTTTTTTAGTATAGGTACTACAGTGGCATGTTTAAGGTCAGCAGGGACGATGCCAGAAGAGAGCGAGCAGTTGAAGATGTGTGTTAGAGAAGGCACAAGACAAGTGGAGAGAGATCTAATAAGGTGAGATGGGACAGGATCGAGCGGGCAAGTGGTGGGGCGAGAGGAGCAAAGAAGAGCATATATATATATATATGTGTGTGTGTGTGTGTGTGTGTGTGCTGTGTGTGTGAGCGGGGGTGCTGTCTGTGAGCGGGTGCGCTGTGTGTGTCTGGGGGTGCACTGTGTGTGTGTCTGTTTATTAATAGCCTGGGGAGGGGGGGCTTAGAAGGCAAGGCTCAGAATCCCACAAGAGGACCCAGCGGACTTGCTAGCTATAGCTCCCCGGGTCCTTTCCTCCCTCTTTGATCTCCTCACCGGCCCATGAAGACACACAGCAGGGCCAGTGCTCGGATAGTGCTGGCCCTGCAGGGGCTGGCAGGGGAGATTTGGTGATCTCCCCTGCCGGCGTCGGCCCAAGCCATCGCGGCCCACCGGGCATTTGCCCGGTGTGCCCGATGGCCAGTCCGGGCCTGGAGGTGGCAGAGTGAGGAAGTGAGGGGGTGACAGAGGGCAGAGTGAGGGTGTGACAGGGGGCATAGTGAAAGGGTGAGGAGGTCACAGGGGACAGATTGAGGGTGTGACAGGGGGCAGAGTGAGGGGGTGACAGGGGGCAAAGAGAAGGAGAGGTATTAGAAATACCTTTATTTCCCTGGTGGTCCAGGGGCCTTACTATCCAGTCTGCAGCTCTGCTGGGTGTGAGCTGCAGACTGAGATAGGAGTTTTGCGATCTTCAGAAGACAGAGCGTTGCCATGGTATCTGTTGCCGTGGTAATCCGTTGATTGGCTGGGGATTGCAAGACACTTCAGTCTGCAGCTCACACCTGGCAGAGCCGGCTCTCTGGGCAGACTTAAGGGGCCTCGCACCCGGCGGCATAGGGCAAGCCGCCAGGCCCCCTCCCAATGTCGGTCCTCTGTTATAGACAGAGGGCCCTACAAGTCACTTTGCCCCGAGCACAGTTGTCACCATAACAAAGGTCTCCTGGTGCATACCTCCCTGCCTTCATAGTATACTCTTGACCTTGCTTGGAAACCAATCCCCAAGCAAGAACATCCTCCCCAATGATACCTACATGCTAACTGAGATTAGAATATAAATTACATTACATAATTCTCTAGCAAGCATGAGATGCATTCACGATAGGAATATCACAGAGCAACTTTAGTACATGTACTTTAGTTACTGACTGCAAGCAGGAGAACCATTCTGCTCACCTGTCACTCATCTGTTGGTACACAAGTCATTGTCATAGAGATCTGAACTGACTGACAGGTGAGAAGACAGACCACAGTTTTCTTCTACAAATTTAATAGCAAAAGTGGTAGCACTAAAATATTAAATGTATATTTATAATAATTTTGAATTTTTTTAAAGATGTAGTTTACAGTGAAATGCAAGATATTAAAAATATATCTGCCTAGGTACACACAACTGTATAATATATATATATATATATATATATATATATATATATATATAGAAAAATATGAGGGAAGGCTGCTCTCCGGACTTTTAAAACATCAAACTTTTATTGAGAAATCTTTAAAAAAACGACCAACGTTTCGGTCCCCGCTCGGGACCTTCCTCAGGGTCAAATAGAACAGCAAAACAATAATATAGTATTGTTTTGCTGTTCTATTTGACCCTGAGGAAGGTCCCGAGCGGGGACCGAAACGTTGGTCGTTTTTTTAAAGATTTCTCAATAAAAGTTTGATGTTTTAAAAGTCCGGAGAGCAGCCTTCCCTCATATTTTTCTACATTATTTGGAGCTCTGGTGGTGCGCCCGGCATTGGACTGACTTTAAGCGTGAGTGCAGGGGGTACTTGTATTTTTATATTTATATATATATATATATATATATATATATATATATATATATATATATATATATATATATATATAATATGTTATGGTATTTTAGTATAACTACAGTTGTGTGTACCTGGGCAGATATATATTTAAACATCTTTAAAAATACCAAAAGGTATTCAGTAAAGAGCCAACAGTTACTTAGCTCTAATAAATACGGTGTGCCCTTTATAAAATAGACTCCGACTTGCCCTTACTTGGAGCTTAGAGAGTTCTGCAAATAAACAAATAGCTTCCTAGTAAAAGCTGCATAAAACACCGCTTGTTGACCTTTCTGAATGATACATGCTTCGTTCAATGGTTATAAACAAAACTGCAGTGTGTTTTTGACAGGCAACCTGAAATCTACTACTTAAAAGCTGCAGGGCAGCATAGCACGTCCGCTGGATCGCTGCCCTTTTGGCAGTGCTATACTCATCGATCCAAATCAGGGGAATGCCAGGCATCCCATGCAGTTCCCCTGCAGCAAATTCAGACCATCTGGTCCATAGGAGGTTAAAGTGTATACAGAAAGGGCCATTTAAAAGATAGAAAAGGGTTTGGATGGATTGCGGTTGGCTCAGATTTATGGGATGGCGTGGATTCCATAAATACTTTTGAAATCTATTAGCCAGACTCTGCTGTTATTTCTGATAATATACACACTGTTATTGGCATGCAGGTTAGGCAAGAAAGAAAGAAAGGGAACTGTACAAAACCACGATTACCAGTTTGTAGGAAGCCTTTTAGAGTGGTAGAAGTGGGAAAGAGGAGGCAGGGTTAAGATGCAGAATACTGAAGTCATGAGCAGTATGATAAGCAGTCTTGAACTATTCTTAAAAGACGGAAGATAATTGCTTTTAAGAAGCAATTTGCAGAACTTACAGACAGCAGCTTCAGATAAGTTTCCTGTGCTTCCTCGACCTCTACAACTGTGCCAAGGAAGGGAAGTGGTCACAACTCTTCGTCTTCCACCCCTGTAAGTGAAGAGTCATTGGGTGTGGAGGAGGAGAGTTCCTTTCCACACAGAGATACCACTTGGAGAAGAAAGGACTACCCAAATTGCAGAGACAAAGATATCGAGAAAGAGCAAGCAGGAACCCATTTATTTGAGAACCCAACTCAGAACCAGATCAGGCCATCCCACGATATAGTTCCTGTAGTAATTTATCTATAAGAGTGCTTACAGGGAGTGCAATGAATATCTTGTGTCTAAAGGTTTGAATTTTGCAACCTGCTTGAGATTTCAATCTCTTTGATACAAAATTGGATGCGAATACATTTGTATGATCGGTAGTCTTAGAAGAAAGCATTTTGCCAAGATAGATTGTGTACAAAAATAGAATAATGATAACTCTGTGAATTTAGATAATTGCAGTTGTAGTGAGAGTAGAAACCTATATGGTTTAGATTACAGAGATTAGTGTTCAGTCACAGATTTATCCTCTTTGGGAAAAATTAATAATGCAATAAGTGACACAGAGGTTAAAGGGACACTATAGGCACCCAGACCACTTCAGTTCATTGAACTGTTAAGGTGCAGTGTCCCTATTGCCCTTAGTCCTGCAATGTCAAACATTGCTGTTTTAGGGAAACTACAATATTTACATTAAAGCACTAAGATGGCCTCTAGTGGCTGTCTACCTGACAGCCACTAGTGGTTCAAGTCACCTAACTCACGCTGGACATCCTCATGGCAGTGTCCGTTAATCCCAGAGTAAATGCTTTCTTCTATGGGAAAGGGACCTAATGCACTTGCAGCGCTCATTGCGCATGCGCAATGAGTAGGGAGGAAATCGTCTCAACATTTAATTACATTTTCCCCCATTATGCCCATATTCCACCATCTGCCTAAGATACATAAAATGATAGAGCCATCCCTGGGTAGGCCCTGTATATCAGGCATTGGCTCTTTAAATGAAAGACTACCTGAAGTTATGGATTTCTTTCTTCAACCATAAGTCACACATTTGTTTTTACTTATCTCAGAGATACTAAACATATTTTGCATGTTCTTGAACATTAAAAAATAATATTTTTCACTTGCACTAGAGGATGGGACTTCTCTGTATTCTGTAATCCTGCACCAGTTAGGCTTAAAGTATCATCTAGATCGGAACAGTGGGTATTCAGGTAAACTTATAGATTTCATTATGGTCTCAACACAATATCTTTTGGAGCATAACTACTTTACATTCAATGGGATTTGTTACCTCCAAAAGGCAAGGGACTATGATGGGAGCAGAATTTGCCTCATTGTAGGACAACCTCTATTGAGTTGGTGAGAAAAGTTGCACATCTTTGGAGATGACCTCCTTTTTCGTTCAGAAATGTTATTTTATAAAATACACTAATTCAGTTTTGGATGCTAGAAGCCATCAATCACCCTTTTCATTAAGTGAAGGGCCATTCCAGTGGGGCAGTTTATCAGACTGCATAGAAACTGTAGAGATAATTGTATAAGCAAAACATAAAAGCATGATAAGGAAATTTTAATACTGCAAACAGCAAAAATAGATTGGAATTATTACATCAGAATTGGCAAAACAAAGATTTGAAGGGAGAATCAGTCTTTTCTACAGCTAAAAGTAGACAATTAAAAAATAATCAATCTATTATAGAAAATAAATCCATTTGTAAGGGAATTAAATGCTTTCTGATATAGTGCAATAAAATGTTAGGTACATTTGCAGAAAAGCCCCTACCCCTTCAAAATCGATATATTTTGGTGAGCGTAACAAAAGAAAAGCCAATTGGAATACATGGTCAAATATTTTATATATGTGGGCATCATCCTTGTAAAGTATGTGGTTACTTACCAAAAAGTCAGTGTTTTCCCTTCAAACTAACAAGAAGACCTTTCCTATTTGTAAATTCATAAACTGCAAAACGAGATTTGTCATTTATTCAATTACCAGCACAAGTTGCAGAGTGTAATATGAAGGAAAAACAGAACACAGGTTAAAGGAAAGGATAAGGGAGCATTTAAACGCAAAATAAATTGGTAATAAATTAGCTACACTGGGGAGACATTTTGCAGACGTGCACAATAATAGAGGGACTAGTTTTTCATTCCAGGGTATAGAGAACAGGGCCGGACTGGGAAAAAAAATTCGGCCCGGGCATTTTTTTATCACAGCGGCCCACTAAGAAGGGGGCGGGGCAGAGAGAGTGTGTTTTGTCATCATTAATGACAAACACGCCCCCTCTCAAAGTGAGCATGTTGGTTCAATGCTCTTCCAGGGCAGACCATGCGCAGAGCTCTGCTGAAGAGCTCTAGCATGAGAAAAAAGCCCTGTATTTGTTCTGCACAGCGCAAGCAAATTTAATAACATGCTTGCACTGTGTTTCCTTGCAACTTGTCTCTGGTGTCTCTATAAATGGATACCAGGAGACAAAAATGCCAGGAAAGAGTATTGTGCATGTTTTTGGAGCCTGCCACTGTGTGTGTGCAGAGTGAGCGGATTGTGGTGTGGTATTGTGTTATAAGGTCGGTTTTAGTCGTGTTGTGTTTGTGGTGTAATGTAATGCATATGTGGCTAGGGGCTGTAGAGAATGTGTGTATAGGGGATGTAAGAGTGTGCATAAAGGCTATAGTGTGTGTGAATATTATATATATATATATATATATATATATTATATAAATATGTTTGGAAGTATTGTGTATGTGTGTGGTGCAGTGTGTCGGGGGGGGGGGGGTTCTGTGTGTATGTGAGGTGTGATGTGTGTGAGGGTGCTGTGTGAGAGGGTGCTGTGGGTGATTTGTGTGTGTGTGAGAGAGTGCTGTGTGTGTGTGAGAGAGGGCTGTGTGTGTGTGTGAGAGGGCTGTGTGTGTGTGTGAGAGGGCTGTGTGTGTGTGTGAGAGGGCTGTGTGTGTGTGTGAGAGGGCTGTGTGTGTGTGTGAGAGGGCTGTGTGTGTGTGTGAGAGGGCTGTGTGTGTGTGAGAGGGCTGTGTGTGTGTGAGAGGGCTGTGTATGTTAGAGTGCTGTGTGTGATGTGTATGTGAGAGGGCTGTGAGAGTGGGCTGTGTGTGTGAGAGTGGGCTGTGTGTGAGAGTGGGCTGTGTGTGAGAGAGTGGGCTGTGTGTGAGAGAGTGGGCTGTGTGTGTGAGAGTGGGCTGTGTGTGAGAGAGTGGGCTGTGTGTGTGAGAGTGGGCTGTGTGTGAGAGTGGGCTGTGTGTGAGAGTGGGCTGTGTGTGTGAGAGTGGGCTGTGTGTGAGAGAGTGGGCTGTGTGTGAGAGAGTGGGCTGTGTGTGAGAGAGTGGGCTGTGTGTGAGAGAGTGGGCTGTGTGTGAGAGAGTGGGCTGTGTGTGAGAGAGTGGGCTGTGTGTGAGAGAGTGGGCTGTGTGTGAGAGAGTGGGCTGTGTGTGAGAGAGTGGGCTGTGTGTGAGAGAGTGGGCTGTGTGTGAGAGAGTGCTGTGTGTGAGAGAGTGCTGTGTGTGAGAGAGTGCTGTGTGTGAGAGAGTGCTGTGTGTGAGAGAGTGCTGTGTGTGAGAGAGTGCTGTGTGTGAGAGAGTGCTGTGTGTGATGTGTATGTTAGAGTGCTGTGTGTGAGAGTGGTGTGTGTGTTTGGGGGGGGGTAGATAAAAACAAAAAACAAGTAGGCATTATGTCCCCCCTCCCTTCTTACCTTTTAGCCTGGGAGGGGGGACCGGCATGGTGGTATCTGGGAGGGGGGGGCCGGCATGGTGGTATCTGGGAGGGGGGGACCGGCACGGTGACACCATCCCTGGTGGTCCAGTGGGTGAGTGAACTCTAGCCTGCGGGCTAAAGTTCACTCTCGCGAGATCCGGTCGTTTGTTTTGGAGATCAGGATACCGCTTAAATGTAGAATGGGATGTATCACTCTATTGATTCATGTATTTTAAATTATTATAATCAAGTGGTCGGACTTATAGCCCTTTTTTGCTCTCAAAGTTCAATACTAACCAATTTTACCACATGACAGGAGGTTTCATATTTGTGTAAATTTGCTTTACTTAAACTCCAGCAGCACAGATCAAAAAGTTAAACCAGCACTGTAACTGCTGCATTCCATGGCGGGCTGGTGGGGAGATCAAAGATCTCCCTCACCGGCCCACATGCAGTCTGATGCGGCCGCCGGTTGAAGAGGGAGACAGGAGAGGAACCCAGAGGAGCTCTAACTTGCAACTCCGCCGGGTTCCTCTTGCGAGATTGCTCCAGGTCTCGCGAAAGTGAACTCTAGCCCCACAGTCTAGAGTTCACTCACCACTAGCACCACCAGAGATGGCAGCAGCACAATCCCCCCCCAGGCAAAAGGTAAGAAGGGAGGGAGGATATAAATCACACACACACACACACACACTACATGTTGGCATTCACAGCACCCACACACTGCAGCCCTCACACACAGATTCCTCACAGGCACATAGCACCCATCACTCACACACACAGCACAATACTCTTTCCTGGCATTTTTTTCTCCTGGTATCCCATCTATGGAAACACCAGAGACAAATTTCAAGCAAACACAGTGCAAGCATATTATTAAATTTGCTTGCGCTGTGCACAACAAATACAGGGTCTTCTTCTCATGCTAGAGCTCTTCAGCAGAGCTCTGTGCATTGTCTGCCCTGGAAGAGCATTGAACCAACATGCTCTCTTTGTGATGGGGCGTGCTTGTCATTGGTCATGACAAAACACACCTATCTGGCCCCATCCCCTTTTTAGTGGGCAGTTTGTAATAAAAAAAAATGCCCGGGCTGAATTTTCTTCCCAGTCCGGTTCTGCCTGGCACTTCCCTCCCGCAGCCGGTTCACCCGTGCGTGAGGCGGTTTTGCCAGCTCCGTTTTTCTTGTGAAGTTTCCACTGTAGTGGCTGGGTGGCAGGGATATCGGGTGATTTCATTCCACCGCTCACTCGGGTCTACGGGAGTTGTTCCCGGCGGGTCCTCGTGAGCGGCGGCCATTTTAAATATCGGGGTCCGCGATACTTACAGCGGCCACCTCCCCATCTCATTTTCAAGCGGACTGACAGCGACATAACAGCACACCTGCTACTGAGACAGGATCTGCCTGTGGTTTAACCCTTACATTGCCATCAAGGACTCGTGCCGTCTAAAGGATTTATACTGCCAAAAAGATTGGGATACTGTGCGTAGGATTTGAATGTGAACTGTACTATACTTTGCCAAAAATCTGTCAGCATATGTGCTTGTATACAGAGCTTACTACAAGTGTTTAGCCCAGGGATAGGCAACCTTCGGATCTCCAGATGTTTTGGACTACACCTCCCATAATGCTTTGCCAGCATTATGTGTGTAAGAGCATTATGGGGGATGTAGTCCACAACATCTGGAGAGCCGAAGGTTGCCTATCCCTGGTTTAGCCTATTCATGCAGACAACTGCACACAATTGCACACAGGGGTGGACACTGCAGTACGATCTGGGTGAGCCCTTTTTACGAAGGTGGCCAGGGCATTACTAGGTACCATAACATTTATTGGAAGTGCCTGCTCTTACATCGGACGGTCTAGTGCAGCTTACATGGTACCTCCCCATCGGGGACACCTAGGGTTAGTCCCTGCATTACTGGAGGCTTCCAGCGCCTCCCCCTACTTCAGGGTGTCAGTCCCTGACAAATTAGGCGCTTTCCACGACCGGCAGTTAAGGGTGAGCCCTCAAACCATCATACGGACACTATTGCATACCTCGATTGTACCCCGTCAGGCTGGTCTGCCTGCATGGATGCAGGGCCGGATTAACATAAGGGCTTATGGTGCTGCAGCTCCAGGCCCATTTGAAAAAAAAAAAAATAAATAAATAAATTATATATATATATATATATATATATATATATATTTTTTTTTTTTACCACACTACTCTTAGGTCTGCCATCTGACTGGTATTTTACCAGCACAGACGGTATTTGAGGCTGCCAGGCCATGCCGGTATTGCAGTAATACCGGCAATACAAATGCAGATATTTTTCTTAGTATAAAAGGAGATTGCTCTGCAATACTAGCACCAGCCAGTAGGGGTCACATATCCCTCCCTGCCTCCCTCTACTCACTAATCTGCAGTGGGCAGCTACAGAGAGTCTAGACAGCAGCTCCCAGCCTGCAGAGACAGCCTACAGCTCAGGGAAGTGAGGGATGAGGGGAAAGGCAGCAGGGAGACATGGGGACATTGAGACACTAAGGGACACTGGGAAACATGGGGACACTGGAAAACATGGGGACACAGACACTAGGGGACACTGTGAGACATGGGGACGCTGTGATACATGGGGATGATGTGAGACATAGGGACATTGGGACGCGGTGTCTCAGTGTCCCCATGGCTCCCAGTGCCCCTAAAGGTCTGTGTCCCCATGTCTGCCAGTGTCTGTGCCCCCATGTCTCTAGTGTCCCCATGTCTCCCAGTGTCCCCAAATGTCTGTGTCCCCATGCCTCCCAGCCTTCCACTGTTACCAGCCTTCCACTGTTACCTGGAAATTACAGACATTCATTATTATTTGCAAGTAACCTGTTCTGTGGCAAGTATCCTGTTTGGTGGCATATTGCCTAAAGTTTGTTTTCATTCAAGTTTCATAATATGTCTAAAAACATTAATAAAGTACCTGAAGTCAACCCTGGCATAAGTCTCCTATCTGACTTGCACAAGATCATGACAAGATCTCTGTAGCGGTACTTACCTTATCCGGGGGCCGGCCGCGGTCCTCTCTTCAAGCCGCGCGCGGTCCTGCGGCTGCACGAGCCGCGCGCGGCTCATCCGACTGCTCAAACAGGAAGGCGGGCAGTGACCGCGAGAAGCGGTCACGTGTCCCGCCTGCAGCTAAGAGCGCGCCGCGAATCTCGGGCGCGCTCTTAAAGAGACAGTGGGAGCCTAAATTGCAAAAAGGCTCCCATTGGCTCCTGTCACGCCAATCACCCCATACACTTACCTGTTGGGGGAGTGGAAGTGACAGGAGCCAATCACGTTAGTTTGAAGGCTACTTATACTTACCCTTTTCCCTTAGTTCCTTGCCCTATCGTGGTTTCTGCTACAGTTCCCTTTAGTGCTTGTTGTATTCAGTTGTGTTTCTCCGTACTTGACCTTGGCTTTGTATTCTGACTTCGTTTTCGCTTTATCCTTGTCTGTACTGTTTGCCGGCTTGCTGATTCCTGTGTACCAGACCCCGGCTAGTTCTCGTTTACGCTGTCTCTTTGTGCCCTTGACCTCGGATCGCTCCTGACTCTGTACTTCTCCTTTACGTCGAGTCCGGCCACTCTAAGGTCCGGTAGACGTATCTCTCCTCTGTGCTGTCTTCTGTTTTGCTGGATCCTGCGTGTAGGGGTATATACTCGTTACATTACGATAGGGCCATGGACCCCGCAGATTTAGCTCAACAGATGGCGACCCATGAGGCTAGATTTGTAGAGCAGGATCACCGTATGGATCAAATAGCTCAGGCTCTCCAGACGCTCTTAGCTAGAACCATTCCAGCAACCGCACCTAACCCTCCTGCACCCCTGCTTCCTGAAGTATCGACTATGCCTAATGCTACAGCACATTTAACGCCTCCTCCTAGGTATGGAGGGGATTCTAAGACATGCAGAGGGTTCATTAACCAAATAGAGTTTCATTTTGAAATGTATCCACGTTCATTTCCCACAGAGAGGTCCAAAGTTGGGTTCTTTATGCACCAACTTACCGACAAAGCACTTGAATGGGCAAACCCTATTTGGGAGGCTAATGGACCTATGGTGCATAACTTTCACAGTTTCCTAACAGCTTTTCGCAGAACTTTTGACACTATGAAAAGGTCTAAGAATGCCGCTAGAGCATTAATGAGGGTTAAACAGGGTTCTAGGTCTGTGGCTGATTACGCTATACAGTTTCGTACCCTTGCCTCACAGGTCGATTGGACCAATAATGGGTTAACTACTGCCTTCATGGAAGGCTTATCAGATTCTATATTGGATGAGGTAGCGGCTAAGGAACTTCCTGTTGCCTTAGAGGACCTTATTGACTACCTCATCGATATAGATAATAGGATTCGGGACAGGCTCTATACCAAGAACAGGAATAGAAGTTTTGTTACGCCTATTCACCCCAGAGTTAATCCACCGGAGAGTGTAAAAGTATCTGAAGAGGAGCCAATGCAATTAGGGGTTGCCAAACTCTCTGATAATGAAAAATTACATAGGAGAAGAGAGGGACTCTGCCTATATTGTGGTAGGAGAGAACATATGGTAAAGGAGTGTCCTCTGCTCCCGGAAAACTCTCGCACCTAAGACCTTATAGGGGACTGGCCTTGGGTGTGATTTCTAAGTCTCCTACATTGCCTCCTAACCGACTGCTTCTCCCTGTTTCTTTACATATGGGAGAGAGTTGTATAGTTGAAAACATATACGCCCTGGTTGACTCTGGGGCAGCTGAGAATTTTATAGACTCTGGTTTTGTAAAGAAAAACAATATTCCCATCAGGGAGAAGGAGATACCCTTGGCCGTTGAGGCCATAGATGGTAGACCATTGATATCTCCAGTTGTTACTCACGAGACTGCACCGCTACACATGTACACAGGGGTTCTACACTATGAAACCATTCGGTTCCAGGTCATCACCTCTCCCTCTTCACAGTTGGTATTAGGGTATCCATGGTTACGTGCCCACAATCCCATTTTTGACTGGGAGACAGGGCAGATAAAATCATGGAGTGAAGCCTGCCATGAGTCATGTACTATTGAAGTCACGCCTGTGAATTCTATTAACGTTCCTACTGTTCCTCCTTTATCTACGGCTATACCCTCTCAGTATTTAACTTTAAAGACTGTCTTTGATAAAAGAGAGGCTGACAAATTACCGCCTCACAGACCCTACGATTGTGCTATTGATTTGTTGCCTGGTACTATACCTCCCAAGGGCAGGGTGTACCCCCTATCGGTTCAAGAAAACCGTGTCATGGAGGAGTACATTAAAGAATCATTAGAAAAGGGATTTATTAGGAGATCCTCTTCTCCGGCTGGAGCGGGGTTCTTCTTTGTATCGAAGAAAGAAGGTGATTTAAGACCTTGCATTGATTATAGAGGTCTTAATAAAATCACCATCAAAAATGCTTACCCTATACCGTTAATAACAGAATTGTTTGACAGGCTCAAACATGCTACGGTATTCACCAAATTAGATCTTAGAGGAGCATACAATTTGATACGTATAAAAAAGGACCACGAATGGAAGACAGCCTTTAACACTCGGTCAGGTCATTATGAGTATACCGTCATGCCATTTGGGCTTTGCAATGCCCCAGCAGTGTTCCAAGAATTTATTAATGATGTCTTAAGGGACTTTATTCACTCATTTGTTATTGTGTACTTGGATGACATTTTAATATATTCTACAGACATTCACACTCATCACAGACATGTTACGACAGTTCTGAAGACCCTTCTTGCTAATGGTCTTTATTGCAAATTAGAAAATGTCTATTCGACCAATCCGAGGTCCAGTTTTTAGGGTATTTGATTTCCGCTGAGGGTTTTCAGATGGATCCCCAGAAGCTCGCTGCGGTCATAGAATGGCCTCTGCCGCAAGGTCTGAAAGCCATCCAGCGTTTTCTGGGTTTCTCTAATTATTATAGACGTTTTATCAAAGGTTTTTCGTCTATAGTAGCGCCTATTACTCGTATGACTAAAAAGGATGGCAATACACGTGTCTGGTCTACTGAGGCACTTCAGGCTTTTGACTTTCTTAAGACTACGTTCGCCTCTGCCCCTATTTTACAGCATCCTGTCCCCTCATTGCCATATATACTTGAGGTTGATGCTTCCGATATAGGGGTAGGTGCTGTCTTATCCCAAAGAGAGTCTCCTGACAAGCCATTGCATCCTTGTGGCTTCTTTTCTAAACAAATGTCCAAAGCAGAAAGGAATTATGATGTGGGTAATCGCGAACTCCTTGCTATCATTTTAGCACTCAAAGAATGGAGACATTTGTTAGAAGGCACTAAGGATCCCATCCTCATATTTACGGATCATAAGAACCTGTCCTACCTTAGCGAAGCTAAAAGATTGTCTTCCAGGCAGGCTAGGTGGTCACTGTTCTTGTCTCATTTTAATTATATAATAACCTATAGGCCAGGCGACCGGAACACTAAAGCGGACGCTCTGTCCAGACAATTCGAGACTATTGACAAACAGGAGATTGATGTCACTCCTGTCATTCCCCCAGACAGGATAATAGCAACTACTATATTGTCTATTTCCTCGTCCCTCTTGCAGGCCATACAAGCGAAACAGAGCATGGCACCTGGCGAGAGGCCTAATGATAAATTGTTCGTTGACGTTCCCGAGAGACGGGATATTCTGTCACTGTATCACGATACTAAGACTGCTGGACATCCTGGTATTTCCAAAACAGTGTCAGCCGTTTCTCGGTATTTCTGGTGGGATACCTTACGTAAGGATGTTACTGACTATATAAGTGCTTGTTCTACTTGTGCATGTATGAAAACCTCTCGTAGAGTTCCTTGTGGGCTGTTGCATCCGTTACCCGTTCCCGAGAGACCTTGGTCTAATCTATCAATGGATTTTATTGTTGAATTACCCCCTTCGAATGGTAACACAGTCATCCTAATGATAGTAGATCGGTTTTCCAAAATGGCTCACTTTGTGTCTCTTCGCAAGTTGCCCACTTCCAAGGAACTGGCTCTTATCTTCGCTAAAGAAGTGTTTCGATTACATGGTATTCCCTTATCTATTGTATCCGATAGGGGTAGCCAATTTATTTCCAGGTTCTGGAAAGCCTTTTGTTCGGAGATGGGTATTTCCCTCTCATTTTCTTCCGCTTACCATCCCCAGTCTAATGGAGCTGCTGAACGTGCCAACCAGTCTCTGGAGCAGTACCTCCGTTGTTTTGTGTCTCACCATCAGGACAATTGGTCTGACCTGCTTCCTTGGGCTGAATTTGCTCGGAATAACGCCACTCATGATTCTTCCGGCAAAAGCCCTTTTTACGTTGTCTATGGCCAGCATCCCGTTGTTCTTCCGGCTGCATTCTCCTCACAGGGCATGCCAGTTCTGGATGAGCATTTGGCTGGTTTGCGTAATACTTGGGAGCAGGTTCAGCGTTCTTTGGTGGACTCTGCTGCCCGCCAGAAGGCTCAGGCTGACAAGCATCGCAGAGCGGCTCCTTCCTATGTTGTGGGGGACAGGGTTTTGCTTTCCACACGGAATATTCGCCTCCGGGTGCCTTCTATGAAATTGGCTCCCCGCTTCATTGGTCCTTATCGCATTATACATAAGGTTAATCCCGTTTCTTATGCCTTGGGTCTGCCTAAAAATCTGCGTATACCCAATGTATTTCACACCTCGTTGTTGAAGCCTTACGTACGCAACCGCTATACCCGGAGTACACCCCCTCCCCCTCCTGTCTCTGTGGAGGGTCATGAGGAGTTCGAAGTGTCTGCTGTTATTGACTCTCGTTTCCTCAGGGGTCGGCTTCAGTACTTGGTACATTGGAAGGGTTATGGGCCTGAGGAGCGCAGTTGGATTTCTGCGGATGCTGTTCATGCTCCCCGCCTTGTACGTTCTTTCCATTCGCGTTTTCCTGCCAGACCTGGTCCTGCCCGCCCGGAGGGCGTGTCCTCAGGGGGGGGTACTGTAGCGGTACTTACCTTATCCGGGGGCCGGCCGCGGTCCTCTCTTCAAGCCGCGCGCGGTCCTGCGGCTGCACGAGCCGCGCGCGGCTCATCCGACTGCTCAAACAGGAAGGCGGGCAGTGACCGCGAGAAGCGGTCACGTGTCCCGCCTGCAGCTAAGAGCGCGCCGCGAATCTCGGGCGCGCTCTTAAAGAGACAGTGGGAGCCTAAATTGCAAAAAGGCTCCCATTGGCTCCTGTCACGCCAATCACCCCATACACTTACCTGTTGGGGGAGTGGAAGTGACAGGAGCCAATCACGTTAGTTTGAAGGCTACTTATACTTACCCTTTTCCCTTAGTTCCTTGCCCTATCGTGGTTTCTGCTACAGTTCCCTTTAGTGCTTGTTGTATTCAGTTGTGTTTCTCCGTACTTGACCTTGGCTTTGTATTCTGACTTCGTTTTCGCTTTATCCTTGTCTGTACTGTTTGCCGGCTTGCTGATTCCTGTGTACCAGACCCCGGCTAGTTCTCGTTTACGCTGTCTCTTTGTGCCCTTGACCTCGGATCGCTCCTGACTCTGTACTTCTCCTTTACGTCGAGTCCGGCCACTCTAAGGTCCGGTAGACGTATCTCTCCTCTGTGCTGTCTTCTGTTTTGCTGGATCCTGCGTGTAGGGGTATATACTCGTTACAATCTCCCAGCGTCTGTGTCCCCATGTCTCTGTTTCCCTAATGTTTGCGTCCCCATTTCTCCCAGTGTCCCCAAATGTCTCAGTGTCCTCATATCTGTATCCGCAAGTGTCCCCAAGAGTCTCAGTGCCCCCATGTCTCCCAGTGTCTCAGTGTCCCCAGGTCTCTCAGTGTCCCCGGGTCTCACTGTGACACAGGACACATTGAGAAATGGGGATACTGAGACACTGGGAGACTAGGGGACATTGACACTGATACATAGGGACACTGAAGCCAGGCTGGCCTTCCAATTCTTTGGACAGACATGCCCCCTTTTTGGGCATGTTCGCCCCTTTTGCAGTTCTGGTCACGTGATTTGCGTCAGTTGCCCACCCTTTTACCCTGCCCATTGACTTCTTGCTTCACTGGACACTGCTGTTAGGGGGTATGGATTCACTTGAAAGATGAAAGCATATTAGAAAGAGATTAACATAGAGTATGTGTTTTCGTATAGCTGCATCCTATGAGTTTTCCTCCAATACCATCTTCATCAGATACACGACGCTTGAGAGGTATGACTGTTTTAATGTTTTTGGTCGATAAGATTCTGTTATTAGGCCCCATCATAATTGTCAGCACCAGGCCCACTGGGCTCTTAATCTGGCCCTGCATGGATGCTAAGCTATGTCCTCTCCTCCACAGGACGACCCCGACACTAGGATAAGTGGCGCCACCACAGACACAGTACATGATTAACGCTGCAGTGGCAGCATCGGTGGAGAAAGCCCTATCCAAAATACTCACCCAACCTCCCCACCACATGAAGAAGACGTAGGAGGTTCTGAGAGGTCCCCTAAGGACCCACCCTCCATACCTAAATGCCACAGGATGGGCACGATATGCTCGGTCAGCCCTTAAGGGAAGAACCCGTTAAACGCACCAAACAGAGGAAGAAGACGACTACCCTCATACACTAGATATACTAGATGAGTTTGTCTGTATTTTTAACTACTTTGGATGAATAAAATAATATATTTTAAAGCAATTGAAAATGTCCCGTAATATGCAAGCAGCAATGGAATATGTCCCGTAATTCTGTATATTTTTTTTTTCTTTCTTCAATTGAATTTCAGTGAGCTGACCACTTACTCGGCTATTATGGCAAGAGTACACTGTTCTATTTCCATGCATTGGCCTTATTATATGAAGCAAAATCAAATTGTACAGCAGAAGGAACTTTTTGTCTTTTTGACTGAATTTGTGTTTTAAGTGGCAGAATGCAGAAGAATTTCTTTACAATTACAATTTGGAGATTCAATTTTTTTTTTTAAATACAGCTAATTATTTAAAAAATAAGTTGTGCCCTAGAGTGTCTCTTTAATGTTTCTGAGTGCCATAGGATGAGCGTTACCAAATTCTGCATTCAGCCATCAGCCATATCACGGCCATGAACGGCTTGCAGAGTGTCACGGTTCTCACCGTGGCAGACAGACGGCCAGACGTGGTCGCTCCTGGAGTTCCCAACAGGGGACTTGAACCGGGGAACTGCACCCATGCACAGACCCACAGGCCGGGTGAATTCTTACCTGACCACCTTGGCCTGTGGCTATCTGCAAGGGTGAGCAACATATCTGTGCTACAGACTCCCAACTCAGGTAAGACCCTGACACAGAGAAAATATTTCAGTCTGAATTTCAATATATCCCATTAACATTCAGGAACATGGTGTCTGATGCAAGCACTAGCACTCAAATGTGGCTGCTTTGGTGGCATATGGGAAAAAAATATTATCAGAGAACCACTGTCCTCGAAGATATTAGGTGATTTAGACAATTTATAGCTGGATCAACTAAAGGGCTTGAAAATGACAAGAGGATTTCATTCCCCCCAGCCACCACTAATCTGACAATCTTCTCAAAACGAAGTGGCAAAAGGTCAGTATGAAAAGAGAATTAGGAACAGCCTTCCAAATCAGAAATAAGAGCTGTGAAAAAGCCATGCTGCTCTACTTACCAGCTGCTTGGTTTTGTTTGCTCAATTTTTAAATAGGAATTAAATTCTGTGTTCCTGCACAGCTTAACTTTAGAAGAGAAAATCAAACCACAATAACAACAAAACATCCATTTAGATAATAAAGAAGCTGTATTCTTCCAACCCTCTGCAGAAATTGAACTGCTAGTGTATGACTTGGGGCAGATTCTTGTATTTGACTTCTATTTTCAGACAATATATGAAAATGGAAGAGACATTGTGAACATAAAACCTTTCCGGAGCTGAAGGTTTACTAGCAAATAAGCTAACAGAATACATGTCAAAAGTTTTGATCTACTCATTACTGGAGAACTGGTTCACCTTAAAAGCAAAAATCTAACATCTCAACATCTCTTGAACAAATACGCTTTTTATATGAGACATAGTTTTGCTACATGTACCTACTTGTTATAGGGTTATTTCAAACATAAAGCAGAGTTTTATAGAAACTTCGAAGGTGGTTCCCCCTCGTTCCAATAAAAAAAAAAAAAAAAACACTAAAAAAACATCATACGAAAAAATAAGCAAAAGAAACCTTCTAGGGAGAGACTGTCAAATTACTCTAATAGTAAAGGGGGGGGAGGTAACCCCCAGAATGAATACACTATAAATAATAAAGAGAGAACTCAAGAACTGACCATTTAGGAGATAAGCCCTAGTGTGCAGAGAGTACCCTTAATAAAACATAACTTTTAATGTAATCGTATAAATATTTAAAAAAAAAAAACTTGTACACAAATATAGTGAATCCAGTCCATGGCTGTGGTAGGTAAAGAATCCTACAAGGAATAGGAGAATATCATATTTAAATTGACAAGCAATCCAAATAAAATAATTATACAAAAATTGAAAAACATAAGATAAGTCTTCCAGCATCCTGGAAGAGCCGTAAGGGGAAATGCGTGTTGGGACTGTAGTGTATGGTGTTGGTTTAGAGATGATGGACGACATGTATCAATTCTAGAAAAGATTTTACCATCCATACCATATATTTATTTTATTTTAACGTGTGTGTATATATATATATATATATATATATATATATATATATATATATATATATATATATATATTTTTTCCATTTTCTTTTTGTTCTTTTTGTTGTTCTTTTTAGTCAACTTTACCTACGAGATGTCTTTATAGCTTCTCTGTTCTCACTAGGACATGGGTCCTCAAACTCCGGCCCCCCAGATGTTGCTGAACTACAACTCTCATGATTCTCTGGCTATCTATGTAAAGCAAAGAATCATGGGAGTTGTAGTTCAGCAACTAGGACTTTCAGTCTTTGCTCCAGAGAGGAGGTGGGGGGAATAGTGTTTTTTTTTTTTTTTTTTTAAGGGGTGCCCTCGAAGGCACAGCAGAGTAGGGAAAAATCAGTCTTTCATTATCTTTACCCTGGAGGGCTCCACCTTGCTCTGCTGAGTAATTTGCTACTTTGATTCATCTCTTCCTCCCTGGTTAAGTAGTGAGTGGATAAGTGTTACTTTTTTCCGTCTATATATTTCTATATATTTCTTCTGTACATCGCAGCTTACAGTGCTATTATTTCCACTAAATTACGGAGTTATAGCAAACCACTTTTGACTTATCTTTTCCAATTTTTTTAATTCAATGATTCATTTTTTATGGTCATGGCTATATCTAAAATCTCTTGCCTGAAGCCACTGCAGCCCTCACCTTCTAACCCAGCCCAGACTTCCCAATGCAGAAGTATTTGCAAGACAGGTGCTCTGAGCAATTGCTGCCTCTTGAGTTTAGCTACACTTAGCCAATCAAACCAGGAAGTAACAGGGACAAAACTTGAAAATAAAACAGACATACTCTTCACACATAAAGCACGTCAGTAAGCAGACGTGCTTTAGTGGTCTGCAGTGTCCTTTTAAAAATCTATATGTTGAGTGTTTCATAGAAAAAGCTGCACGTATAGACTTCAGGCACCATGGCTGTTTCAAATCACAGATGATGAGGTCATAGTGCTTGGACTAACCATTACAGTGTGGCTTAAATGGCCATTAAAAATACTAAAAGGGCACAATTCATAGGGGCCCATTTGCACCGGCTTGGTTGCTTGCGTGTCAGCTTGCCAGGACATGAACGGCAAGCCCCTTTATTATGGTTTTGCATGGAATATGCTCCTATTTCTGTTATGTGAAGCATGCCTTGGTCTTTCTACCCAGCACACTATGTAACATTAAATTGTTAATCCATAGTGAATGAGTGCAACACATTACTCTACTGATAACTGCAAATTTTAAAGATATGATTGGTTAGCAACACGTGTCAGGGTATGATGCCCCTTATACAAGCCAAACGATCCACGTCTCGACTGCCACTTGCCAAAAATGGAAGATCAGTTTTAGGTAATGTGATCGCTGCTGAAGGACACAGGAAAACGGAAAACATGCACCTTTGTCATGTACATGTATTACATTTTTTACATCTAGAAATGTCAGATGCACTTGTAATCAGACCTGCACTCACGGTATTGTAAGGAAAATGTTAGACACAAAGAGGGGAATTGCAGAGCGACAAAGGAAAGGAGTTAAAGAAGAAGGGAAAAATAATAGAATATAAGCATGTAAGTACGATTGCAGGCAGAGTGCTTCAAACCTCAGCTGTGTAGTTTTGTTTCTTTCTGTCAAACTAAGTTTTGACATTAATATATGCTTTACTCAATGTATCCGGCTCTACAATCTGTGTAGGCTCTGCATAAATAAATTATAAGGATATGGATGAGTTGAGAGACAATGAATATATTTATTGACCAAAATAGATATTATAAAAAGTATTAACAGGAAAATGTTCAGATATTAAAAGATATGATGCAATAAGATTTTAACATTTTCCATTTCTGTATATAATCAAATAAAAATGCAATCTAATTCCAACCATCCCCTTACCACCACCAGTTACATCTAAATGAACTGGGAGACCAGGAATCTTACGCATGTTTGGCGCTCTCTGTCTCAAAAGCCACCGTAGCTGGCTTCCATTCATTTCTGTGCACGGCTCACATTTTCTTTTGAAGAAAGATTACAATTGGTTGAACTGCATATTCGTGAACAAGAGTACAAGGGAGGTCATGAATATGGGCATAATGACCACTTCGCTTATCGAAGGGCATGAGAAATCTATGTTAATATCAGATTTTAGTGACAAAAGAAAAAAAATTGATAAAAAGAGGGATCAAGTATCTGGAAATATCAGCAATGATAAATAGTATTTAATAAGTGTTTTTTTGTCAATTTGTATTTAAATGTACACAATCTACAAACACAATGAAAAAAAATCTCTCTATCCCAACTTACAGTGGGATGTAGGGGTTACAGTGCTTGGAATCTTCCTTTAAAATTTCCCAGTGTTACTGCATTTGCACAGCAATAGTCAGCAGCTAACAGACCAGGAAGAGACTCCACCAATCAGAATTCTCGCATTCTGGTAAATGAAGCCCAATGCATCCTACAAACAGTCTTTCAGGGGTTTACGTGCAAAGTAGTTTAGCATCCCACTACAGTTCCACACATTATATATATATCAGTCCTAGTTATGTATGTGGTATTCTTACACCACAGACACAAATGGTATATATAGACCCCACAAAACAAAAAAAGGTAACTGCTAGCAGGGATACAGGCGGCAGAGAATTCTCTCCACCAAAACCTTTTACAAATAGACAATCTTTATTTCCCAAATTTTCTATATTGAGCATTAGAAATTGATCAACAGGGCTAGCCATTACGCTGTCAAATATAGACATACATAATTACACACAGATGATATGAACATAGAACAGGCCACACCGGTATAGTACCATATATTACTCACCATCAACAAACAAAGGCATCACTCACAGACATGCAAACGGTCACCAATTATTATGCAGTCTCTACTTCACTGCTGCTCACCTTTGTCAGGTAGTGAGGTGGGATAGAGGAGATGCAGCAGATGTTGGGATATGGCCTAACACCAGGATACTCATTGCCTGTCTAAGAGTACATTTGTGGAGGTGATTGCAGAAACTAATGCTGAAGACACTCTGTGCAAGACAGTCGGTGGTTGACTTTTTTTATTTGTGAGGGAGTAGAGTATATTAATGTTCCCAGAATGATGCTTGTTTTAAGAGGGAGGGATTAATAGAAAAAGAAGAACTAAAGGACAGAGGGAAGGAAAATGTGCTGCCTGGGTGCAGTGGACTCTCCAAAACCCTTACATGACCAATGCTGCTCTCCAACTATTTGTAATTGACCTAACTCTTCCATTTTGAAACACTATTCTCAAGAAAGGTTCTAGAATGTGCTATTGAAAACTAAGCACAACTAAGTAAAAACTCCAAAGACGCAATGACAGAGATAATAATAAAAAAAAAAAAAAAGTTGGTTTTATTTAGTGCAAGGCCCTGGCACATAACTGAAAACATTAATTGTGTTGCTAAGTTAATATGTTTCCTTGGAGTGTTTTACAAGTAAAGAACTGAAAAGGTGCCTATATACATGCTTGGCTTAAAAGTACAACATTATGAATGGACTGGCTTGGATAAGAGTGAGTCAGCACCAGAAATCCAAGTAAGTATATATTACACTGTCAGATAGTTCAATAAATAACAAAGATGCAGTCCGCATTTAGAACTGCAGCAGCACATACTTTGTTTTAACACATACGCGCACACACACAGGGAGCTTGTGTTGCTGTGACCTTTCAAAAGCTATTTTATGTTCTGCGAGATGTTACTAACCTTTCTGTTTATGGTACAGCACTTCAGCAATATCAATCTTTGTTAATACTCAAATTTTCTGCTGAGAAAAAAAAAAAAAAAGTATTTACAGCCAAAGTTACCAGATGTATTATTATTATAAGCAATTACACCATATATGATTTTTAACAAGAGCCATCCATGGTTTTTCTAATTGCTTTTCCTTTGACTCTACATAAAAACGTACTCAAACCTTATTTATATCTGAGAACAATTTACATCCACATAATTTTCTCTAATTCCCAGTAGCATCTTCACAACGCTCATCCACAAAGTACACGGATTACAAATTGCCCTTCAGGTATGTACCACTAGCATGTAAGCTCATTGAGAAGGACCCTCAACCCCTCTGTTCCTGTGTGTCCATTTGTCTTGGTTACAATTACGTGTTTGTTGGCCCACCCATTGTAAAGCGCTACGGAATTTGCTGGCGCTATATAAATAATAAAATAATAATAATGGTGCAAAATTCCATAATGCATTGCCATTCTAAAGACCGTCAAAGCATCTACCTTTTGGGAACCCGTGAACTAAATACTTTTACATTTCATCAAATGTATAGATGATAAACGTATATTCACCTGACTATTCTGCTTGCATTTTCAAGATTGCCACTGCAGTGAATGCTTCACCAATCAATTGTACTCTGTGTCCATAAAACTGATAGACATACAACTATTAAATGAAAATAGAATGCCAACCATACTTCATTAATTTTCATAAACTCTTCCATTAATGTAGAGTTTTCCCATAATGCAGAGATCTGGCTAGGGCTGGTGCAAGGATTTTTTGGCTACATTAACTATGTCTTAAACCCTGTGTGTCTCTTATGCAATATAGACATAGATATATAGCAACACAAAACCATACAAGCACTCCGTCACAGAGATATGCAGGCATACAAACAAATACAGGCACATACAATCTACACATACAGGTGCACACAGAGACATTCAGACACTGTCATACAGACACAGGCATACATAAATACACAGGCTTATATGATACAGACACAGGCAAAGGCATACCTAGAGCATTTGGCACCCGGGGCGGATGCTGGGTGTGGCACCCCTACCCCCCTTTCCCAAATGTAAAAAACACCCGCAATTTTTTTTTACAGGGATTGGGGGGGGGGGGAGAGAGACGGGAAGACAGGAACAGAGAGGGAGGGGGGCAGGACAGGGACAGAGGGGGGGGACAGGGACATAGGGGGGGACAGGGACAGAGAGGGGGGAGGACAGGGACAGAGAGGGGGGAGGACAGGGACAGAGAGGGGGGAGGACAGGGACAGAGAGGGGGGAGGACAGGGACAGAGAGGGGGGAGGACAGGGACAGAGAGGGGGGAGGACAGGGACAGAGAGGGGGGAGGACAGGGACAGAGAGGGGGGAGGACAGGGACAGAGAGGGGGGAGGACAGGGACAGAGAGGGGGGAGGACAGGGACAGAGAGGGGGAGGACAGGGACATAGAGGGGGGGAGGACAGGGACAGAGAGGGGGGGGGGAGGACAGGGACAGAGGGGGGGGAGGACAGGGACA
Source organism: Pelobates fuscus (assembly GCF_036172605.1). NCBI lineage: Eukaryota > Metazoa > Chordata > Amphibia > Anura > Pelobatidae > Pelobates > Pelobates fuscus. The sequence goes on from NC_086318.1 coordinate 144,733,185, forward strand.
GAGGGGGGGGAGGACAGGGACAGAGGGGGGGGGAGGACAGGGACAGAGGGGGGGGGGAGGACAGGGACAGAGGGGGGGGAGGACAGGGACAGAGAGGGGGGGGAGGACAGGGACAGAGAGGGGGGGAGGACAGGGACAGAGAGGGGGGGAGGACAGGGACAGAGAGGGGGGAGGACAGGGACAGAGAGGGGGGAGGACAGGGACAGAGAGGGGGGGAGGACAGGGACAGAGAGGGGGGAGGACAGGGACAGAGAGGGGGGAGGACAGGGACAGAGAGGGGGGAGGACAGGGACAGAGAGGGGGGAGGACAGGGACAGAGAGGGGGGAGGACAGGGACAGAGAGGGGGGGAGGACAGGGACAGAGAGGGGGGGAGGACAGGGACAGAGAGGGGGGGAGGACAGGGACAGAGAGGGGGGGAGGACAGGGACAGAGAGGGGGGGAGGACAGGGACAGAGAGGGGGGGAGGACAGGGACAGAGAGGGGGGAGGACAGGGACAGAGAGGGGGGGAGGACAGGGACAGAGAGGGGGGGAGAACAGGGGGGGACGACAGGGACAGAGAGGGGGGGAGGACAGGGACAGAGAGGGGGGGAGGACAGGGACAGAGAGGGGGGGAGGACAGGGACAGAGAGGGGGGGAGGACAGGGACAGAGAGGGGGGGGAGGACAGGGACAGAGAGGGGGGGGAGGACAGGGACAGAGAGGGGGGGGAGGACAGGGACAGAGAGGGCGGGGGAGGACAGGGACAGAGAGGGCGGGGGAGGACAGGGACAGAGAGGGGGGGGGGAGGACAGGGACAGAGAGGGGGGGGGAGGACAGGGACAGAGGAAGGGCTGCTTAAAAAGGTAGACTAATAAAACAAACATAAAAAATGTATTCTCCCCCCTCCCTGAGACTTACCTTGGGCCAGGGAGTGGTGCAGCCAGGGAAGTCAGCCTACCTCTCCTTATGATGCCAGGAGGAGGGTGCTTGACTTTCTCTGCTGTTCTCCCAGACTCCCCAGCGGTCCTGGGTGAAGAGCAGTGAAAGTCACACCCCCTCCTCCTGACATCATCAGGAGAGGCCGGCCGACTCCACTGGCTGCAGGGAGAGAGGTAATTTGAAAAATCCGAGTCCGCAACCAGAGGAAGGGGGATTCGGATTTTTGCGCCCCCCTGCTCTGGGGCCCTAAGGCAGCAGCCTGTGCCACCATATGGACGCCCGGCAGAACTCTGGTATTTTTTGCAGTTGCCACAGTTATGATCAGACCCGGACTGGCCATCGGGCACACCCGGCAATTGTCCGGTGGGCCGCGGTGGCCATGGGCCGAGGCGGGCAGGGTAGATCTCAGCACACACTGCACCCTCACAGGCACATAGCACCCTCACACACACACACACACTACATATTCGCCCCCCCCCCCCCCCTCCCCACACACACACACCACAATACTCTTTCCTGGCATTTTTGTCTCCTGGTATCCCATCTATGGAGACACCAGAGACAAATTTCAAGCAAACACAGCCAGTGGTGTATCTTGGTTTTGTGACAAAACTCAGACCCCCCCCCCCCCATCCAAGCCTTCCCCCCTGCCCCGCCTTCTAAATACACACACACACACACACACACACACACTCACTGACAGATACGCATACACTAGCTAACAGAAACACACACACTGACACACACAGTCAGACACACACACACACACACTAACAGACACACACACACTCACTCACATCTCTTTTTTTTTTTTATGTAACCCCCCCCAGCCTCCTTACCTTTGGGAATGCTGGGGGGGGGGGGTGTTCTCCTATTCCCTGGTGGTCCAGTGGCTGCTGGGCGGGAGGCTGGCGAGGGAGCACTTCCCCTGAGCTCTCTGCTCAGCTCCCTCGCGCGCCGCCCGCAGAGCAAGGCTGGGAGGCGGAGCCAGAATATGACGTCATATTCCGGCTCCCAGCCTCACTCTGCGGGCGGCGCGCGAGGGAGCTGAGCAGAGAGCTCAGGAGAAGTGCTCCCTTGCCAGTCGTCCCGCCCATCAGCCCGATCGGCATGTTGATTAGCCGCAAGGCTAACAAGGCATTTGCCCTGGGCATTTGGGGGTGGCTTTTTTTGCCGCCCCCTGGAAAATGCCTTGTTTGCCTCACGGCTAATACGTCCCGGAACACAGCACAAGCATGTTATTAAATTTGCTTGCGCTGTGCAGAACAAATACAGGGTCTTTTTCTCATGCTAGAGCTCTTCAGCAGAGTTCTGCGCATGGTCTGCCCTGGAACAGCATTTAACCAACATGCTCACTATGTGATGGGGCGTGCTTGTCATTGATGATTACAAAACACACCCTATCTGGCCCTGCCCCCTTTTCAGTGGAGACACACACCACACCTTCCCAATATTCTTTTTTTCTGTGTTCTGCACCCCCAATGCCTATTTTTGGGGGGATTTTTAAATCCGTGCTCAGAGTTATTTTTTCTTTCCGTTGCACATCATTTGTCTACCAATTTTATGCATTCTCTCTTGATGGGAGATGAAGGTTTATCCTTAATTTTACAGTCTTTTCTTTACTTTTGTATTTTTTTTTTTTTTTTTTTTTTTTACTTTTTATAGAGATGTTGTACATACAATTAGTAGACTAATCTTACTTCTGATTGTTTCACGTTGATAAAGTTATGATAATATACCCATTTAAGTAGATGGAAGTTAAAAGGGGCACTATAAATAAAATAAGTTAAATTTTTGTAATGCCATCAAAGTTAGCAAATAATCTGAAAAAAGTGAGGATTCACACATTTGAAACAAAAAAAATCTATATTTAAAAAAAAAAAAAATGCCTTTCATAACAAATACAAAAAAATAAAAAATTGCATCCAATTCCACCTTGAAGTGTCTCACAAATATATATTGGGTTCAATTGGGCATACAGGATGACATGGGCTGATATTTAAAGCATATCTCATAGCTGCCCTCAATCTAGTGGGACAATCCTGATTTGGAATCCCTGTCTCACAATTTAGGTTTTTAACTTGGTGTCCAATGCTGTTGACGTTGTGGCCCTGTCTTTTACCAATCCTTTTTTGTCCTGTATTTTATACCCTTGAAGTAAGAATAAAATTCATCTCATTCAAAATTAAAACTAGATTCGCATGATCCAAATTTCATAAAGTAGTTTTGTTGATTCATGAAATTGGGAAAAATTGATTTTATTTGTTTAACTCTTTGCTGGTGGATAAGGAGAAACTGCTATGAGAAACTGCCATGTTTACATTGCAGGGTTAATCCAACCTCTAGTGACTGTCTTCCTGACAGCCGCTAGAGGCGCATCTGCGACGCTCGATGTGAAATTCTCATCCAGCGTGCAGAACGTCCATAGGAAAGCATTGAGAAGGGCTTTCCTATGGACGGTTTGAATGCGCGCGCGGCACTTGCCGTGCATGCGCGTTTCACTCCACTCGGGAGCTAACGTTGGAGGGGAGGAGAGGTCACCAGTGCCGAGGGAGCCCGGCGCTGGATTAAAGTAAGCGGCTGAAGGGGTTTTAACCCCTTCAGCGCCAAGGGATGGGGAACCTGAGGGTGGGGGCACCCTTAGGGCACTATAGTGTCAGGAAAACGGGTTTGTTTTCATGACACTATAGAGATCCTTTATGGAGTCATAGGGCTCCATACTCAGGGCCGGCGCGTCCATAAGGCGGCATAGGCGGCCGCCTTAGGGTGCACCGGCTCCGGGGGCGCAAGATTTCCGTGACCGGCAGGAGGGAAGCTCTCCCTCCTGCCAGGCCACCATCTCGACCCCGGCGTGGCTGTGCTGTGATCAGACGGCGAGGGAGCTCTAATCTCACCCCTCTGCTCCCTCGCACGCTGTCTGCTGATGCCGCGGGAGCCCGCGGTATCAGCAGACAGCGCGTGAGGGAGCAGAGCGGTGAGATTAGAGCTCCCTCGCCGTCTGATCACAGCACTGCCGCACGCCGCCCAGCAGCCACACTGGACCCCAGGGAATGACTCCTCATCCACACCAGCTCTCCAGGTAGGGAGGCTGGGTGGAAAATGTTTATTAAAATAATTAGTGATGTGTGCGAGTGCGAGTGAGTGTGTGTCTGTGTGAGTGTCTGTGTCTGTGTCTGTGAGTCTGTGTCTGTGAGTCTGAGTGTGTGTCTGAGAGAGTGTCAGAGTGTCTGAGAGAGTGTCAGAGTGTCTGAGAGAGTGTCAGAGTGTCTGAGAGAGTGTCAGAGTGTCTGAGAGAGTGTCAGAGTGTCTGAGAGAGTGTCAGAGTGTCTGAGAGAGTGTCAGAGTGTCTGAGAGAGTGTCAGAGTGTCTGAGAGAGTGTCAGAGTGTCTGAGAGAGTGTCAGAGTGTCTGAGAGAGTGTCAGAGTGTCTGAGAGAGTGTCAGAGTGTCTGAGAGAGTGTCAGAGTGTCTGAGAGAGTGTCAGAGTGTCAGAGAGTGTCAGAGTCAGTGAGTGACTGTGTATGAGTATGTGAGGGAGTGTGTGAGTGTGTGTGAGTGCATGTGTGTGAGTGTGTGTCTGTGAGTGATTATATGACTGTCTGTGAGTGATTGTATGAGTATTGCATGTGAGTGCATGAGTGTGTCAGTGTATGTGTGTGTCTCTCAGTGTGTGTGAGTGTCTGTCAAATCAGTGAGAGTATCTTTGTCATTGAGTCTGTGTCTGACTATCAGTGTGTCTGTCATTGAGTGTCAATCAGTGCATGTGTGTCAATGAATGAGTGTGTGTCACATCAGTGAGTCTGTGTGTTTGTCATTGAGTGTGTGTGACTGTCAGAAGAACACTAAGGGATGGGGAAGGGAGGGGACCAATAATGGACGGGGAGAGGGGCTGGTTAAGAGGCACATGGATGAAGATGTTATTTGGGGGGGGAGGGGGGGGAATACATCTTCGCCTATGTACCCAAAATTCCTTGCACCGGCCCTGTCCATACTAGTGGGGCATTTAAACTTTGAAAAGCAGCATTGCTGCCTGCCCTTCCTACAGAGCAATGGATGAGTGACATGTAGGCAACACTAAACAATGTTCAGGGTATGAGGAGTGGAAAGGAGTGGAAAGAACAGCATGAAAAAGGCAGCTGCTTGCCACTCTTTTCCCATTTAAATTGTAAATGCCCCCCACCACATCCAGAGGGGCAAAGGAGCAGCCTGGACCCCATATTCAAGCTATACTCCCATTCCATAGCCAGGGGATAGGAATGTGACATGATTGGGAGATGGGAAATGTGTTGCCTCTGTCTTCCTTTTAGTAGCAAAATTACAAAGCGGGAGATGAGAGCTCCCTCTGTTTAATTAAAGTAATAGATAAATTGATTGCCTGGATACATTTCAATGATAAATCGAATCCCCCCCCCAATTTTTTTTTTTTTTCCCTTTTTAATATTAAAGTTATGCATTGATTCATCTTTCAGGCACATGCAGGAAACACAAAAAAATTGACACCTCTGCATACCCCGATGTAGGTATTGACCTCATGCATACAATCAGCTGGCAAAATTACCTGCAAATGTATAGATTAAAATATACTTACTTGAAAATCCTTTCCTCCTCCTCCAAGATGTAATGTTTGGTGTGCACTTTAAACCATTTACCGTTCCACCACTGTTTGAAGATTATCCCATGCATCTACATCTCGGTCTGCAAATAAAAGAGGCATTTATAAAATAGCATTAGCCATAAATTTCCCTTCCACTGAATGTAGGCTATCTATCCTCTTTCAACAGAAGAGATCATCCTCTTGTCCTTTGTTAAACCCCTTGAGATATTTGTAAGATTCAACGTCACCCATATCTTTTCTTTACTCCTAGCTATACATGTTTAAAGCTTTCAGCATCTCTTGATATATATTTAAACAGACATACTCTAGTGTTTATGGTAGAGAATCAGAATAATAAATAAATCACTCTACTGTACATTAAAAAAATACTTTACATCTTTAATAAACCTAATTTGCATGCATTGATAAAAAAAAAAAAAACATTTTGGGGCTTACTTTAATGAAGTTATATAAAACAGTAAAAACAATGCACTGCAATAACTAAAATGTTTCATTTGCAGACACCAATATTGTAAATTACAAGAAAAAACAGATAGTTTAATAGATACAGGACGTCTTCAGGAGAACCAACTCTGGTAAAGATCCTGCTAGTACTTTGTGATCCAGTTAGGGAGATGTAAAGATTTCTACAAAATTGTGGCAGAGCCTCTGCTGAAAGCTCCCTTTTCACCCTTGCACTGTCCTCTGCAGAAGCCACATGGGAGTGAAGAAGATATCCCATGTAAGACCCACAGGTAAGCCACCCTTCAGCAGATAAAAAAAAAAAAAAACACAATATGAAAACAGGAGGAAAACTGAAAACAAGCAGTTTTGTGTGAGAATGTGTATGTGGGGAATGAATGGATGCACCCGCAAGAATGCCTGCTCCATGATTTTGCAGGAGGATGAAAAATAAGCTGGGCTGGAAAAAGACAAGTAAAAATATTACAGTCCCTAGACATGGGAGTGAGGGGGCTATCTAACTAAATGGACACTAAAATGTTTTAAGAATACACTTTTGTATTCCTATTGCTTTAGTGTTCCTCTAATTGTATTTTGATGAGGTTCGTTAAATGATCCAATCATCAACTTCAGATTCTCCACTGCCACCACTCACTCAACCTATTATCCCCAGACTGTAAGAACTAGTACCATCTCACTCAAGCTGTTGTAAACAAGTTACATGTTTTAGTGCATCAATTCACTTATTATTCCCTTTGAATGAGACTTATATGTGTAAAATTAATTTGAATGCACTGTTATGATAAACGGTATTTAAACCCTTACATATGCATACTCACTAGGTTTTATGTGTCCATGTGTAATAGCACTGTATAAAAGATGCAAAGACTTGGACAAAAGAATGGACCATTACGGGATGCTGTCACTATGGAGATCAGAATTTCATAAAAGAAGTCAAAAATAGCAAAAATAAAGGTCCAACTCTGAAACAATGACAAAATCAGTTGAAAGTTGCAACTTTCTAATGTACAACTTTACAGTCTTTACTGTTGTAGGCATTAAGAAAGTAGAAATATTTTGTATTCATGGCATCAGCTTCCTGGCTAAAACGATACATACAACCTAGCAAAGCAGCATCAATGAATTTTCATTTAACTGTCACAGGGATTATAATTTATACAGCATACATCATCCTTGTTATGTTAGTAGGAAAAAGAGCCTCTGGGAATGTCGGACATAAATAACTTAATTGACAAAAAAATATAATACAGGATAATTTATAGGTCTTTTGTTCAACATTCCTAATTACCAATAATTTATAAGTGCCTACAAGAAAAACCTTCATCATGCATTATGAACATTCTAGGAGGGAACCGTACTTATTAAAAAATATTTTTGTTTAATTATTAAACCGGTATTTTAACCTTCTCTCATCAGGATCTCTCGGTCTACCACCATCTTTTCTTAGGGTCTCTTGATTACGTGTTTTGTTAGTTCCTAATCTATGTAACCCGTTTTATTGCCAAAAGATGTATTTTTTTTTTTACATTTTAAAAAGGGAGACAAATATTAGTTATTATAAACTAATGTAAACCATAATTGTGTATTATAAAAAATAAATCCAATTTAAAAAAAAAGAATTTAAAAAAAAAGAATACACATCAACACAATTAATCCATCATTACTGGAAGTTTTTAATATATAAATTAAACAAAAACTAAAGGAAGCAGATAAAACTGCCCCATTTCATGCACTATGCAAACAAGTAAAAATTCTAACATGGAATTAAGTATAAATGAAACGAATCTTCAAGTTTTATTGCTACTACAGTAGCACACCAGACATGCCCCTCCCTCACCTAGAATAGCCTTGTTACCAATAAGGAGTCTCTCATTCTGCTTTGATCTTATCCCATAAACCTCTGTCTAGCAGAAGTTTAGTGATAAACATTTAACTCATCACATATGCCCACTGGAATGGGTTTGTAAACGGACAGCAGCCATACTATAGCTGGTATTAGTATACAGACATGTGTGTATGTGAAACAGGTCATGAGCAAGAAGCAACAGAGTCCTCAACTGCAAATACGTTTTTAGTGGCTCAGCTCTCTCAGAGACATAGATGCACAGTTTCAACAAAACAGACACAAGCAACACAAAACAGTTCTGGCTGACTGACTACTGTCCGAAGCCATCTTAGATCCAAGAGTATGAGCAGTGTTTAGAGTGACCCTTTAAGAAGGTATTTACACGTGTCTTGGAAAAGGTTCAGTCAATTTAAAAAAAACAAAAAAGGTAATAAGAAAACAAGTTTTTAACAATAACTTACTGATCTTTATTCTTCATCTGAGTTATGGGTCATTTGAGAATCTACAGCGAATCTCCATTACAGCGAGCAACTTAAAGTTGATTGATTCTCTGCTGGCAAACTTCATGGAAATTCAAGTTGCAGTATATTGCAGCCTAGCTATAGCACTGCTCAACAGCCGGAAATATATTCAGATGTAAAGCATGGCTCAAATACTATTAAAATATTGAATTGAATACTTAATTTATTATATACTTATGGCCGCTCTAGCTGTCATTAGCAGACATTGGAGATCAGTCACACCACCCCCCCATCATAGAATGTATACAAACTTTAGAAACTACCAAACTCTATGAACTAGCAGCCAGACAATCACTCCACTCTAAGAAGGACTGGTCACGGGCATGGGACGACTGGCAGCAATACATATAGCACACAAATCTACCCCCCCAAGTGAGATGGCAATAGCACACGCCCGCAGACTGACAGTTGTGCCCCTCTAGGCATTAAGAAATGTCAAACAAAAGCGATGACCAAATAAACGCAAAAAAGACAGCAATGGCAAAGTATCCCATGCCTGGGAGAGCTCCTCCTCTTTCCCTTTCCCCCCCTGCCTGCCCCCCTCCCCTAATCCAATTCCCCCATCAGTTGTTACCCCCTAACCCTTCCAGTGGTACGCTAAAACAACAAAGATTCAACCACTACCAACAAGGATAGGCTCATGCGACTAAATACCCTTCAACAGGTATAGCATAGCACCTGAACACTGTTTTTTTTTTTTTGTAACTAAGAAGCCTGATTAATCCTGTAAAATGTATTATTTGTTTGATTAGACCACTGTTAAAAATGCATGAGTGGAAAAACTTTATGTCAATGTACAGTCGTTATTTACCAAAACCATTGCTCCCCTTCCCCTCTTTCATTTCTGTACCCTCAAAAACTTTCAATAAAAATTGACAAAGTTAAAAAAAAAATATTGAATTGATGTGGCAAATACAGGAGGTATTTTAAAGGAATTATGAAGCATTTAATGCAGTAGCATTAATAGAAGTTTTAGGTCTAATCCAGAGTATAGGAGACAGCTTCCATTTTGACAAGTCAAACATATATCTTACTTACAGAATAAACATTCTTACAGAATATGCAAATTCTCACAGGTGTGTACGACAAGAAGCTGAAAAAAAAAAATGTACATGACAAGCAATCAGAGAGGAAGTAGCACTACAAAATATTATTACGTACGGGGGAAAAAAAATAATGGATGACTCACAATGCAAGAATCACAAAATGCTAAAGATTGGGCATTGCATTTCATCAGCGATTAGTCTAGTTCCTGCATAATTGGTAACGCCTTCACAAAAAAAAATAAAAAAAAATGCATTAAATCAATGCAGTATCACAGGGAAATTCAATCTGTCCATTATAATACATCAGATCCTCCAAATGTGTAAGTTCATATTAAATAGCAAACTCAGTCTGCTATAAGCCATAAATGTAATCTTGTGTAGTACGACAGGCTGTCAAGACAAGGGGTTTGATCACAAGGGCTCTTAACTGTATTGCAAAGACAGGAAGCGTTGCAAGATGTGAGAAAAGGAGGAGGAAAACCGTTTTGAAAGTTTTGAGTGTAATTGGAAAGGGCTCTGGAGTCCAATATAAATGGTAACATAACCTCATTGTCACGGTGCCCAGTATCAGACTTCTATACTCCTGGTGATTTTCCTTTCATTCGATAAAAGAAGAGGAGGTTCTTTATTTACTTTGGAGACTTCCCATATATTGAACTGTTAACCAAGTCCTTTCTAGAGCAATCAGTCTAGCAAAATTGAAGCGGTCACTAAGGCAGCTATTTAATCAGATCTAAATACGGTATATCGAGCGGTTATTCGGTTTTGTTGTTCAGTAACAACGAGATCGCTATATTCAGTTAGACAACAGAATTTGTATCTGTTCAAAGTGTTAAAGGAACACCTCAGACCCCTAAAGCATTTCTGAAAGCTAAAGTGCTTTATGTATTAAAGGAACACTATAGTCACCTAAATTACTTTAGCTAAATAAAGCAGTTTTAGTGTATAGATCATTCCCCTGCAATTTCACTGCTCAATTCCCTGTCACTTAGGAGTTAAATCCCTTTGTTTCTGTTTATGCAGCCCTAGCCACACCTCCCCTGGCTATGATTGACAGAACCTGCATGAAAAAAAACAACTGGTTTCACTTTCAAACAGATGTAATTTACCTTAACCCCTTCAGGACCGCTGACGGTTCAGGACCGTCAGCGGTAAAACGTGCGTTTGGACCGCTGACGGTCCTGAACCGTCATAACGGTTTTGGGCTACTTACCTGATCGCCGTCGGTCCCACGGCGGCGATCAGTGCTCCTCCCGGTCCAGGGGGACTGCCTGTCTGCCCGGGCAGTCCCCCCTCGGCAGATCAGGACCCTGCGGCCATGTGATCACTCGATCACATGACCGCAATAGGGGTCTTTGTATCTGCCTGCAGGGGGACTGTCTGTGCTGACAGGCAGTCTCCCTGCAAGTGTAAAATCATAAAATAAAGTAAAAAAAAAAAAACAATCAGTGTAAAAAAAAATTATAATATGTGTAAATATATATGATATATATACATGTATTATATCTATATATATAATATATGTATATGTATCATATATATAATGTCACACTAAGTGTATTTTTATATTTATATATACGTATATTAATATAAAAATACACTTATATTTAAATTACACACGAATATATACAATATATATAATAACTATATATATGGTATATATATATATATATTATTATAAAATACAAATAATATGTTAATAAAAATAAATAACAAAAAATAAAAATAATTTTTAATAATTAAAAAAAAATTATATATATATATTCAATTTTATTCTAACAGTATTTTGATATTGATATATATATATTTATATCAAAATACACTTAGAATGTAATGATATATATATCTATGTATAAATAAATAAATAAAAATAATACGAAATATACATATGTCCACATACAAAATTACATTAATAATTTCATAAATATACACGTAGACGTCAAATATATAAATATGTATATATATTAAAATTCTACGTGCATATTTATGTAATATTTTTACCTAATTAAGTAATTTTAATGATTGCAATTTGAGGGACCTGCCTGCCAACCCAGGCCAAAAGTCCAGATAATTTAATTTGCTAGCACTGTGCTTAACCCTGTAACTTTCTATGACACCCTAAATCCTGTACATGGGGTACTGTTTTACTCGGGAGACTTCGCTGAACACAAATATTAGTGTTTCAAAACAGTAAAACATATCACAGCGATGATATTGTCAGTGAAAGTGAAGTTTTTTGCATTTTTCACACACAAACAGCTCTTTCACTGAGGATATTATTGCTGTGATATATTTTACTGTTCTGATACACTAATATTTGTGTTCAGCGAAGTCTCCTGAGTATAACAGTATGTACCCCACATGTAGAGGTTTTATAGTGTTTGTGAAAGTTACAGGGTCAAATATAAGGCTTGATTTTACTTTTTTTTTTTTTATTGAAATTTGTCAGATTGGTTAGGTTGCCTTTGACAGCGTATGGTAGCCAAGGAATGAGAATTAGCCCCATGATGGCATACCATTTACAAAAGAAGACAACCCAAGGTATTGCAAATGGGGTATGTTCAGCCTTTTTTAGTAGCCACTTAGTCACAAACACCGGCCAAAGTTAGCGGTTTTTGCATTTTTAACACACAAACAAATATAAATGCTAACTTTGGCCAGTGTTTGTGACTAGGTGGCTACTAAAAAAGACTGGACATACCCCATTTTAAATACCCTGGGTTGTCTACTTTAAAAAATATGTACATGTTAGGTGTGTTTCGGGGATTTATGACAGATAACGGTGTAACAATGTCACTATTGATACATTTAAAATATATATATATTGAAACAGCGATTTCCTACTTGTATTTATAGGCCTATAACTTGCAAAAAAAAGCAATAAAGCATGTAAACACTGGGTGTTTTTAAACTCGGGACAAAATTTTGAATCTATTTAGCAGTTTTTTTCATTAGCTTTTGTAGATAAGTAAAAGATTTTTCAAGTAAAAGTCCAAAAACATGTTTTTTTTTTTATTTTTCACCATATTTCATTATTTTTTTTAAATACAATATATGACATAATATAAATACTGGTATGTAAAGAAAGCCCTTCTTGTCTTGAAAAAAAACAATATATAACTTGTATGGGAACCGTAAATGAGAGAGCGGAAAATTACAGCTAAACACAAACACCACAAAAGTGTTAAAACTGCTCTGGTCCTTAACGTACAAACATCGCAAAAACAGGCCGGTCCTGAAGGGGTTAAATAATTGTATCTCAATCTCTAAATTGAACTTTAATCACATACAGGAGGCTCTTGCAGGGTCTAGCAAGCTATTAACATAGCAGGGGATAAGAAAATCTTAAACAGAACTTGCAATAAAGAGCCTAAATCGGGCTCTCTTTACAGGAAGTGTTTATGGAAGGCTGTGCAAGTCACATGCAGGGAGGTGTGACTAGGGTTCATAAACAAAGGGATTTAACTCCTAAATGGCAGATTGGCTGCAGGGGCATGAGCATGTTATATACACCAAAACTGCTTCATTAAGCTAAAGTTGTTCAGGTGACTATAGTGTCCTTTTAAGAGTATGTCTTTCTTTCCCTCCTCCCCCCATTTTACTACACTAGAAATTGCCACTTCTAAAAGTAACCTGGTTATAACTTCCTGGCTTTCAACAACCGGTCCTGATACTTCCTGGTATTTTAGCTCAGTGGAGCTTAAAAAGGGACACTAGTCCCATTACAGCTTAATGTAGTGGTTCTGGTGTCTATAGTCTATCGCTGCAGTGTTAACACTGTAAACACTACCTTTTCAGAGAAAAGGCATAGTTTACATTTCTGGCTAGTAACTCCTCTAACGGCAATCACTCACATGGCAACTAGAGGTGCTTCCTAGTCCAGTGTGCAGCACCTACAGAACGTTCTCCCCAGAGATGCGTAGTGGTGCAGCATGGTGTTTTTGCTGCACATGTACACTATCCTCCCAATGCTTTCCTATCGGATAGCACAAGATTGATGATCTCAGCCATGGAGGCAGAGCCAGCTACAGCAATACCAGCGCAGCGTGGGAGAAAAGGCGAGTAAAATCAGGACTCTAGTGTCAGGAATACAAGAGGCAGCAATCCCCCAGAGCACCTGCTTTGCAGAGACTGCTCAGTTAGCTGCATGGGAAACTCTGTGATTGGACAGTCGCAAAACATGAGTGCTGGGTAAGAAGGGGAGGGCTTGCAAAAGTAAGTAAGACAGTAAGACAGCCATAAAAGAAAGGGGTATTTAACCCGGCAATGCAAACATTGTCTTTTCTACAAAAACAGCAAAGTTTCCCATTGCAGTCTTAAAACCACAGGACAATTTTACACAGATCACTTCATTAAAGTGTAAGCTCATCTGCCCAATCAGGACAAATCAGGATCTCTTATACCAACAATTCAGCTTGCCAGCTAATATGGGACTCACCAAAGAGATTTACCATGACATGGCAGTTGTGTGTTGGGGTTCCTAAGAGTGCCCTTATTTATCTCAGAGATTTTACCCTTTAGCTGAAAGCAGCAAAGTTAATGGTTAGTGGTTTTCATTGACGTGGAAGATGATCTTATACTTTAATGGGCACTGTAGTGGCACTAAAAACCTTTTATTTAAACGTGCATACAGATTTGGGATAGTGCGCAGGCAACTTTTTTTTTTTTTTTTTCCTTATTTTATGTGTACACACGCTCCAAAAAATGTTAATACAAACTTGTTTTATAGGAAGCATTTTTTTTTTTTTTTTTTTTTTTTTTTTTTTTAAATGGGAGTGCAATTTTCCTTAATATGGCCTGGCTTAAGCATTACTCTCCCTCTAATGTTTTAGAAGCATCTGCTTTGGGAGTTTGGTGTACTTTGGGCAGAATTAGCAATTTGTTTTATCTATAAAATTACATAATTACTTAAGAGACGATGCACACGGGATTGATTAAAATAAAGTATGTGCATAGCAAGAATCAGTGGGTTAAATGCTGACATGTCTATAAATACTGAGAATGCATTTATTATACAGTGTGGGTAATCATATGTCACAAGAGCATTCTAATTGTTATACATCAATAAAGTTCCTTCATGATATACATCAGCCCCATCATATAAGTGGAAAAGTCGGAGCAATTTAGATGCAAATGAAATGGCCATCTTTGGGGATATTCTCTACAGCGTGTTCCTAACCTACTACGATTATTGATTAGAAGCAAGAATTCCATCCATTAGTCTTCAGGTCTCTTCTGCTTACAACTCAATAATAGAAAATGCATTAAAATGCACAAAAGATGCACTTCAGGCACCCAAGACCCAAGAACGCATCGGAAACCGCATCCAACAAACATCTTCTTGATTATCTTGCACAACACCAAATGCTTGTTGTGAGCATGCCACAAATGTTCACAGGCTTTTCTGTGAAGTACACCTGTTCCTTTCAGTATGCTCATGTACATTCAATCTGTTTACTGTTCTTCGTTCATAAAAAATAAAAAAAAATGATAATGCTAATTCAGAATTTCATAAATGAGAATCAGCAAGTCCTTACATTGGTTTATGGACATATAGAAGAAACTGCTTTGATTATTTATTAATCTTTTGTGGCATGGTTTTAAGACAGTATTTCTTTTGGAGTAACACCAATTTTAAATTATTGAATATAAATCCAGCAATGGGCTTTTAGTTTTGTCCTTTTAAAGCATTAAGCTACTGTTTTGTTGCATTTCTTTTTGTGTAACAGGCAGTTCCTCTTTAACCAAGTACCATATCGAATACAACAAAACTGAGCAAGAATGCTTTGCAGTATCTTTCTTGCCCACCAAAAGCAATGAAAGCTTACCAGAGGCTTAGAAACCCTACCCAGCCTTGCAATACGACATTTCATACGTCATAAAGATTCAAAGCACGAATATGCTCGCTGGGCGAGGAAAAGTTCCCGTTTCTGTAAATCAACGCTCAGAATTTCTCTGAAAATTCCAGATTTCACTTATAGACCGCGATCTGCTGCCTGATTTTTCCTTCTACAGAAAAAAAAAAAAAAAAAATTACATGTCTAGTGTTAGATTTTCCATCATATTCACCAGTACATTTTCTCCATGGAAACAAAGTAATTGGATACTAATCTGCAAAAAGAAATAATAATGCTCCTTTGCACTATGTCCAATGCATAAATAATGATAATAATAAATTAGAGTGTGTTTTAATGTGTGATGAACAGATCAACATGAGAAAAAAAAAAAAAAGAAGGGTGTTGTAACGTTTAAACTATGAATAAACGAAAGAGGTGACATCAAAGACACCGGGGAGGGAACCCCACCGACCTCAGACAGGTATGGGCCCAACTCTCCGCACAGTCATGCAACCCAACAGACCAGCCACCCTATGGTGCTAAAAATACTATCGATCAATGCTAGGGGACTTAATACGCCCAAACGCAGAACTCTCTTACGCGACCTGAAAGCTAAAAGGGCTGACATCGCCCTAATTCAGGAAACCCATCTGCCTAGGGCTGCCCCCGTAAAATTGGGAGACCGCACATATACAGTCACCCACGAAGGGAGAGCGACACGTAAGCAGACGGGCGTAGCCATACTCCTCCACAAACACTGTCCCTTTACCCTAGTGCACAAACAAACTGACTCAGCGGGTAGATTCTTGGTCCTCTCGGGCACATACCATAACACCAAACTACACAAAGTAAATATATATGCCCCCAACAACGACTTCTGGAACACCATAGAATCGCTACTGACCACCCTACAGGGGGGTATTCTAGTGGTGGGAGGCGACATGAATGCGGTTCCCAGTCCAGCCCTCGACCGCAGCACCAAACCAGGGACGCAAAGATCCCAGGGCAGAGGGGGACAGGATAAAATCTTACACTCCTTCCTCCAACACACTGGGTTACTAGACGCATGGAGGTTACAACACCCAAATACACCAGACTACATATTCCACTCAGCCCCACATAACACATACTCTAGGATAGACAACATATTCCTTAACGGGGCGGGAATGACCAAACTTGTACACTCGGAAGTAAACACCATAACATGGTCAGACCACGCAGACATAACAGTTACACTAGGAAACCTGCAACACCACACCACTTGGAAATAGAAACTCAACACTAGCTTACTAGCGGACAAGGACATACTCGATGCAACGAGAAACACGATCACAGACTACTTTAACACTAACGACATAGACGATGTCAACCCGACTACATTATGGGCAGCCCACAAATCAGTGGAGAAGGAGAAGCACAAACCCAATACCTCAGCCGCATAACCGATTTCCTAGCAAAAACACACTTACCCACAGTGACAACAGGGGAAGCAGAAGCACTAAGCGAACCTATTACACAGGAAGAGGTGGGGTCAGCAATCTCCATCCTTAAAGGTAATAAAGCTCCGGGACCAGACGGGTACGATATGTCATATTACAAAAAGTGCAGCACAGAACCAATACCACACCTCACCAAGCTATATAACCACTTCCTACAGGGAGGTACCCCGGACCGAGATATGACCATAGCCAACATAGTTTTACTACCCAAACCCGATAAGGACACCACCCTAGCAACCAACTACAGGCCCATCTCCCTAATCAATTCCGATCTTAAAATCTTTGCGAAAATACTGGCACACAGACTGGCACCCTTACTGCCCAAATTAATCCACCCGGATCAGGTAGGCTTCATTCCGGGACGCCAATTGTATGAAAACACCCGCCGGGGGGTAGACCTGATGTGGCACCTGGCAAACTCACAGTCACCAGCCCTAGTCCTCTCCCTGGACGCAGAGAAGGCCTTTGACCGGGTGCAATGGCCCTTCATGTTCCAGCTGCTCCATACACTGGGCTTCCCCGACCCCTACGTCACAGTAATACGAGCACTATACACGGACACACGGGCACAAACCTTAATGGCTGGGGCATCCAGAATTCCCTTTGAGGTAGGCAATGGAACACGTCAGGGCTGACCGGTGCTCTAGGCTTACCGCACCTCTACCACTACTATGTAGCAGCACAGTTGGCCCAGGTAGCACATTGGCACTGCCCCATAGCACAACGTAGATGGGTAGACATTGAAGCACTACTGACAGGTGCGGATCTCCCGCAGTTCCACATTTGGACGCCACGGGAACACAGAGGGCTCCTGAGGACCATGTGTCCGGCCATCCTCATCTCCATTAGCAAATGGGACCAATTTTCACAAAGATACAAAATAGCAGTCATCCCCTCACCAATTACACTGGTACTACGCAATAGAGCATTCCCCCCAGGCATGAGGGCACAAGACTTCAAAGGCATAGAAGCAACAGGCCTACAGAGATATACACACCTATACATCGATAACCACCTAGTCTCATGAACACCTACAATCCCTTGCCCCGTTACAAACCCGTGACTTCTTCCGATACATGCAGCTAAGAGATTTTGCCCAAACAAGGACGGTTAAAAACAGCCACGGCGAAACCCCTAACCTTTTTTGAACAAATATGCATAAAAGAAAAAATGCCAACGAAACTAATCTCACAATTATATAATCACATAGGGACCTCAAACATACACGGATAGATGGGAAGCAGACCTAGGGGAAACATTGGAGGGGACAGACTGGCAGGACATATGGGAGGCAAATGCAAAAGTGTCCATCTGCACGACACTACAGGAACAAGCTTTCAAAATAATGTTCCGGTGGTACACCACCCCGGTGAAACAATTTCATATGAAACAGAGTCCTACAGACACCTGCTGGCGACTGTGCGGAGAGAAGAGTACCTACATTCACATGTGGTGGCAATGCCCTAAAATACAGGAATATTGGGGGTACATAGTGGACTTGTGCTCACAAATTTTGGGGAGGTGACTGGCACTGGACCCATGTGCATGTCTCCTCTCACGACCCACTGACGGGCTCAACAAGCACGACCAAAGACTCGTAAATATGCTTTACCTAGCCGCTCGAAGAGCGATAGCACAACACTGGATAAAACCAGAAACACCCCCACTCACCCTGGTTAAGACAAAAATTAGGGACAACTACTTGATGGATAAAATGACGGCTCAGGTACGAAATACCACTAACACGTTCCGGAAAGTCTGGACCGCATGGGAACAATTTGACGTCTAAAAACGAACAGAAACGACAGAATCTTTTTTTTTGTTTGTTTGTTTTTTTCCCCCCACTTTTTGATTTCCTTGGTTTCATACTATTTTAGTTTGGTTTTAGTGTTATACAATATCTGGCGATATATAACAAGAAAATGCTGACAGCTATTGAAAAAAAAAAACATCTCAACCAGGCCTCTGCGCAGGTCAAGCAAACCACTACACAAAACTGTAACAACAAAGTTAAGTGGCATACTTATACTCTTGTCATGGCATCACAAAATGGGCTTCTGCGCAAGCCACTCACGTTATTTTAAACTGTCAGCGCGCAAAATAAAGAATATATAAAAAATAAACTATGAATAAAAACAAGTGTGGTAACATTCATGGTCCAGAATGCTGAACATTTCACCATGTAAGAGGTTCTAAGAAGTGGAAAATTACATGACAAAATGCACTTAGCCTAAATCAGACTGAGAAAAGATCCTTAAGAACGTTAGACCATTGCTTCTCACCATCTCTCCACTCTTGCTTTAGTTAAGTCACAGTGAATGACTTTTCTCCGCTAATGACTTCAATTCATCTCCAGCTTCTCATCATTGCCATGCTCCCTTTTGCCTACAAAAATGTGCTCATCACATCTACAGCTAATTAAATTACTAGTCTATGGCACTCACCCTCCTCTAATTATGGACATTATTATATTATCAAAAGTAAATTATGCATCTTCCTATTCATTATCCTGGACCTTTCGGCTTCCTTTGATACAACTGATTATATCTTCCTTCTGCAAAGTTTTCCCTTCTTTGGCCTTTATGACACAAATCTCCTGATTTACATTATACATTTTCAGGTTTCTTAATATTTAGCACCCACTCATCTCCAATAACTTTTTAGGGTCATGGAAGCTAAATTTTAAGCTTCTAAACCAACATGTCTTCTCGCACTACACCACATAGACCATTACTAGGGAGGGCAATACATCTGGGGGGGTGGGGGGGAATATTTATTGAAGAAAACCGAATAAATGGAAAAATCTGTTCGCAAATGGTATTATGCTGCTATAGCCTGTTCTTTGGAATACCTTTCTTTATTCGGTTAAAGTTTCTGAAAACAAAAACAAAAAAAGGTCTACTATATACATGTGTACTAAAACAGAAAAACAAAGAACGTGGCACAAGATACATCAGGTCAAACTTACCTGTGGAATCTAATTCAATATAGCAGAACAGCATTGACATAAGTAGTCCATTCAGAACAGTTACTTTCTTTCTGGGATTAGCTTATACCTCTAGTGCGCTTTCTAATTTCCTACAATTTTGCAACTACATGAAGCGGAACGGTTCAGATTTCCATGCAATATGGAATGAAAGACAAAACAGACAAAAAATTCAGTTCTTACATTAAAATGTGATATCAATTCTTAATCAATCAACCCATTAGCCACATCTAATTGATCATTGGATTTTGATACAGCATTGTGAGCTTGTCAAAAGTAACACGTTCCTCTTAAAGGAACAATAAAGGGTCAGGAACACAAACATGTATTCCTGGCCCTGTAGTGCTAAAAACACTATTTAGTACCCTGATCCCCTTAAACCTCAGATTAAGGAAGCACCTCTAATGGTTGTCTGAGTAGCTGCCACTGGAGGTGTCCCTAGGGAGCAATGTAAATGTATTTTCTCTGAAAAGGAAGTGTTTCCATGGAAATATCTGCATGGACATGCTATAATCATCAGAACAACTACATTGTACTGTTGTCTAAAGTGTCACTTTAAGTATAGATCCTGGGGCACCATAGGGGCACTCTTGGTGAACGTGTTAGTTTGAAAAAGGCTCTTTTTGAGCCAAAACATTGCCTTGTATTAGTCAATAAATCTACACTGGATCTTTCATGTGCCCAGTCCCATATTTTGGTTTTCTACCACTAAACAAATCATGATTTCTGCTCTCTACCAGAAAATTCTAAATTAGCATATCCTGTCATCAGTCCAGGACAAAGATTCAAAAGACCAGAGTAAACCCACCTCTGAATTGCTCAGAAGAAACAAAATTAAAGGATTTCGATAGTGTTAGGAATAACAAAAAAAAAAAATGTTTTACCTCTTTTCAGCATCTCACCTCTCTTCCCCGGGAGACTTCACTGAAGATGCCCTGGATGGACCAATCCAATGCTTCTCGTAGCAGAGCATTGGGGACCTAATGTGCATGTATGGCGAGCGTCACGCATGCATTCAAACTTTCCCATAGGAAAGCAATTCATTAAAATCTTTCTTATGGGGCTTCCAAGTCATGTGGCAGTGTTTTACTCTGTCAGTGCAGCTGAATCGCCTTTAGTAGTGGTCATATTTACAGCCACTAGAGGAGGACTTAACCATGTAAGCATTGCAGTTTCTCAAGCTTACTGCCTTTTCTCCCTTGCAGCACTGGTCTCTGGCGTGCCTTTTAATGATGTCAGCCAATCAAATGCTTTCCAATAGGAAAGCATTGGAGGCTAGTGCGCATGTGCTGCCCAAATCAAATGGCCAGTATGACAGCCTCAAGTCGCACGTTAACCGTGCAATGAAAATACGTCTGTTTCTGCAGAAGGCAATGCTTTTAGCTGCAGGGTTAAAGGACCACTATAGTGCCTTGAGAGTGCCCCCACCCTCAGGGACCCCATCCCGCCGGGCTCTGGGGAGAGTAAAGGGTTAAAACTTACCTTTATTCCAGCGCCGGGCAGGGAGCTCTCCTCCTCCTCGCCGCCTCCGATCCTCCCTTTCGGCTGAATGCACATGCGCGACAAAAGCTGCGCGCGCATTCAGCCGGTGGCATAGGAAAGCATTTACAATGCTTTCCTATGGACGATTGCGTGCTCTCACTGATTTTCACAGTGAGAATCACGCAAGCGCCTCTAGCAGCTGTCAGTGAGACAGCCACTAGAGGATTTGGAGGCTGGATTAACCCTATTATAAAAAAAAGGGTTAATCCTAGAGGGACCTGGCACCCAGACCACTTCAGCTTGTGCCTAGAGTGGTCCTTTAAGACAGGGGGCACGTGGCACCTAGACCACTACACTGAGAGGACATTGTCTGAGTGCCTAAAGTGTTTCTTAATGTTTCTGGAGTAACTTAAATTCAAATTCCTGACTTGAACGCCATTGAGATGCTCTGGCATGACCTTAGACAGGTAAGTTATGCTCAAATTCTCTTTGTAATTGCCAAACTACATGGACTCTGCAAAGAGTGGGTCAAACTCCCTCCACAGCAGAATGAAAGGCAGATCTCCAGCTTTAGGAAGCACTATGTTTCCACTGATTCTCTTTGTCTTGCGCTACATTTGTCACATCGAAACTATTCAATGTGACATATATACAAAAATAGAGGAAATCCTTAAGGGGGTGAATACTTTATGGCGACAGTGTATCACTGTGTGCCAAATCATGCACTATGTGTACTAAAGTGAACATAGTAAATATTTATAAATTAGGAATAGTTTAACAGTTTTAGTTCCAAAATAATAATTTTGCATTCGACCTTTTGCACAGATCACTCAGCCCTTCGTTTAATGTCATAAACACGCACATCCCCTCCAGTCTGGGTGCCTAAATTAATGTCATTGAAATGTCAACCACTAATTGGGAAAAAACTAAATCTCTGCAATAAATGTGAATTATTATACAATGCGGGAGGAGGTTAGCTTGTGAATGCAGTATGGAAACTTTAATTTTTATTCCCCACCTGCCACAGTGGAAGAAAACAAAATAACATTTGCGAGTAATCATAGTTAGGGCTTATTGTTGCAGAGGAAAAGAAAAGCAGATTGGGTAATTTCTCCCATTTACTGAAAATGCCATCAATAGTAATGAACAGATGAGAAACTGCCCAATCTGTTTTTTCTCCTAATAGACAATAAAGCGATTGTATAAAGGCAAAGTGATGTTAACCACAGGTTATGAACGAATGTGTCAATATTTCTAGCTGATGCGTGAGAGTTCAAATGTCTCTTTTTGTTATGTTACAAAAGGAATTACATGCACATAGAATAAAACAACATTATCAAAATTACATATACACACAAAATAATGACATTTATATTAAATAGATAAGTAGTGTTACAGTGTTATACATATTTTCTAAAGCTTTCTAGCAGAAAAAAAAAAGGTTGCCTTCTTTAAATTATGCTATGAATGATGAGAATTGCAAAATTTAGTGACATTGTGATAAAGATTGAGAAAATACTTTAGTCCATCACTTTGACATCCCTTGTTGCATAGACATTGCTGGGAGGGTGGTGGGGGTTCAGGTGTTGGAAGCGGACGCTCTTGCTGTGAGAATGTGTAGCCATGCAGATCTACAGGTAGAGGGGGGCCAGGAGGATATGGATCGGTTAGCAGGTAAGCAAATTTTACTTTTTGCTCAAGCCCTATGTAAGCAGTAAGGGTGGGTTTAGTTTTCACACATGGCTTCTCCATGTTGGCTTTATTTTTGCTAAATAAATTATGACAATATGTAATATTTCATGTGTTGCATTTACCTAATTTTAGGTTGTATTTACCTAATTTTAAGGCCAATTAAGGAACAACACAAAAGCATCGAATTCAAAGAGGTTATACTTTCTCTTTCCCATGACAAGTGCACTTCAGGCCATGCCCAGTAGGAGCAACACTGTTGTGATTTTCTGAACATTAGATGTCTCCAGGCACATCCTTTGGCACGTTGTGTTCTCATGCGCCTACATGGTTGAAGGAAACTGTAAAGGAGCACAGGGGGGATTCCTTGTAGGACACAAATTTCCTCAACAAGCATGACAAATCATCGTGGGCCAAGACATTCATGTGAAAATGTTAAAGAGTTTGTCATTGTTTTGGATTATTTTATGAAGAGATCTATATAGATTTACCTCTTTTTTTTTTTTTTTACTCAAAAGTAAAAAAAAAAAAAAAAAAAAAATTTTTAGCTCCTAAATAGGTTTGTGTAGTTTCCATCTACTACACACAGAATGATTACCCATTTCCTAACTGTATTTTCTACTAATTATTCTAGAACAGAAAAGTGCAGCATTATTAAAAAATGCTCAGATATCTATCTCCGTAGATCCACCCATACATGGTTATTGTGAAAGAAAAAGACATGGGAAGGTATATATGCACCTATTTTTTAGGTCCTTCATAATATTCTGAATTTTGCAGACACCAGTTTAGCAGGGAATGTCCTTGTCACAGTAAATCGTAAATATCATATGGACACAGTATATTTTTACATTTGAGACTAGGCTGGCATGGAAAGGTTATATACACAAAGACATGTTCTACAGGAGGACACTAACCCTATTCTATTCTACCACCCTCTAACTAAAGAATTAAAAGTACTTGCTGTAAACCTTACAAAATGTATCAATTCAACTTTTTTTTTATTTTATTATCACACTAACACATTTTAAGGTAACAGACAACCAAATGTTTGCATTTTTTTTTTTTTTTTTTTTTTTTTAGTGTTTTGTTTTATGTGACATCATAAAGTAACCTAAAATAATCACTACTGGCTTTCAGAGTTTTAGGAATTGAATAGAGTTAACAGAGCACCATGCTACCCTATACGGTCACATGAGCTCACCCATGTGCTCACACCCCCCCCCCCCCCCCCCCCGTAATCTTGGGAGAAAGAGGAAGATGGGTTCTGCTGCAGCGTTATCAGGTTAACATTACCCTACTACTTACAGCTGAAGTTATTTAGGACATACTAAATTCGAATTCTGATCATGGTGACTCCAGGGAGAAATCTCCGTTCCCATGAAGCAAGTCCTCCAGTCAAACAAAACACACAGCAAAAGAAGACGTTATAATCATATTTAGATTTTATAAGATGCAATTACAGGGAGTGCAGAATTATTAGGCAAGTTGTATTTTTGAGGATTAATTTTATTATTGAACAACAACCATGTTCTCAATGAACCCAAAAAACTCATTAATATCAAAGCTGAATATTTTTGGAAGTAGTTTTTAGTTTGTTTTTAGTTATAGCTATTTTAGGGGGATATCTGTGTGTGCAGGTGACTATTACTGTGCATAATTATTAGGCAACTTAACAAAAAACAAATATATACCCATTTCAATTATTTATTTTTACCTTTGAAACCAATATAACATCTCAACATTCACAAATATACATTTCTGACATTCAAAAACAAAACAAAAACAAATCAGTGACCAATATAGCCACCTTTCTTTGCAAGGACACTCAAAAGCCTGCCATCCATGGATTCTGTCAGTGTTTTGATCTGTTCACCATCAACATTGCATGCAGCAGCAACCACAGCCTCCCAGACACTGTTCAGAGAGGTGTACTGTTTTCCCTCCTTGTAAATCTCACATTTGATGATGGACCACAGGTTCTCAATGGGGTTCAGATCAGGTGAACAAGGAGGCCATGTCATTAGATTTTCTTCTTTTATACCCTTTCTTGCCAGCCACGCTGTGTAGTACTTGGACGCGTGTGATGGAGCATTGTCCTGCATGAAAATCATGTTTTTCTTGAAGGATGCAGACTTCTTCCTGTACCACTGCTTGAAGAAGGTGTCTTCCAGAAACTGGGAGTTGAGCTTGACTCCATCCTCAACCCGAAAAGGCCCCACAAGCTCATCTTTGATGATACCAGCCCAAACCAGTACTCCACCTCCACCTTGCTGGCGTCTGAGTCGGACTGGAGCTCTCTGCCCTTTACCAATCCATCCATCTCGCCCATCAAGACTCACTCTCATTTCATCAGTCCATAAAACCTTAGAAAAATCAGTCTTGAGATATTTCTTGGCCCAGTCTTGACGTTTCAGCTTGTGTGTCTTGTTCAGTGGTGGTCGTCTTTCAGCCTTTCTTACCTTGGCCATGTCTCTGAGTATTGCACACCTTGTGCTTTCGGGCACTCCAGTGATGTTGCAGCTCTGAAATATGGCCAAACTGGTGGCAAGTGGCATCTTGGCAGCTGCACGCTTGACTTTTCTCAGTTCATGGGCAGTTATTTTGCGCCTTGGTTTCTCCACACACTTCTTGCGACCCTGTTGACTATTTTGAATGAAACGCTTGATTGTTCGTTGATCACGCTTCAGAAGCTTTGCAATTTTAAGAGTGCTGCATCCCTCTGCAAGATATCTCACTATTTTTGACTTTTCTGAGCCTGTCAAGTCCTTCTTTTGACCCATTTTGCCAAAGAAAAGGAAGTTGCCTAATAATTATGCACACCTGATATAGGGTGTTGATGTCATTAGACCACACCCCTTCTCATTACAGAGATGCACATCACCTAATATGCTTAATTGGTATTAGGCTTTCGAGCCTATACAGCTTGGAGTAAGACAACATGCATAAAGAGGATGATGTGGTCAAAATACTAATTTGCCTAATAATTCTGCACACAGTGTATGTATAAAGTGTAATGAAAGCCTTCAATGTTAACTAATTAAAACAGAGAAGCGTGAAAGTCATTTTAAATTTAACATTTCTATTCTCTACGGGATTTTAAATGTATTGAGTATGGACCTAAAAAAAAAAAAAAAAATGCAGGCCCCACATTGGCAACAGTTAATCAAATCAAAAGCAACCCTTATGGTCTTTTTACTTCCTATTGCAAGAGCAGAATTCACAGATTACTGAAAATGAGGTTAGATAACATTCTTTTGGCAGAGAAATCTATGACCTTACAAACAGTTTTGCTTGATCAAAGTTACACCCAAACACGGCATTCCACGAACATGATTTAAACAATGAAAGAAATCTTTATGATGAAATCTAAAAACCCCAACACAACATTCCACGGAGATGATTTTTTTAAACACACCAGGTTGGTGTTAATCTCCTACCTCCCTTGCTTTTTCTCTTACATGACTAATATTACTAATGCAGTCAAGAATGGATCTATTCAATAGAAAATTATAAATAATGTGTACAAGTCAATATAATAGGCAGGATGACTAAAAGGGACACTCTAGGCACCAGAACTACTACAGTTGAGGCAAAGAGGTTGTCTGCAGGCAGAGTAGTATTCTTTTTCAGTTGTTATGACGTCAGAATTGCCCTGACATCCTTTGAGTAATTCCAATGCTCTGCTGCAGCAGAAGACAAATGTCTTAACTGAACTGAGCAGTTCAGATACAGGACAGCGTTCATTGGCTGACTATTGGCTCCCAGTGCAAGCCTAGGCAAGTTGTCAACCGTTTGACCAATTACTCTGGGGGAATGCAAGGACATTCTAGGCAACATATCCACTGTCTGTAGTAGTTATGGTGACTGAAGTCTTCCTTCAACAAGTAAGACTTTATAAACTACGTAAATCTTTTTTCTTTTTTAAAATCAGCTTAGGCAATTGATCACCGATCTCCTTACTACCAACAGTAACAAGGGTTATAGAGATTTTTAAACCAAAAAAAAAAAAAAACACATTACAAATGTATTAAACTTTATGATAAAGACATTAGATGAAAACATATGTACGGTTTCAACTTCTATAGAAAAGCAAAAAACAGTTGCAAAGAAGGCAGCACAGCATCTTGAATTAGAAGGTAATAATTCTGTGTGAACATGAAATTCATCCAAACTCATGTGCGCACAGATGGGAGCAAAACATGCCCCACACACATTATGAAGAATACATTCAATATGAACAGAAGGACTACCCTTCACAGAATAAAAAAGGAAACAATGTGGTGAAAAAAAAAAAAAAAAAACAGATCTAGGACTGCATGATACCCAGGAAGCAAACTGTTCACACACTGTGTAGATTCTATAATAAGTTAACCATTTGGTGATGTTTACTATACAATAGAGTGGTGGAAAAATACACACAGGATCAGTTCTGCAGATTATCTCACTTTCTTCCAACCCTTATTTCAGTCATATCATTTTATTAAAAGAACACTAAAAGGACCGAGACCACTACATAACGCTATCCTAGTTATGGTGCTATGAATGACCCAGTGTCCACCCACTGTAAATAGTCAAACTTTTCTTTCTAACGGTTTGACATCTTACTTTGGTCTGCCAGGGCACCTTTCCCAGCCTCAGTTATGTACAAGAAGCTCTTCGTCTGAGCTAAGCCTGGTGATGCTGAACTTAACTCATTGACCGAGAGCAATCAGCTCATATAATAACCATTGAGCTAGCCCTGCACTGTAGACCTTACCTCAGAAGAACTAACAGAAGCCCTAGCAGGAGCATCTGATTCTCAGGACCAGAAAGAAAGGGCCATGGAGTGGTGCCTTGCAGACCAAAAAAAGAAGTCAAAACATTAGCAAACATTGACACTTCTAATGGAAGTGCATCAGATGACTCCTGGCTTGATAATCACTACAACGCACTGTAGGACTCATGATGCGTTGAGTGTTTCTTTACCACTTTGCCCCATGTAAAGAATTACTGGTTCCTATCAGAACACTGCATGCAGTCTTTTAGATCTATGAGTATTTAACACCTTGTGCAGAACAAGACAAAGGAGGTGGCAGGATAACTAGAAGACAGTATGCCCCTGGCATTCTTTGACCTATAGCCAGTTCTGGTAGTGCAAGGCTGCTAGATTGGTACTAGTATGTACTCCTAGTCTGCATAGATCACCAAGGAAGGAGAACACAGTTATCATGAAGCACCAAATACATGATGTATGCAACAGGACAGTCAACTTACTTCTATATATTACTGGCATATAGGTGTGTGCGCAAGATGGTTATTCAAGATAGAACAACCTGGTGTCACACACCTCTCTGCCAGAACAAGAGAAAAGAATAAAGAAATAATAGAAACTCATAACGATTAATTGAGGAGGTACCAAAAGGGGACAAATGATAGGTAAAAGGGAAAGCTCAGCCAAAGTTCTAACCATATGCCAACTGATATATTGTGACATGAACCAAATCAAGCAGTTCATGCCATACTACTAAAAGTATCAATACACTCATGCTGTTCTATAAAGCCAAAATGCCTCTAAGCGAGTCTGCAGTAAGCATTTGGTTTTGGGCTTTGCTGATAAAGAAGAAGGGTGTACCAAATACTAAAAAAACATAGAAGACCAAGATTAAAGAATAGCTAGATAGTTTCATATGGTTTAATAAATCCATAAATCACTTACAAAAATAGTGCTATGAAAACAAAGCTTTGGGCAAGTGACAAGGTGGGGGAAAAAAAGGATCTGTAAAATGAACACTCCAAGCAGCATAACCACTACAGATGGCGGTAGTGATTATGGTCTGAAGTGCCTTGGCACTTTTCCAGTGTAAGCAGTCTGTTTGCTAAAGGTTCCGTTGGGCAACTTTTGCGTCCTTCTGTGCCCTCAGAAGCATTGAGCTACCCTGCTGGTGTGGAACTTAGCTCACTGGAACCAAAGTATGATCTTCTGGCTCTATTTTAGGAGGTACCAAGCAGGCCCCAGCTAAGTTGTCTAACCTTTCTCTATGAGTGCAATGAATATCCAGCTAGGACATCTTAAAGGAACACTCCAAGGACCACAATCAATGCTTTGAGCGTTCATTTAACAAGTCCTAGTAAGATATTAATTTCAGGTGTAGGGACATCATAAATTTAACACCAATGTCCATCTGACCTTTAACATACTCCAATTTATTTTCCATACTCCAGAGATAGAAAGCTTCAGTTTTTCCACTTGTCCTTTAAATGCCAAACTCATGATCATGACTGGCCAATCTTTAACATTTTTAGTTCAAAAGAGCAGATATGCTGCGCATTCACAAATTATAACGTTAAGCAATGCATGCTCCTTGTTAATAGTGTATGTGTAAAGCACCAATGGGAACCTGTGCGGTTTACGCTCTCACAATACAAAACAAATTTAGATCAAAGTAATCTTTGATCAAAACATTTTGCAAGCAATGTGCCTGGTTGACCTGACAACTTATCAGAGAATGAGGTTTGGTACCTGAGGGTCCACATTAATAATTGCATTTCAACGTCATTTTCAGATGCACAAATAGTTACAATAAAAAAAAAATAAATAAATAATAAACTGGAAATTACAAAAGTAGACTCAAAAGGGATAATATGTTTAAAAGTTAAAGTATGTTCTCAAATAAGATTTTTAGTGCTACAGTAAGCGATTATAATCTGATAAGGCCTATTTTGGTCACTTGGGTGTGCAGATTTTTAGTAAAGATGCATTTGAACAGATTTGAAATACACAATCTCGCTATGATTAAGCATTAAGTAGAGATAAGCATTTTTAGATTTATGGAGGATATTTTCCATTCACTAACATGCAAATAGTCCCACATATCAACAAATCCATCATTATGCATAGATTGCCATTTACTGAATACATTGAAAAGAGATGTAAAAGAGAGTTAACACATGTGTGACAAGTATAAGGTAGACATACACAGTAACAAGGTTATTTCAGTAGTTTGGAAATTGAAATTTACTTTGAATTTGCAAATATTGTCATGTTCATAAATAACCATGTAAACTGGGAACGGTCACTTATGTGGACATTACACCTGTAATGGTAGCTTACCCAATTTGGAGACAATGAGCTTGAAGGCCTGCCTCCTTCATAGAGACTATGGATCCTCTGTTCTACCTAAAACTGGGCTTAGTGGAAATTAGAGATAACAATCTGGTTTAAATGCTTGTGACATTCTAGATTGTGTGGTTTGACTTAAGTTAAACGTGTGGAGCGTCCAATTTGTGTTTTCCCTTCCTCCCCCATCCCTGCCTTGTGTTTACAGAAGGACATTGTCCCATTGTTTCAGGAGAGGGCATCCAGATTCGTTCAAACTGGCTCCTTGGTCATTCCCTTAAAAGAACACTAATTTGTTAGGAATACAAATAAGTATTCCGAACGATATAGTATACCTTTACCTATAGGTGGCCGCACCCCAGCCGTGAGAGTTTGAAAGCCATGGAGAGAATTTGATTAAATTGCATAGTTTAACTCTGCTATGGAGGTGGAAATGTTTCTAATGACTGTACGGAAGACGGCCATTAGAAGTGCATTTAACCCTTCCATGTAAACATTGCTGGTCTTTTAAATCTCCCACAGTCCTGGTCATTGTCTGTCCCCACTTCCGCTTCATAAACATGATGCTCCATTCACATTAATTAAGGGTACACTCCACTGCCCAAATACAAATTTAACGTCACTGTTTAGTAGATATACCCAACATGAAAACATGCATGCATTTAATTTAGATTTTTTTAAACCAGCTTGCAAAACCTGCATTTCTTTTGTCTGTTGCCTTTGCAAGCCTTCCTCTTCTAACTCCGCCCAGACTTTCTGTGGCTGGGCAATCACAGACTTCCCAATGCACCTCAATGAGAAGTCTTTGCAAGGGAATTGCTACCTCCTGAGTTTAGCCCCACTGAGCCCAACAACCATAAAGTTACAGGACCTGCTGTCTGCTTAAAAGACAAGTGGGTGTAACAAGGTTAATTTATAAATATGTCAATTTCTATAGAAAAATAAAAACAAAAAAAAAAAAATAGGACACACTCTAAACACAAAACGTTTCAGCAAGCTAAAGTACTTTAGGGGGCTGGAGTTGGTGTAATTGGTTGCTATCCCAAGTTCTTGCCATTATTGGTTGATTTGCATTTAATATATAAAGAAAGGCATGTATAACAACCTTGTGGGTGTCTCGAAGCAGAACTGGTCGATATTTATGGAGGCATTAAAGGAACTCTACCTCTTCAGCAGGCTCTCTCTCTCTCTCTCTCTCTAACATCTGGCACTACCAAGGCTGTTTGCTATAGAAAGGGATGAATGCGAGACAGAACAGGTCTGGGACCCAAATATGGAATCAGTACTCACGTGTCTGCTACAAAACCACTGAATAAAAAAAATAACTAAAAATAAACTGAAAAAACACAGTATGCCTATCTCAACTCATGGGTGGAGGCTAGGGTAGGAACCGGCATACAATACCAGTTTAACCGGTGTTAAACTTGTTTTTTATTTGATGCTCTGAAAATTAAATAAATTAAAATAATTAAATTAAAAGATTTTGCTAATTACATCATAATTGAGTTCAGACAAGTCAAACATTTCAAATGAGAATATAAACATGGTTTCTTTTCTACTCTTCCGTGTATGCTTTCTCTATGCTGACAGCTAGGTGCAAAAGACAGAGTTTATAACAATAACTGCATGGATTTAACATGGACCCACCCAGCTTTAGGATAGAGAGATGTAGATTTCTACATTTAAAGTGAAACTATAATGCCAGGAACGCAAACTCATTTTCTTGGCACTATAGCCTCCCCCTCTGTCAAGCCACCCACCCTCACCTGTGTTGCAGAAGGGGCTTCTGTCACTTACCTGGGTCCAGCTCAGAGTTTTCTCGGTGCTGGCTGAGCTCCACCCGCCTCCTCCCACTCCGACGTCAGCGGAGACCTAATGCCCAGGTGCGGCAGTGGCCGCACTCTTACTAGGATTTCCCCATAGGAAAGCTTTATTCAATGGCTTTCCTATGGGGAGTCTGGTGATGTTGGAAGTCCTCATGCATATCGTTAGGACGTCCTGCGTTGTTTAGGCGATCAAAAGTCGCCTATCAACCTGGAAGTCTCTCTAGTGGCTGTCTGGTAGACAGCCATTAGAGGAGAAGTTAACCCTAGCAGGTAGTTATTGCAGTTTATAAAAACTGCAATAATTACATGCTCAGGGTGATGAGAGTTGGGTGCCTGCAGTGCCCCTTTAAATTTTATTTTTCAAACCTTTACAAAAGACTTCATTTTTATATAGAATATTGAAAAAAAAAAAAAACTGACAGCTCATACTTTACAAGTGAAACATGAGAGGACTCCATGAAAATACCAGGAACAGATCCTAGACTTTCAACCACTTTACTGCCAAACACAGGGGGGGGGGCAAAAAACAAAAAGCCTTAATCCAGGACTTGTATGAAAGCAACCCAAGATGGGCTGAAACAGTTTTGAACGCAGACAGTGGCCCTAAGCATACAGGCTAAATCTATAAGTACATTAAAAATAAAATTAAAAGTTCACAACTCTCTTATTTACAGCAAGTGACATTTTGAAATCGATAAACAGAGGGAAATTGTATTGACGTTACACAAATTCATTACAATCTAATTTCCTGATGAAATTGCATATTATCTACTGTTTAATAAGAACACTGGTCTTGTATCCCTACTACGTTCCATAATAGGACATATAATCTTCCCAATAAAGTTTAATTAATATCCAATTAAGACAAAGAGCTGTGACAGAAGGGCGATGTGGAATAATTGTATTATTTCAAGCAGATGGCTAAGAAAACATATGTTCGCAAAGAAAAGCACGCATTCTGTACATGGCAGAACAGAGAAAATTATCAAATTAAATCTTTTGATGCCAGGGAGATAAAAGGGATGGGTTCATGTGGCAAACCCCAAAGTTTAAATACAGAGTTCAGAAGCAAAGACGCAGGGCAACTCAGGCTCAAAGTGTCAAAACAAATTAACTAATTATGAATTTACCAAATTTGTCAAGTCACTGTCTAGATGAGTGGCTTCTTAAGTCATTTGTGTTTTTACAGAAAATGCTAATAGAATCTTAGTGAGGCTTACACCATATTTAAAATGACAAATCCACTCACATTCCTATTTTCAAAAGGAGCAATGCAACAACAATAACCACTACAGCATGCTTTAGTAGGGATGGCACAAGGAGTGCCCTGGCATTCTCCCAAGCACTGTATCAAGATATTTGGCTCCTTGGAGAGCTAGGAACTCCTGCACTGTACCCGGGTAATTTGTCAAACCATTTGCAAAAAGTTTGATCACATACCACGAGAGAGAACCTGGTTACGCCGTTGATGTCCGAATCAGGCATAGACTGACTGTCACTATAACCATTACATCGCCTTGTAGTAACTGTGGTGCTTTCGGTGTTCCTTTAACCCCTTAAGGACCAAACTTCCGGAATAAAAAGGAATCATGACTTCTAAGTGTGTGTGGTTGGAGATATTCTGGAGATATTCTGGAGATAAACTGGAGGTAATCTGAGGTATCCAGGAGGATAAATAAAAAGTTAAGGTTTGTTTGATTTAAATTATTCACCTCCTTGGAATGGCAGACTTAGTTCAGTGTAATAGTTGCTATGCATTTGTTTCACGTTCCACTTTTTGGAGGTTTGGTTGTTGTCTAATCTGTAGACAGTTCTCTATCTTGCGGCAGGAGATTGTATTTTTGACGTCTGAGATTTGTAAATTACCTGGTAAACAAACTCAGGCTGGAACTGCTGCAAAGCCACTGCCGCAGAGACATACTAGGAATGGCAGATGGATTACTGTAGGATCTGGTAGACTTAGAGTTGTGGATAGAAGGCATATTGCACAGTCTGTTGCTCTACATAATTCATTTTCTGCACTTTCAGAGTGTAATGGTGTCATGGAGACAGGCACTGAGGCTAGTGGTGTTGTGCAGAGAAGCACTGAGGCTAGTGGTGTTGTGCAGAGAGGCTTGAAGACTATGGTGAGGCCTAATAGACAGCAGTTGTTGTTGGGGGATTCCATCATAAGAGGTGTGGAGATAGACAATGGTGGTCTTGTGAGGTGTCTTCCCGGAGCTACTGCTCACAGAGACAGGAGACGTATCTGTAATATTGTTAAGCAAGCAAAGCAGGAAGGGGAATTGGATGTACTTGTCCATCTAGGGACAAATGACTTGGCTTGCAATGAGGTTTCAGAGGTTAAGGAAGTTTTTAGTGTTTTTGCCAATGATATACGGCAGGTTGCTTCCACACTGTCATTCTCTGAAGTTCTGCCTGTGCATAACACTCAGAATGACAGGCGGATGCGTATTAGGGACTTTAACTTGTGGCTTGGTGAATGGTGTCGGGAGCAAGGATTTGGCTTTATTTCTAATAGGAGCTCTGTTTGGAATGGAAATAAACTGTACTAAAAAGATGGTTTGCATCTTTCTCAAAAGGGAACAAATGTTCTCAGTGAGCAGTTCAGAGGTTTTGCTAGGATGTATTTAAACTAAGAGGGGGGAGGCAAAAGGGTGATAAAACATAAATCCAATTGTCCCCCAAAACAAGGACAGAAGGTGCCTGTAGCAAGTGTGTTAAAAAATGATAAGCTTAGAGTCATGTCTACAAATGCTCGCAGTTTAGGGAATAAGATCCATGAACTTGTGGCAATTATGGCAACTGATGGTGTAGATTTAGTCGCTGTTACTGAGACATGGTATAATGAGAAAAATGCCTGGGACATAGCAATACCAGGGTACTCTTTATATAGAAAAGACAGGGAAGGCAGAAAAGGGGGAGGGTTGGCCCTGTATGTGAAGGATAGCATAAAATCTAGCCTAATAAAGGTTAGTGAGGCGAACATAGAGTCCGTTTGGGTTACGTTAGAATTTGGTACTCACACAGTAACTCGTGTAGGTGTGATTTATAGGCCCCCAGGACAAATTGAAGAGTTAGATAATCAACTAGTTGAATTAATAGCTAAAATGACAATGAAGGGGGAAGTTATCATCATGGGTGACTTTAATCTTCCTGATGTGAATTGAAAAACAAAATTAGCTACTTGTGCCAGGAGCACACATATTCTAAACTCCCTACCGGGATTGTCTCTAAAACAAGTCGTTGAGGAGCCAACCCGTAAAGAGGCCATACTAGATTTAGTGTTAACAAATGGAGATTTGGTATCCGATATTACTGTAGGTGAAAGTTTAGGATCCAGTGATCATCAGTCAGTGTGGTTTAATATAAGAACAGTGACTGAGTCACACCACACAAAAACAAAAGTTTTAGACTTTAGAAAAACAGACTTTTCTAAAATTAGAATATGTGTAAAGGAGTCATTATCAGAATGGAGCAATTTAAATGGAGTCCAAGAGAAATGGGATTATTTAAAAGTTGCACTACGGAAGGCAACAGAAAATTGCATTAGGCTTGTCAGTAAAAGCAAAAAATTCAAGAAACCACCGTGGTACTCCGCAGATGTGGCCAAAATAGTAAAAAACAAAAAGTTAGCATTTAGTAATTATAAAAAAAAAAAAAAAGAGTGAGGAAGACAGAATGACTATAAGATTAGGCAGAAAGAGGCTAAGCAAGTTTTAAGAGCTTCCAAATCACACACAGAAGAGAAAACAGCACAGTCAGTAAAAAAAAAAAAAAAAAAAAAAAAAGGGACAAAACATTTTTTAGATACATAAATGAGAAAAGAAAAGTAAAACAAGGATTAGTTAGAATAAAAACAAAAGAAGGAAGGTATGTAGACGAGGATAAAGGTCTAGCTTACTGCCTCAATGAATATTTTTGTTCTGTATTTACAGATGAAAATGAAGGAAAGGGACCTTAAGAAAAAGGATAAATGAGTCATTTATTACACGTGAGTTTACAGAGGAAGAGGTTCTATTTCAACTGTCAAAAGTAAAGACAAATAAGTCAATGGGACCTGATGGAATACACCCAAAGCTATTAAAAGAGCTTAGTGGTGTACTAGCAAAACCATTAACAGATTTATTTAACCAATCATTGATAACAGGAGTAGTCCCAGAAGATTGGAAGTTAGCGAATGTTGTGCCCATTCACAAGAAAGGTAATAGGGAGGAGTCGGGCAACTATAGGCCAGTAAGCCTTACTTCAGTAGTGGGGAAAGTGATGGAAACCATGTTGAAGGATAGGATTGTTGAACATCTAAAAACACATGGATTTCAAGATCAGAGACAACATGGGTTTACTTCAGGGAGATCATGCCAAACTAATCTTGTTGATTTTTTTGATTGGGTAACTAAAATTATAGATCAGGGTGATGCAGTAGACATTGCTTACCTAGATTTCAGTAAGGATTTTGACACTGTTGCACATAGAAGGCTTATCAATAAACTGCAATCTTTAAGTTTGGATTTCAATATTGTTGAATGGGTAAGGCAGTGGCCATGAGGAGAATCTTGGAAGGGCAGCAACAAGTTGTTCATAGACACAGCAAGTATTTACCATTGATGCTCGAATCAGGCATAGGCTGACTGTCCCCCCCTACACGTCAACCATAGCCCTCATTTTGGGCCCTAAGATGTGGCTCACAAACTCTGCTTCCCAGTGACCACATGATTAATGCTTATGTTTGTTTGCATTACTTGATTTAAATTTTATTTATTTCGGCGACACTAAGATACTGATCTTTCATCTTACCACCAAGTGGAATTTTGTCTCATGTGTTTGAGGATGCAGTACTGTGCCTGGTCTGTTTTTTTTTTATCATATGAGCTTTAACATCTCTGCTCCATGCTTCAACCATTTTACTATTACTAAAAAGTGTGGAGTCCCTCTAAACGTCAGGTTCGTCTGTTACACTGTGTTATTTCCAAGCTTGTACCTGCTGTCATGGCATCAAAATCTTAATTGTTATAATTTGCACAACAAAAATAAAGAATTCTAAAAAAAAAAAAAAAAAATACATAATGTGAGTAATGCACATTAATATTCTATTACTTTGGACAAATCTTATGTAGTTACCCATGACTCACTCAGGAAGCTGACATGTCACAAAATCTACAAAAGGCCTTGCTCATCTGGCAGTAGATAGACAGTGATACAACAGGAATTAAAGTAAAGAGAGCAAATCCATGAAACCACAGCAGGGGGCATGCCTTTGCCCCCACTTATCGGCGGCAGATTGGGTAATGGCTATAATACAATCCAGGGAGGGGACAATGCCTACCAGTCAAGTCACATATGTGACTATAGCGCCCAACCGCCAGCCCCACCAATGGGCGACAGGTCTGTATTATACAAGGGGGGGTGCATGCCTCTGTCCTCCCTCAAAAGCCCTCAACCTTGATTAGTACGAAAGGGCTATAAGTTAACCCAGTAGACTACAATGCATTATTATGCAAGACTCATAAGAGACAAGACTTACCTATCAGAGCACTCTGATTAGTTAGCCTAGAAACCCACCACTCAGAAAGGTCTAACAATTCAAAGCATGGGAGGTCTATATCAAGGTTTGTCAACCATTGCCGAACACTCCATGGATGAACATTGGATTATATGTGGCATTGCATATTTTGATTGTCGGTTTATAATGGATTTTCCTATTGTGGTGGAATCTCGGTAAAAATAAATTTAGTAGGCCGAGATTACCACGTGGCATGTGTACGTGCATATGCTGACGTATCGATCAGTTGGTTGCACGAGGCAAGATACGATCAGTAGTGTACGGAGCATGTGCAAGAATGCAGGATGTAGTATTCCCCTCCTCCATTGTGCTGGACAGGCCATGCGGTCAAGCAGGAAGTTAATTCTTATTTGTATTGATTGGTCAAGAGAATGTGCGGGTGGAGCTTAATATGGGAGGAGTTATGTGCCTATATAAGGAGCCTGCACTATTGTCCGGGGCTCAGAACTTGTGGTATTTTGGTGACGCTAGTCCCTCTGAGTCCCGATCGGTGATCCAATAAAGAATCTCTTCCTTCCTGAAGAAACCTGTGTCCATCTCTCTGTGCTTCGCTTCCGTCAGTTTCTCCGGTATCATTTGGTGCATTGGCCGGGAAGCTCATCGTTCAACGGTAGCTGAGAGGCAGAGGCGTGAGACGGTCTATCTTGGCCCACGTTCTCTACGGCTGCACCCCTGAACTTCTGCGTGGACCTCCCTTCGTCTCGGCGCCACTGGTCTGTTGTCCAGGAGATCATCGGCCTCTACGTGAGAAGTGCTGGGGTGTCCCCGTCGATGAGTGTGAACTCAGGTTCAGGAACGAGGAGGTAAGACAACTGCTGTTTTAGACGGCAGACCCACTAGGGGTATACCGATTGTGCGGTAGGCCCATAAGGGGTTATTTGTGTATGGAATCTGCCCCCTCTGTCGGAGGGAAGGAGCGAAGGCGCACCGCTCAATCGAACGCTCTTTAGTCAGACCGTTTGATTTGGTTAGTCAGGCGGGGTCCTGTGTAAATAGCCCTAGCCGGACACCGGTGTCTTGTCTAGACTAGCGTTCTAGGGTGTATATTACGTTCGCTAGGTCGGAGGGACCGGGAGACTAAGCGGCGCCTGTGTAAATTCGGTTCGCTAGCTCTCAACCTATCTTGGCTAAGTGGGAAGGCGTGTAAATTTGGAACCCACTAGATTTTTGTTATTAATCGACTAAGAGGCGCCTGTGTAAATTCGGTCCTCTAGCTCGCTATATGTGGTGCTTGGGCAGTGTGGCTAACCAAAACGGGTGTATATAGTTTTAGGTAGTCCATTCAAGGTACTGGCCAATAGTTTAGTTGGGAATTGTAAATGTGATAAAGATTGTTTAGTAAAGTGTATATCTTGTTAGATAGCGCGAGCTCAGCCGTCTAGCGAGAGTGTTAATAGTGTGTTGCTGTATTATAGTGCACGGTACCATAACCCTGTATATTTACTGACACTGTATATAAATACTAATCATTGTCGTCCATTGCATGTCTAACACCATAACCACTAATAATTGTATTGTGACCTTAACTTGTGCTTTGACCTATGCTAACCGTACTGTAACCGCTATTTGTAAAAGACGATGTTACTGGGGTGTGTTATAGACGGGTAATTCGTATATAGAGAATTATAGCGTGGGTGACTGTATAGTTACGCCAAAGGGCATAATATTGATTATTTAGTGACTGGTGTAACAGCTGTGTGTGTACGGGAATTCCCTGAGTGTTTATTGTGTTATTGTATACGTTTCACTTGGTAACTGTACCACGTGGTGCTGTTGCCAGAGGAAACGGGTGTGACTGTTGAATAGTACGCGTGCATAGTATTCGTTGTCAGCGACGTTCCATTGATAAGTATGGGTGCGTCGCAGTCAACGATTCCGGATCCCTTAGGTTGTATGGTGAAGAATTTTAAAAAGGGATTCAAGACATGTGATTTTGGGGTTAAAATGTCTCCTGTACGTTTGGTCACTTTGTGTACTAGGGAGTGGCCTACTTTGGTTGCGGCATGGCCGCCACGTGGCAGTTTGGATCCAACTCTGGTACAGCGCTTACACGTGGCTGTATCGGGTAGGCCTGAACTTTACGGCCAGTTTCCTTATATTGATTGTTGGAGACAGGCCGTAAATGACTCGCCAAAATGGCTCCAGACATGCCACGAGGAGCAGTGTCGCCTCATGGTAGCTAGGACTTGTTTGTCCACTAGGACTGGTGTTAGGCCCATTTTGGACACGCCCCCTGAGTCCGAGATCCCTTTGCCGCCCCCTTACTTTCCGTTAAGAGGAAGTGACGCAAATGCAGGAAGTCCTGCAACCCTCCCCTCATTACCCCCATCCACTTCCGCTTCCTCCTCCAGTACAGAATCCACCCCCTCTCGTACTAAATCTCCCCTTCCGGAATCAGAACCAACCCCCATTAAATCCGAATATACTGATTTGGCGCCACTTCAGACTTCCGGTCAAGCTTCATCTAGCTCGACTCGAAGTGTTTTATTTACAACCTTTTCCCAAAACCAAGTTCCCACATCCCCATACCCTATTTCTCCCCGACTGGAACCTATAACTGACGCCCCTCCACGTAGCCCCATACAGACCCGACAACTGACCGGTGCCCAACAATTAAAACACTATCAGATGCCTCTTCGTCTGAATCCTGGGTCAGCCTATATCGATGCCGCAGGCCAAATGGCACATGCTGACCCAGTCTTTGTATATGTCCCGTTCACGACAACCGATCTCTTAAATTGGAAGACCCACAATTCCTCGTATACTGAGAAACCACAAGCTATGACTGATCTGTTCACCTCAATAGTACAGACACATAACCCGACATGGGCTGATTGCCAGCAGTTATTAATGACTTTGTTCAACAATGAGGAAAGGACAAGAATTAATCAAGCGGCCATTAAAGCACTAGAGGATAAAGCCCGTACTTTAAACCAAGCCAATCCATCAGCATGGGCCGCAACACATTATCCCAACACCGATCCCGATTGGAATGTAAATGGTGCTGATATGGTTCAACTCAGAGCCTATAGAGACGCTATAATTGCTGGCATGAAAGCCGGAGGAAAGAAAGCCATTAACATGTCGAAGACAGTTGAGGTGATTCAGAAACGTGATGAAGCGCCCAGTGTCTTTTATGACCGATTATTGGAGGCATACCGCTTGTATACCCCCTTTAATCCGGAAGACGCAGATAATTCCCGAATGGTGAACTCCGCCTTTGTCAGCCAAGCTTACGGAGATATTAAGCGCAAGCTACAAAAGTTAGAAGGGTTTGCAGGTATGTCAATCACCCAACTAATGGAGGTAGCGAATAAGGTTTATATGAATAGGGAAACAGAAAGTAAGAAAGAGGAAGAGCGCAAGATGCGTAAAAAGTCTGATATGCTAGCGGTAGCGATCGCAGGCGTAGATAGACGGGGCCCAGATAGAGGCGATAGTAGATGGAATAGGGAGCCTTTGAGTAGGAATCAGTGTGCGTATTGCAAGGAAGAAGGGCATTGGAGGAACGAATGTCCACAAAGAGAGCAGTACGAGAGAGACCAACCCAGGGCAGGTTACGGAAACTTTAGAGGCAGAGCGAGAGGTAGAGGAGGCCCCGGAGGGAGTAATGGTAATAGAGGGAGTAATGGGAACAGAGGAAGTGTTAGGGAAGATAGGTATATCCCAGCAGCGCAAAGGTCCCGCGATAGAGAAGGCAGGGACTTTGTAGGATTGGCTGACACGGTCATGGAGGACTATTGATACCGACCGGGCTCCATCCCCCTTGGTCGAGCGGAGCCTATGGTCGATGTATCAATAGGGGGAAAAAGGAGTGCGTTCATGATCGACACTGGTGCTGAACATTCAGTGGTGACTAATCTAGTTGCTCCTCCATCTGGAAGGACTATTACTGTAATAGGAGCAACTGGAAGAAGTGCTGAAAAACCGGTTCTTAAAAGTCGACTCTGTACATTGGGAGGCCACGTAGTAAAACATCAATTCCTTTATATGCCTGAATGTCCAGTCCAATTGCTGGGACGTGATATGCTATCAAAATTACAAGCGCAGATTACGTTCCTACCAAATGGAACAACATCCTTAAAGTTTAATGGACCTTCAGGTATTATGACATTATCCGTACCAAAGGAAGAAGAGTGGCGACTTTATACAGCGTTGACTAGCCAAAACCCTAGGAGTGATGAGTCATTATTCAACATACCAGGAGTTTGGGCAGAGAACAACCCACCAGGACTGGCCCGCAATATTCCACCTATAAAAATTGAACTAAAACTTGGGGTTTATCCAGTGAGCCTAAGACAATACCACATCCCGCAGAAGGCTAAGAAGAACATCCAATCTTATCTGGATAAGTTCATACGGTATGGTATCCTAAAATTCTGTACTTCCCCCTGGAACACCCCATTGCTGCCTGTTCAAAAGCCCGGTACAGATGAGTATCGAACTGTGCAGGACTTGAGAGCAGTCAATGATGCGGTTGTTAGTATACATCCAGTTGTACCCAATCCATATAACCTGCTTGCTTTAATTCCGGGCGGGGCTACTTACTTTACAGTCTTAGACCTCAAAGATGCCTTCTTTTGCCTCCGA
The DNA here is from genome assembly GCF_036172605.1 of Pelobates fuscus. NCBI lineage: Eukaryota > Metazoa > Chordata > Amphibia > Anura > Pelobatidae > Pelobates > Pelobates fuscus. The sequence continues at coordinate 144,775,163 of NC_086318.1, forward strand.
ATTGCCGCAGAAAGTCAATGTATTTTCGCTTTCCAATGGGAGAACGCTGTAACGGGCTCAAAACGCCAAATGACCTGGACAAGACTGCCCCAAGGGTTTAAAAATTCCCCTACCCTATTTGGTTCAGCTCTAAGTCAAGATCTACTGGATTTCGAGTCCATTCCAGGAGAGTGTGTATTGTTACAATATGTAGATGACTTGTTGATAGCAGCAGTTACAAAAGAAATCTGTCAGCAAGCAACGCACGATCTACTACACATTCTCTGGAAGGCAGGATACAAGGTGTCTAGGAAGAAGGCTCAGTTGTGTTTGCCAACTGTCAAATATCTGGGATTCCATATCTCTGAAGGTCAAAGAATTATGGGGCCAGAGAGAAAAGAAGCTGTGTGCCAAATACCGATACCCAAGAATAGAAGACAAGTGCGAGAATTCTTGGGGGCAGCAGGCTTCTGTAGGATATGGATTCCCAGCTACGCGATACTGGCAAAACCTCTGTACGCAGCTATCAAAGGTACAGAGCACGACCCCTTCTTGTGGACCCAAGAACAGCAAACGGCATTTGAAGATGTGAAGAAGGCTTTGATGAGTGCCCCAGCATTAGGTCTACCTGATCACACACGACCATTCTACCTGTATGTACATGAGCAAAGAAGAATGGCTGTGGGAGTATTGACACAGTACTTGGGATCATGGCAAAGACCTGTTGCCTACATGTCTAAGCAATTGGATGCAGTGGCCAGCGGACTTCCACCTTGTCTAAGAGCTGTAGCTGCAGCCGCCCTGCTAGTAGCTGAAGCTGATAAACTCACTCTGGGTCAAGAACTTTATGTACGAGTCCCACATGCAGTACAGACGTTGTTGGATTACAAAGGAAATCATTGGTTTAGTAACAGCCGTATGACCAAGTATCAAGCAATGTTGTGTGAAAACCCAAGAGTGCATTTAGAGACTGTAAACACCTTAAATCCAGCTACCCTTTTGCCACAACCTACTGAAAGTCAACATGATTGTTTGGAAGTAATGGATGAAGTATTCTCAAGTAGACCAGATCTTCGTGATTTTCCCATCCAGAACCCCGATGTTCAATATTATACCGACGGCAGTAGTTATGTGAAAGAAGGGATCCGCTATGCAGGATATGCAGTAACAACAATAGACAAGGTGATAGAAGCTGGCCACTGGCAAAAGGAACATCAGCACAAAAGGCAGAATTGATAGCACTGACACGAGTGTTACAATTGGCTGAAGGTTTAAGAGTGAACATCTACACGGACTCCAAATATGCGTTTTTAACCACTCATGCCCACGGAGCTTTGTATAAAGAAAGAGGACTACTGAATTCAGAAGGCAAAGAAATCAAATACGCAGCTGAAATCCTACAACTATTGGAAGCAGTGTGGGAGCCGAAAGAAGTCGGTATCATACATTGTCGAGCGCATCTGAGAGGAGATGGTGATGTAACTAAGGGAAATCGGATGGCAGATAGTGCAGCTAAGCGTGCTGCTGAATCAGGAAGACAGGAATATGTGGGGCATATAGCTGCTCTTATACCAACTCCACTGTCTCAATGGACTCCAGTTTATACAGCTCAAGAAGAAGAGTGGTTAAAGACTGAACCAGGAAAGTATTTGGAGAACAAGTGGTATCAGCTAGAAGATGGAAGAATAGTCATACCAGCATCACTAGCGGTAGAAATTGTCCAAAATTATCACAACGGGACACATTCTGGGAGAGACAGCACAGAAGAATCTCTCAGAAAACATTTCTACATACCAAGATTGTCCAACTTGACTCAGGCCATTGTACGAAGATGTGTAACGTGTGCTAAAAATAATGCAAGACAAGGACCAGTAAAGCCACCAGGAGTCCAGTTTATGGGGGGACTCCCCATGTCCGATTTACAAATTGACTTTACAGTGATGCCTAAATCGGGCGGACATCGTTACCTGCTGGTAATTGTGTGCACCTATTCAGGCTGGGTAGAAGCATGTCCTACTCGTACAGAGAAAGCAGGAGAAGTTGTGAGATTCCTGCTACGAGAAATAATACCTCGATATGGACTACCCTGTTCTATAGGATCGGACAATGGTCCAGCTTTTGTTCATCAGTGCCTACAACAACTGACTCATATGCTTGGTATAAAGTGGAGGCTTCATACAGCATATAGACCCCAGAGTTCTGGTAAGGTAGAGAGAATGAATAGAACTATTAAGAATCAGTTGGCTAAAATGTGTCAGGAAACCCAACTTAAGTGGAACGTTCTCTTACCCATAGCTTTATTGCGAATCCGCAGTACCCCTACCAGAAGGATGGGCCTCTCTCCTTTTGAAATCATGTATGGGCGACCACCTCCCGTACTTGGTAACTTAAGGGGGGATTTGAGTCAGTTGGGAGAAGGAATTACCCGGCAGCAGGTTGTAGAGTTGGGTAAGACTATGGAGGAGGTACAGAAATGGGTACAAGATAGATTACCTGTGAATATTTATCCCCCAGTTCATAGTTCTCATCCAGGAGATCAAGTGTGGATTAAAGAGTGGAATAATGTACCGTTAGGGCCCAAGTGGAGAGGTCCTTATGTTGTTCTTTTGTCTACCCCTACAGCAATAAAAGTAGCCGAAGTGACTCCGTGGATACATCACTCCAGGGTTAAACCAGCAGCAGTCGATTCTTGGCAAGTTACAGCAGATCCAGAGAATCCCTGCAAGATCCGGTTAAAACGCACGACTCAGTCGGAGTAACGAGGAACTATTGTGGATTACAAATTTTATTATTTTTGGGATTTGGTGTGTGAGTGAGAAGGCCATAATAAAGCCTGTCCGCCCACTGACGTATAGTTTATAAGCCAGGGAAAGTCTCGAAGGGACTCCTGTGAAGACGAGCAGAACTCCATTCCCTGCAGCCCTTACATCCTGGAAGCTGAGGTGCCTTCGCACGGACGAAGACTGAGGATGACGGCGAAAGATGTGTTTTTGATAGTGTTTATTTATGTGTATTTTTATATTCAGGAAGGTAGAGGTACCGACACTCCTAGCTGTGAGGTATGCATTAAGACTACGAGAACAGGTAACCATATTTCCCAAACCCTAATTTGGCATTCACAATACGAGTGTAAAGGAGATGTATCGAGATGTAGATACCTAAATATAGAATATAGTGTGTGCCATTTAGGAGTAGGAGAACCTAAGTGCTTCAGTCCAGAGTATCAACCCCGTACAATTTGGTTGACTCTCAGGAATGGAGATCCTCAGGGGACCCTAATTAATAAGACAGTATTAGAATCCGTACATTCTTCGGGTGTTCTGCTATTTGATGCGTGTAAAGCGATATCAAGTGGTAGAAAGCCGTGGAATGTATGTGGGGATCTTAGATGGGAGAGGACGTATGGGTCTAATGATAAATATATTTGTCCCAGTAGTAAAAATAAATATGTGAGTCCTAGATGCCCAAATAAAGACTATAACTTTTGCCCATATTGGTCTTGTGTGGGGTGGGCAACTTGGGGACAGACAGTAGACAAAGACATGATAGTGACTAAGTTGCCTACCAGCCCATATTGTAAGTCTATGGAATGCAACCCAGTCCATATACTTATAAATAACCCCGATAAGTTCTTAGACAAATATGGCAATTTATTTGGGTTTCAAATATACGGGACGGGTTTAGATCCTGGGACAGTATTGTTTATAGGGATAGAGACTGATACGGTATCCTCCCAAACTCATCAAGTATACCATTCCTTTTATGAAGAGATGAGCATAGATAATAAGATCCCCCATAATGCTAAAAACCTGTTCATTGATTTAGCTGAAAGTATTGCCGGTAGTCTTAATGTTACCAACTGCTATGTGTGTGGAGGTACTAACATGGGAGACCAATGGCCTTGGGAAGCAAAGGAGGTAATGTCCGGTTCTGAGGCAGTTGACCAACTAATATCTACACAAGCCGATTATCATATGAGTGTTAGAGGTAAATCTGAGTGGAGATTAAAGACCTCCATCATAGGTTATGTTTGCATAGCAAGGAAAGGAATAATGTATAATACTTCTGTAGGAGAATTAACTTGTCTAGGGCAAAAAGCTTATGATGATGATACAAAGAATACAACTTGGTGGTCGGCTTCAAATGTCTCAGAACCATCTAACCCGTTTGCTAGATACGCCAATTTAAAGGATGTGTGGTTTGATTTATCCATCACATCTACCTGGAGAGCCCCAGCAAATTTGTACTGGATCTGTGGTAAGAAAGCCTATTCGGAGTTGCCACAGGACTGGGAAGGGGCATGTGTGTTGGGTATGCTCAAACCATCCTTCTTCTTGTTACCGATTGAAACAGGTGAGACTTTAGGTGTTAAAGTGTATGATGTGAATCATAGGAAGAAAAGGGGACCCATAGAGATAGGCGCCTGGGAAGATGATGAATGGCCTCCCCAGCGTATCATAGATTATTATGGGCCAGCCACGTGGGCAGAAGATGGTACCTTTGGTTATAGAACCCCTATTTATATGCTCAACCGTATTATAAGATTACAGGCGGTGGTTGAGATTATTACTAACGAAACATCACAAGCGCTCAATCTTCTAGCGAAGCATAATACCAGGATGAGGACAGCAGTCTACCAAAATAGATTAGCCTTGGATTACCTTTTGGCAGTAGAGGGAGGTGTATGTGGGAAGTTTAACCTGAGCAATTGCTGTCTTCAAATAGATGACGAAGGGCAAGCAATAGCTGAGCTTACTAGCCATATGGTTAAACTAGCGCATGTGCCTACTCAGGTATGGAAAGGGTATAATCCAAGTAGTTGGTTTGGTAGCTGGTATGAGTGGTTTGGAGGGCTTAAGGCAGTGGTAGGTGGGGTCCTACTGATTTTAATGTTGTGTCTACTCCTGCCGTGTCTTATACCCTTAGTAGTTAGGTCTGTGCAAAGCCTGATAGGAAGTATAGCAGAAAGGAAGGCTGCTGCACAGATAATGGCAATTTATAAATATAAGGCTCTAGATCAGGGGGAACCAATGCAGGAAGATGAGTGTTGAAGATTCACATCATAAGTTAAGTCTGGTCTGGTTCAAGGTAACTTGCGGTGTATGCAAACTAAGGTTAAGTGATGCCTCAAGTAATTGTGAAATATCAAGAGGCATCAAAGGGGGGAATGTGGTGGAATCTCGGTAAAAATAAATTTAGTAGGCCGAGATTACCACGTGGCATGTGTACGTGCATATGCTGACGTATCGATCAGTTGGTTGCACGAGGCAAGATACGATCAGTAGTGTACGGAGCATGTGCAAGAATGCAGGATGTAGTATTCCCCTCCTCCATTGTGCTGGACAGGCCATGCGGTCAAGCAGGAAGTTAATTCTTATTTGTATTGATTGGTCAAGAGAATGTGCGGGTGGAGCTTAATATGGGAGGAGTTATGTGCCTATATAAGGAGCCTGCACTATTGTCCGGGGCTCAGAACTTGTGGTATTTTGGTGACGCTAGTCCCTCTGAGTCCCGATCGGTGATCCAATAAAGAATCTCTTCCTTCCTGAAGAAACCTGTGTCCATCTCTCTGTGCTTCGCTTCCGTCAGTTTCTCCGGTATCACTATGACCTGTCCACGTTTTTATAATGCACTTGCCAGAAGGCAATTATAATAACTAAATGGGCATCCTTTCAGATACTTTCGGCCTCAAATTCCTTTGAAAATCAGTGTGTCCAAACCAGTGTTTTTCATTTTTTTAGTTGACACCAAATGCAACCAGCAAGATGGTACAAATTTACTCTGAATAACCGAAGTTCAACTGGCTTTAATAAATTTCATTCCTTTTCCTAAAATCTTAGTCACCTAAAACCTGCATATAAAGTTAGCATCTTGTCAATCTTAAAAGTTCTCTTGTCCATAATAAATAAATGGACCCAGACAGAGACACTCCTCTCTGTTTGGGGTAGAGGTGCCCCAAATATTTTTTTGAATGCATAAAATTACCCACAGAGAAAAACAAAAATAATAATTGTATTAATATCTACACAAATGCTACCTTAAGTTTAGTTGGCTACATGACTGGTGTCTAAAGCTACTTAAAATTCACTCCATTTTTGCCTGGTACTTGCATGCTTGTGCTGAGCATTGTCCAATATAAAATGCAGAGAACAAATCTTTCATAAGGATGATTGGAGTTGTAATTTAAATAAAAGGTTTAGGAAGCAGTTACCTCACTATTTCATTATACAAGACTCCTTACCTGCCCCAGCCAGAAGAATCTCTGATTCGCTGCATGGGAGAAAAGTTAACTACTTTTTTTTAACCCGTGCAAGCCGGTCACCTACAGATTTGCATTCCTAACGCTATAGTGTTCCAAAAGTGGACCATAACTTTGTTAACATCCAGGAAGCTCCTTCAGTGGCTGTCAAGTAGACAGCTACTGGAGGCAGACTTCGTACACAATGTAAACATTGCAGTTTCAATGTTTTACATTGCAGCACTAAGTGCAATAGGGACACTGTATCCAGACCACTTCAATGAGCTGAAGTGGTCTGGGTGCCTATAGTGTCCCTTTAACAGTGTGTGTGTCAAACTCAGCCAGTCATGCTCAGCCTGTCCAAAGTTAGCTGTTCTTGTGCCGACAGATACAAAAGTCATAGACAGGAAGAGAGTATTCCAGCTGGCTGATTGGCAGCCCAACACACATAAAAAGTCCATGTACGCTTTCTCTCAATGGGCATCAGCCTATCAGTGGCTGCCTGGCTAACGGTACCTCATACTGCAGTGCAGGGAGTAATGGAAGCTGGGAGGCAGACATGCTGGATTTGGAGCTCTAACTCTGGGGTTAAAGCGTTGCCAAATGGCTTAGCCAATGAAGGCAAGATTATGCTCAGACTTCTTACTCAATAATAACACATTAAATAAGCTTAACATGTTTTGGGATGGGGTTGCTCCTTTAAGCTGTTCCATCAGTTTATTTCCTCTGTGTTTTTAAACGACCTTAATACTTGGACTTTTTCCCTCCTCTAAGATCATTTGGTAACCAACTGCGTCATAGCTCCTGATACCAGCAACTTGTAGGTAAAGACTTGATTACATGATCATTTAAAAAGAAAAAAAAAAAAAATTATTTAATGTATAAAATCACAAGGATACTCAAGGCCAAAGCATATAGCATAAACAGAGATGCCAACAGCACAGTGTTCTTTTCAAATCAGTAATTCAAGGCTTGCAAAGATGCGCTTTGATGCACTGCAGAATATAAAAATATATGTTTAAAATCCACAGTTTGGGATGTAGTATTGAATGATCTTTACTGTAAGATATAAAGAAAGTCTACATTTAAAAGAACACCTTATTGCTCTTAAACGAACATTAACAATTAGTTGTTACTTATTCTTGTTAAGTTTCTCACCCCCCCCTCCCCCCCAAATATAAAACAAAATGTCCCCAAAATGTTTATTCCAGCACTAGACTCCACTTCTAAACAAAATCCTCAATCGCAGCATTTTGTCAATCCAATGTTTCTCATAGAAAACCATTGAACAAGAAGCATTCAATGGCATATTGGATGCCTAACATGAAGACAAAAAAATAAAAAACATCATAAAGGGATTCTATAGTGTTAATAGTACAGATTTGTACTCCCCCCAACCAAACACCTACCCCCCTTCCCCCACCCTGGTATTAAACAAAAAAAACAAAAAAACACACCTTTATTTACTCGGCTTCCAACACCCTAATGCGCATGCGCACGCATTTGGTCTTCCACTGCTTCAAAGCTTTACTATGGTAATCACTTAGGTGACCTAGAGTCCCGAAAACTCCCTGAAGAGCCTGTCTTAGTGCTGCAATGTAAACATGGCAGTTACTCTAGAACTGCAAAGTGTGACAGGGACACTGCACCCAGACCATTTCAATATGCTGAAGTGGTCTGGGTGCCTACAGTGTCCCTTTAAAAGAGGGAATGTTTGTAGTGGTTGTCAGCCTCAAAGCCACCAGATAAATTTTTTCAGACAAATGCAAACATTGCCATTTCTCGGGAAACAGCAATACTTAACCCCTTAAGGACACATGACATGTGTGACATGTCATGATTCCCTTTTATTCCATAAGTTTGGTCCTTAAGGGGTTAAAGGAACACTTTGGTGTTAGGAATAGAAAGCTGTATTTTAGCCTCCTCCAAAGCAGGAGGACATTCAGCATTGTTTCACTTATGTCTGGTAGACAAACAATAGAGGCAGTCTTAAACTGCAATATTTTACATTGCAGAGTTAAGGGGACAGGACCACTGCACATAGATGAAGTGATCCAGGTATGTATAGTATCCCTTTAAGATTGTCTGAGAAGAGAGGCAACATCTACAACAGAGCTACATTATTAGTTGGTAGTGGTTTTGGTGCTTTTCATTTAAAAGGCATATCTATTAAGTTTAAGTTTTTAGCCGTTTATGTTGTGCTTTATTAATAAATACATTGTTTTAAAATTATTGTTCCATAAATTATCTGACTATTTTATCTTCAAGAGTGGGTATCGCATAATATTAATTGACTTTTCCAGCTGGGTAGTGTGATTGATGGTGCACGTTACATGTAGCGAACTGCAGGGAAAAAAATGTCTTCCTGCTGGTTTTTAATAAAGTTAAATTATTTTTATTTTTTTTAAATGTTAGTTAAAAAAAAAAAGTGTTATTTAAGATTACAATATAAAAACACTTTTTATTATGAAGGTTCAGTAAATTATGCAACGCACGATACATTATGTAATGTATATTAAATGAGTATAGGCAGATCTCAGCTATGCGAGTCAGTCAATGAACCTTCCGAAGATTAACATTTTGTATTTTTACCAAATCAAAATTATTCACTTGTAACTTGCAGTGATGCAAGCTAATTATGGCACACTGAGCAGTGTTTCCAAAGAAAAGATTCATCACTTTATAATTAAATTTTCAAAATTTGCAATGGTGGTCTCTGAGGTTACCTTTGTGTCATAAAAATATATGTAACAACCCACTAATAAATAAATGTAAAAAAAAAACCCACATAATTATGAAATAATATATATATATATATACACACAGAATTAACTTATTCTTTTTTAATTCTAAATTTATTTGGAAATTATATATATTTAATTTATTTTCTCATTATTAGTGTTTTTTTTTTTTGTTCCCTTATGAATTACATGTGTGTGTGTGTGTGTGTGTGTGGGGGGGGGGGGGGGGGGGGGGGGGGGGGATCTGCGTGGCAAACCCCATGAAGTTAATCTGTCAAATACACCAATCTGAGTCATGCGATCACTGTGTCATCGCTTGGTTGTCAGTCCCCACAATCGCAAGGGTAAGCATTCTGGCTGCTGGGAACGCCCGATTGTGCTATGCCGCCCTAAGGGCGTTAAAGCTCTCATTTGATTTGTAGTGCTGCACTGCCCCAGGAAGCACCTCCAGTCCCTAGGGGGCAATGTAAATCTGAAAAGACAGTGTTAATAGCAGAGAGTGTGCAGGGACTGTCTATACTCAACAGAACAAATACATTAAGCTGTAGTTGCTCTGGTGACTATATTGTCCATTTAAGTAAGAGTCCAGACTAAGCTGCATATTTGCCTATCACTGGTCATCGCAAATGCGTTTCTTGTTGGACCAGTCGAGAAGACCGAAGACATCTGAACACTTGCTGAAGAAGGAAGTGGATTGGGTGGCTGCAACGACAATGGCTCGGCACTGGAAACAAGGCAAGTAAAAAATATAACCACTGCATTTTAAATTTTTTTAATTCTTTATTTATCTTGTGCATAGATTGGCAACAGGCGTGCAGAGCCACGACAGCATCTACAAGCATTTTCTTAACATTTCAAATTGTGACAGTTTAGACGGCACATTTTTATATTTTAAATGAAGATATCAAGCTATTAAATGTTGTTTATGGTATACTATGCTGAGCTAAACATGCAAAAAACAGTGCTAGTTGTGCTTAAGATATGCAACATGTTAGTTGTTAAAGTGTATCCCTCTGTAGCGTATTAAAATGAATACACACAGAAATAAACGAACAGAAAACATACATGCTAGACAAGATGCTTGTGGTATGTTAATTGCTGGCATGAACAGTTGTGCTGTGTTGACTAGTCTACATTCTATGTGATATATGAGAGTGATTACCGCTAGGCATTTATGTAAACGATATAGATTATTAGACCAATTTAACGATAACAAGCGTTTGTTTCTGAGCATACTGTTAGCACTTGCAGTAAGAGGGTGTCCCAAGTCCTGTTCTATATCCCGGCTGGTAGCCGGTTGCGGGCAGTTGCGATCCCTCACCCGATGCCGCTGGTGTGCTTCAAGGGGTAGTCCACATTATGACCCAGCGTGATGGTTTGCGGCAGACACCAACCCCTCAGTTTCTCGCCATGCGGTTTATTCCAGGCTTGGGTGAGGGCTGGGAATTTGCTGTTCTGGCAGCTGGCGTGGTTGCGAGCAGTGGAAAGCCACGAACAGGCTGTGGTATGCAATCTGCGGTGTTCGGAGGTTGCCGGTGTCGCTGAGTGGCGAGTGGGTTGAGTTTGCCTGGCGGTACCGCTCAGCGATGTGTGAGGGTAAGTGTTGGTGCTTGCGGGGTTTGTCTTCGCTTCCCACCATCTTGGTCTCCGGCCTAGTCTCAGTCTGAAGGCTGCTCTGGGGGCGCGGTTTGAGTAGCTGCACAGGCGGTGCCGGGTGGCAGGGCGAATCCATGCCGCCATCTCCTTCACTATTAGCTGGAAAGGCCGACCCTTGAGGCGATATTTTGTCCATAAGTTGGTGCAAAGCCGATGAAAAAATTCCAGGGTAAGTTTAGGTGGTTTAGTAAGGGTGCGTTTTGTCGCGGGTCTCGCTCGAGCCGCCATCTTGCTTGGGCCCTGACAGGCTTGGTTGACCGCTGGTTTTGACCGCTTGATGAAGCCGAGTGGTGGGGGTAATCGTCCCTAGCGAGGACCGGGATATCCCCCGCCGGTCCAGAGGGGGGGGGGGCATCGGGGCAGTGTCCGCTTCTTGCTTACGAGTAGGGCCCGTGACGGGGGATCGGCCGCCTCCCCCATGCCTCAGGCTCCACTTCTGTGTAGGCCGCGTGGACGGTACAGACTTTTGCATTGCTTGTCGGTGTTTGACTGGCATCATTCCGTTTCATGTGTTGTGCTGCATCTTTCTATGGGCTCTGTGTGCTGCTGGCAGTATTTGATTATACAGAATCATAGTTATTGTGCCCGCTGGTGCAGAGAGCACGTCCGGCCATCTTGGCTGTCAGGCCCCGCCCCCCAACCACTGCATTTTTGAAGGAAAAAGCGTTTCCTTTAACACTTCACTAAAAAATTCAATATTTATGTAACTTTAAGGGGATGAAAACGCTTGCAGAAATATATATATATATATATTTTTTATTATTATTATTAATTTATTTATTTTTAAGTCTGAAAATAGACAACAACATTTTTATTCCCTTAATAGATAGACTAAAGTTTGAGATCGATGGATTATACAGGGTAGTGGAAATGTTCCTAGGGGACTTTGGCCGATACTCAAAAAAAACAATAACACACAGTAACTAAACAGTGACAAAGCAAAATAATTAATAAATAATAAAAAGTTATTTATCCAAATCTGTCATTTTGGCCTACCTGTAATTTTCATATAATTTCTCGACAATTCCTAGTCTATTTAATAAAACCTACGGGATAGTAAATCCATTCATATAATACAGAATAGTGTGTATTGACCTGAAAACCAAAGTGCATAATTCAGGCAAAAACAGCTCCGCTCTAATCACTGCTTGCATACTTTAGCTAGAATTTTGCAATTCAGTGTTCAATTCACTACAATACAAGTGGTTTGTTTACATTAGAATATAAATGTACTGGCTGGGACTAATGGGAGCTTCTGTACACTAACAAGCGAGCGGCTGCAAGTTGCCTGATCCTAGCTTAGCATTATCAACCAATGCAATTTCCATAGTTCTAATTCGCCGTACATGCCAGTAAACGATGCTAATGCATCTGTAGTGATATATGTCCTATTACTCTGCGCAGTGCTGAGAGCTGCCATAAAATGAATGATCTTAACGCTTCCTTCCCTCTACTCAGCAGTCACACCGCTGGATACCTGTCACTACAGAGGCAAACAGCACTTGTTTCAGCCAGCTTACCTCTCCACAGCAGCTCTGTGCTCAATACCATTTCTTTTCACACCTCTGTGGATCAGACAAAGCACTCTAGCTGCTCTTTTTATATGTAGCACAAACAGGTGCAGAGGAGAAAAACAGCAGTGGCTTGTATGGGGGATAATAAGCTTCATGGAAATGCAATCAAAGCCTGTGGTATTCTTCTGAAAGTAGCCGTGGAGAGCAGCCAGTAAACTGATTTCACTCGTGACAGTAAAGCCCTTTATGATGGCATTAAAGCCATAGCCTGTGACTATCGGGAAAAACTGCTGACCTCAACGTAACTACCCGGAGTCTGTTTAATAAGACAGAGGGCACATAATTAAATGCACCTCTCTGAGCGTTCTGCAAGTCACTGCGTGGAGTCTACTTCCAAGCAGCGTACATCGCATGCATTCAGTCTTCCATTCCTTCATGGTCGCAGGCATTTTATGCTGGATTGTCTTCTCATTACTTCTGCTCAATTTGTGAAACTCTAAGCATTAAAAATCTCATATTCTGTATCCAATTTAGAACACCTTTAAAGTAGCAGTAATTATTTTATTTTTCCATTTCTATTAAGCATTGGTATCAGACCTGCACAATGGATATGGGATACCATAGATTTACAGCACTTTCTACAGATATAGTACAAAGAGAAAAGCAAGATTTGGGAAAAAATATTAACTTAATATTTTGATGTTTATTAATTTGAAATTGCATTTATCTTTAAACAGGGTTATTCACTAAAGAGAGAATTCAAGGTACATTTTTAAGGTAAAAAAAAAATATATACTTTATCTTCTCACTTTAGTGAATAATCCTATTTAATAATAAATGCTAATTAAAATAAATAAAAATCAAAAGATTAAGCGAACATTTGAACAGAACTATGACCTGGAAATTCACAGGAAGCAAGTGTATTTTCCCCACATATTCTTCTGTCATACACCTCAACCGAGTCATGTCAAACACTTCAGTAGTGTTTACTGTTAGGAGAATAAGAATGTCGACAGTACCTCTAAGCCATTTTTTTTTTTTTTTTTACTTTACAGGTTTTTGCACATGTTTAAAATAAATATTAACTTTAAAATCACTGAAGTGGTCATGGTGGCTGGAGTAACCTTTTAAAGGGTGGAGTTGAGGAAGTTTAGAAAATCTCATACTGTACAATGCAAGAACATTAGTTTGGTTCGATACAGCTGCTCACATATCTTGCAGGATTTGAAAAGAGCTTCTATACATGATCAGTTGAGGGGGAGGGGGGGGGGGTCAGGTAAGACAGTCCTTAGATAGAGGGAGTTTACGAACTACATATACAGGAAACATTTCTCGGCATGAAGTTTAACATACAAAAGTAGAGATGAGTGGTGTTGATGTGGCCGATCCTTATTGAACATTTGATAAAGTTTATACCCATTATTGGACTGGAGATTTAAATTATGCCATATAGCACAAATAGAAAGTAGCACAATGCGCAGCTTAGTAAATCGGGCCACTAATAGCTGCACATTGTGCCATTTCCTATTTGTGCCATCTAAAACGTATTGCTAAATAAACCATAGCAGTCTTGCATTAGTGCTGCACTAGGAGAATTGTATGGTTTATGTTTTGGCACAACAGTGACCAAACCCCTCACGTTTTACGTTAAATTAGGCAAAAGTGACCCTCCTGAGGTTTTGCTTTTCCATCCTTCAAAATTGAGGAATTAATGTGAATGGTTGCCTGGTTTGTCAGCTGATGCCATTTTCCTGCTTGAATTCTGCTACCAAGTCAAAACTGGTCTCTTGTGCATTTAAGGTTAATCAACCAATGTGCATGTTGCACACAGTCTATGTCAGGGGTCAGCAACCTACGACACATGTGCCATGCATGGCACTCAGGGTGCCTTTGTATGGCAATCAAGGCTACCAGAGCCAAACAGGCACTGCCTTTTAGGAGTCCTTTGTGCATACCGAGTGGTGATTGCAGATGGTGACGGCCAATCCTCAATTTACGCACTGCAGCATTTAGAGGAAGTGATCTCAGATCACTATATCCCAGCACTGCTGAACAAAATCCCCCACTGGAGTAGAGCATCCCGCAACAGCTATTGCAACTCCTGCCCTTCACCTGTACCTGGCTAGCCTCATACCTACTGAGACCCAGGGAAGTCACCCTCACTGATAGATAAACACAGAGCTGCAGAATAAGCCTCCCACTTATGCAAATAATAGAAACAGACCACGCCCAAACACACAGCATGACATATCATCCACACACACACACACACACACACACACACAATACCACAAGCAGCCCCCATACACACCCAACATTCATATGTATCAAACACAATGCCACAAACTACTCTTGAACGTATTCTATACAATATAACAGCCCACAAAATACAATGCTACAAAGCAAGTGCAGCACCCACAAATAATGTGGGCAGAATACAGCAACATAAACACCTCAATTAAAAAACAAAACAAAAAAAATAGTACCGGCATGCCAAGGGACTTAATCTCCATGTGGTACAGTACTACTAAAAAGTTGCCTACTTCTGGTCTGTTGTGGATCAGAATGTTGATCTTTGTTATATTCAGAGGAAACCCAAATTGTTGTTACAAGTGCACTTGGAGAAGCGAGAATTAGACACCAGACACCTGTTGGTATTCAAAATAAGCCTCTGACGTTTTTTATTCATCAGCTGGGTTTTATACATTAAAAAGTAAGTGCTTACGTGCAAATATTCTTAGAACAAAAATAGCAAGGGAATACAGATAAGACATAGGGATGAGCGCCATGTATACATAACAAATACGTTTCTGGGTAAGAGAGAACAACAAGATTAGAGTAGAGACATCTTAGGTGGGGGCTCTCTGCTCCCGGGACTTAGACATATATGGTCTTAAGTGTTGTTCAAGCATCAAGCAATCAATCCTAATTCCAAGTTAGCCAATTTTAATATAGGATATCATTATATGACACCTATAAGCTTGAGCCTTGGAATCAAGATAAATTCTATCAAAGGTCTAAGTTATACATTTTAGTACTTATTGTAAATGTATTTATTTTTTTCTTAGTATGGAGGCAGTACCTGTGGGATGTGCCACCTTAATTGAAACAAGCATCTACAAGATAGGAGTTAAATAAAAGTCCCTCCCCTTTATCCCATAAAGGGCTTCCCCTGGCAAACCCACCTCAGTCGTAGCAAGAAAACACACCACACAAGTGAAATACAACAAGTACATTTTTAATTCAGAGGTAATATTGAACTGCCACCATATTAAGATTTTTTTTTTTTTTAAATGACGGTAAGTAAAAATGTTTTTGTTTTTCTGGCGTATGGTGGCAGTACCTGTGGGATATAGCAAGATTCCCATTGGGTGTGCATTATGCCACAACTGCTTTAAGCACCTTACAACCAAATGCAGCTTCAGAGGACAAGAATACATGTAGCCTTTAATGCCTGATGAAGGTGTTGAATGATGACTAAGAAGCCGCCTTGAAAAATGTATTCGGGCGAAGAGAGAGAGTCTTTTCTGCCCATGATGTGGACATTGCTCTTGTGGAATGTGCTTTAAAAGAAGTAGGTATAGGAAGGTTACTGGAAGCATACGCCATCTTGATTGTATCAACCAACGAGAGATAGAATTACGAGAGGCTCTATCCCCTTTTAATTTTCCTTAGAAATTGACAAACAGGTGATCAGAATTTCTATAAATAAGCAGTTATTGAAAGGTAAATCTGTAGTGCTCTTCTAACACCCAATTTATGCCATTTTAGTTCCTGTGGCAAGGTGGAATTATTGCAGAAGGAAGGTAAAACGATGGGTCTTAACAGCTCTAGAAGCAATAACCTTCGTAAGGAATGAAGGCTTAGGATGGAGTACTACCTTATCTTGATGGAATATAATGAATTTGTCCGATGAAGAAAGAGCCTGAAGTTCACCTACTCTTTTGGCAGAGGTGATGGCCACCAGGAAGGCAGTCTTGAGTGTTAAGATTCTTCAAAGGGACCTTCTCCAGAGGTTCAAAAGGAGGTTCACAGAGCGCTTGCAAGACTGAAGAAAGATCCCAGGAGGGAAAATAGGACTCCCTTGGTGGTCTAAAAAAACCTTACTATTTGAAGAATCTCAAAATTAGAACATGCAACGCTAAATCCTTCACTAGAAAAAAAAAAAAAAAAACTCAAGGCAGATAGTTATACTTTCAAAGTGGAAAGACCCAGACCTTTGTAAAGCCCATCTTGAAGGAAGTGAAAATATAAATCAACCAAAGGGTGTACTTTAAGACATTGAGGTTTCTTAGACCCATGTAGAAATTTCACCCAAATTCTGGTAGATTGAAGGAGTAATAGGACCTTGTCTTCCTGAAGACCCTGATAACGAAGGATTAGCCTTGCAACAACCATGCTGTCAGTCTGAACATCTGTAGAATTTCCAGAGGTAATTCCCTGTTTTCGATCAGAGCTTTTGAGATTGGAAGTTCCCATTATGTGGAAGCCATCTCCTTCAAGTCCGAAAACCAGCTCCTGTTTGGAGAAATCCTATTGGAGTGATAGACGGTCTATCCATTGAGGATGATCTGTCCTGAACAGGGAGGCAAAGCTGGGAACCTTGGTGTTCTCTCTTCTTGCCATGAAGTCTACAATGGGCATTCCAAATCTCTTTATTAGAACATCGAATATCCTTAGGTTTAGAGATCACTCTTTCTGATCCCATTTCCCTCATTGGCGATGACATTGTCGATGCCCTTTATGTGGACCGCAGAGATGTCTAAGTGAACCTGAGCCCAGCACATAATGTCAGTGCATAGCCAAAACAATCTTCCACTCTGGTGCCACCTTGTCTGTTGGTGTAAGAGACCACTGTGTTGTCTGATTGTATTCTTACTGGCCTCTTTTCTATCCAAGATCTGAATCGGTAAAGAACTGCATTCAATTCTCTGTAATTTGTTGACCTGTTTTTGTCTTCTGTGCCCCAGCCCGAGTTTGATGCATCTGTGGTGACTACCACCCATTATCAGTCTGAAGGTCAGACCTGCTGAAAGGAAACTAAGTTTTCCACCAGTTTAACCAAACTTTCACCTGAGGAGATATCTGGAGATACAAATCTAAGACTCTCTTTTTGACCAAGAATTGAGAATTTCCCACTGAAGAGGCCTTATTTCTCAATTTTTGCCCATTTGACTGCGGGACTTGATGAGGTTAGATATCCCAGAACACTCATTGCCGGTCATATAGAGTAATCTCTTTTCTATAAATCGGACACTTTTTTCCAGATTGTCTCTTTTGTCTGTAGTCATATGAAGAGAGAACGTTCATATCTCGAATCCTAGGAATTCTATTTTTCTTGAAGGAAGTAGAATCGACTTCTTTAAGTTCAGTATCCAACCATGTTACTGAAGCACGTGGATTGTGAATTGAACCTTTTCCAACAGCAAACATCTGGAATTTGCTATAAGCAGCCAATCGTCCAAGTAGGGAATGAGCTTGACTCACGCACCCTTAGATAAGCTGTTATGGGTGTAAGAACTTTTGTACATATTCTTGGGGCTGATAACAAACCGAAGGGGAGGGTCTTGAACTAGAAATGTAAAATCTCTTTTCCCCTTTTTATGGCAAATCTTAGGAATCTGCCATAGGGATATAAAGATAAACATCCCCGAGATCCAGCTTCACCATAAAATCCCCTTTCCAAAGAATTTGAGTTACGGAAGTAATGGTTTCCATTCTGAACCTTTGGTAAGGAAGAAACGCGTTCACATTTTTTAAATCTAGGATCGAGATTAGGAAGAGTCTTGAGTAGACCCTTTGGAATTCCTGGGTCACCGTAACTTTTTCTATGACCCTTTTTTTTTTTTAATAGCAGAACTGTTTCTGCAATCAGAGCGTCTGATTTTCGGGAGGATGGATAAAGGGAAATTAGAAATTTTGGTTTGGAAAGTGCAATCGGTACCCTTTTTCACCAGATTTAAAATCCATGAATTGCTTGTAGTTTCTTCCCATATTTTGAAGAAACGCTGAATTCTGCCTCCTACTCTCTTGGTGTCAGAAATGCCTTCCCTTGTCAGATCTATCCCCTTTTTTTCCTCCTCAAACCTTGGATTCTTTCCTCTTTTTTTTGAAAATAATGAGGCCTATCCTGGTAGGTTCGCTTATTCCTATATTGTAAATGTTTTTAATCAGGCTTCCAAGAAAATTTCTTGTCTTGAGGAATTGCTTTTTTCACCTCAGACATCTGTTTAATGATCTCCTCTAAAGGAGACTAGAACAGCTTTTGTTTTTCCAATGGAAGTTCACAGAGGACCGATTTTGAGCCTGTATCCGCCATCCAGGCTCTAAGTCACAAGGCTCTACAGGCAACTGAAGATAAGCCCATGATTCTGGAAGCCAACCTGAGCACTTCATTCGCAATATCCATAATAAAAAGGTATTATAGACAATTTCACATTTTGTAGCAACCTAACCAGTTGCTTGTTTGGAGAGTCCAACATCATCTCCTCTAAGGATTGCAACCACAAGTTACTAGCTCTGGATACTGCTGCCCTTATCAGCAAAACTTTACATTGGAAACCTGCCAACTGGAAAGCACACCTGCAGGAGGTCTCGGCCCTCTTGTCCATAGGATTCTTTAAAGCCACTACTTCCCCTATCGGAATAGTGGTCTTTTTAGAAAGCTGAGCCACCTGGATATCCACTTTAGGCAATTCGTCCCATTTATCATCATCCGTAATCGTAAACAATTCTTTAAAATGCCGGGAGATAAAGGCTCACTTTTCCAGGTTTTCCCATTACCTATAAATAAGGGTCAACCATGGCTTGAGTTACAGGGACACCTTTCTTACCCTTAGCAGTATCTTCCTGCAACAAACTGATTCACTTCCTTAGTGAATTTCCTTGGTTCATCAGGTGGGAACCCAGACTCCACACAAGATGAACAGTAGTAGACGAACATTCGTCTGAAGATATGTCAGAATTAGAAGACCACCTGCCTGCCTCTGAGGACCACCTCAGGCACCGCAGCAGAATCCTTATGTCAAAAAATATCATGATCAGATGTTGGTGTATGACCATGCATGTTTATGCCTTAGTTTCATATTTTTTCAGTGACAGTATTTGTATACATGAAAAATACACGCACACCTGCCAGGCATATCTTCAACAGTAAAGATGCTGTAAATAATATGCAAATTAAATAGCACTGGTGTGCATTGGGTGTGGCCAGGAGCAGGGCTGTTCTGGGAATTATTAGGTGACTTCACTTACTAAACACTTTATAGAACTAAAATCTAAATTTATAACAGAAACAGTGTATCTTATTTACACAAACCAGTTTCTAAAACACTTGTAGTTTAAAGACACGTTTCTGTATTATTACTGTGGAGCTATGCTAAAAAGGAATCTATAGTGCCACTATAGCTTCCCCCTCCCTCACCCCATCCCCTACAGGTGGAGTTAACCCTGAAAGTAAGGATTGTAGTTTTTTAAAAACTGCAATAATTACCTTTGCATGGTTTAAGAGACCTTCAATGAGCTGAATTGGTTTGGGTGCATATAGTGTCACTTTAAACACTCAGACAACAATGGAGCTACTAGTAAAGAAAAGATGGAAAATGGGATTCTGGTCCGCAATAGGGACACTTAGGAGGTAAAGAATTAGTATACATGTGCTGGAAATGAATTGCTAATCACAGTCCTTTTAATCCGAAAATTCTGCATGAGCTGTTTTAACATACTTAGACTATACCTCGTATAAAAGTAGGCATGGCAACTGGTCAGTTTTACATATCAGAGAAAATCTATTCATGTAAAGGACAGCGCAAAGGCAATAAAAGCTAATGTTAAGCGATTGCTAAATACAGACACAAATACTTTTCTGAATATCATACACAACTGCTATATGACAGCAGATCAATAGTCTATTGATGTTTTGAAGTACTGTATTGCAGATACACATGTGGCTAACAGTTTCAATAGCACCTTATTCTAATATACTCCAACACTCAGAAATTAACATTGAGAGTAGGCTTGTGAACACCTACAGAATTAGGTGTGCCACTGCATTAATTACATAAACTGTTAGATCATCATCATCATCATCTGGTTAGAACATCTGACCCCTAATAGCTTAAAAAAAAAAATTTGTAGAAAAAGAAGCAAATTAGCAGAACATTTTCAATGCTTTTGTTTGTACACTGACACAATGTTCATAGTCTTTGACAGAATAAGTGTGTGACTCAAGGGAAAATCTCTGCATTAATGTAATCCATGCCATTTTAGTGTTTGTGTGTTCCCTGTCAGGATTAGCCTGACATCAACACACAAACCTAGGTATATACACTAGTCCTTTGAGTGGCCAGGCTACCACTGAGATTATAGTCAAACAACCTGAAAGCAGACAAAGAATAAACATTAAAGGGACTCTATAGTCACCAGAACAACTACAGCTTAATGTAGTTCTGGTGAGTATAATAGTTCCCTTAAGATTTTTTTCATGGAAACACTGCCTTTTCAGATAAAAGGCAGTGTTTTACACTTCCCCTAGGGACACCTCCGAGTGGCCACTCCTTAGAAGGCCACTGGAGGTGCTTCCTGGATCAGTGCTGCTGAAAAAGCAGCCCTGACATTCAGCGTCCCCACGCTTTGCATGGAGACGCTGCATTTTCCTCATGGATGCATTGATTCAATGCATCTCTATGAGGACGTGCTGATTGGCCAAAACAGTGTTTGGCCCTGCATTGGATTGGCTAAAAATGGGAAATGTTTATGTCACAAAGGGGGCGGAGCCAGCACCAACAGACCTGCGCGGCGCTGGAAATAAAGCGAGTTTTAAACTTTTATAGGGGAGCTAAGGGGGGGTAGGGGGGCAAACTACCTAAATGGTGGGTTAAACATTATAGGGTCAGGAATACATGTTTGTGTTCCTGACCCTATAGTGTTCCTTTAACAAGCCGAAGTCAGAGTTTACAGAGGTACACAGAAACAGGCCAAGGTCAGGGTTACAGAGATCAGAACAGTCAGACAAACTGAATAATAAGTAATATATAAAACGCACTCTCGGGTGAACAGAAACCATGACAGGTTTAAGGAAACAAGGACAACCAGGAAGTATACATACCCTGTACTGTTATTAGTTACAGAAGTCCATGATGTCAAAAGTGTGACTGACATAATAGACTAATGGGAGGGTTCCATATCATACATGATGTCATAATGAGGCACCAGGAAGCTAGGGAGGAGTAGGTGTGCATCAGAACACAGAAGAGATCAGGATTGCGACATTCCCTAAATTTTGAATAAAGAAATAAGAAGTTAATTCTATCGGCCCTTGCAATCCTTATGATGGATGCAGGAAGCAAATATAAATCAGCCACATATATTAAACCATGGTAACAACAGAAAATTACAAAATGACAAAGCCACAAGGAGCATTTAAAGATGATTGATGTATAATGCTGCTCTGCCCAAATTTGATTCAATATATATTAAGGAAATAAATTTATTTTAATTTGATTGGCTGTAGAGATTTCACGGTGGATTTAAAAAAAAAATTAAAGCAGCTATTTCAAGCGCTATAGTGCTCCGCAATGGCATCTTCCAATAAGTGAGACATTAGACTCTAATACAGAATCTTTAAAGACCGTTATTTTATGACAAAATTTATCTTTTAGAAGTCCTAAATGGGGCAGAGGTGGTATGAGTTGCCACAACCTCAAGTGCAGCCATTGTGTACACATTTCTCAGAATTACATTTTTTGGAGAATTATGTACTAGTGCTCACTTTACAGTTGCAGTGCAAATATGCAACATCAATAGGTAAACTCATGAGAATCCTCTGAATCCACCCCAACAGTGCCCCACCTCTACTAAAGCAGTATACTGGGGGTATATGTTCTCTAGGCATTTATGGCAAGAGGCAGAACCCATCCTTTCAACTGTGCTGATCTTGGTGGGAAAGTAGAATATGAAAAATAAATATGACAAGTCAGATAACAGCACTTTATTATGAATTAGTCCATTCATACAGGCATTTCTGATCAATAATGGATACAAATTATTTTATTGTTTCCCTTTCCCACACTCACTTCCTTCCTGGTAGACGGATACACTTTTAAACATGGTTTAGTTGGAAACTAGAGTTTTTCGATGAGATTCTATTAACTATGCACAAAATAATACTTGTAGTTCATAGAGCACGTCCGAGGTCGAACCAGATAAAGGATTTTGTGTGGGAGTGACGCAAATTCCTCAAAAGAAGGAAAGATTTTCTATCAGAGAAAGAGAAATATGATCATTTCCTGCTGTACTAGCATTCAAAGATTTGCTGTTTTATGATAGTTCCGATGGATTCATGTGTCCATCTCTGCTGATCTACAAACGGTAATATGGTAGATGTGCTAAAGAGGCTGCATTATATTTGGTGGGCTAAAGTTGCCAAATTTAGTAATCCAGTACTTAATCCATGGATTAAGATCTACAACTCGGTTCCATGTCATTTACGTGTGTCCTCCATGTAAATGGTTGGCTCATCAAATTTGTCAGAACACAGGAAGATGCCTTCATAAAATTATTTTCTGTAGAGTCACTGTAATGAAGGCCCAGTCCACACTATAATAGCATAATGAAGCGGTTCCGCAGAATTTATTTAGGAGTGGAAGATAGGGTTAAAGGGTTGTTTTTGTGTACTTTACTAGAATAGCCAAATTATTCACAATGTGCCATTTTATTTGTTACAAGAATACACTTGTCAAGATAATTATTAGATAATCTGAATTCTCTTTTAGGTACCTTAAAACGCAAACGCACTGTAGGCTGGTACGTTACAAAAGGCAAAGAAATGTCCCTTTAATGGATATTTTTGTATACATCATTTCCTCTAATGCTCAGCTAAATTGTTCTTATAAACCAACAACCACGAGAGAACACTCAGACAACATCTGAATTGAAAACTTCCTCCTCATGTTCTTCTGGGATTAAATGTGAACCTATATTTATATAAGCAAGGCAGTATATAGAAGGTTGTGGATGAGGCTAAAAGTGTCAAATCAAATGCATTCATCCAAGCACGAAGAGTCGATTAGTCTGCAAAAACTTTACAGATGAAACTCCCTGCAATAATTGGTGTTGCTGATGTCGGAGAAGAAGGAGCCCAACCCAGCAACAAGAGACCTCGGCGCTGAAATCAGGTAGGTGCAAAAAGGTTTTTAACCCTTTATTTGTTGTCGGGGCATGAGGGAAACTGTAGTGTTAGGAATACAGTTTTGCATTTCTAAAACTAGAGTGTTCCTTTAAGTTAACCTTAGGTAACCTAAAGGAGTGTGTTTGTATTCCTGGCCCACGTTAGGTGGCTTGCCATCCTTAAAAAGTGTAAAGATTTACCTTTATTCCAGCTCTGACTCCTTTCCCTTAGGCAAGCTAATGCCCATGTTCTGCAAAAAACCTATCAGCATGTACTCATAGAGATGCATAGAATCAATGCACTCTATGGGGAATGTTCAGCACCTCCATGTAGAGTGTGTAGATGCTGAACATCAGAAGCACCTCTAGTGGTTGTCTGAGGAGTGGCCACTAGAGAGTAATGTAAACACTGCCTTTTTCTGAAAAGGCAGTGTTTATATTAACCCCTTAAGGACGGAGCCAAATGTACAAGTTGTGATCAAAACAAAACGTAAACAAACCACAGAATTTGGCTCTATGTCTGTTCAACTATAATTTACCTCTTTCATACTAAGTGCACCCACACTTATTATATATCGGTTTGTTCAGGGGAAACAGGGCTTTCATTCCATATCAAACATTCATATATAGAACTCCATTTTCTATGAATAAAATCTAAAAAAGTTTGTAAAATTAAGAAATTTTTATATTTTTCAATTTCTGCATGTCAATTTAACTGTTAATGTCACAATACTGTTTGGTTTTACTGCAATAAAATATACATATTTGTATTCAGAAATGTCTCATGAGTAAAACAGTAGCCCCCATGTATAGGTTTTATGGTGTTTTGGAAAGTTACAGGGTCAAATATACGTCTTGTCTATTTATTTATTTTTTACATAGAAATTTCACAGATTGGTTTGCTGGGCCTAGGTTGTCTTTGAGACCGTATGGCAGCCAGGAAATGTAAGTTACCCCATCATGGCATACCATTTGAAAAAGTAGACATCCCAGGGTATTCAAAATGGGGTATGCCCAGTCTTTTGTAGTAGCCACTTGGGCAAAAACGCTAGCCAAAGTTAGTGTTCGTTTTTTTTTTTTCCATTTTTCAAATAAAAACTGTACTTTTACTGATAATATTATTGTCAGTGTATAGTTAACTGCCCTTAAACACTCCTAGTTCTATTCAGTGATGTCTCACAAGCGCCACGGTACCCCCCATGTATAGGTTTTATGGGGTTTTTCAAAGTTAAAGGGTCATATTTACGGCTTATCCATAAATGCTTTTTCACAATTAAATTTGTCATATTGGTTTGCTGTGTCTAGGCTGCCTTTGAGACCGTATGGAAGCCAAGAAATGAAAATTACCCCTTAATGGCATACCATTTGAAAAAGTAGACATCCTAAGGTATTCAAAATGGGGTATGGACAGTCTTTTGTAGTAGCCACTTGGGCACAAATGCTAGCCAAAGTTAGTGTTCCGTGTTTTTTTTTGCGTTTTTCACATAAAAACTGTACTTTTACTGATAATATTAACATCAGTATATAGTTTACTGCCCTGAAACACTCCCAGTTCTGTTCAGTGATGTCTCACGAGCGCCACGGTACCCCCCATGTATAGGTTTTATGTTTTTTTTTTAAGTTACAGGGTCATATATACGGCTTATCCATTTATGCTTTTTCACAATGGAATTTATCAGATTAGTTTGCTGTGTCTAGGCTGCCTTTGAGACCGTATGGCAGCCAAGAAATGAAAATTACCCCTTAATGGCATACCATTTGAAAAAGTAGACATCCCAAGGTATTCAAAATGGGGTATGGTCAATCGTTTGTAGTAGCCACTTGGGCACAAATGCTAGCCAAAGTTAATGTTAGGTTTTTTTTTTTCCATTTTCCACATAAAAACTGTACTTTTACTGATAATATTAACAACAGTATATAGTTTACTGCCCTGAAACACTCCCAGATCTGTTCAGTGATGTCTGACGAGCGCCACGGTACCCCCCATGTATAGGTTTTATGGGGTTTTCAAAAGTTACAGGGTCATATATAAGGCTTATCCATTTATGCTTTTTCACAATGGAATTTGTCAGATTAGTTTGCTGTGTCTAGGCTGCTTTGAGACCGTATGGCAGCCAAGAAATGAAAATGACCCCTTAATGGCATACCATTTGAAAAAGTAGACATCCCAAGGTATTCAAAATGGGGTATGGTCAATCGTTTGTAGTAGCCACTTGGGCACAAATGCTAGCCAAAGTTAATGTTAGGTTTTTTTTTCCATTTTCCACATAAAAACTGTACTTTTACTGATAATATTAACAACAGTATATAGTTTACTGCCCTGAAACACTCCCAGATCTGTTCAGTGATGTCTGACGAGCGCCACGGTACCCCCCATGTATAGGTTTTATGGGGTTTTCAAAAGTTACAGGGTCATATATAAGGCTTATCCATTTATGCTTTTTCACAATGGAATTTGTCAGATTAGTTTGCTGTGTCTAGGCTGCCTTTGAGACCGTATGGCAGCCAAGAAATGAAAATTACCCCTTAATGGCATACCATTTGAAAAAGTAGACATCCCAGGGTATTCAAAATTGGGTATGGCCAGTCTTTTGTAGTAGCCATTTGGGCACAAATGCTAGCCAAAGTTAGTGTTCCGTGTTTTTTTTTGCGTTTTTCACATAAAAACTGTACTTTTACTGAGAATATTATTGTCAGTATATAGTTTACTGCCCTGAAACACTCCTAGTTCTGTTCAGTGATGTCTCACGAGCGATATGGTACCCCCCATGTATAGGTTTTATGGGGTTTTGGAAAGTTACAGGGACACATATATTAGATGTCCATTTCAAAGTTGGAAATTTTACAAGGTTAATTCCTGGGCCTATTTCGCCTTTGAGAGAGCATGGCAGCCTGGGTAATAACATTTCCACTATTGTGGCATACCATTTTCAAAAGTAGGCAACCCAGAGTATTTCAAATGGTGCATTTTAAGATGTTTGATCTAACCACTTTATCAGAAATGAAGGCCCCACATAGCGGTAATAGTTTTATTTGTGCTTTTTTCCACACATGAACTCACTTTTCACAGGACATTTCTTATTCCTGGTATGAGTTATTGCAACAAAGCCTCACAAATTTTTTTTAACATTGTCTCCTGAATATAACGGTACCCCCATGTACCGGATTTTCTGTTTTTTGGGGGAAGTCACAGGGACACATATATTAGATGTCCATTTCAAAGTTGGAAATTTTACAAGGTTAATTCCTGGGCCTATTTTGCCTTTGAGAGAGCATGGCAGCCTGGGTAATAACATTTCCACTATTATGGCATACCATTTTCAAAAGTAGGCAACCCAGAGTATTTCAAATGGTGCATTTTAAGATGTTTGATCTAACCACTTTATCAGAAATGAAGGCCCCACATAGCGGTAATAGTTTTATTTGTGCTTTTTTCCACACATGAACTCACTTTTCACAGGACATTTCTTATTCCTGGTATGAGTTATTGCAACAAAGCCTCACAAATTTTTTTTAACATTGTCTCCTGAATATAACGGTACCCCCATGTACCGGATTTTCTGTTTTTTGGGGGAAGTCACAGGGACACATATATTAGATGTCCATTTCAAAGTTGGAAATTTTACAAGGTTAATTCCTGGGCCTATTTCGCCTTTGAGAGAGCATGGCAGCCTGGGTAATAACATTTCCACTATTATGGCATACCATTTTCAAAAGTAGGCAACCCAGAGTATTTCAAATGGTGCATTTTAAGATGTTTGATCTAACCACTTTATCAGAAATGAAGGCCCCACATAGCGGTAATAGTTTTATTTGTGCTTTTTTCCACACATGAACTCACTTTTCACAGGACATTTCTTATTCCTGGTATGAGTTATTGCAACAAAGCCTCACAAATTTTTTTTAACATTGTCTCCTGAATATAACGGTACCCCCATGTACCGGATTTTCTGTTTTTTGGGGGAAGTCACAGGGACACATATATTAGATGTCCATTTCAAAGTTGGAAATTTTACAAGGTTAATTCCTGGGCCTATTTCGCCTTTGAGAGAGCATGGCAGCCTGGGTAATAACATTTCCACTATTATGGCATACCATTTTCAAAAGTAGGCAACCCAGAGTACAACAAATGGCAGACCTTGAGATGTTTGGTTTAGCCATTTTAACAGAAATGATGGGCCCATGTAGCAATTTCTACTTTTATTTTTGTCTTTTTAATCACATAAATTGCATTTTCACTAGAAATTTCATAATCCTGGTATTAGTTAGTGCACTAAAACCTCAGTATTTTGATTTAACACTGTCTTCTGAATATAACGGTACCCCCACGTATCATTATTTCAGATTCTTTCCGATAAGTACAGAGCGAAATATATTAGATGTCCTTTTAGCTTGTAAGTTTGACAAAGTTATTTGCTGGGCCTATGTGGCTATTTAGAGAGCATGGCAGCCTGGGTAATACCATTTCCACCGTTATGGCATACCATTTTCAAAAGTAGGCAACCCAGAGTACAACAAATGGCAGACCTTGAGATGTTTGGTTTAGCCATTTTAACAGAAATGATGGGCCCATGTAGCAATTTCTACTTTTATTTTTGTCTTTTTAATCACATAAATTGCATTTTCACTAGAAATGTCATAATCCTGGTATTAGTTAGTGCACTAAAACCTCAGTATTTTGATTTAACACTGTCTTCTGAATATAACGGTACCTACATGTACAATGTTTCCAGGTTTTTAGTATATCACAGGAATAGTACAGTACTCCCACATACACTTTGATCTGAAGGCAGAGAGAGGCAGATAGATCTTTGACTCAGATACTGTAGCATTAACCCTGTGATTAGTTTTTTGCTTTTTTTTTTTTTGAGAAGGCACATTTCAAGTACTACAAATGTAGTATTTTGAGTTGTTTGGTGTAGCCACTTTAGAATGGCTAGCATAAACAGGGACGGGCCAAGGTCAGGGGAATCCAGAAATCAGAGTAGTCGGTAAAACAAGCCAATGGGTCGGTACAGGCAGCTAACGAAGCATAGTCAGGACAAGCCGAGGTCAGGGAATCCAGGGAAATCAAGCAAACAAACTGCCAAAGTACCATACAGAGTGATTTAGTAGTTCAGCTCTGTATGGTAGACTTTGAAACAGTCTGTTATGCAGAGGGCGGGTAGGGATGGACAGGAGGGGCAATAATAACTGGAGTCCTTTCGGACTCCTCTTTTCCAGCAAACACGGCATCTTCGTTGGGGTGACCTTTTACAGGATGTCGGGGGGATTCGGGAAGGGAAATGTTTGCTGGTAAGTCGTTGGACATCTTCTGATTCCAAAGGAGGGTTAGGATTTGGGGTCTGGGCAAATATAATTTGGGACAAAATTTGGACCATAAACTCTAGAAATGGGCATGGTCTACCTATGGCTTCCTTTTTATAAAGCACATAGGCATTGAAAATTGCAATCTGGGTTATGTAGACTGCAATTTTCTTGTACCAGGTCCTACTCTTCCGGTTCACCAGATAGGGCTGTATGCACTGATCAGCCAAGTCTACTCCCCCCATAAACTTGCTGTAATCCACAATGCACTTCGGCTTCTCCAGCTGCTCAGTTCCACCTCTCACAGACACTGGCACTGAAGTTTCGTCGTGCATTGTAGACAACATGTACACATCTTTCCTATCGGTGAACCGAAGGGCAAGCAACTCATCCTGGCGGAGCGCTGAAAGGGAGCCTCTACTGCGTCTACCTCTTGCCAGGGCTTGGGGGAAACCTCTACGATTCTTGCGCACTGTGCCACAGGCTACGGTCTCAAAGCAAAATAGAGTTTTAAATAACTCTATGCTTGTGTAATAGTTGTCGACCCATAGCCTGTATCCCTTATTTAACAAGGGAAGGATTAGGTCCCATACTATCTTGCCACATGTACCCACAGAATCAGGGCATCCTGGTGGGTCAAGATGGCTATCCTTCCCCTGATAAATACGAAACGCCCATGTATAGCCAGATTTTGATTCACACAATTTATAAAATTTTACACCGTATCGGGACCGTTTAGAAGGGATATACTGTTTAAAAAGTAATCTGCCCTTAAATTTCATTAAGGACTCATCTATACAAATATTTTCTTCGGGGACATAATTTTGGGAGAATTTGTCTGACAGGAGTTCAATTAGGGGCCGAATTTTGTACAGCCTGTCAAACGATGGGTCGTTTCTTGGGGGGCACAGTGTGTTGTCGTTAAAGTGGAGGAAACGCAGCAGCTGCTCATAGCGATCCCTCTTCATAACCCCAGGGAAAAGAGGGGTCGCCAGGATGGGGTGCTTGTACCAGTAGGACCTGATACTCGGTTTTTTGACAATGCCCATAACTAGAGTTAGGGCCCAAAATTTGCGCATTTCTGCGAGATCCGTGGGGTGCCACATATTACGCCGATTGTAATGTGACCCCGGATTCGCAGTCAGATATTGGTTGGCAAATAAATTGGTTTGCTCAACCAATAACTGAAATACGTCCTCTGACATAAACAAATCAAAATATTTGAGGGGCTCCCAAGCATCCACTATAACCGTGATGCCAGGGGTCGCCGTAAATGGGGGAATATCTGGGGCCGTCAGGTTTGGGGGCACCCAGTCTCCATCTGGCATTGGGGTTGCTGAGCGTCCTCTTGGTGGTGGTGGTGGGGCACCATCACTAGAGGAGTCACTCATAGCCTCAATGTCAGAGGCAGTGATAGTGTCACTATCTTGCAGAGTGTCACTATCACTGCCTGCCAGAATGGCGTACGCCTCCTCGGCCGAGTAGTGTCGTGCCATTCTAGGGGGGGACTACTCAATAATTAATTTAAAAAAAAAAAAGGGGGAAATTAATAAATTCCTACCTGCCTAACACCCTACTACCCACCCTCAAAAACCCACAAAAAATAAAATAAATGTACTGATCGCAGTTTAGGCTGCTGCGACCAGTACAGAAAGGGTTAATTTTTATTTTATTTTATGTTTTTTTATAAAAATAACCCCCCCAAAAAAGTCAGCCTGATCAGAGAGCCCTCTGATCACAGTGATCACTGGTACAATGCTGTACAGTAGCGATACTGTACAGTACAGTGATCACGGCAGCGGGGAAAGGGTTAAGGGTGATTTGGGTTGCTGCGGCTGACAAAGGGTCAAAAAAAAATGTAAAAAATTTTTTTGACCCTAAAAAAAAAAATGAATAATAGTACAAATGTACTAAAATCCCTAAACAGGCTGATCACAGTGTAAAATGCTGTGACCAGCACTGGAAGGGTTAAAAAATTATTATTTTTTTAACTTTTACTTTCTTTTTAACAATTTTCAGGACACAGGACTCTCCAGCAACGATCTCTCTGCCTCTCTCTCTCAGATCGAAGTGAGGTGAGGAGAGGGGCAGAGACAATGTGTCAGCCAGTGATTTAAAATCATTGGCTGACACATTGTAACAGTGATCGCAGTGACTGGCTGTCACTGCGATCACAAACTGCAGATCACTGCGGATTGGCCACAGGGGACCTGCCTGGGTTGCCAGGCAGGTCCCCCAACCGCGATCTGCAGTTTGGGAGGGATCGGGAACATGTGGGTGGGCTTAAACGCGGCAACGTGCTATGCCGTCGTGAAGGCGTTTAAGCCCATAAACGCCGTGACGGCATAGCACGTCGTAACGGCGCGAAGGGGTTAAAAAGCCTGCAGGGCAGGCAATAGGCACAATCAGGCAAGCAGTAGACACCACAACAACTACATTAAGTTGTTTTTGTTCTGGTGACTATAGTGCCCCTTTAATTAGCACTCAATGCACCATAAGCACTGAAGCCCACTGTAGTAGTTATGGTGCCTGGCATGCCCTGGCACCCCTCCACAGTAAGCAGTCAAACCACTTGAGGAAGACACTTATTGGCGGAGTGCACTCAGATGATGCCAGCACTGCTGGTCAGTTAAGAGAACAAAAGCTCTTTGCAGGAACTTCCGGATCCTGGGAAGACAGTGAAGTTTGCCAGGTGGACACCAAGTAAATTTTCAAACTGTTAAATGGTATTACTAATTAATGTGGGAGGGCACCAAGGCACTACTGTCACCTAACCATAACCACTACAGCAGCGGGTATGGTGCTTGGACTGTTCCTATAATTAATCCACTTAGAAACCTTGATACATGCTCTGAGCATAATAATACTGAAGTGTCTTGGAACAAAGGAACCCTCTAACATTAGATTTAATATAAAAAATAAATAAATAACCACTTACATCCAACATTAGAGTGTTGATTTTTAATTTAGGATTTATGGCCCTCTGTGCCCCAGACTAAAATACGTTACTTACCTCTAATCTAGTGGCAACTGTCATAATCTGCATATAGAGAAGCATTGAAGTCGTTGCTTGAACATTGAGGGAGTACTCTATGTTAATGAGAAAGGAATCCCTCCTGACTGTCTTGTTGACAAGGGAGCTAATAAAACTACAGATTTCTCTTGAAATCAGCACTTTAAAATAAGACAGATGGAAAAGCGGTTAATCCCTAAAGCACTTCAGCAAGCCAACCTTGTTTTAGGCAGTCTGAAGTGTGTCTCACACACACACACACACACACACACACACACAAACACACACAAACACGCACACCTTCAAATCAAAATAGCTGCAGTCACAGAATGCCTCCAATGCAAATTTACTTAGATTTTTTTCTGAAACACTGACACAGTTCAAATGACACTACCGGTTACAGAATATTTCATAGCTTTAATAGACTCTGTAGGTTTAAAGATGGAGAAACACTTGAATCTTAAAATCAGACTGTCATCCAAACTGTTGGACTATGCCCATTAAACTACATCTACTCAACCCAATGACAGGTCACACCTTGGTCAACACCACATACCTATATATACACATATTTAGGAAATAACTACTTTAAAGAGGTCTGACATTACCCCTTGATGCGGTCTCCCAATTATAGAATATCCAGGATCAGGCAAAATCCACAGGGAATGGGTGCCTACAGAGATCTATAAGGGCCTATGGGGCTTTTGTTTTTCAAAGATACCCCAGAGTTTTGACATGATTAGATATCATTTAAAAAAAAAAAAAAAAGGTGCTTGTTACCCCCACATGCCCTATTGATTACCCTCCAATGCCTGTAACACAACAGTACACAGCTATGAGCGAATTGATGAAAAATATAAATAATAATGAAGACAAGGAAATTCAAAGAGCTATCTTTGTTGTGGTTTCTTTTAGCCCTGGCAAGTAGAAATTCACTCCTGGAGAGTATGCAAAGATACCCTTCAGATTTGTAGTGATGAGCAACTTTTACATCTGTCCGGAAGTATAGAACTTGAACTTTATACACAATTAAAAAGATTATAGAGATATATATATATATATATATATATACACACACATACATACACACACACACACACACATAATTAAAGCACAATGAGACGATGCCCACATACCGTACAGAGAAAGGACGCTGCCAAAGTACCAGGAACTAGAGGAACATTTCTTATAAATAAAATCTGTTTGAGAAATGTTTTCCCTCTCGATGTCATTGTGAAAGACTGTTATTTGATAATGGATAACATTTTTTTTATTATTATTATGTTATTCCAGTAATCAAAATATTGTAACCATCTGAAATAAATGGCACTTTTAAGTATTTAGGGTCCTGTGATGGTCAGCCCAACAAGCTCTTAACACGAAAGCTAAATAACCATCATTCCCAAAAAAAATAAAAATAAAATGCAATAATGTGCCAATCAACCTTAGCAGCAGTGCCATAAGTGCCGCAGTCATCACCATGATTGATCAGTTAACAGGTCAAAGTGAATTTTGGCAACTCAACTGTTGCACACATCATCAAAAAAAGGACAGACACTCAACAACAATAGAAAGACAGTCCATGACAGCTGCACTGAAGAATTAGCCATCACCTCTATAGTTTCAAACTATATACTATATTTTCCAACTTAGATCCCACCGAGCAAGCCACAAAAAAAGGCCTTTTGATCAAAAATTCTGAGAAGCGCTGCAGCTGTACCATTTAAGTAATAAAGTAAAAAAATAGTAATGCTGCCTGCATCCATTCGATTACCTTTATATCCAGCTGACCCCAAATTAAAAACATCCCATTTATGGGGAAGAATCAATGTTATTAGTCTTTTATAAATCAAGTTTACAGAGCAAACCACCACCCGTATTAATTTACCTTCAGTGATATACTTCATGAACTCAAAAAAGGATTAGGTCATATATGCAGTTTTCTGCCCAACACATAACTCAAGCAGCATGAAACAAAATTCGATAATTTTAGAAATTCCCTTATTCAACTGCAATCAAAGCTTTTTCAGAGGTTCGATTAATTCTCTGGTTCCTTTTAACAATATTACAAGATGTTCCCTGGCTGATCGTAACCCATAGCTAAAAGATTAACCATTTATCCCAAAATGGGATAGAGGCAGGGGAACGAGAATTCTTCAGAGACATACAGTAACATATATTATTTTATCCCAAGTTAGTAATAAGTCTCTGTGGATAAGGCAATCTACAGTTCACTGTTTATTTAAAATATGTGATTTTCACATAAAACATATATGGGAAATAATGTCCTTTTGCTTAATCCTTTAGTCGCGTCTCTTTCCAGCAGGTGGCCAATCAGAATGCTGAGTGTGTCTGTACGCTCGCCCCCCATTGGCTCCCTGCTGAGAAGAGATGCAAGCAGAGGATTAAACAGCATGTGCTTTTCTTATGGTTTTATAAAGCCTCTTCTTTTTCGACAAAAAATGAAGACAGAAAACATTGCAACTATCAACTTGTTTACAAGCAGATTCAACAGCCCCCCTTCCCAAAGCCTTAATATGAAGCCTGAACAAAAATGGTTAAACTTCATGCTTCAGAGAAAATATCACGTTCCTTAGTCCATCTTCTCTCTACATTTTGCCAAACTGTTACAATTTTACAAGTGTGAATAAGGTCCCTTATAATATGAGCCTACAAATGTCCATGAGAAGATGCACAACAAATTCAGCACGGAAATGTAGACTAAGATAGTGCAGTTTCTCAGAAGCATATCAGATGACAACAAGCTGATGTACGCTGCTCGTGTGGATATCCTGAAATGTTAAATATTTTAGGGGACCTTTAGTCTAGTATGCAACAAAAATATGAAGACAATCCATCTTCCATTAACCGCAGACAGTATAAAAATGAGAGCACTAATCAGTATCTAATAATACGTGGTTACTTAAGCATTTCACAAAGCAGTTGACAAATCCTTGAAACTCAATTACCTGTACAATGACACAACTCCTTATGTTCCTACAGCTAATTATTTCACAGCCGAGTATAGAGGTACTGCAATCGACTTTCCTTGTATAAAAAAACTTTAATATTACGTTTGCCTTTTCATATAATTGGGAAAACAATTCTCAGTAACTAAAAATAAAGTCATCTAACCTCCAATGAGGCTACAAGAATGCTTACATCATCTCCCAAATAATGTTCTGGGAGGTTGTGCCAAACTGTATAAATACGCAAGCATACATGAAAAACACACCGAATACAGATTTAAACAAGTCGTCTAAGAAGTTGACTCTGTGAACCCTATCTCCATTTGAATTAAAGGGTTAAGGGATTTGTTCCCTACTCTCTACTGCAAGAAGGAAAGGGTTAACCATCTCCATTACATTTGCAGATGAAGCTTTAGAAGACATTGTAACTCTTTTAGGGAGCACCCCATGGCCCACAAACGATTCCTATTCTTTTTTTTTTTCTGTGACCTTGGTTTAACCATGTAAATCAAGAGACTAGCTTAACATTGCTTGACCTACTTGCGATACATTTTAAACACCCAAAAATAGAAATCAGCAACAAAAAGGGATACATACACACCACTATTCCTGTAATTTTTTTTTCATCAGAAAAGGGTGCTTTACACTGTCACTGTGAAAAACTGTTAGTATTGAGGCAATATGACAGCTGTTTGAGAAATAGTAGCTGGAACTGTGATGAAGCAAGCATGAGATGCTCCTCTTCATTCATCTCGCTAGTATACCTGTAGAAAAATATTAATTCAGCTTGAAGACAGTCAGATCTGTTACAGTGAAGAGAAACTGGGATATGAAGGTGACACAATGAGATCAGATGCATCACTTAGTGTCCCAGGAACACCTTCACCAGTTAACAGTTCTGTCATCTTAAGGGCCTGCAAAGCTGTGGTTAAGATCTCTCTTGGAACCTTTGATAATTCCATACAGTCAGAGCCCAGGTAAGTAGCTTTGAGGGGCAAATTCAGTTCATGTATTTATTGGTCATTTCATATTGGAGTTTTCTTCAAGCACAGGAGTAAACAAATAGTAAAATGATCTTATCTTACTTGAGCACGTTTTTCCAAGTCATACTTCTTATATAAAAACACAGCTAAAAACAGTCAGACAATGTAATATAGTGAAGGATCAAAACAGTGGAGCTGGATTTGTTCATGTTTTCCAGTCCACCTCCAATGCACAGGAATCATGCAGTCAATCAAACCATCCACTAAAAATATGAAAGGGAAGGCATAACATAACAGGCTCATACAGAGCTTCACACAATCAGGTGGCACCAATATTGGCACTTAATAAACAGGAGTTTCGTCCACTGTATTTTTAGTGAAGCATAAACTCAACAATCATGTTTATGATCAGAAGTTAGCATCTCTCACCATAACACAGATATGTCAATATATATTATCAAGCAAAATGAAACGTGCACCTCTGGTCAAAGTTCTACATTCTGATAGACATTCCACTGGTTATCATGATAATAAATTATCCGCACTGTGCCACATAATACCATGATTATTTAGATTTTTATTTTGCCCTGATAAACATAGCTAATAATGCCACACTTGCAAAGCAAAATATGGAGACATACTGGGTCAAAGATCTGATTTTGGAGCAATCGCCAGAGAAACCATACGACGTGTCTGCCTCACATTTAGCACTCTGCCCAAGTAAGATCTTCAATTTACTCCTTACTAAATACATCCCAGAGAAATGGAAGCAGTAAATTATTGTGTAAAATATTAAGAAGTCCCATCCACTGTGCTCCCATAGACCCTCTCTAATTCAGGGTATATAGACTCTACAATGCAGCTCTCTGGAGAATGCAGTCTCCTTACATAAAAGATATTTCAATATTTAGATGGCAGTGCCAGTGATAATAATATGTACTGCCATACAGCCACACTGCTTCCATCACCTGGACCATCGGTGCACTTACTAAGTGACCTCCTCCCCCAGGAGTAGATATCCGTGTCAGCTTCTCACCTTCCCGATCCGGGCTTTGCTCACCACCCCAAACCAGTCCAGCTCCACAAGGAAGTTGTCCTGCGGTTCACGCTGCAGCAGCCAGTCCCCTCAGCCGCAGCCCCGCCGCGGGTCACCCAGCCACTTTTCCATGACACTTTTCGCTCTCCTCTTTGCCTCTTCAATGTTCGCTGCTGCGGCACCTCCCCCCGCGTAGCCCGATTGGTTCAGTCCAGCTGACGCTACTAACTGGAGGATCTGCCCAACATGCTCAGAGTTAAGGGGTGGGGTTAAGAAGTAGGTGGTGGCTGTTGCTGCAGAATTGAAGCTGCCAGATTGAGTGTAACTATATAATAACTAGTGTTATGTTTTTTTTTTTTTAGATCATGATTCACACTACGAACAATTGGCCCCTGATAAACAGGAAATGGAGTGGAAGACATTATGCAATGCAGGGTTTCCGTGCTAAGTGCGTGAATTCCACGCTGTGCTCACTGCACTGTCAACAATTCTAAACTTTTTTCTTCTTTAATTTTATTTGCATATGCTGTGTATATAATTTAGTGTTGATGCAATTGATGGCCTGATTGTTGCATATTTAGGATTTGTATTTGCCTGTGAAAGTGGTAAAACACGTTTACTAATAAATACAGGGGTTTATTAAACTAGAATTAGCAAGGGGATGGCACATTTCTGGACCAAATGCCTAAATTGGAGATTTAGCTTTTTTTTTTTTTACAATTTAACCATACCTACGCAACTCCCTAATCAGTTCTTCACATTGAGTAAACCCAATTTTAATAGAACACACCAGCCACATAAAACACTTTAGAATAGCTCTGTTTTATGTGTCTGGAGTCTGTCATGTTTGTGATGGTTTATAAAAGTGCTGATTTCTGTATAAAAATTCCACAGAGCTAATGGAAGTGTCAGGCATGCTCTGCAAGCATGCACCCTCTTCCCTCCCTCCCTATAATCTTTCAGTTGGCTACTATTCCTTTTTTATTAAGGGTGTCACCAGTGATGTGAATTGAATAACCATCAACGCCCCCTCTCAGGTCCACCAACTTAATGTTAGGAGATATGGGACAGTGTGCACCCATGTGCTTGTAGCTCAAAGCAGTGGAGGCTGCCTACAGAAAACAGTTCTGCAGCTTTTGGCAGCAGTTTTTTTTTTATATATACCACCAGAGACAATATGTTTTCCTTGAGGGTATATCTACAAAACTGTTTCAAAATATATATTTTCCTTTAAAGGAACACTCAGGGCAGATTAACAACTTAATCGAAATGAAGTTGTTATGGAGCCAGGAGGTTGCCTGGCTGGGGTGCCTTTGAAGAAATGCAGAGTACTGCCAGGCAGAGGCGTCGCTGATTGGCTAGAGCAGTCAGCTGACGCTCAAAGCCAATCAGTAGCTCCTCATTTATAAAAAAGGTAGCAAAGCTCCCTGCAAGCTCCTGGCATCATAGCAATGTAACTTCAATGAACGTGTTATGGTGTGGTAACCTACTTCAGCCAGAGATGAAACAAGGACTCCAGACACAGGTCGTTGAAGATCAAAGGGTCTTTATTAGTTTGCAGCTGCAAAGTCCCAGCACCTTTATCATAAACAACACGCTGTACTGGGCACTGGTCAGTTTCCAAACAATGAATATATACTGTAAATGACTTTTTCCATACGTATAGAGAGAATACAGAAAGTACACCTACATTACTATGGTTACATCCAATTATTAAACTAAAATGTATCTCTTACACATGTTATCTAATAGTGGGCGTTCCTGACATTCCATACATGCGCCCTGGTCCAAGATAGTTGCACAGTGGTTTTAACCATGTGAGTACTGAACTTTTCTTGAACATCCTGTAGCTTCTACCACATTCCCTCCTTTGATGCTTCAACACCTGGATACAGGTGGCCGATATGCATACCATACCAATCTAGTGTTGGATTCTAGGCAAGTGAGGTTACACAGGATTTTCTTGATTAAGGGGTGTATACCTTCAAAGGGCAAGGACATGAGCTGCTGTTTTCCTTTCTATAGTAGCGTCAATTATAATATGGAGGGAACGAGCAGCAACAGAATCAAACATGGGAGTAGCATACAAAGTGCCATCAGGAGTAGAACTCTCCCACTAGAGTTTTCAGATCCCCAAATGAATGAAACCATCCTGTAAACCAACCACTATGGTTTAGTCCGTTCCATGTCTGTACTGGAATGTGGGCCACTGTCCTTATTTTATCAACATGGTCACTTATGGCCTTCTGTTGTGGTCGTGACTTAAATATAAATATTAATCTTTTAATATATTATAATTAAGCAATAAGGAACAACATTAATATTTTTTAAAGTTCGTGGTATGGATTCATACAAACTGTCCCTAGTGGTGCCTCCAAAGCATTACACTAACTATGCTTTCTTTATGATGTAAAGTCATTAATTAATGAATACCATTACACCTTCCCTTCATCATCAATCTTAAGGCAACAGTTAAACAAGTTAAACTTTCCGCATACACCCTCTTCAGTGGCTAACAAATAGTCCAAGGCTAGGCGGTTCTGATAGATAGCAGACCACATTCTGGTATTCTGTTTGGCCAAAATTGGTCACAATTTTAACTACATCTTGTAACCTGATTATTTGATTCAACATGTAGATAGGGGTATGATGACAATAAGTTCCATCCTCAGCCCATGTAGCAGGACCATAATAATAAATTATTAGTTCGGGGGGGCCACTCATTATCCTTCCATTGACCTATCGTCAGTGTCCTTTGTGGCCTTAAGAGCTATGCATACACCAAGGATCCAAGGATCTCGCCCTTCCTTAGGGGAAGCAAGAAGAAGGGAGGTTTCAAAGTTCCTAGAACACAGTCTCTCGACCAATCTCTGGGGAGTTCAGAGTAGGCCTTAAGGCCACAAATCCAATACATATTATTGGGTGCTCTACAGGTGGACCTTGCAGACAAATCGGTCCAAACATCTTTTAGATGTGGGTAATTACCAAGGGGACTAGGGTATGGTTCAATTGCAATGGTTGCAGATAACCAGGTGGTAGACCTATCAGAAGAATTATATGTTTGCTGCTCCAGACACGTGAGAGTACATACCAAAGTCTCAAATTCAGGACCAGATTCACGTATCCACTCATTCTGAATTAGGGAGTGCTTTAACAACCCTTCAGATTTGGGACAGGGTACTAGCCTATCTCTTCATAAAAAGATTGAAAAACTGGTGGGTCTCAGTATTTAAGACTTCAATTTCAATATTCAAATATAATATGGTTCCCGGGCCATATATCTGCAAACCATGGAAGGTGCCCCATTTGTATAGGAATACCAGGGGATTAAACAGTGTCAGGTTCAAGAGTTACAAGTGCCGGGACCACAACTAGATGTGGCCATTATTGTCTGCAGACTCGCAGGTAGGGAATCTGATCTATAGGTTGCCCAACCCACATGATCCCAGTAGGAGCAATAGTTATACCCACCATTTGTGCAATCCCTATTCTTAGGGCACATTTACTTATTGTTTAACGTATAAGTCCTGTCCCATGCTACCTCAGTACATGTGGACTCAGATCATTTATTCAATATTAATATCATCACAAACTCCAGAAGAGCAGATGATTCTGAAGAAGTTTCGGCCGTGCGTCGGCACCTCAGCTTCCGGATGTGAGGGCTGCAGGGTAAAGAGTACTTCTGATTCTCTTCAGCTTCACGAGGTCTCTTTTTGGGGTCCTCGGCTTTCCATCGATGGCAGGTGGTCAGGCATTATTATGGCCATCAAAACACCTACTTGTTGATATTTTCTCCAACAAGTATCTTTATTCTCTTAAAATGGAGTTTCAAAGGGTTGTCAAGATCAACAAATGTTACTTCCCATGGAGCAGAAGTAGGCTTGATTCTGGAGTGGTATATCCACGGGGTGATCTCAGCAACTTTCACGGTGTACTACTTAGCATGTGAACTCTCCTCCTATTTGGTGGATATCCCCTTTAAGGTCTAGGACAATCAGTGGTGGTCAACTGTACATGATTTCAAAGGGAAGAGAGAGACCGATGAGTTTTGTGGGGCTGCTCCTGACTTGGAACAGCTGAGGCTGGTGGCTAATTCCTGCAGACACTTGTGTACAAAAGCTAAGCCATTGTCAGACCCAACCGTTATCGGGATTCCATATCTTGGCATTATTTCAGTAAGCAGGAAACGGACCACTTTTTCCTTTTGTTGTTTCTTCTTTTCTATTCTGGTGGGCCGGGCTTCTACCCAGCCAGACTAAGAGCATACGTTGACAAGGATTTAGCGGAATTCACCAAATTCTGACATAACAGTAAAGTCAATGAGCAAATCAGATATAGGTAATGCTCCAACAGTTTGATTCCCTGGTTGTTGGCTTGGTCCTTGTCAGGGCTATTTTGGCACATTCCATGCATCCTCTGGCCACTGCTTGTGTTACTGTAGACAGGCAATGTTTGCAGCCAATGCAGGCTATATAGGGGTGACCAGTCAGAGATGGATACCAGGAACAGCAGGGCAAGGGTTGACTGAGGTACAGAGTCTTTTATAGCAACATGTTTTGCAGTGCCGTCAACCAACCTGTTTCTTATAGTCACATAGGCTTTGCCCTTCTGGTGGGCTCAGCAATGGATAATGCTAACTTGGGCAAGAGCCCAGACCACTTTGAGTAGTGCCAAAATTATAGATGAATGCTTGATATCTTTTTCTCAAGAATTGCGTAGGCCCCATTCCTAGTAAAAGGCCCTATGGGGGTTAGGTTAGGTTAGGCACCACCAGGTGAATTGTCATGACTTCCTTGTTGACTACCCTGAGGTCCTGAACAGATTGGTAGTCTGCCATGCCCGCAAAGTCATCTCCTCTACTGGCTCAGTCATAAGTCTGATCAGGGGTGGCAATTCTCTCATGTTGGGTGTTTGCCGTCCATCTTCTGACTTCATATTGTCTTCCACTTCTGACTTCATATTGTCTTTCTTTTTCACTTCACATTGTCTTTCTTCTTCACTTCACCTTGTCTTTCTTCTTCACTTCACATTGTCTTTCTTCTTCACTTCACATTGTCTTTCTTCTTCACTTCACATTGTCTTTCTTCTTCACTTCACGTCTTTCTTCTTTACTTCACATTGTCTTTCCCTTCTGGTACTGGCTCTAGTGGACGGGGACAAGCCTGGTTTCAGTTCAATGTGGACCAGAGGCCTGTTTAGGGAAAGAACAAGGGGGTTTTGTTCAGCCCATATACCAGAGGTGTCTATGATTCCTGGAGGTAGTGAGGGTGCATCCATGAGGTCCTTAACAACAAATAACCTCCATTCTACCTCTTTTGGGACAGATACAGATATGATTCAGAGGCTATGTGGGAGGTCAAGAACTGTGCTACCGTTTGGAGGAACTGGTCAGAAAGATCATTTCTGAACATTGGCACTGGTTATTAAAAGATCCAGTTTTGTCAAGATTCTTACCCTCTAATCCTAGAATAATACATAGAGGAGTTAAGAATATAAAAAGAATCCTAACCGATAACGTCCAAAATATGACTACAGTTAAACCTAATTTTCTAAATCAATTAAAGTTTTTTTTTAGATGTGGCAACTGTAATGCCTGTCGTAACACACAGAGTGAAAAACAGTGCATTAAAGAGTTTACAGTAAATAGAAAGGTATACAAATTATAGGAACTTATAACTTGCCGAACACAGAATGTAATATATATGTTGATCTGTCCATGTGGCCTAAGGTACATAGGTAGAACTACCATGCAATTGTGAATTAGAATATGTGAACACACATATAATATTAAGAGAAAATTTCAACAACATCAAGTCTCCTTACACTTTGAAGAGTTTCATAATTCTGATCCCTCCCTTTTGGAATTTATGGGAATTCAACAAATAAATAGAAATTGGAGGGGGAGCAATTTCATTCAAAATCTAGGCCGAACTGAGATGAGGTGGATATTTGAGCTTAACACCCTCGTTCCTAATGGACTGAATAACGATTTTGAGATTTGTCATTTTTTGGATTAGATGTCTCTTTATAAGTTATATATATTTTTAGAAAAGAGGGTATGGAGCAACTATCTACCTAGATCTAAAATATACCATATGTTAGAGTTATGTATATATAAGATAGTATGCACTGATGGGACTTCACTATGTCACTTTAAGAATTTATGTGTGTGATGGATCCAGTGTGGAAATGAATATAATTCAATAAGTATATTATTAACAACTATTCTGAAATTTTAATATTGTTAACATATGTATTCTATTTTCTCTTTCTCCATAAAAAATCATGTAAAAAGGAAATATCATGCAATACAAAGGAAATATATGAAAAATATGCTGGATTGTAAATGTATTTTATTAATTGTGTATAAATATTTGTTTTAATTTGATTACATGTAAATTAATTTTATGTGTGACATACAAAGAGTTTATATGTCCTTAGGGATGTATGTATAAACTTGCGCATAAGGAGTTAAATCCCCATGAAAAACGAAGGTGAAGCAGCTTTTCATTTACAATATGATATGCTTGCTGATCCGGTTGGTTTCTCTGGGACACCATATATATGCAAATTAGGACTGAAAGATCGAACCAATTACATTTGAGACTGGTCACATAAAAATCTGTACAAGTGAGAACGGACTCCAGCACATCACGTCCTGACGAAGCCGTCTGAGAACGGCGAAACGCGTAGACAGAAGCGTGATTACGCAAAGGTGGAGGCGGAGTCTGAATGCGAGCCGGGATCACGGAACAGCCACTATTGAATTTTCATCTGCCGACCCGGAACCTGCTAACAAGAGCCTCACTGAACTCCATCTACACAGGAGACATCTCCCTCAGGGTCCCCCTCCCGCCCGGCTCTGGAAAGGGGAAAAGGGGTAAAACTTACCTTTTTCCAGCGCTGGGCGGGGAGATCTCTGTCTCCGATCCTCCTCCG
The DNA here is from genome assembly GCF_036172605.1 of Pelobates fuscus. Lineage (NCBI taxonomy): Eukaryota > Metazoa > Chordata > Amphibia > Anura > Pelobatidae > Pelobates > Pelobates fuscus. The sequence continues at coordinate 144,818,704 of NC_086318.1, forward strand.
TTCCGCCCCATCGGCTGAATGCGCATGCGCGGCAAGAGCTGCGCGCGCATTCAGCCGGTCGCTTTCCTATGGACGCTTTCGTGCTCTCACTGTGATTTTCACATTGAGAATCACGCAAGCGCCTCTAGCGGCTGTCAATGAGACAGCCACTAGAGGATTAGGGGGAAGGCTTAACCCATTAATAAACATAGCAGTTTCTCTGAAACTGCTATGTTTATAAAAAAAATGGGTTAACCCTAGCTGGACCTGGCACCCAGACCACTTCATTAAGCTGAAGTGGTCTGGGTGCCTAGAGTGGTCCTTTAATTCATGTAGAACAAAGCAACTTCTCACAGTTTTTTTGTTGTTTTTTTCAGAACAAACTCATTGATTAACTGATCTTTAAGAAAATCGGCAACAAGGCTATATGCATTTTCAAATTATACAGGAAAATCAAAAATATCCACATCAATATCTGGGTTTAGATTTTTTTTTTTTTTCAACATTTCAATGTCTGCAAAATCATTCCCTGTTAATTTTAATTAACCACATGTCCATCAGCATCAAGGACAGGCAGACCAGGTTGGGCTCTGAGGGGCAAAATTTTAGCACCAGACCTAGCCCTAAGGACATATCAGTGACTAGTGGAGGCTTTTTGGTGGGGGTAGATTTAGGGACTGAAGCCAGTGTAGCAATCATTAAACAACTTTTCAGAACACCGTTTTAACCAATCTGGCTGCTTTTTAACTACTTGCTGCCAGGCGTCAATGTAAGGAAACTGATTAAGATGGCCTGGGGACCCAGTTACTAGAGCATGAACCTGAGCAATTAAGTCCAAACTACCTTCAGAGGGCCAACCAGAACAAATAACGGGCCAAAATGATCAACCGTTTAGGATACATTTTAACCCCATAATCGTCTCTATAAAATTATTGACCACACAATCAAGGGGCCCAAGGATTCTGATCTTCCCTCTCCCATAATGCCAGATAATAGAATCAATCAGGCAACCAATGCAAACAAGTTCCTTTAACAGAACAAACCTGCTTTCAGTTATTATGCAAGCTGGAAGTTTTACTCAAACCCCCACTCAGGCACCCCTCCCTCTCTACAGACAGTACAAGCCTGCAGCTTGAAAGTTCCCTTATCAGTAAAGTATTTCACATTGCCTGACCAAAGCCCACACTGAATGAGAGCAGCCAAACACACCCCAACTCACATCACACCCAGCCATACATATATAAACATACCCAATACCAGAAGTAACAGTGCCATCTATTCAGATAGTGGAGGGTGATCAGGCCTCCCTTCTCTTCTACGGAAGAGGTCAGATTGCATATGCATGTACTACCAAACACAGGACTGGAGCCTTACCATGAATTAGACGTTTGCTTGTTGCGCGACGTGGAAAGCAGTCCCTGGTGTGTCCTAGGCCATACTGAAGGAGCGGAACACAGAGAAACGCAAGGAACTTTTTCTGGACAATTGGTCCAGCAGGCGCCAAAGTCACTTGGGAAAATCCAGACCCGCTCCAGGGCATGCCTTATCAACTGGGTCCCGGTTCTTTTTTTTATTTCCCAGCCAATCGCACCAAAATGTGGTAACCTACTCGAGCCAGAGATGAAACAAGGACACTCCAAAGGACTCCAGAAACAGGTCGTTGAAGAACAAAGGGTCTTTATTAGTTTGCAGCTGCAAAGTCCCAGCACCTTTATCATAAACTGTGATGTAATTCCAGTAAAATACAAGTTTAGCAGGCTAAGATTGCCACAAGGCATATGTATGTATATGTGTTTGTAGTATCAGTTAGTTAATTACACGTAGCTAAGATACTGTTATCACTGTACTGACCAGGTGCAGGAATGTAAGAACTGGAATTACGCGTCCCTCTCCTTTGTATCAGATGAGCCACGTGGTTAGACCGGATGGATGAGTTTAGACTCTATTTATTAAATAGGTTAAGGGTATGTGTGGGTGTAGTTAATTGTGGGAGGAGCTACAGTGCTATATAAGGAATGTACTCTATGTATTCAGTACTCAGACTTTGCTGTATTTTGGTGACGCTAGTCCCTCTGAGTCCCGATCGGTGATCCAATAAAGAATCTCTTCCTTCCTGAAGAAACCTGTGTCCATCTCTCTGTGCTTGGCTTCCGTCAGTTTCTCCGGTATCATTTGGTGCATTGGCCGGGAAGCTCATCGTTCAACGGTAGCTGAGAGGCAGAGGCGTGAGACGGTCTATCTTTGCCCACGTTCTCTACGGCTGCACCCCTGAACTTCTGCGTGGACCTCCCTTCGTCTCGGCGCCACTGGTCTGTTGTCCAGGAGATCATCGGCCTCTACGTGAGAAGTGCTGGGGTGTCCCCGTCGATGAGTGTGAACTCAGGTTCAGGAACGAGGAGGTAAGACAACTGCTGTTTTAGACGGCAGGACCCACTAGGGGTATACCGATTGTGCGGTAGGCCCAAAGGGGTTTTGAATCTGTGTATCTGCCCCCTCTGTCGGAGGGAAGGAGCGAAGGCGCACCGCTCGATCGAACGCTCTTTAGTCAGACCGTTTGATTTGGTTAGTCAGGCGGGGTCCTGGTGTAAATAGCCCTAGCCGGACACCGGTGTCTTGTCTAGACTAGCGTTCTAGGGTGTATATTACGTTCGCTAGGTCGGAGGGACCGGGAGACTAAGCGGCGCCTGTGTAAATTCGGTTCGCTAGTTCTCATCCTATCTGGGCTAAGTGGGAAGGCGTGTAAATTTGGAACCCACTAGACTTTTGATAGTGCGACTAAGAGGCGCCTGTGTAAATTCGGTTCTCTAGCTCGCTATATATGTGGTGATTGGGCAGTGTGGCTAACCAAAACGGGTGTATATAGTTTTAGGTAGTCCATTCAAGGTACTGGCCAATAGTTTAGTTGGGAATTGTAAATGTGTTAACGATTGTTTTAGTAAAGTGTATATCTTGTTAGATAGCGCGAGCTCAGCCGTCTAGCGAGAGTGTTAATAGTGTGTTGCTGTATTATAGTGCACGGTACCATAACCCTGTATATTTACTGACATTATATAATAAGTACTAATCATTGTCGTCCATTGCATGTTTAACACCATAACCACTAATAATTGTATTGTGACCTTAACTTGTGCTTTGACCTATGCTAACCGTACTGTAACCGCTATTTGTAAAAGACGATGTTACTGGGGTGTGTTATAGACGGGTAATTCGTATATAGAGAATTATAGCGTGGGTGACTGTATAGTTACGCCAAAGGGCATAATATTGATTATATAGTGACTGGTGTAACAGCTGTGTGTGTACGGGAATTCCCTGAGTGTTTATTGTTATTGTGTACGTTTCACTTGGTAACCGTACCACGTGGTGCTGTTGCCAGAGGAAACGGGTGTGACTGTTGAATAGTACGCGTGTATAGTATTCGTTGTCGACGACGTTCCATTGTTAAGTATGGGTGCGTCGCAGTCAACGATTCCGGATCCCTTAGGATGTATGGTTAAGAATTTTAAAAAGGGATTCAAAGTTTGTGATTTTGGGGTAAAGATGTCTCCTGTACGTTTGGTCACTTTGTGTACTAGGGAGTGGCCTACTTTGGTTGCGGCATGGCCGCCACGTGGCAGTTTGGATCTAACTCTGGTACAGCGCTTACACGTGGCTGTATCAGGTAGGCCTGAACTTTACGGCCAGTTTCCTTATATTGACTGTTGGAGACAGGCCGTAAATGACTCGCCAAAATGGCTCCAGACATGCCACGAGGAGCAGTGTCGCCTCATGGTAGCTAGGACTTGCTCGTCCACTAGGACTGGTGTTAGGCCCATTTTGGACACGCCCCCTGAGTCCGAGATCCCTTTGCCGCCCCCTTACTTTCCGTTAAGAAGAAGTGACGCAAACGCAGGAAGTCCTGCACCCCTCCCCTCATTACCCTCATCCACTTCCGCTTCCTCCTCCAGTACAGGATCCACCCCCCCTCATACTAAATCTCCCCTTCCGGAACCAGAATCCACCCCCATTAGAAACGAATATCCTGATTTGGCGCCACTTCAGACTTCCGGTCAAGCTTCATCTAGCTCGGCTCGAAGTGTTTTATTTACGACCTTTTCCCAAAACCGACCTCCCACATCCCCATACCCTATCTCTCCCCGACCGGAACCCATGACTGACGCCTCTCTACGTAGCCCCATCCAAACCCGACAGTTGACTGGTGCCCAACAATTAAAGCACTATCAGATGCCTCTTCGTCTGAATCCCGGGTCAGCTTATATCGATGCCGCAGGTCAAATGGCACACGCTGACCCAGTCTTCGTATATGTCCCATTTACCACAACCGATCTTTTAAACTGGAAGACCCATAATTCCTCGTATACTGAGAAACCACAAGCTATGACTGATCTGTTCACCTCAATAGTACAGACGCATAATCCGACATGGGCTGATTGCCAGCAGTTACTAATGACTTTATTTAACAATGAGGAAAGGACAAGAATAAATCAAGCAGCCATTAAAGCATTAGAGGATAGAGCCCGTGCTTTGAACCAAGCCAATCCAGCAGCATGGGCCGCGACACACTATCCCAACACCGATCCCGATTGGAACGTAAATGGTGCTGATATGGTTCAACTCAGAGCCTATAGAGACGCTATAATTGCTGGCATGAAAGCCGGAGGAAAGAAAGCCATTAACATGTCGAAGACAGTTGAGGTGATCCAGAAAAGCGATGAAGCGCCCAGTGTCTTTTATGACCGATTATTGGAGGCATACCGCTTGTATACCCCCTTTAATCCGGAAGACGCAGACAATTCCCGAATGGTTAACTCCGCCTTTGTCAGCCAAGCATACGGAGATATTAAGCGCAAGCTACAAAAGTTAGAAGGGTTTGCAGGTATGTCCATCACCCAACTAATGGAGGTAGCAAATAAGGTCTATATGAACAGGGATACAGAAAGTAAGAAAGAGGAAGAGCGCAAGATGCGTAAAAAGGCTGATATGCTAGCGGTAGCGATCGCAGGCGTAGATAAACGGGGCCCAGATAGAGGCAATAATAGATGGAGTAGGGAGCCTTTGAGTAGGGATCAATGCGCGTATTGCAAGGAAGAAGGGCATTGGAGGAACGAATGTCCGCAAAGAGAGCAGTACGAGAGAGACCAACCCAGGGCAGGCTACGGAAACTTTAGAGGTAGAGCGAGAGGTAGAGGAGGCCCCGGAGGGAGTAATGGTTATAGAGGGAGTAATGGGAACAGAGGAAGTGTTAGGGAAGACAGGTATATTCCAGCAGCGCAAAGGTCCCGCGATAGAGAAGGTAGGGACTTTGTAGGATTGGCTGACACTGTCATGGAGGACTATTGATACCGACCGGGCTCCATCCCCCTTGGTCGAGCGGAGCCTATGGTCGATGTATCAATAGGGGGGAAAAGGAGTGCGTTCATGATCGACACTGGTGCTGAACATTCAGTGGTGACTAATCTAGTTGCTCCTCCATCTGGAAGGACTATTACTGTGATAGGAGCAACTGGAAGAAGTGCTGAAAAACCGGTTCTTAAAAGTCGACTCTGTACATTGGGAGGCCACGTAGTAAAACACCAATTCCTTTATATGCCTGAATGTCCAGTCCAATTGCTGGGACGTGATATGCTATCAAAATTACAAGCGCAGATTACGTTCCTACCAAATGGAACAACATCCTTAAAGTTTAATGGACCTTCAGGTATTATGACTTTATCCGTACCAAAGGAAGAAGAGTGGCGACTTTATACAGTGTTGACTAGCCAAAACCCTAGGAGTGATGAGACATTGTTTAACATACCAGGAGTTTGGGCAGAGAACAACCCACCAGGACTGGCCCGCAATATTCCACCAATAAAAATTGAACTGAAACATGGGGTTTATCCAGTGAGCCTAAGACAATATCACATTCCGCAGAAGGCTAAGAAGAACATCCAATCCTATCTGGATAAGTTCATACGGTATGGTATCCTAAAATTCTGTACTTCCCCCTGGAACACCCCATTGCTGCCTGTTCAAAAGCCCGGTACAGATGAGTATCGACCTGTACAGGACTTAAGAGCAGTCAATGATGCGGTTGTTAGCATACATCCAGTTGTACCCAATCCATATAACCTGCTTGCTTTAATTCCGGGCGGGGCTACTTACTTCACAGTCTTAGATCTCAAAGATGCCTTCTTTTGCCTCCGAATTGCCGCAGAAAGCCAATGTATTTTCGCTTTCCAATGGGAGAACGCTGTAACGGGCTCAAAACGCCAAATGACTTGGACAAGACTGCCCCAAGGGTTTAAAAATTCACCTACCCTATTTGGTTCAGCTCTAAGTCAAGATCTACTGGATTTCGAGTCTATCCCAGGAGAATGTGTATTGTTACAATATGTAGATGACTTGTTGATAGCAGCAGTTACAAAAGAAAAATGTCAGCAAGCAACGCACGATCTACTACATATTCTCTGGAAGGCAGGATACAAGGTGTCCAGGAAGAAGGCTCAGTTGTGTTTGCCAACTGTCAAGTATCTGGGATTCCATATCTCTGAAGGTCAAAGGATTATGGGGCCAGAGAGAAAAGAAGCTGTCTGCCAAATACCAATACCCAAGAATAGAAGACAAGTGCGAGAATTCTTGGGGGCAGCAGGCTTCTGTAGGATATGGATTCCCAGCTATGCGATACTGGCAAAACCTCTGTACGCAGCCATCAAAGGTACAGAGCACGACCCCTTCTTATGGACCCAAGAACAGCAAACGGCATTTGAAGATGTGAAGAAGGCTTTGATGAGTGCCCCAGCATTAGGTCTACCTGATCACACACGACCATTCTACTTATATGTACACGAGCAAAGAAGAATGGCTGTGGGAGTATTGACACAGTACTTGGGATCATGGCAAAGACCTGTTGCCTACATGTCTAAGCAACTGGATGCAGTGGCCAGCGGACTTCCACCTTGTCTAAGAGCCGTAGCTGCAGCCGCCCTGCTAGTAGCTGAAGCCGATAAACTCACTCTGGGTCAAGAACTTTATGTACGAGTCCCACATGCAGTACAGACGTTGTTGGATTACAAAGGAAATCATTGGTTTAGTAACAGCCGTATGACCAAGTATCAAGCAATGTTGTGTGAAAACCCAAGAGTGCATTTAGAGACTGTAAACACCTTAAATCCAGCTACCCTTTTGCCGCAACCTACTGAAAGTCAACATGATTGTTTGGAAGTAATGGATGAAGTATTTTCAAGTAGACCAGATCTTCGTGATTTTCCCATCCAGAACCCCGATGTTCAATATTACACCGACGGCAGTAGTTATGTGAAAGAAGGGATCCGCTATGCAGGATATGCAGTGACAACAATAGACAAGGTGATAGAAGCTCGGCCACTGGCGAAAGGAACATCAGCACAAAAGGCAGAATTAATAGCACTAACACGAGCGTTACAATTGGCTGAAGGTTTAAGAGTAAATATCTATACGGACTCTAAGTATGCGTTTTTAACCACTCATGCCCACGGAGCTTTGTATAAAGAAAGAGGACTACTGAATTCAGAAGGCAAAGAAATCAAGTACGCAGCTGAAATCCTACAACTATTGGAAGCAGTGTGGGAGCCGAAAGAAGTCGGTATCATACATTGTCGAGCGCATCTGAGAGGAGATGGTGATGTAACCAAGGGAAATCGGATGGCAGATAGTGCAGCTAAGCGTGCTGCTGAATCAGGAAGACAGGAGTATGTGGGGCATATAGCTGCTCTTATACCAACTCCACTGTCCCAATGGACTCCAGTTTATACAGCTCAAGAAGAGGAGTGGTTAAAGACTGAACCGGGAAAGTATTTGGAGAACAAGTGGTATCAGCTAGAAGATGGAAGAATAGTCATACCAGCATCACTAGCGGTAGAAATTGTCCAAAATTATCACAACGGGACACATTCTGGGAGAGACAGTACTGAAGAATCTCTCAGGAAACATTTCTACATACCAAGATTGTCCAACTTGACTCAGGCCATTGTACGCAGATGTGTAACGTGTGCTAAGAATAATGCAAGACAAGGACCAGTAAAGCCACCAGGAGTCCAGTTTATGGGGGGACTCCCCATGTCCGATCTACAAATAGACTTTACAGTAATGCCTAAATCGGGTGGACATCGTTACCTGTTGGTAATTGTGTGCACCTATTCAGGCTGGGTAGAAGCATGTCCTACTCGTACAGAGAAAGCAGGAGAAGTTGTAAGATTCCTGCTACGAGAAATAATACCCCGATATGGACTACCCTGTTCTATAGGATCGGACAATGGTCCAGCTTTTGTTCATCAGTGCCTACAACAACTGACTCATATGCTTGGTATAAAGTGGAGGCTTCATACTGCATATAGACCCCAGAGTTCTGGTAAGGTAGAGAGAATGAATAGAACTATAAAGAACCAGTTGGCTAAAATGTGTCAGGAAACCCAACTTAAGTGGAACGTTCTCTTACCCATAGCTTTATTGCGAATCCGCAGTACCCCTACCAGAAGGATGGGCCTCTCTCCTTTTGAAATCATGTATGGGCGACCACCTCCCGTACTTGGTAACTTAAGGGGGGACTTGAGTCAGTTGGGAGAAGGAATTACCCGGCAGCAGGTTGTAGAGTTGGGTAAGACTATGGAGGAGGTACAGAAATGGGTACAAGATAGATTACCTGTGAATATTTATCCCCCTGTTCATAGTTATCATCCAGGAGACCAAGTGTGGATTAAAGAGTGGAATAATGTACCGTTAGGGCCCAAGTGGAGAGGTCCTTATGTTGTTCTTTTGTCTACCCCTACAGCGATAAAAGTAGCCGAAGTAACTCCGTGGATACATCACTCCAGGGTTAAACCAGCAGCAGTCGATTCTTGGCAAATTACAGCAGATCCAGAGAATCCCTGCAAGATCCGGTTGAAACGCACTACTCAGTCGGAGTAACGAGGAATTATTGTGGATTACAAATTTTATTGTTACAGGTGTGAGTGAGAAGGCCATAATAAAGCCTGTCCGCTTACCAACACATAGTGTATAAGCCAGGAAAGTCTCGAAGGGACACCTGTGAAGACGAGCAGAACTCCATTCCCTGCAGCCCTCACATCCTGGAAGCTGAGGTTCCATCGCACGGACGAAGACTGAGGATGACGGCGAAAGATGTGCTTTTGATTGTGTTTATTTATATGTGTTTTTATATTCAGGAAGGTAGAGGTACCGACACTCCTAGCTGTGAGGTATGCATTAAGACTACGAGAACAGGTAACCATATTTCCCAAACCCTAATTTGGCATTCACAATACGAATGTAAAGGAGAGGTATCAAGATGTAGATACCTAAATATAGACTATAGTGTGTGCCATTTAGGAGTAGGAGAACCTAAGTGCTTCAGTCCAGAGTATCAACCTCGTACAATTTGGTTGACTCTCAGGAATGGAGATCCTCAGGGGACCCTAATTAATAAGACGGTGTTAGAATCCGTACATTCTTCGGGTGTTCTGCTATTTGATGCATGTAAGGCGATATCAAGTGGTAGAAAACCGTGGAATGTATGTGGGGATCTTAGATGGGAGAGGACGTATGGGTCTAATGATAAATATATTTGTCCCAGTAGTAAAAATAAATATGTGAGTCCTAGATGCCCAAATAAAGACTATAACTTTTGTCCATATTGGTCTTGTGTGGGGTGGGCGACTTGGGGACAGACAGTAGATAAAGACATGATAGTGACTAAGTTGCCGACTAGCCCTTATTGTAAGTCTATGGAATGCAACCCAGTCCATATACTTATTAATAACCCCGACAAGTTCCTAGATAAGTATGGAAATTTATTTGGGTTTCAGATATACGGGACGGGTTTAGATCCTGGGACATTATTGTTTATAGGAATAGAGACTGATACGGTATCCTCCCAGACTCATCAAGTATACCATTCCTTTTATGAAGAGATGAGTATAGATAATAAGATCCCCCATAACGCTAAAAACCTGTTCATTGACCTAGCTGAAAGTATTGCCGGTAGTCTTAATGTTACCAACTGCTATGTGTGTGGAGGTACTAACATGGGAGACCAATGGCCTTGGGAAGCAAAGGAGGTAATGTCCGGTTCTGAGGCAGTTGACCAACTAATATCTACACAAGCCGATTATCATTTGAGTGTTAGAGGTAAATCTGAGTGGAGATTAAAGACCTCCATCATAGGTTATGTTTGCATAGCAAGGAAAGGAATAATGTATAATACTTCTGTAGGAGAATTAACTTGTCTAGGGCAAAAAGCTTATGATGATGATACAAAGAATACAACTTGGTGGTCGGCTTCAAATGTCTCAGAACCATCTAACCCGTTTGCTAGATATGCCAGTTTAAAGGATGTGTGGTTTGATTTATCCATCACATCTACCTGGAGAGCCCCAGCAAATTTGTACTGGATCTGTGGTAAGAAAGCCTATTCGGAGTTGCCACAGGACTGGGAAGGGGCATGTGTGTTGGGTATGCTCAAACCATCCTTCTTCTTGTTACCGATTGAAACAGGTGAGACTTTAGGTGTTAAAGTGTATGATGTGAATCATAGGAAGAAAAGGGGACCCTTAGAGATAGGCACCTGGGAAGATAATGAATGGCCTCCCCAGCGTATCATAGATTATTATGGGCCAGCCACGTGGGCAGAAGATGGTACCTTTGGTTATAGAACCCCAATTTATATGCTCAACCGTATTATAAGATTACAGGCGGTGGTTGAGATTATTACTAATGAGACCTCACAAGCACTCAATCTTCTAGCGAAGCATAATACCAGGATGAGGACAGCAGTGTACCAAAATAGATTAGCCTTGGATTACCTTTTGGCAGTAGAGGGAGGTGTATGTGGGAAGTTTAACCTGAGCAATTGCTGTCTTCAAATAGATGACGAAGGGCAAGCAATAGCTGAGCTTACTAGCCATATGGTTAAACTAGTGCATGTGCCTACTCAGGTATGGAAAGGGTACAATCCAAGTAGTTGGTTTGGTAGCTGGTATGAGTGGTTTGGAGGGCTTAAGGCAGTGGTAGGTGGAGTCCTACTGATTTTACTGTTGTGTCTACTCCTACCGTGTCTTATACCCTTAGTAGTTAGGTCTGTGCAAAGCCTGATAGGAAGTATAGCAGAGAGGAAGGCTGCTGCACAGATAATGGCGATATATAAGTATAAGGCTCTAGATCAAGGAGAACCAATGCAGGAAGATGAGTGTTAAAAGATTCACATCATAAGATAAGTCTGGTCTGGTTCATGGTAACCTGAGGTATATGCAAACCAAGGTTAAGTGATGCCTCAAGTAATTGTGAAATATCAGAGGCATCAAAGGGGGGAATGTGATGTAATTCCAGTAAAATACAAGTTTAGCAGGCTAAGATTGCCACAAGGCATATGTATGTATATGTGTTTGTAGTATCAGTTAGTTAATTACACGTAGCTAAGATACTGTTATCACTGTACTGACCAGGTGCAGGAATGTAAGAACTGGAATTACGCGTCCCTCTCCTTTGTATCAGATGAGCCACGTGGTTAGACCGGATGGATGAGTTTAGACTCTATTTATTAAATAGGTTAAGGGTATGTGTGGGTGTAGTTAATTGTGGGAGGAGCTACAGTGCTATATAAGGAATGTACTCTATGTATTCAGTACTCAGACTTTGCTGTATTTTGGTGACGCTAGTCCCTCTGAGTCCCGATCGGTGATCCAATAAAGAATCTCTTCCTTCCTGAAGAAACCTGTGTCCATCTCTCTGTGCTTGGCTTCCGTCAGTTTCTCCGGTATCAAAACAACACACTGTAGTGGGCACTGGTTTGTTTCCAAACAAAGAATATATACTCAAAGAGTATGGTTACATCCAATTATTAAACTAAAACTTATCTCTTACACATGTTATCTAATAGTGGGCATTCCTGACATGCCACACATGCACCCTGGTCCAAGATTGTTGCACAGTAGTTTTAACCATGTGAGTACTGAACTTTTTTTGAACATCCTGTAGCTTCTACCACAATGGTACCCGAATCGTTCCTTTAAAGGTACACTCAGGGCCGCCATCAGAAATTTTGGGGCCCCTGACAAAGCACAAGGTCTGGGCTCCCCTCCCCTTCCCTCTCCCCCCGGGCCCGCCCACGCCCTACCTAGTCCACTGACAATGATGCAGGACTGAATGTGGTGTGTATAGTGGAAGTGAATTAGAATGTGTGTAATGGATGTACTGTTTGTGTGTATTAGATACTGTTTGTGCATGCAGAGTGTGTGTTTGTGTTGCGGATGCAGTGTGTATAGTGAACGCAGAGTGTGTTTGAGTAGTGGATGTAGTGTGTGTACAGTGATGTAGTGTGTGTTTGTGTAGTGGATGTAGTGTTTGTGTGTACTAGATGAAATGTGTTTAGTGGATGCAGTGTCTGTAGTGGATGTAGTGTGTGTATTAGACGCAGTGTCTGTGTATAGTGAATGCAGAGTGTTTCAATTTGTGGTGGATGTAGTGTGTGTACTGTGAATACAGGACATTTTTGTAGTGGATGCTGTGTGTACAGTTAATGCAGAGTGTGTGTTATTGTAGTGAATGCAGACAGTGTGTTAATGTGTAGTGAATGCAGTGTGTGTGTCAGTGTAGTGAATGCAGAGTGTGTGTTAGTGTGTAATGAATGCAGAGTGTGTGTTAGTCTGTAGTGAATGCAGAGTGTGTGTTAGTGTAGTGAATGCAGTGTGTGTGTGTGTTGTATTAGTGTATGCAGTGTGTGTTAATGTATGCAGTGTGTGTATTGTATTGGTGTATGCAGAGTGTGTATTGTGTTAGTGTATGCAGTGTGTGTGTTAGTGTATGCAGTGTGTGTATTGTATTGGTGTATGCAGTGTGTGCATTGTGTTAGTGTATGCAGTGTGTGTGTTAGTGTATGCAGTGTGTGTATTGTATTGGTGTATGCAGTGTGTGTGATGTGTTAGTGTATGCAGTGTGTGTATTGTATTGGTGTATGCCATGGCAATGCTCAGAAGGCCGTGGGTATCGCAAGAGTTATTAGAAGAGAAGAGAAGAAGCTGTGTGCTGGGCCCCCTCTGCGGTAACAGGGAGCCGGGGGCCCGCGGCTGGACACATAGATAAGGAATATCTATGTGTGCAGAGAGGGAAAGTGGGTCCGGGACTGCCGTTATGGTTGTCACCCCCTGATGGCGGCCCTGGGTACACTGTATGCACCCAGACCACTTCAGCTGATTGAAGTGGTCTGGGTGCAATGCCCCATGTCTGAGAAACTGCAATAATTACCTCTGAGGGTTAACTCCTCCTCTAGTGGCTGTCTCCTCTGATGCTGGACGTCCTCACGCTCTGCATGAGGACCTCCAGCGTCAGATTTTTCCCCATAGGAAAGCATTGAATAATTCTTTCCTATATGGAATCCTAATGCAAGCACGGCCATTGCATCCACCCAGAACTATGACAAGGCTTTAAATGTGTTTGTATTCTTACATATTTTTATATGTATTCATACTCATTGTAAAAAGAGAGTTTGTTGAGCACAACAATGTAATTATTTTTTATTTATTTTTTTTATTTTGAAGATTCAAAAGATGTATACAAAGTTTTAACAATAGTGTATGATCAACAAAAAGACAATTGTGTCGGTACATCTTGTTATATTTCAACATGTTGTTAAACATAGCACATAAAGTTTCATTTCAATTATACAGCTGTACTTCCAGCTAATGGATCATTAATAGTGGTATCAGCATTTGTGTAGAAATATGGGTTGTGTGAACTCCTACAGTGATTTAAATCGGGTGTTCCTTACGCAGATTTTGTTTGCATGTGTGTTTTGGGAGGTTGGAGAGTACTCTCTGGTGTTGTCAATTTATTCTCGTTTTTGTGAATTGGGTCCAAGGATCCCAGATTTTAGAGAAATATTGGTAGTTCTTAGATTTGGCGTATGTCACCCCCTTTATTTGTTTGATATCTTCTACTCTGAGGATCCACTCTCTAATTGTTGGTGCTTGTGTCTGCTTCCAGTATTTGGGAATTAGTTGCGTGGCCGCCATGACTAGGTGTTTGAAGAGAATAGTTTGTTCTCTGCGTAAACCTAGTGGTGTTATTAGGAAGATGAAATGTTGCGGTGCAAGTAATAATTTGGTGTCTATAATTAGTTGGATGAGTGTACAAATTCTGCTCCAGAATTTTGCTATAATCGGGCAGAGCCACCAGATGTGTGAGTGGTTTGCCTCTGTGTGATGGCATTTCCAGCATTCGCTCTTTTCTGAATTGTATATTTTCTGAATTTTTACTGGTGTGTAGTGCCAGCGTGTAATGCGCTTGTAGTTACTTTCTTGAGCTATAGTAGAGGTAGTCGACTTGTGTATCGACTGGAATATAGCTCGCCATTGTTGTTGTGTGAACTCTATTTGTAATTCTTCTGCCCATTTTAAGGTACATTTGGGGGGTTCTAGGTCTTGTGCGTCTCTGATCACCTTGTACATAGTAGATAAGATCTTTTTTTGTGTGCTGGTGATTTAGGCACAACTGTTAGGGCTCGAGTCCCTTTAGGAACTAGTGCCTGGTTTTTAATAAAGTGAAGTGACTGGGTGTAATGTGACTGTGGGGGTTTCGCTAGGCAATATTTGTTGTAGAGTTTTCAGTTTGTTATCTACAGTCACGTCTCGTAGTAGCAATGTTTTACCCTTATGGTATTTGTTGTAGGTTATATCCGAGTGTCCTCTTTGGAATCCCGGATTGTTTGTGAGCGGGTATAATGGGGAGGGATATGGTGAGATTGATGTAGTTTTAGCTAGCTTGTGCCAGGTTTGGAGTGTGGCCTTGATTGTGGGATGTGAGTTTATGTGGGACTGAGATTGTGTTTGGTTCCTGAGTAGCCATGGGCGGACCTGTAAAGGGATATCTGAGAATGTGTTTTCCAAGTGGACCCATTGTTGTGTCGGTTTTGGTTTGGCCATTCATATATTCTACATAAGTGGATTGCCTTGTAATATGTTTCAATGTCCGGTAAATTTAACCCTCATTTCTCTCTGTTTTTGATTAGCGTCGCATACGCAATTCTTGGATGTGTGTAGGACCACATAAAGCTTGTGAGTATAGATTTGACCTTGGTGAAAAAACTGTGAGGTAGCGTTATTGGAAGCGTTTGTAGGACATACAGTAGTCTAGGTAAGACATTCATTTTTATGATATTGAACCATCCAAAGCAGGGTTTAACAACAATGTAATTATGGGGATCATAATCAAGAGTTAAGATAGAGATGATCCAGCCTATAGCAAACACTGCTAAATTTCAAGGGACACTGTAAGCACACTCTTAATGTTGTGATTTTGGTGCATAGATCCGGTTTCTTCAGTCTGATGAATGTAAACATTTCCATTGGTGAGAAAGAACAATGTTTACATTTGTTAATCTAGGCTGCCTCTAGTGGCTGTCAAACATGAAGAATTTCATTTATTGAAAGTCTGAACTTCAAAGTGCCTCTAGTGTCTAAACTGGGAAATTACCATGCATGCCAAGTAGGTCCATAATGCTGCTCTATGAAATGCATTGTTTTAAACCAGAAACCATCTGAATGGATGATCTCAGAAGATGAGTGGCTGCCCAATTGAAGAGACTGTCCAGTGCTAGATTAAAGATAAGTTAAAATAAAATGTTCTTTATTTTATGGGGGAGGAAGTGATCTAAACCAGAGGAACTGGTATTAAAACTAATATATTTAGTTTCACTAGAGCACCAATCTCTAAATATATATTTAAAAAAATGCTTTTACTCACTGTAGCAAGTCTTCCTCTAGCAGAGATCCCAACATGGAAAAACTGATTTCAGGGAGGTGGCCACCTATTTTCAGGTAGGAGGCTTTACGAGCTACTGTGCCCCCCCAATCTCGGGAGATGCACTGATAGTGGGGCAATAGTGTCCGTAAAGGAGCGTATGGGCTGTTATTTGGGGGCTAGGAAATGTAGTGCGGGATAAGGGCTGTAGAAGGGTGGTTAGGGACTGAAGTATGTGAATGGCTGCAGTTGGGGAAAAGAACTCTAGTTGGGCATGCGGTCTGTAGTGGGGGGTACAGACTGTAGTCAGGGAATATGGACTGTAGTGGGGGGTATGGACTGTAGTCAGGAAATATGGACTGTAGCAGGGGAGGACGGACTGTAGTCAGGGAATATTAGCTGTAGGTTTGAGGTCTTAAAGAGGGATTACAGGCTGTATTAGGGGTTACTAAGGGTTGCACTTGGGGTGACCGAGGCTGTAGTGGGAGGGTAGGGGCACCAATAGGGAAATCCTAGTGCAAACGCGGCTATTTCCGCATAGGCACATTAAGTGTCCTCCGAGGATCGTTGGTGCTGGACCCAGAAAAGGTAAGTCACAGAATGGGTTACTAACCCCTTCTGTACCTGGGGGGGGGGGGATCCTTGGAAAGAAAAGTGGGGTAATGAGAGTGGGACAGAAAGGTCACATCAAACAGAACCCAGTGGAGCGCTAATTCAATAGTCTAAACTCACCCTTTGAAAAAAGGGGTATGCCAAACGAGAAAATCTAGAGGAAAAAATATAAAATGGGAACAATGGTGCAGTATATCTGGACTGGATGTTCTTTAAACAGAGCTGTATATATGACAAACTCACATGGTTTAGAGCCAGGCAAAGATAGGCTCAGGTCATAAACGCAGGGGTATTTTAAAGCAAATACCAAGCTTGTTCAATAGCTTAATGGTAGTCCTCAGAGAAAGGGAGAGAAAAGGGAACAATGGACCAAAGTCCTAGTGTATTATCTTCACCCAATATGTCAGAAAATCAAATACAAGTACTTGCTTACCTTTAAGAGAGCCAATGTAAACTGGGCTCTCAGTGTGATGGGTATTGTGCCTTTAAGAGGGCACTGCTCTTCTTTGTAAAGCAGGAAAATAGATGCAGGACGTAGGCTCATATAGACAATATAAAATGTCTTTGGGAAATGCTTCCTTGCTCAAGGGGGGGATCCTTGACAGAGGGCGGGAAGCGATAGTGCCAGGAAATTAATTTGCCTTCCTGGGCTGGCACTATAGTTTCCCTCCCTTTAATTTGGACTATGTGCTGACAGTGCCAAGTTAACCCATTTGCCATAATGCAGAAAAACATGTGTCCTCCCTTTCCTCTTCTCTTTATGATTGACCACTCCTCAGCTCATTTTAATTTATATTTCTCCCAGCAGTAGCATATATCCAGTACCAAGGGGGGGGGGGGGGGGTGGGGGTGGAAAGGGCTTGTTATTATCAATCGTATAGTGCCAATATATTACTCAATACAATACCCAGGGTCTTATTATCATTTGTATAGTGCTAGTGAACTACACACTACCACTGCTTTATTATCATTTTATAGTGCCAATATACTACCAAGGGCTTTATTATCATATAGTGCCATGTGCCATATCCACCACCACCACCCCTCTCCCCCCTTCCACTGACTAATGAGGGCTTTATGATCATTTATAAGATAGTGCCAATATATACCCAGAGCTTTATTATCATATTGTGCCAAGTGCCATCCACCACCACCACCCCCCTCACTGACTACCAAGGGCGTTATCATTTATAAGATAGTGCCAATATATACCCAGAGCTTTATTTTCATATAGTGCCATGTGCCATATTCACCACCAAATGTACGCAAGGCTTATGTTGTTTTTTTCTGAAGACTATTTTACCTTAAATAATGAGGCTGTCGAGCATTTATTTGTACATGCTGTGTTTTGTACTATTAATTTAATAAAACAGACTGACGAGTTAGAAGTTCTCTCTATCTTCCTTCTTTGGAACACATGGATACTCTGAAGTTACACTTGCTAATGTTAACAAGATAGGACAAAAACAGACTCATTCAAAGTTTTTGACAATCTTTATTTTATCCGTTTGCAAAGAGATTACAAAATGGAGTGGTAGCACATATGCACAGAAAAGAAATAGTTTACCATTAGATAAACCATGTTTTTTTTTTCAATATATAATCTTTATTTGTTTTATAAAGAAGTGACAAGAAAAGAACCAAATTACACATACAGTATATTACATGGTGTTAGCTTTCGCAAGAACATTATTACCTAGGTTCGCATGTTACATGAAATACACAGATATACAAGCATCGTGGTGGAACATGCCGTTAGGCTCAATAGGTACATAGAATGATACTCAGTTGGAGATAACTGGGGCAGTGAGACATTTGTTACAACATGATATACACTATTGGGCTACAATATACTTTATTGCATCAGTTGATACATGCGTTGGTGGTTGTACAATTTGCGCAATAGCCGGAGAGTAGATAGGAAGGTGTATTGTGTTAAGTGTCATGTACAAGATGTGGATACAACTGGCATATAGCGACGCCAAAATGGTTAGAATGCGCTATAGTGCTTATGTAACATCAAACAGTAGTTAAAGTATTCGTGCCAGATGTTGTGATATTGTGAGAAGGTTATAGAAATTAAAAATGTAAAACGTTGCTTATGAATTCCCAGGAATAGGGAGTGCGGCTGTAACGGCCATATCCTTCTCGCTGCCCCGTATTAATTAGCTGTACACCATATAAATAGTATGAATAGGAACATAACAAAATATGAACAGTTACATGTATATACATAAAATAAGCATGATAAAGGAAAGGGGAAGGAGTGATGGGTGGGGAGAATATGTTAGGGTTTGGCCTGTTGTGTAGTATAGTGTAGTATAGTATAGGATAATATGGTATAGTACAGTATAGTAGGCTTTTATGCCATATGGGATACCTTTTCCAGTTTAGGTTTGCGGAACTACAACCCTAGGTGGCCTATAACCGTACAGTAAGGGGGACGGTATAGGCAAGAGGTAAACAGGTTACGAAGACAAATACAACATTTTACGGTGTAGCATTAGTTACCATAATAGACTCCCAATTTTGCCATCGATCCAGTAATCGTGACATATTACCCCCTTTTGCCCACTCGTATTCATGATGATATGTCACCTCCACCCTGCGTAAAACCTCCATCAATGAAGGGTTCGTGGCGCCTTTCCAATGGGATGCTATACTAATTTTTGCTGCTACCAGCAAATTCAGTACCGCGTCTCTGGATGGCATATCACGTAGGTTTGGAATGATGTGGAGTAAGTAAATTTCCGGAGTTAATGGGAAAGTAATCTTGCAGAGTGCATAAATGGTTTTTTGGATGATCTGCCAGAAGTCTTGCAAGTTAGGGCACTGCCAAAATATATGCTCTATAGAGCCTAAACCTGATTTACAACGCCAACATGTTGAGGGGGAATTGGGGTAAATTTTGTGAATCCTTCTCGGGACCAAATACCATCTCATTAACATTTTAAAGTAAGCTTCCCAGATTGTGACGCATTTTGAGGATTGTTTAGTGTACATGATGGCTTGTTCCCAATCTTTGAGTGTCGGGGTTATCCCTAAAGATGTTTCCCACTTCAACATATAGGGTAGTTTGGAGGGTTCGTGGATGTCAGGCATCGTCATATAACATAGGGAAAGAAGTTTACATGAAGGACGAAGTAGTTTGGCATGGTACCATTGTGCACCTAAATTACTAAGTGACAGCGGATCTAATCGATTGCGAGAGTAAGATATGTTTGATACGTAAATATATTAAAATATCTTTTGATGGTAAGTTATACCGTTCCTGCAGTGCGGGGAAAGGATGAATGCCATCTTTGCAGAACATCTTGTGTACATGTGTCACACCTAAGGATGACAATTTAGACGTTTAGAGATCGGGAGATATGGTAGAGAGTGCTGACAAGGGAGCGAGGTACAGTAATTCCGACTTTGGCCACAATGCTGTGCTCCAGGAGGACCATGATTTTTGTACGATATTGTGACGTTGGGAGTGTGTTGCTAAGGGGGTGGATGACCATAGGGCATCAGAGAGAGAGTGTGAACCCCCACAAGCGGATTCTAGGTCCAACCAAACTGGTTTGTGTGTACCCATCATGACACTGAGGCTTTGCGACAACAGAGATGCTCTGTAGTAGAGCTGGATGTTGGGGACGTTGAGACCTCCTTTTTTAAATGGGTGCCATAGGAAGCGGAAGGAGATTCTCTGGGCTTTCTTTCTCCAAATATGAGCGTTGATGGCCCTTCGGAACCGTTTAATGAGAGAATTTGGTAGGGCAATAGGTAATGTCCTAAACAGATAGAGTATGTGTGGCAAAATCATCATCTTGATAGAATTAATTCTACCAAACCATGATGTATAGAGGTTGCCCCAAGAGTCCATCTGCTTGGAAATTTCGGATAGGACAGGATATGATTTTCTTTTATTGTCAGGGATTTAGAGTGTGTCAATTTTATTCCTAGGTATGAAATCGCTTTAGATTGCCATGCAAATTTATAGGTAGTTTTCAGTTCGTTCACCAATTGTCTATCTAGTCTTATGGGGAGTATCTGGGTTTTACTAATGTTATTTTTATAATAGGAAATGTCTCCATATATGGTCAATGTGTGTAATAGGTGAGGAATGGATTCAGAGGGGTTGGCGAGGAAGAGGATAACATCGTCGGCAAAGAGTGCTATCTTTTTTTCTCCAGCCGGAGTGACTATGCCGGGTAACGCGGCATCAAGTTTTATCGTTCTAACTAGAGGTTCCAGACATAATATGAAGATCAAGGGTGACAAGGGACACCCTTGCCTCGTGCCATTAGATATACGAAAGTTTCTAGATGTGAAGCCTGAATTAAATACTTTTGCATAAGGAGCGGAATAGAGGGCCATAATACTGGTAATAAAAGTTTTGGAGAAACCAAAGGCCGACAGAGTTTCGGACATATAGTCCCAATTTAGGCGATCGAATGCCTTTTCCGCGTCTAATGCCAACATGACTCCGGATTTGTTTTTTATGTTAGCCCAATCAATTAGGTCCATACAAAATCTGGTGTTGTCCCCAGTTTGTTTGCCAGGAACAAAGCCAGCCTGTTCTTCCGAGACCAAAGAGGACAACAAGGGACGCAGTCTATTAGCAATCAGTTTGGCATATAGCTTAACATCAGCGTTGAGTAGTGAAATCGGCCTAAGGTTGCTGCAAAGTGTTGGTGATTTATTTGGCTTGGGCAATGTAATAATGTAGGCTTCTAGCATTTCTCGCAGGAATTTTCCTGTCACTCTAATTTTGTTAAACAGTTTGGTAAGGTGTGGCGTTAATTGTGATGCCAGTTTTATATAATAATAGTTTGAGAGGCCGTCAGGCCCAGGTGCTTTATGTTTGGGCAAGGATTTAATCGTGGAAGCCACTTCAGTTTCTGTAAAAGGGGCATCCAAAAGGCATTTGTGATGCGTTGAAATTTGTGGGAGTGTGATTTGAGAGAGATAGTGTGTTATGTCTGACGTATTTGGAGTAATCGTGTTTGTGCTATTGCGAAGATTGTAGAGATCTTCATAGAAGCTGGCTAGTTCGTCTACAATGGCATTCGGGTTGTATAGTCGTATATGATCTTTGGAGTATATATATGGAATTTTAGTTTGTAAATATTTTGCTTTCAGTTGGTTAGCCAGTATCTTGCCGGCCTTATTTCCCGAAATGTAATACATTTGTTGGTTTTTACGTGCGTGGTTAGTGTATAGTTGTGTTTGAAGAAGGTGGATATAATTTTGTACTTTGGTGATTTGACGAGTTAATGATTTAGATGGGGATTGTTTGTTGGATTCTTCTAGCTTTTTAAGAGTATGACGAAGTGCAGTATCTTTTGAAATATAACTTTTTTTTGCCGTAGAACCTAATTTAATGAAGTGACCTGACAACTGCCTTGTGAGCCAACCATTGAGTTTCTATGTTTGTATCCTCTGTGGAGTTGGCAATAAAGTAATTATCAAGTTCTGTGGATATATGTTGAATATCGGCAGGGTTGTCAAGGAGGGATTAATTTAAACGCCATTTGCCGCTCCCTGTTGTGGGATATGGCACGGCTAGAGTGATCAGGATAGGGGCATGATTGGACCATGTCCGAAGCCCAATAGATTGGTCCTTAAGATGAGGGAGAGTGGTTTTATCAACTAGGCAGAGGTCGATACGCGTGTATGTTAGGTGGACTTGTGAAAAGTAAGTATAATCACGTGCTGTTGGGAATAAATTTCTCCAGGGGTCATACAGGTCTTGCTCGTGGAGGAGCCGTGAGAACAACTTACTATTGTGGATAGATAATTTGCTGGGAAGTTTATTTTTGACGCGTTGTATATCTAGAAAGGGCGTGAGGGTACAGTTACAATCGCCACAAATAATAACATGGCCTTGTTTGATGGAATTTATTTTCCTAATTGCTTTATTAAGAAATGAAAATTGAGCTTCATTAGGGGCGTATAGTGACACCACTGTCACTTGTATACCATTTAGTTTGCCTTCTAGAATCAGTAATTGGCCAGCTAGGTCAGCAAATTGTTTATACATTTTAAAAATCCAATCCTTGTGGAAAAAAATTGCTACACCTTTAGATTTGTTTGGGGAATAGGCATGATATGCCGCTGGGTATTTTAGAGAGCGAATCTGAGGAGGGTTTTTTTTTGCGAAGTGTGTCTCTTGAACACAGACAACCGCGGCCTCTGCTTTGTGCATGTCTTTTAATAGTTGCTTTCATTTGTAGGGGCTATTAAGGCCTTTGA
Source organism: Pelobates fuscus (assembly GCF_036172605.1). NCBI lineage: Eukaryota > Metazoa > Chordata > Amphibia > Anura > Pelobatidae > Pelobates > Pelobates fuscus. Next base: position 144,841,282 of record NC_086318.1, read on the forward strand.
CATTAACCCCTTAATGACACAACTTCTGGAATAAAAGGGAATCATGACGGAATATATCCGTCGTCTGTCCTTAAGGGGTTAAGGGAAAGAATTTGTAGTGTGTTAGATGGCATCAAGTCATTATAGTGAGGGAGCATAGGGACGGTTGTGGTACCTTAGAACAGTACCGTGCAGTTTAGCACCTCTTGTGATATATTGCATTGACCAGACCGGAGGTATGTAATCCAAGACGGTGATGGGAAGAGTCTTAATATCCTCTTTGTAGGGGATACCCTCAGATATTGTGGGATGTCTTGATGTGGTGTGAACGTAGAGGCCGAAATGTGGAACGGGAGGGTGGGGGGGGGAGGGGGGAGGGAAAGAATAACCAGGGGGAAGGAAACAACAATAATAACACAAGTATATACAAAGGAATCCCTTAGTGGGTTTCACACAAACCATCATCTGTAGGATATGATGATACATACCCCAAGATGACCTAGGGAGGGACTGTGGGGCTCCTCCCGACCAATGTTCTAACGAAATTACTTACATTAGGAATACATTGATTGATCTAACTTCATGTTTGCTATTGAGCTTACCCTAGTAATATAGCGGATAATGCAGCGCACTCGAGCCACAGTAGTGGTCGGCCATAGATACTATACAAGGTGTGGTATACAGATGTGTAAGCAGTATGTTCATGCTGATTAGCATTATCATCGGTGGGGCGCTGTCATGACTGGGGTCTAACCTTTAGTGTGGATACGTCCCATGTCGATTACAATGGCTTGCAGCACATGAAGGTAAATCAAACATTATAATTATAGCCTTAATACCAGAAGTGAGTCACTGTTATAAGCGAACAAAATACATACGTACAAAAGAAAAACAGAGTGCCCCCTCAGGATGGAAGCTAGAAGGCACGCCGTGACATCAAAAATCACACAGCGTTCGTGCCGGGTGGACAACGTAGTATGAACGTTACCAGTTGTTAATATGAGACAAGCGTAGTAGTTCCAAATCAAGTGGGCGATAACGTTGCTACAGATCAGTTATACATATGACCCGGTTATATAAAAATAAATTCAGAATGAAAAATGAGATAGGCATATGTGGGACATCGCTATATACGAATATAAATGCAGGATATAAAAAAAAAATCGAGTTTCTCCCATGGGTTGGAACGAGAAAGGGCACACCAGATCATCAAGCTATGCATCATTTGCGCTGGTGAGCTTAGAGCACCAAACTCCCATTCATGACTTAATATATTGGTATTAGCGCTGTAACAGAATTACGTAAAATCTTAAAATTATAAAATTAGAAAGATAGAAAAATTAAACCTTATACCCAAACATTTTTAGATAGGGCTTACAAATATAAAAAGCCATAGATACTGCTATATCTCGATTATATATCCAAGATACTTATCAATATGTCCTTTGTGTGGACATGTGTAGCCGTAATGGGATCACGGAGTGTTGGTTGGTGATTTTGCCATTTGCCAGTCTGCTTGAATTCTTCTCGGGGAGGCATTGTTTGATGTTTTTTGGGGATCAGGATTTCCAGTCCATAGTCCCCAGGTTGAAATAAAACTTCATACCTTCCGTCGGGTCTGCTACAATGTGGTTTCGACCTTGTCGCCAAATTATTAATTTGGTGGGATATCCCCATTTGTAGGCCACGTTGTTGTTCCGTAAAGTTTTGGTGACTGTTATAAGTCCCCTTCTTTTTTCCATCGTAGCTGCTGATAAATCGGCATAAAGTGCGATCCGTTGATGAGGTTCTGGAAGCGATTGAGCTTTCCTTGCCACTGCTAACAGGGTTTCTTTGTGAGCAAAATAATGAAATTTAACTATAACGTCCTTAGGGACTTCAGCGGATAGACAAGCAGGCCGTGGGAGTCTGTGCATGCGATCATAGGCCCATGCGGAGTCAGGTAGGCCTGGGACCAGGGTGTTGCATATGGACAGAATGTGAGCTGGTAGTGCTTCTCGGGCAACATCATCCGGTATGCCCCTGAATCTTACATTTTGCCTCCTTGACCTGTCCTCTATGTCAGCAAGCTTATCCTTTAATATGGAGTTTTCTTCGGACAGTTTCTGGACTTTATCCACTACTTCATTGTGTGCCACACAAAGCTCATCGGTTTTGTTTTCTAGGTGACTGGTTCTCTCACCGATATTAGAAATTTATTTCCTTAGATCACCATTAATGCGGTGGAAGTCCGCTGTTATAGTAGCTCTGAGCTCTTGCAGCATCTTGTGAAGGCTGCGTTCCATTACTGGAGCTTCAGAATATTTGGAGGAGCTGGATTCGTAGTCTGATAGACCATCAGATAGGTTAGACGTTTCGTCGCCATCTTGGATTTCTTTGCGGCGATCCGCTCTTTTCGTTTTAGTCATGTCAGACAGCTTTAATTGCTTGGGAGGAGGCATTGTAGGTTGCTGCAGTACTCTGGTAGGTTTAGGGTAAGTGGTAAAGATGGTTCTGTCGCTAAGTGCTGTACATATAGTCGCATGTGGTCGGGCTGACGGCGGAGCTCCTAATCCATGCGGCCGCTCTCACCGGAAGCCGGACACGCCTAGATAAACCATGTATGATAAAATACAAGTTAAAAAACCCAATGGGTCCCACAAGGACACCACATGAAGGTATCAAGACGTGTTTAAATCTGAGCAAGTAACCTGGCAATGTACAGTAACAATGGGTACCACAATTCAGCACAATGGGCAGACAAATCCTGTAAGGAAGCCGTAAGTCTTTCCATGCGCATTAGACCCAGGGCCGGACTGGCCCACCGGGATACCGGGAAATTTCCCGGTGGGCCGCGGCACCACGGGGGGACAGGAGGGAGAGATGGAGCCCTGCTGCACAAGAATATCGCGGCCGCCGGCCGCATGTCGGTGCCGCCGGGTGGGCGGTCCGGCGGCACACTATGAGGTGATTACTTGCGGCCGGCGGCCCCATCTCCTGTGCTGACAGCTATGCTGCTGTCAGTATCAGTGAGTATGCCGGGCGGCCGCCTAAGCGATCCAGCAGCACACTCACTGATACTGACAGCAGCATAGCTGTCAGCACAGGAGGACTGAGGGAGGGGGCGGAGCTAACTACCATGCTCCCTCGCGGTTCCCATGATTCCTAGCATCTACACATCATAGAGTAAGGAGAGTAAGGGACAAATAGAGAGTAGGGGGGACAAATAGAGAGGAGGGGGGCAAATAGAGGGGAATGAGGGGACAAAGAGGGGAAAGGGGGAGGCAAATAGAGGGGAAGGGAGGGCAAATAGAGGGGAGGGGCAAATAGGGGGGAGGGGGGAAGACAAATAGAGGGGAAGGGGGAGAGACAAATATAGGGGAAGGGGGGCAAATAGAGGGGAAGGGGGGCAAATAGAGAGGAGGGGGGACAAATAGAGAGGGGGGACAAATAGAGAGGAGGGGGCAAATAGAGGGGAATGGGGGGACAAAGAGGGGAAAGGGGGAGGCAAATAGAGGGGAAGGGGGAGGCAAATAGAGGGGAAGGGGGAGGCAAATAGAGGGGATGGGGGAGGCAAATAGAGGGGATGGGGGAGACAAATAGAGGGGAAGGGGGGGCAAATAGAGGTGAAGGAGGGGGACAAATAGAGGGGAAGGGGGGAGAGAAATAGAGGGGAAGGGGGGTGAGAAATAGAGGGGAAGGGGGGGAGAGAAATAGAGGGGAAGGGGGGGCAAATAGAGGGGAAGGAGGGAGAAAAATAGAGGGGAAGGGGGGGACAAATAGAGGGGAAGGGGGGGACAAATAGAGGGGAAGGGGGAGGCAAATAGAGGGGGTGGGGGGAGACAAATAGAGGGGATGGGGGGAGGCAAATAGAGGGGTAGGGGGGCAAATAGAGGGGAAGGAGGGGGACAAATAGAGGGGAAGGGGGGAGAGAAATAGAGGAGAAGGGGGAGAGAAATAGAGGGGAAGGCGGGGCAAATAGAGGGGAAGGAAGGAGACAAATAGAGGGGAAGGGGGGATAAATAGAGGGGAAGGGGGGAGAGAAAGAGAGGGAAGGGGGGGAGAGAAATAGAGGGGAAGGGGGGGAAATAGATGGAAAACAAATAGAGGGGAAGGGGAGAGACAAATAGAGGGGTAATAGAAACACAGGGGAAGGGGGGAAAATAGAGGGGGGGCAAATAGAGGGGAGGGGGAGACAAATCGGGGGGAACGGGGGAGAGACAAATAGAGGGAAATGGGGCAAATAGAGGGGAAGGGCGGGAGACAAATAGCGGGGAAGGGGAGAGACAAATAGAGGGGTAATAGAAACACAGGGGAAGGGGGGACACAGAGACTGAGGGGTAATAGAAAGACAGCAGGTTGGGGGACGACGACAAAGAGACAGAGGGGTAATAGAGAGACAGGGGATGGGGGGACAAAAAGGGGTAAGAGAGACAGAGGGGTAATAGAGAGACATAGGGGTTAGGGGGGACAAAGAGAGGGGTATTAGAGAGACACAGGAGAAGGGGGGACACAGAGACATATGGGGTAATAGAGAGACACAGGGAGGAGATGGGGAAGAGAGACACAGGGAGGAGATGGGGAAGAGAGACACACTGAAGGTTTGTTGGGGGGACAAAGACATACAGTAGGGAAGGGGAACAAAGTGACACAAGATTTGTGGGAGGCAACGCTGGGCTGGGGAAAAAGAGAGTCTGGAGTTAGAAAGAGACACACAGATGAGATTTGGAAGGGGAGAAAGAGACAAAGTGGCTGGGGCTAAGAACAACACAAAAGGGGCTGGGGGAAAGAGAAATACAGAGGCTGGAGAAGGGTAAAAAGAAACAAACAGGGACTGGGATGAAGTAAAAGATGCACAAGGGTTGCTGTAAGAGGAAAAAAAAGGAGACAATTGGAGACAAGATACACTAAACAAGGTAAAGGTAATAGACGTAAATTGATGTGGTCCTGACAGTAATACACACACATATATATATATATGCATATATATATATATGCATGTATATTGATGTGTGTATTAGTAACATATAATTAAGCCTATAATATTTACACATATAGTAATATACATTTATATATGCATAATACACACATAAATGTCATATATTTATGTATGTGTGTATGTGTGTAATGAGCACGTATTGGCCCTGTCTTGTTGCTAGATGCATACTCATGCACAATAACATATTCAAAGTGAAGAGCGCACCCATAGAACTTCAAAATTAACCAGATCACTTCATTTTTTTTAGTTGTCAACTGCAGACATTCAGCATTTCAGTATCATTACTAAAATGTCCTTAATAGGCCAAAGTAGTTGTACTGAAACATTGATTACATGCAAATGTACGTCTACTTAAAATAAAGGCGCTCTTTTGTTTATTTTGAAGCCCTATATGCGTTCCTTCGTTGGAGTAAGAGTTTTCAATTTTAAGTTATTTTTTCACCCTCTATATCAGCACACTATGCTGGCACGACGCATTATTGGGCTGGTATAGAATTTTTTTCCAGGGCTGATTTTAGTTCCCAGTCCGGCCCTGATTAGACCTCCCCATAGGAGAGCATTATACAATTCTTTCCTATGGGGATTTCAGCGACGCTGGAGGTCCTCACATAGCGTGAGGACGTCTAGCGTCCTTTTAAAACACTATTCTATGAACACGGAAGTCCCTCTAGTGGCTGTCTAGTAGACAGCCACTAGAGGAGGACTTAACCCTGCAATGTAAATATTGCAGTTTATGAAAACTGCAATAATTACACCTGCAGGGTTAAGGGTAGTGGGAGTTTGCACCCAGACCACTCCAATGGGCAGAAGTGGTTTTGGTGCCTAGAGTATCCCTTTATTATAAAACACATTGATTAAAAAGCCGGAAGCACATATCAAAACTTAACTGGCTCAGTTAAAGCAATTAACCTGAATTAATTATTCATGTGGTATATATCTGGTTCCATCAGTCCATGATTGTGACTTAATAGTGAGATACATGGATCCACAACTTGATTTCCATTACTGGAACTGAAGAGTTAGTTGTTAACAGTTTGGATCCATTTAGGTTGCAGCTCTGGCTTTGTTGAAAAATTATTAAACAAGATCAAATCTCCAGGAGCAATGACACGTGCCAGCTGATTAGTCTCTATTGACTGTACATCTTTCACCTACAGGTGGAAAGACTAAAACAGTTTTGTTAATGGACCACAAAAGTTACAGGAGGCAGAAAGGATCGCATATAATGATATTGTATTATTTTTATGGCAAAAGGGGTTGGGGCTGAATCTAACAAGGGACTGGGACACTAAAGCGTTAGGAATGCAGATTTGTATGTTTTAGCATTCCTTAAAGGACATTACATTCTGCTTAATTTTAATGAAATTCATTTGTTCATAAAAATGTTGTTATTCAATAAGCAATCAACAACATATAGGGTTGAGAACCCATTTGTCCCTTACAGCCTTGCTTAGGGGAGCACGTGACAACAAGGAGAATTAGATGTCTGACAGTCTGAGCTATCTTTATATATTGCATAACAGTACAATATAATTTTTAATACGATATATCTGTTTAACACGTAATTATTAATTAGTTTTAGAAATAACTATTTATGCCTAATTCCTTACAACTTATATATTCTAAATTTAATATTTAATGCAAATATAGTTTTAGTTAAATAAATCAATTTTAAAACAATTTATACCACTGAGTGCTTATCAGAAACCTCTGGGCATGAAGCCGAGTCCTTATAACCTTGAAGAGAATAAACTAAGCATCCCTCTTTTTTCTTTCTTTCTTCAAACAGACAACATTCACTAGCACTTTAACCCTTTTATTACTTAAAGTATAAAACGTACAATTTAACCTTTCAAGGCACAACCATATTCTACACATCAATGACTTATTACAGCATTATTGCAATTCAGGATTAACAATTACAGTGCCTTGCAAAAGTATTCACCCCCTTGACTTTTTATCTATTTTGTTACATTACAGCCTTAAGTTTAATGTTTTATTAATCGTAATTTTATGTGATGGATCAGAACACAATAGTCTAAGTTGGTAAAGTGAAATGTGAAAAATATATACATAAAACTATTTTTTAGAAATAGAAAACAGAAAATTGGCATGTGCGTATGTATTCACCCCCTTTGTTATGAAGCCCATAAAAGCTTTGGTGCAACCAATTACCTTCAGAAGTCACATAATTAGTGAAATGATGTCCACCTGTGTGCAATCTAAGTATCACATGACCTGTCATTACAGGGACAAACCTTTTTTGAAAGGCCCCCGAGGCTACAACACCTAAGCAAGAGGCACCACTAACCAAACACTGCTGATGTAGAATTATTAAAAAATCTTTATTGTACTTGTATTGAATTACTGCACTAACTCCATTTTAACCTGATACTGTGACAAATCCTCCATCTTGTCCTCATAACCTGACTTCTCCATATGAAAACTACATTACATGACAGAATTTCTCAGCACATCTAACACAATAGACAAAGACTGTATTCTCCATAAAGATATGACTAACCCAGGAACTGTTGAATTTCCCCTAACTCGCAACATAGTATAATTTAAAGGCCATGAGAACACAGTAGTAATGAAATGTTCTATTCATAAGAGACCTTGCACCTAACCACGAGATCTGACATCACCGACCGTGTAAAATGACGCTCAAGACCCCCTTGTCCCCACCCGTGTCTAAAATAATACCACCTCTTGGTGGGTGGACACGAAGCTAACCACTTAGTTTTTGATCCAATTAATTATATTGATAGCTGGATACTAATCCAGACACTTAACAATTAATCCAATTAATGATGTTTATTCACTGATATCTTGATAATCAATGATGACGAAAATGTCTCTTAAAAGGGTCTGCGCGCCCGCTCTTTCTGGACTTGCCAATAAATTTCCTCGAAGTTATTTTAACCTGAACTCCGTGTGTCAGACTGAATTACTTCAGCGTATATACGCAATTCAATTCTCTTTAATTTGGACAGGAACAGATAGACATTTAAACATTTTGGTTTACTGAAAAAGTACCATAACAACTTTGGCGCCCGAACAGGGACTCCGGGCTATGTCTGGCCGGTGAGCCGTCCTAAGGAAGACGCAGTTGGATGGAGGAATCCGGGGGGAAGGAACGGAGATTGATCACCTCCAGGTACACGGTAGAGACTTCTGCAGAGCCACCGGTATGTTCCGGCCCCTTTGATTGACCCGTCCACGTGTCTGTGACTGCTTCCCGGGAGGACATCAAAGACAGGTAATATCTTGCCCGGAGTCTTATTACCCATTTGTTACCTGCATTTAGTCTATCTGTTACCTGGGTGTGTCTGTATTGGCATGAACTAGTTTGGTTGCCCGGGCTGAATGTTTATTTGTTTCCCCTTTTTGGGATAAAAAGGGGGTGGACCCATGGTAGTTTGCCTGGGGGTCCTGTGTTTGTCTGTTTCCCCTTTGGGATAAAGGGGGGTGGACCCGGGGGATTTGCCTGGAGTCCTGTTGCCTGTTTTACTCCTTTTAGGAGCCACGTGTCTGTGGCTGTAGGGAAAAAGGGGGATGACCTGTGGAAGTTTCCTGGGGGTCTTCTTTGCCTGTTTACCTCTTTTAGGAGCCTCGTGGCTGTGGCTGTAAGGAAAAAGAGGAGTGTTGGAACTGTGGATTTTGTGTAGACTCATAATTTCCTGTTATCCTTCTTTGTGTCACTTTGATAGCCTAGCTAGCTTCACTGTGCGCTTTCAGACCCTCCGGCTCTAGTTGAGTTGGGGGCTTCCTGACCCGGACCCTCCGGCTCTAGCTTCCTGATTATTTAATTGTGGTAGGGGACTTAGTCTTGTGGCAGGGGACTCTGTTTCCTGGGGGGATTCAAGTAGGCATTGCTTGTTTTCCGCATCACGTGGTAGTGAGACTTATAAGTGGGTTTATAGGGGCACTACGAGGGTGAGGGTGGCGCGGCCACTGTTAAGTGGACTGCTGTAACGAGGGAGGCATATGGATTTCGGACCGGTGTTAGCTGTTATCCTTGGCCGCTGGTAGTGAGACTTACGAAAGTCGTTCTTCCGAGCGGGGACACTACGAGATTGAGGGAGGTGACTTTGGAGTAAGCACATGATTAAAGGAAAGGGATTACTGTTGATTTCATTTGAACTGTGATGCATGCACTGTATTTCAACTGTATTGTTGTCTTGTTTGTTTAATGAGGAGTCATTCAAACTCCTGTGTCTGTCTCTAAGGATTTTTCCTTACCCTTTACCTTTTCTACACTTCATGTACTATTATACTATCCACTCCCATTCCTCTTAAAAGAGAAGTGATTGGTCACACACTTCTCACCTCGCTCCAATCCGTGTCTACCACCCCGGGTAGGCGGATTCAGTGACTAGTCTACGTTTTGGGAAGACGCACTTGAGAAGGGCCCACAATTCTCAGGTGGCAGTCGAGCATTGTAGACGTTCCTGTTCAATTGTCCTTGTCTTTCCCTATATCTAGGACGCTGGTGTAGGGGGAAAGGGATTATGGGGCAGGATTTAAGTAAGCCCAGTAAGGGCTGGTTAGCATGTGATTTAGTTGATGACAGAGAGGGTGAGGAAATGGTTAAAGGTGTTGAAAAGATTGCAAAAGTATGTAAAATTGCTGTGCCGACATGCGGTAGATTGCAACCAGAAAGTTGGCGTAGATTATTAATGGAGAAGAGAGGCAAGCTTGCAAATAATGATTTATTAAAAACAGCTGAAGCATGGTACAGAGTAGCGAAGGCTATTCAGCAAGAAGGTTGGGTTGAGGAAGAAATAATTCACAAGGGTGTGAAATTGTTTGTGTACCATAATAATTGTGTTGCTGGGGCTTTTCCTCAGCCAGCGCCCCAAAATGGCGCCCAGGGGATTTCTATCCCAAAGGTCCAGTCAGCAATAGGTGATAGCCAGCTGACCATGTTCCCCACTCCCAATCCTCCCAGCACCCATCCCGTCACCTCCCCCGTTTGCCCGGTCCTGAATTCTGATGGATCTTTCTTTTCCCCCTCTCCTTCCCCAACACTCCCATCACCCTCATCCATTCCTAAGCCACCTTCTATGTCTAATGCTAACATTTCATCTGCCATTCCTTCCCCGCACTTTCTCTCCGTTGATAATCCTACCCTCCCATCTGCATCTGCCCAGTTAGCTAACCCCTCCTCTCCTGCCACTGTCAATCTTGCTGATCCCACTCCGGCTCCTCCTTCTTCACCCGCCTCTACTGATTCTTCCCCATCCTCTCCCTTGTCCGTCCCTACCACGGCCCAGGTTCCCACCCCCTTTGCCAATCCCTACCCAACCTTCCTGCCTACTCCAGGTTCCGCCCCAGCCCCTGCCCAGATGGCTTGGCCATACCCCTTCCCATACCCCATGTCCATGCCTATCCAAATTATCCATACCCCTTTCCCCAAGCCACTCCCCAGGTTCCGGTCATGCCCAGTCCGGTACAGTCTGCCCCGGATGTGCCCACATCCAATATGGCCGCCACTTCTTCCCTTAACCCCAATGCAACTTCCTTCCCCGCCTCCAATATGGCGGCCCCCAGTCATTCAGCACCCCTGATGCCGGTGCTTCCCGGTGATTACCGATCCCATGATTATGACCCAATGGCGACTCCCGCCTCCGGGACTCCCTCTCATCCCCCGGCCCTGTCACCTCAGGTGATCCCCTCACGCAGAAGGGCCCAGATCATAGAATTAGATGAGGAAGAGGATGACAGGGATGACAGGCTGTCTCAGGATTCATTGGAGGCTGCAAGAGTCTCGGCCCATCGCTCTATTGAAGATCCCTTCGGTCATAAGGGTCGGGGAGAGCGGGCCCCTCCTAAATATGTTGCCTTTAATCCTACACAAGCTAGTGCTTTGATGAAATCTCTCCCTGACCCAGAGAAGCAGCCAATGCCTTTTTACCGAGGGATAGTTCAGATTCAAAAGACTTATTCCGCCGCCTGGCGTGACCTACTGAGCATTTGTGCTATTAAAGCAGGGGATGCATATTGGCCCAGCATGGCCCGCCACCTCAGTACAGATCTGCTTACAAGTGATGTTGATTACCCCTCCGGAGTAACCTTTTGCAATCAATTAAGAGATTGGGCTAAGGATAAACTTGCAGATCAAGCTGCTGGCCTTACTGATGTTGTGCAAGACAAAGGAGAATCAGTGGAAAGGTTTCATGCAATACTATATCAAATGTTTACAGATTTGGGATTTGATCTCACTGACAAAATTCATTCACAAATGCTATCAGGTGCGTTTGTCCAAGGTGTTAAAGATTCCATACGCAAGGGAATCATTGCTGCACGCCCTGAATATAAGGTTGTTCCTCTAGATACGTTACTCCTAGTTGCTAGAGGTTTGGAATCTGCCCAGACCCCCAGAAGACCCAATCCAGCTCCCCTCATGGTGGCCCGCGCCACCCCCATCACCCCTGGCACCAAGGGTGTCAAGTTAGAGGATGTAACTTGTTTTAATTGTGGGGCTAAGGGACACTACAGAAGTGACTGTCCAGAACCCAAGAGGGAACCAGGGGAGCCCAAAAAGTTTTCCAAGCCTGCCCCGGCCCCTAAGGCCGAGAAAACGGTTCCAATTGTTGAGGAACCAGATGATTAGGAAATTGGCAAACCTGTGTCTTTAACCCCTGTCATGGCAGTGTCTACAGGGGATAAAGGGGGGGGGGGGGCACTTGCCACAGTGACTTTACCCATTGAAGGCCAACCTACCACATTTCTTGTTGACACAGGTGCAGCCCGAAGTGTTCTAAGAGAACAAGACCTGCCAGACCCATCCTTCTTGTCCAGCATTGATGTCTCCTGTGTTGGAGTGGATGGCCAACTGAGACACAGTCCTCTAACAACCCCTCTGCGAGTTGGCACAAGCTTACTTGCTCGTTTCGTAGTATCCTCCACATGCCCAATTAACCTGTTAGGCGCTGATGTCCTCTCACGCCTGCAGGCATCTATAACCTTCACTCCAGATGGACAGGTAGAAATGTTTACACCTCTATCTGTTTCAGACACTTCAGCCCTGTGCTCCTTACCTCTGATGCTGCAATTATAAGAACCCCATAGGGAAGCAGCAGAACCTAGGTCCAATTTCCCAGATGTGTTAAAAACACAGGTGCCTGCCAAGCTATGGTCCTCAGGCCCAGAGGATATAGGTCACCTAAATGTCCCACCTGTGGTGGTTAAGCTTATTCCAGGAGCTAAGTTACCAAGAAAACCACAATATCCTCTAAAACCAGCACAGGCTGCAGCCATTTCTATTCACATCAAAGCACTCTTGGAGAAGGGTGCTCTAGTGAAGTGTAAATCAGAATGTAATACTCCATTATTTCCTGTGAAGAAGAAGACTCTAAAGGGTGAGCCAGTGAAGTACAGGATGGTTCAGGATCTCCGTGCTGTCAATGAAGCAACTGTCCTGGACACCCCTCTTGTACCAAACCCCCACACTCTGCTCTCTGGAGTCCCACCATCTGCAAAGTATTTCACAGTCATTGACCTAGCTAATGCTTTTTTCAGTGTTCCACTGGATCCATCCTGTCAATACCTGTTTGCTTTCACCCATGAAATGCAACAGTATACATGGACTGTCATGCCCCAAGGGGCACAAAATTCTCCAAGTCAATTTGCAAAGGCCATGTGTACCATCCTTGACCCATGGCAAACTGAACACCCAGAAGTTGTTTTGCTCCAGTATGTGGATGATTTGCTGCTCTGTGGAGATGATATACCCAATACTGAGAAATGTTCAATTAGTCTACTTTGCTATTTGGCAGAACAAGGATGTAAAGCTTCACTTCTCAAGCTGCAGTTCTGTCAACCTTCAGTAATTTTCCTTGGACATTGCCTATCTCAAGGTACCAGACATCTCACTCGAGACCGAGTCAGAGCAATTCTGGACATTCCACCCCCAAGGACTTCAAAATCTCTTCATGCCTTCTTAGGCCTCATTTCCTATTGCCGAGCATGGATCCCAGAAGCCTCTCTGCTTATGCAACCTCTCTATGATGCTCTCAAGTCAGACCCATTCGGCCTGACCAATGAAGCTCTGGACAATTTCAAATCTCTTAAACGTACCATTGCTTCTGCTCCTGCCTTGGGCCTACCAGACTATACCAAACCTTTCAAATTATTTGTCTCTGAGAGACAAGGCCATGCTACAGGAGTTCTTACCCAAACTAATGACTTAAGAGACCGTCAGAGGCCTATTGGATACTTCTCGTGCCAGCTGGACCTTGTGGCCAGAGGTGCCCCTTCCTGCCTTAGGGCTGTTTTCGCTGCAAGAGAACTCATTGAAAGAACTTCTGATCTGGTCCTTGGCCACCCTCTGGTGGTTTTGGCCCCTCATGACATCTCTGCCATTATCAACCAAGTACAGCTCAAGCACGTATCACCTGCACCTGCTAGACACCTGCGTCTACAATGTCATCTTCTTCTGCCTGACAACATTTCCATACAAAGATGTCAAGTTCTTAACCCGTCCACTCTTCTTCCACTCCCTGAGGGGGGTATCTACTATGGATTTGTCACGGATGAAACCTACATATACCTTCTCTGTGGATGTATCAAAAAAATAATGCATCCACATTTAACATTTTACGAAGGCAAGACACCTCTCTGTGAAGGCCCGGATTATGCCTTCTGTACCATGTGGTACAAGCCAGACATTACTCCTGAACCTTGCTATGAAGATGAGCTTTACCATTGGATTGAAGTGAAGCTCACTGCTCGGGATTTCTATTGTGACTCTGAAGGCAATAGCATGGTTCTGATCCAACTGCCCTCAGAACTCAATTACCTGTACCGCCATTGGGATACTGCAATTCCACATATCCCTGTTACCAAGTTGAAAACAAGATCATGGAATGATCTTGGGCCTATGGCAAAATTATGGGCCACCATGGATGAATCACAGTTACAAGAAAATGGCATTGCCAAATACACAACAACTGATCTTCTTGAAGCATGGCCACGCCATTTCCTGGAAAAAGAATTTAAAGACCTGGTCATAGTGAATGACTATGACCCAGAAACTCCTCATGACTGTTTTGAACAGATGAAAATGGAAACAGTGCACTTACCAACTGTGCATGAGAATCCATTACCAAATCCGGATTTCACCCTGTTTGTGGACGGCTCAAGGTATGCTGATGAAGAAGGAAAATACCACACAGGATATGCCGTAACCACAACAGAGGAAGTTCTCAAGTCATCACCCTTACCGCCAGCAATGTCTGCGCAAGAAGCTGAATTACAAGCCCTGACTTCAGCATGCAAAATTGCAGAAGGAAAGCGTGCCAACATCTATACAGATTCAAGATACGCTCTGGGTGTGGCACATGACTTCGGCTTCATTTGGAAGACAAGAGGATTTCTTACCACTGCCGGTACACCAGTCAAACACAGCTCTGCAATCAAGGAACTAATGGATGCCCTCCTACTCCCTGAAGAAGTGGCCGTTTTGAAAGTCAAGGCACATGGGAAGTTGGATTCAGATGAAGCTAAGGGCAACCATCTGGCTGACCAGGCTGCTAAGCAAGCTGCCAGAGATTTGCAGGAAGTGGATGAAGAAGTGTCCGGTCAAGAAGAAGAAGTTCCTATCTTTACCTTGCAAACTCTTCCTACTGACCTAAGAATTTTGCGAGAACAGCAAGCTGCAATTACCCCTGAAGAAATCCAGAAATGGAAAAAGAAAGGAGCTGTCCTAAAGGACGGAATTTACTACAACAATTCTAAATTTTGTCTTCCAAGAAACTTATATCCAGCAGTTGTCCAATGGGCACATGGGCCTGCACATCTGTCAAAAGACCTAATGGCCGCCCTCATTCAAAAGTATTATGAAGCACCCGGAATCACAACTCTGATCAACAGCTTCTGCAAGGCCTGTGTCATTTGTGCAAAATGCAATCCGGAAAGACCAATCAGGGTGCCTGCAAAGCACCTAGCAAAACCCATGTACCCATTCCAGAGAATTCAAATTGACCACATTCAAATGCCCAAGAGTGGGCCTCATGAATATGCACTAGTAATAGTGGACATGTTCTCAGGCTGGCCAGAAGCCTACCCTGTGACCAATATCACTGCAAAAACAACCGCAAAACGCCTACTTACAGACATTGTATATAGATTTGGACTTCCAGAAGTCATTGAAAGTGATCAGGGTCCAGCCTTTACAGCAACAGTGACTAAAGACATTTGGACTGCTCTGGGGGTGACCCTAGCCTTTCACACCCCTTACCACACACAAAGTAGTGGTAAAGTAGAGCGCATGAACGGCACTCTAAAAGCCAGAATGTTAAAAATGTCACAAGAAACAAAGATGCCCTTGCCAGAAAGCCTGCCAATAGCTTTATTCAGCGTTAGGCACACACCTAGAGGGAAGCACTCGTTATCCCCATATGAAATTCTATTTGGGACAGCACCCAGACTAGGTTGTTATCCGCAACAGTTACAGCTTCAATCTGATGTTTTAGTAGACTATGTAACTGAACTTGCAAGTGTCTTGAACAAAATACATGCCCAAGTTTTCTCTTCAATTCCAGATCCTGATTTGGACACAGGTACACATAACCTGCTTCCCGGAGATTGGGTTCTGGTCAAGAAGTTTGTGCGGAAAAGTACCCTGGAACCAAGATTTGACGGGCCATTCCAAGTTCTCCTGATCACCGCAACCTCCGTCAAAGTGGCCGGTAGGCCACATTGGATCCACGCTTCCCACTGCAAGAAGTCTCCTGCCCCAGAAGAAGCAGATACCGCACAACCATGTACTTCTGGTACATTGTCTCCTTAATTAGTTTAATTAAGGCCCAGCAAGTAGCCATCACAAAAGATGTTAGTGGGTACACCTTCTGGTATAATTCATCATGTACCCGTGTGGCTACCTATACCTTTGATTATTGTGACATCGTAGAATGCCCATTCTCTACAGCACAAATTCAGAATATCTATAGAGATATCCCTCATGCAAAAGACCCATATGTTTGTGTAGTTGACAAACAATGGGGGCACAATTGTGGCCATTGGGGGGCGGCGGGATGGAATGCCGGGCCTTCCTGGGGTTACAAGCCAAAAAGTGCCTTATCTAAAGTAGATGATCATGGTAGGTCCCTCCTTCAAAGAATGACTCTGAGAAAGCCTGGAGGAGGCACACCAATGAAATTAATTCTTAATATTGAGCATCCAAGCCCAACAGATGCAGACCGATATGTATTGGGAATGTATTGGAAAAAGGGTTCCTATACTAAATTAGGGCATTTCTACCTTAAAGATATGTGTAATTCCCCTGAGTGGCAAGGAGCTACTCACATGGTCATAAATCCATTAAAACCACACATCCAGTCCTTTAAGGACATGATGGCCATTGCTAACCCCACCTTTGAAGATACCATGGCCGCTGAAACAGGTTTTAATGATGTTAACCTATGGTTAGAATGGATGAAATATAATGCCAACAAGCATAACAGAACCGCATGCTATGTGTGTGGTGGTGCCCGGCCTCATCTGGGCACTGTGCCTTTAACCCTGCCAGTAGATGCAGAAAATTGTGTTTTAAGTCTTTTTGCCTACCAATATAATTTCAACAGGTCTCTATGTCAAGCATGGACAGCGGAGTATCCTCTTTTAGCCAAAAATGTCAGACCTCCTAATGGTATTACAATATATAAAGGTAATTACACTTGCTATGCCATGCACGATGGGATTGGTAAATTTGTGGGTAACTTTCCCGAAGGTTATTGTGCTACATACAGAACTGTTCCTGTACGTTTGCTGCAGCATCACACTAGGTCATTGGGAGATATTTACTGGTTGTGTGGGGATTTACAGCTAAGATCCAGAATGGACACAGAGTGGTGGGGGGAGTGTACTTTGGCTAAGGCCATTATGCCTATACACATTATCTCTGACACACACCTCAACACCCATGAGCCCAGCCACACTAAGGTTAAGCGTGAAGCCCCAGTAAAAGGAAGTTTTGACCCTCACATTTACTTTGATGCCATTGGGGTGATTAGGGGGGTACCCAATGAGTTTAAAGCAAGAGATGAAGTTGCTGCAGGATTTGAATCAATTTTTACCATAGTTACCGCAAACAAGAATTTAAACTGGATAAATTATATTTATTACAACCAACAGCGTTTTGTTAATTACACCAGAGACGCCCTCCAGGGATTAGCCGAACAGTTACAAGCCACATCCCAAATGGCCTTCCAGAATAGAATAGCCCTAGATATGATCCTAGCCGAAAAAGGAGGGGTATGTAAAATTTTGCCTGACACCATGACATGTTGTACCTACATCCCAGAAAACACAGGCCCTAATGGTAAAGTTACTTTAGCCATAGAAAAATTAAATGACCTCTCAGAAGAGTTGAAAAGGAATTCTGGGATAAAAGATCCTTGGGACAGATGGTTTGGTTGGATGACGGGTTGGCAAAAGGCTTTAATGCATATTGGTATGGCAATACTAATTTTTCTTTTTATCTTCGCTCTTCTCTTTTGTTGTGTCTTCCCTTGTCTGAGGAAAGCCCTTACGAAGACTGTTGACCAAGCGGCACCCACTTTCACACATCTTGAAATTGATGACCAAGATTTCCAGGATCTCAACTCACCCTGTTTGCCGCTGCAATCTATCCCTTTTGATGATAAAGTGCGAGAGTTCTAGGAAGGGACCACCTTAGGGACAGCATCTGTCAGTGAATGGTAAAGGCCCCGTGTGGAGAAGTGGTGGGTTAGCCGCCATGGGCCACCCATGGGTGTGAAGTGTTCGAGAGCCATACTGACAGATGAGTTAGCCTATTAGGGTCAGAATTAGGGACAGACTTGCACTTTGCATTAACACCTAGCTAGCGGCCACGGGGTTTCTGTGCCTTTGGGCTAACACGTCTTCTGGTATTAACAAATAAAGTTTTTATCTCTTAGAATTTAACATTTCATAGGGGGGACTGATGTAGAATTATTAAAAAATCTTTATTGTACTTGTATTGAATTACTGCACTAACTCCATTTTAACCTGATACTGTGACAAATCCTCCATCTTGTCCTCATAACCTGACTTCTCCATATGAAAACTACATTACATGACAGAATTTCTCAGCACATCTAACACAATAGACAAAGACTGTATTCTCCATAAAGATATGACTAACCCAGGAACTGTTGAATTTCCCCTAACTCGCAACATAGTATAATTTAAAGGCCATGAGAACACAGTAGTAATGAAATGTTCTATTCATAAGAGACCTTGCACCTAACCACGAGATCTGACATCACCGACCGTGTAAAATGACGCTCAAGACCCCCTTGTCCCCACCCGTGTCTAAAATAATACCACCTCTTGGTGGGTGGACACGAAGCTAACCACTTAGTTTTTGATCCAATTAATTATATTGATAGGTGGATACTAATCCAGACACTTAACAATTAATCCAATTAATGATGTTTATTCACTGATATCTTGATAATCAATGATGACGAAAATGTCTCTTAAAAGGGCCTGCGCGCCCGCTCTTTCTGGACTTGCCAATAAATTTCCTCGAAGTTATTTTAACCTGAACTCCGTGTGTCAGACTGAATTACTTCAGCGTATATACGCAATTCAATTCTCTTTAATTTGGACAGGAACAGATAGACATTTAAACATTTTGGTTTACTGAAAAAGTACCATAACACTGCCATGAAGACCAAGGAACTCTCCAAACAAGTAAGGGACATTGTTGTTGAGAAGTACAAGTCAGGGTTAGGTTATAAATAATTATCCAAATCTTTGATGATCCCCAGGACCACTATCACATCTATCATAACCAAATGGAAAGAACATGGCACAACAGCAAACCTGCCAGGAGACGGCCGCCCACCAAAACTCACGGACTGGGCAAGGAGGGCATTAATCAGAGAGAAAGCACAGAGACCTAAGGTAACCCTGGAGGAGCTGCAGAGTAGGTATGTGCATGGGGAAAATTTTCGGTTCGGTTCGGCATTCCGAAATTCGGAATTTTCACAATTCGGGACTTCAACACTTCGGAACTTCGGCAACTTTGGAACTTTGGCACTTCAGCACTTCGGAACTTTGGCACTTCAGCACTTCAGCACTTCGGAACTTCGGCACTTCAACACTTCGGAATTTCGGGACTTCGGCACTTCTATTGCAGCCGCTTAGTAGATAACTCCCTAATTTCCACGGTATTAGGGAGTTATCTACCAAAAGGCTGAAAGACCTAAATTGGTATTTCAGACAAATTTACTAATACTAAGTAAAAATTACTTAATATTAGTAAATTTTGCCTCTACTCGCTATACCGCGAGTAGGGGCATGTCTAGTAAACAGTGAGTGCCTGTGGCTCACTGTTTAAAAAAGAAATAAAAATAGGCCCCCCCGGTGGGTGGAGGCCCTTAAGTAAAATGATGGGGGGGACATATTGCCCTCCCCCCGGCCCCCACCCCTGAGCGGTGAGTGGGGGCCCTAAATACTAATAAGGGGGGACCTAATGTCCTCCCCCCTGGCCCCCACCCCTGAGCGGTGGGTGGGGGCCCTAAATTGGTATAAGGGGGGACCTAATGTCCTCCCCCCTGGCCCCCACCCCTGAGCGGTGGGTGGGGGCCCTAAATACTAATAAGGGGGGGACCTAATGTCCTCCCCCCTACCCCCCACCCCTGAGCGGTGGGTGGGGCCCTAATTTGGAATAAGGCGGGACCTAATGTCCTCCCCCCTGGCCCCCACCCCTGAGCGGTGGGTGGGGGCCCTAAATACTAATAAGGGGGGACCGAATGTCCTCCCCCCTGGCCCCCACCCCTGAGCGGTGGGTGGGGGCCCTAAATACTAATAAAGAGGGGACATAATGTCCTCCCCCCTGGCCACCACCCCTGAGGTGCGGGTGGGGGCCCTAAATACCAGCAGGGGGGGACCTATTGTCCTCCCCCCCCGGCCCCCACCCCTGAGCAGTGGGTGGGGGCCCTAAATACTAATAAGGGGGGACCTAATATCCTCCCACCTGGCCACCACCCCTGAGGGGTGAGGGGGCCCTAAATACTAATAAAGGGGGGACCTAATGTCCTCTCCCTGGCCCCCACCCCTGAGCAGCAGGTGGGGGCCCTAAATACCAATGGGGGACCTATTGTTCTGCCCCCCGGCCCCCACCCGCCGCTCAAGGGTCCTAAAAAAAATGCCCCCCCCAAGGTGACTAGGGGTCCCCAAACCCCTAGTCACCCCCTCCCCCCGAAAAAAAAGTGATCACCCTACCTACCATCCTCACCCTAAAAATAATGAGGGGGGACCTTTAACCCCTTAAGGACCAAGCTTCTGGAATAAAATGGAATCATGACATGTCAGACATGTCATGTGTCCTTAAGGGGTTAACTAAAAACCTGTGAAAAAAATATATATAATAACTTACCATTCAATGTTTTCTTTCTTCTAAAATCTTATTTTTTCAGCCCCCAAAAAGGCCAAATAAAAAAACATAATAACCGACACAATAATAATAATAAAAAAAAAAAAACGAGTGCAAAAAAAAAATAATCCTTCTTCACCCATGGAGGGCTCCGCGCAGACTGTTTTTTTATTTGGCCTTTTTTTGGGGCTGAAAAAAGAAGAAGATTTCAGAAGAAAGAAAACATCGTCACTTGGGGGGGAACGGGAATTTTTTTTTAGGGGCCCCCACCCGCCGCTCAGCAGTGGGGGCTGTGGGTTTTTTTTTTTTTGTTTTTTTTTTTTAACAGTGAGCAGCCACAGGCAATAGACATGCCCCTACATAATTTACTAATACTAAGTAATCTTTACTTAGTAGTAGTAAATTTGGCTGAAAGACCAATTTAGGACTTTCAGCCTTTTAGTAGATAGCTCCCTAATACCGTGAGAATTAGGGAGTTATCTACTTATTCATTCCTGTCATTACATGACTGGCTAAGTAACTTACATTTTATATGAATGTGTGTTACTTGATTGTTGTAAGTGTTGCAAATGCTTACAGGTGAATCCTGGCTATGTTTGTTTCTTCTTCTTTCACTGGGTAAGTATATTAGTACTTAGGCAATACTGTGCTTCGGAACTTCGGCACTTTGACACTTCGGAACTTCAGCATTTCGGAACTTCAGGACCTCGGCAATTCGGCACTTTGGCAATTCGGACATTCGGAAGTACCTGAATGTCCGAATTGCCCGAAATTCGTCCAAATTCATATTCGGACCGAAACGAATTGCACATGTCTACTGCAGAGTTTCACAGCAAAGACTGGCGTATCTGTACATAGGACGACAATAAGCCATACGCTCTATAGAGTTGGGCTTTATGGCAGAGTGGCCAGAAGAAAGCCATTACTTTCAGCAAAAAACAAAATGGCATGTTTTGAGTTTGCGAAAAGGCATGTGGGAGACTTCCAAAATGTGTGGAGGAAGGTGCTCTGGTCTGATGAGACAAAAATTTAACTTTTCGGCCATCAAAGAAAATATATGTCTGGCGCAGACCCAACACATCACCCAAAGAACACCATCCCCACAGTGAAACATGGTGGTGGCAGCATCATGCTGTGGGGATGTTTCTCAGCAGCCGGGACTGGGAAACTGGTCAGAGTTGAGGGAAGGATGGATGGTGCTAACTACAGGGATATTCTTGAACAAAACCTGTACCACTCTGTGCGTGATTTGAGGCTAGGACAGAGGTTCACCTTCCAGCAGGACAATGACCCCAAACACACTGCTCAAGCAACACTTGAGTGGTTTAAGGGGAAACATGTAAATGTGTTGGAATGGCCAAGTCAAAGCCCAGACCTCAATCCAATAGGAAATCTGTGGTCAGACTTAAAGATTGCTGTTCACAAGCGCAAACCATCCAACTTGAAGGAGCTAGAGCAGTTTTGCATGGAGGAATGGGCAAAAATCCCAGCGGTAAGATATGGCAAGCTCATAGAGACTTATCCAAAGCGACTTGGAGCTGTGATTGCCGCAAAAATTGGCTCTACAAAGTATTGACTTTAGGGGGATGAATAGTTATGCACGTTGACTTTTTCTGTTATTTTGTCCTATTTGTTGTTTGCATCACAATAAAAAAAAAAAAAATCTTCAAAGTTGTGGGCATGTTCTGAAAATTAAATGATGCAAATCCTAAAACAGTGTTAATTCCAGGTTGTGAGGCAACAAAACACAAAAAATGCAAATGAGGGTGCATACTTTTGCAAGCCACTGTATACATAATTTCAAGAATTTATAAAAACACCTAAAACACAATCAAAAACCATACAAAATGTATTAATTTAAAAAAAAAAAAAAATTAGTTCAATTCTGACTTAATTAAACTAATCAATAAAACCACTTTGAATTCCCACTACAAAATAAAGGAATCACAGTCTGTTAAATTGAGAAGAAAGCATGTTAGGTTGCTTTACTGTATTGTGATAAATAGAATAACTAAATTAAATCTCACGGAGGGACACAGCAGCTATTCTTGCAGCACCATTTATAGGTTCCGAGACAAAAGGTTATTAGTTCTTATGAGTGACTATCTGCAACTTCACAGACATTGATAATCAAACACAGATAATCTTAACATAGAAAAACATCTTAAGACTGTTTAATTGCCATTGGCTAGACCTATATAATGTTGTTAGGTAATGTGCAAATAGGTGAGTGCACACCGGTGTAATACCAGATCAATGCTACCAAACATCTATTACAAAAGAAATATAAAACTTTCATAAAAGGGACACTATAGGCACCCAGACCTCTTCAGGTCATTGAAGTGGTCTGGGTGCACTGTACTTGTCAGTTTAACCCTGCAATTGTAATAATTGCAGCTATTGATAAACTGCAATAATTACATTGCAGGGTTAAATCCACCTACAGTGGCCGTCTACCAGACAGCCACTAGAGGCGCTTCTGGGTCGTTAGGCGACTTTTGGTCGGATAACTGAAACTGGACGTCCTCATGCTATGCATGAGGACATCCCGTGTCTGCTAAAACCCCATAGGAAGGCATTTATACAAGGCAATCATATCACTCGCGTATTAAGTTCCTGACATCAGCTGACATTGGCACAGAAAGGAGCAGAGGTGGAGTGTGCCCCAGCGCTCAGGGACATCAGCGATTTTTGTATTCCTAGCCTATAGTTTCCCTTTAATTCCATTACAGCTTATACCCATATACACATCTTGGTGGAAATATATAATCATTTTACTATGCTAAACAATAGTTTTCACAATGGATTTCACAATATTAAGCACTACATAGATTCTCCAGACTAGGATCTCGCTGTAAATATTAAATGTTAAATTTTGCAACAAAATCTCATACCTCCAACATTATATCGGGTTATGTAAGATAGGTCAAAATACTATCATTTACAGAAACGTCAAAAGTATATATTATCTTATATCTCAATTATACTATGATTCTACATTTTGTGGAACATGTCATTTTCAAACTGCAAGGGGCAAACATATTCAACTTTTCACATCAGTACTGATAACACTGTTTTTAACACTGTTTTCTAAAGAGCAACACTTAGTTCCTTGTAAATTCAAAAAGCATAAAACAATTCTTCTCAAATGAAAACATCATAGATACATCTCTCTCTCTGCACTTTTTAAGCAGATTTCAGTCTTTGTTCACTATAATAACCAAAACACATACGACATGAATCTAAAGCCTGAATAAACTATAAGGGACTCAAAAATCAAAATTTCCTGACACAGTAAGATGTTAAGCAGGTATGGAGTCACTCCATTCTTTAAAACATCACATCAGTGCAGTCCTTTAAATCAATGATTTCTAGATGACTCTCATAAATCACACACTTCATCCGCCCAAAATAAGAGATTCTCTCATCCTGCTCAAGAGCTCTCAGTCATACATTTTATCTACTGCAGTATGTATAACATCATGACATATCTTTGTCAGGTTTACCATTTTATCAATATTTTATGTTTCATTTTCTCATTAATCTTTACTTGTTTTGTCTATTATATCATTATTACGATTAAGTAAATCTTGCTGTGTTGTAGCAAGAAGGGGTTCCTTTTGTGGCAGACGTTTGCCATAGAACTGTCCTGGCTCAGCTTATCTTATCACAAATAAAATAACAATAGGACTTTACAATTAGTTGGCCCTAACCACTCCAGAAGGACCTAGTAACTTCAAATCACAAAATAGCCAGGGCAACACTGGGGCCTTCTTGTACTGTTCCATCTGTCACGGCAAGGGTGCATCATTTATTATTGCACTATGAAATATTGTCCTTTAATATAACTTGTGTAGTGTGACCCCTGGGTAGAAGACAAATGTAAGAGAGAATTGCTTTTTTGATCAAAAGGGGCTTCTGCAAGGTGTGAAAAGGAATGGCCTTTTTGATCTATCAAAGGCCCTGCAAGGTGAGACATTTTACACTTGAGCCGCCTGTATGTCTAGTTTCAATGTAAACTAACTGACTTTGACCATATGGCTTAAAACTATCAATGGATAGTTCAATCCTTCGATATGGTAATGGTATTAGTTTCATGAAAACCAGTATATTCTAGTATCATATCCAAGAGAAACATTAATACTAGTGACGTTGCGAACATAACATTTTCGGTTCGCGAAACGCGAACGTGAACTTCCGAAAATGTTCGCAAACTGGGCGAACCGCCATAGACTTCAATAGGCAGGCGAATTTTAAAACCCACAGGGACTCTTTCTGGCCACAATAGTGGTTGAAGGGGGGGGGGAGGAGACCTACTCTCCTTCCCCCCCGGCCCCCACCCCATGGCGGCGTGGGGGCCATAATGATAACGAGGGGTGGGGACCTACTTTCCTCCCCCCCCGGTCCCCACCCCTGGGCGGCAGGTGGGGGCCATAAAGATAATGAGGGGGGACCTACTGTCCTCCCCCTCTCCGGGCCCCACCCTTGGGCGGCGGGTGGGGGCCATAATGGTAATGAGGGGGGGGACCTACTGTCCTCCCCCCCTGGCCCCCAACCCTGGGCGGCGGGTGGGGGCCATAAAGATAATGAGGTGGGACCAACTGTCCTCCCCCTCTCCGGCCCCCACCCCTGTGCGGTGGGTGGGGGCCCTAAAAATAACAATAAGGGGGGGACCTACTGTCCCCCCCGGCCCCCACCCCTGAGCGGTGGGTGGGGCCCCTAAAATTAACAATAAGGGGGGGACCTACTGTCCCCCCCCGGCCCCCACCCCTGAGCAGTGGGTGGGGGCCCTAAAATTAACAATAAGGGGGGACCTACTGTCCCCCCGGCCCCCACCCCTGAGCGGTGGGTGGGGGCCCTAAAATTAATAATAAGGGGGGGGGACCTACTGTCCGCTCAGGGGTGGGTGCCGGGGGGGAGGACAATAGGTCCCCCCCTATTGGTATTTAGGGCCCCCACCCACTGCTCAGGGGTGGGGGCCGGGGGGAGGACAATTGGTCCCCCCATTGGTATTTAGGGCCCCCACCCGCCGCTCAGGGGTGGGGGCCGGGGGGAGGACAATAGGTCCCCCCCTTATTGGTATTTAGGGCCCCCACCCACCGCTCAGGGGTGGGGGCCAGGGGGGAGGACAATAGGTCCTCCCCCCTTTTTTTACTTTAGGGCCCCACCCGCTCAGGGAGGGGGGACCCTTTGTTTTTTCTTTTTTTTTTTTTAACAGTGAGCAGCCACAGGCTCAATGCACAGAATCAATGCATCTCTATGAGGAACGTTCAATGTCTGCATGCAGAGGGTGGAAAAGACAGTGTTTACAGCAAAAAGCCTAGAGGTAATGATTCTACTCACCAGAACAAATTCAATAAGCTGTAGTTGTTCTGGTGACTATAGTGTCCATTTAATAATTACACCTCTTTTCTATTATAATTAGAATGGGACAAGCACAACCTTCTAATCAAGTCTAAACACCACTTATACAACTTAAACCGGGTGGCAGGGGTTATGAAATCTGCTATATTATGTCACACGTAAGTCATGTGATATATCCCTGGAATGGGAAAATTGTAACAAATTCATAGAGGCAATTATTATGTATGTGGCAAGTACAGTAAAGGAGATAAAACCAAAAGTTTTTATTTGGCTTGTTGTTTTCTGGAACACAAGGGAGTGGCTACTTATTGTATCTATAGGGACACCTTATCTCCACCTGTAGGCAGGCTGGGAACTTGAGATGAATCTAAAGGGTATATAACAAGTGATATTGAAAGGTCTTGGTGTACTTGCTTGGGGCCAAGATCTAATTTTGAGTGAGTTACCATCATCCTTCCTTGCCAGAGACAGAAGTTGTACTTTAAAAACCTAAGTGAGGAATTAGGGCTTCTGTATTTTATCCTTTTTGTTTTTATCTGTTGTTGGTGTAAATAATTTGTTTATTATATATTTTCACATGCACCGTGGCTATGTTTTGCTCATAATAAACATTCATTTATTAGGTTCTGCCTTTGTCTGGTTAAGAATCACATTACCTCAAGAGACTAATTAGTATTTTTGGTTTGTGCTGAACAAGGAGTCCAAGGTCAATATCATTTTTTTTGTGTCCAGATTCAGGGTTTCTATTTGACTGCTCCTATACCTATTATATATTACACTAAGTATAAATAAAATGAAAAAAAAAAAATGGAAAAAATACATTCTTTCAGTTTTACTTATAATACATTTAATACATTAAGTGCAACTACAGCAAATTAACTCAAAATAACAGCTTAAACAGTCTTGATAGTTAAATGCCTCATATGTGTAGGATCTAAATTATTTTTGGTGGTTAACACTAACCCTGTATTAACCCTACCCCTAACACTATATGTACACTAACGTACTAAGAAAAATGTATCCATACTTACCTTAATTTTCTTTCCCTGACTATTATTGATGACAGCATTTAACCAGTGGGTTAGTTCCTCCCTCTGGCCAATAGGACAGGAGAAAACGTAATTAAACAATTAAGTGGGCAGTTATATTAAAGTCCCCATTAGCCCCAGTTCCTCAGTCAAGTAAGAAGCATGTATAAGAAAGTGGGAGGTAACATCATATGCTGCCATGAATAATAGCCAGGAAAATAAAATTATGGTAAGTATGGGTAACCTTTCCTTATTCCTGGCTAATCATGGCAGCATTTAACCAATTGGAATACCCAAGCAGTAAAAACTACAGAGAGGGTAATCATGCCAAATATTTATCAAACACAATTCAAGACAGAAAGACCAAATTGAACAAAACGAAGCTGAAGGGTTCTTGCCTCTGGACAGTTTTGTAGATTGTCCACTTCTCCAGCTTGTGTTTCCTAGAATATTCCCTGCCAGGTCTATAGGCCTTACTATCCCTATAAGATGTATGGTCACTGTAGGGTCTACGGTCTGGTGGTGGTTTTCTTGGCCTCTTATACTGTGGAAGAAGGACCTGTTTGCCATTTGCTGCCCTTCTAATAGCCTCTCTTAAATGTTTACCAAAGAAGACTTCTCCTAGAAAGGGTAGAGCACATAAATTGAAATTAGATGCAATGTCTGCTCCCCAGGATTTCAACCATAGGGCTCTCCTTGCAGCTACTAAATATCCCATAACTTTAGAAAGAAACTTAATAAGGTCTGTAGAAGCCTCCAGTAGCCATTCACTGGCCAGTTTAACATCCTTCAGAGAATCAGAAATGTGATGTCTTCTTACACCCTTGTCCAGGTCTTCCTCTATGTCCATGATCCAAGATTGTATAGCTCTTGATATGGCTTAAATGGTTACTGCTGGATGACAGCCTATGCTGGCTCCAAGAAATGATTTTGAAAGGTTGGTGTCTACTCTCTTATCCATAGGATGCCTAAGAGAAGCATTGCTATCTATAGGTAGCATAGAATGTTAAGCCACCTTAATAACTGGAACATCAACCTTAGGGTTAGCGATCCAGAGTTTAGAATCCCCTTTATTAACTGGGTATAGTTTCAGAAGACATGATTGTAAATAGAATCTTTTCTCTGGAGTGACACATTCTGTCTTTATAAGATCCTTAATGGATCTATGTACTGGAAAAAATATTGTTTTAAGTCTCAAATCTCCAAAGTATTTGTATGAGGCGGATGTTTCCTGCACCTCCTCTGGAATCTCAAAGGTTTTCCTGACTAAGGAGATTAGGTGCTGCACAGCCCTAGAGTCCAAAGGACATGGGCTATTGGAGAATTCCTCCTTACTGGAAGAGATCTGTTCAACTTCAATGGATCTTGCTATACCTTGTCTCTCATCTTCAGATGATTCAGAATCAATTAGAAAGGATTCATGTCAAGGCCTCTTTCCTCTAGTTGATTTGGAAATACCTTCTGCCACTGCCTGCTTTATCCATGAGACTATATCTTGTTCTGAGGTTAAAGCTCGGGGTGTCTGAAGTTGTTTAGATTCACCTGCAATTTGGGCCAAGCATTTTCTGCAAAGCCTGTAATTTTCCAAAGGCCTTGCTCCACATCTTGGACAAGTCATTGGCTTCTCCCTTCTCCGTGATGGAGATCTAGGTATCACTTTTGAGGGCTGTTGAAACAGAAGTCATAAAGACTGTACCCTCTACTGCACTCTTAATATAATATTCCCAATGATAATGAAAAAATTATATATTACTCACCTATGGCCTATAGTGGATGACTTGGTGGATGTAGGAGAATGGTCCATAATAATCTATGGGCGAAAAATAAACATGGCCTTTAACTAAATACTTGCCATTAACCCCTTAAGGACACATGACATGTGTGACATGTCATGATTCCCTTTTATTCCAGAAGTTTGGTCCTTAAGGGGTTAAAAGCCAATGGAATTTCTTCCGGCATAGAAAAAATAAATCTTACCTGCAGAGAGTTGAAAAAAAAAACAATTTGAGTGCAAAAAAACCCGTGAAAATCCGTTATTCCTATGCAGAGTAAAGTTTGAAAACCTTTTCAGAGTTTTGAGTTTAAATGTTGCGCCTCCGCACTTTTAAATTATCACGCATGAGTTGAACGGCAATGAATCTTGGACACTGCTATCTTGAAAACTGGCGAAGTTAGGGTCATTCACGGCCGCACTAGTTGCGCATGCATAAATTATAATCATGCAAACGGCACCATTCGTGGCTGCCGTTCACGCATATGACCATGCATTTCCACCAAAATTGGTGAACAAACTATACAAAACTCCCGAAACTTGCGCATACATGGCCCGAAGCCCTGCTGAACCAGGAGAGAAACATGACACACACTACAACACTTCCTCCAGTGGACAATGCTGAATTCAGGTGATTCAAGTGCACTACACGGTAGCTAAGCCCTCTAGCCTCCAGGGGATTCCATCTTCACAGAGGTGGGCTACACTGGAGCTTCCTGGGAAGGTAGGCTTACCTTCCCAGGGTGAAGACTATATAAATATTCAGGTGAACAAAAAATACAATTTTAACAGATAAAAGCTGTCTGTCCTTGGCTAAGGGAAAAGAAAACGCAAGACTGAGGAACTGTGGCTAATGGGCACTTTAATATACCTGCCCACTAAACTGTTTAATTAACTGCCATGATTAGCCAGGAAAACTATTATTGATACCGGAGAAACTGACGGAAGCCAAGCACAGAGAGATGGACACAGGTTTCTTCAGGAAGGAAGAGATTCTTTATTGGATCACCGATCGGGACTCAGAGGGACTAACGTCACCAAAATACAGCAAATTCTGAGCCCCGGACAATAGTGCAGGCTCCTTATATAGGCACATAACTCCTCCCATATTAAGCTCCACCCGCACATTCTCTTAACCAATCTACACAACTAAGAATTAACTACCTGTTTGACCGCATGGCTTGTCCAGCACAATGGAGGAGGGGGAATACTACATCCTGTATTCTTGCACATGCTCCGTACACTACTGATCGTATCTTGCCTCGTGCAACCAACTGATCGATACGTCAGCATATGCACGTACACATGCCACGTGGTAATCTCGGCCTACTAAATTTATTTTTACCGAGATTCCACCACATTCCCCCCTTTGATGCCTCTTGATATTTCACAATTACTTGAGGCATCACTTAACCTTGGTTTGCATACACCGCAAGTTACCTTGAACCAGACCAGACTTATCTTATGATGTGAATCTTTTAACACTCATCTTCCTGCATTGGTTCTCCCTGATCTAAAGCCTTATACTTATAAATCGCCATTATCTGTGCAGCAGCCTTCCTCTCTGCTATATTTCCTATCAGGCTTTGCACAGACCTAACTACTAAGGGTATAAGACACGGCAGGACTAGACACAACATTAAAATCAGTAGGACTCCACCTACCACTGCCTTAAGCCCTCCAAACCACTCATACCAGCTACCAAACCAACTACTTGGATTATACCCTTTCCATACCTGAGTAGGCACATGCGCTAGTTTAACCATATGGCTAGTAAGCTCAGCTATTGCTTGCCCTTCGTCATCTATTTGAAGACAGCAATTGCTCAGGTTAAACTTCCCACATACACCTCCCTCTACTGCCAAAAGGTAATCCAAGGCTAATCTATTTTGGTAGACTGCTGTCCTCATCCTGGTATTATGCTTCGCTAGAAGATTGAGCGCTTGTGATGTTTCGTTAGTGATAATCTCAACCACCGCCTGTAATCTTATAATTCGGTTGAGCATATAAATAGGGGTTCTATAACCAAAGGTACCATCTTCTGCCCACGTGGCTGGCCCATAATAATCTATGATACGCTGGGGAGGCCATTCATTATCTTCCCAGGTGCCTATCTCTATGGGTCCCCTTTTCTTCCTATGATTCACATCATACACCTTAACACCTAAAGTCTCACCTGTTTCAATCGGTAACAAGAAGAAGGATGGTTTGAGCATACCCAACACACATGCCCCTTCCCAGTCCTGTGGCAACTCCGAATAGGCTTTCTTACCACAGATCCAGTACAAATTTGCTGGGGCTCTCCAGGTAGATGTGATGGATAGATCAAACCATACATCCTTTAAATTGGCGTATCTAGCAAACGGGTTAGATGGTTCTGAGACATTTGAAGCCGACCACCAAGTTGTATTCTTTGTATCATCATCATAAGCTTTTTGCCCTAGACAAGTTAATTCTCCTACAGAAGTATTATACATTATTCCTTTCCTTGCTATGCAAACATAACCTATGATGGAGGTCTTTAATCTCCACTCAGATTTACCTCTAACACTCATATGATAATCGGCTTGTGTAGATATTAGTTGGTCAACTGCCTCAGAACCGGACATTACCTCCTTTGCTTCCCAAGGCCATTGGTCTCCCATGTTAGTACCTCCACACACATAGCAGTTGGTAACATTAAGACTACCGGCAATACTTTCGGCTAAATCGATGAACAGGTTTTTAGCATTATGGGGGATCTTATTATCTATACTCATCTCTTCATAAAAGGAATGGTATACTTGATGAGTTTGGGAGGATACCGTATCAGTCTCTATCCCTATAAACAATAATGTCCCAGGATCTAAACCCGTCCCGTATATTTGAAACCCAAATAAATTGCCATATTTGTCTAAGAACTTATCGGGGTTATTTATAAGTATATGGATGGGATTACATTCCATAGACTTACAATATGGGCTAGTCGGCAACTTAGTCACTATCATGTCTTTATCTACTGTCTGTCCCCAAGTCGCCCACCCCACACAAGACCAATATGGGCAAAAGTTATAGTCTTTATTTGGGCATCTAGGACTCACATATTTATTTTTACTACTGGGACAAATATATTTATCGTTAGACCCATACGTCCTCTCCCATCTAAGATCCCCACATACATTCCACGGCTTTCTACCACTCGATATCGCTTTACACGCATCAAATAGTAGGACACCCGAAGAATGTACGGATTCTAACACCGTCTTATTAATTAGGGTCCCCTGAGGATCTCCATTCCTGAGAGTCAACCAAATTGTACGAGGTTGATACTCCGGACTGAAGCACTTAGGTTCTCCTACTCCTAAATGGCACACACTATAGTCTATATTTAGGTATCTACATCTCGATACATCTCCTTTACACTCGTATTGTGAATGCCAAATTAGGGTTTGGGAAATATGGTTACCTGTTCTCGTAGTCTTAATGCATACCTCACAGCTAGGAGTGTCGGTACCTCTACCTTCCTGAATATAAAAACACATATAAATAAACACTATCAAAAGCACATCTTTCGCCGTCATCCTCAGTCTTCGTCCGTGCGAAGGCGCCTCAGCTTCCAGGATGTGAGGGCTGCAGGGAATGGAGTTCTGCTCGTCTTCACAGGTGTCCCTTCGAGACTTTCCTGGCTTATATACTATGTGTTGGTAAGCGGACAGGCTTTATTATGGCCTTCTCACTCACGCACCAAATCCCTGTAACAATAAAATTTGTAATCCACACGATTCCTCGTTACTCCGACTGAGTAGTGCGTTTTAACCGGATCTTGCAGGGATTCTCTGGATCTGCTGTAACTTGCCAAGAATCGACTGCTGCTGGTTTAACCCTGGAGTGATGTATCCACGGAGTCACTTCGGCTACTTTTATCGCTGTAGGGGTAGACAAAAGAACAACATAAGGACCTCTCCACTTGGGCCCTAACGGTACATTATTCCACTCTTTAATCCACACTTGATCTCCTGGATGATAACTATGAACAGGGGGATAAATATTCACAGGTAATCTATCTTGTACCCATTTCTGTACCTCCTCCATAGTCTTACCCAACTCTACAACCTGCTGCCGGGTAATTCCTTCTCCCAACTGACTCAAATCCCCCCTTAAGTTACCAAGTACGGGAGGTGGTCGCCCATACATGATTTCAAAAGGAGAGAGGCCCATCCTTCTGGTAGGGGTACTGCGGATTCGCAATAGAGCTATGGGTAAGAGAACGTTCCACTTAAGTTGGGTTTCCTGACACATTTTAGCCAACTGATTCTTAATAGTTCTATTCATTCTCTCTACCTTACCAGAACTCTGGGGTCTATATGCAGTATGAAGCCTCCACTTTATACCAAGCATATGAGTCAGTTGTTGTAGGCACTGATGAACAAAAGCTGGACCATTGTCCGATCCTATAGAACAGGGTAGTCCATATCGGGGTATTATTTCTCGTAGCAGGAATCTTACAACTTCTCCTGCTTTCTCTGTACGAGTAGGACATGCTTCTACCCAGCCTGAATAGGTGCACACAATTACCAGCAGGTAACGATGTCCACCCGATTTAGGCATCACT
Source organism: Pelobates fuscus (assembly GCF_036172605.1). Lineage (NCBI taxonomy): Eukaryota > Metazoa > Chordata > Amphibia > Anura > Pelobatidae > Pelobates > Pelobates fuscus. Next base: position 144,874,387 of record NC_086318.1, read on the forward strand.
GTAAAGTCTATTTGTAGATCGGACATGGGGAGTCCCCCCATAAACTGGACTCCTGGTGGCTTTACTGGTCCTTGTCTTGCATTATTTTTAGCACACGTTACACATCTTCGTACAATGGCCTGAGTCAAGTTGGACAATCTTGGTATGTAGAAATGTTTTCTGAGAGATTCTTCAGTACTGTCTCTCCCAGAATGTGTCCCGTTGTGATAATTTTGGACAATTTCTACCGCTAGTGATGCTGGTATGACTATCCTTCCATCTTCTAGCTGATACCACTTGTTCTCCAAATACTTTCCTTGTTCAGTCTTTAACCACTCCTCTTCTTGAGCTGTATAAACTGGAGTCCATTGGGACAGTGGAGTTGGTATAAGAGCAGCTATATGCCCCACATATTCCTGTCTTCCTGATTCAGCAGCACGCTTAGCTGCACTATCTGCCATCCGATTTCCTTTGGTTACATCACCATCTCCTCTCAGATGCGCTCGACAATGTATGATACCGACTTCTTTCGGCTCCCACACTGCTTCCAATAGTTGTAGGATTTCAGCTGCGTACTTGATTTCTTTGCCTTCTGAATTCAGTAGTCCTCTTTCTTTATACAAAGCTCCGTGGGCATGAGTGGTTAAAAACGCATACTTAGAGTCCGTATAGATATTCACTCTTAAACCTTCAGCCAATTGTAACGCTCGTGTTAGTGCTATTAATTCTGCCTTTTGTGCTGATGTTCCTTTCGCCAGTGGCCGAGCTTCTATCACCTTGTCTATTGTTGTCACTGCATATCCTGCATAGCGGATCCCTTCTTTCACATAACTACTGCCGTCGGTATAATATTGAACATCGGGGTTCTGGATGGGAAAATCACGAAGATCTGGTCTACTTGAGAATACTTCATCCATTACTTCCAAACAATCATGTTGACTTTCAGTAGGTTGTGGCAAAAGGGTAGCTGGATTTAAGGTGTTTACAGTCTCTAAATGCACTCTTGGGTTTTCACACAACATTGCTTGATACTTGGTCATACGGCTGTTACTAAACCAATGATTTCCTTTGTAATCCAACAACGTCTGTACTGCATGTGGGACTCGTACATAAAGTTCTTGACCCAGAGTGAGTTTATCGGCTTCAGCTACTAGCAGGGCGGCTGCAGCTACGGCTCTTAGACAAGGTGGAAGTCCGCTGGCCACTGCATCCAATTGCTTAGACATGTAGGCAACAGGTCTTTGCCATGATCCCAAGTACTGTGTCAATACTCCCACAGCCATTCTTCTTTGCTCGTGTACATACAGGTAGAATGGTCGTGTGTGATCAGGTAGACCTAATGCTGGGGCACTCATCAAAGCCTTCTTCACATCTTCAAATGCCGTTTGCTGTTCTTGGGTCCATAAGAAGGGGTCGTGCTCTGTACCTTTGATAGCTGCGTACAGAGGTTTTGCCAGTATCGCATAGCTGGGAATCCATATCCTACAGAAGCCTGCTGCCCCCAAGAATTCTCGCACTTGTCTTCTATTCTTGGGTATTGGTATTTGGCAGACAGCTTCTTTTCTCTCTGGCCCCATAATTCTTTGACCTTCAGAGATATGGAATCCCAGATATTTGACAGTTGGCAAACACAACTGAGCCTTCTTTCTAGACACCTTGTATCCTGCCTTCCAGAGAATGTGCAGTAGATCGTGCGTTGCTTGCTGACAGATTTCTTTTGTAACTGCTGCTATCAACAAGTCATCTACATATTGTAACAATACACACTCTCCTGGGATGGACTCGAAATCCAGTAGATCTTGACTTAGGGCTGAACCAAATAGGGTAGGTGAATTTTTAAACCCTTGGGGCAGTCTTGTCCAAGTCATTTGGCGTTTTGAGCCCGTTACAGCGTTCTCCCATTGGAAAGCGAAAATACATTGACTTGCTGCGGCTATTCGGAGGCAAAAGAAGGCATCTTTGAGATCTAAGACTGTGAAGTAAGTAGCCCCGCCCGGAATTAAAGCAAGCAGGTTATATGGATTGGGTACAACTGGATGTATACTAACAACCGCATCATTGACTGCTCTCAAGTCCTGCACAGGTCGATACTCATCTGTACCGGGCTTTTGAACAGGCAGCAATGGGGTGTTCCAGGGGGAAGTACAGAATTTTAGGATACCATACCGTATGAACTTATCCAGATAGGATTGGATGTTCTTCTTAGCCTTCTGCGGAATGTGGTATTGTCTTAGGCTCACTGGATAAACCCCAAGTTTTAGTTCAATTTTTATAGGTGGAATATTGCGGGCCAGTCCTGGTGGGTTGTTCTCTGCCCAAACTCCTGGTATGTTAAATAATGTCTCATCACTCCTAGGGTTTTGGCTAGTCAACGCTGTATAAAGTCGCCACTCTTCTTCCTTTGGTACGGATAATGTCATAATACCTGAAGGTCCATTAAACTTTAAAGATGTTGTTCCATTTGGTAGGAACGTAATCTGCGCTTGTAATTTTGATAGCATATCACGTCCCAGCAATTGGACTGCACATTCAGGCATATAGAGGAATTGATGTTTTACTACGTGGCCTCCCAATGTACAGAGTCGACTTTTAAGAACCGGTTTTTCAGCACTTCTTCCAGTTGCTCCTATCACAGTAATAGTCCTTCCAGATGGAGGAGCAACTAGATTAGTCACCACTGAATGTTCAGCACCAGTGTCGATCATGAACGCACTCCTTTTCCCCCCTATTGATACATCGACCATAGGCTCCGCTCGACCAAGGGGGATGGAGCCCGGTCGGTATCAATAGTCCTCCATGACCGTGTCAGCCAATCCTACAAAGTGCCTACCTTCTCTATCGCGGGACCTTTGCGCTGCTGGGATATATCTATCTTCCCTAACACTTCCTCTGTTCCCATTACTCCCTCTATAACCATTACTCCCTCCGGGGCCTCCTCTACCTCTCGCTCTGCCTCTAAAGTTTCCGTAACCTATCCTAGGTCTGTCTTTCTCACACTGTTCTCTTCGAGGACACTCATTTCTCCAATGCCCTTCTTCCCTACAGTATGCGCACTGATTTCTACTTAGAGGTTCCTCATTCCATCTACTATCGCCTCTATCTGGGCCCCGTCTATCTACGCCTGCGATCGCTACCACTAGCATATCAGCCTTTTTACGCATCTTGCGCTCTTCCTCTTTCTTACTTTCTGTTTCCCTATTCATATAAACCTTATTCGCTACCTCCATTAGTTGGGTGATTGACATACCTGCAAACCCTTCTAACTTTTGTAGCTTGCGCTTAATATCTCCGTAAGCTTGGCTGACAAAGGCGGAGTTCACCATTCGGGAATTATCTGCGTCTTCCGGATTAAAGGGGGTATACAAGCGGTATGCCTCCAATAATCGGTCATAAAAGACACTGGGCGCTTCATCGCTTTTCTGAATCACCTCAACTGTCTTCGACATGTTAATAGCTTTCTTTCCTCCGGCTTTCATGCCAGCAATTATAGCGTCTCTATAGGCTCTGAGTTGAACCATGTCAGCACCATTTACATTCCAATCGGGATCGGTGTTGGGATAATGTGTTGCGGCCCATGCTGATGGATTGGCTTGGTTTAAAGTACGGGCTTTATCCTCTAGTGCTTTAATGGCTGCTTGATTTATTCTTGTCCTTTCCTCATTGTTAAATAAAGTCATTAATAACTGCTGGCAATCAGCCCATGTCGGGTTATGTGTCTGTACTATTGAGGTGAACAGATCAGTCATAGCTTGTGGTTTCTCAGTATACGAGGAATTGTGGGTCTTCCAATTTAAAAGATCGGTTGTCGTGAATGGGACATATACAAAGACTGGGTCAGCATGTGCCATTTGGCCTGCGGCATCGATATAGGCTGGCCCAGGATTCAGACGAAGAGGCATCTGATAGTGTCTTAATTGTTGGGCACCGGTCAACTGTCGGGTCTGTATGGGGCTACGTGGAGGGGCGTCAGTCATAGGTTCCAGTCGGGGAGAAATAGGGTATGGGGATGTGGGAGCTTGGTTTTGGGAAAAGGTGGTAAATAAAACACTTCGAGCCGAGCTAGATGAAGCTTGACCGGAAGTCTGAAGTGGCGCCAAATCAGGATATTCGTTTTTAATGGGGGTTGGTTCTGATTCCGGAAGGGGAGATTTAGTACGAGGGGGGGTGGATCCTGTACTGGAGGAGGAAGCGGAAGTGGATGGGGGTAATGAGGGGAGGGTTGCAGGACTTCCTGCGTTTGCGTCACTTCCTCTTAACGGAAAGTAAGGGGGCGGCAAAGGGATCTCGGACTCAGGGGGCCTGTCCAAAATGGGCCTAACACCAGTCCTAGTGGACGAACAAGTCCTAGCTACCATGAGGCGACATTGCTCCTCGTGGCATGTCCGGAGCCATTTTGGCGAGTCATTTACGGCCTGTCTCCAACAATCAATATAAGGAAACTGGCCGTAAAGTTCAGGCCTACCTGATACAGCCACGTGTAAGCGCTGTACCAGAGTTGGATCCAAACTGCCACGTGGCGGCCATGCCGCAACCAAAGTAGGCCACTCCCTAGTACACAAAGTGACCAAACGTACAGGAGACATTTTAACCCCAAAATCACAAGTTTTGAATCCCTTTTTAAAATTCTTCACCATACAACCTAAGGGATCCAGAATCGTTGACTGCGACGCACCCATACTTAACAATGGAACGTCGTCGACAACGAATACTATACACGCGTACTTATTCAACAGTCACACCCGTTTCCTCTGGCAACAGCACCACGTGGTACGGTTACCAAGTGAAACGTACACAATAACAATAAAACACTCAGGGAATTCCCGTACACACACAGCTGTTACACCAGTCACTAGATAATCAATATTATGCCCTTTGGCGTAACTATACAGTCACCCACGCTATAATTCTCTATATACGAATTACCCGTCTATAACACACCCCAGTAACATCGTCTTTTACAAATAGCGGTTACAGTACGGTTAGCATAGGTCAAAGCACAAGTTAAGGTCACAATACAATTATTAGTGGTTATGGTGTTAAACATGCAATGGACGACAATGATTAGTACTTATATACAGTGTCAGTAAATATACAGGGTTATGGTACCGTGCACTATAATACAGCAACACACTATTAACACTCTCGCTAGACGGCTGAGCTCGCGCTATCTAACAAGATATACACTTTACTAAACAATCGTTAACACATTTACAATTCCCAACTAAACTATTGGCCAGTACCTTGAATGGACTACCTAAAACTATATACACCCGTTTTGGTTAGCCACACTGCCCAATCACCACATATAGCGAGCTAGAGAACCGAATTTACACAGGCGCCTCTTAGTCGCACTATCAAAAGTCTAGTGGGTTCCAAATTTACACGCCTTCCCACTTAGCCCAGATAGGTTGAGAGCTAGCGAACCGAATTTACACAGGCGCCGCTTAGTCTCCCGGTCCCTCCGACCTAGCGAACGTAATATACACCCTAGAACGCTAGTCTAGACAAGACACCGGTGTCCGGCTAGGGCTATTTACACCAGAGCCCCGCCTGACTAACAAAATCAAACGGTCTGACTAAAGAGCGTTCGATCGAGCGGAGCGCCTTCGCTCCTTCCCTCCGACAGAGGGGGCAGATACACAGATTCAAAACCCCTTTGGGCCTACCGCACAATCGGTATACCCCTAGTGGGTCCTGCCGTCTAAAACAGCAGTTGTCTTACCTCCTCGTTCCTGAACCTGAGTTCACACTCATCGACGGGGACACCCCAGCACTTCTCACGTAGAGGCCGATGATCTCCTGGACAACAGACCAGTGGCGCCGAGACGAAGGGAGGTCCACGCAGAAGTTCAGGGGTGCAGCCGTAGAGAACGTGGGCAAAGATAGACCGTCTCACGCCTCTGCCTCTCAGCTACCGTTGAACGATGAGCTTCCCGGCCAATGCACCAAATGATACCGGAGAAACTGACGGAAGCCAAGCACAGAGAGATGGACACAGGTTTCTTCAGGAAGGAAGAGATTCTTTATTGGATCACCGATCGGGACTCAGAGGGACTAACGTCACCAAAATACAGCAAATTCTGAGCCCCGGACAATAGTGCAGGCTCCTTATATAGGCACATAACTCCTCCCATATTAAGCTCCACCCGCACATTCTCTTAACCAATCTACACAACTAAGAATTAACTACCTGTTTGACCGCATGGCTTGTCCAGCACAATGGAGGCGGGGGAATACTACATCCTGTATTCTTGCACATGCTCCGTACACTACTGATCGTATCTTGCCTCGTGCAACCAACTGATCGATACGTCAGCATATGCACGTACACATGCCACGTGGTAATCTCGGGTTACTAAATTTATTTTTACCGAGATTCCACCACATTATGACCTCACCCCTGACCTTTGCCCTATCTCTAACCCTAAAACAGCATTATCCTTAACCCATCATTATCCTTTCCTTTACTTACCACTAACTGTACCCTAAAGCTTACCATAACGCTAACCCTAACTCAAAACCAGAGGGATTCATTTTGCTGACATCAGTTCTGACATCAGCACAGGGATTCCCCATCTCACACAGTACAGAGTGAAATCCCTCTCATGCTGCAGCTGCTATGTAATTTCACTGCCAATCAAACAGTACACACAGAGAATGCAATAAAGTACTGCTGGAGCAAATGCTGGGTGTGCATGCACTCATGCACCATTTTCTCATAGATGTCCAGGAGCACACAAACACTTCTAAGACATAAAGGGATAGTGATCTCACTGCAAACTGGAAATGCATCAGAGGTAAGTAATTAACTGCAACTGCTCTGTTCATCTCAGTAAAAACTGAAATAGTGTTTAGTACCTTGAACACTGAAATGTTTAACGATTTTGGCATTTTTACATTTTACAGAATTTTCAACTCTGCCATTTTGTGGTGGCAAAGACTAAATCCAATCATAATGGTTAGGCATTGAAGTTACAGTTTACCACCATTTGAGTTTGTGGTTAATATTAGGGATTATGCATTCAGGAATTGAACTCACATTATCGTTGCTCATTCCCAAAAAAGTAGATACCTTTGAGCACTCTCCTTGTAATACTGCATAATTTTTGGAGGATATTTAACGTCTAATTGACATGATTTGCCTAAAATACATGAACTGCACCAAACTCCCTTTCTGCTATTAACCAAAAACATATTTGCTAATTATTTACTTGTTGTCTTTGAATTTGTTTATATTCATGACAGCTGATAAGCCAAATCTCAATTAAACATGTAGAAATTAACATCCAAATTGTAAATTAATTGCCCTTGAATCGGTCAACCACATGAGCTATCATAGGCATACAGAGGTGAAGTAACAACATGTAAAAATAGTAGAACTATAACCTCCTATTTACTATATTCAGTTTTATGTTATCTGATATATTGCTATTTATATTTTGGTTGTGCTATCTATTAGCAGTTGTTCTAGCCATGGAAGGCTGGCAAGGGAAACAGGAGAGCAAATAGCATTACAGTTGATGCTAGCTGTAGACAGTCTTGCAGCACCATATGTCTGCAGAGCAGAATAAATGCACATGATAATTATTATTTTATTTTTTTTATATTTCTATATTCTGATTATATTTAATATTATATTGTTCTGACTCAATATTCTTTATAATCATATCTTTACACTTTGGAGAATTTATCCATCCGAAATGCAACAGATACATTGTTGATATGAAGGCATGCACTTTATTGGCAATAATGTTCAGATATAGTGTGTCATTCAGACGTTACCAAGGTGATATGAACAAGACATTACGGCCCTAATAAAATATATCATAATACAATTTTATTACATTCAATAAAAAAATTCATACTTATTAGAATTAAAGAGAAGCAAATCCCCTCTATCCTCTAACAGCCATAAATAGGGTATCTTTTGGGGTTCTGTATGACTATTCGTTCAATCAAAAAGGAAAACTGTATCTAGACTAGCTGCTGATAATATACAAAAAAGTTTGTGTTTAGCAGTTAGAAACCTAATGCTTTTTGTTTTAGGTGATGGTAACATGTTTTGAACAGGTAGCCTGAAAGTACTAAGCTAGCCCTGAATGTGGTGATGTACTCACTGTAGCGTTTTTTTAATGCTATAACTCACCATCACTCATTTTTTTTTTGTCAAACCATTTTGGAGTGATTTGACAATTCTGGATTCTTCCCAACATCCAGAGATTGCACCCTATTCAGCCGTACTGATAATACAAAAACTACATCTGCTCAAGTGATTAGTCAAATTCACAAACTCCAAGCTGAAATGTATCTGAATCACGAATCAACAGAAACATGCAATAGCCCGGCATGTTCTTTTTGATTCATTATTGTAAATTTCACCCGTGGTTCCACAAAAAGAGATGATTAATGGGAAAAAAGATAGTTGATGACCAGAGAACAGTCAGTAAATGTTGATTATATCCACGGATCAAGTGAGAAGTGAACAATATAGGGAACAAGAGGCGGAACAGTTAACAATCTATTATTATATATTATATAAATATAGATTTGTTCATTTGTTTTTTTTACTGTCCCTCCTTTTTCCCCTCTATTGGTTACTCTTTTTCCACTGAATATATGTGGATCAAATGTATATATTGGCCCATATTCGTCCCTTTTTGGTTCATTTCCCAAATTAGTTTTCCAGTACAAAAATTCTATCGAGCCATCTTATGGTTGAAATTCAGACATCCCGAAAAATTTTATAATCACAATTTTATTACTAGACTTGTGCATTTGGTTTCAATCAAATTTTGGGTGATTGGAGGTTCTTCCTAATTCTGTAAATCTAAAACGCTATATGGACGAATCACGAAACATGCGTATCAGACAATGGGTGAACAGTTTTGTCTGCTTTGTGATCGGCGTTAAGTCCGGGGTGCAAAAACCACAGATGACAGTGGGAAAAAAAATGATTCATAACTAGGGGACAGATGCTAAATGCTGACTTCATTTACAGATCTGTGAACCAAATATTTATATTGTGTATATATTTTGCAGTACACCAATTGGCCCATTTTTGTGCCTTTTTGCTTAATCCAAGTCGTTCTTCCCGAATCACGACTCCATGACACAATTTTTATTTTTTTGGGACGAATCGATTTGGCTGAACCAAATATTTTTTGCCCTGCACAAGTGTGTTTCTTCGAAGAGATGAAAATGGTCATACAAAAACAGTAAATTATTATTAAAAAGGATTCATATTTGCAATGCATCTTCAATAACAACAAAAGAACACGTGTAAAACATCTACAAAATATTCTAGCTCACAGAAAACGTAAAAAAAAAAAATTTGAACAAAAAAGTATTATACTACATACTTTCATATCTGCAGGAGATGTATGTCATGTAAATATACATAGATTCAGGCTGTAAAGTGGTAATTTCAAAATGTATTAAGAATTGTCTATTAAACATTTTACAAACTGATGCTCTGTTTATTGTCAGATAAAAACTCTGGTATCCTTGAGGAAGTATAGAGGGCAGACTACAAAAAAAATAAATAAAGAGAAACTTGCTTTTGGGGACATAGGAGCTATATTGCAAAAGGCAAGAAACATGATGTAGTAAGGCATTTTTAAGAACTGCTCTAACCTCAAATGGTTTGAGTTTTTACTGAATACTCGCCCCCCAGATAAAAAAAGAAAACAACATAATATATAGATAATCCTTTTAGATTCAAACAACGAGTCACTAATATCCAGGAGCACCCAGGAGTTTATATCTACTAGACTTTTCAAGGTCAACCTTTACTAGACCTGTCATCTCCTTCATTACATAATTTTATCTTCTGAAATATCTTTAGTTCCTGTGTATATGTCATAATCCTCTCTTTCCTCACTTTCCTCGGGATCCATACACACTTTTCGCATCCCCAATGGAATCAAACCTCTCAAAGTACAAACACAGTTTACTGCTACTTCTGGATCTTTCAGCTTACTGCCCAGTGGCGTACATACCAGGGTCGCAGGGGTCGCGGCTGCGACCGGGCCCGGCCCACCAGGGGGCCCGGCCGCCCCTGCGATCTGATATGTACGCACTGGGCCAGCCTCTTCTCCTGGGGGGCCCAAGAGCCGGCCACCTCCAGGCCCCCCGAGGCTGGCCCTGCTATCACCCCACGGCCGATCCTGCGGGCGCGCGAGGGAGCACTCTCCCCTGAGCGCTTCCTCTTCAGCTCCCTCGCGCACCGCACTGAAACCGGAGCCGGAAGATTACCTCATCTTCCGGTGCCGGCATCCCTACGCGGCGCGCGAGGGAGCTGAAGAGGAAGCACTCAGGGGAGAGTGCTCCCTCGCGCGCCAGCCAGCCAGCCTGCCCGCCGGGTGACCGGCCCCCCAGGAGCCCACAGCACCACTGGACCCCAGGGAATCCCCTCAGCACTCCAAAAGGTAAGGAGGCTGGGGGGATTAAATAAAAAAAAAACATGTGTGAGTGTTAGTGTGTGTGTGTGTGAGTGTTAGTGTGTGTTAGTGTGTGTGTGATAGTGTTTTGTGTGTGTTAGTGTGTGTGTGATAGTATGTGTGTGAGTGTTAGTGTGTGTGTGAGTGTTAGTGTTTGTGTGTGTTAGTGTGTGTGTGTGTGATAGTGTGTGTTTGTGTGTGTTAGTGTGTGTGTGATAGTGTGTTTGTGTGTGTGTGATAGTGTGTGTGTGAGTGTTAGTGTTTGTGTGATAGTGAGTGTTAGTGTGATAGTGTGTGTTAGTGTGTGTGAGTGCTAGTGTGTGTGAGTGTTAGTGTGTGTGTTAGTGTGTGTGTGAGTGTTAGTGTGTGTTTGTGTGTGTTAGTGTGTGTGTCTGTTACTGAGTGTGTTTGTGTGTGTGTTAGTGAGTCTGTTTGATGTCTGTTACTGAGTGTTTGTCAGTGAGAGTGTATGTTTTTAAGTGAGTGTGTATGTATGTCTGTTGCTGAGTGTGTCTCTGTCAGTAAATGTGTGTGTCTGTTAGCTAGTGTGTATGCTTCATTGAGCTGATGTGATCTGGGTGTCTGTAGTGGTCCTTTAAGTGTGTGTGCATCTGCATGCACTGGCGTACATACTGCGGTCGCAGGGTCGCAGCACTGCGACCAGGTGCCCGCCGCCATGTGTTGCGGCCCCGGCCCGCGCAGAGTAAGCACGGGGGATAGGGGGGCCCATGGATCAATTTTCGCACCGGGGCCCCATGTGTCATGTGTACGCCACTGTTACTGCCCGAGATATTTTGTAGGCAACGGTCCAAGATAAATGTTCTTATTCGCAAGGTTCAGTACTAGTTATTTACTAGAACTAAAAGATTCACTATGCATTATTTAATCCCATCTGTTTTCACCTTATAACCAAAATACTTTTTTTCTATTTTTGTTTTATAACTTTTTTGTGCATATTTAATTAATGGTATTTGATAAATCACCATGGCAGCATTGACTAATGGGATATCCCCTCCATTCACAGTTGTAAAGCACAGCAAACAAAGTGTATATAAAATTAAACAAGTATAACCTTAACATAAAAAAAAAAAAGTTTTATGTTTTTCATGCTCAGTAGGCCACTTTTTTTTTACAGGCCTGTCCAGAGTTTAAACAGTTTTTCCCTGGAGCCCAGTAAACATCACCTTTGTATAATGACTCGATGTGTACCCATTTTAGTGAATACAGCATCTGACCAAAACTCTCTCCTTGATGACAAGTATAAAATGAAGTCTCTAGTTTCAGCACATTACGCTATCATGTAAACTCTCAATTTGTTAGGGGAAAACAGGCATGTAGCTGTCTACCTGCTCCATTCTGGCTATTTAGTTTGGTTTTACTGTCTTGGACATGTTCCCCAGTATTTTGGAATCTATCTAGTGTAAGTTCTTTTTTCATACTGTTTTTTTCTGTAATCACTAAAGCTTTCATTGGCACTTTTTTCTAATGAGTAGGTTTTAGTTGAGCATCTAGTACATGTATGTGGTGGACTACGGTTTTCCTACCCAATACTTACTCAAAAGACTAAATCACTACCCCTGGTTCTTTCTGCCTAGCTCTCCATGTTAAACACCTTACCTTGCCTGCTGACACTTTTGGAGAGCTGGAGGGAACAGCAAGGACTCCAGCAGTACCTAGCTAAATGTTTCTGGAACTCTGGCTTGCCCGCGGTTATCAACCGTACCTAGTCAGATTTACCCCTTGTTATCACCAACTTTACAGAGAGCTAGCAGAGCGCTAATTGGAGGGGAGGTACAGAAAACTTTGCAGATCAATCGCTCCCAGAGAGCCCCCTTTTTAAACCCACAGGAGCTCCTGTTATTTGACAGGCAAATGGAGCTAACGTCATGTAGCTGATTTCAGCCAGAACTTTTGTCTCTGTGGCAATCAATTCCTCATGGATCCGGACGATATTTTCCCAGAATGGGCGCTCAGATAAGGCCTATTTAGGCATTTATAATATGTTGGAGTTTGTCATAGTTTTACTGATGGTTTTGGGGTTATTTGTACTAGGCTCTCTATGTCCATGCAATAATTAGTTTAAGCGGTGCATGTCGCAATCCTCTCCCTGACACGGGGACGCCAGGGCGGGATCATCTATGCACCGAATGGATATAAAAGTCTAGGTATAAAAGACTGCATTGGTTTCAATAAAACTAGTTGTTCTTCCAGAATCATGTGTCTTCTGATTACTGTGAAAAATGGGCTATAATCACTAACTGGTACTTGTTCCAGCTAAGAGGAAATATCAGCGAAGATATCCAATGTAATTTTAAATGGCTCTTCTTTATGGCAAATATGGATGTATACTACAGCCATGAAAACATAGAGGAAGCCTCTACGAAGGTAAGAGAACACTTCACGGTAACTAAAGTTCATGCCTGTGTACTACACCTGACAAGAATGAGACTGTGGGGGAGATTTATCAAAGTGTCACCAACACTTTTCCATCTAATATTCTGGGGATTTTGGGCAAATTGTTTGTGCAGTTCAATAAATCTGTCAGATTTTTTCCTTTTTATTTTCTTTGCTCCCTATCCCTCATTTTTTCAGTGTGCTATTTTTTTTTTGGACAAATGGTTTTCTGAATATTTAAATACCTGACAGAAAATTGTCTGAATTTTTCTGCCACTATAAATGTAATAAATAAAACAATGAACATTGTTCAAAGGGGCTTTTTAAAACCCAACATATCATTACACTTTTTAAAATGCCATGGAGGAGACCCCTCTGGACTCCAGTTTTTTGGCATGCAAAAAATAGAAGCCCATTGGAGAGGAGGGTGTCTGGAATCGACGTTGAGCCGCTGTGAGATGAAGTGCATATTTAATTTGGACACTTTGTCTCCTGGCGGACTCAACGTCGATTTCGAGATGACAGCACTTATCTAATTCTATTTGTATATTCCACTTTCATCTCAACTGACGATTTCCATTTTTTATGAAAACATTTTTTTGAAGTATTTTTATCAATACAAATACTTTTATTAATATTTTTATTTTAATATTTTATTATCTATTAAAAATGTTTGTCTCCTTTCCCTTTTTTTATTACAGATTTATTAGGTAGTTTCCATTTTTGAGAGATGTCCCCTTTTATAATCATATTCTAATTATCATTCCCCATTATAAGTGTGTCTCACTTTAAGGGGACTTTCCTCCTTATATTATAGGTATGTATTTTGAGTATATTTAACTGTTACTTATATTCAATGTGTCATATGGATGTACAAGTATATCAAACACTATCTGTGTATAAATATGTTTTTTAATTCATAATTGCACTTATTTATTTTGTGTAATATTTTATGCAAACATATCCTCCTACATTCTGAATTGCTAAGTAGGAATTACATTTAACTTGCATAGTTGATATGTACATTTAAATTTTCTGTATGTAGTGGTTCTTTTTCCCACTTCCAACATGGCGAAAACGCCAGCATTGCCGACCTGTGAAAAGAAGTATAACGTTATGACCGAAAGACTGGAAGTGACGTCATTATGTATGACGTCAGAATCATGTGACCGGACGGGAAGTCACATGACACGGATGTTCGGCGAACCCGGGCGTGAAGGAAGACGCCGGCAAAACAGCGCCAATTTCAAATAATGGAACACTACTTAAGAGACAGAAGGGCAGCATGAACCACACACTTTGACAAAGACCTGGAGGTCGAAATGTGTTAGTGCTGTGGACTTTTTACTATCTATGTTATTTTAGCTTATTTTATTTCTGTATTTTATCCAGTAAAGTTTTTTCATTTACCTTTACAAAATTGGATATTCTGAATTATTTAAAGGCTGGAAATAAGTTATCCTGGTGGGGAGTCTGAAAGCCTGAATAAGCTAATTATTCACCTGCCATTGAAGCCAGAGCCAGCTCTATGTGGCTCTGCACACTGTGAGTGACCCATTACCCTCTATTGATTTAAAACAGTATGACACTATGTATATGTTTTTATTGTAGGACAATCAGGAGGCTACTGCTGGCAGGCTGTGGGCTTGCTGGCTGCGGCTGGCAGGCTGCGGGCTTGCTGGCTGCGGCTGGCAGGCTGTGGCTTGCTGGCTGTGGCTTGCTGGCTGGCAGGCTGTGGCTTGCTGGCTGGCAGGCTGTAGCTTGCTGGCTGCGGCTGGCAGGCTGTGGGCTTGCTGGCTGTAAGCCGGTGGCTTGCTGTAGGCCTGTGGGCTGGCTGCTGGCCTGTGGGCTAACTGGTGGCCTGTGGGCTGGCTGGCTGGTCGGCCTGTGTGCTGGCTGGCTGGCCTGTGGGCTGGCTGGCTTGCTGGCTACTGGGGCACTTGTAGATTATTTAAAGAAATAATCCATGCACAATAACCACTACTGCTCTGTGTAGTGGTTATGGTACCAGGAGGGCCAGGCCCCCCTCCCCGAGTAAGTAGTCAAACCGTTTAAGAACAGTTTGACAACTTACCTGGGGTCTGCTGGGATATGAGGCTGTAGTAGGGTATAGGAGCAGTGGTGCAATGTGTGAGGGGTGCAGTGTTTGAAAGGTTCAGTTTGTGTGAGGGGGTGTAGTGTGTGAATGTGTAGGGTGTGTTGGGCAATGAGTGTATGAGGGGGCTGTGTATGTGTGTGGCAATGTTAGTATGGGGGGCTGTGTGTGTATGGGTGGGCAGTGTATGTGTGTGTGAGGCAATGTGTGTAAATGTGTATGGTGTGTGTGGGGGCAGTGTGTGTGTATGGGGGGCAGTGTGTGAATGTGTATGGTGTGTGGGGGCAGTGTGTGAATGTGTATGGTGTGTGTGTGGGGGCAGTGTGTTTATGGGGCTAGAGTTCACTCTCACCACTGCGACCACCAGGAATCCGTGGTCACAATGTTGAGAGTGAACTCTAGCTCCAGGGCTAGATTTTACTCTCGCAAGAGCCGTAACGTTGCCGTGGTAACCGCAGCAACGATCTGTGCTCGCGCAAGAAGGACCCAGAGGAGCTGCAGGCTGAGCTCCCGGGTCCTCTCTTCCTCCCTCCCCTGCCGGCTGCCTGCACGGTGCCTGCGGAAGGGGGAGGGGAGGGGGGGGCAATTGCCCTCGTCTTACTCCCCACTCCCCCCTTCTTACCCCCCTTCTTACTCCCCCCTCCCTCTCTTCTTACCCCCCTTCTTACTCCCCCCTCCCCCTCTTCTTACCCTCTTCTTACTCCCCCCTCCCTCTCTTCTTACCCCCCCTCCCTCTCTTCTTACCCCCCCTCTCTTCTTACCCCCCTCCCTCTCTTCTTACTCCCCCCTCCACTGTAGCATGGCCGAGCTGCTCTGCTGTCCACGGTGCCCGGCCAGAGTGATAGGAAGGTGCACACTGAGTGTGCACTTCCTGTGAGTTCGGCCGGGTACAGGAAACATAAACTCCTGTTCCGCACAGAGTTTCTGTTTCCTGTACCCGGCCGGACTCACAGGAAGTGCACACTCAGTGTGCATCTTCCTATCACTCCGGCCTGGCACCGCGGACAGCAGAGCAGCTCGGTCACGCTACAGGGGAGGTGAGAAGCAACTGCAGCCGCCTGAGCGCTCTTAACAGAGCGCTCAGGCGGCTGCAGCATTTAAAGGGCCGGCCCTGAACGCGGCCGGCCCCCTCAGAGTGTGCCACCGGGCCCCCTGATGGTGGGCCCCCCTCCTGGCCGGGCCCTCGGACCATGCTCAAAGTGCCCGACCGGTCAGTCCGCCCCTGCATATACATTCCCTTGTACTACAGTGCAAAACATTTTACCAGCTTCCCAAAAGGGACTACATGACCGCATCATATATATAAAAATAGAAAGAATAAAAAGAACAAAAGGAATGTGACTTAATTAAACCCTTAACGCCGTTATGTTGTACCATGCCGTCCCGCATTAAATTGGCTTTAAAGCCGTTGCGGCGGCATGGTACGTCGTAACGGCTTAAGCCCCCAGGAGGAGAGGTGTACTCACCTCCGCACAGATCCTCTTCTGAGGGGCTGCCTGACAGCCCAGGCAGCCCCCCTCCGGAAAATGAGGCCCCCGGGTGCCATGTGATCGCCTTCAAAGAGCGATCACATGGCCCCCTATAGCTGGCTATGGATCTGCCAGCAGGGGGACTGTTTGAAATATCAGACAGTCCCCCTGCTGGTGGGAAAGTAAGAATAAATAAATTAAACAAGTGTAAAAATAAATAAAATATATTTATATATATATATATATATATATATATATATAATATGTATATATATTATATATATAATATATATATACATATTATACATATGTAACGTCATACAAAGTGTATTTTAATATTAATATAAAAATATCGAGGACTCCGCACTCAATGTACCTGTCTTGTTCTTGCCTTGGTGCTGCCTCGGCCGTCAGAATGTATAATGCAAAAAACGAGTGCACTCGAAAGGACTTGATAGAAAATTATTCCAATTTATTCACATACGTGCCAGTGATAGGTTCAACGTTTCAGTCCTCGTAGGACTTTTATCAAGACAATCAAAAGGCGGGTAAACACAGTTTAAATATGGTGAAAACAAACTTCAATTGGAGAGTGAGAACGAGGTTGAGATATCACCTGTGATAAGTATATATATTAATATTAAAATACACTTAGAATGACTTTACATATATACAATATGTATATATATTATATATATAATAGATGTACATATATATTATATATAAATACGTCTAATTAAAATAATAAATAAATAAAATAAAATAAATAAATAAAATATTGAAACAAAATTTAATATAAATTATATATGCATATGTAATTTCATTCTAACTGTATTTTGTTATTAATATATATATATATACATATATATATATATCGGTAACAAAATACACTTAGAATGACATTCTATATATATCTATCTATATATAAAATACAAATAACCGCAAATATATATATATATAGATAAATACATATTGTGATAAGGTGAATGGGGTGGTCTGTGAGGGAGTCTATATCTCGAGAGAATTGTTCAGAGAGGCATATGATTTTTAACCCCAGGGGGAGAGTATGATTGTGTGTATATAACCAGAATGATTATTTAGTTATGGGCCCCTGGGGTGGAGCATTTGGAGAGAAGGGTGGGCCAGTGCTCCACTCCGCAGTTTAGCGGTTTTCTTGGAAGACATAGATCCAGGCCAGGGTTTTTGGACTGTCTCCAACCTACTGCTCAGCTGCAGGTAATCGGCTGCAGCAGTGGGAATAAACCCCTCCCTGCTAGGCAGGTAAGGGGAGAATGTTTTGTTTCTGTCTGAAAGGCTGGAAGCAGCAGGTTGGCTAAATACTGGAGTGCTGAGAGTGGACAAAGACTCTAGGTTAGTGAAACCAATATTGTTTTGTTTAGTTTAGCCCTGAGAGATAGGGAACCTAATATTAGTTAGTGCTCAGACGAGCTAGGTTTTTGTTTAAAGGGATTTATGTTTTCATTTACTGCTGTCTCCTGTGTGGATTTACAATAAAGTTGCCTGGATTATATGAAAGCCAAAGGACTGTGCCTGTTGTTTACCCTAGAGGACCGTGCTATCTACAAACAAGGATCACAATATGGTGGAGAATGCGGGCACTGTAGCACATTAAGGGTCTGTGGGTGTGCCAGTCATTCGGTAGTCTGCTTGAGGACTTTTATTTTGGCAGACCTGCTAATCAAATAAGTAGCACCGTACCTTTAAGACAGGAAACAAATCGTCTACTGGTTGCACAGGTTGAGAACCTGAAGGAAGCCCAGCAGATGGATAGAGCTACCCTTACTGAGGTGTTGCAGAGAGTGATATTGCCATCTGCAGGGAGCCCCCCTGGTGAAAGGGGATCCCGTATCCGTGCCACTGACTTCCTGCATAAGATGACAGAGATGGATGATGTGGAGGTTTATCTCACCACTTTCGAGAGGGTTGCTGCTCGGGAAAGATGGCCACTGGGCCAGTGGGTGGGGCTTCTAGCTCCATGTCTGAGTGGGGAGTGCCAAAAAGCCTATGAAGACCTACCTTCTGACCAGACCCAGGATTAGACCAGCCATTAGACCCCAAAGGTTTCATAATTTGGCATACGATGTGAGTAAACCTACCAGAGCCCAGATGTATGGATTGCTCAGGCTTGCTCAGAAGTGGCAGGAGCCAGAGCGCAACCCTGCTACCAAGATAGTGGAAATGGTTGTGATGGACCGTTTTCTCAGACACCTGCCAACAGGACTGCGACAATGGGTCTGCCAAGGGGACCCTCAGGATCCAGAAGCAATGATGTGCCTGATTAAGAGGTATTTGGTTGCCAAGGAGCCATACAGTATTGATCCTCATCAGAATTCCCGACCGGCTAACAACCGGATAAGCGGGAAAGTGGGAAACAAAAGACAAAACTTTGTACCGAACCTTGAACCGTATGACCGGGGTGGCAGAAGGTCCCCACCAGCTCCATTACGGCTACAAGACCAAGCTGAGGGACAACTCCGGTGCTTTAAATGCCATGAGCCTGGACATTTTGCACGTAACTGTCCAGAGAATGAAGAGCCCATGCAGTATACTGGGCTGCTCAAAGATGTGTGTGGTGACTAGTGCTATTAATGCAACGCATTTAATAATGGTGAGGGTGGAAGGAAAGAATGTACAAGCTCTAATTGATTCAGGGAGTGAGGTTACCTTGATAAAAAGTGTTCTGCTCCAGCCAGGGAAATTAGATACCAGACAAGTGATTGATATTGTGTGTATACATGGTGATACCCACACATACCCCACGACAGAGGTTGAGTTTGGCACCGAGGTAGGGGAGGTTAAATGCTCTGTAGGGGTAGTGCCCCTATTACCGTATGATGTGGTATTAGGGAGGGACTTTCCCCATTTCTGCCACCTATGGGAAAACTGCTCTGCTCATCCAAAAATGCGCTCTGAGGAGCTACCCGGGGTAGAGTGTATAGATAATATTTTTCCTTTCTCCGATTTAGAATGTGAATTGGGTAACGAGCAAGAGACACCCTTGGTGTGCCTGGGTAATGAGGTAGAACCTCCCCATACTGAAGACCCTATAGAAGAAGTGGAGTTTCAGGATCTCAGAGTCCCCCCTGGTAACTTCCGAGCAGCCCAATGGGGAGATATGTCCTTGACAGCTGCAAGAGAGAATGTGCAAATGGTGGAGGGTACAAGGGTGGACCCTGACAAGCCCTTAAGCTTTCCTTATTTCATGGTGAAAAAGAATCTGCTGTATCGAGTAGAGAAGAAGGGGGAAGAGGAGGCAGAACAGTTGTTAGTTCCCCAATCTCACCGAAACACTGTTTTAAAACTAGCCCATAGCCATGTGTTTTTGAAAAAATGAGGGAACGAATTCTGACCCGATTCTATTGGCCAGGGGGATTTTCGGCAATAGAGAGGTTTTGTAAATCCTGCCCAGAATGCCAACTGAAAGCTCCGCATAAGGGCTTTCGTAGTCCGTTGGTACCCCTTCCCATCATAGAGGTTCCATTTGAAAGAATAGCAATGGACCTGATAGGGCCGTTGCCTAGGTCCGCTAGAGGACATCAGTACATTTTAGTTGTTGTTGATTATGCAACACGGTATCCAGAGGTAGTACCTCTACGGAATGCCACCTCTAAAAATGTTGCAAGGGAGTTACTGATGATGTTTAGCAGGATGGGTATACCAAAGGAAATTCTCACAGATCAGGGAACCCCTTTTATGTCAAAAATCATGCGTGATTTGTGCAAATTGCTCAGAATCAGGCAGCTGAAAACCTCAGTATACCATCCGCAAACTGATGGATTAGTGGAGAGGTTTAATAAAACTCTAAAGGCTATGCTGCGGAAGGTGATAGACAAGGATGGAAAAAACTGGGATTATCTCATACCCTACCTGATGTTTTCTATTAGAGAAGTCCCGCAAGCTTCCACAGGGTTTTCACCTTTCGAGTTAATGTATGGTAGGCATCCAAGAGGCATACTGGATGTTGCCAAGGAGACATGGGAACAAGAGCATACCCCCCATCACAGTCTTATAGAGCATGTAGAGCAAATGCAAGAGCGAATCGAAGCAGTAATTCCCATAGTTAAGGAAAACATGGAAAAGGCCCAGAGAGCCCAACAAGCAAGCTATAACCGGAACGCAAGGCTACGGGTATTCAAAACCAGGTGATAGGGTTCTAGTTCTCGTTCCCACGGTAGAAAGCAAATTCTTAGCCAGCTGGCAAGGGCCATATGAAATCACTGAGCGGATCAGTGACGTGAACTATAAAGTAAGACAGCCAGGCAGACGGAAGCCAGAACAGACATATCATATACATTTATTGAAGCCATGGGTAGAACGATAGGTTCTCATCATGACCAGAGATAAACCTACTCAAGCCACTCGTGAGCAGGGTCCGGAGGTGCATGTATACTCTTGCCCCCCATCAGAAACAGGAAGTCAGGGAGTTTGTGTCTAAAAATAGGGAGGTGTTTTCCCCAATACCAGGAAAAACACATATAATCAAGCATGATATCCTAACTGAATCTGGGAAGAAGATCAATCTGAAGCCCTACAGGATACCTGAGGCTAGACGTGAAGCGGTTAGTGCAGAGGTTAAAAAGATGCTTGAGTTGGGGGTGATTGAAGTATCACAAAGTGAGTGGAACAACCCAATTGTGTTAGTGCCCAAACCAAATGGGGAAATCCGTTTCTGTAATGATTTCCATAAGCTAAATGATATCTCTAAGTTTGATGCCTACCCGATGCCTCGTGTGGATGAGCTAATAGAGCGACTAGGTAAGGCCAGATATCTGAGCATCTTGGACCTCACCAAGGGATACTGGCAGGTACCCCTGACAGAGAAAGCAAAAGAGAAAACCGCGTTTTCTACCCCCTGATGGGTTATTCCAATATAACGTACTGCCATTTGGGTTGCATGGTGCCCCAGCAACGTTTCAGCGTATGATGGATAAGATACTTCACCCCCACAGACAGTATGCAGCCGCCTACCTGGATGATGTGGTGATTCACAGTGCGGACTGGGAAACCCACTTGATGAAGGTTCAGGCAGTTGTGGATAGTATAAGGGCTGTCGGTTTGACAGCTAACCCTGCTAAGTGTTCTTTAGGGCTAGAAGAAGCAAAATATCTGGGGTACACTATCGGCGGGGGCTCCTTAACCCCTTAAGGACCAAACTTCTGGAATAAAAGGGGATCATGACGTGTCACACATGTCATGTGTCCTTAAGGGGTTAAACCACAAGAGAGCAAAGTAGCAGCCATCACCAGTTGGCCACGTCCTGTAACTAAAAAGCAAGTCAGGGCTTTTTTAGGCTTAACCGGCTACTATCGCAGGTTCATCCCTGGGTACGCTACCATTGCCAACCCATTGACTGAGCTTACTAAGGCAAAAGGCCCGATTATGGTTAAGTGGACCCCGGAAGCGGAGCATGCCTTTCAAGTCTTGAAGGGAGCCTTGTGTGCTGACCCTGTTTTGGTGGCTCCGGATTTCACTAAACCTTTTGTGGTACAGACCGATGCGTCTGATGTGGGCCTTGGCGCGGTTCTGTCCCAGGTACATGAAGGAGAGGAACATCCTGTCATGTATCTGAGCCGGAAAATGAATCCCCATGAACAGAGGTACTCTGTAGTGGAAAAGGAATGCCTGGCGATAAAATGGGCTTTAGAATCCCTGAGATATTACTTACTGGGGAGATGTTTTACACTGATCACGGACCATGCTCCTTTAACATGGATGAGGCAAAACAAAGAAAAGAATGCCAGGGTGACTAGATGGTTCCTAAGCCTTCAGCCTTACCAGTTTACTATTACTCACAGGCAGGGCCGGATTAAAAGCCCAGTGGGCCTGGTGCTGCCAATTATGATGGGGCCTAATTACAGAATCTTATCGATGAATAACACTAAAATAGTCATACCTCCCAAGCATCATATATCTGATGGAGTTGGTGTTGGAGGGAAATTTAAAGGATGCAGCTATAAGAAAACACATACTCTATGCTAATCTCTTTATCTAATTTATGATTTCATCTTTTAAGTAAATCCATACCAACAGCAGTGTCCAGTGAAGCAGGAAGCCAATGGGTGGGGTAAAAGAGTAGGCCACTGATGCAAATCACATGACCAGAACTGCCAGAAGGGGCGAACATGCCCAAAAAGGGGGTATGTCTGTCCAAAGAATTGGAAGGCCAGCCTGGCATCAGTGTCCCTATGCATCACAGTGTCAGTGTCCCCATGTCGCCCAGTCCCCTAGTCTCCCGGTGTCTGTGTCCCCATTTCTCCCAGTGTCCCCATGTCTCAGTGTGTCCAGTGTCACTAGGATACATGGGGACACAGAGACACAGGGACACTGAGACACTTGGAGACACGGGGACACTTGGAGACATGGGGGCACTTGTGGATACAGACATGGGGACACTGAGAGACATGGAGACATGGGGACACAGACATTTGGGGACACTGGGAGAAATGGAGTCACAGACACTGGGAGACATGGGGACACAGAGATATGGGGACACAGAGACTGGGAGACATGGGGACACTGAGACACATGGGGACACAGACACATGGGGATGCTGTGAGACATAGGTAGACACATTGGGACACATGTCTCCCAGTGTCCCCATGCCTCCCAGCCAGTGTCCCCATGGCTCCCAGTATCCCCATGCCTCCCAGCCGGTGTCCCCATGTCTCCCAGTGTCCACATGTCTCCCAGCTAGTGCCTGTGTCCCCATGTCTCCTAGCTGGGAGACATAGGGACACTAGGAGACATGGGGACACAGACACTAGCTGGGAGACATGTGGACACTGGGAGACATGGGGACACCGGCTGGGAGGCATGGGGATACTGGGAGCCATGGGGACACTGAGACACTAGGGGCACTGGCTGGGAGGCATGGGGACACTGGGAGACATGTGTCCCAATGTGTCTACCTATGTCTCACAGCATCCCCATGTGTCTGTGTCGCCATGTGTCTCAGTGTTCCCATGTGTCTCAGTGTCCCCACGTCTCCCAGTGTCCCCCAGTGTCTCAGTGTCCCAACGTCTCCCAGTGTCCCCCAGTGTCCCCATGTCTCCCTGATGTCTTTCCTATCATCCCTTACTTCCCTGAGCTGTAGTCTGTCTCTGCAGGCTGGGAGCTGCTGTCTGAACTCTATGTACTGTGTAGCTGCTCCCCTGTGTATCAGTGAGTAGAGAGAGGCAGGGAGGGATATGCTGTAACTTCCTATCCCTGCCTCTCTCCATACACAGTGACCCCTACTGGCCGGTGCTGGTATTGCAGAGTAATCTCCGTTTATACTGAGAAAAATATTTGGATTGCCGGTAATACTGCAATACCAGCATGGCCAGGCAGCCTCAAATACAGGCTGTGCCTTAAAATATCAGTCAGGAGGAAAACCTAAGAGTAGTGTGTAAAAAAATAAATACATTTAAAAAAAGTAAAAAAAATGTTTTTTAATTTTTTTTTTAAATGGGCCTATTCCATGGGCCTGGGCCTGGAGCTGCAGCTCCATCAGCCCCTATGTTAATCCGGCCCTGCTCACAGGGCCGGAACTGCCCAAGGTAATGCAGATGGCCTCTCCCGAGTTCACTGTTTATGGTCCCAGGCCGCTCGCCCCGATGGGTCTGAGCTGGGGAGGGGGATATGTGATAAGGTGAATGGGGTGGTCTGTGAGGGAGTCTATATCTCGAGAGAATTGTTCAGAGAGGCATATGATTTTTAACCCCAGGGGGAGAGTATGATTGTGTGTATATAACCAGAATGATTATTTAGTTATGGGCCCCTGGGGTGGAGCATTTGGAGAGAAGGGTGTGCCAGTGCTCCACTCCGCAGTTTAGCGGTTTTCTTGGAAGACATAGATCCAGGCCAGGGTTTTTGGACTGTCTCCAACCTACTGCTCAGCTGCAGGTAATCGGCTGCAGCAGTGGGAATAAACCCCTCCCTGCTAGGCAGGTAAGGGGAGAATGTTTTGTTTCTGTCTGAAAGGCTGGAAGCAGCAGGTTGGCTAAATACTGGAGTGCTGAGAGTGGACAAAGACTCTAGGTTGGTGAAACCAATATTGTTTTGTTTAGTTTAACCCTGAGAGATAGGGAACCTAATATTAGTTAGTGCTCAGACGAGCTAGGTTTTTGTTTAAATGGATTTATGTTTTCATTTACTGCTGTCTCCTGTGTGGATTTACAATAAAGTTGCCTGGATTATATGAAAGCCAAAGGACTGTGCCTGTTGCTTACCCTAGAGGACCGTGCTATCTGCAAACAAGGATCACAATATAATTACATAAAAGATTACATTAGTATACACGTAGAATTTAAATACCTATAAATGCATATATATTAAAATTCTCCGTGTATATTTAAATAATCTTTTAACGTAATTATGTGATTTGATTTAATAAAATGTGATTGACATGCCTGACAACACAGGGAGAAAGTGCAGAGAATTTAATTTGCAAGCACTATATTTGACCCTGTAACTCTCCAAGACACCATAAAACCTGTACATAGGGGGTACTGTTTTACTCGGGAGACTTCGCTGAACTCAAATATTAGTGTTTCAAACTGGTAAATTGTATTACAACGATGATTTTTTAAGTAAAAGTGATGTTTTTCGCATTTTTTACACGCAAACTGCACTTTTATGGTCTATATTATTGTTGTAATATGTTTTACTGTTTTAAAACACTAATATTTGTGTTTAGTGAAGTCAACCGAGAATAACAGTACCCCCCATGTACAGGTTTTATGGTGTTTTGGAAAGTTAGAGAGTCACATAAAAGGCTTGTATTTCATTTTTTTCACATTGAAATTTGCCAGATTGGTTATGTTGCCTTTGAGAGCGTATGGTAGCCTAGGAATGAGAATTACCCCCATGACGGCATACCATTTGCAAAAGAAGACAACCCGAGGTATTGCAAGTGGGGTATGTCCAGTCTTTCTTAGTAGCCACTTAGTCACAAACATTGGCCAAATATTTGTTTTTTGCTTTTTTCACACAAAAACAAATATGAACGCTAACTTTGGCCAGTGTTTGTGACTAAGTGGCTACTAAAAAAGACTAAACATACCCCACTTTCAATACCTTGGCTTGTCTACTTTTTCAAATGCTATGCCATTATGGGGGTAATTCTCATTCCTGGCTACCACACCGTCTCAAAGGTAACATTACTAATCTGGAAAATTTCAATTTGAAAATGGAATGTTCTATATTTGACCCTGTAACTTTCCAAAACAACATAAAACCTGTTAATGGGGGGTACTGTTGTACTCGTGACACATTGCTGATTACAAATATGTGCATTTTTTTGCAGTAAAACCTAACAGTATTATGACATTCACAGTTAAAATGTCAGACGGAAATGCAAATTTTTTAAAAAAAATCTTTTTTTCTCACATTTTTTTAAAATTTTATTCATAATAAATTATGTTCCATATATGAATAGTTAATGATAAATTAAAGCCCTGTTTCTCCTGAACAAAATGATATATAATAAGTGTGGGTGGATATAATTTGAAAGAGGGGAACTACGGGTGAACAGACATATAGCGCAAATTCTAGTTTTTGTTTTGTTTTGATCAGAACGTGCACTATTGACTCCGTCCTGAAGGGGTTAAAAAGTATATTTTAAAAAAAACCACACTTGATAAAAAATAAAGACCTATTTGGCGATATATAGCCCATAAAGAATATAAATAAACATTTTTATTTAAAAAATAACTAATAAAAAATGATAGAGTTCGAAATCGCTGTTTAGGCCACTTGGGTGTAGGGTATCCAAATTAAATATCCAGCGCATCTCTGCTTGTCCCATCCTTTTGATTAAGTCATCACCCCTCCAGTTTGGGGTTACTTTATGGATTCCTAAAGATTTTATTTTGCTGGGGTCACTGTTGTGAAAGTTCTTAAAATGAAGAGATACACTATGTTTTAAAAAGCCATTCCTCACATTTCTGATGTGCTCCTGTATTCTTATTTGTAAAGGACGAATAGTGCATCCAATATACTGTAGTCCACATGGGCAGGTAATCATATATATTATTTTTTGGGAATAGCACGTAATAATGTTTTTAATTTTAAAACGTTTTTTGAGTCTTTAGGGTGTGTGAATTCTCTAATTACTCTTTTTTTACATACCCCACAGCCGTAAAAGTCCATGGGTTCATTAAATTAATTCTCAGTTTTTGTGTTCGTGTAGTTATTTGTAAGGTGGTTGCGTAAATTCGGTACCCCCCGATAAATTATTCTCGGTTTATCTGGTAATAGTGCATTTAGTGTCTCATAATTTTTTAAAATGGCCCAGTGTTTTTTTTTTTTATTTATATTTTATTGAAGTTTTATATACAATAAAACACTTTTCCAATATATGATTCGTAATAACATGACGATATTGTGCTTCCACGTATGAGTTGTGGCATTCAATGTGTCTCATAGACCATAACATTTTAACAACATATAACGCGGTATGGTGTCACTGAGTATGTCAGGGTTAGCAAGAGGGACAAACCTTTGTGCGATATGTACTCGTGTGTTGGACATGTATGGTTTGAGTACAGGCTATGGGTCCTATGGTGTAGGACTGATTGTTATATGAGGTCTATGTGTCAGTTGTAGGGTGAGTGAGGTGAGCAAAGTCCCCTATTTCAGAGCCAGGCATTTTATCTCCACTCTTCTGCTTTGGGTAGACTCCCCTGGTGTCGATATATGCAGTCTCTGGGTACGGACTCTAGGAGTGCCATGTTCGTTTGTTCCCACTAACTGTGTGGTCTTCTGTGGTGGCCTGGATTGATGCAGACGCTGAAGGATGGCTTCCGGATCACCAGTTGAATCTAGCGTAGCCACCATGTTGTCTCCTGGGACTTCTAATGATCCATCCATCCCCCATCGGTATTTAATTTTTGCGTCTCTTAATCGTTTTGCAGTTGGGGCCAGTTTCCGTTTCTCCTTCAATACCACGAACGGTAGGTCTGCATATATTGTTATCAAGCTGCCCTCAAAGTTGATGTTGCCAGTGTCTCTGGAGTATGCCATAATTGCAGATCTTGCTGCCACATCAGATGTTACCGCTATGAGGTCTCTGGGTGCTTCCGTGGGGGCCGATGCCGATTTGCGTATCCTGAACGCTGACACTAGCAGCGGGTTGCTCTCCCCCCTTTTTAGGCCTATGGCTGTCACCATTCTTTGCAGGAAGGGGAGTAGCTCTGGTGCTCTGGAACCCCTCTGACTCGAATGTTGCGGTGCCTGTGCCTGGACTCCTGCACAGTCACCGTTTGGGTAAGTTTCTGGATCTGGGTGGACATTTTCTCCATCTGGTCGTGGGTGGCCTGTATTCGAGTGTCTCGTGCCGCCTCCCTTGTCTCTAAATCGGTTACTCTATTTGTGAGCTTACCCAGATCCGCTTGGGCTCCTTTGAGGTCTGCCTTCCACACCTTCCTGAAGTCCTGCAGGAGGTTTCTGATGTCTCTCCGTGTTGCCGGCAATGAGTCACCCTCCGCCTCTTTTTCCGAGTGCATGCTGCTTCCTGATGTGGAAGCCTGTTCCTCCTGCTCGTCCCTGGATTCCACTGAGGCTTCACCCTCGCTCTGAGCCTCCGGCGCCATCTTAGCAGGCGTGCGCAGAGTCGGCCTCTCAAATGAGAGCCTAATATCAGGCATTTTCGGTGCCTCTTGTTGTTTGTTTTTCTTGTTCTTTCGACCCATGTTCGTCTCTGGGCGTGGGGCTGTGGGGTGTCACTGTGTGGGAGCGGGTGTATTGGTATAATTTCTCTGTTTTTGAGCAGTTTAAGCGGAACTCCTCTTACAGACGTCTGTTCAGTTGCTTGGTTGGCCACGCCCCCTAAAAATGGGCCAGTGTTTTGAAATTATTTTCTTTATTTGTTTGTCCTGAACATTAAAATCGTATATAAAAGGTATTCCATTATTCTCAAGTGAAGCGGATTTTTTTTTGTATTCTAATAGAGACTCTCTATCTCTAAGTGCTGTTTCCTGGTAAGCTGTCTGTAATAGCTCTCTATCATAGCCCTTTTCCGAAATGTCTTTAATAATTTTCTGGGCCTGCTCTTGAAACAGAGATGTATCCGCACAGTTACGTTTTATCCTTAGCAACTGTGCTTTTGGTGCATTTAAGAGCCAGGGCGAATAATGACAACTCTAGACATCAAACTATGAGAACCATAGACGATAATATTTTATCTTACAATAAATATTCTCATTTAGATTGAGCTTCCAGACAGGAAGATTTTTGGGAACTCAAGGGGAGAGAGAGAGGCACAAAATACCTCCTACATCCCCCAAATCACCGGGCAAATGGAGAAGGCCATTAGAGGAAGGGGAACTAGAGGAGGAGTTCATGCACGAAAGAGGAAAGAAAGACAGACAGTGACCCAGACAGGATTTTTTAACTTCACAAATAGAACATTATCCACACCCCAACGTGCAATATTAGGAAAAGGCCTAAAATTTGCCCCAACTAGAACTTTGGACAAATGTAATACCTATATAGATCTAAATAGATTTAAAAGGAAGTTGTGGGGGCGGGGCCTGACCGGGGAGCTGAGCAGACACGCTTTCTGCGAGCTCCCGAGCCTGAGCCCGTTTTTCGGCGACAAACTAAAGAAACCTTACCCGAATCGGATCCTCCAACACAGAAACCGGCACTATGCAAGCTGGGGCACCGAATGACACCCTACAAGCCGGTAAACAAGCTAAGATTCCGGGCCGGGAACTTGGGGCCTACAAAGCATGGTGGACGGGAGGGACGGCCGCTCTCCCGACCCGCCAAAACAATCGGCACCCGCAGCATCGGGCCTCTCAACCCCCCCCCCCCAGGACCAGAGGGGGTTATCCTGGTCCACACCAGCGTACACCCGAAGCCTAAAGTGAGCGCAAGGGGTAAGAACAGCAAAGAGCAAGCCTCGAGCACTCACAACTGGGAGCAGCAAGGAGAAGCCGGACGGAGCGTGTCCAAGATGGCCGCCCGCCATGAATCACAGAGGGGAATCACGAACGAGGATGTGCAGCCCTCCTCTCTAGAGGCCCTCGACAGGCTCTGCTTGGCCTTTTACAAACTACAGTGCAGCAGGGGCATGCCCAGTCTTCAAGCGGCACGGGCGGTAGCCATGTGGATTCGACCGCTGACCCGCCAACGCTATTATGGCGCTCCACTGCAGGTACTCGAAGCGGGCGTTCGCCCACACAAGCACGGACAAGAGACTAGGACAGACAACCCACCCCAAATTGGGCACCCAAACTTCCTCACACGCCTGCTGTAAGGTGCAAGCCGTACCACCCGAAAGCCCCAAGCACACCCCCGACCAGCTGACCAACAGGCGGCTACCTGGGACAGAAGCGGCACAACAAACACCGCCGGCATCACCCACCCGCCGCACAGCCACTGAAACGGACCTGCAGGGAAGAGGCGCTCAGTCACCAACCATGCACCTAACTAGCAACCACCTCATACCGCTGCAGGGACCAAAGATACCACAGCGGACCAGCACCTCCCCAGCACGAAGTCACTCTCCCTGGCTATCCGGACACTACACATCGGGCATAGGCTGAACTGTCCACACAACCTGTCAGCCACACGGACTAGAGCCATATAAGCTCCCCAGTTCCTTACCACCAGTGGCACTCTCTTATACTATATGATTGCCTTTTTTCCCCATGGTTTTTCTTTGAATTACATACTGCCTATTTTAACGTAATATTGTTGCCTGGACTACACTTAATCCTCAATTTCTGCTACTGGTAAATATAGCTTGTCTAGCTAGGCATATATGCTCTTGTCAATTAAGGTGGTTTACTAAATCTAATCGCATAAGCTACCCTTTGGCTGTTAATCAATGCCAGAAGTTTCGTTCACCTTAAATAAGCGCACAAAGTTCAACATACACTGCGTAATTGTTTAGCTCTAACTTTTAATTGCATGCCATTTTGTACTGCTCTCTAGGCACTAGCATAGATAGCGGCTAAAATTGCCTAAGCCTATAAGAAAGCTTGAACTGGCTAGCTCGGTGACTTGCAGCCCCCTGGTGGCCAATATTAAGCAGCGCGGAGAAATCTGCACCTGACACCCTGTCATATAAGCCTGAAACTTAACAACTGTATCATACTCATCCAATTAAGCATATATAGCTTAGCCATACGGTTTATTAACATGTACTTAACTTGATATACCTAAAAACTCAAACGTGCTGTTAACTTTATCATGACTTAGTACATCATTACTGTTTAACTTTCTTTACTAAAAAAATTTATGCATACTTATCGTGCCACAATACTGTTACCATATGTTTATATAACTTGAGCCTGCCAATGCTGTTGTGGCAACACAGGCACTGTTGTACATACCTGCATACCAAAAATAAAGATTTAAGAAAAAAAAAAAAAAAAAAAGGAAGTTGTGACTAAATAATTTTTTTATGAAGAACCCAATAATGCAATTTGACTGTGTAAATCCAACAATAAGTTTGGAAGACAACAATCCGAGTGGGAGTTTTGTCCATACTGAATTAAGAGAAAAGTCCATGTTTTTCCCTAAATTCTGCATCTCAGAAGAGATGACGACAAGCAAAAGGATGGTTATGTGGGATCTTGACAAAATTAAACCCTTTAAAAAGAACCAATACAATTTGAGTTTTCTAGAAAGAAAAACTCTGAAAGATCTTAAAAATAACTCCTCACTGGTAATGAAACTAGCGGATAAGAGGTGTGAGGGAGGGTGGGGGAGGAATTGTCCTTATAGAAAGAGATGACTACATAGAAGAGTCAAACGGATTACTTAATGATACTAGGACTTATGTCACACTACCTAAAGACCCAACTAGTGATATTAAGATACAATACTACATATTAATTGATAAAGGGAAATTGGAGGGTATTCTTACCAAAAAAGAATCAGAGTTTTTAATCATTTAACATCCTAAAATTCCGATATTTTATTACCTTCCAAAGATCCACAAAAGCACCACAAAACCACCAGGGCAACCGATTATTTCTGGCATAGGGTCTATTTCTAGTAGATTCTCACAATACATCGATAGATGTCTACAACCCATAGTTCAGAAATGTCCCAGTTATCTAAAGGATACCATGAATATTTTACAGATCCTTAGACACGCCACCTGGGATGCAGACTATTTTTTGGTTACGGCGGATGTAAATTCGCTGTATGCAATAATAGAACATGCCAAGGGTTGTGAAGCAACAAGACATTTTCTCTCAAACTCAGGGAATTTCCTAAATCCCAAATAGATTTTATATTGGAAGGCATAAATTGGATCCTTAACAATAATTATTTTTGGTTCAACAGTAATTTTTATTTACAGGTTTGCGGAACGGCAATGGGCACCAGGTTTGCACCTAGCTATGCTAATCTATTCATGTCCTTTTGGAAACATAAATTCATATTTGAGGGTCATAGATGGGGTGCAAACCTGGTGACCTGTCGTCGTTACATTGACAATATTTTTTTCATTTGGAAGATCAGCAGTGAATCTTTAGATCATTTTTTTGTATATTTAGAAGACAATAACTGGGGCATCAAACTCACTAAGAATTACAGTAAAAGTTCAGTGGAATTTTTGTATTTGAACATATATATAAAAGATAACACTCTGAAGACAAGCACTTGCTTTAAGAAAGTGGATGTTAAAAGCTACATCCAACAAACGAGTTGTCATTATTCACCCTGGCTCTTAAATGCACCAAAAGCACAGTCGCTAAGGATAAAACGTAACTGTACGGATACATCTGTGTTTCAAGAGCAGGCCCAGAAAATTATTAAAGACTTTTCGGAAAAGGGCTATGATAGAGAGCTATTACAGACAGCTTACCAGGAAACAGCACTTAGAGATAGAGAGTCTCTATTAGAATACAAAAAAAATCTGCTTCACTTGAGAAAAATGGAATATCTTTTATATGCGATACCTAGGATGAAACGGGGCTTGTGAATGCTCTAGAGTATAGCTATAGGTTCCTCAACAGTCAGAAATGTGTCATAATAATGTATCGTTGTATGGCAGTCACAGACAGTCAATAGCAGCCATGAGAGGGTCACCACAAATACATTGAATAGTGTAGGGCCGCTATATACCCCAGACATGAGACGGTGGCAAATGAAATGCCCCTACCATTTAATACTGTGCAAATGCCACAGACGTCCACTGTGGTATGTTGCAGGGAACTACTTTAGAATGAATTGGTGAAGTCAGGCAAGGTGTAGTAAGGAATAAGGAATCTTAGTTATCTACAAGGTCTTGGGAGGCAATCTACGAGGAGACCAAATTGATGTATTTGCCTACCAATATGTACTTCCTAATTACGGAATAATTAAATGTGCCGGTGAACTAATGTGAGCAGAGGGAATGTGTGCCGGACTGTAACTTGTGATCTTACCCATAGTAAATTAAAGTAAGGAGTACATAGTGAGGTAATCAGTGTGAGGGTTAGGAATTCCTGAGTTAGGAGACTCTAATTCTCCAGACTATCATAGAACATAATGATGAAAGTATGGATGTCATCATAGCATACATCTTTGCCATGTAGTCTGTGAAACTTGCATGGGCGCAGATACCCGGCTGGGGAGCTCAGAGTTGGCAATCATGAGTCTGTACAGCTCTGTTTCATTACTGTAGCTGGGAACGGTAAGTCTTTATGCATGAGTTCAGCAGCAATTAGGAATGGTCCAGTATTACCAGGAACTGTGTTAGTGGTATCCTGGTACTTACACAAAGATAAAGCACCGCGCTTACAGCAGCAGTAGCTTAGTTTTCAACAGCTCAAAATACATAGTAAAAACAAAGAGAACATTACCTGCGCTCTGGCCTAAATCCCTATGTACATTTAAACAAAATGGAGGCTCTTTAGTTTTATTCCAATGGCCATTTGAATATAAGCTCACCTACCACATCAAGGCAACTCCCAAAAGGTGAGTGCTACACTAGCCATTAGATTTGCTGATATCATTCAAGAATCTCCAATGAGACAGGAATGGGTATTTTATAAACCCTTTCACATTTAACCCTTTATAGGGCTTCTACACATATAATCAACTTTGCTGGTATCAGACAAAGTGTAAACATCTCTAATAAGACATGAAGGGGTGTTTTATTGGATCCAGGCCCACATTGGATTGTAGTGAGGGCCATGTGTAGAGGTATCGTAGGAAAAGGCCAAGAGCGCCCAATGTAAGTCCTGAGCTGCAGGATGGAAAAAATAGGGCAGTGACGATGAGGCCATTTTACAGAACACTGGTGAGACCTCACTTGGAGTATTGTACGCAGTACTGGAGACCATATCTCCAGAAGAATATTGATACTTTAGAGAGAGTTCAGAGAAGGGCTGCTAAACTGGTTCATGGATTGCAGGATAAAATTTACAATGAAAGGTTAAAGGATCTTAACGTATAGCTTGGAGGAAAGACGAGACAGGGGATATGATAGAAACATTTAAAAATACATAAAGGGAATCAACACAGTAAAGGAGAAGACTATATTTAATAGAAGAAAAACTACCACAATAAGAGGACATTGTCTTAAATTAGAGGGGCAAAGGTTTAAAAATAATATCAGGAAGTATTACTTTATTGAGAGGGTAGTGCAGGGATAGGCAACCTTTGGCACTCCTGATGTTGTGGACTACATTCCCCATAATGCTCTTACACCCATAATGCTGGTAAAGCATCATGGGAGGTGTAGTCCAAAACATCTGGAGTGCCAAAGGCTGCCTATGCCTGGGGTAGTGGATGCATGGAATAGCCTTCAAGCTGAAGTGGTAGGTAGAGATGTCCCAAATAGTTCGCTGGCGAATAGTTCCTGGCGAACAAAGCTTGTTCGCGTTCGCCATGGCGGGCGAACATATGCGATGTTCGGTCCGCCCCCTATTCGTCATCATTGAGTAAACTTTGACCATGTACCTCACAGTAAGCAGACACATTCCAGCCAATCAGCAGCAGACCCTCCCTTCCAGACCCTCCCACCTCCTGGACAGCATCCATTTTAGATTCATTCGGAAGCTGCATTCTTAGTGAGAGGAGGGACTGCTGATTTAATAGGGAAATTGATATCTAGGCTAGTGTATTCAGTGTCCACTACAGTCCTGAAGGACTCATCTGATCACTGCTGTAAGGACAGCACCCCAAAAAGCCCTTTTTAGGGCTAGAACATCACACGTGTGCGTTTCAGGGCCTGCCAGGGCACAGTGTCACACCAGTGCAACTCATATCTGGTGTAACAGTAGTGTACAATAAAAAAAAAAAAACTAGAAATTTGACTGTGAAATAATAGCAGTCAGTTTCCTTCACACGTGTGCGTTTCAGGGCCTGCCAGGGCACAGTGTCACACCAGTGCAACTCATATCTGGTGTAACAGTAGTGTACATTTAAAACAAAAAAAAATAATAGAAATTTGACTGAAATAATGGCAGGCAGTTTCCTTCACACGTGGGTGTTTCAGGGCCTGCCAGGGCACAGTGTCACACCAGTGCAACTCATATCTGGTGTAACAGTAGTGTACATTTAAAAAAAATATATATTTTTGACTGTAATAGATTGAATAGCAGTTAGTTGTCTGCAAGCGTGTGTGTCAGGCCTACAGCGTCTACTCTGCCAACTTCTGCCAGTGCAAAGTGCCACTCATATCTGTTGTCACAGTAGCTTGCACGCATAGTACCACTAATCGACAAAAAAAATGACAGGCAGAGGCAGGCCACCCCGCAGGGGCGTCGTGGTCATGGTGCTTTGATTCCGTTTGGCCCTAGAATAATGCCAAGTGTTCAGAGGCCACGTACCCTGAACTTGAAAAGTTCTGAGGACATAATTGACTGGCTAACACAGGACACCCAATCTTCTACAGCTTCCGCTCGGAACCTTGACGCACCATCCTCCTCCAGCTTAGCTTCGGGCACCTCTCAAGTTACCACTCGCCCGCCTGCCGCCACCACCAACACTAGCACCACAGCCGCTTCACTTGATCTGTCAGAGGAGTTCTTTACACATCAGTTGGAAGAAATGAGTGATGCGCAACCATTATTGCCAGAGGATGTAGATAACAGGGATATGTCTCAGTCAGGCAGCATTACACACATGGACGTACGGTGTGATGATGATGATGTTGTACCCGCTGCTGCTTCCTTTGCTGATTTGTCAGATACAAGTGAAGCGGTTGATGATGACGATGCGTCTGTGGATGTCACGTGGGTGCCTGCTAGAAGAGAAGAAGAACAGGGGGAAAGTTCAGATGGGGAGACAGAGAGGAGGAGGAGACGAGTTGGAAGCAGGGGGAGGTCATCGCAAGGAGCTAGTGGCACAGTCAGACAGCATGCATCGGCACCCGGGGTCAGCCAGACAGCACGCCAATCAACGCATGCTGTTGCCACCACCAGAATGCCGTCATTGCAGAGCTCAGCAGTGTGGAATTTTTTGTGTGGGTCTGCCTCTGACAACAGCGATGCCATTTGCAACCTGTGCCAAAAGAAACGGAGTCGTGGGAAGTCCAACACGCACCTAGGTACAACTGCTTTGCGAAGGCACATGATCGCACATCACAAACACCTATGGGATCAACACATGAGTACAAGCAGCACACAAACTCAAAGCCGCCATCATCCTCCTGGTCCAGCATCTTCAGCAACGTCAACCACTGCTGTCCTCCTTGCCCCCTCTCAACCATCCGCCACTCCGTCTCTCACCTTGAGCAGTTCCTGCTCATCTGCCCACAGTCAGGTGTCTGTCAAGGACATGTTTGAGCGTAAGAAGCCAATGTCACAAAGTCACCCCCTTGACCGGCATCTGACAGCTGGCTTGTCTGAACTCTTAGCCTGCCAGCTTTTACCATACAAGCTGGTGGAGTCTGAGGCGTTCCAAAAATTTTTAGCTATTGGGACACCGCAGTGGAAGGTACCCGGACGAAATTTCTTTGCACAAAAGGCAATCCCCAACCTGTACTCGATTGTGCAAAAGGAAGTAATGGCATGTCTTGCACACAGTGTTGGGGCAAGGGTCCATCTGACCACTGATACCTGGTCTGCAAAGCATGGTCAGGGCAGGTATATCACCTACACTGCGCATTGGGTAAACCTGCTGACGGCTGCCAAGCATGGAATGCGTGGCTCTGCAGAGGAGTTGGTGACACCGCCACGACTTGCAGGCAGGCCTGCTGCCACCTTCTCTACTCCTCCTACTCCATCCTCTTCCATAACCTCCTTGGCTGAGTCCTCTTCTGCTGCTGCATCTTGCTCCACATCAATGGCACCCCCCCAGCTTCCCAGGTACTATTCCACATCCCGGATATGGCAGTGTCACGCCGTCTTGGGGTTGACTTGCCTGAAAGCAGAGAGTCACACCGGACCAGCACTCCTGTCCGCCCTGAATGCACAGGTGGATCAGTGGCTGACTCCGCACCAACTGGAGATCGTCAAAGTGGTTTGTGACAACGGAAGAAATTTGTTGGCGGCATTGAATTTGGGCAAGTTGATACATGTGCCGTGCATGGCACATGTGTGTAATCTAATCGTACAACGCTTTGTGCATAAGTACCCAGGCTTACAGGACATCGTGAAGCAGGCCAGGAAGGTGTGTGGCCATTTCAGGCGTTCCTACACGGGCATGGCGCACTTTTCAGATATCCAGCGGCGAAACAACATGCCAGTGAGGCGCTTGATTTGCAACAGCCCGACACGTTGGAATTCAACACTCCTAATGTTCGACCGCCTGCTCCAACAAGAAAAAGCCATTAACGACTATTTGTATGACCGGGGTGCCAGGACAGCCTCCGCGGAGCTGGGAATTTTTTTGCCACGTTACTGGACGCTCATGCGCAATGCCTGTAGGCTCATGCGTCCTTTTGAGGAGGTGACAAACCTAGTCAGGCGCACCGAAGGCACCATCAGTGACATCATACCATTTGTTTTCTTCCTGGAGCGTGCCCTGCGAAGAGTGCTGGATCAGGCCATAGATGTGCGTCAAGAGGAAGAGGAAGAGTTGTGGTCACCATCACCACCAGAAACAGCCGTATCAGCATCGCTTGCTGGACCTGCGGCAACACTGGAAGAGGATTGTGAGGAAGAGGAGTCAGAGAAGGAATGTGGCTTTGAGGAGGAGGAGGAAGACCAACCACAACAGGCATCCCAGGGTGCTCGTTGTCACCTATCTGGTACCCGTGGTGTTGTACGTGGCTGGGGGGAAGAACATACCTTCATTGAGATCACTGAGGATGAGGAACGGGACATGAGTAGCTCGGCATCCAACCTTGTGCAAATGGGGTCTTTCATGCTGTCGTGCCTGTTGAGGGACCCTCGTATAAAAAGGCTGAAGGAGAACAACCTGTACTGGGTGTCCACGCTACTAGACCCCCAGTATAAATAATAGAAAGTGCCTGAAATGTTACCGAATTCCTGCAAGTCGGAAAGGATGCAGCAGTTCCAAAATAAATTAAAAAGTATGCTTTACACAGCGTATAAGGGTGATGTCACAGCACAACGGGAATCTAACAGGGGAAGAGGTGAAAGTAATCCTCCTCCTCCCACGACCACGCCGGCAAGGACAGGACGCTTTACAGACGTGTTGTTGATGGAGGACATGCAGAGCTGTTTAAGTCCTACGCATCGCCACAGCCCTTCGGGGTCCACCCTCAGAGAACGACTCGACCGACAGGTAGCAGACTACCTTGCCTTCACTGCAGATATCAACACTCTGAGGAGTGATGAACCCCTTGACTACTGGGTGTGCAGGCTTGACCTGTTGCCTGAGCTATCCCAATTTGTGATAGAACTTCTGGCCTGCCCTGCTACAAGTGTCCTGTCAGAAAGGACCTTCAGTGCAGCAGGAGGTATTGTCACTGAGAAGAGAAGTCACCTAGGTCAAAAAAGTCTAGATTACCTCACCTTTATTAAGATGAATGAGGGATGGATCCCGAAGGGACTGACAGTGGGCAATACATTCGACTAAAAAAGGCCTGATGAGGGGGACGTAACAGGGATTAAACTGATAAGAAAAGCACTACTTAACACACCACTCCTATCTGGTGGCACATTAGATTGCACGCGCAGTGCCCCAAATTTGAAGTAGGAGGACCAACCAAGCATCTTTTTCCATCTCCCGGTTCCTAAAATCGATGCCATATACATGTCCCCTGATAGGGGACATAACAGGGATTAAACTGATAAGAATAGTACTACTTAACACACCACTCCTATCTGGTGGCACATTAGATTGCACGCGCAGTACCCCAAATTTGAAGTAGGAGGACCGACCAAGCATGTTTTTCCATCTCCCGCTTCCGAAAATCGATGCCTTATATACACGTCCCCTGATAGGGGACGTAACAGGGATTAAACTGATAGGAATAGTACTACTTAACACACCGTATAATAATGCAGATAGAGGAGTCTGAAGAAGAGGAGTCAGAGGAGGAAGGTGGCTTTGAGGAGGTGGAAGACCAAACACAGCAGGCGTCCCAGGGGGCTTGTTTTCACCTTTTGGGGACCCTTGGTGTTGTACGTGGCTGGGTGGAGGAAGAGACCTTCAATGACATCAGTGAGGACAAGGAACGGGACATGGCTAGCTTGGTATCCAACCTTGTGCAAATGGGGAGTTTGCGGTTGTGCAAATGAACTGTTTGCTGTTGTTTGCGGTGCATTAAACGGGGAGTTTGGTCTGTCACTGTGAAGCGGGCGTAACCCTTACACTACCTGATCGATACAACACCATACCTGATGTTTTAAAGCACGTTATTCCAAACAATTTAGGAATGTTAGGTGATTTATGCCCTTTATGGATTAAAACCAGACTCTGCATCAACTATGTAATTTTCCATGGGAGTTTTGCCATGGATCCCCCTCCGGCATGCCACAGTCCAGGTGTTAGTCCCCTTGAAACAACTTTTCCATCACTATTGTGGCCAGAAAGAGTCCCTGTGAGTTTTAAAATTCGCCTGCCTATTGAAGTCTATGGCGGTTCGCCCGGTTCACCCGTTCACAAACATTTGCGGAAATTCGCGTTCGCCGTTCGCGAACAGAAAATTTTATGTTCGCTACATCTCTAGTGGTAGGGGTTAACACAGTAAATGAGTTTAAGCATGCATGGGATAGGCATAAGGCTATCCTAGCTATAAGATAAGGCCAGGGACTAATGAAAGTATTTTGAAAATTGGGCAGACTAGATGGGCCGAATGGTTCTTATATGCCGTCACATTCTATGTTGCTATACATTGATTCAAATATATACAAGTAGTTTTAATACAATAAAATGATAGTGTCCAGCATTAAGGTTTGGTAGTGTCCTTGCATAAGGCACTGCTCCAGCTGAACTTGATCTGAGAACTGTTCTGGTTTCCAACGGGGAACTTTTTAACTCAGACTTGCATAAGGCACTGGTCCAGCTGTACTCTTTGTGTTATC
Organism: Pelobates fuscus; assembly: GCF_036172605.1. Taxonomy (NCBI): domain Eukaryota; kingdom Metazoa; phylum Chordata; class Amphibia; order Anura; family Pelobatidae; genus Pelobates; species Pelobates fuscus. Next base: position 144,914,153 of record NC_086318.1, read on the forward strand.
TGTCCCTCCTGTTTAGTGTACAGGTTATGTACTACATTTGTCAATGCAGCCATGGTGACTTATCAGGAAAGTAGAAAATTATTTCCATATTTCTTGTAGTTTTCTTTTCCTGATCACGCAATAGGCCATCATTATGTTCCAACCTTTCCTTTATGGATGCTGCGGAGCTGTGTTGCACAAGCTGTCTGATTGGGAAGCCGGGATCTATTTAAACTAATTTCAAAGATTTGTCCTTCTATCTTGTTGTGTAAGGAGGAGCTAACTCATTAGTGAAAGCTGCCATGGTGATTGGTCAGGAAAATTAATCTACAGTAAATATGGAAACATATTCTATTTGTTTTTCCATTCTTTTATCTAGATTAGAGTTATTGTCATGCTAGAACTGGTGAAGTTGGCACCTGATTCCATACCTTGAGTAAAGGCACATCATTATTTTGTGCCTTTTTCAGTTTCCTTAAATCCCTAATGTATGTTTCAACTGTGTCTAATCTTCAATTTTCATCCTCATACCCCTAATAACACTTAGCAAATTACATTAATAATGGATCAAGAGGGAATTTTATGGAAGTGTGCAAAAAACGGCTTTGTACGTTCTTTGAAACTATAAACACATTGCAATCATAACATAAATCAAATGTAATTATATGAAAACTCAAAAATTAATCTAAAGGCTTAACTGCATCATGTATAGGTATATATATATTAAACAATAAAGTAAATATATCCCATGCTACATATACATCAGAGGAAAAACAATGAGAAACTTGAAATTGCTATTACATACTTCTACATTAGAATTTCATTCAGTCTCCTTGGGAACAGAGTATTTTATTTTTAAATAAAATAAGGTTTGAGTGAAAGTAGCATAGTCTGTGTTTCACTATAAGGAAAAATAAATATATTCTCTCCCTGTAAGACTGAACACAATTTACAATTACACATCAATAACCAAATATTTATCATGTTTCCAAGAATTTTCTATTTTATTCAATGGATATGATAACGAATTTGAACCAATCATTCCAAGGCAAACTCTTCAGAAATGCTGGTCACAAATGATCTCCTGCGGTGGCTAGCTCACCACAAGTCCCAGGTTTTCGTCATATAGAACCATTTGGAACATCAGGGAAAATGAGTAGTTACACAGCTTACTGACAGGATGAACTACAGAGGTAGAATCACACAGAGAAATGGGCGTTTGAGGTTAGAGATATTAGTATGAAAAGGCCAAAACGTACGTAGGGCTCTGTTAGCACAGTTTAGAAACTCTCAGAAAGTAGTGATACATTACGCTAAAACCTCAGCCTTGCCATGGACAAAATTTCTTTCAGAGCTTACTCCGCCCGTTTAATGGTGGAACAAAGATTTTATACAAAGAGGTTGTTTGTGGTTATAGGTGGATACCAGGAATACCAATAAAAACAAGTCTTAATCAATAAATGAAAATATGAATATGTTAATTATGACTTGTGAAAGAGAGATGTTTTGGTGCATGAGGCAATAGAAAGTGCAAATGGAGTGCAGAAATACAAGTCAGGCGTGTGATTTGATTACGTCAATTAACACTAAAGAGGATAGGACTTATTTGTGAAAAGATTAAACATTCTAAGAAGCTATGGTACATTGAACAATAATAATAAGAAGAACTGAACGCAAGGGACATTTACTGAGAACCAGAACTAGGAGACAGTTAATCTCAAATTAAATCTTACAGTCTTTGTTTCAATATGTTCAGATAAAAAGCCTATTTCACTTTACTAGGTAGAGATGAGTTGGTTCATAGAACAACAATAGATATTAAGGTAGTTTAGTCTGAGTTTAGTTTTTGGTAGGAGAAAGGTACATTTTTAATACCATGCTCTATTTTATTGGCAACCAGTGAAAAGTGAACAAAATGTTGGAAAACAGAAAATTGCTGCACACCCTTCTATTACGTTTGATAGCATAGCGGGATTGCATTGAAAACCTGACTGAAATGTTGAGATCCTGGAGAGCATCAACGGCATGCTGTTCATGGGTAGAGAAGTGGGGACCTAATGCAGAGAGGCAAGGATTTGTCACGATACGGCTCCATGTATCTGTTAGTGTAGGAGTAATTTTGTTTTACGTTGAGTTCAAGGTACAGTTGTTTCTCGAAGCTAGCAACACCCTTGTGTCAGGGTACCTGTGGTCTCTACCTCCGAAAGAGGTAGAGACTTAGCTGTTCCTCCATCCAGACGGCCTGATGGCTCCCTTCCCCACGGTCTATCCGGTCATGCAAGGCCGGCCGCGAGGGAGTGACTGCCTTTTACAGCATCTAGGCAGGAAGTTGTCATCAGGACACTCCTCCGGAACGACCTGTCACTCAATTGCTGCAGGACCAATCAGGACGCCTTGGAGGCGTGGTTACTGCTCTGAACAGGGTATTTAACAGAGCTTCTTTCATTAGCTCATTGCCCTGTCGTGGTTCTAGCTTGTTCTAGTCACTCAGTGCTTGTGTATTCTATTATCCCTTTTGGTTTTGACCCGGCTTGTTTACCTTACTCTGCTTATCTCTGTTACCCTTGATTCGGCTTGTCTCTCGCTTACCTGTCTTCTGTTACCCTCGACCTCGGCTTGTCTTTGACCATTCTATACTGTACTACTTACGTTAGTCCGGCCATTCTAAGGTCCGGTATACGTATCTGGCTACTGTTTGTACTCTGCGTGTTGGATCCCTGTCCCGATCCTGACATTACGACAGGGCCAATGGATCCTGCAAGTACAAACAGTCAGCTGGCTTCTCCTGATCCTAGGTTTGAAGCCATGTATCACAGAATGGATCAGATGGCGCTTGCGCTACAGGCTCTATTGTCTCGTGCCAATAACCCACCAGAGGAGATACGTAATACCCCTGTTTCTCCTGTCGGTTCAGGTCTAGAGGTAGCCACAGTGGGTGCTTCTTCTCGCATTACCCCCCCAGTACGCTATGGTGGGTCTCCTGAGAAGTGTCGTGGTTTCTTAAACCAAATTAGTATCCACTTTGAATTGCAACCTCGCTCTTATCCTACAGATAGGGCAAAGGTAGGATTTATTATCACCCTACTTATTGAGAAAGCTCTGAGATGGGCCAACCCATTATGGGAGAACGATAACCCATTAGTTTATAACTATAACGCCTTTGTAGCTGCTTTTAGAAGAACATTTGACCCTCCAGGTAGAAAGGTTAATGCAGCCAGATTACTGTTGCGTCTGAGACAGGAGAACCAAACACTGGTGGATTATGCACTAGAGTTCAGGTCTCTTGCGTCAGAGGTCAAGTGGAATGAGCAGGCGTATATGGATGTATTTTTGAATGGCTTATCTGAAGTAATCCTTGATGAGGTTGCTACCAGAGAACTCCCTGAGAATTTAGAGGATTTAATTTCGTTCATCTCTCGTATAGATGAACGTTTAAGAGAGAGACAGAACACTCGAGAGAGGAACCGGAGACCTTCTTTTAGGTTAGCTCCCGCTTTTCCAAGTCCTGACTCCACGGTATCTTTGCTTCCTGAACCTATGCAGATAGGGTATACCCGCCTCTCTGAGGAGGAAAAACAGTACAGGAGAAGAGAGGGTTTGTGTATGTATTGTGGAGCTAAGGGTCATTTACTCTCGAACTGTTCTAACCGCCCGGGAAACGCTCGCACCTAAGTCTCTCTAGAGGACAGGCCTTGGGTGTTTCTATTTTGTCCTCTACTCCTAATTATAAAGATCACAGGCTTCTGCTACCAGTTTCCTTAACTTGCGGGGGGGAAGTAGTAAGGGCTATGGCTTTGATAGATTCTGGTGCTGCTGAGAATTTTATCGACCAAGCCTTTGCTAGTAAAAACAATTTCCCATCCCAGCTAAGGGAGACACCCTTGGCCGTTGAGGCCATAGATGGTAGACCACTACTAGACCCTGTTATCTTTCGTGAGACCATACCCATTGAGTTAAATGTTGGTATCCTACACGTGGAGAATTTATCTCTTCTGCTCATTTCATCTCCTTCCGTTCCCATAGTTCTGGGGTACCCATGGTTGAAAGAACATAACCCTATTATCGATTGGGAATTAGGGGAGATACTCTCGTGGGGCCAGGGCTGCCAGGATCGGTGTTTGTGCAAGGTTTCTCCATTAGCTAATATTAACATACAGGAGAACCCTACTCAGGCCACAGAAAGACAAATACCAGACCTTTACCTAGACTTAAGGGCAGTGTTTGACAAGAAGAATGCCGATTCTTTGCCGCCACACAGGTCATTTGACTGTAAAATTAAGCTTCTACCCGGGACTATGCCTCCGAGGGGCCATGTATATCCTTTGTCTGTTCAGGAAAACTCGGTTCTAGAGGAGTATATTCAGGAGAATTTAGAAAAGGGATTCATCAGGAGGTCTTCTTCTCCGGCCGGGGCGGGGTTCTTTTTCATTAAGAAGAAGGATGGTACGCTGAGACCGTGTATCGATTACCGAGGCTTGAATAAAATAACTGTCAGAAATGCCTATCCTATCCCACTGATTACCGAGTTATTTGATCGTCTTAAGGGCTCCAAAATCTTCACCAAGTTAGATCTCAGAGGGGCTTACAATTTGGTGAGAATCCAGCAAGGTCACGAGTGGATGACGGCATTCAATACCCGGTATGGCCATTACGAATACACTGTTATGCCATTTGGACTATGCAATGCTCCTGCAGTATTTCAAGAGTTGATTAATGAGGTACTTAGGGAGTTTCAGCATGATTGTGTTATTGTTTACCTGGACGACATACTAATACACTCTAAGGAGATTGAGACTCACCATAGACAGGTCAGAAAGGTGTTACACAAACTTCTGCAACATGGTCTATACTGCAAATTGGAGAAGTGCAGTTTTGATCAGTCTCAGGTAGACTTTCTTGGGTACGTGATTTCTGGGGAAGGTTTTAAAATGGATCCTGGTAAACTCCAATCTATTTTAGACTGGCCTTTGCCCAAAGGACTCAAGGCTATCCAAAGGTTTATTGGTTTTTCCAACTACTATAGGCGCTTCATTAAGGGTTACTCCTCTATCATTGCGCCTATTACCAATATGACCAAACAAGGGGCTGATACTAAGTTCTGGTCTGAGGAAGCTCTTGTTGCTTTTAAGACTCTCAAGGAACTTTTTGCCTCAGCTCCCATTCTAGTTCATCCTGATACGACTCTGCCTTTCTTGCTCGAGGTCGATGCTTCTGAGACAGGAGTTGGGGCTGTTCTGTCTCAAAGGTTAGGGGTGGATAAACCGTTACACCCTTGTGGTTTCTTCTCTAAAAAATTTTCTGGGCCTGAGAGCAGATATGACATCGGGGAGAGGGAACTGTTAGCGGTCATTAAGGCTTTAAAGGAGTGGAGACATTTACTGGAAGGGACACTACACCCTGTTACTATTCTAACGGATCATAAGAACTTGTCTTATATTGGGGAGGCTAAGCGCTTGTCCGCCAGGCAGGCTCGCTGGGCTTTGTTCCTCACTCACTTTAATTATGTTCTTACGTATAGACCTGGTTCTAAGAACTCTAAAGCCGATGCTTTGTCTCGTCAATATGAACCATCCACTATAACTGAACCACTTCTGTCCTCCATAGTTCCTAAGGGGAATATCATCGCGAACACGAATCTCAGGATTCACTCTCCATTGCTTTCTGAGATCATGAAGTTTCAGCATTTGGCACCCAAACAGACTCCTGGGGATCGACACTTCGTTCCTGCCGCTCTCCAACTGGAGGTGCTACGCTGTCTCCATAACAGCAAGGTGGCTGGGCATCCTGGCATCCGCAAGACTTATGCGCTGGTCTCTAAAGATTTTTGGTGGCCTGACTTACGCAAGGATATTAAAGAATTCATCGGGGCATGTGAAGTTTGTACCAAGACCAAGCTACCCCATTCGCTTCCATGCGGATTTCTGCACCCTTTAGAGGTTCCTGAAATGCCTTGGTCCTGCCTGGCAATGGACTTCATTGTTGATTTGCCTATTTCTAAAAAGCAGACTGTCATCCTCACTGTGGTAGACAGATTTACTAAAATGGCTCACTTCATTCCCTTACCTAAACTCCCATCTTCGCCCGAATTAGCGGAGATATTCGCCAGGGAGATTTTCCGTTTGCATGGGATACCTTCCCAAATTGTCTCTGACAGAGGCTCCCAATTTGTTTCCCGTTTTTGGAGATCATTCTGCTCCCAACTAGGCATCAAATTGAATTTCTCCTCTGCCTATCATCCTCAGTCCAATGGAGCTGCTGAACGCACTAACCAAAAAGTTGAACAATATTTACGTTGTTTCGTTTCAGAACACCAGGACGATTGGGTCGGTTTGATTCCTTGGGCGGAGTTTGCACATAACAATCTCATTTGTGATTCTACGCATTCTAGCCCTTTTTTCTTGAATCATGGCTTTCATCCTTCCATCCTTCCTTCGGAGTCTTCTTCTCAAGGGATACCGTCGGTGGATGTTCATGTTGCCAATTTAAGAAAGTTGTGGGATCAAACTCGACAAATCCTTCTGCACAATTCTACGCTGGTTAAAAAACACGCTGACAAACGTAGAAGGGCAGCACCGGTGTTTGTTCCAGGCGATAGAGTATGGTTAAGTACTAGAAACATTCGGTTAAAAGTGCCGTCTATGAAGTTTGCTCCTCGATATATTGGACCTTACAGGGTACTGTCTCAAATCAACCCAGTTGCGTATCGTTTAGCTTTGCCTAATGCCTTACGCATTCCTAATTCATTTCATGTTTCCTTGCTAAAACCATTAATATGTAACAGGTTCTCCCCCACGAACGCCCCTCCCCGCTCAGTTCAGGTGGAGGGTCAGGAGGAGTATGAGGTCAATTCCATCGTTGATTCTCGAATCTCCCAGGGGAGACTGCAATATCTGGTCGATTGGAAGGGTTATGGTCCTGAGGAGAGAAGTTGGGTACCTCAGGAGGAGGTGCATGCTCCCCGTCTCCGCAGGGCGTTTCACTCTAGATTCCCTTCTCGCCCTGGTGTATTCCGCCCGGTGGGCGTATCTGAGAGGGGGGGTACTGTCAGGGTACCTGTGGTCTCTACCTCCGAAAGAGGTAGAGACTTAGCTGTTCCTCCATCCAGACGGCCTGATGGCTCCCTTCCCCACGGTCTATCCGGTCATGCAAGGCCGGCCGCGAGGGAGTGACTGCCTTTTACAGCATCTAGGCAGGAAGTTGTCATCAGGACACTCCTCCGGAACGACCTGTCACTCAATTGCTGCAGGACCAATCAGGACGCCTTGGAGGCGTGGTTACTGCTCTGAACAGGGTATTTAACAGAGCTTCTTTCATTAGCTCATTGCCCTGTCGTGGTTCTAGCTTGTTCTAGTCACTCAGTGCTTGTGTATTCTATTATCCCTTTTGGTTTTGACCCGGCTTGTTTACCTTACTCTGCTTATCTCTGTTACCCTTGATTCGGCTTGTCTCTCGCTTACCTGTCTTTTGTTACCCTCGACCTCGGCTTGTCTTTGACCATTCTATACTGTACTACTTACGTTAGTCCGGTATACGTATCTGGCTACTGTTTGTACTCTGCGTGTTGGATCCCTGTCCCGATCCTGACACCTTGCACTTGTCCACCATGAATAAATATCTTTTTGGACTTGTATATATGCTCAGGCACATAATGTTTTCGAAAGTCTAAAAGTCAAGACATAAAGAAAATTTGAAAGCAAATAGGAATAAAGGCATAAAGCGAAGTCAAAACCAAAGTAGTAAATAGAAGATCAGATTGTGTCTCGCAGGTATAGCCCAGAATGGCCAAGCACGTAAACCTTCTGTAAGTCTAAATAGCAAAATCTGACAAACCTCTGAGGCAAAGGAACCAATGAAAGGTAAAATGTTACTGCTGAGGTCTAAGTTTGCAGGGTAAATTATACAAAATGTATTTCAAAATCTGGTTGTATAACTTATCAAAGTATGTTTATATAAATATTCTATAAAGATATGTTTTATTTTCAGTTATGACCTCAAAAGGAAAAAAGGCTGAACCAATTCTGTTGGGACTTGAAACATGCAACTGTAATGTATGAGCTGGTATTACATATAGAACAATTGGTGCTCTAGGCACGTAAAAACTTATATTATAAATAAGAACAGAAATAAAAAATACTTTAAATAGCTGTAACTCAAACTCCAGATGTTTAAATAAAACCAAATATGAGTGATACGATTGGTAGTAAAAAAAACCAATTTTACCAAAACCAAAATAGGAACACTCAAATGTAAAAAATAAATACATTTAGAATGTTCCTTAAAAGAATGAAAATTGCCCAGGGAGGCTATCGTCTTGCCTTAAAGGAGCAACCCAGACTGCTAAAGCATTTTAACTTGCTGAAATGCTTTATGTGAGTATGTCATCTTTTTACATTTTACAAAAAGTGTTGATTTCAATAGAAATTGGCTTGTTACACTATGTGGCGTTAAAGCTGACAACTCAAAAAAAGAACGATTTTTTTAAAAATAATTTGAGCAGTAAAGTGCCTCTTTATAAGATGAGGTCTAAGGGACTTTTAAAGGATTGAAGACTTGGGGAAAGTATAATGTGGAATGACACTTTAAATATGTTAGATGTTTCCTAAAACCAATTGAGACAACACAATCTAGCCCAGAGCAAAAGCAAAGCTGTGTAAATGCCTACCTGTGAGAATTGTGACTTTCAAGAAAATTAAGAACCTATTGGGCCTGGTGCTGACAATTATGATGGGCCTAATTACAAAATATTATCGACAGAAAACCAAAAAAAAACAGTAATACCCGACAAGCGTCATGTATCTGGTGGATGTGGTGCTGGAGGGAAACTCACAGGATATAGCTGTCAGAAAACAAATACCCTATGCTAATCTCTCGCTTTGAAGCAGGATTTTGGTGGGCGGGGTAAAAGTGTGGGCCACTGATGTGATTCATGTAACCAGAACCGCCCAAAGAGACAAATATGCCCAAAAAGGAGGCAAATCTGCATAAAGAATTAGATGGTCAGTCTGGCGTGAATGCACATCAGGCTGCTTGCCAATCATGCAAGATGACTAAGCAAGGGCATACTGCACAATGCACCCATCAGACCATGACTATTCTTACTATATACATGTCTTCCTATATGCATTCTTGAATTGATTTATTTCTCATACCTGGACCATGGATACCACAGACTATCTAATGCGCCATTGGAGAAATAGTATGGTCAGACGATTACCTAGTAATATGAATTAACCAGTCTTGATACCTCCCAGAAACATATACTAAATCAACAGGTTACAGAAGCAGCGGTCTCTGCTGGGATTAACAGGCAAACCAATACTACAACATATTTTCCCACATCGCCACATTCCACCTAAGACGAGCCTTGCACACATCACTAAGGAGGGATCGATACCATCAGAGATGCTACTAGCACATGTAGAGACTTTCTCCAAGCATGGGGAAATTCCAACATATATCCCTATTAAACATCAATATGAAATTATTGGCCAAAATGTATTCCAACAGACTAGCTTCTGTCCTGCTCACAATCGTGCATGAAGACCAGGTTGGCTTTATGATTGGTAGGCAGGGAACAGATGGAACATGTATTCCTGACCCCATAGTGTTTAATCCACCATTTAGGTGGCTAGCTCCCCCTTAACCTGCTTAGAAGGGGTTAAAGCTTACCTTATTTCCAGCAATGTGTAGGTATGCTGGCGCTAGCCACTCTCGTTCGTTTTACCCAGTCAGCACCTCCTCATAGAGATGCATTGAACCAATGCATCTCTATGAGGAAAATTCAGCATCTCAATGCAGAGAGTGGAGACGCTGAACGGCTGTTCTACCTTCTGTGCAGCACTGCCCCAGGAAGCAACTCCAGTGACCATCTGAGGAGTGGCCACAGGAGGTATCCCTAGGCTGTAATGTAAACACTATTTGCATACAAAATTTTATAGTAAGCGCTCACCTTAATAAGGGTAGTGGTATGATAGAAAGAACCAGGGTGCTATATGGAAAAATCTGTTCCGCCACCAGATTCATGCATACAATATTAAAAAATCCAAAGCTTACCAAGTTAATTTTGCACATAAAAATATTTTATTAAAGGGACACTATAGTCACCTGAACAACTTCAGCTTAATGAGGTTGTTCAGGTGAGAACGAGAAAATACAGTGTTTACATTGAAAGCTAGGAACACCTCCAATAGCAGTCACTCAGAGTGAACCAGAAGGACTTCAGAGTTGATGGAGGCATAATATGCCTCCATCCACTCAGATTTGCTGTCAGCAGAGCACAGGGCAACAAAGAGCACAGCATCCTGTGATTCCGTATCTCCTCCCTCTGCATGCAGACACTGAACTTTCCTCATAGAGATTCATTGATTCAATTCATCTCTATGAAGAGATGCTGATTGGCCAGGGCTGTGTTTAAATCATGCTGGTTCTGCCCCTGATCTGCCTCGTGAGGTGCCCGAAGCTAAGCTGGAGGAGGATGGTGCGTCAAGGTTCCGAGCTGAATCTGTAGAAGATTGGGTGTTCTGTGTTAGCCAGTCAACTTTGTCCTCAGAACTTTTCGAGTTCAGGGTACGTGGCCTAGGCATTATTCTAGGGCCTGGGCCTGGGCATTATTCTAGGGCCAAAGGGAATCACAGCACCACGACCATGACGGCCGCTGCGGGGTGGCCTGCCTCTGCCTGTCATTTTTTTTCGATTAGTGGTACTATGCGTGCAAGCTACTGTGACAACAGATATGAGTGGCACTGTGCACTGGCAGAAGTTGGCAGAATAGACGCTGTAGGCCTGACAAACACGCTTGCAGACTACTAACTGCTATTCAATCTATTACAGTCAAAAGTTTTTTTAAATGCAAGCTATTGTGACACCAGATATGAGTGGTGGCACTGGGCAAGTGGGCACAGTATACGCTGTGAGCCTGACACACACGCTGGCAGGCAACTGCAATTAGATTACACAGAAAAAAAAAAGCAGACTGATGTTCTAGCCCTAAAAAGGACTTTTTGGGGTGCTGTCCTTACAGCAGAGATCAATGAGTCCTTCAGGAATGTAGTGGACACTGAATACACTAGCCTAGCTATCGATTTCCCTATTAAATCAGCAGCAGCTACACTGTCCCTCCTCTCACTAAGAATGCAGCTTCCGGGGGGCGGAGCCTAGCTGTCATGGAGGAAAGACGCACTTCGTGTGAGCTCCCTCAATATCTCACTTTAAGCAGCTATCAACAAGCAAATTTCACCTCAGAATGGGATGACCCAGCAATGTTGCTCCTACCTGACCGACCCGACATGCTTAATAGCGGTCATCAACTCGACAGAGTCTTACTTACCTCCGCGTGGCAAGTGTGGCCTGGTGCTCACCGGGCAGGAGATGCGGCCGATCTCCCGATCCTGGGATGCCCAGGAGCAGCTACTTCCCGGCAGGAGCTCCGTTACTCCCCACCCTCGGACCGGTGGGGGTTATCCACCCCTGAGAGGCTGTCTGTGTAGCGTTACTTACCTTATCCTCTCTTCAAGCCGCGCGCGGTCCTGCGGCTGCACGAGCCGCGCGCGGCTCATCCGACTCTCCGAACAGGAGGACGGGCAGTGACCGCGTGATGCGGTCACGTGTCCCGCTTGCAGCTAAGAGCGCGCTGCGAGTCTCGGGCGCGCTCTTAAAGAGACAGTGGGAGCCTAAATTGCAAAAAGGCTCCCATTGGCTCCTGTCATGCCAATCACCCCATACACTTACCTTTTGGGGGTGTGGAAGTGACAGGAGCCAATCACATTAGTTTGAAGGCTACTTATACTTACCCTTTTCCCTTAGCTCCTTGCCCTATCGTGGTTTCTGCTACAGTTCCCTTTAGTGCTTGTTGTGTTCAGTTGTGTTTCTCCGTATTTGACCTTGGCTTTGTATTCTGACTTCGTTTTCGCTTTATCCTTGTCTGTTCTGTTTGCCGGCTTGCTGATTCCTGTGTACAAGACCCTGGCTAGTTCTCGTTTACGCTGTCTCTTTGTGCCCTTGACCTCAGATCGTTCCTGACTCTGTACTTCTCCTATTACGTCTAGTCCGGACACTCTAAGGTCCGGTAGACGTATCTCTCCTCTGTGCTGTCTTCTGTTTGGCTGGATCCTGCGTGTAGGGGTATATTCTCGTTACAATCTGGAGCTAATGGACTGTAACGAGTATATACCCCTACACGCAGGATCCAGCCTAACAGAAGACAGTACAGAGGAGAGATACGTCTACCGGACCTTAGAGTGGCCGGACTCGACGTAATAGGATAAGACAGAGTCAGGAACGATCCGAGGTCAAGGGCACAAAGAGACAGCGTAAACGAAAACTAGCCGGGGACTGGTACACAGGAATCAGCAAGCCGGCAAACAGTACAGAATAGGATAAAGCGAAAACGAAGTCAGAATACAAAGCCAAGGTCAAATACGGAGAAACACAACTGAACACAACAAGCACTAAAGGGAACTGTAGCAGAAACCACGATAGGACAAGGAACTAAGGGAAAAGGGTAAGTATAAGTAGCCTTCAAACTAATATGATTGGCTCCTGTCACTTCCACTCCCCCAACAGGTAAGTGTATGGGGTGATTGGCATGACAGGAGCCAATGGGAGCCTTTTTGCAATTTAGGCTCCCACTGTCTCTTTAAGAGCGCGCCCGAGATTCGTGGCGCGCTCTTAGCTGCAGGCGGGACACGTGACCGCTTCTCGCGGTCACTGCCCGCCTTCCTGTCTGAACAGTCGGACGAGCCGCGCGCGGCTCGTGCAGCCGCAGGACCGCGCGCGGCTTGAAGAGAGGACCGCGTCCGGCCCCCGGATAAGGTAAGTACCGCTACAGTACCCCCCCCTGAGGACACGCCCTCCGGGCGGGCAGGACCAGGCCTGGCAGGAAAACGCGAATGGAAAGAACGTACAAGGCGGGGAGCATGAACAGCATCCGCAGAGATCCAACTGCGCTCCTCAGGCCCATAACCCTTCCAATGTACCAAGTACTGAAGCCGACCCCTAAGAAAACGAGAGTCAATAACAGCAGATACTTCGAACTCCTCATGACCCTCCACAGAGACAGGAGGGGGAGGGGGAGTATGCCGGGTATAGCGGTTGCGTACGTAAGGCTTCAACAAAGAGGTGTGAAATACATTGGGTATACGCAAATTCTTAGGCAGACCCAAGGCATAAGAAACGGGATTAACCTTATGTATAATGCGATAAGGACCAATGAAGCGGGGAGCCAATTTCATAGAAGGCACCCGGAGGCGAATATTCCGTGTGGAAAGCAAAACCCTGTCCCCCACAACATAGGAAGGAGCCGCTCTGCGATGCTTGTCAGCCTGAGCCTTCTGGCGGGCAGCAGAGTCCACCAAAGAACGCTGAACCTGCTCCCAAGTATTACGCAAACCAGCCAAATGCTCATCCAGAACTGGCATGCCCTGTGAGGAGAATGCAGCCGGAAGAACAACGGGATGCTGGCCATAGACAACGTAAAAAGGGCTTTTGCCGGAAGAATCATGAGTGGCATTATTCCGAGCAAATTCAGCCCAAGGAAGCAGGTCAGACCAATTGTCCTGATGGTGAGACACAAAACAACGGAGGTACTGCTCAAGAGACTGGTTGGCACGTTCAGCAGCTCCATTAGACTGGGGATGGTAAGCGGAAGAAAATGAGAGGGAAATACCCATCTCCGAACAAAAGGCTTTCCAGAACCTGGAAACAAATTGGCTACCCCTATCGGATACAATAGATAAGGGAATACCATGTAATCGAAACACTTCTCTAGCGAAGATAAGAGCCAATTCCTTGGAAGTGGGCAACTTGCGAAGAGACACAAAGTGAGCCATTTTGGAAAACCGATCTACTATCATTAGGATGACTGTGTTACCATTCGAAGGGGGTAATTCAACAATAAAATCCATTGATAGATTAGACCAAGGTCTCTCGGGAACGGGTAACGGATGCAACAGCCCACAAGGAACTCTACGAGAAGTTTTCATACATGCACAAGTAGTACAAGCACTTATATAGTCAGTAACATCCTTACGTAAGGTATCCCACCAGAAATACCGAGAAACGGCTGACACTGTTTTGGAAATACCAGGATGTCCAGCAGTCTTAGTATCGTGATAAAGTGACAGAATATCCCGTCTCTCGGGAATGTCAACGAACAATTTATCATTAGGCCTCTCGCTGGGTGCCATGCCTTGTTTCGCTTGTATGGCCTGCAAGAGGGACGAGGAAATAGACAATATAGTAGTTGCTATTATCCTGTCTGGGGGAATGACAGGAGTGACATCAATCTCCTGTTTGTCAATAGTCTCGAATTGTCTGGACAGAGCGTCCGCTTTGGTGTTCCGGTCACCTGGCCTATAGGTGATTATATAATTAAAATGAGACAAGAACAGTGACCACCTAGCCTGCCTTGAAGACAATCTTTTAGCTTCGCTAAGGTAGGATAGGTTCTTATGATCTGTAAATATGAGAATAGGATCCTTAGTTCCTTCTAGCAAATGTCTCCATTCTTTGAGTGCTAAAATGATAGCAAGGAGTTCGCGATTACCCACATCATAATTCCTCTCTGCCTTAGACATTTGTTTAGAAAAGAATCCACAAGGATGCAATGGCTTGTCAGGAGACTCTCTTTGGGATAAGACAGCACCTACCCCTATATCGGAAGCATCAACCTCAAGTATATATGGCAATGAGGGGACAGGATGCTGTAAAATAGGGGCAGAGGCGAACGTAGTTTTAAGAAAGTCAAAAGCCTGAAGTGCCTCAGTAGACCAGACACGTGTATTGCCATCCTTTTTAGTCATACGAGTAATAGGCGCTACTATAGACGAAAAACCTTTGATAAAACGTCTATAATAATTAGAGAAACCCAGAAAACGCTGGATGGCTTTCAGACCTTGCGGCAGAGGCCATTCTATGACTGCAGCGAGCTTCTGGGGATCCATCCGAAAACCCTCGGCAGAAATCAAATACCCTAGAAACTGGACCTCGGACTGGTCGAATAGACATTTTTCTAATTTGCAATAAAGACCATTAGCAAGAAGGGTCTTCAGAACTGTTGTAACATGTCTGTGATGAGCGTGAATGTCAGTAGAATATATTAAAATGTCATCCAA
The DNA here is from genome assembly GCF_036172605.1 of Pelobates fuscus. Classification (NCBI taxonomy): domain Eukaryota; kingdom Metazoa; phylum Chordata; class Amphibia; order Anura; family Pelobatidae; genus Pelobates; species Pelobates fuscus. The sequence continues at coordinate 144,929,242 of NC_086318.1, forward strand.
GTACACAATAACAAATGAGTGAATAAAGTCCCTTAAGACATCATTAATAAATTCTTGGAACACTGCTGGGGCATTGCAAAGCCCAAATGGCATGACGGTATACTCATAATGACCTGACCGAGTGTTAAAGGCTGTCTTCCATTCGTGGTCCTTTTTAATACGTATCAAATTGTATGCTCCTCTAAGATCTAATTTGGTGAATACCGTAGCATGTTTGAGCCTGTCAAACAATTCTGTTATTAGAGGTATAGGGTAAGCATTTTTGATGGTGATCTTGTTAAGACCTCTATAATCAATGCAAGGTCTTAAATCACCTTCTTTCTTTGATACAAAGAAGAACCCCGCTCCGGCCGGAGAAGAGGATCTTCTAATAAATCCCTTGTCTAATGACTCTTTAATGTACTCCTCCATGACACGGTTTTCTTGAACCGATAGGGGGTACACCCTGCCCTTAGGAGGTATAGTACCAGGCAACAAATCAATAGCACAATCGTAGGGTCTGTGAGGCGGTAATTTGTCAGCCTCTCTTTTATCAAAGACAGTCTTTAAAGTTAAATACTGAGAGGGTATTGTCGTAGATAAAGGAGGAACAGTAGGAACGTTAATAGAATTCACAGGCGTGACTTCAATAGTACATGACTCATGGCAGGCTTCACTCCATGATTTTATCTGCCCTGTCTCCCAGTCAAAAATGGGATTGTGGGCACGTAACCATGGATACCCTAACACCAACTGTGAAGAGGGAGAGGTGATGACCTGGAACCGAATGGTTTCATAGTGTAGAACCCCTGTGTACATGTGTAGCGGTGTAGTCTCGTGAGTAACAACAGGAGATATCAATGGTCTACCATCTATGGCCTCAACGGCCAAGGGTATCTCCTTCTCTCTGATGGGAATATTGTTTCTCTTTACAAAACCAGAGTCTATAAAGTTCTCGGCTGCCCCAGAATCAACCAGGGCGTCTATGTTTTCAACTATACAACTCTCTCCCATATGTAAAGAAACAGGGAGAAGCAGTCGGTTAGGAGGCAATGTAGGAGACTTAGAAATCACACCCAAGGCCAGTCCCCTATAAGGTCTTAGGTGCGAGAGTTTTCCGGGAGCAGAGGACACTCCTTTACCATATGGTCTCTCTTACCACAATATAGGCAGAGTCCCTCCCTTCTCCTATGTAATTTCTCAGTATCTGAGAGTTTGGCAACCCCTAATTGCATAGGTTCCTCTTCAGATACTTTAACACTCTCCGGTATATTAACTCTGGGTTGAATAGGTGTAACAAAACGTCTATTCCTGTTCTTAGTATAGAGCCTGTCACGAATCCTATTATCTATATCGATGAGGTAGTCAATAAGGTCCTCTAAGGCAATAGGAAGCTCCTTAGCTGCTACCTCATCCAATATAGAGTCTGATAAACCTTCCATGAAGGCCGTAGTTAACCCATTATTGGTCCAATCGACCTGTGAGGCAAGGGTACGAAACTGTATAGCGTAATCAGCCACAGACCTAGAACCCTGTTTAACCCTCATTAATGCTCTAGCGGCATTCTTAGACCTTTTCATAGTATCAAAAGTTCTGCGAAAAGCTGTTAGGAAACTGTGAAAGTTATGCACCATAGGTCCATTAGCCTCCCAAATAGGGTTTGCCCATTCAAGTGCTTTGTCGGTAAGTTGGTGCATAAAGAACCCAACTTTAGACCTCTCTGTGGGAAATGAACGTGGATACATTTCAAAATGAAACTCTATTTGGTTAATGAACCCTCTGCATGTCTTAGAATCCCCTCCATACCTAGGAGGAGGCGTTAAATGTGCTGTAGCGTTAGGCATAGTCGATACTTCAGGAAGCAGGGGTGCAGGAGGGTTAGGTGCGGTTGCTGGAATGGTTCTAGCTAAGAGCGTCTGGAGAGCCTGAGCTATTTGATCCATACGGTGATCCTGCTCTACAAATCTAGCCTCATGGGTCGCCATCTGTTGAGCTAAATCTGCGGGGTCCATGGCCCTATCGTAATGTAACGAGTATATACCCCTACACGCAGGATCCAGCCTAACAGAAGACAGTACAGAGGAGAGATACGTCTACCGGACCTTAGAGTGGCCGGACTCGACGTAATAGGATAAGACAGAGTCAGGAACGATCCGAGGTCAAGGGCACAAAGAGACAGCGTAAACGAAAACTAGCCGGGGACTGGTACACAGGAATCAGCAAGCCGGCAAACAGTACAGAATAGGATAAAGCGAAAACGAAGTCAGAATACAAAGCCAAGGTCAAATACGGAGAAACACAACTGAACACAACAAGCACTAAAGGGAACTGTAGCAGAAACCACGATAGGGCAAGGAACTAAGGGAAAAGGGTAAGTATAAGTAGCCTTCAAACTAATATGATTGGCTCCTGTCACTTCCACTCCCCCAACAGGTAAGTGTATGGGGTGATTGGCATGACAGGAGCCAATGGGAGCCTTTTTGCAATTTAGGCTCCCACTGTCTCTTTAAGAGCGCGCCCGAGATTCGCGGCGCGCTCTTAGCTGCAGGCGGGACACGTGACCGCTTCTCGCGGTCACTGCCCGCCTTCCTGTCTGAACAGTCGGACGAGCCGCGCGCGGCTCGTGCAGCCGCAGGACCGCGCGCGGCTTGAAGAGAGGACCGCGTCCGGCCCCCGGATAAGGTAAGTACCGCTACATGGACGCACAGAGCACAGCCGCCCAGGCTGACATACTCATCTGCGACTCTCCCAATATGGCAGCAGCTGCGTGTCCTCCTGGTACCAGCAAAGCATGGCAGGATATTGAGTCTAAGCTGGACAGACTCTTTAATCAATTTTGGAAGCAAATAACAAGCAGGAAGCCCCAACAAGCTCCACCACAGCCCCAACAAGCTCCACTACAGCTAAGCGAAGCAATCCCCATTAAAATCCACCAACGCAAAAGGCGTTGAAGACGGGACCAGAGGCACAAACAGAAATGCCGAGCCTGCCTCACGTCAAGCACTCGCCTCCACCTTAAGCCACCACAATCCCGCACCGGACGTGAAGCACCACCGGGACAGATCCGACCACCCGACAAAACAAGCTTCCACCACCTCAAGCCGAGAACTCGGCACTCAGCCAGAGACTTGCCTTTGTTGTTCCAGGTATCAGGGACTCCCAGGGTCTGCACCTGGCGCCAGAAGGGATCGGATGAGCACAAGCAGTAAACAGCAGCCTGCCAAGCATGTCCCACTATAGCCGACCCTCCACACCATGCCTTTGATCACATGAACTGCTCTCTGCACATTAACTAATCGTAAAGTAGCAAGCGTTTAAACATGTCATTATTTCACCTCCTAAAGAGTTTTTTGTCGTAGTTCCTTACATGCCTTTACCTTAACCGTTCATGTATTATGTTATTCACTAGTCTCATCTCATGGGGCGACTCACACTTGATTTATAACCAGTGGTGGAGCTGCTGATATAAATACACAGTTGATAACGTGCAAGCTACACCCTAAACATGACAGCCATCTTTCACAACAATGTACTGCTATATACTCATACCCTCAGTGCAACTAGCCATGATATACGCACGTTCAGCCTAGCATGCTCAAATATAACACACTTCTGTCTAAAAAAAAAAAAAAGAATGCAGCTTCCGAATGAATCTAAAATGGATGCTGTCCAGGAGGTGGGAGGGTCTGGGAGGGAGGGTCTGCTGCTGATTGGCTGGAATGTGTCTGCTGACTGTGAGGTACAGGGTCAAAGTTTACTCAATGATGACAAATAGGGGGCGGGCCGAACATCGCATATGTTCGCCATCCGTGGCGAACGCGAACAAGCTATGTTCGCCGGGAACTATTCGCCAGCGAACTATTTGGGACATCTCTAGTAATTGGTCTTCACACACCATCCCATCAAAAAGCTGTGTAGACAGCAAATAGAATAAACCCGCGCATACGAGCAAAGTATTAGACTACAATGTGAATTTGGAGATAGTACTAATTTCAAACTCTAAAAATTCTGAGAAACAGCAGGGAACCAATGGAAAGACATCATAGATGATGCATTGGACTCAGTCTGACAGCCAACCCCATAGAAGCAAATAGTATATTATAATTATGCCAAATTGAAGTAAAGTACCATTTTAATGATTAGGCTACTGCAAAAATAACATGTGAAAAGATCTTTATTTTATAACTGTAAGGAAACCTAGTATATTCAATCCTCATTCGGTAGTTTCCTCCTGAACCGCCAGAGCATCAGTGAGAATAGCTCTCCATTTGGTAGATGGAATAGACGAAATTCAGACGAATACAAATAGCTTTACAAGATAATTCCCTTAATAAAGCATACGAATCCCCAAACATCAGCCAAAGCCAAGAAGAAGGGTACAACAGAAGTGTCTTTTAATGACCACACACAGACTTTTATGAAAGTCCCCATGTAAGGGGACATCCCACAGGGAGAGACACAGTATAACCAATCCGTAACAGGAAAACACACCCAGCAAAAACATACAATTCCCTCCCCTAGTCCTGGAGATAATCAAGCCTGATAAAGTAATAACTTGATTAAATATGAGATAGGAGTGGTGATGTTTGACTAGCCAACGTCAGAACCCCAAAGTAGGTTACAAGAGGTAACACGAAGGCTTAACCCCACAACAAGTAAATAACTACCAACTGAAAGAGTGGGATAGAAAAAAAAACTCACTCAAAAGTGAATGGGATTCAATCTCACTCTAGAAGATTACCTCCTAACAGGCCCGGACTGGCCATCGGGCATATCGGGCAAATGTCCAGTGGGCCGCGATGGCCGTGGGGCCGAGGCCGGCAGGGGAGATCACAGGATCTCCCCTGCCAGCCCCTGCAGGGCCAGCGCTACCCGAGCACCAAAGATCTCCCTCACCGGCCCAGAGGCAGTTACAGGCGGCCGCCGGCAGAAGAGTGTGTGAGGGAGGGAGGCAGGAGAGAGGACCGGCGGAGCTCTATCCAGCAGCTCCGCCGGGTCCTCTCGCGAGGTCTGAGCGTTACCGCGGTTACCGCAGCAACACTCAGATCTTGCGAGAGTGAACTCTAGCCTACAGGCTGAAGTTCACTCTCACCACTGGACCACCAGGGAAGGATGGCAGCACGGAACCCGCCCACCCCCTAGGCAGAACGGATCCCCCCTCCCCCAGGCAGAACGGATCCCCCCCTTCTTCCAGGCAGAACGGACCCCCCTCCTTCCAGGCTAAAGGTAAGAAGGGAGGAGGGGGGATATAACTTTTTTTTTAATTTTTATTAATAATAAAAAAATATATATTTCAATTTAAATAGAATATACATTCACACTCACACACAGCACCCCCAGACACACACAGCACCCCCAAACACACACAGCACCCCCAAACACACACAGCACCCAGACACACACAGCACCCAAACACACACACAGCACCCAGACACACACAGCACCCACAGACACACACAGCACCCACAGACACACACAGCACCCTCAGACACACACAGCACCCTCAGACACACACAGCACCCAAACACACACACAGCACCCAAACACACACACAGCACCCTCAGACACACACACAGCACCCTCAGACACACACAGCACCCTCAGACACACACAGCACCCAGACACACACAGCACCCAGACACACACAGCACCCTCAGACACACACAGCACCCTCAGACACACACAGCACCCTCAGACACACAAAGCACCCAAACACACACACAGCACCCAAACACACACACAGCAACCTCAGACACACACACAGCACCCTCGCTCACACATATACAGCACACTCCCACACATACATATATATATATACATATATACATATATATATATATATATATATATATATATATATATATAATAACCCTCAGTGAGTTAACAGACAAAGAAAATTAGAAACCTAGAATGTGACGGCACATAAAAACACCCTCACACACAGCACCCCTCTTACATACACACACACTGCGCCCCTCAGACATACAATACGTCCAAATATATATATATATTATATACACACACACACTACAGCACCCCTCACACTGCACCACTACACACATTACGCTCCAGATACACGCTAGAGCCCTTACCCTATATGCACTCGTAATCCTCTACACACACACACAATATCCTATACACACTCTGGGTCCTATACACAGTAGATCTTCTACACACACACACTGCACCACCTACACACACTACATTCCTTGTCAGCAAACACATACAACATTCTCTAAACACACCCTCTCTACAACCCCTACACACACTACGTCACCTTTGCACACAAACTACAACCCGTATGCACACACTCGCTACATCCCCTATAACACTATGCCCCCTATACACACACTCTCTACAGCGCCTAGCCACACATATTACACCACAAACACAAATTAAATTGACCTATTTACACAATACCACACCACACTCTACACACATGCAATCCCACAAGCAGGCTCCAAACATATGCACCATGCACTTTACTGGCCCTTTTGTCCTCTGGTTTCCCACTTGTGGAGACACCAGAGACAATTTAAAAGCAAACACAGCGCAAGCATGTTATTAAATTTGCTTGCGCTGCGCAGAACAAATTCAGGGCCTTTTTCTAATGCCAGAGCTCTTCAGCGGGGCTCTGCGCATTGAACTAACATGCTCACTTTGAGAGGGGGCGTGCTTGTCATTAGGGGGCCGCTCTGATTGAAAAATGCCCGGGCCTAATTTTTTTCCCAGTCCGGCCCTGCCTCCTAAAGTAAACGTAACAAAGAAAATGGTAATAACCTTTATTAAACTAAAATTAAGCAAAGAAAATATATGTAATAGGTGTGGTGGAACCAGCCTCGCCACTGTGAACTGGAGAAGGCTGGTTGCTAGCCTCCTGCCCTGCGACTATGGCCCTGGGGTGTATTAACCCTTCAAGAAGTATATTTGGGCACAATGGATTTTTGTATGCTGTTCCCGGCCCTTTAAATACTTGGGAGCAGTATTACAACTTTTAAACTAGCACTTCGAATGCAGTCAAAGTGCCGAAGCCGTCGAAGTGCCAAAGCCGTCGAAGTGGCCGCCATTACAGTCGAACACGTGGTGGTGGCCATTTTAATCCAGTCGAACGCGGTGAGCTGTACCTTCCCATGCCCTTCGACACTGTGGCTGGAGACTAAGTCCCGTTCGAAGATTGGACAAATGGGACTTTGTCATTTCTGGGTGTAAAACAGACCTCTGGTAGACACTATAACACCACGGAAACAACCCCGGTTTCACTTCGACACTTCAACAAAAGTCGAAGTGAGTTCGATGATTCGAACGCCGTCTTCGGATGGGACTTTGTCACTTTCAGTGCAGAAATAGACTGACCGCACAGCCTGAATCTGTGGAACTGTTTTTGGGCATGCAAACAGGCATGCGGTCGGTCCAAAGATGCTTTTTAATATCTCCGGAACCACTGGACGGATTCTCACGAATTTTGAATATGTTGTTCCACAATTTATGTTGTTCATAAAGATTTAAGTTTTATTCATGTACCATGTAAAATAGGGAAGTTATGAAAATTCATAAAAAATATAAGTTTTAGCTTGGAGATAATTGAGTAGAAACTCAATTATCTCCCAAGCAGAGGGGAGGGAATATGTGGGTTGTAACCACTGTTTGATTGGTTAATGCTTAATTGCCTGTGGGCGTCTCCCTTGCAGGGGAGCACTGCATAAAAGCAGAGTCCCTGTCATTAAACATCAGACTTCTTCTTGACCCTCAATACGTAGCCTTGTCTCGTTATTGGAGGGAACAGCTATATCACACTGGGGATTGCTATGCGCTGCATACTCCCTTGAGCTTTAATCACTTGTTCTTGTTCCTGATACCCTCTCCTTGGAGGAGAGGTCTTTCCCACATGGTCCTGAATGCTGGAGGTTCATTCAGGGTGGAAGGAAGACGGCGCGGCTCCAGTTAAGCTACGGCGGGTGTGGAGTCTGCGGTGGTTGTGGTGTCGTCTGCAGTGCTGGGAGTCCTCAGGAAGCGCTAGGAGCAATGGAAGGCGTCCGTTACATTGGTGGTAGCAGTGGGATGGCGTCCTAGTGCGAGGAGAAGCAGCTCAGAGACACTGGTAACGTTTGGAGTTACAAATTGAGGGCAACGCTAGCCACTGCGCAGCGTCCCTACCTACGGCAGCATGGAGCAGGCATGGAGAGAGACATGCGAAGAGCACCTCAAAATGATACGTCGCTATGAGGGTGACGCTTACATTGAGGAGGTAAAGAGGCGGTTGGTCTGCTATGGCACAGACCTTTCAAACGAGGTGGTCTCCAAAGTAATGCACCAGTTGAGTGCTAAGAACAGTGCGGAAATGGTATTTTAGCGACAACTGTGGAGGTTGAGGATATGGACACCCAGTCTTCAGCAGCAGTGTGTACCCCAGGGAGCTGAAGGTGCCGTCCTTCCTCCCCAGCGGCAGTGTGTATCCCAGGGAGCTGAAGGTGCCGTCATTCCTCCCCAGCGGCAGTGTGTACCCCAGGGAGCTGAAGGTGCCGTCCTTCCTCCCCAGCGGCAGTGTGTGTCCCAGGGAGCTGAAGGTGTCGTCCTTCCTCCCCAGCGGCAGTGTGTACCCCAGGGAGCTGAAGGTGTTGTCCTTCCTCCCCAGCGGCAGTGTATGTCCCAGGGAGCTGAAGGTGCCGTCCTTCCTCCCCAGTGGCAGTGTGTATCCCAGGGAGCTGAAGGTGCTGTCCTTCCTTCCCAGCGGCAGTGTGTACCCCAGGGAGCTGAAGGTGCCGCCCTTCCTCCCCAGCGGCAGTGTGTGTCCCAGTGACCTGAAGGTGCCGTCCTTCCTCCCCAGCGGCAGTGTGTACCCCAGGGAGCTGAAGGTGCCGTCCTTCCTCCCCAGCAGCAGTGTGTACCCCAGGGAGCTGAAGGTGCTGTCCTTCCTCCCCAGCGGAAGTGTGTACCCCAGGGAGCTGAAGATGCCGTCCTTCCTCCCCAGCGGCAGTGTGTGTCCCAGGGAGCTGAAGGTGTCATCCTTCCTCCCCAGCGGCAGTGTGTATCCCAGGGAGCTGAAGGTGCCGTCCTTCCTCCCCAGCGGCAGTGTGTACCCCAGGGAGCTAAAGGTGCCGTCCTTCTTCCCCAGCGGCAGTGTGTACCCCAGGGAGCTGAAGGTGCCGTCCTTCCTCCCCAACGGCAGAATGTCCTGCAGTGAGCAGAGACCGTCAGTCTCGCACCCCAGCAGCAGGACAAAATATTGAAAGGGGAGACAGTTGGTCCCCCTCTCCACCAGCAGAGAGATTGTCAGGGAGAGGAGCTTGCTACCCCCTCTCCCCAGCAGCAGTTTACCGTTCAGAGAGAGGAGCTTGTTACACCCTCTCTCCAGCGGCAGCCTAACCCACCAAGGGGAGATGTTACACCCCCCAACGGTGCAGATGGGACTGTAGTCTCTGTACATGCAGCACAAGGGGTAAGGACGGTCGGTCCTGTCCCCCAGCCACAGAGTGGTGTATCCAGAGGGGAGAAAGTCGGTCTCCCCCTCCCACAACCAGGCTCCAACCAGGCTACTACCGTGGTAGCGCTGGCACCAGGGCAGAGTACCGCTGGTCTCTGCCCACTCAGCAACCCACCAAGGCAGTCTACCAGTCTCCGGCACAGCCGTGGTGAGGCACCTGGACATGGACAAGCTACCCACCACCCCAGGTGTAGTAACTCTTTCTTGTGGGTGGGCTGTACTGCTGATTGTGTTCTGTGGGTGGGTTGCTGGACTAACCAGGGCACTGAACGACAGGAGGTCAGATACCCTGTTAGTCTGGATGGTAAAGGGGAGAAATGTGGCGGAACCAACCTCGCCACTGTGAACTGGAGAAGCCTGGTTGCTAGCCTCCTGCCCTGCGACTATGGCCCTGGGGTGTATTAACCCTTCAAGAAGTATATTTGGGCACAATGGATTTTTGTATGCTGTTCCTGGCCCTTTAAATACTTGGGAGCGGTATTACGACTTTTAAACTAGCACTTCGAATGCAGTCAAAGTGCCGAAGCTGTCGAAGTGCCGAAGCCGTCGAAGTGCCGAAGCCGTAGAAGTGGCCGCCATTACAGTCAAACACGTGGCGGCGCCCATTTTAATCCAGTCGAACGCGGTGAGCTGTACCTTCCCCTACCCTTCGACACTGTGGCTGGAGACTAAGTCCTGTTCGAAGATTCGAACACACGTTCAAATGGGACTTTGTCATTTCTGGGTGTAAAACAAACCTCTGGTAGACACTATAACACCACGGAAACAACCCCGGTTTCACTTCGACACTTCGACAAAAGTCGAAGTGAGTTCGACGATTCGAACGCCGTCTTCGGATGGGACTTTTAGGGCAGAAATAGACCGACCGCACAGCCTGAATCTGTGGAACTGTTTTTGGGCATGCAAACAGGTGTGTGGTCGGTCCAAAGAGACTTTTTAATATCTCCGGAACCACTGGACGGATTCTCACGAATTTTGAATATGTTGTTCCACAATTTATGTTGTTCATAAAGATTTAAGTTTTATTCATGTACCATGTAAAATGGGGAAGTTATGAAAATGCATAAAAAAAATATAAGTTTTAGCTTGGAGATAATTGAGTAGAAACTCAATTATCTCCCAAGCAGAGGGGAGGGAATATGTGGGTTGTAACCACTGTTTGATTGGTTAATGCTTAATTGCCTGTGGGCGTCTCCCTTGCAGGGGAGCACTGCATAAAAGCAGAGTCCCTGTCATTAAACATCAGACTTCTTCTTGACCCTCAATACGTAGCCTTGTCTCGTTATTGGAGGGAACAGCTATATCACACTGGGGATTGCTATGCGCTGCATACTCCCTTGAGCTTTAATCACTTGTTCTTGTTCCTGATACCCTCCCCTTGGAGGAGAGGTCTTTCCCACATGGTCCTGAATGCTGGAGGTTCATTCAGGGTGGAAGGAAGACGGCGCGGCTCCAGTTAAGCTACGGCGGGTGTGGAGTCTGCAGTGGTTGTGGTGTCGTCTGCAGTGCTGGGAGTCCTCAGGAAGCGCTAGGAGCATCCGTCAACAGAAGGCGTCTGTTACAATAGGTATAAAACTTACCCTGGATAAAAACACCATAGAAAGTTGTGTTAGGGAAAATCACATAAAGGTGAGGAATTAAAAACCTGGGGATATGTTCCTTAATCTCATAGAAAATGATATATATATTGTATGTGCACATACGTTTAAAGTCCGCTAAAATAAATAGTAGTAAGGCCTCTAAAGAGGACCAAGTTAGACTATAGGGACATCCGATATGTGGACCAATATATAAGAGAAACGGAACATAAGTACAGACTGCTCCGTACAAAAGATGAAAATGAAATAAACCAAGTCGCGCTAAAACGGTAAAATCCGTAAGTAATATATATAGCTGGGATCGTGGTACCTAGCGATAGTAGAAATGCCGATATGGTACTGGAGTTAAACTGTGTTCATTATAAATAGTGTCTCAATAGAGTATATCAAGATAGCTCACTGGTGGAAAATAAATTCACGAAGAAGCACAAACGGGTGTAGAGCTATGTAGCCGACCCTGCTGTACAGACTCTCTGGGAGGCTATATGTCTCGTTTGGCAATATAAACTATAGGGGAAATCCAATAGTGATATATCCCCTAGTGTGAGACTAAAAGATACATAAAATCCACAGAGGTATATAACAGCAGTACCTTAAATCAAAAAAGCCCCCTCCGAAATTAGTAACTTTAGAGGAAAGGAGACAATATCCTAGAAAACCCTGGGCTTACTATCTAGCCCACAGGCAGGCCATAGATACTAAACTGCTGCTTCAAGGCAGCCTAGCAAATCCCTATAAGCTTATGTAAGCACATACTTGAAAAAAAAATAAAAAAAAAATAATGAAAGCGGACATCCGTCAAACCCAGGTAAAAAGTATAAAAGAAATGCTTAGTTAAAGTAAATGCATCGGCAAAATGCTCGACGCGTGTTTCAGCGTTTACATATGCCTTTGTCAAGAGCTGGCCGGTCTATTCAGTTAAGTTGCAAAAACCGAATAATTTTACGAATGGATCCCCCTGGCTCTTAGCAGCGATTGTTCCCCTCATTCGCATGCACAAAAGTACCGAATAGCGCTCTTATAGAGCTCGAGTGTTCGCTTGTTGAGACTGGTGTTCGGGAAGTCGAGTGTCCAATTTTAGTTCCAGACACTCGACGACCAAGTCCCGCTGCCTTTGTTCGCCTGAAAAATGATGGCCGCCATTTTCTCAGCCACGTGGCGTTCGGTAGTACGAACGCTGGCCGCACAGATAGAGGGTTCAATTGAAGCATCCTTTGAAGTTTAACGAGCCAGGGGGGTGGTCTCTGTTCGGTAGTTATATCTACCGAATGAATATGTAAGAAATATTACACATAAAGAGGGATTTCTTCACAATAACAAATCAACACTAAGACCGATTAACTACAACTACTATATTGTGAAAACAGTAAAGTGAGACAGGCATACTCAAATTTTATTGTCACAGATTGGGTGAACATACCAAATAGGGCCTATACTATTAAAGGACAATACATGAGTATAGGAACGTATCCCTCTCCTCCCTACCCCCACCCCTAGTTATGTTTTTATTATGTTTGATACTATAATACTTAAGACTCAGTCTATCCTTTAGTCACTTGAGACACAAAGCTAAGATGTAAAAATTATATTTCATGTACTCAATAGCATCTAATATCATTGTGCATACGGTGACACTTGGAAATTTTACTGCTGATTCATAAATGCATTCTTTCTATAAGATGTTTTATTGTAATTACATATGCGATCTGTATGATCAAGTCTTAAGTCTCAATATAGAACAATTTGAACAAAAAAATATATATTATTTTTGTTTAACATGTCATGACAATCAACACCACACATGCATGGCATAGTGACATTTAATGTTTAAATAGGCAAGCACTACTATATTCTGTGACATCCTTTATCACCAAAGTCGGTCTTATAAGTCATGTTTAAAATACTACTGGGTTCCAAGATAAATGTGTGGTTTGTCAATAATCGTATAGGCAGGTTTCATGTTTTTTATGATTTGTGAAGATTAAAAAAAAAAAAAACCAAGCATAATGAAACTTTCCTATATGCAGTTTGACAATTTTAACATATGCAATTTCAAAGAGATAAAAGTTTTTTCAGTGATTGGTCCTTTTTGGGTTCCCCAAATGCAATTAAAATGTAAGGGAAATCAACTGGAAACATACAAAAATACGGAACATCATATTTTTCTTAGAAGATAACTCTATATCTAATAGCTAAGAGAAATAAACTGGCAGCGAAAAACCAAACTGATTCACTCATCTCTGGCTGTAGACTAAAAAGGTCATTTAAATGTATAGCTTACTGACAATAAACATATTGCAAGCAATTGGGAAGATGAGGCAACTATGAATGCTGGGAGATCTTAGAACTGATTTTTTTTTTTACCTGTGGATTGTTTGGTTTTAGGCAATGAATTCCTGATACTTACAAACACAATTATTGTTGTAATGTTTATATTACAAGAGAAGATTTTGTCACTGCATCCTAAAATACTTACTGATAACTCCCCACTGATACACTTGTTCAGGAGAATCTTTTATAAGATGCTATATACATTTGAAGTTCATTGCTGTTTGCATATTTATGTAATTTTTACTCTTGCTGTGATCTGCCAGCTTCATCGTCTAACATTCTTGTAGTAAAGTCATGTATACCTGCTGTGTATCTCCCTAAAGAGGATCTAATGTACATATCTGTATGGTGGGGAATATACTCTGTCATCCCAGAATTTTTTTCATTATCACACAACTTTAATAGTCTCCTAACCCATGTAAATAGTCTTTCACACTGGTTTTAATAAATACTTATTCATATAAATTAACAATACAAGAGAATTAGAAAAAATAAAGTATGGATTTCTGATGACTAATCTTCAGTGAAGATTTTGGAAACGATTTGATTAATAAGTCCCTATTATTGATTATAGCCTGCTATCTATTCTTCACAATTCCGTGGTGAGTGGTCCATGGGGGTAGTGGGCAGCTTCCCCTCAAAGATTTAGTTGCAGTAAATAAAAAAATCTCTTGAAATGGTATGGCCTAATCAGTGTATTAGAAAGAAATGTAATGTTTGTTATGATTACTTCTCCAGTCCCTCCCACACTTAATGATGGCTTGCGATGCTGTGAAGGGCACTCCTAGCACCATAAGCACAACAGTGTAGGGGTTATGGTGCGTGGCGTGTTCCATTAGGTGGGCAGAGTTCAAGAAGTCACTGAAGTCTAGCACACTACAATCTTCTAAGATTCCCAGTCGCTATAAACGGAAATTTGGCTAAGGCAAGTATTTAAATTTCTTTCATAGATTAAGTTAAATACACAGAGATTGGGGAAGTTTTTTTATATATTGCCCACAAATTTGCCAAAAATTAAATGAAAATTAGATTGAAAAGTGTTGGCGATCCCCCTTAACATTGCCAACAATAATAACACATGTGGACATATGAAGGCGAAACTCTTTCAAATCCTTCCTGTGCAGATATCAGTGGCAATAAAAAGTGTGATGCATTGTTCTTGATAAAAGGATATTCAGTAGCAATGTATTATAGAGAACAAGATCCAAACCTTCAATACATATGCCCTACTAGCCATCTAGAATAATAAACTAGCCAAACCTAGCTGGAATATTAACCTGGCCAAGAGAAGAGCTGGTCACAATTGATGTCAAAACCCAGAAACTACTGATTATGAATAGAGAATTCACCCCAAAATCCAGTACACAAAGACTGTACACCAGCTGAAAGAAAGGAGGACGGGGCCTGATGAGTGTCACTGCCACAGTCCTGGATTAAACATAGATCATCCACAAATACATCATGAAGATTGCTCCCAAAGCTGAACTTCTAGAGGCAACAACAAATAGAGGATAAAGGTAAGGAACAGGTTCCATGGAAAGACAAAATTTTCCATATGGTGTACCACTGGAAGATAGTGGATGTGGCTCACATTACAAAATCCTTACAGTGGTTGGAAAAGGCAAGACTGAAAGACAGCACTGAGGCACTAATCCTAGCAGTACAGGAACAGGCACTCAGCACCAGATCAATAGAAAGGGGGGTCTAACACACCAGACACAAGGTGTGGGCTATGCAAAGAGGCCTCTGAGACAATTCAGCAAACAGTAGCAAGATGTTAGCAGGGAAAGCATACACTGATAGGTACAACCAAGTTTCTGGAATTTTGTACCAATTCATCTGAACAGATTATGGGCAGGATCTGCCTAAGTACAGATGGGGGATACCACAAAGGTTAGTTGAGAATGACAGGGATAAAATCCTGTGGAACTTTAAAAACCAGACAGACAAGCAAGTAGTAGCCAACCTACCTAACGTCGTTGTGGTAGACAAGAAACGTAAGGCTGCAGTGGTAGTGCATGTGGCAATATCCAGTGACTATAACACCAGGAAGAAAGAACATGAGAAGGTGGACAAATACCATGGACTGAAATAAGAGCTAGAAATTATGTGGAAAGTGAAGGCAGTAATAGTCCCAATTGTGATAGGAGCATTTGGGGCTGGGACCCACAAGGTGTGGCTTCAACAGATTCCAGGTGGGACTTCTGAGATCGCTGTCCAGATGAGTGCAGTTCTATGAACAGCTAAGATACTGTGCAGAATTCTCAGGCTCACAGACCTTTGGTAGAAGACCGAAGAATGAGGAATACACAAAAATATATATATACCACCCAGGAGGGGTGAGAAAATAAATAAATAAATATATATATAAATATATATATATATATATATATATATATATATATACACAGACACTGCCGGGCCCCCAAAAAAGTCGCCACCTGGATTTAACTAAGCAAATAGGTAAGAGCCTCCTACTGGATAGTTACTGCATGGGTGATTATATTTCAGCTGGCAACAAATTATTTAACCCCAACTGATTCAATGAGTAGCTTCTTATTTTCCTAAACAACCATGTCGAAAGACACATCCCGTAGTCATGGAAAAGATGTTAGTCTGTTTGAGAAGGGTCAAATCATTGGCATCTATGAAGTAGAGAAATCATCTAAGGAGATTGCAGACACTTCTAAAACTGGGTTAAAGAGGCACTGTCATGGCCGAATCCATCTTTTTTTTTTTTAACCCCTCTCCCGACTCCACAACATCTAATTGTCCCCCTAGTCACCCCCTAAGCCCCCCATATTACCTATTTTTTATTCTTTATTTTCTGCCCGGACTAGGTCCTGGGTGCCGCTATCTTTGTGTGGGTAGATGAAGTCCCTGTGGGACACACTAGATAGCGCTGTGAAATTCCCGGTAATGCCAAGTTAAACACTTGCGCATTCACTACAGGAATTTCATCCAATCATTCATCAGAAAGATGAATGAATGCATAGAAATTTCAGAGAAACAAACAAACACCGAATATCGGTGTTCGTTTGTTCAGTTTATTACAAGGCACGCAGCTCCCTCCTTGTAAAATGTAAATATAAAAGCGGCAGGGAGCTGTGCTCCCTGCCACTTCCTAAGCCCCCATGTCCTCCCTTACTCGATGGGGGGGGGGGGCAATATGACAACCATAATAACTAAGGGAGATAAAAATTTCCTGAATGCCCCTACTCGCTATGCCGTGAGTACGGGCATGTCTACTAAATAGTGAGCAGCCTGTGGCTAAACAAAAAAAGCCCTCCCCCCTTCCAACAAGTAATCTAATAACTGCCTTCACCTGTGCCCCGCTAGTGGAAGCTATGCAAATAAACGGGGCACACAGGGTCCCCCTTGGCCTCCACGCTTGGCCCTAAAAGACAATGGGAGGGAAACCTATTGTGCCCCCCCTTGCCCCCACCCATGAGCGCCGGGTGGGGACCCTAGATAAAAATTGGGGGGGGACCTGTTGTCCTCCCCTCCGGCCCCCACCCATGAGTTGCGGGTGGGAGCCCTAATTAAAAATGGGGGGGACCTATTGTCCTCCGCCCTGGCCTCCACCCATTGGCGGCAGGTGGGGGCCCAAAATGAAAATGGGGTTTCTCACTGTTTACTAGACATGCCCCTACTCGAGATATAGAGAGTAGGGGTAGATTAATTACTAATACTAAGTAATTTTTATGTGGTATTAGTAAAGTTGGCTGAACTTTTGGTAGATAGTTCCCTGATACCGTGGTGTAATGGTATCTATTAATTAATGACTTGACATCATAAAGAAAGCATATTTAGTGTAATGCTTTGGAGGCACCACTAGGGGCAGTGTGTAGGAAGTCATGTGCTTCTGGCAGTGACATCACAGGCCAGCCTACTTACACTGAATAAAAACCAGATGTAGGAGAAACTCTGTCTCTTTGCCTGTACCTGACTGGACCTAAGATGTAGTACCAGCTCTGACTTAACCCCAGCCAAAGGGCTGGGGCCTTGTAAGTAATATGAATCTATTGTAACATTTAGCAATTGTAATAGCCTTTTGTATAACATTTAGCAACCTTTTGTAAGTAATATGTTGTAGTTGTATAATTATTGTGGTAAATTGACATTCTGCTAGCATCTGTTTATTTATTATAGTTGGTAAATTGACATTCTGCTAGCACCTGTTTATTTATTATAGTTATATTAAATATACATTTAATATTAAAACGTTTTGTGTATTTTCTATCCACATATTCGACCATAATACCATGAACTATAAAAATATCAATGTTGTTCCGTATTGCTTAATTATTATGTATTAAGAGATTAATGTTCATATTTAAGTCACGACCACAACACGTGGGAATTAGGGAGCTATCTACTAAGCGTCTGCAAGATGCAGCGCATTTCGGATTGGAATTTCATTCATTCAAATGAAATTCCGATCCAAACAAAAGTCCTGAATTTCGTCCTAACACGAATGGACGAACTGCTCTCATTCTGTTAGGACAAAACTCTGTAGTTTTGCCAGCGTTCGGGAATACGGAAAGAATGCATCGCGAGAACAGGGAGCAAAGGTGAGACTTGTGGGAAAATTTCTCTGACCACAGTAAATGGAGCACATTTTGCTCCTCTGCTGGTCATAGATGGTCAGGTATAGGAAACCTACACAAGACAAAAATAGTCCCTACTTTGTCTTATGTTTTAAAGAAAACTAGAGCAGACAGGAAGAAATGAAGAACAGATCCTGAGAGAGGAAGAGAAGAGGAAGCGATTAGGGAAAGTTATGTTCGGCATGACAGTGCCGCTTTAAGAACTGTCCAACGCATTATTAAAACTGGAACGATAGTGGGGAACCATCGTCTTCGAGGAAGAAATGTGATCGGAAAAAAATCCTGATTGATCGTGATCGGTGATCATTTAAACGTTTGGTGAAATCGAATCATAGAAAAATAACAGTAGACCTCAGGGCTATTTTTAATTGTGAAAGTAAGAGCATTTCCACATGCACAATGCGAAGGGAACTCAAGGGATTGGGACTGTACAGCTGTGTAGCCTTACGAAAACCACTAATCAGTGAGGCTAATCAGAAAAAAAAGGCATTTATTTGCTAGGGAGCGTAAAGATTGGCTCTGGAGCAATGGAAGCATGTGGTCTGATGAGTCCAGATTTACCCTTTTCCAGAGTGATGGGCGCATCAGGGTAAGAAGAGAGGTAGATGAAGTGATGCACACATCATGTCTAGTGCCTACTGTACAAGCCTGTGGGGGCAGTGCTATGATCTGGGGTTGCTGCAGTTTGTCATGTCTAGGTTCAGCAACATTATGTGCCCAAAGAATGAGGTTAGCTGACTACCTGAATATACTGAATGACCAAGTTATTCCATCAATGGGTTTTTTTCTTCCCTGATGGCACAGGTATACTCCAAGATGACAATGCCAGGATTCATTGGGCTCAAATTGTGAAAGAGTGGTTCAAGGACATAATTTTCACACATGGATTGGCCACCACAGAGTCCAGACCTTAACCCCATTGAGAATCTTTGGGGTGTGCTGGGGAAGGTTTTGTGCAGTGGTCCGACTCTCCCATCATCAATACAAGATCTTGGTGAAAAATGAATGCAACACTGGACGGGAATAAATCTTGTGACACTGCAGAAGCTTATCGAAAAAATGCCACAGCGAATGCATGCCATAATCAAAGCTAAAGGTGGTCCAACTAAATATTAGAGTGTGTTTCCTTTTTATGTTTTTTTGGTGGCAATTTTTTGGGGGGCTAGGCAGTGTATTATATATATATATATATATATATATATATATATATATATATATATATATATATATAAATGAGTGAATGCACCAAATCTTGTATGTTGTATAAATATATCAAAATAATTAACATTTCTCTCTATATATACATATATATATATTTTTAGATAAAAAAATTTAAATAAATATATATATTTATATATATACACACACACACACAACATATAAGGTTCAGTGCACTACCTCATATACGCCAACGCGTACATGTACATATATGAGCAAACATACATTTTAACACGGTTTGGCCACAATGTAGCAGGATATTTTCGCTACATTGATGACCTCCTGTTGATATGGACTGGTACACGGGCAGAGGCAATTGACATGGTTGAATACTTGAACCAATTATGTACTCCAATCAGGTTAACTGCTAACATTAGTTCAGAGAAAATTCAATACTTGGATCTTGAATTAGCAGTTGGAGTCAATCGAATTGTTTATTCTCCAAAACAACAGACAGGAATATGCTGCTACACGCACAGAGTGCATCTCCGATGGCTTTGAAGAACTTACTTCCCAAAGCGCAATACCTCAGGGTCAATAGGAATAATTCAGATGAACTGAAGATAGAAGCACAACTAGAAGAAATTACCCAAACATTTTTGCATCGAGGGTATAAATGCCATGTCTTTTAAAAAGCGTTAATGGAGGCAAAAGATGCCCGCGCACAGATTTAGGTGAACCCCTCACAAAGATTGGTCTTCCCCATGACCTTCCACCGATCTACTCCATTGATCACGTTGGTCATAAAAAATAACTGGAAAATTATATCTACGGATTACACCAATCCAAAAGTATTTAAGGAACCACCCCTAATATGTTATAAGAGGAGCAAGAGTATTTGAGATCTACTGGTACATACGGTCCCTATCAAAAGTTATTCATCAACAACTCAGACACACAGCCAGGGCAGTGTCCGCTGTTTGGGATGTGTCACTTGTGGGCACATGACTCTAGCAAAGCCTTTCAGTCACCCGCACACCAATACAAAATATGACATCAAATACACCATTATGTGCAAGAACCCCTATGTAATTTATAAGTTGGTATGCCCATGTAGTTTATTCTACATCGGCAAAATGGAGACATCTCTTTGTGAGCGAATTTGGAGACACCGCTCGAGTATTAGACTGGCCTTCAGGGATTCATTTTCAGACAAACCTGTTGCAAAACATTTTCTTGAGTTCCAGCATCCTTTGGCATCCTTACAATTTGTAGGCATTGGCCACGTCCCCCAAGCAAGGGGAATTATTCAATCTATTTACATGTATATATTCTTGCAGGCTGTAACTTGTGTATATTGTATGTTTTGATCCTGAAGAAAGTCCCAGGAGGGACTGAAACATCTAGATCTTTTTAACTTTGTCTTGAATAAAATATTGGATGTTTTAAAGACCGGAGTGCAGCCACTTTCATTACTGTATATATATTGTGACAGAGTGTTGGGGATGGTGGTCAGGGGTGTATATCTGGCGTCCAGAGTTTTGTGCAGCCACTATTCTGACATCTGGGTTAACACATGCAGCACCTGGGAAAGTTAAGTTTAAATATAGTTTTTTTTTTTATATGTTGTTATTTGGGACCCTGTGGTCAGGGCCAGATTAAGAGCCCATTGGGCCTGGTATTGACAATTATGATGTGCCTAAGTACAAAATCTTCTCAACAGAAAACACTAAAACAGTCATACCTCCCTAGCGTCATGTATCTGGCAGAGGTGGTGCTGAAGCTCACAGGTTGCAGCTATAAGAAAACACATACCCTATGCTAATCTTTAACTTTTAAGTAAATCCATACCGTCTAACAGGAGTGTCCGGTGAAGCAGGATGTTGGTGGGCGGCGGAAAAGGACCAGTAATGCTAATCATGTAACCAGAACCAACCACAGGGGTGAAGAGGCCCAAAAAGGGGCCTATTTGCCCGAACAATTGCCAAACATGCAGGCTGGTCAACTAAAGGCGTACTATGTAAACAGCACGCTGAACATGGAATAAATGTGTCTAATGATGCGCTTTCTAAGGACTGTTCCCTAGAACTCACTTGTCCACTCCTCTCTTAACCTTCTTACTAGCAGGCAGAAGCTCCTGTTATACTGTGTGGGACAGAGAAAAAGTGTATGCAGTGAGTATAGAAGAAAGGGAACATGACACAGTGTTAGAGAGACTGAATCAGCAAGAGTATGTGCAAAGTGCACAAAGTCAGCTTTACCTTAACTAATCTAATTGTCAGCCAGCCCACACAAGTTTTGTTCGCCTACATCCCTCTATGTTTCCATACTTAATCAAGAGCATGTTAAAAAAAACAATTTTTTTTTATTAGTTTGTATTTTTTTATTTATTTATTTTTTAACCCCTTAAGGACACATGACGTATGACATGTCATGATTCCCTTTTATTCCAGAAGTTTGGTCCTTAAGGGGTTAAATCAATGGGCCTATTCCATGGGCATGGGCCTGGAGCTGCAGCTCCACCACCCCCTATGTTAATCTGGCCCTGCCTGGGGTGGAGTATTCGGAAGAGCAGGGTGGGCTGGTACTCCACCCCACTGTCATAGTGGCTGTGGATAAGTCCAGCCCAGGTTTTTTGAGGAGTTCTGGTTCACTGCCTAACGAGGTCATTAGTCTCACCTGCAGGGGCTGTGAGCAGCTTTATAATTACTGTTAAAGAAGGGTGGAGAAAGAGAGTGATATGTGGAGAAAGAAGTGTGTGTGTAAAGGGGCTTTGTGTGTGAAGGGTGCTGTGTGTGAGGGGTGCTGTGTGTGTGTGAGGGGGCAGTGTGTGTAATGGGTGCAGTGTGTGTGAGGGGGGCAGTATGTGTGTGTGTGAAGGGGCAGTCTGTGTGTGTGTGTGTGTGTGTGTAAGGGGTGTAGTGTGTGTTTGTGTGTAGGTGGGTGAGATGTGAAAATCTATCTTAATGTCCCTGGTGGTCCAGTGGTGACATGTTCACTTTAGCCTGCAGCTCCTCTGGCTTCTGGCTGACTCTTCTGTCCTCCTCCGAGCACAGTACTGTATCGTTACCACAGTAATGCTGGCCCACGCTCAGACCAGCTTGCTTGCGGGAGGAACACAGAGCCTCCCAGGACCTTCCCTCTTTTCTGGAACTAACGACCAGCGGGCCGAGATCTTTGATCTCCTCACGAGCCCGAGACGGCTTACAGCAAGGCTAACTCTGCATGGGCCGGCAGGGGAGATGAAAGGATCTTCCCTGCCGGCCTTGTCCATGGCCATCGAGGCCCACTGGGCGTTTTCTGCAGGACCCACCACCGCCCACCTGAAATCCCAAACCGCCCACTAGTGGGCAGTAGGGACCAGGTTGACTACCCATGAAATAGACAAATCCAAATATTTCCACTGCAAATACCACAGAGGTGCTTGGAGGAACGGCCATTGGGTCTTTGGTGGAATCGAAAGGATGTCTGATCGATGATTTTTGTTGGAAGTTTCAGATTGGACAGCTGCAACCCAGGAGCAACTCATCTTGGATTATATCTTGGAACCCATATAATTTTTGACGGGTGGGCGGCATACCAGAACATCGAACAGCTCAAAAATGGAATTTACGTGCATTCCGTAGTGGTCCATGAATGCCACTTCGTCGATCCACAGGACACACAAGTGCATACCCAGAACATCAAGAACTTATGGATGCGCGCAAACTAAAACATCAATTCTGAACGAGTCGTACATTGTTTCCCTCCTATTTACGCAAATTTGAGTTTCGCTCGTCTATTGGGAAACCTGTTTTCCATGATTTCGAAATTGGTAAACAAAATGTTTTCGGGTTGCTTAATGCTTGTTATTGCTGAGAATTATCCGGTTTAATGCTTGACAGGATGGTTGTGTACCATAGGATGGACTCAGTTACTGTTGTTAAGAGTCAGTTACTGTTGCTAAGAGTTCTTGTTACATTTCTTTGACTGTTAATAATAAAATACTCCATTTGATTTGAGTAAAATTGAACAATAATAAAATACGCTAAAATACACTTTTACCCTTTTGGCTTATATTTAAAATAAACATAAATCTCAGCATCTCTTTAAATGGGAATTCATGTGAATCAGAAAACCTTTCACACACGTGATCCAAATTTATCTGGGCTGCATATCTGAATTCATTCACTAGTGTGGCAAGATCTGACAGCCTTTCTTTTGCCATTGTTATATGTCGACGGGACTTACTTATCTTTAGTGCCAAAAAGCCTCTTTAACACGATGCCCTACAGTGGCTAAACCCAAGTTCTTCGGCACAGACATTGCAGTTCGAAGTGGGCCAAAGTAGAAAGTTTGTTTTGAAAGTTTAAAAGAATCATTTATGATCATTTCTAAAAAACTGAAAAAACAATCAGGTTTATGACTCATCTTTTGTATACCTACCAAGACGATTAGAAAATGTTTTTAATTATGCGTTTTAGCTCTGAGAATATTTTACCCAAAACAGACTAAACTAAATGTTTTATGCAATTTTCCTTGCTATGTGTCAGGCTCTCTAACCTACTTTTTTCATTATCACAATTTGTAATTTTTTTTAACTTGTGTTGTGTTTAACTTTATTCTTAGAAATTATTTTTTCATACTTTATACTCAACTGCATTACTTCCTAAATTATTTCTATTTATTTAACGTAAACTGGCCCTGCAGGACCATTATTTTATGTTTGCTCAGCTTCTTCCTACATAACAGAAATAGCTGTATGGAGGTCCCACAGGAAAGGCAATTGTGGCGATGGCTATGCCTATTATCGTCAATTATTGGATCATCTTCAGATTCATTATATATTGTACACACTGGGATCTCGGTGATCATACTGTTGAATGTGTGTGCATACTGTTACTGGATAAGCTCACTCTTGAGGCAGTCTAGTGACACCCTCAAAAGGATGTCAGATTAACAGGACCACTGTGAAAGTCAGCTGCCAGTTGGCTTCACAATGAGGCAGTTCATCAGTAGTCCCTGTTTGGCCGCGAGGCTGAACAATCACTCTAGGGAGCACATCACAGAAATGACAATGATTATCAGTTAAGGTATTTTGTTACGGTGATTGGCTCCCAGTGTGATCAGTTAACCTGGGGATCAATCTAATACACTGCATAGTAAGGGTTAGCATTTGTGTTAGAGTAAGCATTAGGGTTAGGGTTTAGGGAAGGTTAGAAATAGACTTCTCATTGAGCTGCATTAAGTAGTCTATGATTGGACAGCCACAGAAAGTGTGGGCGGGGTTAGAAGGGGAGGGTTTGCAAGGGCAAAACTGTTACTTTTGCAATCGGTTTTTCGAAATAGCTTAATTTAAAAAATGCATAATTAATTGCATGCAAGTGTTCATTTGGGGTATAGCTATTTAACAGTGATTTTATTTAGTTTGTATTTGGGCAGTGGAGTGTACCTTTAATTTAATTTGTCTCTTTCAGCAATTAATTATTTCAGTTACATTGCCATAATTGCATCAATTCTCTCTTTATGAAGTTTTGCAGGTTAAAAGCTTGGGTAAATATCTTATTGTTATGGGGATTGTAATTTTTCCCTCTGGCTTGTTCTTCACTAAGACCTTTTATAATTAATGAGCATTTTTAATGTTTCTTTTGAAATCCTCTACTCGCACATAAGATGACATGTGGGAAGTAGACTTATTGCGCTGATTCCCTTTAACATCTGCATTCCTGTGTGATTTATTGCTGTTGAGATCTTAAACATACTTGCGCTTATCTCTTAGTAGCGCAATGCACATCGAGCTCACTGCACATTATTTTAAGATTCATTTTTGTGGCGCTCTGGGTTACACGTATATTTACTCAATATTGCTTTCAATTTATTGTGATGACATCTCAAATCCTCTGAGCTAACAACCATTTATACCATTTATATTTATTGCTGTCCATCTCCAGTGATGTATTGAATTGGATGTTGCAACATGCTAGGGCTACAAAAAAAAAATGTACATGTGCCATTTTGCTCACTTACATCTCATGGTTCCTCCTTTCATCTTTTTTAAAATACTCTTATGTTTCCTTGACTATTTTCAGCCCTCCTTTACTTCCTTGCTCCCAAATCATTCTCATTCTGTATACCTTGTGAACTCCTCTTTTCGTTAAATGTTCTCATAAATTCCTCATTCTACCATCGCTTCCCACTAACTATACATCTCTTCTTTTCACAAAATCTCCCCTCTTCTTTCATTCCAACTCCCCTTTTTCATAAATCCGCAGTTTGTTTCCTTATGCTGTATATCACTATTTTATTCACCCAACTGCTCTTTTTATACACTCTCTTTTCCTATTCCCTCTCCTCCATTAATATGCCATTTTCTCTCCCATTTTCATACCCCTATTTTACTTTATCCCACTCGTCATTTTTCTGTCTCGAGAATTTTGAGCATTACATTTCTCACATTACCTTCATGTGTTTTTCCCTAGTATTTTTTTTTTTTACCAACATATTGCCCTGGAACCTGGAAGGGATGTGAAGTCACAAACCTGTATCAAACACTGGTAGGCACCATGTAACAGTGTCAATACTACTTGTCCCAGCACCATTTAAATTTAAATTAGAAAAGCAATGATTGGTGATCAATTGATCTTTTACAATTAGTTCTGTACTATTTACACTAATTATTTAGCTTTTGCTTACTGCTTGTCTTGTGCTTTTTACAATCCAAGAGAGCTTTTTAAATAAAATAAATGGCACATCTAACAATCTTTATAGTTATAAAAAAAATCTCCTTGACATCCCATTCATAGAGGCATGACCGTTACATCTTTGTTACCCAGGAATCACTGATGCACAAACTGTACATTAGAACTCACCTGCCCCCAAATCCCTTTAGATTGCGAGCTCTCATAAGCTTGGCTGTCGTTCCCTCCCAGGCAAAATTCATGATATGTCAGCTTGTTTATGACGCCATTATACTAAACAACCTTGTGGAATTCTGTTAAACTATAAATAATAATAATAGGAATACATGGAAACTTCATAGCTAAGAAGATTTTCAATTACTCTCTTCTCTAACTTCTGTAGTTTCTTTACTTTGATTTGAATAGAGAACATAACTCTGAAACTCTGTCTGAGACTTAATTTCTGCTATGGCAGTTAACATAAGAAATCAATAAGTGTGAGCATCCTAGGAAACGTTCACAACTATATAAATCTTTTACTAAGGTCCTGCACCAATGATTTACTATGCAGGTTTATAGGTCTTGAATTGTTTGCACAGTGGTGATCCTGCACAGAAAGGTCAGAACACAGCAAGTCAGTTGAAGAGAAAAAAGATGCTCAATTTTCAATAAATTTTTCTTCCCGTTCGTATAATCACAAGTGAAAGTCGCATGTCAGGTTAATGGTAAACCATTAATTATACACAGGGAATCAATTCAGAAACTGCTTGAAAGAAGTACACCAATGCCATGCATTGTATAGGAATCTTGAAATGTATTGGACACCAAATTGCATCAATTTGCATTACTTCCTGATCAATTATTTTTCCTTGTTTTACATGAATTATACTGGCGACACAAAAGTGAGCATCTAAAAATGTGTGAGTGAGCATGTTATCAATAAAGACAAACTTGTGGCATGGCTTGGACACCGAACAATATGGCAGCATATTCTTGCATCTCCGCTCCCTTTCGTCCTACAACAGCTGTTACTAGCCCTCAGTTGCAAATATGGTCCAAAATAGGATGTCAGAACTGCCCCAGACACCAAGGAGATCATCTATGGGGTTTCAATGGAGCCCGATGGCTGACTACATACACACCCCTGCAGGCTTGTGTTTTGCAGGGTGTAGTGTGAGCAGTAGGTTGCCTTGCTCTGGATCATGGGAACTCTAATCTTATGACTACCAAATATGTAAAGAAGCTACAACTCCAACTAAGTTAGTACATCTGCACAAGGGTACCCTATCTTGATAGGTTGTTGGAGTACCCCCGCTAGTTGAAGGTTCACTCTGGTTTGTCCCCTAGTTCAGGGACTCAGTTGCGAGTTTACACAGTTTTTCTTTACGATGGCCCTTATGACAGCTCATGGACCAAGTTAAGAAATTATGGGACTCCACAACAGTTCACCGTAACTCGGTGGTCTGTAGGGGAGGGGTTTTGGAGGCCATATTGGGGCCTGGGACAAATAGGCCCTGCACCCATAAGGTGTCACAGAGGAGGTGTACAGGAGGTTTACTCCTGAATGGATTATCTACATAGCAGGGTTAGAGGGCTACGCTGTGGTAATCTTATTATCAACTCATTTTTGTTCTATTTTATATGTTATCCTATTAGTTAGACCTAGTCAGGCAAAGTTACACTGTACTTGCTTGTGTTCTGAATTCTTGGCATATCTGTCTATAGGTGTTTCGTTACGTTACCGACTGAACCCCTAGTCAGTTGAAACTTCTCAGCGGAAACTGTAGCCGCCAGACCATCTTTTTTTGGGTGGTCTGTGCAGCTGTGCTTTCTGTGGACACAGGGGAATCAGAAACTTATCTATTGTACCCCTACCCAACTTGGAGGGTCTTCCAGCCTTGTTCTGTTGCTATACATTCCTTCAAATCTTACCCTACTTTTCTTGTATTTCAGCCTTGACCGGCTTTGGCAGTGGGGTCAAGGGGACTTGCCAGCTCTGTCCCTAACTGCCTGGTGACTCGTGCTCCCGGGGTACTGCTCCTGACTATTTCTATACATCTCATACTTGAGACAGAATGGTGTTTCTACCAGTGGAGCTCAATACCCTACTTTCAATTGCAGGGGGCTGAATGTTCCTGAATGGAAACATATGCTCCTCCAAGAATTGCACCAGATGCACAACTCCATAGCTCTCCAACAGGAGACTAATTGCAGGGAAGGCTTTGCCACTATGCTATACAAGAGTAGGCTCCCTCAAGGCTATGTTTGCAATACTGTGGAGGGGGGCTGACAAAAGGGGTGGCCATACTCTTTTCCAAGCACACACTGTAATGGAAAACGGGTGTTTAAATGGACCCAAAAGCAGATTAGATATTCTTACGAGGGTTTATTGCAAAATGCAATTACCCTGTCAAGAAAAACTCTGGATGTGGATTACATCCACCTACCTACATCAACATAGCCCCAGCACGTGGGTTAACAGAACCTTGTCAGAAGCTGTATATACCACACTAGATAAGGTTGCCAACTTTCACCCCTGCTTTCACTTTAACCGTGAAAGGCAATTAGGGGAGATATGATTGTGAGGGGATTTGGAATGTATTTCATATATCTGCAGATAGCCAATGGAGGCTTGGCCTTACAGTACGTGCATAGGTACTAGCTTGCCACTGCTCTACAGCATGTTCTAGTGATACCGGAGAAACTGACGGAAGCAAAGCACAGAGACATGGACACAGGTTTCTTCAGGAAGGAAGAGATTCTTTATTGGATCACCGATCGGGACTCAGAGGGACTAATGTCACCAAAATACAGCAAGTTCTGAGCCCCGGACAATAGTGCAGGCTCCTTATATAGGCACATAACTCCTCCCATATTAAGCTCCACCCGCACATTCTCTTGACCAATCAATACAAATAAGAATTAACTTCCTGCTTGACCGCATGGCCTGTCCAGCACAATGGAGGAGGGGAATACTACATCCTGTATTCTTGCACATGCTCCGTACACTACTGATCGTATCTTGCCTCGTGCAACCAACTGATCGATACGTCAGCATATGCACGTACACATGCCATGTGGTAATCTCGGCCTACTAAATTTATTTTTACCGAGATTCCACCACATTCCCCCCTTTGATGCCTCTTGATATTTCACAATTACTTGAGGCATCACTTAACCTTGGTTTGCATACACCGCAAGTTACCTTGAACCAGACCAGACTTATCTTATGATGTGAATCTTCAACACTCATCTTCCTGCATTGGTTCTCCCTGATCTAGAGCCTTATATTTATAAATTGCCATTATCTGTGCAGCAGCCTTCCTCTCTGCTATATTTTCTATCAGGCTTTGCACAGACCTAACTACTAAGGGTATAAGACACGGCAGGAGTAGACACAACATTAAAATCAGTAGGACTCCACCTACCACTGCCTTAAGCCCTCCAAACCACTCATACCAGCTACCAAACCAACTACTTGGATTATACCCTTTCCATACCTGAGTAGGCACATGCGCTAGTTTAACCATATGGCTAGTAAGCTCAGCTATTGCTTGCCCTTCGTCATCTATTTGAAGACAGCAATTGCTCAGGTTAAACTTCCCACATACACCTCCCTCTACTGCCAAAAGGTAATCCAAGGCTAATCTATTTTGGTAGACTGCTGTCCTCATCCTGGTATTATGCTTCGCTAGAAGATTGAGCGCTTGTGATGTCTCGTTAGTAATGATCTAGACCACCGCCTGTAATCGTATAATACGGTTGAGCATATAAATAGGGGTTCTATAACCAAAGGTACCATCTTCTGCCCACGTGGCTGGCCCATAATAATCTATAATACGCTGGGGAGGCCATTCATTATCTTCCCAGGCGCCTATTTCTATGGGTCTACTTTTCTTCCTATGATTCACATCATACACTTTAACACCTAAAGTCTCACCTGTTTCAATAGGTAACAAGAAGAAGGATGGTTTGAGCATACCCAACACACATGCCCCTTCCCAGTCCTGTGGCAACTCCGAATAGGCTTTCTTACCACAGATCCAGTACAAATTTGCTGGGGCTCTCCAGGTAGATGTGATAGATAGGTCAAACCACACATCCTTTAAATTGGCGTATCTAGCAAACGGGTTAGATGGTTCTGAGACATTTGAAGCCGACCACCAAGTTGTATTCTTTGTATCATCATCATAAGCTTTTTGCCCTAGACAAGTTAATTCTCCTACAGAAGTATTATACATCATTCCTTTCCTTGCTATGCAAACATAACCTATGATGGAGGTCTTTAATCTCCACTCAGATTTACCTCTAACACTCATATGATAATCGGCTTGTGTAGATATTAATTGGTCAACTGCCTCAGAACCGGACATTACCTCCTTTGCTTCCCAAGGCCATTGGTCTCCCATGTTAGTACCTCCACACACATAGCAGTTGGTAACATTAAGACTACCGGCAATACTTTCAGCTAAATCAATGAACAGGTTTTTAGCATTATGGGGGATCTTATTATCTATGCTCATCTCTTCATAAAAGGAATGGTATACTTGATGAGTTTGGGAGGATACCGTATCAGTCTCTATCCCTATAAACAATACTGTCCCAGGATCTAAACCCGTCCCATATATTTGAAACCCAAATAAATTACCATATGTATCTAAGAACTTGTCGGGGTTATTTATAAGTATATGGACTGGATTGCATTCCATAGACTTACAATATGGGCTGGTAGGCAACTTAGTCACTATCATGTCCTTGTCTACTGTCTGTCCCCAAGTTGCCCACCCCACACAAGACCAATATGGGCAAAAGTTATAATCTCTATTTGGGCATCTAGGACTCACATATTTATTTTTACTACTGGGACAAATATATTTATCGTTAGACCCATACGTCCTCTCCCATCTAAGATCCCCACATACATTCCACGGCTTTCTACCACTTGATATCGCCTTACACGCATCAAATAGCAGAACACCCGAAGAATGTACGGATTCTAATACTGTCTTGTTAATTAGGGTCCCCTGAGGATCTCCATTCCTGAGAGTCAACCAAATTGTACGAGGTTGATACTCTGGACTGAAGCACTTAGGTTCTCCTACTCCTAAATGGCACACACTATATTCTATATTTAGGTATCTACATCTTGATACATCTCCTTTACACTCGTATTGTGAATGCCAAATTAGGGTTTGGGAAATATGGTTACCTGTTCTTGTAGTCTTAATGCATACCTCACAGCTAGGAGTGTCGGTACCTCTACCTTCCTTTGGTACGGATAATGTCATAATACCTGAAGGTCCATTAAACTTTAAGGATGTTGTTCCATTTGGTAGGAACGTAATCTGCGCTTGTAACTTAGATAGCATATCACGTCCCAGCAATTGGACTGGACATTCAGGCATATAAAGGAATTGATGTTTTACTACGTGGCCTCCCAATGTACAGAGTCGACTTTTAAGAACCGGTTTTTCAGCACTTCTTCCAGTTGCTCCTATTACAGTAATAGTTCTTCCAGATGGAGGAGCAACTAGATTAGTCACCACTGATTGTTCAGCACCAGTGTCGATCATGAACGCACTCCTTTTTCCCCCTATTGATACATCGACCATAGGCTCCGCTCGACCAAGGGGGATGGAGCCCGGTCGGTATCAATAGTCCTCCATGACCGTGTCAGCCAATCCTACAAAGTCCCTACCTTCTCTATCGCGGGACCTTTGCGCTGCTGGAAAATACCTATCTTCCCTAACACTTCCTCTGTTCCCATTGCTCCCTCTATTACTATTACTCCCTCCGGGGCCTCCTCTACCTATAAAGTTTCCATAACCTGTCCTAGGTCTGTCTCTCTCATACTGTTCTCTTCGCGGACACTCATTTCTCCAATGCCCTTCTTCCCTACAGTATGCGCACTGATTTCTACTTAGAGGTTCCTCATTCCACTTACTATCGCCTCTATCTGGGCCCCGTCTATCTACGCCTGCGATTGCTACCGCTAGCATATCTGCCTTTCTACGCATCTTGCACTCTTCCTCTTTCTTACTTTCTGTTTCTCTGTTCATATACACCTTATTCGCTACCTCCATTAGTTGGGTGATAGACATACCTGCAAACCCTTCTAACTTCTGTAGCTTGCGCTTAATATCTCCGTAAGCTTGGCTGACAAAGGCGGAGTTCACCATTCGGGAATTATCTGCGTCTTCCGGATTAAAGGGGGTATACAAGCGGTATGCCTCCAATAATCGGTCATAAAAGACACTGGGCGCTTCATCACTTTTCTGAATCACCTCAACTGTCTTCGACATATTAATGGCTTTCTTTCCTCCAGCTTTCATGCCAGCAATTATAGCGTCTCTATAGGCTCTGAGTTGAACCATATCAGCACCATTTACATTCCAGTCGGGATCGGTGTTAGGATAATGTGTTGCGGCCCATGCTGCTGGATTGGCTTGATTCAAAGCATGGGCTCTATCCTCTAGCGCTTTAATGGCCGCTTGGTTAATCCTTGTCCTTTCCTCATTATTGAACAAAGTCATTAATAACTGCTGGCAATCAGCCCATGTCGGGTTATGTGTCTGAACTATTGAGGTGAACAGATCGGTCATAGCTTGTGGTTTCTCAGTGTACGAGGAATTGTGGGTCTTCCAATTCAAGAGATCGGTAGTCGTGAACGGGACATATACGAAGACTGGGTCAGCATGTGCCATTTGACCTGCGGCATCGATATAGGCTGACCCGGGATTCAGACGAAGAGGCATCTGATAATGTTTTAATTGTTGGGTACCGGTCAGTTGTCGGGTTAGTATGGGGCTACATAGAGGGGCGTCAGTTAGAGGTTCCGGTCGGGGGGTAATAAAGCATGAGGATGTGGGAGCTTGGTTTTGGGAAAAGTTAGTAAATAGAACACTTCGGGCCGAGCTAGAAGTAGCTTGACCGGAAGTCTGAAGTGGCACCAAATCAGGATATTCAGATCTAATGGGGGTTGGTTCTGGTTCCGGAAGGGGAGATTTAGTACGAGAGGGGGTGGATTTTGTACTGGAGGAGGAAGCGGAAGTGGATGGGGGCAATGGGGGAAGGGGTGCAGGACTTCCTGCATTTGCGTCACTTCCTCTTAAAGGAAAGTAAGGGGGCGGCAAAGGGATCTCGGACTCAGGGGGCGTGTCCAAAATGGGCCTAACGCCAGTCCTAGTGGACAAACAAGTCCTAGCCACCATGAGGCGACATTGCTCCTCGTGGCATGTCTGAATCCATTTTGGCGAGTCATTTACGGCCTGTCTCCAACAATCAATATAAGGAAACTGCCTGTAAAGTTCAGGCCTACCCGATACAGCCACGTGTAAGCGCTGTACCAGAGTTGGATCCAAACTGCCACGTGGCGGCCATGCCGCAACCAAAGTAGGCCACTCCCTAGTACACAAAGTGACCAAACGTACAGGAGACATTTTAACCCCAAAATCACATGTTTTGAATCCCTTTTTAAAATTCTTCACCATACAACCTAAGGGATCCGGAATGGTTGACTCCGACGCGCCCATACTTATCAATGGAACGTCGTTGACAACGAATACTATGCACGCGTACTATTCAACAGTCACACCCGTTTCCTCTGGCATTAGCACCACGTGGTACGGTTACCAAGTGAAACGTACACAATAACACAATAAACACTCAGGGAATTCCCGTACACACACAGCTGTTACACCAGTCACTAGATAATCAATATTATGCCCTTTGGCGAAACTATACAGTCACCCACGCTATAATTCTCTATATATGTATTACCCGTCTATAACACACCCCAGTAACATCGTCTTTTACAAATAGCGGTTACAGTACGGTTAGCATAGGTCAAAGCACAATTTAAGGTCACAATACAATTATTAGTGGTTATGGTGTTAAACATGCAATGGACGACAGTGATTAGTACTTATATACAGTGTCAGTAAATATACAGGGTTATGGTACCGTGCACTATGATACAGCAACACACTATTAACACTCTCGCTAGACGGCTGAGCTCGCGCTATCTAAGAAGATATACACTTTACTAAACAATCTTTATCACATTTACAATTCCCAACTAAACTATTGGCCAGTACCTTGAATGGACTACCTAAAACTATCTACATCCGTTTTGGTTAGCCACACTGCCCAAGCACCACATATAGCGAGCTAGAGGTCCGAATTTACACAGACGCCTCTTAGTCGATTACTATCAAAAATCTAGTGGGTTCCAAATTTACACGCCTTCCCACTTAGCCAAGATAGGTTGAGAGCTAGCGAACCGAATTTACACAGACGCCGCTTAGTCTCCCGGTCCCTCCGACCTAGCGAACAAAATATACACCCTAGAACGCTAGTCTAGACAAGACACCGGTGTCCGGCTAGGGCTATTTACACCAGAACCCCGCCTGACTAACAAAATCAAACAGTCTGACTAAAGAGCGTTCGATCGAGCGGTGCGCCTTCGCTCCTTCCCTCCGACAGAGGGGGCAGATTCCATACACAAATAACCCCTTATGGGCCTACCGCACAATCGGTATACCCCTAGTGGGTCTGCCGTCTAAAACAGCAGTTGTCTTACCTCCTCGTTCCTGAACCTGAGTTCACACTCATCGACGGGGACACCCCAGCACTTCTTACGTAGAGGCCGATGATCTCCTGGACAACAGACCAGTGGCGCCGAGACGAAGGAAGGTCCACGCAGAAGTTCAGGGGTGCAGCCGTAGAGAACGTGGGCAAAGATAGACCGTCTCACGCCTCTGCCTCTCAGCTACCGTTGAACGATGAGCTTCCCGGCCAATGCACCAAATGATACCGGAGAAACTGACGGAAGCAAAGCACAGAGAGATGGACACAGGTTTCTTCAGGAAGGAAGAGATTCTTTATTGGATTACCGATCGGCACTCAGAGGGACTAATGTCACCAAAATACAGCAAGTTCTGAGCCCCGGACAATAGTGCAGGCTCCTTATATAGGCACATAACTCCTCCCATATTAAGCTCCACCCGCACATTCTCTTGACCAATCAATACAAATAAGAATTAACTTCCTGCTTGACCGCATGGCCTGTCCAGCACAATGGAGGAGGGGAATACTACATCCTGTATTCTTGCACATGCTCCGTACACTACTGATCGTATCTTGCCTCGTGCAACCAACTGATCGATACGTCAGCATATGCACGTACACATGCCACGTGGTAATCTCGGCCTACTAAATTTATTTTTACCGAGATTCCACCACACTAGTGTGGCACATTACTCCCTCCATGAATTTCTGGCCAGACCTGGACACAGCAAATGCCAGCGTCCCTCTCCCTACCTTTGTATGGAACACTGACACTGACAATAGCCACTAATTCCCTAGTCTCGCAAAAAAGACTCACAGTGTGGTTATCTGTTAATAGATACACATAAATTCCCCCACCCTGGGTACGATGTTGCCTCTGACACACATCAAGTACTTAGCCAGCAGCTTATCTGCAGGGGACTGTAAATTTCTGGGGCAGGGACGGTGTTTGTCCATCTGTCAAGTTTTGAATGCAGGAGACATGCAGAGCCTGAATGAGCTAGGTGATAAACTCAGCACAATCGTTTCCCATTAATTCCCTGGCATTCTTGACTAGGATTAATCAGGTATATATGGTGGGATTACCTAGCTTTTAAACCCTATTTGCAGATGGTCGGGGACATCCTCACTGAAATATTTGACATGCTTCCCAAATTTGCATTTGAAAATGTTCTGATCCATATCACACCCCTTCCTATTTCTAAGTACAAAACATCTATACTGTGATCTATACTGCTCACATTACTTGGAAGCAGACTCTATCAAGTAGACCCCTTTAAGTAGGAGTTAGAAAACCAGGAGTTGAAACTAACTAGGGGTTTAATCTATCAAGGTAATTTTTTTTTTTTTTATGATTTATATATTTTTATTTTATTTTTATTGTTCTGTATCTGGGGAAATGAGTGTTAGCAAGATTGCTGGTTTAACTCAATGCACATCTTGTTGCATGTATGGATGCCTGGATGTACCCGTCCAGGGTCCATACCTCTGTGATGGTTGTGTGCGAGTGGCTTCTCTGGAAGCTCAGATTGGAGAACTCAAGAAGCAAATCGCAACTTTGAGGGAGATCTACAATCTTGAGAGTAGTCTGCTGCTGACTGAGCAGAGTTTAGTGGGGACAGGTAGTGGAGAGGGAGAAGTAAAGACAGATGGGGAACAGGCATGTAGCTGGGTAACAGTGGGGCGAGGAAGCAGGTGGGGGAGGAAAGAGGAAAGGGCTAGCTAGTCCTGATTTGGTGCAACCTAGCAGATTTGCCCGTTTGAGGGAAGATGTTGGGAGCATCAGCTCAGGAGTAGCTGTATTAGAGGAAGCTGTTACTTATAACAGCCAAGCTAACAGCCCCCCTAGTATGGGTGGGAATCAAAATGTAAGGAAGGCAAGACAGGTTGTGGTGGTAGGGGACTCTATCATTAGGAGAGCAGATAGGGCAATCTGCCGCTCTGATCGGCTCAACCGGACAGTTTGCTGTCTCCCGGGTGCTCGGGTCCGGCATGTTGCTGACAGAGTGGATGGATTATTGGGAGGGGCTGGGGATGACCCAGTGGTCATGGTCCATGTTGGTACCAATGACAAAGTAAGAGGAAGATGGAAGGTCCTAAATAATGATTTCAGGGAATTAGGTAGCAAACTCAAGAAAAGGACCTCCAAGGTGGTATTCTCTGAGATATTACCTGTGGCACGCGCTACAGTGGAAAGGCAGCGGGAGGTTAGAGAGGTTAATGCGTGGCTGAAGTCTTGGTGCAGGAAGGAGGGTTTGGGGTTTTTAGAGCACTGGGCCGACTTTGCGATTGGGTACAACCTTTATAGTAGTGATGGATTGCACCTAAACGGGAGAGGGTCTGCAGTGCTGGGGGATAGGATGGCTAGAAGGTTGGAGGATATTTTAAACTAGTAGTAGGGGGGGAGGGTCATAGCAATTTACAAAATGGAGATAGGACAGAAAGGAGATGGGCTTTAGCACAGTATAAGGAGGGTGGAGACGGGGGGAGGGGCAAGCTCAGAACAGAGAAGCTATGTAATGTTGATAATTCACAAAATATACAAGTGATGCATGATATTAAATGTATGCTTACTAATGCAAGGAGCCTAAATAACAAAATGAGGGAACTAGAGGCATTAGCATACACTAAACAATATGATATAATAGGCATAACTGAAACATGGTGGGATGAGACACATGACTGGGCAGTTAACTTAAATGGGTACATGTTATTTAGGAAGGATAGGAAAAACAAGAAGGGTGGTGGGGTATGTTTGTATGTCAACCATGATTTAAAGCCAAATCTTAAGCAAATGGAATGCGATGAGGAAAATGTGGAGGCTTTATGGGTAAATATCTGCTTGGGGGAAAAGAAGGGAAACCAACTATTGGTTGGGATACGTTATAAACCACCTAATGTTAATATTGACGAGGAACAACAGCTGTTTGAGCAAATTGAGAAAGCTGCAAATCTGGGTAACACTTTAATTATTGGAGATTTTAATTACCCGGACATAAATTGGGACAGAGGGACTAGTAGCTCAGCAAAGGGAATTAGGTTTTTAAACTTGTTAAATGACACCTTCATGTCACAACTAGTACAAGCACCAACTAGAATGGATGCTTGTCTGGACCTGGTTTTAACAAACAACATTGATCTATTGACCAACATTCAAGTAGGTGAGCACTTGGGAAATAGTGATCACAATATAGTGTCCTTTGAAATAAACTCAAAAAAACAAAAGCACATGGGGTATACTAAAACATATAATTTTAAAAAGGCCAATTTCAATAAGTTAAGGGAAGCTTTACAATATATTGACTGGCATAAACTCTTTAGTGAAAAGAACACTGAGGATAAATGGATCATCTTCCAACAAATATTAAAAAAGGTACATTTCTCAGTATGTACCACTGGGAAATAAATATGAAAGATACAAATTAAAACCAATGTGGCTTAGTAGAAAAGTAAAACAAGAGATTAAAAATAAGAAAAGGGCATTTAAATCGGACACATCAGATGCATCTTATAAAAGATATAAGGAAGCAAATAATGCGTGCAAAAAGGCAATTAGACTTGCTAAACTTCAAAATGAAAAAATGATAGCTAAAGAGAGCAAAACCAACCCCAAAGCATTTTTAAGTACATAAATTCTAAAAACCCCAAAAATGAACACTAAAAAAAACTAAAAACTAAAACGGGGGTGTTAGTCAATGAAGACCAGGAAAAGGCAGGAATTTTAAATAACTATTACTCCTCTCTATATATTAAGGAAGAACCCATGGCAATAGATGTGCAAATGATTGCTACTAAAAACTTGCAGAATAATTGTAATTGGTTAACTCAAGACAAGGTGCTGCAGCAACTAAAGAAAGTTAATATAAACAAAGCTCCAGGGCCTGACGGTATCCATTCATTCATTTAAGGAACTAAGTGTAGAAATAAGTGAACCTCTGTTTTTAATCTTTCAAGATTCTTTTCTTTCAGGAAGTGTTCCGGAGGATTGGAGGAAGGCAGATGTGGTTCCTATATTCAAAAAGGGTTCAAAATCCTTGCCTGGAAATTATAGACCTGTGAGCTTAACTTCTGTGGCTGGTAAAATATTTGAAAGGTTATTAAGGGATAATATTCAAGAATTCCTTGAGAAGAACATGGTTATCAGCAAAAATCAGCACGGTTTTATGAAGCACAGGTCGTGTCAAACTAACTTGATTGCATTCTACGAAGAAGTAAGTAGAAGTATAGATCAGGGTGTTGCAGTGGATGTGATCTATTTGGATTTTGCCAAGGCATTTGATACAGAAGATTAGTGTTCAAACTCAAGGAAATCGGTCTAGATGAAAATGCTTGTTTTTGGGTAGAACATTGGCTTAAAAACAGAGTACAAAGAGTTGTCGTTAATGGTACATTTTCAAGCTGGACAGAGGTGGCAAGTGGTGTCCCTCAGGGGTCTGTTCTGGGACCCCTTCTATTTAACATATTTATAAATGATCTTGAAGACAGCATTGAAAGTCATGTAAAATAATACAATGTGAGCAAGATATTACTTTGCTGCAGAGGGATTTAGATAGACTGGAGGACTGGGCACTCAAATGGCAGATGAAATTTAATGTTGAAAAATGCAAAGTTATGCACTTCGGCGTAAAGAATACACAAGCAACGTATACCCTTAATGGAAGCGAATTAGGGATAACAGCACACGAAAAGGACTTGGGAATTGTTATAGACAACAAACTATGCAACAATGTGCAATGTCAATCAGCAGTGGCCAAGGCCAGTAGGGTATTGTCATGCATGAAAAAGGGCATTCATTCTTGGGACAAGAATATCATTTTGCCTCTTTATAAGACCACACATTGAATATGCTGTGCAATTTTGGGCACTTGTTCTAAAGAAGGATATTATGGCACTAGAAAATGTGCAGAGGCGGGCTACAAAATTAATAAAAGGAATGGAACATATCAGCTATGAAGAAAGGTTAACAAATTTAAACCTATTTAGTTTAGAAAAACGTCGCCTGAGAGGGGATATGATAACATTATACAAATATATTCGAGGCCAATACAAACCATTGTGTGGAAATCTATTCACAAACCGGACTTTACATAGGACACGAGGTCATGCATTTAGACTAGAAGAAAGAAGATTTCGTCTAAGGCAAAGGAAAGGATTTTTTACTGTAAGAACAATCAGGATGTGGAATTCTCTGCCTGAAGAAGTTGTTTTATCACAGTCCATACAGATGTTCAAACAGCTACTAGATGCATACTTGCAAAAACAGAATATTCAAGGATATAATTGTCATGACATGAAGGGGTGCTGCCCTGCAACAGCA
This sequence comes from Pelobates fuscus, assembly GCF_036172605.1. Taxonomy (NCBI): domain Eukaryota; kingdom Metazoa; phylum Chordata; class Amphibia; order Anura; family Pelobatidae; genus Pelobates; species Pelobates fuscus. The sequence continues at coordinate 144,968,940 of NC_086318.1, forward strand.
CTGTCCCTTTAAGTGTGGGAACCAACTTAGCAGAGAAATAATTCTAGGACACGATAAATGGAGTAATAAAGAAAATGTATTAAGGCAAACCAAAAGGATATAGATATATATAATATATACAAAACAAAATATGACAATGCCACAAATATATAAATATATACAATAACCCAATATATACAATAGAGCAGGCAGAGTCCACGATAGTCCTAGGCAAAGGTAAAGGCTTAGTCAGGTTAGTGCAGCCACCAAGTACAAAATGAACATCAAGGGGCAAAGTCCTAAGCAGGTCACACAGCAATAATGCAGCAAGGTCAGAATCACTGGAGAAGGAGTCTAGACAGGAACACTGCAGGCGAACACTGGAACAGGAGGCACAGGACACAGGACCATAAGGACATCGGAACACCAGACCAGGAAACACAAGATACTCAGGATACTCAGGAAACAAGACACAGGAGACAGGAGACAGGAGCCAGAATCACGGGAGCCAGGAAACAGCAGGTACAGGGTCAAGGATAGAAGTTGTTATGGTACTTTTTAGCAGTAAACCAAAATGTTTAAATGTCTATCTGTTCCTGTCCAAATTAATAAAATAAATTGCGTATATACGCTGAAGTAATTAAGTCTGACACACAAGGTTCAGGTTAAAATAACTTCGAGAAAATTTATTGGCAAGTGATTAAAAAGCGGACGCGCAGGTCCTTTTAAGAGACATTTTACGTCATCATTGATTATTAGAATATCAGCAAATAAACATCATTAATTGGGTTAATTGTTAAGTGTCGGGATTAGTGTCCTCCTATCAATATAATTAATTGGTTCGAAAACTTAAGTGGTTAGTCCCGTGTCCACCCACCAAGAGGTGGGATTGTTCTGGACACGGGTGGGGGACAAGGGGTCTTGAGCGTCATTTTACACGGTCGGTGATCTCAGGCCTCGTGGCCAGGTGCAAGGTCTCTTATGAATAGAACATTTCATTACTACTGTGTTCTCATGGCCTTCAAACTATACTATGTTGCAAATCTAAGGAAAAGTCAGCAATTCCTGTGTTAATCATGTCTTTATAGAAAATACAGTCTTTGTTCTATTGTATTAGATGTGCTGGGAAATTCTGTCATGTAAGGTAGTTTTAAAATGAACAAGTCAGGTTAGGAGGACAAAATGGAGGATTGTCACAGTATAAAGTTAAAATGGAGTTAGTGCAATAATTGAATACAAGTGCAATAAGGTTTTTTAAATAATCCCACATCAGTCCCCCCTATGAAATGTTAGATTCTAAGAGATAAAACTTTATTAAGTTAGTACCAGGAAGACGTGTTAACCCAAAGGCACAGAAACCCCGTGGCCGCTAGCTAGGTGTTAATGCAAAGTGCAAGGCTGTCCCTAGTTCTGACCCTGATAGGCTAACTCATCCGTCAGTATGGCTCTCGAACACTTCACACCCATGGGTATCCCATGGCAGCTAACCCACCACTTCTCCAACACGGGGTCTTTACCATTCACTGACAGATGCTGTCCCTAAGTTAGTCCCTTCCTAGAATTCCTGCACTTTATCAACAAAAGGGATTGTTTGCAGCGGCAGACAGGGTGAGTTGATGTCTTGGAGCTCTTGGTCATCAACTTCGAGATGGGTAAAAGTGGGTGCCGCTTGGTCAACAGTCTTCAGGAGGGATTTTCTCAGACATGGGAGGATACAACAAAAGAGAAGAGCAAAGATAAAAAGAAAAATTAGTATAGCCATACCAATATGCATTAAAGCCTTTTGCCATCCTGTCATCCAACCAAACCATCTTTCCCAGGGATCTTGTATCCCAGAATTCCTTTTTAACTCTATAGACAGGTCATTTAATTTTTCTATGGCTAATGTAACTTTACCATTAGGGCCTGTGTTTTCTGGGATGTAGGTACAACAGGTCAAGGTGTCAGGTAAAATTTTACAAACCCCTCCTTTTTCGGCTAAGATCATATCTAGGGCCATTCTATTCTGGAAAGCCATTTGGGATGTGGCCTGCAACTGTTCGGCCAACCCCTGGAGGGCGTCTCTGGTATAATTAACAAAACGCTGTTGATTATAATACATGTAATTGATCCAATTTAAATTCTTGTTAGTGGTAACTATGGCAAAAAGTGATTCAAATCCTGCAGCAACTTCATCTCTTGCTTTAAATTCATTGGGCACCCCCCTAGGCACCCCAATAGCATCAATATAAACATGAGGATCAAAACTTCCTTTCACTGGGGCGTCACGCTTAACCTTAGTGTGCCTGGACTCATGGGTGACGAGGTGTGTGTCAGAGATAATATGTATAGGCATAATAGCTTTAGCCAAAGTACACTCCCCCCACCACTCTTTGTCCATTCTGGATCTCAGCTGTAAATCCCCACACAACCAGTAGATATCCCCTAATGACCTGGTGTGAAACTGCAACAAGTCCATAGAGACACTCCTGTAGGTAGCACAATACCCCTTAGAGAAGTTACCCAAGAATCTACCAATTCCATCATAATTAGCATAACAAGTGTAATTACCTTTATACACGGTAATACCGTCTGGGGGTTTGACATCCTTGGTTAGGAGAGGATACTCCTTTGTCCATGCACTACATATGGACCTGTTAAAATCATAGTGATAGGCAAAAAGGCTTAAAACACATTCCTCTATATCTACTGGCAGGATTAGAGGTACGGTACCCAGGTGAGGCCGGGCACCACCACACACATAGCATGCAGTCTTATTATGCTTATTAGCATTATATTTCATCCATTCTAACCATAAATTTACATCATTAAAACCTGTTTCAGCGGCCATGGTATCTTCAAAGGTGGGGTTAGCAATGGCCATCATGTCTTGGAAGGTCTGGATATGAGGTTTTAATGGGTTAGGGACCATATGGGTGGCCCCTTGCCACTCGGAAGAGTTGCACATATCTTTTAGGAAGAAATGCCCTAATTTACGGTAGGAACCCTTTTTCCAATACATTCCCATCACATACTGGTCGGCATCCGTTGGGCTTGGATGCTCAATGTTGAGGATTAATTTCATTGGTGTACCTCCCCCAGGCTTTCTCAAAGTCATTCTCTGGAGAAGGGATCTACCTTGTTCATCTACTTTAGATAAGGCACTTTTTGGTTTGTAACCCCAGGCAGGCCCGGCATTCCATCCCGCCGCCCCCCAATGATTACAATTGTGCCCCCATTGTTTGTCAACTACACAAACATATGGGTCTTTTGAATGAGGGATATCTCTGTAAATACTCTGGATCTGTGATGTGGGGAACGGGCATTCTACAATGTCACAATAGTCAAAGGTGTAAGTAGCCACATGGGTGCATGATGAGTTATACCAGAAGGTATACCCACTAATATCTTTGGTGATGGCTACTTGTTGGGCCTTTATAAGGCTGATTAAGGAGAAGGTGTACCAGAGGTACATGCTTGTGCGGTATCTGCTTCCTCAGGGGCTGGAGATTTCTTGCAGTGGGATGCGTGGATCCAATTTGGCCTGCCGGCCAGTTTGACGGAGGTTGCGGTAATCAGGAGAACTTGGAATGGACCGTCAAATCTTGGTTCCAGGGTATTTTTCCGCACAAACTTCTTGACCAGAACCCAATCTCCGGGAAGCAGGTTATGGGTACCTGTGTCCGAATCAGGATCTGGAATTGAAGAGAAAACTTGGGCATGTATTTTGTTCAAGGCACTTGCAAGTTCAGTTACATAATCTACTAAAACATCTGATTGGAGCTGTAACTGCTGCGGATAATAACAACCTAGTCTGGGTGCTGTCCCAAATAGAATTTCATATGGGGACAGTGAATGCTTCCCTCTAGGTGTGTGCCTAACACTAAATAAAGCTATTGACAGGCTTTCTGGCCAGGGCATCTTTGTTTCTTGCGACATTTTTAACATTCTGGCTTTCAGAGTGCCATTCATGCGCTCTACTTTACCACTACTTTGTGGGTGGTAAGGGGTGTGGAAGGCTATGGTCACCCCTAGAGCAGTCCAAATTTCTTTAGTCACTGTTGCTGTGAAGGCTGGGCCTTGATCACTTTCAATGACTTCTGGGAGTCCAAACCTACATACTATCTCTGTAAGTAGGCGTCTTGCGGTTGTTTTTGCAGTGATATTGGCCACTGGGTAGGCCTCTGGCCATCCTGAGAACATGTCCACTATGACTAGTGCATATTCATGGGGCCCACTCTTGGGCATTTGGATGTGGTCAGTCTGAATTCGCTGGAAGGGGTACATGGGCTTTGCCAGGTGTTTTGCAGGCACCTTGATTGGTCTTCCTGGATTGCATTTTGCACAAATAACACAGGCCTTACAGAAGCTGCTGATCAATGTTGTGATTCCGGGTGCTTCATAATACTTCTGTATGAGGGCGGCCATCAATTCTTTTGACAGGTGTGCAGGCCCATGTGCCCATTGGACAACTGCTGGATATAAATTTTTTGGAAGACAAAATTTGAAGTTGTTGTAATATACTCCGTCCTTTTGGACAGCTCCTTTATTTTTCCATTTTTGGGTTTCTTCAGGAGTGACTGCAGCTTGCTGTTCTCGCAAAATTCGCAAATCAGTAGGAAGAGTTTGCAAAGCAAAAATAGGGACTTCTTCTTCTTCTTCTTGTCCGGACACTTCTTCATCCACTTCCTGCAGATCCCTGGCTGCTAGCTTAGCAGCCTGATCAGCCAAATGGTTGCCCTTTGCTTCATCTGTATCCAATTTCCCATGGGCCTTTATCTTCAAAACGGCCACTTCTTCAGGGAGTAGGAGGGCATCCATTAGCTCCTTAATTGCAGTACTATGTTTGACTGGTGTACCGGCGGTGGCAAGAAATCCTCTTGTCTTCCAAATTAGGCCGAAGTCATGTGCCACACCCAGAGCATATCTTGAATCTGTATAGATGTTGGCACGTTTTCCTTCGGAAATTTTGCATGCTGAAGTCAGAGCCTGTAATTCAGCTTCTTGCGCAGACATTGCTGGCGGTAAGGATGATGATTTGATAACTTCGTCTGTTGTGGTTACGGCATATCCTGTATGATATCTTCCTTCTTCATCAGCATATCTTGAGCCGTCCACAAACAGGGTAAAATCTGGATCTTGTAATGGATTCTCATGCACAGTTGGTAGGTGTACTGTCTCCATTTTCATCTGTTCAAAACAGTCATGAGGTGTTTCGGGGTCATAATCATTCACTATGACCAGATCTTGAAATTCCTTTTCTAGGAAGTGGCGTGGCCATGCTTCCAGAAGGTCAGTTGTTGGGTATTTGACAATACCATTTTCCTGTAGCTGTTCTTCATCCATGGTGGCCCAAAGCTTTGCCATGGGCCCAAGGTCATTCCATGACCTTGTCTTCAATTTGGTAACAGGAATATGTGGGATAGCAGTATCCCAATGGCGGTAGAGGTAGTTAAGTTGTTGAGGTAGTTGGATTAAGACCATGCTATTGCCTTCAGAGTCACAATAGAAATCTTGAGCAGTGAGCTTCACATCAGTCCAGTGGTAAAGCTCATCTTCATAGCAAGGTTCGGGAGTAATGTCTGGTTTGTACCACATGGTACAGAAGGCGTAATCTGGGCCTTCACAGAGAGGCTTCTCATCTTCATAAAATGTCAAATGTGGATGCATGACTTTCTTGATACATCCACAAAGCAGGTAAATGTAGGTTTCATCTGTGATAAATCCATAATAGATACCCCCCTCAGGGAGTGGAAGAAGAGTGGATGGATTAAGAACTTGACATCTTTGGATGGAAATATTGTCAGGTAGAAGAAGATGGCACTGGAGGCGTAGGTGTCTGGCTGGAGACACGTGCTTAAGCTGGACTTGGTTGATGATGGCAGAGATGTCATGAGGGGCCAAAACAACCAGAGGGTGGCCAAGGACCAGGTCTGAGGTTCTTTCTATGAGCTCTCTTGCAGCAAAGACAGCCCTGAGACAGGAAGGAGTCCCTCTGGCCACAATGTCCAGTTGACATGAGAAATATCCAATAGGCCTTTGGCGGCCTCTTAAGTCATTAGTTTGGGTGAGAACTCCTGTTGCGTGGCCTTGCCTTTCAGAGACAAATAACTTGAAAGGTTTTGAGTAGTCAGGTAGGCCCAAGGCAGGAGCAGAAGCAATGGCACGTTTGAGAGCATTGAAATTGTCCAGAGCTTCATTAGGCAAACAGAAGGGGTCAGACTTAAGTGCGTCAGAGAGGCTGCATGAGCAGGGAGGCTTCTGGGATCCATGCTCTACAGTAGGAAATGAGGCCTAGGAAGGCATGGAGGGATTTTGAAGTCCTTGGAGTTGGAATATCCAGTACGGCTCTCACCCGGTCCCGGGTAAGATGTCTGGCACCTTGAGATAGGCAATGTCCAAGGAAAATTACAGAGGGTTGGCAGAACTGTAGCTTGATGAGCGAAGCTTTGCATCCTTGTTCTGCCAAATAACAAAGCAGGCTAATTGAGCACTGTTCAGTAGTGGGTATATCATCTCCACAGAGCAGTAAATCGTCCACATACTGGAGCAGGACAACTTCTGGGTGCTCAGCTTGCCACGGGTCAAGGATGGTGGCCATGGCCTTTGCAAATTGACTTGGTGAATTTTGTGCCCCTTGGGGCATGACAGTCCAGGTATACTGTTGCATCTCATGGGTGAAAGCAAACAAGTATTGGCAGGATGGGTCCAGTGGGACACTGAAGAAAGCATTTGCTAGGTCAATGACTGTGAAAAATTTTGCAGATGGTGGGACTCCAGAGAGCAGAGTATGGGGGTTTGGTACAAGAGGGGTGTCCAGGACGGTAGCTTCATTGACAGCACGGAGATCCTGAACCATCCTGTACTTCTCTGGCTCACCTTTGGGAGTTTTCTTTTTCACAGGGAATAATGGGGTGTTGCATTCAGATTTGCATTTCACCAGGGCACCCTTCTCCAAGAGTGCCTTGATGTGGGTAGAAATGGCAGCGGCCTGTGCTGGTTTTAATGGATATTGTGGTTTTCTTGGTAATTTAGCTCCTGGAATGAGCTTTATCACCACAGGGGGAACATTTAGGTGACCTATGTCCTCTGGGCCTGAGGACCATAACTTGGCGGGCACCTGTATCTTTAATGCCTCTGGGAAATTGGACCTTAACTCTGCTGCTTTCTCTCGGGGCTTTTCTAAATGCAGCATTAGAGGCAAGGAGCACAAGGCTGAGGTGTCTGATTCAGATAGAGGTGTGGACATTTCTACCTGCCCATCCGGGGTAAAGGTGATGGATGCTTGCAGGCGTGAGAGAACATCAGCACCTAATAGGTTAATTGGGCATGTGGAGGATACTACAAAGCGAGCAAGCAGGCTAGAGCCAACTCGTAATGGAGTTGTTAAAGGGCTGTCTTGGCTGGCCATCCACTCCAACACAAGAGACGTCAATATTTGACAGAAAGGATGGGTCTGGCAGGTCTTGTTCTCGCAGAACACTACGGGCTGCACCTGTGTCAACTAGAAATGTGGTAGGGTGGCCTTCAATGGGCAAAGTCACTGTGGCAAGTGGCCCCCCCTTATCCCCTGTAGACACTGCCATGACAGGGGTTGCAGACACAGGCTTGCCAATTTCCTAATCATCTGGTTCCTCAATTATCGGAACCTGTTTGGTGGCTTTGGGAGCTGGGGCAGGTTTGGAGGGCTTTCTGGGCTCCCTTGGCTCCTTTTTAGGTTCTGGGCAGTCACTTCTAAAGTGCCCCTTGGCTCCACAATTAAAACAATGTCCCCCCTCCTCCGGTCTAGTACCTTTTGGGACTGGGGTGGAGCGGGATACCATGAGAGGCGCTGAAGTGGATCTTCTTGGGGTCTGAGCGGATTCCAAACCTCTAGCAACTAAAAGTAGAGTGTCCAGGGGAACAACCTTATATTCAGGGCGTGCAGCAATGATTCCTTTGCGTATAGAGTCCTTAACACCTTGGACAAACGCACCTGACAGCATTTGTGAATGAATTTTGTCAGTAAGATCAAACCCCAAATCTGTAAACATTTGATACAGTCTTGCATGAAACCTTTCCACTGATTCTCCTTTATCTTGAATAACATCAGTAAGGCCAGCAGCCTGATCTGCAAGTTTGTCCTTAGCCCATTCTTTTAATTGGGTGCAAAAAGTTACTCCAGAGGGGTAATCAACATCACTGTTGAGCTGATCTGTACTGAGGTGTCGGGCCATACTTGGCCAATATGCATCCCCTGCTTTAATAGCACAAATGCTCAATAGATCACGCCATGCGGCTGAATAAGTCTTTTGAATTTGAACTATCCCTCGGTAGAAGGGCATGGGCTGCTTTTCTGGGTCCGGGAGTGATTTCATCAGAGCACTAGCTTGAGTGGGGTTAAAAGCTACATATTTAGGAGGGGCCTGTTCTCCCCGACCCTTGTGGCCGAAGGGATCATCGATAGAACGATGAGTTGGGGCTCCCGCAGCAAGTTCCGATGAGACATGGGACACCCTGTCCTTCTCGTCATCATCGAATTCTATGATATTGACTCTTCTACGCGGTGCAGGTCCCGCGTGAGGTGAAAGGACCGGTGGTTGGGAATGAGCCCCAGATGCAGGGGTGGCTAGCGAGTCGTAACCTGGGGACAGGTAGTCACCAGGAATTACTGGCATCAGGGCTGAACTGGGAGCCGCCACTTTGGAGGCGGGGAAAGGAGTTGCTTCAGGATTAAGGGAAGAAGCGGCGGCCATATTTGATATGGGCACTTCCGGGGCAGATTGGGCCGGACTGGGCATGACCGGAACCTGGGGAGTGGCTTGGGGAAAGGGAGGGTAACCGGGGTAGGGCAGGGCCATGGGATATGGGAAGGGGTAGGGCCAGGCAGGGGAGGGCAAAAGAGTAGGGTGGGCAGGTACGGTTAAGGAGGTAGGATATTGGACTGGGGCGGAGCTGGTTATCGGAGGAGACAGGACAGGATTAGTAGGGATGGATGCAGAAAGAGGAGTCGTAGCATGGGAGGGAGGGGTAGTTAGCTGGACGGGTGCTGATGGAAGGGGATTAACCATAGAGAGGGATTGCAGGGAGGAGGCGGCAGATGAGATGTTAGGATTAGGCATGGAAGGAAGCGTGGGGATGGCTGAGGATGATGGGACCGTTAGAGAAAGGGAAGGGGTAAAGAAAGATCCATCAGAATTCAGGACCGGGCAGACAGGGGAGGTGATGGGATGGGATTCGGGAGGATCGGGAGTGGGGAACATAGTCAGCTGGCTATCACCTATGGCTGACTGAACCTTGGGGACGGACATCCCCTGGGCGCCATTTTGGGGCGCTGGCTGAGGGTAAACCCCAGCAACACAATTTTTATGATACACAAACAATTTCACACCTTTGTGATTTACTTCTTCCTCAACCCAACCTTCTAACTGAATAGCCTTCGCTACTCTGTACCATGCTTCAGCAGTCTTTAATAAACCATTATCTGTAAGCTTGCCTTTCATTTCTGCTAGTAACTTGCGCCAACTTTCTGGTTGCAATCTCCCACATGTCGGTACAGCAATTTTACATACTTTTGCAATCTTTTCAACACCTTTAACCATCTCTTCACCCTCTCTGTTCTCTACCAAATCACATGCTAACCAGCCCTTGCTGGGCTTATCTAAATCCTGTCCCATAGTCCCTTTACCCCTATACCAGCGTCCCAGATATAGAGAGAGAGAAGGGAAATTGAACCGGAACGTCTACAATGCTCGACTGCCACCCGAGAATCGTGGGACTTTCTCAGGTGCGTCTTCCCAAAACGTAGACTAGTCACTGAATCCGCCTACCCGGGGTGGTAGACACGGATTGGAGCGAGGTGAGAAGTGTGTGACCAATCACTTCTCTTTTAAGAGGAATGGGAGTGGATAGTATAATAATATAGGAAGTGTAGAAAAGATGAAAGGCAAGGAAAAATCCTTAGAGACAGACACAGGAGTACATGAGACTCCTCATTAAACAAACAAGACAACAATACAGTTGAAATACAGTGTATGCATCACAGTTCAAATGAAATCAACAGTAATTCCTTTCCTTTACTCATGTGCTTACTCCAAAGTCACCTCCCTCAACCCCGTAGTGCCCCTATAAAACCCACTTATAAGTCTCACTACCACAAATAAACAGAAAAACTGGAATTCCACCAGCCCCAGCGCTCAGGGCTGTGGTTACCAAAAGAAAACTGGAATCCCCCCCGCCGAAGCTGAGGTTTACCAAAAGAAAACTGGAATCCCCCCCGCCGAAGCTGAGGTTTACCAAAACTGGAATCCCCCCCAGCCTCGGTACTCGGGACAGTGGTTACCAAACTTGGAATTCCACTAGCCCCAGTACTCGAAACTGTGGGTTACCACGTGCACAATGAGGCTAGCTAAGCTCTCAGAGTGTCACGAGAAGGATCACAGGAAATTATGAGTCTACACAAAATCCACAGTTCCAACAATCCCCTTTTTCCTTACAGCCACAGCCACGAGGCTCCTAAAAGAGGTAAACTGTAATGCCTTAACTACGGTATCCTCTTACTTCCTGGTTCCACGGAGTCTAGCCACACCCCTTTATGACACGGTCTGCCTATTTAATCTGACTGCACCAGCTGATCAGGGCTGGATTATTGAACTACGTTCCTTACTCACAACCAGGCTACAACTTCGTTGTGAAAGCCTCTGCTACCAAACCGGACTGAAAGACTCTGCAAAGTTCCCTTCACCTCTCCTCATCCAAGACTAAAGATTAAACACTCTTCATACGCCTCTGAGGATATCTCGGGAACCAGTGTTCTATGTGCAGGAAGCTAAGTAAAACCAATGTGATAAGAGTTGCATCTAAAAGCTGTTATTACCTGTCTCCAAAAGTCCTTCGGTAAAAACAATCCTGTTACAGCTAACTTCAACTCATACTTCATATCAGTTATCTGCATCTGGCTTGCTTAAGTTAAAGTATGGAACAGCTATTGTAATTACTTCTCACCTAAACCGTTAACTCTATTAAGAGACTCTTTATTGATTCAGTGTCTGCAATTTTCTATCGTTTACTCCTTAAAGCTACAGTGCCTGTAACTGTGGACTTCAGTTATCATTTACTACTTAAGCTACAGTGCCTGTAATTTGGAATTAAAGTTTTTACCTTTTACTTTCTTTAATAAATATTCAACTATACGAAATCTGCAGTTGTGTTCCTTCATAACAAATGTTTAAACGTGACATAAACAGGCAAAGAAGACCCCCAGGAACGCATCCACAGGTCAACCCCCCTTTTTTCCCTACAACCACGGCACCGTGGTTCCTAAAATGAGTAAAACAGGCAACAGAAGACCCAGGCAAATCCCCTCAGGTCCACCCCCCTTTATCCCAAAAGGGGCAAAATACAAACAGATAGACAGATATACTGAAGACCCAGGCAAATCCCCTTAGGTCCACACCCCTTTATCCCAAAAAGGGGAAAACAAGCAAGACAGAACCCCAGGCAAATCCCCTGCAGGTCCACCCCCCCTTTATCTCAAAATGGGGAAACAGGCAAACAATTCAAACACAATTCAAACATACCCAGGCAACAGATAGACTAAAATGCAGGTAAACAAATGAGTAACGAGACACCGGGCAAGATATTACCGGTCTTTGATGTCCTCCCGGGAAGCAGTCACAGACACGTGGACGAATCAAAGGGGCCGGAACATACCGGTGGCTCTGCAGAAGTCTCTACCGTGTACCTGGAGGTGATCAATCTCCTTTCCTTCCCCCTGGATTCCTCCGTCCAACAGCGTCTTCCTTAGGACGGCTCACCGGCCAGACATAGCCCGGTGCCCCACGTTGGGCGCCAAGTTGTTATGGTACTTTTTAGCAGTAAACCAAAATGTTTAAATGTCTATCTGTTCCTGTCCAAATTAATAAAATAAATTGCGTATATACGCTGAAGTAATTAAGTCTGACACACAAGGTTCAGGTTAAAATAACTTCGAGAAAATTTATTGGCAAGTGATTAAAAAGCGGACGCGCAGGTCCTTTTAAGAGACATTTTACGTCATCATTGATTATTAGAATATCAGCAAATAAACATCATTAATTGGGTTAATTGTTAAGTGTCGGGATTAGTGTCCTCCTATCAATATAATTAATTGGTTCGAAAACTTAAGTGGTTAGTCCCGTGTCCACCCACCAAGAGGTGGGATTGTTCTGGACACGGGTGGGGGACAAGGGGTCTTGAGCGTCATTTTACACGGTCGGTGATCTCAGGCCTCGTGGCCAGGTGCAAGGTCTCTTATGAATAGAACATTTCATTACTACTGTGTTCTCATGGCCTTCAAACTATACTATGTTGCAAATCTAAGGAAAAGTCAGCAATTCCTGTGTTAATCATGTCTTTATAGAAAATACAGTCTTTGTTCTATTGTATTAGATGTGCTGGGAAATTCTGTCATGTAAGGTAGTTTTAAAATGAACAAGTCAGGTTAGGAGGACAAAATGGAGGATTGTCACAGTATAAAGTTAAAATGGAGTTAGTGCAATAATTGAATACAAGTGCAATAAGGTTTTTTAAATAATCCCACATCAAGGATAATGATCTGACAGGGAGTGAGGGGAGAAACCAGAATATATAGGTGCTAAACAAGGGCCAGGTGTAGTGCCTAACGAAAGGAAATGAGAAACAGTGCCAAACAGAAAGAGTGGTGAGTGCGAGTACTGCACGAGGGCATGTCGACTAAGGAGTGTCGTGACAGTACCCCCCCCTTAAGGAGCGACTCCCGGCGCTCCAAAACCCAAAGATCCCCCACGGGTGACAGAAGAAAATCAGGGCCACCCAACCAGTAGAGGAAAACAAGGAGGAGGCTTAGGAGGAATGAGAGGTGGACAATCCCATGGGAGAAACCAACGAGGCAGAATAGAAACATACAAAAGCAAGGACTGTAGAGTAACATTTAGCAATAGAAGGGCAGACACAGAAACAGAAGGTAAAGGCACATAAGATAAGAAACACTCCATACCAGTGACCGACAAATGTGTTAACCCACTAGATCTGGGACTATTGCTAGTAACAGGTTCATCACTCAGAAGTCCTGGGTCTGACTTGGTTTCTGGCTTGTGGGATCCTCGGAACAAAGACTGCGATGCAACTTCAGTCGAAGGGAGAACAGTCTCTGCGTAATCTTGGGTAGGTACCACTGGAACCAAACAAGGAGAATCCCCTAAATTAATAGGTACAGGATCAAGAACATTCTGCGAGCCTTCCTCCACAGACCGCAGATATGCATCAAGGAAGGGTTCCCCAAATTTCTCCGAGCACGGGGCTAACCAAAGCAGAGACGACTCTCTCTCAAATTGACATTTTTCTGTAGCGGCTAGAGATACCTGGTTAATGAAGTCATTCTCTTCGTCCCTTGTGAACTCAGCTCGAGGTAGTTCTTTATTTGTCGTAGATAGACTTTCAACTGAAGGCAAGTCTTCATTTAATACTTGCTGGAGTTTAGGTGGAGTGATAGACATCATGGTAACTGAAATGTCATAGAAGGAGCTTCCTTCATCATGGGAACAGGTACCTCCTTGTTCGGTTACACTCCTTTCCTTTGGCGTTTGGTTAAGCGGCTGATTAGAATAATCTTCGGCGCTTGGTTCAGGTACAAGCTTGGTAGTTGGGGTTTCCTCTTGCAGCAGAGAAATTGTTCTACCAGAGCATGTAACTTGAAGAACTGTAGAGTCTTCTTCAGGCTGTGGGTTTAGAACAAGCCTGGTCTCATTTAGATTCTTCTCTTGGGCTTGATCCATCACGGGTTTGTCACGTTGCACCCAGTTTGAGTCTTTGTCTTCTATTTGAAGATAACTGTCTTTTTTACTTGGCGACAACTCATTTTCCACAGTTGCGGTTGTGAGAGGGGTGCTAATCTTCAAACCCCCAGAGGTAGAAGGGTTAAAATTGGAATCATCAAGCCTCCCCACATCAACGTCATGAGCTGCCTTTGGCACAATAGCCTCTTCTTCCACTGGTTGTTCTGAAGTTTTCACCTTAGGTTCTTCAGCCTTCTCAGCCAGTGTCTTGAAAGAAGTAGGTCGTTTACCACGTCTCCTACGTGGTGACTTTTTGACAGGAGATTCACCTTCAACGAGATTGGTCCCCAATTTCAATGGTCCAACCTTGTCGTCACTTGCATCCCCCGGAGCACATTTTATAGGTGACTCTTCTAGTTCGGATGCATTGTCCTTTGTGGGACAGGCCTTCAGATCAGATCCCGTTACCTGGTTCAGGTCACTGGTGGTCTCCTCAATTGGCACGGTGAGGTAGGAATTCGTATCTCTAGTTGCAGACTCAGGGGAGTCTGTTTCTGCTTCGTGGTTGGGCAGAGTTTGCTTGAGACTTTCTCTGACCAGACATGTACCCTCTTGAACGGTGTTGAGATCGTTCATCTTGGTAGCCGGTAGCTTCACCTTGGGAATAGGCGAGTGGATCTTGCAGAAAAGAGATGGTAATATATGGGTACTATGTGTCTCTGGTACTGAGACAACATTGGGAAACTGCGTACTGGTACTACCTTCCCATTCAGACTGCTCGTCCTCTAAAGCTGCTATGCAACGAGCACCCAGTTCATCAAAGACTTGGTCCATGAGGGGATCGCCAGTGCTGTATAACCCCTCAACATCTTCGTCTTTTGTTTGGGCAGGAAGGCATTCAGCTTTAATTTCCAGAGGGACTTCGGTTTTGCAGTCGGGAGGACCAACAAGCCATTTTCCCAAGTCAGAGTCAGGAGGATTTGTTATGCTATGTACATCAGAAAAGGGAATACCATCATTATTATCAGGCATAAAGACAGTCATTCTTTCTTGTACAAGATCAATAATAAATTGCACTTCAGGTAACAAGGCAACAAGATTATTGTGCATTACCCTCACTTGTCTCTGCAAATATGATAAAGATTTTTTATGGGATATCTCTTTAAGAGACATACGGATAAGTGTATACACCCTACTTATCACAGGAGGCTCTCAACCATATATCGCAATTAGGTAACTGAAAAAGCAATGAATCACATATGTTTTTGTGAAAAGTTTGAAGTTCATAGATAAATCCACATAATACAGATTTCTGGATTTGACAGGAGACATCGATAATAGATAAGCATAAATTAGAGGCCTTTCCAATCTGCCGCTGAATTTTTCCTAACTGATTACAACAAGTCTCAATGAGAGCACACTCTTGCTGTGAATCAGCATGAATACCAACAAGGTTCTTCATTGTGATCCTAGACATTATACTCTGCCGGTTCCAAGTGGTCAGATCATTCTGTCATGACATGAAGGGGTGCTGCCCTGCAACAGCACTGTCCCTTTAAGTGTGGGAACCAACTTAGCAGAGAAATAATTCTAGGACACGATAAATGGAGTAATAAAGAAAATGTATTAAGGCAAACCAAAAGGATATAGATATATATATAATATATACAAAACAAAATATGACAATGCCACACATATATAAATATATACAATAACCCAATATATACAATAGAGCAGGCAGAGTCCACGATAGTCCTAGGCAAAGGTAAAGGCTTAGTCAGGTTAGTGCAGCCACCAAGTACAAAATGAACATCAAGGGGCAAAGTCCTAAGCAGGTCACACAGCAATAATGCAGCAAGGTCAGAATCACTGGAGAAGGAGTCTAGACAGGAACACTGCAGGCGAACACTGGAACAGGAGGCACAGGACACAGGACCATAAGGACATCGGAACATCAGACCAGGAAACACAAGATACTCAGGATACTCAGGAAACAAGACACAGGAGACAGGAGACAGGAGACAGGAGCCAGAATCACGGGAGCCAGGAAACAGCAGGTACAGGGTCAAGGATAGAGGATAATGATCTGACAGGGAGTGAGGGGAGAAACCAGAATATATAGGTGCTAAACAAGGGCCAGGTGTAGTGCCTAATGAAAGGAAATGAGAAACAGTGCCAAACAGAAAGAGTGGTGAGTGCGAGTACTGCACGAGGGCATGTCGACTAAGGAGTGTCGTGACAATAATCTTTCAATGTACGTAATAACTGCTTGATCCAAGGATAAATCTGACTGCCATTCTGGGGTCAAGAAGGATTTTTTTTCCTAGCTTGTTGCAAAATTGCCTTCTTTTGGATCAACAGCAAAAAACATATGTGAGGAAGGCTGAACTTGATGGACGCAAGTCTCTTTTCAGCTATGTAACTATGTAACAATATCACTGTACCTGTCCTCTGAAAAAAAAAAAAAAACAGGCATCAACTAGGCAGAGTTGGATAAATAGGATAGTGGGGATTAAAGCAGCTGAAAACCTGATAGCCTCCCTAAGAGGCATCAGCATCAATCACCCAGAACCATGGTAATCTTGGGATGCTTACATGTCCCATAAAACTGGGATGGTGATGGGGGTACAATGGGTAGGATTGAATCTGCAAAGCGGCTAGACCGCTGACTTATTGGGATTTCGTGAGGACAAGTTGAGGAGTCAGTTGGGGGAACCTGGGAATACCGAAACAAACAGTCATTGAGAAAGCTCAATGGATGGAGCGGGTGTCCTGTGTGGGTATGGGTTAGTCACTTTTATTTATCTCTACTTTCCATTGCACTCTTACTCGCCTTACTGTTAATCAACCAGAGAAAATGTGTGACCATTATGTCTGTTGACGTTTACCATAGTGTGATCAACTTTGGAATTGTTTTAGCAACCATACAAACCTAAGCATAGTTGCTCACATATATGTTGCCCCATAATGCATGTAAACATATCAGCAGTACTGAAGATTGTACTTTCTAAATATATATGAAAAAGGAATGAATCCCAAACACAACAAACACAGCAATAGTGAGGTATTCCAGACTGCTAAGTTAATTGAAAAGTCTATAATAAGTAAAAAAAAAGAGCTAGCCAATATATCTACAGTAACTTGGTAGGAAAAACAAGCACAGACCCTACAGCGAACTAGTTAAGGACAATGTATCCATATATGAAGTTAAACTTTATTATGGTCCATAAAAATAAAACAAAACACAATACAATTGTTCTGAGATTCCCAGCTGGGGAGTGGTAAGCAATTGCCTCTATGTATGTACACACTGCCTCTTATTAGTACACCCCTGCCCTTTCTTAACCCATAAAACGTAATATTTACCCTACCTTCACCTGCTCTTGACATTCCTATTTCCAAATTACTTTTTCACAGTTTAGCAATGATCTGTCTTCTCCTCCTCTTTATTTCCTCATTTCCCTCAGTATAAAAATCCCTTACACCCACTTCACTCATCCCCTTATCCACATTTACATATGCCCCTCTCTGCTACACTCCCCCCTTCTCTCATCTCATGCCTTGCATTCATTTTTCTACTCTCTCACTCCTACCCACAAGCAATCTCATCCTAGACCCCATGCATATAAAAAACATTCACACCTCGTATCACTTTGTCTCCTCCTGCTTTTAGCAGCTGGTGATGTCTTTCCCAATCCAGGGCCCTTCACCTTCTCTACACACACTAAGAAAACCAGAAACCCTACAAACCTCATCACAAGACCCTGCCCTTTACCCTCACTTACAAACACTCTGGAATGCCCGCTCCATCTGCAGTAAATTAAAATCAGCAGCCATACACAACTTTTTTATCTGAAACTCACTCACACTACTTGCACTTACAGAGACCTGGATGTCCCCCTCTGATATCGCTACTCTTGCCTCTTTTTGTTTTGGTGGGCTACAATTCTCTCACACTCCCACACTCAACTGTAACCTCCCCCCCCCCCCCCCCTGGTTATCCTAGACCAGGGATAGGCAACCTTCGGCACTCCAGATGTTGTGGACTACATCCCCCACAATGCTCTTACACCCATAATACTGGCAAGGCATCATGGGAGGTGTAGTCCAAAACATCTGGAGTGCCGAAGGTTGCCTATGCCTGTCCTAGACTATTCATTGAGCCCTTTTTTTCCTGGCTTCCCCACTTCCTCTCATCTAGCACTCTTTCCCTTATACTTGGAGATTTCAATATCCCAATCAACAACCCCAATTGCACTGATGCCTCTCATCTGCTCTCTGTAACCTCCTCCTTTTGCCTTATGCAATGGTCCAATTTAGCAACCCATACAGCGGGAAACACTCTTGATCTCGCCTTTACCAATCTCTGTACTGCCTCTAATCTCTCCAATATTCCTTTTCCTCTATCTGACTACAATCTGCTGACTTTTGACATCGGCATACCTAAGACCCAATTGACACCACCATCTGAACATCAATCTCACAGAAACCTCCAATGTCTTGACCTAAAGAATTTCTCCACTAATCTCCAAACTCTTCTTTTACTTATCTCAAACCTCACCTATCCTAGCTCTGCAACCTCCCTCTACAATTCCACCCTCTCCTCTCAACTAGACATCATGGCACCTCCTACATTTAAATGCAGCAGGCGCCCCCAACAACAACCTTGGCACACAAAACTGACTCGATACCTCCAAAAATGCTCCAGAACTGCTGAACGCTGTTGGAGAAAGTCTCACTGTGCGTCTGACTTTCTCCACTATAAATTTATGCTGAGCTCATACAGCTTGGCTCTTTCCTCTGCAAAAGTAAATTACGTACTTCAATACCCTCATAACCACACTCTCCCGCGAACCCAAATGACTATTTCACACATTTAGCTCTCTTCTTTGCCCTATTGTTTCTCCTCCACCTACTAACTTGACCGCCTCAGACTTTGCAACTCACTTCACTGACAAGATCTCTACAATCAGAGAAGAGATCTCTCATCTTTCTTCTTCCCCTTACAATACTTCCCCTAACCTCACTCCCTCTGCTGTTCTACGTTCATTCGCACCCACTACAGCGGAAGAGGTTTCTGCTCTGCTCCAGTCCTCCCGCCTCACCACCTGCTCCCTAGATCCCATTCCCTCGCATCTCATCCATACTCTGTCTTCTTCTCTTTCTCCACCTCTCACTAAAATTTTCAATCTCTCTCTCTCCTCTGGCATATTTCCATCGCCAAAACCTCCAAAACCTTGACCCTAACTCCCCATCCAACTACCGTCCTATCTCACTACTGCCTTTTGCGTCCAAGATCCTTGAAAGAGTTGTGTATGCGAGATTGACAGACTTCCTCAAGTCCAACTCTCTGTTATACCTGCTTGGCTTAAAAATCTCGTGGTCACTACTCTATCCTAATTCTCCTTGAACTTTCTGAAGGTTTTGACACTGTTGATCATCATCCTCTGCAATATCGGTCTACAAGATATTGCTCTCTCCTGGTGCTCCTCCTACCTCTCCCAGCACTCTTTCAGTGTTTCTTTCTCTGGCTCTGCTTCTTCCCCAACTCCTTGGGTGTCCCCCAAGGTTCAGTCCTTGGTCCCCTACTGTTTTCCATCTATACTGCCTCCGTTGGTAAACTCATTAGCTCCTTTGGCTTCCAATATAATTTCTATGTGGATGACACACACATCTACCTGTCCTCTTTTGATCTCTCCCCATCCCTCTTGACTAGTTTCTCTGACTGCCTCTCTGCTATTTCTGGATGGCTGCCCACTTCCTTAAACTCAACTTGACCAAAACTGAAATTCTGGTCTTTCCTCCCTCACGTGTTGCTACTCCTGTGTCTGTCTCCCTCCAAGTCAACGGTGCTACCATCAGCTCCACCATGCAGGCTCGCTGCCTAGGTGTTCTCTTTGACTCCGACCTCTCCTTCACGCCTCATGTTCAGTCTATCACCAAATCCTGTAATTCCCATCTCAAAAACATTGTGTGCATCCGACCCTACTTAACACTAGATGCAACTAAGGTGCTTGTCCATTCCACTGTCCTTTCTCGCCTTGACTACTGTAATCCGCTTCTCAGTGGTCTTACGTGCTCCCAACTTACGTTGTTACAGTCCATAATGAATTTGGCTCATCTTCCTGTCCGCCCGCACTTCCCTCGCCTTGCCCTTCTGTCAGTCCCTACATTGGCTACATAATGCTGCTCCCACCCATCTATCCTCCCTAATACACAAGTATGTCCCATCTAGGCCCTTATGCTGTGCTGAAGATTTACGTCTATCTTCTGTCCGTACTCCCACCTCTGATGCTCGCCTTCAAGACTTCTTGAGAACTGCACCGTTTCTGTGGAACTCACTTCCCTCCTCTGTTAGATGCTCACCCAGTCTCCACTCCTTCAAAAAAAATCATTAAAAACCCACTTCTTCATTAAAGCATATCAGTAAAACTGTTAATAGCTCCTGACTGATTACGCTCTTGCAACTGTCATTAGTCTAATACTATCCTCATCTTTTGTGTCACTTAACCCCACTCCCTCTAGCATGTAAGCTCATTGAGCAGGGCCCTCAACCTCTCTGTTCCTGTGTGTCCAACTTGTCTAGTTACAGCTACATGTCTGTTCATTCACTCAGTGTAAAGCGCTGCATAATTTGTTGGCGCTATATAAAAAATAACATAATAATAGGTATGTGGGTAATTTACCCCTAAGTGCTATCCTGAACAGTGTATATCCTATGGATCATCATCAATGCATCCAATGCCTAACCAGGAACAAAGTATCACAGGGGAATTATTCACTAAACAGTGCACTGAGTAGCATCCACTAAGAGGAAAACTGCACAAAGGGGAGGTGGATGGTGGATAGGTATACGGATAGGATAAATATGGGGGAGATTTAAAGAGAGATCTCAAAAAAAGAAATGGCAGGTCGACACTACCACTGTGCACATAAAGATTCCTGTCTATCCCAGTCAAGGGTATATACAGAACAGTTCCTAGGATATATCTTCATAGGTGTTGAAGCTACAGTGGTTTAAGCATAACCAATATCTATCTATTAAATAGTTAAATGATCTGCAGCTGTTAGGGAAACACCTTCATGAGTGTTCTATACTATGGTAGTGAAACTACACTGTTTTCTAGCCACCTTCAAATCCAAATAGGGCTACAGCTCCTAAACAACACTTTCATTGGTGTTCTAAGCTAGAAAACTAACCCACACTAGTGAGCCATCCTTCCCTCCAAGTCCTACCAAGACAAAAATGCCAAACCTGAAACTAAGGTGATATTGAGTGCATAGTGCTAAAAGTGCTCAAAAGTGAGAAGACAAAATGACCTGACGCGCGTTTCGATGCTAACAACGGCACCTTTGTCAGGGTTCACTGTAGATATATTGGTTAGCTCTTTTTTACATATTGACTTTTAAATTAATTTACCAGTCTGGAATCCCTCACTCTTGCCAGGTTTGGGATTCAATACTTTCTCATATATTGTATTATTTGAAGGCTTTAAGCCTAGGGTGGACCTGGTATCACCCACACTGACCTCACTGTTCTAAGTCCAAATTCATCCTGGACTCAGTGACAGTTCCTTTTTTATTTAAATAATTACTTTCTAACTATATCTTCCTTTTCTGTTATTAACATACTTGCACCAAAACGCATGTTGAACAAATAAAACAAACAAACAAAAGACTAAATGGATAACTCAGGAAATGCTAGTTCTTTAGAAACTTTTTCTAAAACACCTGCCTTCTCTTGCTTTTTGAAAATTATATAATTTAGACAGAGGTAGACAATATCTTGCACAACAGTTTAATCCTTCCAAAATGAAAAGAAAACATTATGATCAACTAATGAGGCTCTTAATTATGAGCTAGGCAAGGAGCCCTAGAAACGATGAGAAAGCAAAGATTCTGAAATATTCAATATTTGTAAAAATTATTTTATGTGCAATTAGCATTCAGTAGACCAATGTGAACAGAGTAGCATGAGTTGGCCTTGAGGATATGTACAATCTGCTGGTAGAATCACAAATTTAATACATTATGTAAAGGATAAGGGAAACACAACATCAATTATTAACTTACATACAGACGTAATTTAATTTTTCATCATCTGTTTGTTCTGGACCTCTTTAATAAATGTACTCTGGCATTTTAATGACCTGTTCAATTCAACCATCATCTAATGTCTATGGATATAGATGCCTTCTATACTGTAAAAGAAAAAAAAATCCAACTTCAGGTATTTAAAATTATAAATTAATAATTTCCTTCAAATAATCTGTTGTTAGTAATTTGCATCTAAATATATGCACTTGAACAGATAATGAAGGACTCTGTTTCAATAACAGGGTTATGACAGGTACATTAATATAACCTTGCTCAATAAAGCATGATGCTGATAACAATCACAATGCTCTCATTAGTCTTAATGCAAGATGAAATAATTAATTAGTGATATGTTATATTTAGTATGGAACACGCTGGCTTTACAGAACATAAGAAAATACTTAAGTGGATAGATATTATCTGCACAGGACCACACTCCTTTAAACTATCAACCTATTGTTCTTGTCAACATTTTGCAATAGTTTGTCTCTTTTGCTATTTTGTTAAAAAGTATTGTGGAATAAGCTGGCTCTGTATAAATACTACTAATAATAATAGGTATACCTATGACCAATCAAACACAATATTAATTTGTCTTTGAGATATATAGAATAGCCCATGCAGGCTTGTTCCAGCAGCACTGCATTACCATAAACACCTTATTAATTTTAAATGATCATGATGCCTCGAGTCAGAATGTGCAGCATTTTACTATGGGACCCTGCACATATAGAGACTAACCCTTTTGCTGCCTGTGGTGTCGCTCCATATCCGTTAGTAACAAGAGTTCTGGGCGGCTAATTTGAATTCTGGGCAATATTGTCATCACCGCACAGCATGCCCCTCTGTGCCAGCCCTGTCTACCTCTCAGTCCATCCTTCAGATATACCTCCCCTTCCAGTGAAAGCACTTGACGTTAGCACATGAAAATCTAGCTTCAGGGAGACTTGGCCTCGTTATTAGGACATAGGTACCTTTTACATAGGTATCTGTTTTTTGTTTTTTTTTTAGAGGGAAAGGGGGGGAGGGGCTATAGGAAGGGTTGCTCTGTCCAAAAACAGTGTATTGAAAAAAAATATAAAACTAAAACAAAAAAAAATTGGTTTTGGTTGGAGTAACCCTTTAAACTAATGGGATGTTTTTTTTTACCTTTGTGTAAAGCCTGTGACTGTGCTCAAGCTGAAAAGCCCCCAGGGAGAGCTAAAGAGGGCACACATGCATAAACCTTGTACCTGTTATAATTTATCTTTCAACCTTCCCATTTAACTTCCCATTACCTCTCTAGAGTAATTTATAAAGCATCATAGTTCGTTAATTTTACTAACAGTTCTAATAAAATAGTTAAATGGTCTCTCCAGTGTATAGCTGTATAAAATGCATTTAAAAATAATTCACCTTTCAATATCCCTTGTTTGCTGCAAACACACAGAATTTGTTTCTTCTGCTGATAATGTCAGCAGTCACAAAGCACTGACAGATTTCCAAGCCAAATCTGGATCCTCCTATTACTTTTACTATGCAGTGATTTATGTAACCTGACTGTAACATGTCATGGGACAGTACGTGATGCTGTCTCCTGGTAGTATATCTAGTAGTCACCCACTATTTGTTGACAGTGTCCTTTTTACATTTATGAGCAGCGCCACCTATTGGTATTGCATCCACTGGTTCTCATGTGATTGAAATTGTAATGACAATGTCCAGATGTTATGTAAATTCATTATTATTTCCCTATTAATGCATTCAGTTCCCTAGTTAGTATTGTCCTTATATTTTTCCCATAGTTTTAATTTGTGGGTTATTTTCCCCAAGATTATAACACAGAGTCTCCTGTAATTAGCTTTTTTTTTATCAGGTGTCAAATGCCTTTAAACGAGAACTGTCCCTTCCATGGATTATGTTTACATATCCCTATATTTTACAAATAAGTATTTCTGAGCTGTGAAAAATAAAATGAAATGCAGAAATCTATTACGCTTTATTCTGCAATTGGACGCCTCCATCTTAGCATCCTGTCAATCCATTGCTTTAAGCTCTGTCCTTTGTACCTGCATAGAGAAAGCTTGCAAAAAGAAGGATAAAGGAAAACTTATCTCTTTTTCCTGCTCATTTGTAATATTTGTGATGGCATTTAAAGGGACACTATAGTCACCAGAACAACTACAGCTTATTGACTTTGTTCTGGTGAGTAGAATCATTACCTTCAGGCTTTTTGCTGTAAACACGGTCTTTTCAGAGCAAATGCAGTGTTTACATTACAGCCTAGTGATAACTTCACTGGCCACTCCTTAGATGGTTGTTCGAGATCCTTCCTGGGTCATGGCTGCCTAAAATGCATCCAACCATTCAGTATCTCCTCCCTCTGCATGCAGACACTGAACTTTCCTCATAGAGATTAATTGATTCAATTCATCTGTATGAGGAGATGCTGATTGGCCAGGGCTGTGTTTGAATTGTGCTGGCTCTGCCCCTGATCTGCCTCTTTGTCAGTCTCAGCCAATCCTATGGGGAAGCATTGTGATTGGATCAGGCTACCACTTCTGATGATGTCAGCAGACTGCTTGTTTTTCTGAGTCTAACAGCATGCAGAGTTACAGCTTCAGGCTTACATACAGTATGATTTTGCTATATTTATGGAGGCATGAGGTGCCCAGGGGGCTAGATGGTGGTTTTAACACTATAGGGTCAGGAATACATGTTTGTGTTCCTGACCCTATAGTAATCCTTTAAGCTTTGATAAATATGTTAAAGGAATGCTTTTTTTCAATGGCACAATATAAGTTCTCCGTTAAGTGGCAGTTCTCCTTTAAGTAACTATATCCCATAAATGGCTTGTCCCCCAGTTCTCCATTGACCCGTGTCTCTGCACCAATATACTGATGATAAATATGTGGCCTTTTACATCTCATCATTATATTCTAGCGATTTGTTTTCACTTGCACTGTTAATTTGGCTACAATATTACAAACTATTTTTGTTTTAGACACAAATATAATTTTTCTTTTTTTAAATGTATTTTTATTTGGGGTGTAACATCATAATATCACACAGTAACAAACATTTCATTGTAGTCACAAGGGAGTAGGTACAGTGACAGATTTTTGAAGGATAAATAATAACCATTCACATAGGTATTCAAACGGTACATCAAGATGTCGTTTACACGTTGCTAATATAAGCTATGCACTCTGTAACTGCTGTGGGAGGTGGTAGGGAGGTTTGAGCTTAGCGCCCGATAGGCGTAGGAAGTAATGCGTGTGTGTTGGGATGTTGTGGAAGAGGGCTTCCAGGTGTGCATGATAAGTGCCGGGGTGGAGCTCTAAACCTCTCTAGGCCCTCAGAGCAGCCAGGTGTTTGTCTGCCAGTGATGCTCTATGCCAGGGGTAGGCAACCTTTTAGCAGCACTGTGCCGATATCGGATTGTGATGTCCCGTAGCGTGCCGGTCCTATTTTTTTTAAAATGAGGTGTGTATGCTGCCGTATCCTGCTTGTGTTATTTTTACTGTAATTGCTTTGTATCGTTGTATTTGTGCGTATATGCAGTGCCGTCTTTAATATTGACTGGACCCTGGGCAAAGCATTTGTTTGGGGCCCCCTGGACCCTGTCCCCCGCAGTGGCGGACCTAAAGTAGAGCGGTGCAAGAATTTTTTTGGGACTCCCTTTTGCACGAGTGATTAAAAGGTAGATCCCCATCTGTCGTGCAACTCCAGTAATGCATTGACAGCTGGGGCTCTACCATTTACCCATGTTTCCAGGTCTTAGCACTAAGCGTTTTTTGTGTGTTTGAATGTAAATAGGTTTTTGTATGGAATATGTTTGTATGTGGTGTTGGCGTGACTGCAAGCATGTATTTGTGTAGTGTTGGTTTTTGAATGCAGGGGTGTATTTACATATAATTTTGGTGTGTAACACAGACATGTGTTTGTACGTAGTGTTGAAATTTGAATGTAGGGGTGTATTTGTGTGTAGTGTTAGTGTGTGAATGCTGATATGTATGCACATATACACGCACACAGAGATATATACACACTGAAACACACATACAGATATACTGACATACTGACACACACACACACACAGATATACTGACACAGATTTACTGACACACACACACAGACATACTAACACACACACACACACACACACAGACATGCTGACACACACACAGATATGCTGACACACACACAGATATACTGACACACAAACATACTGACACATACACAGATATACTGACACACAGATATACTGACACACACACAGACAGACATACTGACACAGACATGCTGACACACACACACACTGACATACTGACACACACAGATATACCGACACACACATAGTGACACACACAGACATACTAACACACACACTGACAGACATACTGACACAGACATACACACATACAGATATACTGACACACACACAAAAATTACACTTTTAAACCCACCCTCCAGTTTCCTACCTTTCCTGCTGGTGGCTGAAGGAGTTGGGGTCTGGCTCTCTCAGCCATCCCCCCACCACTCTGCCTACTCTTCTTTCACGCACGCTCCTCTCTTTGTGGGAGGAAGTGATGCACGGCCGTCACTTCCTCCCAGCCTGTTGCCAACAAGCAAGGGGCCCGCTCGCGCTGTTAAAGCGCCTCAGTGCGCCACCGGGACCCTGCTGACAGAAGCCCACCGTGTGGCCCTTTGTGCACGGGCCACCCGGTGGGCCTCCTTAGTGTGTGGATTACCGGCCGGGGGTTAGAAATAGTTGAGGCCAGCGGGGCTCACGGTGCAGCTGCCCAGTTTGCCCCACGTTAAAGACGGCCCTGCGTATATTAGCTATTATATTGTATATGTTCATGAGTAGTTTATGGTATTGTGTATGACACATATGACACATGTGAGTTGTGTATGGGGGCTGCTTGTGGAATTGTGTGAATGGATATGTCACATTTTGTGTTTGGTAGAATGTGTGGGGGCTGTTTGAGGTATTGCATGTGAGAGACTGCATGTGGGGTTGTGTGCATGTATGTAGATTGTTAGTGGTGTTGCGTTTGTGCAGATTATGTGTATGTTTGTGTGTGGGCTGTCCGTACTATTTGTATGAGGGATTACACAGGAATGCAGGATTCTGCATTTCTGTGTATATCTGGCAGTCTGGGTGGCTTCCCTGGGTTCCAGTGGGGACCAGACCGGCCAGGTACATGTCAAGGACAGGAGCTGCAACAGCAACTGCGAGCTGCTCTACTACAGTGTGGATTCCTATTCACAAGTGCTGTGAGGAAGTGATCTGAGATCACTTCCTCTACGTGCTGCAATGCATAAATTGAGGATTGTCCTTCACCACCTTTTCGGATTAGCAGATATCTGAAGTTTTACTGGGACTCGTGATAGGCCAGAGCCTATTTGTCTCTAGCAGCCTTGAGTGCCGTGCAAAGACACCTCGAGTGCCGTGCATGGCACTAGTGCCGTAGGTTGCCTACCTCTGCTAGTCTATGCTGATACACAAGTTGTGGGGTTAGTTCCACTACCAGTCGTCTCAGGTTGTTAGGGCTTGCCGATGTAGAAATGGCCCTTAGTTTTTTGAGAGGGGGGGGGGCATAGTAGGAGGTGGGAGAGGACAGTAAACTAGGAATGGGGGGGGGGGTTGAGAATCTCTTTGTTGCACATACTTCAGAGGTTAGATTTCGTCACCCGGGTGTTATCACCATCCTACCATTTGGACCAGGTGCGGTCATAGTGCAGTAGGGTACCGCTGATCGTGTGTCACATTTTCTCATATTGTTGAGTAGGGCTCAGGGTGGATTTCCATAAGGCAGCTATGCATTGCTTTGCAGCTAATGTGATGTTGGTGATTAGTGATGCTTCGTGAGCCGTAATACCTTGTGGTAGCATATGGAGCAGGTAATGTTCAGGGGTAGGTGACAGGGTTTTCCCTACTTTGGATTTTATCAGGTCTTGGATTCGTTGCCAGTATTGGCTGAGTGCAGGGCAGTACCAGAATATGTGACTTAAAGTGCCTCCCTGTTGGCTGCATCGCCAGCACTTCGCCTGAGTACCAATATTAAATATTTTACTTACCTTTTTCACAAATATAAATGAACCAACATAAAATATTATCATTTGAGCAATTACATAACAGTTGCAGCTTTTCTTGTAAAGTATTTCGTTTTGCTCCAAGAATAATACATAGAATATGCCTCTACTGCAGGGACTTCATAAATTCCCTGTACATCAGTCCTGTGGCTATACAGGTTTAGCTCTGCTAATGTCAAGCAATGCAGTAACACTTATGCTGGATTGCTTAAAGTAGTACCATGCAGGGGTGTTATTACTTTGACTGCCAAAAAGTACAGTCGCCAGCACATAACAATTGTGATTAATAAATAAATTCTGGTATTGTTTAACACAGATATTGGATATGTCATTATTAGCGGTATAAAACAATCAGGGAACAGGGGTTCTATATAGAGTGCATATAAAAAAAGTTTGATATGAATAATTTGGTGTGATTGTTACATTGTTACTATGGTGGCGTGTTTAAATTATGGATTTATCTTTGCTTTTCTCCAGCCTTGAAAGAGTTATGCTCTATATAATGCATTGTAGTGACTGCCTAAATTAATATCTCGATTGTTCCATAATGATCTTGTTGTTTTGTTCCTTTATTGTGAGAATGAAAGTGAAGATAAGAATTTAATCTGCACTCTGCTTATCGACACACAGATTATGTGAAGCTCTTATGCAAGTATTGTAAGTATTTTGTCGGGAGCAAAACTGCCAAGGGGAGATTAAGGTCAAACCACTCAAAGATCCTCTCTCCACCCCCCAATATATGTAGCAATATCCAAATTACATAGCGCACAAAATGCTAGGCTTGTCATTTCTTGTTAGTGCTGTTAATGGAGAACGAAAAGAAATATAACAGTGACAGAGAATAAATGTATGATTTGTCTTCCACCCACACAAATGGACTTTAATCTTTCACTTAAGTAATGTTCATCTTCTATATCCTGTGTTGTAAATATAATATGTTGGCTTTCATTGTGAAGTGCGACATTGCCCAGAGTGAACTGTCTGTCTGTTTGTTGGGTTCCTACATTGTGTGCCTTATTCATGACTTATATCAAGGGAAAACTGAATGCTGAACCTTTCCAGAAATTTTATTTTAGCTATAATTATACTAGAAATGCACACAAATGGAAATTTTATGAAATGTTTTGCCATTATTCAAGTGGTTTAGTAAAATATATATATATATTTTTTCTTCAAACAAATTGCTTTTAATACAGCCATTTCTTTAAATGGTTTAGATACTTAAAATGTCAGGCTATTGTTGGGATTGGCTTCACAATAGCGTTTATTCATTGAAAAAAGGTATGACTATATAGACACACCGATGTTCAAACAACATGCAGATTTATACAATTGAACAGATATGCCACAATATGATGTTTAAAGGGGATCTGTCATATCTATGAAACTTAATAGTGAATAAAACCGAAAATCCCCTATAATATGTGTTAACCTTTTTCATCTGATGCACCATTTTCTTTTAATTGTATATTAAATATTTAATAAATGACATCATAATCCAATCTAGCCCAGGCACTCGTTTCTCCTCTTCTCTGTATGCTTTCGATATGCCGACTGCGAGATGCTAAGGACAGAGTTTATAATAATAACTGATAATTAGACATTAGGACAAAAACGATTTCTTCCGAATTTTCTGACTTTTTCATATTCGTTTACTAGACCATAAACGAAAATCCTACATATGAATTATATACGAAATGAAAGTGCAAATGCCGAATGTATTACCTTTTCGTTTCAGTTCTTTTAGTTTATTACAAGGAGAAAGGTACCGGTTCACGGTTCCCTCCTTGTAATATGTGAAAATAGAAGCAGCAGGGAGCAGTGCACCCTGCCACTTCCTAACTCCCCCCATGTCCCCCGTCATTCTATGAGGGTCAATATGACCCCCATATTACCATAAGGGAGAATAAAATCTCCAGAATGCCCCTACTCGCTATGCCACAAGTAGGGGCATGTCTATTATACTTTTATATATAAAAAAAAAAAAACTAGCACAACAAGAGGACATAGTCTTAAATTAGAGGGGCAAAGGTTTAAAAATACTATCAGGAAGTATTACTTTACTGAGAGGGTAGTGGGTGCATGGAATAGCCTTCTAGCTCAAGTGGTAGAGGTAACACAGTAAAGGAGTTTAATCATGCGTGGGATAGGCATAAGGCTATCCTAGCTATAAGATAAGGCCAGGGACTATTGAAAGTTTTTAGAAAATTGGGCAGACTAGATGGGCCGAATGGTTCTTATCTGGCGTCACATTCTATGTTTCTATGTTACTAAACAGTGAGCAGCCATGGGCTGCTCACTGTTTAAAAAAACAAAAAAATAGCCCCCCACACTCCCCGGCCTTCACCCATGAGCAGCTGTTGGGGACCCTAATTAATTAAAGGGGGGGGGACCTAATGTCCCCCCTGGTCCTCACCCATGAGCGGCGGGTGGGGACCCTAATTAAATAAATAATGGGGATGGGGTCATGGGTGGGGACCTGGGGGGGAACACTAGGTCCCCCGATTTATATTAATAGCCCCGCTTGCGGGGCAGCACTATGTCCCCCTTATTTCAGCTATTTGGGGTCCCCACGATGGGGGAATGGGGGTACTTGTGCCAGGTCCCCCGTGTAGTAGGGGCATGTCGCAGCCAGTGGTTGCTCGCTGTAATTTAAAACTGGATATAAATCAGTATCTTATATAGAAGTGAGAGAGAGCTATGGTAAGAGTACCTGTAACCAATAGTTACAGCAAAAACAATAAGAATGTTGCAATATGAAAAAGTAGCTACTTAGATCACTAACACAGCCTGATCTATTTAGCTGCGTTTTCAAATTGCAACAATGTTATTGTTTTTTCTATAACTATTGGTTACACGTACTCTTATAGTAGCTCTCACTTCTGTATAAGATACTGATTTATATTCAGTTTTAAATGACAGCGATTATTTAGTATGAATTCATTCGTATGAAAGGAAAATTTCACTGGTGCACATGTCTACTGATAAAGAGCTAAGATGGAGTCACCCACTTTCAGAATAACAAGGTGTGGATTTCATTTTTTATTTTTATTTTCCACACCTCACAAATCCATATTTGTTAAATATGGAGGATAAGTAGCCATCATATTAATAGTCCTTGGTAGTTACAGTTCGCCTTTAAATCTGTAATTTGTATGTTTTGTTCGTCTGATGTTTCCTTCCAATTCTATCTTCTGTCAATAAATGACTTGCAATATACATTTTTGAAGCAGATACACAAGTGTTCATAAACTATGGTAACCTTAAGTAACAATTCTGTCTCCACTAGCACAAACATTTCATTCCTGACAATAATGATAAACGATGCTCGAGATAGTATCATGACATTTTATCACACTCGATAAGGAATGTATCACAGGGATTGCTAAGTCATTTCCTTGTTCATCCTGGAAAGATGTGGCAGGTATTGTCATGGCAAGTGTCACTGATTAGAAGTGACCCTTAATTCATACTGGAGTACTCTAACAGACTGCCAGATTGAGATAAAATCTCCCTTCTATTGGGGATAAATCTATATCACATTTTAAAGTAATTGACTTTCTTATTGCATTATACGCACTGGCATGATGTTCCTTTAAAACACCAAAGTCCTTTTTTGATGAAATACATCTAAATACCTGGCTATGCTCTACTTTAACAGATAAAATGCAAGTTATATTTTACTGTACATGATTGGTGGTGCTTATTTAAGAATTACTTTATATCTGTAATTTTCTGCAGTGCATTTAAAGTGCCCAGTTGTTAGTACTAGACTCTAAGCATCTCTCGAGCCTGCTATATTAATTCAAAGTGGAACCTGTGTCTTATGTAAATGAAAAACACATTGACACATTGACAACAAGTGGTAATCTTTTGTCAAGTGATTCTTGTTTTTTTTTTATTTAAAAAAAAAAAATCTATTTCTTGAAATTTGGCAACTAACATCACAATCAAGTTCAGTCCTAATAGTGACATGGAACAGAGGGCCCTGATGGGAAGGGTGTGCAAACCATAATATAGGACCAGCTTTCTTCACTTTATTAACATGTAGATTTGATTGAATTTCTCGGGTATAGAAAATAAAAGAGGAGGGGAAGGAAGGAAGGTAATAACATCATGTGGTAACAAGTAAACATTGCCAAATATGGCAGCACATCTTAGAGTTGCCAAGCAGCAGGACAGAGTGAATGAAAGTAACCAAATCAGTCCATCTATAGAAGGCACACTTTTGTATTAATTGTGTTTTACACCGAAAAATTGTTACATGTACATTTGGGTGGATAGCATATGGATAAATATTTTACATAATGACTTACCAAACTAATCTCATTACTAATCTTCATTCATGCACTATGTAAAATACACATGTTCCAGGTATCTTGGAATACACTATTAGGGGCATAAATGTTCATAAAATTGCATTCATACCTGCCATTTCAGTCAATAGATCGAACTACAGAATGTATAGATAGGGATAAAAGATAATCCCACAGTCTAGCAATGTTGTGTTGGGCTGTTGGAATAATATATATATTTTTTTTTTTAATTGCTGGTCTTGAGTAAAGTGGGGAATAGGAGTAACATATATATTTTTGCGGCAGAAAGGATAAATTTAAACCTGTCACATGTCATTTAGTCAAATGTATCAGTTTCCAAAATGGTTGAATCGAGGGGCATAACCACCTTATGTGTATTAGAGTCCCAAGATCTCTCTGGCACCTCCAACAAAATGTGGACGCATTAGGGAACATTTTATGTACCTGAGGTCAAGTGTTGTTTTAATATTGTTCCAAAAAAATCTGATGTCAATCATCTGATGTTAAGCAACACTGTAAATCAGATTCCCAAGCATGTGCTAGACGTGTGTGGAAAGAGAATTACAATTTTTACTGAGAGCACCAGAAATGCATATGTGACTACTTGAGCCTCGCCACGTGTTCTTGGAGGGCCTACTGACCAGCCTCTTACCAAAAGACTTTGGGCCCTTTAAAAAACTACGTTAATTAGATAAAATATAGATATAATAAAATTATTTTAAGTGAAAATTCTAAACAAGCAATATCACAATCAATTATTTTAACATCATATAAAAAACTAAAATATACCCCAATTCATGATAAATTGTAAATTCCTTTAAATATAATTAAAACTCTCAAAATCTATATTCATACCAGACAGAGATAAGGTGTCTAACTCAAACATCCACCTAATCTCGGTATTATTAAAACTTTTTATAAAATCACCCCCTCTCCAAAGGGACATAAATAAATTAGCTTAATTAGCTTAATTACTTCCCATTGGCATTCCTAAACCATACCAAAAGTAATTATTATGTAATGTCCACTCTATACATTCCATTAAAAAATAAACTTAACTATTTTTCAATCATTTGTCTTTACACAATAAATGTTCAAGAGCTCTACAATCCTTGTCATGTGGAATTGATGTATAGAGCATGGATGTGGTCACATTGCAGAAGACCAAAAAGTAGTGGTCTTTACACTCTATATTCTCAAGCGGTTTTAACATATCCACTGTATTTATATCTAGTATTAAGGTATCTAGCTATATTACATAAATGGATTTAATCCCTGATTCAATGGGGCAGCCTGAGGGGTTAGTTACATTTTTGTGTACCATTAGAAATATACAAAATGTTAGAATTATTAAGTGCTTTAGGAAATAATGTTCCTTCCCATTAAGAATTACAATTTATTGGTGGCATGTCCTGGCTACTGGCCACAATGGCCACTTTGTGCATACTCTCTGTCCTGAATTGAGTAAAAATCTATATTGAGGCTGATTTTCCGGCCTGAATCTCCCTGAATCCTAGACTGTCATCTCTGCTAACTATGCAGCACCCTTCTTATGACTCCTCTGATTCCCAAAGTTGGTGAGTGCAGCCCAGAATCACAGGGCCACAAATGCATATGGATTCCTGCAGTTTGGTAGTGCGAATGGTAGCGGCCCTGGATGATTCAGAGTTGCGTCCAAATATTACCCAAAGTGAACAGGAACATATGTTGGAGGCGGCCCCGATCATTCGGGCGCTGCGTATGCAGGCATCTCTAGGTGCTTTCATGCACTAGATTAAGGGCAGCCCCTAGGGACTGCAAATTTTACAATCTGAGAGTGGTTCAGTACAGCGAATAGAGGTGGCCACTAACGTTGGGACCTGCAAATACATGATGCAGGAATGAATTCAGAGCATCAAATAGAGGTGACCTTGACATTTGGGAGCCGCAAATGCACACAGCTACAGGAGATATGGGACACAGTTTGGAGTCTGCCCTCGGTTATTCAGGGCAGTACTTGAGAGATATTTTTCCACAAGACCTGATGGAGCAAATGCTCCATTCTCTAAGAGACACATTATATTCATCCCTACTTCGAGAATTGAAGGTGGTTCACAGTGATGTTCGTGGGTTGTGCAAGGATGTGAGGGCCTTTGATTCGCGCATGCAGGCGTTAAAAATGCAGAATTAGAAGAATTTAGGAGATTCAAGAATATTTGCTATTTTGGAGGAAATTTCTTTGAATGCTTTCCCTGGACATGTTTTACAAATTCTAAAATTAGTTTTACCAAATATTCCTATAAACAAATTGACTGTTACATGTAGCCACAGAGTACAAAAACAGGATTCTGTTTGCAAGAAGGTGCCCAGAGATACCCTGCTAAGATTTCATTACTAGCATGTGATGCATCATTTTATGGCTCAGATTAGAAAAGAATTTGATTTGCCTGGCGACTGTAGAGACTTGACATTTTTTTCAGGAATTATCCGCTGCATGATGCAATGCTGGTATGCTGTCATTCGGGCATCAAGGGCTCCTTAGTTTGGGTGGGCTCTGGTGGGGAGTGGCCATTTAGACCACACAGACTTAGACCTAGCCACAACATGGAGAGACAAGATGGCGCTAAACCAGAGACTGTGTGACCACGTGGGTGGGGGTTGGGACTTTTCCCTTTGTAACTCAGGGAGCCGAGTCCCCTATTGTTGACTGTGTGTTTATCCCTTAACCTAATGCATAATGTTTTCCTGTGTATGCAAAGTAGGTGTTCTGTGATGGTGTGTCCTATTTGTTACTAACGGGCTTATGAGATTGGCTGTTTGTTTAGGCCCAGTTTGATTGGTTGCTGTTCCAAACCTTTGTGTGTTTACTAATGAGTTTACTTGTATACCTGGGTGTTTTTAATAAAATGAGTTCCTGTTCTACCTTCAAGCTGTGTGTCTCTGCTGTTCTTGGGGGAGAGGTGTTAGCTGACTGAGTCTTTATGAACGGGCTGACATCTGTGGTTTGGCAGTGGGAAAAAGCTGTTCAGATGAGTGGGCTCAGTTTGGGCACTGGGGACTTGTCACACTGCTGGCCCATGGCAGGATCTGCTTCTTCCAGCAAGGATCCAAACCACAGCAGAAAAGAGAAAGTGTACCCTGGCGAGGAAGACCCGAGTGCAAATGGCTGATGAGGACGCCTGGATACAATGCTGAAAGGAGCAGAAAAGAGGAATCGCAGCAGAGTACAGAGAAGGCTGGCAATCTATGGAGCCAGCCCCTCTAAGGCAGCCGTCTGACTAACTAGGACCGAGGTGGGGAAACAGACCACACGGTATAAGGAGATTCGGATGACGAAAATGCTGGGAACAGATACCTGTGATTGGGAAGCTCCAGTGGGACTTCGAACGCAGAGTTGAAGTTGCCCTCACAACGATAGGAGGGTCAATTTCAGAGGAGAAGTGCCTGGAATGGAAAATCTTGAATAGGCATGGGAAGATGCTCATGAGGAGTGGCACAGGTGCCGAGGCCAAGTCCTTCCCACCCCAAAACAGAGCTTCGGGGACCAGGTTAATTTGTGGAGTTATGGAGGCTAGTGCGAAGAGAAGCGGCTCGAGGAAAGATACCAAGCATTATATTGGTTTATGAACCAACAGCAGGTGAGGTCAGGGACACCCTATTTCCCAGAAAGGGACGATCTCTGCATCAGCGGCCTACTATTGGAGGCTTTTGCAGAAAAGCAAGACTTTGGCAGTCTTGAAGGATATAGGTTTTGGGACATCCTTGCCAAGAGGCAGGAGAGACTGCTACCCTCGAACGTACTAGCCCTAGGTCAAGATCTCTATTGGCTAGTGTACCAGGAGTGGAACCGTGAGGCAGACTATCTAGAACTGTTTGAGCATAACCTCTCACTGCTACAGGAATACATGGAATCAGCTGACGAGGCAGATGGGACCGTGGCCTTTGTACCTGGAGAGCTGGGAGGCTGACCAAACCTGCAATACCCTGGGTTAGAGATTCTAGATGCTGTACCATGTACCTCACAACCAGCTCCAGAAATAGGAGATCTAATAGATTGGTCCTGGTAAGACATCAAGTTGGCAGGTGTGAATGGGACCAAGGTCTCCACACCAGCCCCACGGGGATGCTGGGCAGCCTTCCAAGATCCCCAGCAGCAGAGTCCAGTCCAGGAAGAGGATGCAGGCAGCATCTCTCCCCAATGGCAGTGTGAGAGCCTGGGAGAAGAGGGTGACATTCATCCCCAGCAGCAGCGTAAGTATCAGCGAGAGAATACAAGTGTTATCTCTCTCCAGCGGCAGTGGGAACACAAGGGAGAGGACGTAGTTGACCCTTCTCTCCAACGGCAGATTACTGACTGGGTTCCAGGTGTAGTGGGTGGGATTACGGTCTCCACTGACA
Organism: Pelobates fuscus; assembly: GCF_036172605.1. Lineage (NCBI taxonomy): Eukaryota > Metazoa > Chordata > Amphibia > Anura > Pelobatidae > Pelobates > Pelobates fuscus. The sequence goes on from NC_086318.1 coordinate 145,005,541, forward strand.
CCCTGCCAGCAGAAGAGCTGGCATCAGGGCAGAGCGCAGCTAAAGTGTCAGCAGTGTGCTAATCTCTGCCCTTAGGTCGTGTTGATGCTGGGCAGTCAAGTGGCGATCACTGGGGCTGATAGCCCCCCACCAGCAGAAGAGTTGGCATCAGAAGCTTGGGAGGAGAGGGACTGTACAGAGGAGAGGGACTGTACAGACTCAACATGAGGGACTTTTGTTAAATACAGGTGGATGAGACTGTGGTTACCACCTGTGATCCCCAGGGATGATGGACAGCTGGCACTGAATCACTACACACTAAAGTGGGCACCTGGGGTTGCAGAGTGTTTGGTAATAGGCCCTGGTTCCGAACTCTGCGGGGCCTTAGTTGATTATGGATGGGCAACTGGGGGGAACAAACGGGTCCCACTCTTGCAAAGCACACAGGGCTTAAGGTGGATAAAGGGGTCCTCATGCAGGCTGTGGAAGAAAAAACAGTTAAACTGCTGGAGAGGATGGGAGGAGGGCCTCTTACCCACAGACTATGGGTCGGTCCTCCGGGCAGTCTCTTACACCAACAGACTATGTGGACAGCCCGGACAGCCTCCGGCGAACCCGTTAGCGTCACGCCGGGTCTGCCGGATTTGATTAGAGGGGAGATATGTGACGGAATGCTGGTACCCTATCACTTGGACATCAAGGGCTCCTTTGTTTGGGAGGACTCTGGTGGTGAGCGGCCATTAAGACCTAGCCACAACCTGGAGAGTCAAGATGGCATAGAACAAGAGACTGTGTGACCACGTGGGTGGGGGTTGGGACTTTCCCCTTTGTGACTCAGGTTGCTGAGTCACTTATTGTTGACTGTGTGTTAATCCCTTTACCTAATGCATAATGTTTTCCTGTGTATGCAAAGTAGGTGTTCTGTGATGGTGCGTCCTATTGGATATTAATGGGCTTAATGTGATTGGCTGTTTGTTTAGGCCCAGTGTGATGGGTTGCTGTTCCAAACCTTTGTGTGTTTACTAATGAGTTTACTTGTATACAAATACCTTGGTGTGTCTAATAAAAATGAGTTCCTGTTCTACCCTCAAGCTGTGTGTGTCTGCTGTTCTTGGGGGAAATGTGTTAGCTGACTAAGTCAACGTGAACGGACTGACATCTGTGGTTTGGCGGTGGAAAGAAGCTGTTTGGACGGGTATGCTCATTTGGGTCACAGGGTACCCGTCACACTGCATTTCTTGATTAACACACAGAATACATTTCACACCTAACTATAGTCTATAGAGCTTCTGCCCCTCCCCCCCGCGCCTTTGTTGACCCACAGCTGCATATACAGACACACACACTGCTCTATGTAGAATACAGACACACAACACATCGACATTTAGACACATGGAAAACAGTCACAAAAATGGCGACGCAAGCTTGTGTCATGCGCCAAACAAATCAGGTCATCCATCACATATCTCCCACCATAGAAATAGATAGACCTGTGGCCAGACCCACGAAGGGCCTGCAGCAAGTCTGTTGGACCCCCCTGAGTTCACAGTCCATGTTCTTGAGGGTCCATTGTGACTGTAAAAGTGGGTAGGCACATGTGGGTATGGCACTCAGTGACAGAGTTCCATCACACTCTGCTACGTTGTTATATAGGAGGAAATTCTCTTCAGTTACTGAAATACTTCAGGCCCATACGTGCGCTATCGGTGCGGGCTCCTGACTAAGCTCCTCCTGAGGCATGGGGGTAAACATGTCATCTTGAATACTTTGGAAGAGGGCCAGAAATATATTAAGAGATGTACTGCTACAGCTCCTGTGAAATTAAAGCCTTCTTGAATGCGTAGACAGAAAACTTTTCTTGACCCTATAATATTTTTTTAACATTTTTTTATATTTCACAGCTGATGCCATTATTTTTGTTGGTTTCACAATGTACTAAACTCTTTTTCTCAGCATGTATATGCATGTTTTTAGGTAATACTTTGATTGTAGATTATGTATTTGACTATAGACATGTATTATGTATAGACTATAGATGTCCCAAAAATCTGATGACTTAAAACAGTGTTAACATTTAGTTTATCCAGTCATGTCAGACAGCTCTTTGTGAAAATGATTACATAATTCAGTTTGTGTCATCCCATCTATGATGGTGGAAGTTGTTTGCATTAGGTCCTAAGAAAATAAGTATCACTTGGATTATGTGAATCAAAGGGTCTTAGGATGTGAGCAACATCAAGAGCTGTTGGGTGAGATCACATCTTGTTAGGCAGGTAACTATTCTTTTGATAAATGAAAATCTGTGTCTTCACAGCTAAAAAGCCATGCTTATATAGGAAGTAAGGTGAATGGGTGGAAGATTCCCACACATAATTTTGTATCGGGGATAAGAATGTTTTTTTCACGATATATGTAATGGACTCCAAACACACAGATCTTGTCTACAAATGACAAAGAGCTGTGAATTGGTACGCTTAGGTTTTTTGAAACGGTATTTAGGTGACAGCTGCTACACACTCTAGTGAGAATCTCTCATACCCACTATACAATATATATACAGGAATACAAACAAACAAGGCGCAAGAGTGTATGAGAACGGGCAACAGTTTAGATCCGAAATGCCAGCAAGTTCCCTCTGCACGAGAGACATAGTAACCCCAGAGGATTGTTTCAACCTTGTTAGGCATCATCAGTGAGGCATAGCTGATATCTCTCTAGGCACCGTGAGCGGGGTCCACATCTGGATTACCCTTTAAACTTATGGAGAGCAAAAAAACAAGACGCAAGAGTGTACTGAGAACGGACAGCAGCTGAAATAGCCTGCCCTTCAGTGGGTCCCCGCTCAGATCTCAAGCTGGTTTTAGCTCATCTTGTGCCATTACAGAGAGAACATATCTGAAGCATGTCAGACTGGTCCCACCTGTACAGGTAGTCCACTAATAATACTTTACAAGGTTGAAACAAACCTCTGTGGTTGCCGTATCTCTCGTGCAGAGGGAACTTGCAGTCATTTCGGAGCTTAAGGGGGTAGAAATACAAAAGAAAATGCAAAAAGCATTCTCAGTGTCTTAGATCATTTATTTTCTATCTATCCAGCTCCTTAATTCTTTATTTGATTTCAACACAGATGTGCCCTGGGGACTGATTCTGTGAATCTGTCCAGTAAAGCATATAGTGGAACACTTGGTGTTTCCTGGCTGTCTAGAACTGCAGTAAATTCAAACTTCTTTGCAGGTAAGACTCACTGAATCAGAGTGGCAATTATCTATTGTTATTACTTATAAGCTGCCACAGTCCAGCGTTCATTCTTGTAGTGGACAGTTACATTTCCAACTATTACATAGGAGCTTGTTATATATTTCACAGGCTGAGTGCATTTTTCTTGCATCTGAAATGCTGAGTTTCTATAACAGGTGCTTTCTGTCACTTATTCTTCAGACACCCATCTGAGTGCTTATATATGAAATTAAAGATTTATGGAGGCAACATAATATTATTATTATTTATAAAGCACCACCAAATTCAGCAGCACTGTACAATAGTTGAATGCACAGGAGCATAGGGTATTGAAGGCCATGCTCAAACAAGCTTATATTCTAGAGGCAGTTGGGTAAAGTGACACAAGAGGTAAGAATGGGATGTACTTCATCTGCAAGAAAAAAAAGTAGGTTACTGGAATAGTGTGAAGGTTTAGTTTATTGAATGACAGAGTTGCAGGAGAGGAAGCAAGGTGGGTTACCAAGCTGTGGGGAGGGAACGCTATAAACAGTTTAATTGATATGCTTTCCTTAAGAAGTGGGTTTTTAATGATATTTTGAAGGAACTGACACTGGGTAGGAGTCTACCAAAGCAAGGAAGGGAGTTACACGGGGATGGTGCAGCCCTAGAGAAGTCTTGGGGGCAGGGTTCATAGGTTTGAGTAGGAACAGAGAATAGACGCAGGTCTTTGGCAGAGTGTAGGAGCCTGGATGGAACACTTCTGCATCAGCGAGGATAGGTAGGAGCGATAAGTTGTGCAGCGATTTGTAAGCAAGCACCAGAATTTTAAATTGAGCCCTACATCTTACTGGAAGACAGTGTAAGGACTGACAGAGGGGGGAGGCATGAAAGGTGCATCTCATTCATTATAGATTGTAACGGGATCAGCTGGGAACGCGTAAGACCACCGAGAAGTGGATTGCAGTAGTCAAGGCAAGAGATGATAGCAGTATGGACCAACAGCATATAAGTGCAATTAGACATGACTTGCTTTGAACTGAATAGTAGACTTGTGCGTGAATGTCTTTTAGCTTAGTCGAATGCCCATAAATCTATGGACAAATTAAAGTTGTTAGTTGTTTCTGATAAATCAATTTGATTGTGTATAGATTAACAGGCATCTGCTTCGTTTGATGCAGGTGAAAGGAATTTGTGGTAAGGTATATAATTAGCACTCAATTCACTTTGGAAAGTGCTATCAAGTGTACCTGACTCAGTACACAGTGCTTTCACAGCCATGTGTTTTAAAGCTGTTTAGGCATTATTTGAGACTATTTATTCCAAAATATGAAAAAAGTATTGGCCTTCCTTCTTCTGCTGGACTACATTTCCCAGTGCCTGGCATTAATTTAGGGGGGTTGCAATCCAGCAACATCTGGAAGACAAATATGGACAAGTAAATGAAATACCAGACTGTGCAAACTCACATTCACAGATCTGATTAGGAAGGGGAAGAAAGGGCTGGAAATCATGACAAGCCCATTAATTTAATGAGAATATTAATATTACCGAGCTTCTACTTGTTTTTCGTAAACACGTTGCAGTGCTGTGATTGAGGTCAACGAACTCTTGTTCAAAATACAATAAACAATATAATTGTGTAGAATCTCTTTCCTTGCAGTTTTTTTTTACTTGATACATTTTACTTAATCATCTCTGTAATCAGAGCCTTCCTTGTATTGTATTATTTTATACACTGTTAACTAGTAGCAATGTAATGTCTGCAGTATTCAGAGAAGACCAAGTCTGAATTTCTGCATTGTTGTAATGCACCGGAGAGTACCAGTGTTTAAGTGAAGACAATTACACAGTGTTAAAGTCACTTAAAGATTGCTTCATGAGAAAATGTACTTACTGGAAAATCTCTAAAATAGGTGGTTGGGAAGGATGCCAGACATATTGCTCCCTAAGCAGGGAATATCTCCTTAACAACCATGCTTTAAACAGGGAGAAAATACGAGAATGGTTCTCTCTGGTAATTTCAACTGCTCAATTTACATAAATTTGGAGGAGATCCTAAAATTCAGGCAGAATGTAGATGTGCTCCTACTCAGTTATCTGAGACATGTTACAGCAATTGGACAGAGGAAATAAATTAATTTCTGCAGTGTTAATGTATTGTAAAAGGACACGATACTAAACAGAGTTGATTCTGTCATCTCAGGATCGTCTAAAAATGAAACATTTTTTTAGAATGTATTTTTAAGGTTTGGGTATATTAAGAATGTAAGTTAATAGAAGCGTAATGCCTACTTTATGTTACATAAATGAAAACATATTTTTATTATTAATGAAGATATATTTTTTCTAACGGATGTAATTCTATTAATTAGTCATTTAATGTATCACAGTTTCTGCTCCAAATTGCAAATCCTATTATTTGTTTGCTCTTATTTTTGCTTAAAGGCTCCCTGTCTTGTTTTTTTGTTTCTTTTTATTACTGTTATTTTTGTAGTACAGTTCTTTATCAATACTGGTATTATAATATTTTTTTTCAGCTTACCAAATTCAATGGATCTTGTTTTGAGTAGGCTACTTTTTCTTATGACTTTTCCTTCTAAATGCTCAATAAGGCTCAATAAAAAGGTAAATGACTTATAATGCTTTGGACTTCCTCCTTTGGCACAGCTTGACATAACCTCAGCTGTCAGTCAACTTATACAGCAGGGGAAGCCAGTTGCCATTCTGATACAATACTGCAACAAGGAAGAGATACCCATAAAATCAATATAAACAATAGTTACTAAGTACAGTGGGACCTCGGTTTACAAATTTAATGCATTTTCCGGGACGTTTCTTATTGCAAAAAAATTTGTAAACTGAAACGTGGTTTCCCATAGGAATGCATTGAAAACTAATTAATCCGTTCTGGAAGTCAGAAAAAAGTCAAAATGAACTGGCATGGAAACCAACCCACAATGCAGAACACACAAAAAAAAAGGCATGCAAATGACAAAGCTCAGCTCCCTACTTTTCCACAACTTGAGAAATGCACCAAAGAGTCCCAAAACAACTGCAAACGATTTCCAGAATGGCTCCAAAACTTGATGCAAAAGCCACTCCAACACCTCCACACTCGACACCACGCACTACCCTCAGGCTCCATCATGTAGGGGGCGGTGCTATAAACATCCCAGGTGCAATGCAAAATAAAATTGTAAACCGAGGCATTATTTTCAATGGATTTTCATTTGTAAACCGAAAATTATGTTAACCGAAGCACTTGTAAACCGAGGTCCCACTCTATATAGAACAGTAACTTCATACCAATAAATATTAAAAAAAATATAACAACATAAAGCCATATTTTTATAACTATTAGGACTATGCTAAAAACAAACAAACACATTTTTAAAAATCATGATAGGGCATTTTAATCTAAAAAAAAATTACATTTACTTGACAAACTTTCAGCAGTCATAGAGAAATTTGTTAATTTATTTGTTTTTTCACAATGTTTAAGTGATCTAATTATTAAGTAGAAAGTTTATTTTAGACTGCAGGATATGTTGTCAAACTTATACTACATAAACACGCACATTCATAGGTATATGTTTATGATTATAGATATATGTTTACATCCATTTTCAAAGTTATCGGAGTCTAAAAAACCCCAAAATAAAACCCCAAAAAACAGACTATAACACTGGAATAAAGAGAGATCAATGCATTTGTGCAGATGTAGAACACTTTAGCGTAAGAAACCTAAGCACAAATCTCATCCAAATGCTCATAATATATTCCAATCACATACAGGTTGTTCATGTTGATACTGGAATTGAAAATATGTTGCTAACGTTCCAAAGACCATTCGCTTTTTTAATTTGTAAGCCCTAAAGAACTGGAAATTCGAAATATGTATCTAGGAGTAAAAATTGCTTTAGAAGATTCACAGCAGGAAAGATTGGTGTTGGCTGATTGAGCTCACTGCTAAAAAGTCTTGATGATAGAACGTTTGTCCTCCTACTGTGGGCCAATAGCAAACATAAACTAAGGCATCAATTGACAATAAAGCTTCCAGCCCATTGCACTGAGATTTAGCGAAGTGTGTTTTGAGCCTGCAAGTGTCCTCGCAGTGTGAAACCAGGAGTTTTATAATGCGTGGGGCGTAAACGGATGTGTCATTAACTCAAATGTGAGTAATGTAAGCTTGCAATTTAATGTGCTTTGCAGTTCATGCAGCTGAGCATCACATTTTTTAACATATCATTTAGCTTCCAGATGTCAGAAAGATGTGAGGGCAAAGTGTAATAAGCAGAAGGGGTTTGTACAAAAGAAAACCTATTTCAGGCAGACTGCATATTTGCTGAACATAAACTGGTACATGATTAATAACATACAGTTTTAGCATCCAGGGGATGTGTCCTTATATCCCTCCTTGACAGATGCCCTTAGTGGCACCACAGTGGTGCTGTAGTGACTATAATCTTAGTAATTTTTTTTTTTTAAATTCACGTTTATTAGCATAACAATATTTCCCAAGGCAAGGCAAGCATAATAATGAGAGCTCCGGTAACATTTCAATATTTACAGGGGTCCCCTGATTGTGAATCAGTACATTCACAGTATCTCTATGGAAACCTATGCTTGTGCAGCGGAATAGAGGTTTTGTGAGGGTCAAAAGATAAAAGGAAAGAAGATGGAGTATTTAGTGGAGCAGCTCACAGCAGGGCTAGGTAGGAGAGAAGTAAAGGGGAGGAGGGAAGAAGGAACAAAAACACAACACACACTCATACAAAGATGTTGCCCCATCACACCCCTGCCCCCCGAGACATGCATTAAGCTGTTCCCCAGAAGTTTCACACATCCCAAGGTTTCTGTCAGGGCTGCAACATTGTCGTCTTGGATTCCCCTATTCCCTCACTCGAAATCCCACTATGTACAAGCCCCTGTGTGTCCTCTGGCACTCCAACTCCATATTGAGGCAGGCTCATTGCCCCCTAACAAGTCATAGTTTAAACTCTCTGGGTGTCTGTAGTATCCAATGACAGCCATTGCAGCAAAAATACCCAAGTATCATGATATTTTTGAACTCTGCCCTCCGAAAGAATCAGCTCTTAAATTTTCTGGATTTCTTCCACCCCCTCCATCCATTTCCTTACCGTTGGGTAGTTTTTGACCTAAAGTGGCATGAAACTAGACTGCTGTAAATAATCTTAGCAATTCTTGATTATTGTCAATGTCCAAAATGAGTATATTGCTAAGATCAGCTGACTTGGCTCAAGTTTTGTCCCATGTTCTGGATGGGACAGATACAAATATACCATATTTCTTAGGACAAAAAGCAATTTTGTTGCATATTCTTTTATTGGGAGTTCATGTTTATTACTCCAAGAGACAATAATTTACTAAGAAACTGAGAGAATATTGACCTACTGTCTAACTCTCATTATATTGCTATATATTATTTATTTTTAACTGTTTTGCCAAGAGGAACGTATTGGGATCAGGAAAATGTGTACATTGATATATCCAGTAAAAATAGAAATCCAGCGCACTCCCTTATCTACTAAACAGCTACTTTGATGCTGACAGATTTGACTAGTTTTATTAAAAACACCTGATCTTACTCTCACTTCCAACTGTCTACTAAATGAGCTACTCACTTGGGGAAATCCTTCCATCTCGAGTTCTCATCTCAGGACCCTATTTAAGCCTTGTACTGCAGAGAACTCGAGATGGAAGGATTTCCCCAAGTGAGTAGCTCATTTAGTAGACAGTTTGCAGTGAGAGTAGGACCTGCCAACGATGGGGTACATTGACGTTTGTGGCAGGCTTATGCAATGTATGATCATATAGTGTAACTAAACCCCCATTATTTTTTGCCTAGATTAGGTGTTTTTAATAAAACTAGTCAAATCTGTCAGCATCAAAGTAGCTGTTTAGTAGATAAGGGAGTGCACTGGATTTCTATTTTTACTGTACTTATTGGCCCCCAGCAGCACCCCATTTAAGCATGTTTAGGTGAGTGCAGCCAGCCCCTTGTGTTTCCATTGATATATCCAGTACACGACACTTAAACAGTAACTGTAATTATAGCTGTTTATTTTATTGAATATACAATGATGTAGATATTCTAAGGCAAGTGGCAGATATTATACTTGCAGAAAAGATATTCTACATTTATGTAGATTGCAAGATTAAGCAGACTGCTCAAGCAGTGAAATGCTTTCCTAAAAATTAGTTAAAAACTAGACTTGGAGATTAGTTTCATTTCTTTCTGCAATTCGTCTAAATTTCGACCAATTGGGACTTTGTCTGAAATTTCGATTTACAGGCTACTTCACACCATAATCACTGAACAAAAGCCTTGTGAAATCAGGGTTAGATTAAGAGCCCATTAGGCCTGGTCCTGACATTTATGATGGGCCTGATAACAGAATCTTATCAACCGAAAAAACAGGACACAATTATAAGAATATACATACCCAATGCTAATCTATCGTGTCTATCTCCCAACCAAATCCATTTCCCCCAACACTGGCGTCCCGTGAGTGAGGAAAGAGGTGGTGTGTCAGTGATGTCAATCATAGAAAGAAAGAAAGGATAGGGGGCACTCCCGAGACCTGAATTTTGCATGAAAGGTGCTGCCGCTGTGACCAAAATTTCATGAATGAAAAAATAAATAGTGCAGCGCACTCAGACTACAAAACAATACAAAAAACAAAGATGGCTACTAAAATGCCTCACTAAGTATAAATATGGGGATTTGGTTCCACCATATGGCCATATGTTGTTAAGCCCACCACTACTTTCAAAGTACCCCATTATTGGTGGGTCCTACACTACAATGTGGGAGACAAATAAATAGTAATAGTGTTATAAATTTATAAAAAGATGTAGGGTGTCCCACAATAGCAAAATTCTGGTCCAGAATACATAAGCTTGTACAAACACTCCTGGATGTCAGGATTACATTCTCCCCCCAACATTATATCCTCACAATCCCACCAAATGGTCTACCCAGGTTCAAAACCTTCCTCTTTAAACACTTAACTATGGCAGCGACTCAACTAATTCCCAAATATTGGAGACAACCACAAACACCCACAATAAGAGAATGGATTCAAAGAGTCGAGGGAATCAAACAGATGGAAGAAATAACTTACGCTAAATCCAAAAATTACGTTAAGTACACACAAATTTGGGAACCATGGAACAATTTCTTGCAGACCAATCGACTGAGCTAAGTCCAATCGATGGAGCTAAGCCATGACATGAGACAACTCCACCATAGTAAACATTGATCTAAGATAGCGAGAAGGGAGACACCTCCCCCCTCTCCCTTCTCCTCCCCTCTCCCTCCTCCCCTTTCCTCCCCCCTTCCCTTTCCCTCCCTCTCCCTCAGAGAACCCCAACAGAAACTTAAAACGACGCACTATAGGGACTTGATACGACCATACGCCTATCCGAGTAACTAATCCTTATCACGACCGCAATAGGTAACCTTTAGAATGTGTATAAGATATATTAAATGAACCCACAGTTACCATTACTAAACTTCACATACGGACATTATTTAAACCACACTCATTATCATTGTACGAAATAAAGTTACCCTGTATTGTTCAAGTCTAATATTAATACCGATATTCAATGTTTGTTTTACTCGGTGTTGTATTATTACCCGTTGATATATTGTATATTGTATATTGTATACTTACACTTCTGTTTCACCATTCTACCACAATGTATTGCTTCATACTTATCTAGAAAAAAAAAAAAAAAAAAAGATGTAGGGACCATGTTTGGGCCATAATGTTTATTATTTAAAAAGTACCCAGTTGAGTACAATTGTTGAGGTTCTATGATGATAATGCTAATATTTTTTAGTAAGGGTATCTATGATCTAACATACACTTTTTTTGCACATATAGATAGTTTAAGCTGTCATTAATGGTTTTCCACTTTTTTTCTAGTGTTTAAAGATATTCATTTAAATTAGAGTATTATCTAATACTGGCTTGATTCACTATGGGAATAGTTAGGTTTTCATAATTTAAACACTTTTTCATTAATTATGTTTTCTTTTAATCAGCACAGTTTTTCATTATGTTTCCATTTATAGCCCATTTGATACAAGTATCCCCTTGCGGCTTGCTGGTATATTTTATAAAATAGAATGAATTTAGCAGGATTGCTCATTCCACACTAAATGCATACCAATATATGTGCTTTGTGAAAGGCTTTGTCATACTTTCTTTTTAAATTTGGCTTTCCTAATGCCCCTTGTATCTTAAAGTGAAGGTGTCATGGCAGATATAGGTTTGCATTTTTCTAACTGTTATACAATTATGTGTTTCTTCCCATAATACTATTGAAAGCTCATGTTTTAATTTATTTCCCTTATTATTGTCTCCTGGTAAAAGCAAGAATGTTTCCCATAACAAGTTAAACGTCCCTGACACTTTATGTTGGATTTGTGTAAATACAATGTATCTGCTCGATTTCTCCATTCTCAGATTGCCTGTCGAAAGCTGCTGTAATAAATCTATTTTTCTCCTTTCTCTGTGCTGTTGCTGCTGCTCTCACGCAGAGCATGCATCTCTGTCCTACTTCCCCTTGAAGACATTGCTTTCCCCTAGGTTGAATTGAAGCAGGATAGAAAGCCAAGTAAGGGTTTCCCTGAAAACAGATATGCAGAGCACATATTTCTGATCTCTGTGCTGATCTACACAGCTTTGGCACAGACTGAACTGACTGAGAATAAGGGAAATGTCTGGTTTTTAACCTATGATTTTAGAGAAATCTAAACATTTGCTAGCAATTCTGCTAGCACTATGCATACATGAAAATTGATTAATTCAAGATTAAGTTGTATTTGTCATCACAGGGACCCTGAAATGAGTATACTCCCCATTGCCACTTGCCTTTATTTTTCTTTATTATCTTTTCTTACGTTTGCCGGATCTCAATATCTGGGAACAGTCAGTCTGCAGTTTGCTCATCTGAGGGATTGATTTTACTGATGGCTTGTGAGAAAATTTGATTGGCAACAGAAACAGAATCTTACCTCGTGACTGCTGATCAACATGATCATATTATCAATTTGATTTAAAAAGGAGCCAAGAAAATATGTGATAATAAATGGCTTCATATGATCATTATCCTTCAATAAAATATATATTTTTTGCATGATCAGTCATGTTTTCAAAATGCCAATTTTCACAATTTCTGCCAGGGTATTCAAACTTCTGAGCTCAACTGTAGATACAGTTTATTCATGTTTGCCTCTCTAATATGCATAATACTCATTATTGGCCACCTTTTACACACAGTCTAGCCTTATGATGTTTTTGTATTGTGGATTTTTAGTACATGACTACCACATTGAGGATCTCCAGGATTCTCCTTTCTTTGTGTGCTGGTATCACAGGTTAAAGAGACCAGGAAGTAGTAATAATAATAATATAATAATAACTAGTATTTACCGTATTTATCGGCGTATAACACGCCCCGGCGTATAACACGCACCTCATTTTCATAAGGAAATTCCAGGAAATTTCCACCCCTCCCATACCCATCATCCCATAGTGTTCCCCCCCCTTTCCATAGTATTCTACCCCCTCCCATAGTATCCCCCCCTCCCATGGTATTCTCCCCCCCCATAGTCTTCCCCCCTCATCCCATAGTGTCCCCCCCTCATCCCATAGTGTTCCCCCCCTTCCATAGTATTCTTCCCCTCCCCCCATAGTATTCTCCACCCCCCTCCCATAGTATTCTCCACCCCCCCTCCCATAGTATTCTCCACCCCCTCCCATAGTGTCCCCCCCTTTCCATAGTATTCTTCCCCCCTCCCATAGTATTCTCCACCCCCCCATAGTGTGTCCCCCCCTCCCATAGTGTCCCCTTTCCCTCTTGTCCCATATTTACTTACCTGTCTTGAAGCGTGGGCCGGCTTCACAGCGCGCACCGCGGTACTGGAACTTAAATTTCAGGTTCCAGTTTCCGGCGGGACTGAAAGGAAGTGTGCACACTACAGTGTGCACACTTCCTTTCAGTCTCGCCGGAAACCGGAACCTGAAATTTAAGTTCCAGTACCGGCGGGACTGAAAGGAAGTGTGCACACAATAGTGTGCACACTTCCTTTCAGTCCCGCCGGAAACTGGAACCTGAAATTTAAGTTCCAGTACCGCGGTGCGCGCTGTGAAGCCGGCCCACGCTTCAACACAGGTAAGTAAATATGGGATATCGGCGTATAACACGCATCCATGATTTCCCCCCTATTTTCAGGGAGAAAAAATGCGTGTTATACGCCGATAAATACGGTATATAGCGCCTTTCTCCCAGTGGGACTCGAAGCAAAAGCACTCACTCTCACAATTAACCAAATCAGCAACTGAATAGTAATAGATTTTATTATTACCAATTTGATGGCATTCATTTTATCAAACTTGGAAGGATGAAGGGCTGAGTTGACCCTACTGGGATTTGATCCTGTGACCTTGCATTCTTAAACAGGCTTTAGCAGTTAAGGAATTTACAAACTGAGCTACCTCACCAGCCTAGTACAAGTGCTCATCATATTAAATCCTGCACTTTATTTCACTTGTTATCCAGTTCAATTTCTAGCATGGTTATTCACATAGGCGTGCGCAGCCCATTGCATTAGGGTGTGCACCCTAAAGTACAAGCACACGCGGCGTATATATATATATATATATATATATATATATATATATAAATATATATATGTATGTATATATAGATATATATATATATAGATATATATACACACACACACAAAGCTGTGTGTGTGCTGTGTGAGGGTGCTGTTAGTGTGATGTGTGTGTGAGGGTGCTGTGAATGTACTGTGTGTCAGGGTGCTGTTTGTGTGTGTTTGCACTTGTGAGGGTGCTGTAAATGTACTGTGTGTGAGGGTGCTGTTTGTGTGTGAGGGTACTGGTAGTGTGCTGTGTGTGTGTTTGTTAGGGTCCTGTTTGTGTTTGTGAGGGTGCTGTTTGTGTAATGAGTGAGAGTGCTGTGTGTTTGTGAGGGTGCTCTGTGTGTTGGTGCTGTGTATGTGTGTTGGTGCTGTGTATGTGTGTGGGTGATGTGTATGTATGTGGGTGCTGTATGTGTGTGGGTGCTGTATGTGTGTACGTGCTGTATGTGTGTAGGTGCTGTATGTGTGTAGGTGCTGTATGTGTGTAGGTGCTGTGTATGTGTGTGGGTGCTGTATGTGTATAGGTGCTGTGTATGTGTATAGGTGCTGTGTATGTGTATAGGTGCTGTGTATGTGTGTGGTTGCTGTATGTGTGTGGTTGCTGTATGTGTGTGGGTGCTGTATGTGTGTGGGTGCTGTATGTGTGTGGGTGCTGTGTATGTCTGTGGGTGCTGTGTATGTCTGTGGGTGCAGTGTATGTCTGTGGGTGCTGTGTATGTGTGTGTGTGTGTGTGTGCTGTGTATGTCTATGGGTGCTGTATGTGTGTGTGGGTGTTGTATGTGTGTTGGTGCTGTGTATGTGTGTGTGTGGGTGATTGTGTGGGGTGGAGGTGGGGGTACATTACTTAATATCCCCCCTCCCTTCTTACTTTATGTGGGGAGGGGGGATCTTTCCTTGCTGCTTTCCCTGGTGGTCCAGTGGAGGTGGGGGCAGATCAGTTATCCCCCCTCCCTTCTTATCTTATGCCTGGGAGGGGGATCCTGCGGCTGCCATCCATCCCTGGTGGTCCAGTGGAGAGTGAACTCTAGCTCCGCAGGGCTAGAGTTCACTCACGCGAGATCTGAGCGTTGCCGCGGCAACGCTCAGATCTCGCGAGAGGAACCCGGCGGAGCTGCTGGCAAGATCTCCCCGGGTCCTCTCCTGCCTCCCTCACTGCCTGTGAGCCGGTGAGGGGAGGCTGAGAGCAGAGCCGGCGCTCGGATAGCGCCGGCTCTGCATGGACCGACAGGGGAGATCCTGAGATCTCCCCTGCCGGTCTCAATACATAGGCGTGCCGCGGGGATTAGGGTGTGCCCAGGCACACCCGGCACACCCCGTGCGCACGCCTATGGTTATTCACTAAAGAGAAAATCCATAGTGAATGCAAATCAAAATTTTAATTTAAGGCCTGATTAACAGAACTGGAAGCTGACTACAAAATAAAACAGAGAAAAAAGCCAATAGTACAGTACAATGACATACTGAACTATTTACTTTATTCTCTGTTTTATTTTGTATATCCATATGGATTCCAAGAAACTGTGGATCTGGTAGCCCTATAAATAAAAAGACTCCTCTACTAGATTTGGTTGTTACCCTTGCAAGTTTGCTCATTGACTTTGGACTTTTATATTTGTCACTTGTTTCTTGTTTTTATATACCTATTTTGTATATTCTATATTGGCACAACCTTTTCCCACTTTTGCTGCATCATTAGACACAATGCTATGCTCAGGGCACTAGGGCCATGCATAGAGTGCTAAAAGATTGTTCCCGGCATGTTTTGTATATATAAATAGAATCAAATTGTTACGATACACCCCGGTATAAGAGGGGTTAATACAGCTTAGGACGAACCAAACAGCCGAACGAGTAAATCATACGAATCCAATACCCCCAAGTACAAGACCAAGCTCCGTATTGAGGGTTAAGTAGAGATCTGGTTTATTGAGGGCTACCTGCCCAGTATTTATGCAGGTCTCCCACCTGGTGGACACTCCCCTAGGGGACCAGATGGAAGACTGGGACAATATGGATACAGTAGCCAATCACAGTGGCCCAAGCATAAACACTCCCCTTTGGTGTAGATAGACCCTCCTCTCTATCCTGGAGATAATTGGGAAGTAATCCAATTATCTCCATGGATAGAGGCTAAACTCCATTTTGTACCTGAACATAAAAATACAATAAAATCAATAACTTTAAATTCCACGAACAGAATCCCCACATTCAACATATCCCCAGATAGCTGGGATCTGAGCGCACATTATTACTGAATGCCGCTCAGATCCTATGCATACAGTTCAATCACCATGGAGCCAAAGTATTTCACATTGTTTTAAGGTATACGAACGGGCTCCATGGGATGGCTATCTGGGGTGCATCTATTCGTGCCGGAAAGTACCGAACGGACCGACGTTCGTGTGCTGGATGGCAGAGAAGGGAGGTCGGCAGCTTCAGCGGTGTTTGTGCAAAATAGTGTCCGATTTCAGTTCCATAGTTTGGGCGCCGAACACCGCTGGCCGTTCGGGACTTTAAAATGGCCGCCACGTGGGAGTTACAAGAACAGCGACCTCCCAATGTTCACCAATTAAGCTGCGTTTAACCTCAGCTTCTGGGGGGTCAATTGATGGCACACTCCAGCTCCCAGGTGGTCGATTGTTGGGTAGTTTATTCGGTAGTTTGTGAAATATGTGAACGGTGGGTACGGACAGGCAATTAACCGAAAGATAGATGAAGGCAACGGAATAGAAGCACAGTTCCAAGACAGAGGGGTCTGTCACACAAATATATAGTTTATCACATTATGACATGTTATTGCAAACAGTAAGTATCTCAAACACTGTAGACAAGAAGTAGTTTTGCACTAGGACCATGCAGACAGTGATCCCTGCATGGGCTTTCCTTGGTGGGATAGCCTGCATGATTGGCATTCATCCTGTGGTGTATTCACGCAGGCTGATCAGCAAGTTCTTAGGGTGAATCCGGCCTTTCAGGATAAGTCTTCCCACTTTGGGCAGCACCAGTGACACAATATGTGGCACTGGCCTGCCCCATTTTATTCCACCCATTAGCATCCTGCTTCACAGGAAACTCCTTTAAGAAAATACTCATTATTTTTTTTCTATGCTCTTACATGTTCTGCTCATGGGCGTAGGAACCCAAACAAATCTGGGGGGTTAGCATTTTTACTCGCCGGGTATATTCTTATTCCGTAAACTAGGAGTTGTTTATCCCATTGTACAGCGCTACGGAATTTGCAGTCGCTATATAAATGATTAAATAATAACATTAAAGGGTCACTACAAGGAAGGGGTTTTACTTACCCGGATACAGCGGCGGGATCCTCCTGATTAGAACCACCCCTACCCTTCCCATGAATATTAGAACCACCCCTACCCCTTCCATGCACAAAAGAACCCCACCTACCCCTTCCACGCATTTTAACCCCCTACCCCTTCCATGCATATTAGTACCCCCCTAACCACTTCCATGCATATTAGTACCCCCCTAACCTCTTCCATGCATATTAGTACCCCCTAACCCTTTCCATGCATATTAGAACCCTCTTCCATTCATATTAGTACTCCCCTAACCCCTTCCAATAATTTTTCTACCTCCCCCCTCCTCCGATCCATATTAGTAGCCCCCCTAAACCCTTCCAATTATTTTTCTACCTACCCCTCTCCCCCTATCCTTATTAGTAGCCCCCCTAACCCTTTCCAATTATTTTTCTGCCATGTTAACTAACGCCAGTGCTGGAGTGCCGCCGTGTTTACATTAAAAGGCCTGCAGGGACAGGCTATAGACACCAGAACCACTACATTAAGCTGCAGTGCTTCTGGGGACTATAGTGTTTCTTTAATGTGAGGTAAATTAGAGATTAGTGCCTCGAATAATATGCTAGATTGCCTACTTACAACCAGATGAGGATGATGATGGGCTCTAGCTGCAGTCTGGCTCCACTGGTCTGGTGTAGAACAGGCTCTCTGGAGGCTGTTTGTAACTGTGGTCCCAAAAATCAATGTTCTGTGAGAACGGGAAGCAGCTCCATTTTTTGGGGGCCCTTTACACAGCTCAAGGTCTGGGTCCCAGGGTCCACCTTCACGTTCCACCAATGAGTTTGTTCACAGGGGGTGGAGTGTGTAGGGGATGTCCTGATATGTGTGTAAGGAATGCATTGTGTGAATCTGTGTTTGTATGTGTAAGGGCTGCAAGGTGTGATTCTGTGTATGTACGGGATGCAGTGTGTGCGTCTGTAAGGGGTGCATTGAGTGTGTGTAAGGAATGCATTGTGTGTTTCTGTGTGTGTAAGGATTGCATGATTGTGTGATTGTGTGTGTGTGTGCACGGGGTGCATCGAGTGTGTGTAAGGATGAATTGTGTGTTTCTGTGTGTGTAAGGGTGGCATGATTGTGTGTGTGTGTGTGATGGATGTCAATCTCTCTCCCTCGTCACTCTCTTTCTCCCCCTCCCTCCCTTGTCACTCTCTCTCCCCCTCCCTTGTCACTCTCTCTCGCCCTCCCTTGTCACTCTCTCTCCCCCTCCCTTGTCACTCTCTCTCCCCCTCCCTTGTCACTCTTTCTCCCCCTCTCTCCCCCTCCCTGTTTCTTTATTCCCCCTCCCTGTTTCTTTATCCCCCCCTTCCTCCCTGTTCCTTTACCCCCCCTGTTTCTTTATCCCCCCCTCCCTCCCTGTTCCTTTGTCCCCCCTCCCTCCCTGTTTCTTTA
Source organism: Pelobates fuscus (assembly GCF_036172605.1). Classification (NCBI taxonomy): domain Eukaryota; kingdom Metazoa; phylum Chordata; class Amphibia; order Anura; family Pelobatidae; genus Pelobates; species Pelobates fuscus. The sequence continues at coordinate 145,024,154 of NC_086318.1, forward strand.
TCCCCCCTCCCTCCCTGTTTCTTTATCCCCCCTCCCTCCCTGTTTCTTTATCCCCTCTCCCTCCCTGTTTCTTTATCCCCCCTCCCTCCCTGTTTCTTTATCCCCCCTCCCTCCCTGTTTCTTTATCCCCACTCCCTCCCTGTTTCTTTATCCCCCCTCCCTCCCTGTTTCTTTATCCCCCCTCCCTCCCTGTTTCTTTATCCCCCTCCCTCCCTTTTTCTTTATCCCCCCTCCCTCCCTGTTTCTTTATCCCCCCCCCTCCCTGTTTCTTTATCCCCCCCTGTTTCTTTATCCCCCCTCCCTGTTTCTTTATCCCCCCTCCCTGTTTCTTTATCCCTCCCCCCTCCCCCCTGTTTCTTTCTCCCCTCCCTCCCTGTTTCTTTCTCCCCTCCCTCCCTGTTTCTTTCTTCCCCTTTTTCCCCCCTCCCCCAACACCCACGTGTTGTAGCGTGGCCGAGCTCTGTACTGTCCGCGGGTACAGGGAGCTTTTGTTTCCTGTACCCGGCAGACTAACAGGAAGTGCACACTCAGTGTTCACTTCCTGTTGGTCCAGCCGGGTACAGGAGACAGATGCTCCCTGTACCGGCGGACTATACAGGGCTCGGCCACGCTACATTGAGGGAGTGACAGGAGGGAGCGCTGAGCACTTCCCTCCTGTCAGCCCCTCTCCTCATGCTGCGCCCGGGCGGTGCGCCCTCATGGACGCACCAGCCCGGGCAGAGCTGCAGCCGCCTGAGGCTCTCTGCAGAGCGCTCAGGCGGCTGCAGCAAAAGGGGGGCCGGCGGAGCTGGGGGGGATTTCCCCATTACCTGTCCCCCCCGCATGATTTGCTGGGGGGGATGCATCTCCCCCATCCCCCCCCGGTTCCTACACCCATGGTTCTGCTTACACCATACCATTTTTTTTTAGATATAGTGTTATGCGTAGTGGTTTTGGGGATTCAAATTTGACTGTTACTGTGGGATGACTTAAGAGAATTATTGTGTGTAATTCGGTGTGTTACTTGCACCCACTGACTGACAACCCCAGGTTCAGAATCACAACTCACACACCAACTCAGCCCCACTCTTCAACCAACCATTACTAATTTCATATCTCTCATTCTCTTTGTTGTGCCCTCCTAACCCCACCGCAAATATTCAATTAAAATTTAAAGGCTACTAATTTGTCTATTACAAGATGTTATTTAACAGGAAGCCTTTCTCAGTACACACGTTCCCGGAGTAGATTATGTTTGTCCTGGGGTTTGATTCTGTCTCTTTTTTTCTTACAGCTTCTTTGCAGATTTCATTTTCCAGGCTGCGCAAATAGCCATATTGCTGCTGAATTCAGTTACACTTGGAAGGCAGTTTAAAGATCCATGATATTTACTATCATGGCCTACAGGCTGGCTTCCAAGCATAACTGAGCCAGCAGATCTATAGTGTTAGTGCTAAGAAAGTATAATGTTAGGGAAATACCAGATGCAAGCCTGTAAATAAACCTCTAAAGAAATTATTTAAACCTTGATTATTTGCTGGACTATAATTATTGTGATGGTGGTAAGCAGGGACATACTTCGGGGGAGAGGAGATAAAGTATTGATGACTTCTATCCACTTGGGTAGATGGCTCACTAAACAGGCCAAGGAGATCATCTACTGGACACTTTTGGTCCAGAAATAGCAAAAGGAGTTAGTGCCTAAGATAATTAATTCCTTTTGGTGCCAGGGGACTGGGCATCTCTTGGGAACTTATGAGGGGTGATATACTTTTATTATCAGATCCAACTGGATATCTCTTTGTAACTTATTTAAATTACTTTCCATCCCATAGACCATGGAGTGAAGAGAGAGAAGAAGCCACTCATCATGCCACTCATGGGGCACAGCTTGGCTGCAGGGATACCACTTTTTTTTTATAATGAAATGTTTTATATATATTTTTTTTTTATTAATACTTAGTATGGAAGCCAATCAGCTCTCTTATTGGCAAATTACCTGCTCAGTTTGTATATCATATATCACTTTCATGTCCAGTGCTCTCTGAAGTGATGCTGAAAAGGTTAAATTTACTGGCATAGTTCACCTGGTTAAACCTTACACCTGGTCTCACTAGGCGTAGCATTTACGACACTAAAAGGGCTTTTTTCTTTAGCTTGTGAAAGCAATATGACATTTAGCAAATACTAAATGCCATCATGGTTTCTATGGTTTCCTATGCAGCTTTCACGTTCTGAACGGAACCCTTAACTAATTGGTGTCAGAGCAGAAGCAGAAGTTTTAGCAGTTAGTAAACAGCAATTTTGGTGTAACTTTACTGCAATGCCAAAAAAAAAAAAAATCTATCAGGCTCTAGTAAATCGGGCTGTCTGTTTCCATTTCTCTCACTCTGTAAGTTGTGTTTTCATGAACATCTTATTAGGTTTTAGATTTAGAATATTGCTGAGTCATATTTAATTCTGTGACTGCTTTAACCTTTACCACTGGTGTCATTTTGCATAATTTAAAGATATTATTATTAATCAACCCTCATTGACCTAAATTCCGCTGTGTCTGTGCCAGGCAAATGATATACACTTGTTGTCAGAATGTTCTATAGATTTTAATAGAAGCTAAAGGCTATTAATTTACCAGCAATGCCATGCAAGGCATACCCACTGATTTATTTGGGACTGGGTGATTTTTATGGTTCCAAGGAAAGGCTAGATATTTTTTTTCACATGCTGCCTTTTTTCATTTATCTTTTGAAAACTATATCAGGATAACTGGATACATTGGGAATCATTCTGCATTTGGGAGTTTTAGATCAGAGTAAACAAGCTGAAAAAAAAGCTGGAGTTGGAGACTTTTTTTGGTTAATTCTCAGATTCGTGAATAACACTATCAAGGTGGATGTAGGCTCCCGATTTCAGCAAGACAGCCCCTATTCCAAGGTCCTGACCCTCCATCCGCAGATCTGTCAGACAGCCCTGAATTAGCTTATTAGTAAAAGAGCTGGCACTGTACGATGGGCACTAGAATTACGCACTCTTTGTGTAATGGTTTTATGTATGTGGGTCAAGCTTGGAGGCTGCCTACCAGCCTGGTGTGCCTAGATGCCAGGCTGACATTTAGTGAGCGGAACCACCTCCCTCTCTGTGTATGCACTAACATTATGGGTGTTGTATATTGTGTCACTGGTGATGACCATGAGGACCATTTTGCTTCACTGGTGACACCCCCAAGGAAACACACATGATGTCTTGATCCTATAACTCGCAATGTTGGAGAATATAGAGATGTTTTAAACATAACTTTAAAGCAGAACCTAATCCTTACAACAGGTAAGATGAACCTTTTGAAATGTTAAAGGGACACTATAGTCACCCAGACCACCTCAGCTCAATGAAGTGGTCTGGGTGCCAGGTCCCTCAGGTTTTAACCCTTCACATGTAAACACAGCAGTTTCAGAGAAACTGCTATGTTTACATTTGGGGTTAATCCAGCCTCTAGTGGCTGTCTTTAGGACAGCCACTAGAGACACATCTGCGACGCTGGAGGCGAATTTCACCTCCATCGCGCAGAACGTTCATAGGAAAGCATTTAGAAATGCTTTCCTATGGACACTTTGAATGCACTTGCCGCGCATGCGCATTCGGCTCCAGTGGCGTTGGACGGGGGAGCTTACGTCGGACGGGCAGGAGAGGTCACCAGCGCCGAGGGAGCCTGGCGCTGGATTAAGGTAAGTGGCTGAAGGGGTTTTAACCCCTTCAGTGCCATGGGAGGGGGACTCTGAGATAACCCTGCAGTGATTAAAATAATTTAACAGATACAAGCTATACAGTATCTGATATTTAAGCTGTAATTTATTTATTTGGTTTTATTGACAGAATACCACAGATAATACAAGGAAAAAAACCTGTTAGACCTATGGGTTTTAAAAGAATAGTTTGACACACTGTTAGTGCCACTAAGACGCAGTGTCAACAAGGATGAGGGTGTGCTCACAATGAGCAATTATTAAACTGTGCAGCATAAAAGAGAATCAGTTCTCCTCTGATTTAACATTCATGGTAAAAGATATGTGCCTTAGGGTGAAATATGCAATTGAACACGTGTAGATGCTAAGAATCCTATGTAATGTTGTTAAAGATCATAAAGTTAGCTAAACCAGGAATTGCTGAAAATTGACAAAGTGAGCTGGACTGAAGTTGGAGTCCCTAGCTGCCAAAGGGCTAAAATTAGGTAATTCTTCAAAGGTACACTATGGGCACCATAACCCTTTCATCTCATTGAAGTGGGAATGGCACCATCGTATCTCCCCGTGTTAAACTGTTTTCAAATGGTTTAACACAGAAATACACCCATGCAGCTGTCTTTCCTCGAGTGCTAGGCTAATAATGAAGCATTCACTTGAGTAAATAAGGGATGGCAGTTATATGTGATGCCGTTCCTCAGACTGTCACTAGCCAACCGTCATGAGTAATCACACGTAAATTTGCTTTACAAACAATGGATAAAGATAGGATAGATAGAATACCCTTCCATAATTCACTGTGTCAATATGTTCTAAAATGTATAGAGTTACCACAATTGGGCTGATTTCATTCACATTGACAAAGCTCTATCTTGTAGACGTACTGTTTTAAATATTGTATAAACCCCCAAACTTACAGCACATATACATACAAATATTAAGGAAAATAAACTTAGTAGATTTCAGGAACTGTTTTGCCCATTTGTGGTAGCATGGCTGACTGCCAATTGCTAACATGTAGTTTCTACTACTATCTTGGATTTGGAAAGACTGTCTTGATTAGGAACTTGACTCCCCTTGGCCAGTTTTATATCTCATCTCTCATTTATCTGAAATACTGATGAAAAAACAAGAAAAATAGGTGGTATGCCTCAATATAAAAACATTCTCTACTATAGAGAAGAGAAATCACGGAATTATGACAGCAACAAAAATATGTTAAAAACGGAGCTGTTTTCTTTCTTGCAAAATGTTGTCTTTATGATTATGTCCCATAGACACCTTGAAAAAATTGAAAAAAAAAAAGAAAACCACAAGGCTATTGTGTTTCTCTACACAACTGTAATTTCACCAAACTTCAATTCACCTGCTATGTCCTTCAACATCATTTAAATCATATTTGAGCATAAAACATCAAAAAAAGTATTTGCAACAGCACCTGTTATTTTCTCAAAGAGTAATAGATCTGTAAAATGAGGTAAATAACTGTGTGTGATGCAGCGTAAAAAACAGACAGGGATGCACACTGCAGAAATGCTAGACACCAGGTATAATTACTTTAGCAAAAATATCTGTTCACCTCTCAAAACATTTTACCCAATATAGTCCATCTGCTGTTGTTGCTATTAAACTCTAAAGAAAGACATGAATATCTGTGTTCAGTACAGAGAATGAAGAGAACCAGTGAGTATAACGTTTCTCATATAAGCCTGCTAAAAATATGTTCATCCTAATTTTTTATACAAATCTTAGAGCCTGATATTTAACCAGGATTGGATTTACCCACCTTGCCGCCCTAAGGCCAGTTTTCTCAATGTACCCCCTGATATATTTATATGCAAACTTTGGATTGTTAGATTGAATGCATTTATACCACTAGTTTGGTATATGATTGATTGGTGAATGTTGGATGATAGTAGGATGAGACTGGAAGAGGGTGTGTGTGGAGGCTGCTTGTGGGGTTGTATGTTTATGGGAATGATGCTTGTAGGGTTGTGTGTCTGTGGAGACTGCTTGTTGTGTTGCATTTCGGGCTGTAGTCGAGGCAGTGGCGTAACAAAGATTGCCAGCTCCAGGGGGAATGTAAGTATTGCGGTCCCTAGCCCATGGACCATTACCACTCCCGGAGTCCCTTCCACAAGTCCAGTATTGAAGCTTACCCCAGAATGGAAACGGACTCATCACTAAAAGTTGCTGCTATGACAAGCGAGCAGAGAGACTGCAAGTATAAAGTTCCTTGCCACTACGTAACGTATCATTAAGTGTTTCTTAGAAGTAATTATTTAATTTGTCTTTATTACTTTTGATACAATATACCATTTAGATATGAGCTGGATTACAGGTTTTATCGAGATTTACAGTTTCTGAGCCTCAGATATATTTAAAGTTTACGATGCAGTACCTCGGTCATTGGAGCTCTACCAAATATTTTAAAGCAAGTATAATATGCACAGAAAATATGTGTATAGTTTAAAAAAGAAAAAAGCGAATTTGTGTGGCCTTACCTACAGCTCAAGATTTATGATCAAAACATGTGGGTTATGAAAATAACTTTGACAAGTAACATGAGGGCTTGGGATAGGAGCTGGGAAGCTTATTGTACCCTTCAGACTTTACCTGGAAACTTATTAGCCTAAACCCCCAGAGCACCTATGATAGATGCACTACCTATGTTCAGACATTTTCATTAACAGTTTATTTTTGTTTGTTTAGTATATTGTTCTGGGCTATGTAGGTGGCCCATACTCTTATTTGTCCTCCTCCCCAAGACCCAGGAATGCAGCAACATATTTATATCCTTGCCAAAATGGTCTGACAGATTTGAAGGTCTGTGGCCGTCCCCAGGGGTTAACAATGATGATGTAAAATACGGAATCTTTCTGTCCATATAGATTAAGCGAGGAGAGTATTCTTGCCATAGTAAGTCATTTCCTTCCAGATATAGATAGAGCACCATGCCGGACAGAGGAGGAGGAACAGTAGGTGGGAGAGCAAGGAGAGACCCTGCTCCAGCCAGCCACTTCTACACATAAAAGGTATGTTAATCTATATGTGTATCTGTGTATCTATATGCCAATATATGAGTGTGTATGTATGTATGTGTCAGTGTGTTTATATGTGTGTATCTGTGTTTCCGCGTATGTTTGTATGCACCAGTGTGTGTATCTGTGTGCAGGGCTGCCATCAGAAATTTTGGGGCCCCTGACAAAGCACAAAGTCTGGGCCCCCCCCCCCGCTCCCTCCCGGGCCCGCCCACGCCCTACCTAGTCCGCTGACAATGATGCAGGACTGAATGTGGTGTGTATAGTGGAAGTGAATTAGAATGTGTGTAATGGATGTAGTGTTTGTGCAGTGAATGCAGAGTGTGTGTTTGTGTAGCGGATGCAGTGTGTATAGTGAACGCAGAGTGTGTTTGAGTAGTGGATATAGTGTGTGTACAGTGATGTAGTGGATGTAGTGTTTGTATGTACTAGATTAAATGTGTTTAGTGGATGCAGTGTCTGTAGTGTGTGTATTAGACACAGTGTCTGTGTATAGTGAATGCAGAGTGTTTCAATTTGTGGTGGATGTAGTGTGTGTACTGTGAATACAGGATGTTTGTAGTGGATGCTGTGTGTACAGTTAATGCAGAGTGTGTGTGTCAGTATAGTGAATCCAGAGTGTGTGCATAGTTTAGTGAATGCAGAGTGTGTGTTAGTGTGTAATAAATGCAGAGTGTGTGTTAGGGTGTAATAAATGCAGAGTGTGTGTTAGGGTGTAGTGAATGCAGAGTGTGTCAGTGTAATGAATGTAGTGTGTGTGTAAATTTGTAGTGAATGCAGGGTGTGTGTTAATGTGTAGTGAATGCAGAGAGTGTGTTAATGTGTAGTGAATGCAGAGAGTGTGTTAATGTGTAGTGAATGCAGAGTGTGTCAGTGTAATGAATGTAGTGTGTGTGTAAATTTGTAGTGAATGCAGGGTGTGTGTTAATGTGTAGTGAATGCAGAGAGTGTGTTAATGTGTAGTGAATGCAGAGAGTGTGTTAATGTGTAGTGAATGCAGAGTGTGTTAGTGTAGTGAATGCAGAGTGTGTTAATGTGTAGTGAATGCAGAGAGTGTGTTAGTGTGTAGCGGATGCAGAGTGTGTTTTAGTGTAGTGAATGCAGAGTGTTAATGTGTAGTGAATGCAGAGAGTGTGTTAGTGTGTAGCGGATGCAGAGTGTGTGTTAGTGTAGTGAATGCAGAGTGTTAATGTGTAGTGAATGCAGAGAGTGTGTTAGTGTGTAGCGGATGCAGAGTGTGTGTTAGTGTAGTGAATGCAGAGTGTTAATGTGTAGTGAATGCAGAGAGTGTGTTAGTGTGTAGCGGATACAGAGTGTGTGTTAGTGTAGTGAATGCAGAGTGTGTTAATGTGTAGCGAATGTCAGTATAGTGGATGCAGTAAGTGTGTTAGTGTGTAGTGTATGTAGAGTGCATGTTGTATTAGTGAATGCAGTGTGTGTATTGTATTAGTGTATTCATGTATGCAGTGTGTGTTGTGTTGGTGTATGCAGTGTGTTGTGTTAGTATATGGAGAGTGTGTGTTGTGTTAGTGTATGCAGTGTGTGTTGTGTTAGTGTATGCAGTGTGTGTTGTGTTAGTGTATGCAGAGTGTGTGTTGTGTCAGTGTATGCAGTGTGTGTTGTGTCAGTGTATGCAGTGTGTGTTGTGTTAGTGTATGCAGTGTGTGTTGTGTTAGTGTATGCAGTGTGTGTTGTGTTAGTGTATGCAGTGTGTGTTGTGTCAGTGTATGCAGAGTGTGTGTTGTTAGTGTATGCAGTGTGTGTTGTGTTGGTGTATGCAGTGTGTTGTGTTAATATATGGAGAGTGTGTGTTTTGTTAGTGTATGCAGTGTGTGTTGTGTTAGTGTATGCAGTGTGTGTTGTGTTAGTGTATGCAGAGTGTGTGTTGTGTCAGTGTATGCAGAGTGTGTGTTGTGTCAGTGTATGCAGTGTGTGTTGTGTCAGTGTATGCAGTGTGTGTTGTGTTAGTGTATGCAGTGTGTGTTGTGTTAGTGTATGCAGTGTGTGTTGTGTCAGTGTATGCAGAGTGCGTGTTGTTAGTGTATGCAGTGTGTGTTGTGTTGGTGTATGCAGTGTGTTGTGTTAGTATATGGAGAGTGTGTGTTGTGTTAGTGTATGCAGTTTGTGTTGTGTTAGTGTATGCAGTGTGTGTTGTGTTAGTGTATGCAGAGTGTGTTGTGTTAGTGTATGCAGAGTGTGTGTTGTGTCAGTGTATGCAGTGTGTGTTGTGTCAGTGTATGCAGTGTGTGTTGTGTTAGTGTATGCAGTGTGTGTTGTGTCAGTGTATGCAGAGTGTGTGGTGTTAGTGTATGCAGAGTGTGTTGTGTTAGTGTATGCAGTGTGTGTTGTGTTGGTGAATGCAGTGTGTGTGTGTTGTGTCAGTGTATGTAGTGTGTGTGTGTGTGTGTGTGTGTAAATGTGCAATCGGGGGGGGGGGAGTAAAATGTATATGTTCTGTAGCATAACAAAATACAAGAGTCTGTGATGTACAAGCAAAATAAATTTTTGACTGTTTCATCACAAGACACATAATTTAACCCTTTGAGTGTCCTCCTACAGTTGGGAAGGCTATTTATATCAGAAAGTGTTCTCTTCTTCAGTGATGGCTTAACCCTCTGGCACTCCTGATGTTGTAGTCCGTACACCCTTTAATGGCTGGCAGAGCATTATGTGAAGTGTAGTTCAAATGATCAGGAATTCTGGAGGTTAAGCCATCACTTCCCTGCAGAGTATTATTGATTTTTATGCAGTCCATATGGCAACCCTGGCCAAATAATACATTGCAGGTTGTTCTGGCTTAGCATAATGAGAGTATTAGTCCAAAGCAGACAGAAGGGGAGGAAGGGGCATTTTCACACAAATAAAAATAAATTTCATTAAATGTTATTCCCCCCTCCCTGCTTACCTGGTCCAGGGAGGGGGAGATTCCATCCCTGGTGGTCCGGTGGGCCCCCCCCCCCCCCGGCTCCCTGTTACCGCAGAGGGGGCCCAGCACACTGCCAGTTCTCCTCTCTTCTCTCTTCCTATAACTCTCGCGAGACCCGCGGAGCGTTGCCATGGCAACCGGGTCTCGCGAGAGTTATTAGAAGAGAGAAGAGAGGAGAAGAGGCCGTGTGCTGGGCCCTCCTGCGGTAACAGGGAGCCGGGGGCCCGCGGCTGCACACATAGATCGCGATATTCGCTATCTATGTGTGCAGAGAGGGAAAGTGGGGCCCGGGACTGCCAGAGCAGTCCGGGCCCCCCAGGGCCGCCGGGCCCGTGACAACAGTCATGGTTGTCACCCCCTGATGGCGGCCCTGTCTGTGTGTGTGTCATTGTATGCATCTGTGTGTCAGTGTGTGTATCTCTGGATCAAGGTGTATGTATATCTGTATAAATATGTACATATGTATGTATGTGTCTGTGTGTAAATCTGTGTGTGTGTGTGTCAGTATGTATGTGTAAATATGCATGTATGTGCCATCTGTGTATATATGCATGCATGTGTATATGTGCATAAATCTCAGCAATCACATGCTAACACTACATTCAAGCACCAAAGCTACACACAAATGTTCACCCTCATTTAAAAGCCAACACTACTTGCAAACATACCTCTACATTTAAACGGAAACAATACAAACACAACCGGTAGTTAAATGCCAAAAAATATATACAAACACCCCTTCATTCAAACACCAACACTACACATAAAAGTACACCTGCATTTAAAAGCTAACACTACATACAAACACATCCCTGTAATCAAACACAAACATTACATTTATTCTACTGCATTCTAATAGCAACGGTACATACAAATACACCCCTACATTCACACACTCAATACAAACACATGATTACATTCACACACAGACACTGCTCACAAACACAAACCTGCAAGGATGGGCAAATGGTAGATCCCCAATTTCTTTTAGTTTGAAGACTAACCTATTGTGAGGAACCGTATCAAATGCCTTGGCAAAATCCAAGTAGATCACATCCACTGCAACACCCTGATCTGTACTTCTTCGAAGAAGTAAGTAGAAGTACAGATCAGGGTGTTGCAGTGGATGTGACCTACTTGGATTTTGCCAAGGAATTTGATACGGTTCCTCACAATAGGTTAGTCTTCAAACTAAAAGATATTGATCTAGATGATTATTCTTGTTCTTGGGTAGAACATTGGCTTAAGGATAGAGTACAACGAGTTGTCATTAATGGTAAATTAATGGTAAACTTTGTAAAGTAATAAAATGTGAGCAGGATATTGCTTTGCTGCAGAGGGATTGGGAAATGCAAAGTTATGCACTTCGGGTTAAAGAATGCACAAGCAATAGACACACTAAATGGTAGCGAATTAGGGATAACTAGAGATGTCGCGAACATAAAATTTTCCGTTCGCAAATGGCGAACGCGAATTTCCGCAAATGTTCGCGAACGGGCGAACCGGGCGAACCGCCTTAGACTTCAATAGGCAGGTGAATTTTAAAACCCACAGGGACTCTTTCTGGCCACAATAGTGATGGAAAAGTTGTTTCAAGGGGACTAACACCTGGACTGTGGCATGCCGGAGGGGGATCCATGGCAAAACTCCAATGGAGAATTAAATAGTTGATGCAGAGTCTGGTTTTAATCCATAAAGGGCATAAATCACCTAACATTCCTAAATTGTTTGGAATAACGTGATTTAAAACATCAGGTATGATGTTGTATCGATCAGGTAGTGTAAGGGTTACACCCGCTTCACAGTGACAGACCAAACTCCCCGTTTAACGCACCGCAAACAACCGCAAACAGTCCATTTGATGGTGCCTTCGGTGTGACTGACTAGGTTTGTCACCTCCTCAAAAGGACGCATGAGCCTACAGGCATTGCGCATGAGCATCCAGTAACGTGGCAAAAAAATTCCCAGCTCCGCAGAGGCTGTCCTAGCACCCCGGTCAAACAAATAGTCGTTAATGGCTTTTTCTTGTTGGAGCAGGCGGTCGAACATTAGGAGTGTTGAATTCCAACGTGTCGGGCTGTCGCAAATCAAGCGCCTCACTGGCATGTTGTTTCAGGACGTCCTGTAAGCCTGGGTACTTATGCACAAAGCGTTGTACGATCAGATTACACACATGTGCCATGCACGGCACATGTGTCAACTTGCCCAAATTCAATGCCGCCAACAAATTTCTTCCTTTGTCACAAACCACTTTGCCGATCTCCAGTTGGTGCGGAGTCAGCCATTGATACACCTGTGCGTTCAGGGCGGACAGGAGTGCTGGTCCGGTGTGACTCTCTGCTTTCAGGTAAGTCAACCCCAAGACGGCGTGACACTTCCGTATCCGGGATGTGGAATAGTACCTGGGGGGGTGCAGTTGATGTGGAGCAAGACGCAGCAGCAGAAGAGGACTCAGCCGAGGAGGTTATGGAAGAGGATGGAGTAGGAGGAGTAGAGAAGGTGGCAGCAGGCCTGCCTGCAAGTCGTGGCGGTGTCACCAACTCCTCTGCAGAGCCACGCATTCCATGCTTTGCAGCCATCAGCAGGTTTAACCAATGCGCAGTGTAGGTGATATACCTGCCCTGACCATGCTTTGCAGACCAGGTAGCAGTGGTCAGATGGACCCTTGCCCCAACACTGTGTGCCAGTCATGCCATTACTTCCTTTTGCACAGTCGAGTACAGGTTGGGGATTGCCTTTTGTGCAAAGAAATTTCGTCTGGGTACCTTCCACTGCGGTGACCCAATAGCTAAAAAATTTTGGAACGCCTCAGACTCCACCAGCTTGTATGGTAAAAGCTGGCGGGCTAAGAGTTCAGACAAGCCAGCTGTCAGATGCTGGGCAAGGGGCTGACTTTGTGACATTGGCTTTCCTACGCTCAAACATGTCCTTGACAGACACCTGACTGTGGGCAGATGAGCAGGAACTGCTCAAGGCGAGAGACGGAGTGGCGGATGGTTGAGAGGGGGCAAGGAGGACAGCAGTGGTTGACGTGGCTGAAGATGCTGGACCAGGAGGAGGAAACAGGGTCAAAGTTTACTCAATGATGACGAATAGGGGGCGGACCGAACATCGCATATGTTCGCCATCCGTGGCGAACGTGAACAAGCTATGTTCGCCAGGAACTATTCGCCAGCGAACTATTCTGGACATCTCTAGGGATAACCACACTCAAGAAGGATTTGGGAATTGTTCTAGACAACAAATTAGGCAGCAATATGCAATGTCAATCTGCAGTTGCTAAGGCCAGTAAGGTTTTGTCATGTATAAATAGGGGCATAAATTCTTAGGATGAAAATATAATTTTGCCTCTTTATAAATCGCTGGTAAGACCACACCTTGAATATGCTGTGCAATTTTGGGCACCTGTTCTAAAGAAGGATATCATGGCACTAGAAAAAGTGCAGAGACAAGCTACAAAATTGATAAAAGGAATGGAGCATTTTAACTATGAAGAAAGGTTAAAAAATTAAAATCTCTTTAGTTTTGAATAACGGCGCCTCAGAGGGGATATGATAACATTATACAAATATATTTGGCGCCAGTACAAACCATTATCTGGAAATATACTCATAAACAGGGCTATACATAGGACACAAAGTCACACATTTAGGCTGGAAGAAAGGAGATTTCCTCTAAGGCATAGAAAAGGTTTTTTTTTTTACAGTAAGAGCAATAAGGATATGGATTTCTCTGCCTGAAGAGGTGGTTTTATCAGAGTCCATACAGATGTTTAAACTGCAATTGGATAATTACATACATACAGGGATATCATTTCTAATTAGTGGGGTAATAGCTGCTTGATCCAAGGAGACATCTGACTGCTATTTTGGTCAAGAAGGAATTTTTTCCTAGTTTGTTGCAAAATTGGAAGCTCTTCAGACTATGTTTTTTTTTCTTTCTTTTGGACCAAACAGCAAAAACATATGTGAGGAAGGCTGACCTTGATGGACGCAAGTCTCTTTTCAGCTATGTAACTACAGTATGTAACTATGTAACTGCTATAGCATTGTGGGAGTTGTATGACAGATGGGAATATACCTTTTGGCCACTCTTACTCTACAAGAGGGTGTAAAACATTTCTTGCATCAGGTCCTCGCTACATTAGTTCTACCGCTGCAAGTTAGTATCCATTTTAATTAGCAAATGTAGCATTCTCCCCACAGTAGCAAGTAATAGACATTAATGATAGATACATTCATGGGAAAAAAAACCCATAGAATTCAAACCACTGGTTTTCTATGGAATCCTATGAATTCTCTTTTCTCTCTCTTTTCTTTTTCACACATTGCATCTCCATTACGGCTCTATTGTTGGTAAATAAATCATGCAGTATGTCATGTGTTCATCTGAGGTTGTATTTACCTAATTTTAAGACCCGCTAAGGAACAGATGATTGTTATTATGTCCTAATATGTCAAACAATAGAATCCAAAGAATTTAGACACAATAAATATAAAGTGTATCTAGTATAATATTGTTAAGCAACCAAATTTACTGTGTCTTTAAATAATATTATAGTGTGGAGTCTGTTATATGGCTCACTTTGACAGCCTTGCATGGTAAGGGACCATACACCCCCTTGATGATGTGCAGTAACACTGAATAACCATTAATATATTAAAGGCATCCTATGGTGCCAGGAAAACAACCCCTTCTTCCTGGCACTATAGGTTTAATAGATCCCCCTCCCTCGCGCCCCCCCTCCCGCAAGGCTGACGGGGCTAAAACCCCTTCAGCCACTTACCTGAATCCAGCACCAATGTCCCTCGGCGCTGGATCATGCTCCACCAAACGCTCCTACGCCTCCGACATCAGCCGGCGGGGGAGACCTAATGCGCATTCGTGGCAATGGCCGCACACGCATTAGACCTCTCTACAGAAAAGCATTTACATTGCAGCACTAAGTGCAAAGGGATCACAGCACCGAAACAACTAGCTGAAGTGGTCTGAGTGCATACAGTGTCCCTTTAAAAAGTATATACCTTATTAAACTTCATCAATCAATAAAATAGAAACTCAAATTAAAATAGTACTTGTCTAAGTCCAATACAATATCCGGATATGCGTTTCACCAATTCTGCTGGCTTCCTCAGTCTGTTAAAAAGATGCTGTCACGATTCGGGGAACCCAACACGCTAACACACACACAGACACACACACAGAAAGTGTGCAGTACCGGTCCTTAGAGTGGCCGGGCTAAGCACACACAGAATAGTCAGGAGACAAGCCGAGTAAAGGGAACCAGAAAACAGAATAACGAGAAACAAGCCGAGGTCAAAGGGTAGGAGAAAGTCACAAAGTCAGATTAACAAGCCAGAGAGTACGTAACCAGAAATCACACGTTCAGAATCAATACTATAAAGCAAAGACCACAACAGGGCAGGGAGGAACAGGAAAGGTAAGTATTTAAACCAGAAGGTTAATTCTGATTGGCTAATTTCCAATCAGAATTAACAATCACACGTGGGAGATATCTAAACCTCCCACTGTGATTGAGGCACTGTGCCTTTAATGCCGGGTCAGGTGACTGACCCCGGCGTGTAACAAATTGGCCGGTCTCCCAGCGTGCAGCGTCATGCATGCTGCCGCCGGGGGACCCGGAAGAAGACGCGGGCGGCACCCGTGGCTGGGAGGATGCCGCCCGCCGAACACATGGCAGGAAGGGGAACGCGGACGGCTGGAGGGTGTGCCGCGAGTGGAATGCAGCCTCCCCTCGCAGCCGCCCGCGGGGGATCCTGACATTACCCCCCCCTTGAAGACCGCCCGGAGGGCGGGAAGCAGAAGGCTTCAAAGGAAACCGGGCATGAAAGGAGCGGACCAAAGAGGGAGCGTGCAAATCAGAGCTCGAAACCCAAGACCGCTCCTCAGGGCCGTACCCCTTCCAATCCACCAGATACTGTAACCGACCCCTAGAAACACGAGAGTCGAGAAGGGCAGCCACCTCGTACACGTCACTGGAGACCGTGCGAGGGGAAACGGGCCGCCCGAGGGGACGAGAGAACCGGTTACACAGCAAGGGTTTCAAAAGCGAGACGTGAAACGTGTTCGGAATACGCATGGAAGGGGGCAGGTCAAGGGAGTAGGAAACAGGGTTAACCCTACGCAACACCTTGTAGGGACCCAGAAATCTGGGAGCAAATTTCATCGAGGGAACCTTGAGACGGAGGTTCCTGGAGGACAACCATACCCTATCACCCGGAATATAAGAAGGGGCCGCAACCCTACGGCGATCAGCAAACCTCTTCTGAGCAGCAGCTGAACGAGACAGCGCAACATGGACCTGATCCCACATCTTCCGCAAAGAGGCGAGGTGCTGGTCCAAGGCGGGCATTCCCATGTCGGAGAATGCACCGGGAAGGACAGAAGGCCGAAACCCATAAGCAACCTCAAAAGGACTTAAGCCAGTAGACGAGTGAGACACCGTATTCCTGGCAAACTCAGCCCACGGAAGGAGGTGAGACCAGTCGTCCTGGTGCGCATTAGTGAAGCAGCGCAAATACAATTCCACAGACTGGTTAGCACGTTCGGCTGCACCATTAGATTGCGGGTGATAGGAGGAAGTGAACGACAAGGAGACCCCCATCTCAGCACAAAAGCCCCTCCAAAACCGAGAGACAAATTGAGGACCCCTGTCAGACACGATATCCTGAGGAACCCCATGCAAGCGGAACACTTCTTTGGCAAACACCTGAGCCAACTGACTCGCAGAAGGAAGCTTTCTAAGCGGAATGAAGTGCGCCATTTTAGAGAACCTATCCATCACAGTCAAAATCACCGTCTGACCATCAGAAAGAGGAAGGTCTACAATGAAATCCATGGATAAGTGGGTCCATGGTTTCTTTGGTATAGACAGAGGCAAGAGTAGACCCTGGGGTCTCACATTAGGGGACTTACACTGCGTACAGACCCGACAAGCCTGTACAAAATCTACTACGTCCTGCTTAAGCGAAGGCCACCAGAACTGTTGAAGGAGGCCCTTATAGGTTTTGGCTACCCCCGGATGACCAGCAGTTTTGGCGGTGTGAAATAAAGTTAACAGCTTTTTTCTGTCCTTTGTTTTAACATATAGTTTACCAGCCGGCGTCTCAGGGGGTGCTTGGGTTTGGTATGTCTTAATACTATCAAGAAAAGGAGATGAAACAACCAAACGGGTAGCAGCTATTATCTGAGACGCAGGAACAATAGGTACAGGAGTCAGGTTAACAAATTCTAAAGGTTCATGCTGTCGGGAGATAGCGTCAGCTTTGGCATTACGGCAACCAGGTCTATAGGTAATAACGTATTGAAAACGTGAAAGAAATAGAGACCATCTAGCCTGCCGGGCAGATAACCTTCTAGCGTCAGCTATATAGGAGAGGTTTTTATGATCAGTAATAACCATGATTTTGTGTCTAGAACCCTCTAATAAGTACCTCCATTCCTTAAAAGCTAACACAATAGCTAATAGTTCCCTGTTCCCAACATCGTAATTCTTTTCTGAATCGGACAACCTTTTTGAAAAGAAACAACAGGGATGGAGGGGTTCGTCATGCGATAACCTCTGTGACAGTACTGCTCCCACACCTGATTCAGAAGCGTCTACTTCCATAACAAAGGGAAGAGAAGGATTAGGGTGGTGCAGTACTGGAGCAGAGGCAAATGCCTTCTTGAGAGTTTCGAAGGCCTTAAGGGCTTCGGGAGTCCAAACCCTAGGGTGTAGACCTTTTTTAGTCAGCTTTGTTATAGGAGAGATAAGGGGTGAAAAGTTCTTTATAAATTTCCTATAATAGTTGGCAAATCCTATAAAACGCTGGATAGCCTTAAGTCCTTGGGGAAGTGGCCAGGACAGTATGGCTTCCAATTTAGCAGGATCCATACTGAAACCCTGTTCAGTAATTATATAACCAAGGAATTGCACCGAGGTTTGATCGAACAAACATTTTTCTAACTTACAGTAGAGTCCGTTCTGTAATAATTTCTTGAGCACCATCCTGACATGATTATGATGTGACTTCAAATCAGGGGAATGCACAAGTATGTCGTCAAGATACACCACGGCACAGACATGCAAAAGATCCCTAAGGACATCGTTTATGAGGTCTTGAAACACAGCAGGGGCATTACACAGTCCAAAAGGCATGACCAGATATACGTAATGCCCACTGCGCGTATTAAACGCTGTTTTCCACTCGTCATTCTCCTTTATATGGACGAGGTTATAAGCCCCCCTGAGGTCTAATTTGGTGAAGTATTTAGAACCTTTCACACGATCAAACAACTCAGTGATGAGGGGGATAGGGTAGGCGTTTTTAATCGTTATGTTGTTCAGACCCCTGTAGTCTATACATGGCCTCAAGTCGCCCTCCTTCTTTGCCACAAAAAAGAAACCAGCAGGAGAAGAGGACCTTCTAATAAAACCTTTACTTAAGGATTCCCGTATGTACTCCTCCATGATCTGGTTTTCTTTCTCAGAAAGAGGGTAGACCTTACCCCTAGGAGGCATAGTACCCGGTAACAGGTTTATGGCACAGTCATACTCCCGATGTGGGGGTAGTTTATCTGCTTCCCTTTTTTCAAAAACCAATGCAAGGTCTGCATACACAGAAGGGACAGAAACAGAAAGTGGTTTAGCCGTGGGCACATTGAGTGAACAAACAGGACGTACATGAGCCATACAGTCTCGTTGACAAGATTCCCCCCAGGAGAGTACATCTAAACAACCCCAGTCAAGTACCGGGTTGTGCTTAACTAACCAGGGAAAACCCAGAACGATGGAAGCAGTAGGGGAGTCAATTATTTGAAAGGTTAACCTTTCCTTGTGCAAAGCACCCACAGACATAATGATTTCTTGGGTTTCATGGGTTACCAGAGGTTTCTCAAGCGGTCTACCATCTATGGCCTCAACGGCCAAGGGTGTGGCCTTTTGGATCAAAGTCAAGGCTGCGGTTTTGGCAAAGTTCTCATCCATAAGGTTGTCTGCCGCACCTGAATCGATCAAGACTTTAGTTGTTATGGTGGTTTTATTGACCAAAAGAGAAACCGTAATAAATGGTCTGGAGATGGACACATGAGGGGACAAAGTCATAACACCCGAGGCCGACCCCTCTCTAGGCCTTAGGTGCTGTAGTTTCCCTGTACCTTAGGGCATGCATTACAGTGGTGCCCCCTCTTACCACAATAAAGGCATAACCCCTCCCTTCTACGGTACGCTCTTTCAGCCTCAGTTAACCCCGTAGCGCCTAATTGCATGGGTTCAGGGGATGGTGGCCTAGGAGCGGGTAGTGCTAGTAATGCAGTACTGGGTAGAGTAGGTAACACCCGTGTATCCAGCCGTCTTTGACTACGCCTCTCTTTAATGCGGTTATCAATAAGGATCACATAGTCTATAACATCATCCAAAAGAACAGGCAATTCCCTGGATGCTATTTCATCCAGTATGTAAGCGGCCAAACCCTCCTGAAAGGCTGTTACGAGGGCGTCATTGTTCCAAACCACTTCAGCTGCTAGAGTGCGGAATTCGATAGTGTAATCCGCTACAGATCTATTACCCTGTCGTACCCTAAGCAGAGCTTTGCCAGCAGACGCAACCCTACCGGGTTGATCAAATGTGCGTTTGAAAGCGGTCAAAAAGTCTGCAAAGGACATTGGGGAAGCATTCTCCCACATGGGATTAGCCCATGCTAAAGCTCTCCCTGACAAGTGGTTTATCAAAAATGCTATTTTAGATCTGTCAGTGGGATAGGAACGTGGATTCATCACCAAATGGATGTCAATTTGGTTGAGGAAACCACGACACAATGCCGGGTCACCGCTGTAGCGCTGTGGCAGCGTCATATGCACTACATGGGCAGGAACGGGTACCGGAGTGGGAATGGGCTCGGGCACAACAGCAGCAGCAGCCTCCTGAACGGCAGGCTGCAAGTGTGCAGTGCGAGCCAGTATGGTTTGCAAAGCTTGAGCAAACTGATCCATACGGTGGTCCAAGCCATCCATTCTAGCCTCCTGATTAACTAGGAGCTGTGGTATGTCAGCAGGTTCCATTATGGCCCTGTTGTAATGTCACGATTCGGGGAACCCAACACGCTAACACACACACAGACACACACACAGAAAGTGTGCAGTACCGGTCCTTAGAGTGGCCGGGCTAAGCACACACAGAATAGTCAGGAGACAAGCCGAGTAAGGGGAACCAGAAAACAGAATAACGAGAAACAAGCCGAGGTCAAAGGGTAGGAGAAAGTCACAAAGTCAGATTAACAAGCCAGAGAGTACGTAACCAGAAATCACACGTTCAGAATCAATACTATAAAGCAAAGACCACAACAGGGCAGGGAGGAACAGGAAAGGTAAGTATTTAAACCAGAAGGTTAATTCTGATTGGCTAATTTCCAATCAGAATTAACAATCACACGTGGGAGATATCTAAACCTCCCACTGTGATTGAGGCACTGTGCCTTTAATGCCGGGTCAGGTGACTGACCCCGGCGTGTAACAAATTGGCCGGTCTCCCAGCGTGCAGCGTCATGCATGCTGCCGCCGGGGGACCCGGAAGAAGACGCGGGCGGCACCCGTGGCTGGGAGGATGCCGCCCGCCGAACACATGGCAGGAAGGGGACCGCGGACGGCTGGAGGGTGAGTGCCGCGAGTGTAATGCAGCCTCCCCTCGCAGCCGCCCGCGGGATCCTGACAGATGCTGTATGTGGTCTTCTGTGTTCCTCTCTGTCACTTCCGTTTCCTGTTCCTCATGTCGGGTTTGTGTTCCAGCTCACTCCGACACATATACAGGTGCTAGCATTCTCTTCCAATTGAAAAAAACATAGTCTATATATAAATGTCCATAAAAAATCTAAATAAAAGAGGATATAAATAGATAAGAATTAGTTCTACTAATCATAATTTAACTCTCTAATGGATAAACAATATGTTTTCTTTTATAATAATAAAGGGATAAGTATTCTCTGTACTGATATATGTTACTTATATACATAATATTTGTTTATGATGTACAAATAAATAGTACTATATCTTTATATTTGTCTAAAATGTTGCTCATGGGTTCCATGTAAATTTGGTTTATATAATAAAGTTGATTTAATTTAACTGGCCGTGGTCCTCATTCTGTTTTGAAACAGATATGTCAAAAATAGACTGTAAAATGATGTTCCAACCTCTAATCACAGCAAATACCCTAATAGCTAGAGCATGGATATCTCCACACACCCCACCAGAAAGGGAACACATTTCTTTAAAATGATCATATGAAAATATGGCAAATATGCAGATTAGGCAAGGCACAACCAGGGGGACTAAAGAGAGGTGGGACGTGTTCCTGGACAAAAGAGAGACTACCTCTGTCTAAAAAAAGATAGTATGTTATTTTCAGTTATACTCTGATGTGTAAGTAAATATGTGATATAAAATGAGTACAGATCGCCCTATAGGTGGCACTGACTGGGACATAAAAGGTCGCGAGACCATAACAAGGCATGTGAAGAAAGCCTCCTGGTGTGTAACCCACTCCCTCCTTTCCCTTTATAAATTACCCATAATGTTCTGTTAAGATTTGTTTTGTTTTGTTTTCTTTTTTTTCTTTTATTGAGACATACTTTCTACCAATTAGTCGCAACCCACTGAGTGCAATCTAGAGCAATGTTGTCCATCGTGGCTAATCACAGGTTGCTTTGCTCTGATTTATTTAATTAGATTTGCTAGGACCTGCTAATAGTAGCATTTGTGAGGTTATTACCATGAGGCAATACACATTCAGTTAGCACTAAATGGAAATTTAACACTAGATTGTTTTACCTGTTAAGTCATATATGTTGAATCATACATGTTGAATGTGTACATTGCCTCAATTGCCTTACCCAACGGGTGTCTACAGTTCTGATCTATAATTACTAATGTATGTGTATCTATATTTGAAGCTGACTGTTATGGCCTGTTTTCGGTTTTATAGCACTTAGGAAGTGCTGTTCAGTGGAAATGTCCCCACGAACAGGGGAACAAGCTCCAGGGTAAGACTATAGACTATGTTCGGCAGTTTGATCGGTTTTAAACTACCAAACTAGACCGACCGCAAGCCCTGATTCTCTGGAACACTTTTGGGCATGGGACCATGTGGGAGGTCTGTCAAATTATGATTTCCAGGAAATTACTGAACCCCTGAACCGATCTGGGTGATTTTTGGATATGTTGGTCACCTAAATCGGCGTTATCAGAGGACGTTACTGGGGATTTTGTGCGTTTAAAGGCAGGGCCGTCTTTAATATGGATTGGACCCTGGGCAAACATTTGCTTGGGCCCCCTGAACCCTGTCGTCCCCTCCCTGGCATGCAATCATGCCTCCCACCCCAACGCAGAGGCGGACGTAAAGTAGAGAGGGCTCTGGTGCATTAATTATTTTGGGCAACTCCAACAATGCTTTGGCAGCTGGGGCACTACCATTTTCCCATGCATGCAGGGTTGTATTTAGCACTGAGCAGTATTTGTGTGTTTGAGTGTAAGCATGTTTTTGTATGGAGTATGTTTGTGTGAATGTAGGGGTGTGTTTGTATGTGGAGATGGCATTTAAATGTAAGTATGCATTTATGTGTAGTGTTGGTTTATGAATACACTGGTGTGTTTATATATAATTTTGTTGTTTAAAAAAAGAGGTGTGTTTATATGTAGTGTTGACGTTTGAATGCAGGTGTGTATTTGCGTGTAGTGTTGAATGCTGAGATGTATGCACAAATACACAGGCACTGTCACAAACACACACACACACACACACACACTGTGATACACATACACACACAGAAACACTTGCAGATACACAGATATACACAATTATACAGATGCAGCTATATAGACACATTTACACACACTGACACACACACATGCAGACACACAACCTGGCACACATGCAGACTCACAGATGCACACACTGACACACACGCAGATACACTGACAACATACAGATATACAGACACACACAATGACAACATACAGACACACAGATACATAACCTGACAAATGCAGATACAAACACTGACACACATGCAGATACACACATTGGCTACATACAGATACATGCACAGGTATACACACTGGCACACACACAGATACATACTGACAACATATGGATACACACTGACACACACACACACAGACACTGTGACAGACATACTGACACTGTGACAGACATACATACTGACACATACACAGACATACTGACTGGCACACCGACATACATACAGACACACAAACTGACACACACAGACATACTGACATACACACAGACATACAAACTGACACACAGACATATACTGGCTGACACATACATACTGACACACAAACACAGACATACATGCATACTGACACACACACAGACATACTGACACACACAAAGACATACATACTGACACACACACAGACATACAAACTGACACACAGACAGACATACTGACACACAGACAGACTTACTGACACACACACAGACATACTGACACACACAGACAAACATACTAACACACACACACACACACACACACACACACACACACAGACAGACACTCTTCAGTTTCCTACCTTTGAAAGAGGCTTCCTTCCCTGGGGTCCAGTGTGCTGGCTGGGGTAGTTGGGAGTTGGGGGTCTGGCTCTGCTTGCTCCCCCTCCTCACTGGATGCTGGCTCAGCAGCCTCCCGCGCGGCCCGATGTCTTTGAGGTGGGAGGAAGTGATTTGCGGACGTCACTTCCTCCCATGCAGCCGTTAAGCAAGGGCCCGGTCGCGCTGTTAAAGGGCCACAGTGCCAACCGGACCCCTGCTGGAACATGCTCCCTGCACCCAAGGGTATGGACCACTCCGTGGGCCCCCTTAGTGTACGGGCCCATTAGGTAGGGAAATATTTAAAAAAATAAAATACATTTTATTGCAGGCGGCGGGTAAATGGGCCCAGGGTAACGAGTAACTGGTCCCAGGGCAGCTGGTCCCAGGGCAGCTGCCCCGTTTGCCCCTCCTTAAAGACAGCCCTGTTTAAAGGTATTTTTGGGGCTTTGTAAAAATTAATGTTTTCTGTGCCTGGAGATAATTGAGTTTAATACAGTGCTGACTCAATTATCTCCCAGGCACAGGGGAAGGATTGACCTATTTTGTATGGGAGTTTCTTGGACCTGAGAGCCAATGTAATCGTGTGTATGTTTTTCCTGTAGTCTACTCTCAGGTCTAGGGCGGAGTGCCTCTTGCATGGGGACCTGCATATAAGGCCAGTTGTGGCTGCCATTAAAGAGATTTGTTTTACCCTTCATGAAGTCTAGGTTCATGTTTGGGGGATTGGAGAGCTATATTCACACTCTGGGGATTGCTATAATCACTATACTCCCTTGGCTTACAATGATTGCTCTTGTAAGAGCAGCCTGCTTTGCTGCCTACCCACTGGAAGCTGGATCCAGGATCTTGAGTGGTTCTCCACCCATCCTGGCAGTTTGTGGGGCTTATGGTGGTTATGGTGTCCGATATGGTGCTTATGGTACTCAAGGAATACTAGGAAGCAGCGATTGATGGGGGTACTTAGTCGGAGTGCTAGGCAGTCCGTCACACTGACCATCGATGTTTTATGAAAAACTATTTGAAATCTTAATTTAACAGTTGTCAAACTGAAAAAAAGCATACATTTTGTGCAATGTGGCAATGTAGCGCTGTATCTAGGAATTGTATGACCTGATTGCAAGGGCACACTTGGTGGACTCAACAGGAAAATAAATGGGTTGACCTTTGTGACAAAACCCACTATATTGCCTGCATAGGAGATGTCCTCCTCCTAAGTTCACTAACAGGTTCATGATCCCCATTCATGTTTTCCCTGCATTCGGTATATAAATCTACCGAACACCGACCACACCCTGGCTCATTAACTACAAAGAAACCACAGGATTAAGTGCTCTCTCTGTGTGGCTGCCATTCGTATAACCGAATGCCACATGCTGGAGAAAACGGTGGCCATCTTGTCGCACGAATTCAGGTAGTGGGACTTATTCGTTGAGTGTCTGGAACTCTAAGTCGGACACTCGACCCCGCAAACACCGGTGAAACAATATGAACGCCTGCTTCTTTCTGCGACAAGCCAGGAGAGCACTGTTTGGTGGGTTTGTTCGTACGAACAAGAAGAACAAACACTACCTATGAGCCAGGGGAACCGTTCACCTTTTTGTTCGGTTTGGAAGTCCTGAAATTGACTGACCGATACTACTAAAACTCTGGAACTAATTTGGGCCTCATGTGTGGTTGGTCAAAACTTTACCCCTTTGGCGATTCGGCTGTATTCGTGGGATCTGAGCTCTATTTGGACACCTTGGGCACTACAGTTCCAGGCTATCCGGGGATATAATATTTGTAGGGGTTCCTAAATGTTTTGTATGTCATTTTTATGTATTTTGATATTTGATATTTTTATGCTGAGTCACTCTGACACAGAAAATTGTAACCAATTTGAGGGAGTGTTCTGGGCGTGTTTTACTGCCTCCTGATTTTGTATATAAGTGGGCCAGTCTAGGAACCTGGGGTATAATCACTATTGTGCTTGGAACTCGGGAGATTTATAACGGATATACTCAACCTTTTTGTTGAGATTCTCTAGTTGCCCAGAAAACAATTGACTCTAAATACCATATGTCTCACAATAAGCCTCTACTCAACTTTTGCCTGCTCAATGCCTGCTCCTTTGTTTGCTCAGTGACACCAGCAAGCTTACTGCTTTAGTTGGCTTAAGTTGATCCCATAGTCATGAGGATATCCAAATATATTTAAAGGGACACTATAGGCACCTAGACCACTTCATCTTATTGAAGTGGTCTGGGTGTGGTGTCCCTGCCCCCTTAACCCTGCAATGTAAAACATTGCAGTTTCAGAGAAACTGCAATATCTGAATTACAGTATTAAGACTGCCAATAGTGCCTGTCTACCAGAAAACTACTAAAAGTGCTTCCTGGAGTTTTGCTCTGTGAAATAATGCTGGACCTCCTCACGCTTTATATGAAGATATCCAGCATCTTCAAAATTCCCATAAGAAAGCATTTATTCATTGCTTTTCTATATGGAAGGCCTAATGTGAGCACTCTTCTCGCTACCCAAGCGTATTCGGTTCCCACCTTGCTATGATTGGAGGAGGCGTAGATAAAGCCTGAGCCAAGAGCCAAGGGAAGGCGCAAGGGCCGAGGGACTCTATCATGTTAGGAATACAGCTTTGTATTCCTAACACTATAGTGTTCCCTTAAGTTTTAGCTTTACTTGTCAATTTGGGATGTATTAGACAATAGCAATGGAGGTTATTGTAATCTATTAGAAAGAAGAATGATTAAAATAGTAAACATTTAGAGAATGCGGAAAAAAAAGTAAAATAAACAAATATGTAATATTTACTATTTGTAAGCCTAAGGTTGAGCATAGACAGGACTATTTTCCCCATATGATACACAAAGCATTTTCACAGGAGCAAACAGTCTTTTTCTCCCTTTGCATTATCCATCAAATATATCATTTGATTATATCATATCCACTACATCTTTGTTTTCAGACGGTGGGATATTGGAATGTAGAGCTGTCTGTAAATAAATCTCTACCAGGGTTGTCCACTAAAGTGAGAATTCAAAGTGAATTTCAAATTTGAGGCCAAAATAGCTGAACTAGACCCATTGCTGAAATGTTTATTCCAGTTTGAATATTTTTACCTTGCATTTGATATTCACTTTGAATTGTCACTTTAGTGAATGACCTTGTAAGTATCAATGATCTAATAAGCAAATCATGTTAGCAATGAGTAATGTACAGAATGACTAGATAATATAATTATAAATAATACACATAAAACAAAACAAACAATACGATCCCAACACATTTGAACCTTAACAGAGCAGAAATTCTAATACCTTTAAAAATCAGGCACAATCTAAAACAAAACAAAAATGGACAAAACAGTGATCATTTTCAAAGTGTCCAAAATAAATTTTATCTGCCAAAATGAATGTGAAGCTCGTATGCGGGAGTTTAATTTCAAGAAGAGGCGATACCATGTGTTTCCTATAGTCACCCACACCACTTCATCTCATTGAAGTGGTCTGGGTGCAGTGTCCCTGTCCCACTTATTCCTGCAATGTAAATCATTGTAGTTTTTGAGTAACTACAATAATTACATTGCAGGACTAAGACTGCCTCTTGTCATTATCAATCAGATAGCCACTAGAGGCACTTGCAGGTGCTAACAGACTTTTGGTCGCCTAACTGATGCTGGATGCTCTCACGCTCTGCATGATGACATCCAGCTTTAGTAAAATCCACATAGCAAAACATTGAAGCAATGCTTTCCTATGGGGAGGACCTAATGCGCTTGGGGCATGTGCATTAGTCCCCTTCAGATGACGTTGGAGAAGGTGGGGCGCTGACCCAGCACCAAGGGACATTGGCGCTGGAATTGAGTAAGTGATTACATGTTGTTTTAACCCTTTATCAGCTAGGGGGACGTGAGGGAAGGGGGACCAGAGAACTCTGTAGTGTTAGGTATACAGATTTATACTGTGAAATTCTAAGTGGAACTTTACATCCATCTGTGGATTCAAACTTTAACCCTTTAACCCCTTAAGGACCAAACTTCTGGAATAAAAGGGAATCATGACATGTCACACATGTCATGTGTCCTTAAGGGGTTAAGGACACATGACATGTGTGACATGTCATGATTCCCTTTTATTCCAGAAGTTTGATCCTTAAGGGGTTAAGTAAGTTTCTTGACTTATCCCTATGTGAAGAAAACATATAAACTTAAAAAACCTGACTGTGGAAGGTTGTTGTCGTTATGGTTATCTGTTGTTTTTTTAAGCAGACACCCTCAAACCACACAGGATTAATTGATTTGCCTGACTATGACTCATCCCTTTCACTGTACCATTTCACTAATATCATCGGTACACTGCCAGGCTATTTTCCTGGCAACGTGATGACTCTCTTGGGTCTGTTTCATCTGTATTTGTAAGTTAACATTAGCACTGAATAGATCTTTCAGGTTGCAATGTCGAAGCAGTCAGCCAAGAAATAATGTTCCTATCAGTTCCCTTTGCTAGCAGAAATACATTGCTTGTAATATACTGTGTAACATATCAAAAAGAACAGATTTATTTAGGTGACCTCTAGACATCTTTGTCCTTAGTTTCTGATTTTTTTTATTCAGGGGTGAAAATCAGAATCAGGTTCAACAGAATCAATGTATTTTTTTCCTCCTTATATGTACAGGCTCACTGAAGCACACTGCAATGAAGGGCAGGTAGACACATTGTTGGATTATCCGTGTGATCTTCTGGGATTCTGCCTTCTACCTCCACGGTGTGCGGTCCACAAAGACCATATTCTACATGACTGTGTGCTAGCAGTAGGTGTATCTTCTTTTACAATAAGAGGGCTTTATTCCTTCTAAACAGAGCTTGCAATGGTGTAAAGGCAAATGACCCCAAGAAGATTTATAGACTGCTAAGATTGACATTTTTACAGAAAGTAAATCATCTGATATCAAGGATGCATGCATCCAAATCACTATATTAAAAGAAAATGAATCACAGATAAACTCACACAGTCAGAATAACATACAGAAGACTAACACATAAGTAACACACAGTAACACAGCAACGCATCCTCTTTGTCACTATTACACACTAATACACACTGCTGGCTTAGTCTGTAGAACACACAGATCCACTGCCTCCAGTTACAACTCACTAGCACATAGTTGCTTACACTAACGCTAGTACACAATAATACACATTAAATCACGCACTAATATACAGATTCTCACGAATTAGCACCTGGGCATTCTCTCCTTTTTATTTACATCCGTACATATTATTTAACATTTTATATATTTTTTTACATTTAATTGTTTACATTGTATTACGTATTTTTATGAACAAAACAGTAGGTTCTATTTTATCAAACACAGTTTTCTGAATCCCTGCCTGTCAGAGCTGTTCTCTATTTTACTTGATATTTTTCAATTACATGGTGATAAAATGCATGTTTTCCCTTGGATGATTATGATATGGATTTTGGATGTAACTGAATTGGCAACTACAATTGCTTTAGCATCTATTAACAGTTATCCAAACTAAATTAAAATGTTAGTATTAAAGATTTGATATTGTTGTCTTTATATAATCCCCCCACCCCCTCCTCCTCTTGACTACATTGTTAGAATGGAAGGAAAGGTAAAAAGTATAGATGTAGGAGAACATTACATGGTATTCATGGATGGAGTACCTTTGCAGAAACTGTGATGTTCTATATAGATTATGTTTTTCCTAAGACTGAACACTCTGAATATATGTTCTTTTTAAATACATTTGCACAACTTGATATTGGTTTATTTAAAAATATATATATAAATTCTCGCACAAAATATGTAATATTGCAATGCTGTAATATTGCTGCATTTAAAAATGGTGAATGTCATTACCATGATGATGTAATGACTCAAGTTACATTTAAGAGGGATGTGCTATAACGGGCCCATAGGGAGGGACAAATCCTACAAAAGACCCTGCCCCGGAAGGACAATGTCCATCCATTGGACCACAAAAGCCACGACCACACTAGACAGGCAGCTACTCCTACACAAACGCAGAAAGGCCCCTGACAAATAGGGAACGAGATTGCCCTGCCATAGAAATCCTTTAATGATTCGAGCAGTACGGACCCGCAGCTGTACCCCCAAAAGGGAGATCACCGCTCTGTAGATGCAACATGATGTCTATCTACAAAACCACCACCAATGATGTACGGAATGCTGTAATTTTTGATATGTGCACTGTCCACTAACCTACCCTTCTCTCTTTCTGTGAAACCGTTACCTTATGTAAAAGGCAAAATAAAGAATTCTTTAACCCCTTAAGGACCAAACTTCTGGAATAAAAGGGAATCATGACATGTCACACATGTCACGTGTCTTTAAGGGGTTAAAAAAAAAAAAAGAGGGATGTGCATGGGTTAAATCAAGGTTATTTCAGTCCACTGAATCTTCGCAGCAGGAATCCTAAGTCTACTTAACTGTAAAGGGAAACTTGCCATGATTTATAATACTATATTTACTCATCCATAATTATGTGTTTGTGAGGCTCGAAAAATTAAATTTATTTTAGAAATCCACACCTCTTCAACTGGGTGCCTCCATCTTAGCTCCTGCCAATCATGTTATAATCTCTGTCCTTTGCACCTAGCCGTCAGCATGGAAAAAGCTTAAAGAGAAGAGGAGAAATTAAGACATTTGGCTGACACAATCAGCCAATGAGCTAATGGAAGTTTCTAATTTAGCACTTGTAGTGTAGGGGAGCGACACCTGGCTGAACTCCGGTAAATAGTTAAACTGGTCAAAAGTGATTTAACTAATTATTGGGGGGATGCGCCAAGGTGCTCCTGGAAACTAACAAAAAGAGATCTACAGTGGTTATGGTGCTTGGAGTGTTCCTTTAATTTTCCTTTATGTCCAAAGCTGACTGGCAGGTTAACGTACACAATACAGTTACTGGGCGGACAATGGAGGAAGAGGCATTCTTTTGACAGTCATTTTGATTTGTTGTAGCTGTATGTTTACATTTTTTTTTTCAAATCCTGCTCTTAATTGTGACCTTGAATAAAACATACTTATATAATAAGTATACTCCATACGCTGCCAACTGGGTATATATTATGTAAAATATAACTTGATGAAAATTGACATCTAATTAGACACATCTTTCCATTGATGTTTGCCATCCATTTTTTTTTCTTTGCATATTTACCAAGATTGGAAGGAAGGTATGGAATCAGCTAGAGTGGTGGTGATGAAAGATGCTCGTCACTCACTGTGAATCAATACTGATATGAGGCAACGTATTTACAAAACGGGGTGTAAGTCTGGCATCCATGCACACTTTTACTTAAAATAAAAATGTATTACAATGAGCCAATTCAACATTTAAGTAAGTGGAAGAGTAAACTAACTTGTTAGGAGTGCTTTGTAGAAGAAAGATAGCAAAGCTTGTATATATGCAGATTAAAATAATGACAGGGTACAGTGTTGGATTATGGGCGTCCTGAACCTGGAGTTGAGAATTTTGTAGTTACCCTGAACTTAATGATAAAATCTGAACTTGATTCATGATTCTGACATCTGAACTCTGTCTGCAACTAAACCTTGAAACCATGTATAAAACATCCACACATGAATTTAGAACCTAAAAATGTTAAACATATAAAATCAATTTTCATAAGCAGCTTAATGCAGAAACAAATCTGCAGGGAGAGTTTTGGGTACCTTGAGTCACAGATTTCTTGGGACATGTGGAATTCGTCCTATCAGTTATGGGGAGAGATGGACAGTGCAATGGTAATGCAGCAGAGATAGGTTCAGATTTGTATATATGATGCCAAAGCTACCTGTGGCCAGGCCAGGGAGGTCACATACTATAAAAGTGGCACTTCAGAGTAACAGCTGATCAGAAAAAAAGGTCATGCTGCTTGGGCCTATTGCAATGTGTGTGCCTGGAGATTTTAGAAGGAGGCAGATCAATCAATTATTATTATTATTTTATTATTTATATAGCGCCAACAAATTCCGTAGCGCTGTACAACGGGTGGACTAACAGACTCATAATTGAGATCAGACCACTGGACGGACAGGAACAGAGGGGGCTGAGGGCCCTGCTTGATGAGCTTACATGCTAGAGGGAGTGGGGTGTAGTGACACAAAGGGTTAAAGTAGGGGAATTAAAGGGTTTATTGAGTGCTTGGTAGGTCGTTTTTGACAGTTGCAGGAAAGGAGTCATGGGGTGGGGGATGAGAAACCTGCTGACAGTGTAATTGATACGCTTTAATGAAGAAGTGAGTTTTCAAAGATTTTTTGAAGGAGTGGAGGCTGGGTGAAAGTCTGATTGAGGAGGGAAGGGAGTTCCACAGAAGAGGTGCAGCCCTGGAGAAGTCTTGAAGCGAGCATCAGAGGTAGGGATCCGGGCAGAGGATCGGCGTATGTCTTCGGCTGAGCGCAGGGGTCTCGACAGGACATACTTGTGTATGAGGGAGGATAGGTATGTTGGATCAGCATTATGTAGGGATTTGTAAGCAAGTGCCAACATTTTTAATTGGGCCCTTTATCTAACTGGAAGCCAATGGAGGGACTGACAGAGCGTGGAGGCGTGGGAGGTGCAACCTCGCAGCCGCATTCATTATACATTGCAGCGGTGCAAGCTGGGAACATGTAAGACCGGTGAGAAGGGGACTGCAATAGTCAAGGCGAGAGAGAACAACAGCATGAACCAGTACCTTAGCAGCGTCCGGCGTTAGATATGGGCGGATGCACGCTATGTTCTTGAGTTGGAAGCGACAGGACAGAATGGAAGTGTTCTTTCATGAACTCCATGCAAGCCAGCTTGTACATGTGTACTGAGGCAGGAATAACATCCTTTAAATGCTTGATCAACATCATATTTTACATCTAAAACTACTACCTATCTGCATCATTCTCCTAGTATGTCCAGTGAGGGAATAATGCTTTCATATTGCAATATCTTACGTGACTTGACTACCACATATCGAAAATGCTAACACTAAATGTCGCACTGAGCACACCTGTGTGTTTATGGCCACTTCTATTTCAGTCTTCTCAAAGTCAGATACTGCCATCCCCTTGTGGATAACAATGAGTTCAAGATCTCCCTCGGTAACATTTGCAGCACTTTGATGACATAGAGAACAAGCCTAAAACTCTCATCCCTCAGCAGAAATGGGGGCCAATGTTATGGCAATTCCTTTATATAGCCCCATGTCACTAGAGGATTAACAATCCAGCCCCACATGGAGTAATGTGTTTTCCTGCCCAGTAAGAGACAGTCTCAACTTTTGCCACTTCCCCTACTTGCCACAAGTGGGGCCTCTTGTTTTCCCAAACAATAATGATAATAGTGTTTTGCTACTTGGATTTATCTGTAGGTGTTGCAGACCAGGGTAAGTAAACAAGATCTTTCTCATCCTCACAATTCATCAACCGCAGAAATTAATTCTGCACATGCAATCACAAATCTATATTAATGTATATGGATGAATATTGATTCTCTTTACTATTTATCTTGGGTTGAGAGCCACCATTGTCCAAAAAAATGAATCAGGAGGTTTTGCTTTACTCGTCAGATTCCCAGCTACAGAGTTAGAAAAGAAAACTGTTAATCCGTTCAGAACATGGATTACAGGTGAACTCCAGAGCCATTCCATATCAGACTACAACCATGCAAGCTGAACACTTACAGGCCAGTACAAAACGAGTCTCAAAATAACAATTCCAAATGCTCTTAATTTCATGGGAATCCAAGAAACTGATGGAAAATACAATACAACTAATTATTCACTTGTTTTGTGATGACAAAATGGAAAAGAAAACCAGTAACTAATGTAATTGTGTATTTCCTAATCATCTTAAAGGGACGGTCCAGTCCTGTAAAGCCCTTCAACTTGCTGAAAAGCTTTATGTGTGAAGAGTGTGTCCTTAGTTAGCAAAAAGGGGCAGATTTCAATAGAAATTTACACTTTTATAAATGGACCTTGTTACATCCTCTTGGCTTTCAAGCAGACAACATGTCCTGTTACTTCTTAATTGGTTAGGCCAGTAGAGTTAACCCCAGAGGCAGCAAGTGCTCAGTACACCTGCCGTGCAAAGACTTCTCATTGAGCGGCATTTTGAAGTTTGTGATTAGACAGCCACAGACAGTATGGGCGGGGTTAGAAGGGGAGGGTTTACACAGGCAGCAGACAACATAACTGCAGATTTTGCAGACTGGTTTTTGATAAACCCCAATGAAAGAATGCATAATAAAAAGCATGCACATTTTCATTTGTGGTAAATCTACTAAACAGTGATATGTATTCATTTTGTATTTCGGCAGTGGAGTGTTACTTTAAGTTGTGTTGCATAATTAACACATGGATGGTGGGATGGAGGAAACATGCTCCAAAACCTATCAGCGTCAGACTGAATAAGAACCTGAAAGGTATATCTTGTCCCTCCTAGATTTTGTCTTAGTAGATAGAGCCATACAGTTACACCATTATGTTGTGGGTACAAATGGTGCCCTGATCTAGTGTTATGTAACTGTTTGATGTTTATGTTTGCTGCATTCTAACTGTTTCTTGGTAGAATACCAGCTAGCCTGCCTTCCATTTCTGTATTGAAATGGAGTCCAAAAGCTTTTGAATTTTTATTTGATATATTTTTGCCAATAGTCATTCCTTTGTGTGATGGTAGTCACTATCCCCTGGGGTTTCATGTGAACACTTTATGTAGGACTCTGGGCTGAGCCTATGTCTAAGTCAGTGCAGGGTGTGTATTGTTTTTTTATTGTTATATGTTTTTTGTGCTCTCCCGTTCTGCTGATGCTTGCTATCAAGCAGGTGGCTGTGGAGCCTGTACAGCGCTACCTGTTGGTAGCAACAGCAATATGCACTACCTGAATAGCAAGGCTTGTGATTTGCATATTTATACAGATTTGCATATTACGGTAGCTGCAGGCAGTGGTATAGGCAGAGGGGATGATACCTGCCTGGAAGGAGAGCTGCAGTGGAATAGGCAGAGGGGATAATACCTGTCTGGAAGGAAACCTGCAGAGGAATAGGCAAAGGAGACAATACCTGCCTGAAAGAAGAGCTACAGCTGAATAGGCAGAGGGGATGATACCTGACTGGAAGAAGGGCTGCAGCGAATTTCCTTTCTGTCTGGAAGGAAAGCTGCAGAGGAATAGGCAGAAGCGACGATACCCACCTGGAAGAAGGGAAGTAGAGCTGCAGGCTGTTAAGGTGGAAAAGCTTCAGAGAGACCCCAGTCAAGCCTCGGCAACAGAGGTTGAAGCATTCCAGGCTCCCTCCCCAACGGCTGGGAAGTGGATTGTGCGAAGGTATTAGGTCGGAGTACAGGAGTTCCATCACACTTTGTTAGATGGTATATTCACAACCAAGCCTTCCAACACAGCCCATCTTCACCAAATTATTACACTATAGTTTCCAGAGAATGGTTAAACTAAACATTTACTTATTAAGCATCTTATTAATGAAAGATTTAAGGAGAACTATAAGACTGGGTCAAGTGACCAGATGGGTGACAATAGCTAAAAACAGTAATAGTAATAGCAATGAGGGCATCTTGGTAGTGGGTAGGCTATAGGTTGTATAAATGTTATGTATGGAGTATACCTTACACATTGACTAAGTT
This sequence comes from Pelobates fuscus, assembly GCF_036172605.1. Lineage (NCBI taxonomy): Eukaryota > Metazoa > Chordata > Amphibia > Anura > Pelobatidae > Pelobates > Pelobates fuscus. The sequence continues at coordinate 145,059,105 of NC_086318.1, forward strand.
CATGAAAAATTAAACATATTTATATGTGGAAGAGAGCAAAAACCACAACCATTTTTGTTTGAAGGTAAAGGTGATTTGTATATTATAGGAAAAGGATACCATCAGGGGGTAGGTTTAGGGTAGAGTAACGGTAATGGACACTGTAGGTATGACTGTTTGGGAAATGAATGGGATGATGGTTAGTGTTGTTGTGCAGCGGTTATGTATTTGGGTTTAAGGTTTAGTTTTAGGGCAATATAGGTTTAATAGTTACTGTTAAGCTGCACTCGAACTTGTATGTTCTATGTTTTTCAGAGATTAGGAACCCAAAATGCACAGAGTTTGTCCTTGCATTATTCTATATGATGATACCTTCGAAATAACAGAATGGTGATACATATATAAATATAAATTGATTCCTACAAAAATATCTATGCAGTCATAGGTCAATATTTTCATTTATAGCAACAATACTCTTGTTGAGAGGCCAGAAACATATTCTAGCCTTACAGAATCAATTCCTGTGAATAGTCAGAGTTTAGTAACTTTATCATGTTGGGTCTTGAGGGTCTTGTGCTTGACTAATACCTGTTGTTATAAGTGCTCAAAAAACACAAATAGAATATACACTCCGCTTTTGATTGATGAAAGGGTTACGATGACTCTTGACGTTTTCAGTAGCGGAACTTATTTTTGAAAAGAGAAAGGGACAGATAAAAAAGGGAAAATAATTGCTGTTAGAACGCTGACAGATCAATGTACTGCAAGCAACCACTCTATGGGGTCTGAATGAGAATTTTGACTGACGTTATTTCTCTTTGAATTACCTTATATATGAGTCCAATACACATGAGCTGAGAGCAGAATGATTCTGCTGAATTGCTGCCTGAAAACGGTTTCTTATATAATGAATTAGAGTTCATGTACTGTATTAATGATTCTGAATAGACTATTTGGGTGCAAAGAAACATATGTATTATGCAGCACATCCTCTTTCTGATTAAATAACACACATTTGCAATAGATGTGGATAATACATTTCTGATATCTACCTTCCCTGATCATAATAGGGAACAGAACCAACCCATGTTCACAGCAAAGACATCACTACATCTGACAGCTACATGAAGACAGCTTCCGATTCTTTGGCGTGCACTGTGGATATTTATAATAAAGTATGGTTTTCTTGACTCCATGTAGTTTTTATTTTCATGGTTTCCATTGTATGTTTGTCTTGCCCTATACTATGTCAATCTATAGAAAGGTAGATAGGGCTCATGGATGATGTAAATGATTATATTTTCCTATATATATATTTCATGGAGTGTGCATGCTATGTCTTTTGTATTATGTTTTTTGTCTCATTCTAATTGCATTTTCTTTGATAAATGTGACTGTCTTTGTTGGACCTACAATATTGTCTTATCTATTCTTGCTCCCATGCAAAGTCTTGTGTTGGCATTCAATGCAAAAGCAGCTGTAACATAAATTCATACTCAAGGCCTTTTGGGAAGTTTTACATTTCAATATGACCAAAATGATGCTGCAGCCCATGGCCTTCCATAGAATAACACATCTAGCTGCCTAAGACCAATGAAATTATAGCGGGCAATAGCTGAAACATCTGTCATTGAGCATGAAGGTACACTATAGTAAACAAAACAACTTTATCTTAATAAAGCAGCTTTTGTGTATAGATCATGCCCCTGCAGTCTCACTGCTTACTGCATGAAAACAAAATGGTTTCACTTTCAATCAGATGTAACTTACTTTAAAAGATTGTATCTGCTGCTCAATAAATTAAACTTTAATTATATTCAGGAGGCACCTAAAGGGTCTATGGGTATACAGAAAATGTAGGGTTCTTGCTGATCGACCTATAAAACAAATAATAACATGGTGCAATACTGTCTAATGGGGGTGGGGCCGGGCCGCCGAGCTGCATGGCAGCAAAGCACTGAAGCTCCGGGCCTGAGCTCCAGAAAAAGGCACTACACTCGCACGCAGACTGCCCTATAATTGGATTTTTGCCATAATGATATAGAGAATCACTCAAGCTATAACTCGGTACCAGATTATCACCAACTACGTACTGGGCACACTGCAATGGCCCACTCCGGCCTACACGACATCACCAACCTGGATTAAGATGGCCGCTGAGAGAGAACCAGCAACCGATCATCTGGCCAGATAAGGAAACATACCGGACGTGATTGCCCCCACGGAAGACAGTGCGGGCTTGCGATGCGGCCCCCTTCCGCCCCCCCCCCCCCCCGGCTGGTGGGGGTGATCCCCCACGGAAGACAGTGCGGGCTTGCGATGCGGCCCCCTTCCGCCCCCCCCCCCCCCCCGGCTGGTGGGGGTGATCCTGGCGTCCAGGACTGCTGGCCTGATGTTCGGCCCTGGGACTGGGCCATGCCGTGGACAGGGAGCCGTCACCTCTGGGTTTTGTGGTGGGCCTAGAGGTGAATGTCCCCAACGCTGTGAGCCCTGGGGGTCTGGAGTACGGAGGCCTCCGGCAGACTGAGAGGATAGCCAGCACCAGCCCTTAGTGGCCGGTGAAGGGAGAGACAAATGATGGCCTTCGACCTGTCCTGCCCGGGATCCTGTGTCGTGGTGGGGGTGCAGGAGACAGCTGGTACACGGACTCTAGGTGGTGGAGGTCCTGTGGGCCGGTAAGTCCCCGAGTGCCCGCTGCATGTGGGAACTATCGGCGGGAGGCCTGGCGCGGCCCGGAGGATGATGACAGATGGCGGGCGGCCCTGGGATCTCTCGCGGCTGCGGTGGGTCCCCTTGCCGATGTGCGTTTTACCCACTGCCCCTCTGTCATCTGCAGACCAGACTAACAGCAAAGAAGAAACCATACAAATTTATCTTTACTAATTTTGCTATTTACCATGTTATGTTTATGACAAATGGCCGCATACTTAAGGGTTTGTTTCTAACCCCACGTCAGGATGCATTTTGAACGCACATGCATGTTTTTAATCAATATCGAGTCAGAAGGGACATATGTGTTAAAATGTTGAATCCGTTATGCTAGAGCTAACCACGCTAATGTCTCCTTTCGCATAAGCCCTTGAACATAAGATATAATCTTTAATATTTGTACATCTATTTCACTGCATGCCTATTGCGCAAATACTAAGACAAGGTCACAATGCTGACAGCTATGATTTACTATAACCTCACGATGCCAGACAAATGCACCGCTTGTTAAATAATGTGGTAGTATATACACCCTTTCATCAGAACAGCATTGTTAGCAACAGCCTACATTAGACCGTGCATTATCAGAGGATTCTTCTGTTATGACGGAACATTTGCCTGTGTACATATTCATTTACATGTATTCCATAATTCCTTGTAGAGCACAGACAAGATAACACTGAGCGATAGGCACTAGATACCGAAACAACGACAAAGTTATTATAACATATAGCCGTAAACTAATTTAATTGCATAGCTCGGCTGACAAAAAAGTAGCGGCACAGGCGAACACGCACAGGATCAACTAATAAGTTGAGAAACCGTAATATCACCTAAAATCAATTAGCCTAACACCGCAACAAAGATGCCCACGTTCACATCGCTTAACACTGCGTGCAATAATGCACAGTAACAGAATGCCCGACATGAACTTAATGGCGGAGATAGCTAAAAGGCTATAAGCTGAGGAATAAGCTAGGTTTAATGCATGGCTAAGGTAACCCTGTGATAAAGCTTAATCACTCAACTATAATCAAGCCTCTGCAACCGATTATGAAGCAATATGTTATGTTACACAGGCTATGACAAACCCGCCTCTGCGTAGGCGATAAAATGCTTGCATCTTCGTACCCTGATGCTTATGCCCCTGCGTGGGCAACTACCTGCTTTACCACAAATCAGTTTGATATATGCGTTTATATTGTGAAAACAATAAAAAATATTTAAAACAATACTGTCTAATAATCACATAATGCAAGTTATCAGTTGCACTCACAGGTAAACTTGATTTAAACTCCTTAAGGGTGCCACCCTCAGTAGTAGTAGTGGGTTGAGTTCTTCCCTCGGACTCCTCCCAGGACTGGTCCTCTTTGTACCAAAAACCATTAACCAGAGAATTCTTCCGTAAAAAAAGGGATATTTATTATAAAAAAATAACGATTAACAATTATTAGATATGGTCGTCCTAAATAATTATTAGATAATTATAAGATATGGTCGTCCTGCGCGTTTCATTCTCCTTGAGAGCCTTTCTCAGGGACCCATATAATGCATAAAACAAATAACAAATAAATCACAGCCTAACAACCCATCCCCACTGTTTTCGTTATATAGGGCTACTCTCTAGGTCTTCATTGGTGGGTAGGTGGGCGTCCTTCCTTACGCTCTCTGGATTAATTGGTTATCCGTTTGTGCCAGCCGTCCTCACTTTACTTTAATTCATTTTCCCACCATGATTCTGAGCATCCGTCGGAACTCTTATCACGCACTTCTGTGCTTTCCACGTCTGAGTAAAATAAAGATGGCCATGCGTTCCAGACTCATATGTATCTCGAACTACATACTCCCCCTGGCGTTCTCCCAAAGGGAAAAATAAACTCTGTATTCTAAAAGTAAACTTGTGTTAAAATTCTAATTTAAAATGAATGTGCCACATATTAATAATGTCACTACTGATAACTTTTAGTGCATTGCTTATCAATATAATAATGTAAACATTGTAGACAGTTGTCTTTCTATTTAGTGCATTACATTAACCTCATAGTAATTTAACCTTATACACAGCCGAAATAATAACTATACTTTATTTTTATTTTAAAGTGCATAGTGTTCTGAAAGAGGAAGGAACATTATCTATTGTCATATTAGATGGGATCATATATTTGCTAACTCTAGATTATTTATTAAACTTACATATTCTTTGTTCATATTTCAATATTTTGATAATAAACATAGGTAGATTGCTTCCTCTTCCATCCATCAATTACAATACCTTAAATAATCTCTTAAATAATATTTCTAATAAAGTGATATAAACCACCTCATGACATTTTCTCCTAATGGAAACTTTCACGAACATAGTTAAGCTTACTCGCGAATTGAATAGCGCAAATCTATGTTCGGGGAAAATTCCCCGAACATTGATTAGCGAACGACTAGGGCTTATTTTCGGGGAAGGGCTTATATTAGGAGCAACCTCCGAAAATAAGCTAGGGCTTATTTTCAAGGGTGGCTTATTTTCGGGGAAACATGGTATGCATTAGACCATACCTTTTGTATTTACTTCCTTAATACATTAAATAGAAACGTATTTTATATAGTTCAATGACCAGACATCAGAGATTTGACCTGGGCTGTATTAGCAGTAAAGACATTCAATTTCAGCAGAAGCAACCTTTATAAAAAAATGTAAATAGAAACCCCTGATGAGCCATGAGTTGCCTTTTCATCCTAATTTTATCTTACACTATTTGTACACTTTTACACCTTATCTTAATTTTATTTCTATCACAAAACATCCAAACGTTTGTATGTCCATATTTGTTATGGCAGGCAGTGAAATGAAAAGTGATATCTAGAAAGGATCCTGTGATAATTTATATCTTATAGATCCGATGAGTTGGCCAATATTCCCAATTAGGAGAGAAGTGCTATTTAACAGCTCAAGATAGACTGAGAAGAAAAGGGGTAATTTGTAATCATAACAATTGTTGAAATAGATAGAAGTGCATATGTGAAAGTGACAATATCCTTACAAGGGTCATTGCCATTAGCAATAGTAATTTCGGTGATAACCACATCTTGCATCTGTATTTAAAGAGAACAGTTGTGTAGTTAGATCATTCTGATACAATGGCCCATTCATCAGACACTGATTTTGAAAGAAGAAATAATGTATTTTATATCATATTAGTATAGTGTTTTAATTATTATATGATTCATGTGCATTCGTTAGCAGTCTCAGGCACCACTTAAAATTAAAAGTTTTCCCTGATTTGAGATCCTCATATTTTAAGGTGATAGACAGTAATGCTGTGGTATACAATTACATGTAAAAGTTAGTTTAACCCTTGCACAAATAACATATTTATGATTTGCTAAATGAACAAATGTAAACTTGACATATTTCTGCAAGTTTTAATGCACAGCTATTATTTATTTGCTGAATTTAACTGATATAAAAAGTAGCTTGCGCAAATGTTTTGGCACACCTTCGAAAGATCTCAGAGCCTTAATTGTCTAAATGAACTTTTTATACTTTGATCACAGTTTAGCGGTGACTGTTCTATAGCAGGGGTTCCCAAACCAGTCCCCTACCAGTGCAGGATTTAGTGATTACCCTGTTGTGTCTAATGTTTTTTTTTCTTTGTTTCTAAAACCACCTTTGTCACAACTGGGTAATCCCTAAATATTGGACTGTGAGGGGGTACTTGAGGACTAGGTTGGGAACCACTGCTCTAGAGTATTTACCGCAAGGCTGACAAGGCATTTGCCTTGGGGAGCATTTTCTGGGGGGGGGCGGCAAAAAAAGCTGTCCCCCAACTGCCCTAGCAAATGCCTTGCTAGCCTCTTGTCCTAGGCCCCGAGGCTGGCAGCGGTGGCACTTTCTGGGCGGGCGGCGAGGGAGCACTAATCCTCCTGTCGGAAGTGCTGGGGTGAATTCGCTTTCCCTGGGGTCCAGTGGGGCTGCTGGGTGCACCGCAGTGATGCCGGAGCTGGAATATGACATCACTCCGGCCCTGGCATCACTACGCAGAATGCGAGGGAGCTGAACAGGAGGATCAGTGCTCCATTGCCGACTGCAGTGACCGGCCGGCCCCCCCAGCAGTCCCACTGGACCCCAGGGAAAGCGAGAATTCACCCCAGCACTTGCAAAGGTATGGAGGCTGGGGGGATTGAACTAAAAAATTTTTTCAAATGTGAGTGTGTTTGTGTGTGTGTGTCTGTTAGTGAGTGTGTTACTATGTGTGTGTGTGTCTGTTAGTGAGTGTGTTACTATGTGTGGGTCTGTTAGTGTGTGTGTGTCTGTTAGTGAGTGTGTATGTGTGTGTCTGTTAGTGTGTATGCGTGTCTGTTAGTGAGAGTGTATGCGTGTCTGTTAGTAAGTGTGTTTGTCTGTTAGTGTGTGTGTAGTTGTCTGTTAGTGTCACGTCTAAACATTTGATATGAAGGAACACAACTGTAGATTTCGTATAGTTTGAAGTTTTTATTATAAAAGGTAAAAGATAATGGGACGTTAGTCCAATTCACAGGTACTGTAACTTTAATTAGAAAACGATAACTGAAGTCCACAATTACATACACTGTAGCCTTAAGGAATAAACGATAGCTGAAGTCCACAATTACAGACACTGTAGCCTTAAGGAATAAACGATAACTGAAGTCCACAATTACAGACACTGTAGCCTTAAGGAATAACGATAACTGAAGTCCACAATTATAAGCAATGTAGCTCTAAGGAGTAAACGATAACTGAAGTCCACAATTATAGGCACTGTAGCTTTAAGGAGTAAACGATAACTGAAGTCCACAATTATAGGCACTGTAGCTTTAAGTAATAAACGATAACTGAAGTCCACAATTATAGGCACTGTAGCTTTAAGTAGTAAACGATAACTGAAGTCCACAGTTATAGGCACTGTAGCTTTAAGGAGTAAACGATAACTGAAGTCCACAATTATAGGCACTGTAGCTTTAAGGAGTAAACGATAACTGAAGTCCACAATTATAGGCACTGTAGCTTTAAGGAGTAAACGATAGTAAATTGCAGATACTGAATCAAATAAAGTCTCTTAGTAGAATTAACGGTTTAGGTGATAAGTAGTTACAATAGCTGTTCCATAACTTTAACTGAAGCAAGACTGATGCAGATAACTGATATGAAGTATGAGTTGAAGTTAGCTGTAACGGGGTTGGTTTTACCGAAGGACTTTGGAGACAGGTAATAACAGCTTTTAGATGCAACGCTTATCACATTGGTTTTACTTAGCTTCCGGCACATAGAACACTGGTTCCCGTGATCTCCTCAGAGGCGGATGAAGAGTGTTAAGCTTTAGTCGTGGATGAGGAGAGATGAAGGGAACTTTGCAGAGTCTTTCAGTCCGGTCTGGCAGCAGAGGCTTTCACAACGAAGTTGTACCGGTTGGTAGGTACGGGACGTAGTTTAATAATCCAGCGTCGATCAGCTGGTGCGGTCAGATTAAATAGGCAGACCGTGTCATAAAGAGGTGTGGCTAGGCTCCGTGGAACCAGGAAGTAAGGGAATACCGTAATTAAGGCATGACAGTATCCCCTCCTTAATGAGCAACCTCTGGGTGCTATTGACTTGGCTTAGCAGGGTAACGTTTGTGAAATTTGGTAATTAATTTGTCAGCATGAACGACAGAGGAGTGTTCCCATGTATCTTCGTCAATACCATATCCCTTCCATCTGATGAGGTATTGGAAGGAGCCACGATGGATCCTTGAATCAAGTACACTTTGAATTTCGTATTCTTCTTCACCCTGGACCAATATGGGATTATGAGAAGTAGAGGCATTTCTGTGGAAAGGGTCAGGATGATGAGGCTTTAGCAAGGATACATGAAAAACAGGATGTAGCTTCAATGTAGGTGGAAGTTTCAATTTAACAACATTACGGTTGATAACCGCTGTAATTGGAAAAGGACCAAGAAAAGGAGAACTTAGCTTCTTTGATGGATGGTTTGTAGAGATGTTCTTTGAGGAAAGCCAGACAAGATCACCGATTTTATAAGAAGGTGAAGGTTGTCTTTTTGTATCAAAAAACTTCTTTTGATTGGAGGAGGCCAATTCTAGATTTTCATGCAATTTCTCAAATAAAGAGGACATTTGAGAGATTCGATTCGATTCGAAGAGATTAGATGAAGAAACTGATGGTTGATGATGGACATGTTTCGATTTTTGATATGTAGAACAAGATTTGACATAAGATTCAATGGTTTGATCTTGACGAGGCCACCAATAGTATCTTTTAGACAATTTAAGGGTCTTTTCCATACCTGGATGACCTGCCAGAGGAGAATCATGAATAGTTTCGAGTACTTTGATTCTGAAGGAGGGAGGAACGTAAATCCGGTCTTTAAAATAGTAGAGATTGTTTTTCTTGGATAATTTAATTGATTTTGGAAGTTCAAGAGCATTTTCACTGAGATCCTTAATGTCGTCAATAAGAGAAGATAAGAATTCAATAAATGGAGGCAAAGGAGGTTCAATTTTAGTGTCCTTATGAACCCTGGAAAGGGCATAAGCCTTTTTGGTTCTAGACCCAGGTCTAAAGACGATTTGGAAGTTGAATCAAGAAGAAAAAAGATTCCATTTTACTTGTCGAACAGACAGTGTTTTATTGGAGTGAAGGTTTTCGAGATATTTATGATCAGTATATACGATTAAAGAGTTCTGAGCACCTTCAAGAAGGTGTCTCAAGGTTTCTAAAGCCACTTTGATACTTAGTAATTCTTTTTCCTTTGCAGGATAATTCTTTTCGGCAGGAGATAATGTTCGTGAGAAGAAGGCGACAGGATGAAGAGGTTCTTGAGGATTTTTCTGTTGAGAGAGGACAGCTCCAATTGCAATTTCCAAAGCATCCGTTTCAAGGACATAAAAATATGAAGGATTTGGAAGTTGAAGAACAGGAGCTGTTGTAAACTTTCTCTTCAGTTCATTAAAGCGGCACTGTCATGCCGAATCCCGTTTTTTTTTTAACCCCCCTCCCGCCTCCACTACATCCAATCGACCCCCTAGTCACCCCCAAATGCCCCTAAGCCCCCCACATTACCTCTTTTTAATTCTTTATCTTCTGCCCCGATCTTTATTCAGGGCGCCGCCATCTTTGTGTGGGTAGGTGAAGTCCCTGTGGGACACGTCATCTACCCACACTACACAGACTGTGAGATTCCCGCACATGCCCAGTGAAACATCTGGACATGCGAACGGGAATTTCACCTATTCATTCATTCATCAGACAGACAAATGAATGAATAGAAAAAATCAGACGAACAAACTAACACTGAGTATCACTGAGTATCAGTGTTAGTTTGTTCCTTCAGTTTATTACAAGGAGGGAGCTACCGGCGTGCAGCTCCCTCCTTGTAATATGTAACTATAGAAGCGGCAGGGAGCAGTGCTCCTCGCCACTTCCTAAGCCCCCCATGTCCCCCCTCACTCTATGGGGGTCAATATGACCCCCATAATAGGACAAGGGAGATTAAAATCTCCCCAATACCCCTACTCGCTATACCGCGAGTAGGGGTATGTCCACTAAACAGTGAGCAGCCTGTGGCTGCTCACTGTAAAAAAAAAAAAAAAAATGGTAATAAGGGGGGGACCTACTGTCCCCCCGGCCCCCACCCCTGCGCGGTGGGTAGGGGCCCTAATAAAACAATAAGGGGGGGGGACCTTCTGTCCTGCCCCCCGGCCCCCACCCCTGAGCAGTGGGTGGGGGCCCTAATAAAAACAATAAGGGGGGGGGCCTATTGTCCTCCCCCCCTGGCCCCCACCCCTGCGCAGTGGGTGGGGGCCCTAATAAAACAATAAGGGGGGGGACCTATTGTCCCCCCCCCTGGCCCCCACCCCTGCGCGGTGGGTGGGGGCCCTAATAAAACAATAAGGGGGGGGACCTACTGTCCTCCCCCCCGGCCCCCACCCCTGAGCGGTGGGTGGGGGCCCTAATAAAACAATAAGGGGGGGGGACCTACTGTCCTCCCCCCGGCCCCCACCCCTGAGCGGTGGGTGGGGGCCCTAATAAAACAATAAGGGGGGGACCTACTGTCCTCCCCCCCTGGCCCCCACCCCTGCGCGGTGGGTGGGGGCCCTAATAAAACAATAAGGGGGGGGACCTACTGTCCTCCCCCCCTGGCCCCCACCCTTGCGCGGTGGGTGGGGGCCCTAAATGACCCCCCCCCCATCAAGGTGACTAGGGGTCCCAAGCCCCTAGTCACCCCCCACCCAAAACATTCTATCCCCTACCTACCCCCCTCACCCTAAAAATAGTGAGGGGGGAATAAAATAACTAACCTGTAAAAAAAAAAAAAATTAAACTTACCATTTGACGTCTTCTTTTTTCTAAATTCTTCTTACTTCAGCCCCCCAAAAGGCCAAATAAAAATCCATAAACTCGTCGCACTTTAAAAAAAAAAAAAAAAAAAAAAACGAGCGCAAACAAAAATTAATCCATCTTCACCCATGGAGGGCACGCCGCGTACTGAGCTCCGCAGGGCGGGTCAAGGCTTATAAAGCCTTGCCCCGCCCTGCAATTAGGCTTAGAACACAATGATTGGTTGGTTTAAGCCAATCAGAGTGCTCTGTGTCATTTTACACAGCGTGGGAAAATTCAAAAGAACTTTCCCACGCTGTGTAAAATGACAGATCACTGTGATTGGATGGTTTTCAAGCCATCCAATCACAGTGCTCTGTGTCATTTTACAAGCGTGGGAAAATTCCAAAGAACTTTCCCACGCTTGTAAAATGACACAGAGCACTGTGATTGGATGGATTTCAAACCATCCAATCACAGTGCTCTGTGTCATTTTACACAGCGTGGGAAAGTTCAATTTTCCCACGCTGTGTAAAATGACACAGAGCACTGTGATTGGATGGCTTGAAATCCATCCAATCACACTGCTCTGTGTCATTTTACAAGCGTGGGAAAGTTCTTTGGAATTTTCCCACGCTTGTAAAATGACACAGAGCACTGTGATTGGATGGCTTGAAAACCATCCAATCACAGTGATCTGTCATTTTACACAGCGTGGGAAAGTTCTTTTGAATTTTCCCACGCTGTGTAAAATGACACAGAGCACTCTGATTGGCTTAAACCAACCAATCATTGTGTTCTAAGCCTAATTGCAGGGCGGGGCAAGGCTTTATAAGCCTTGACCCGCCCTGCGGAGCTCAGTACGCGGCGTGCCCTCCATGGGTGAAGATGGATTAATTTTTGTTTGCGCTCGTTTTTTTTTTCTTCTTTTTTTAAAGTGCGACGGGTTTATGGATTTTTATTTGGCCTTTTGGGGGGCTGAAGTAAGAAGAATTTAGAAAAAAGAAGACGTCAAATGGTAAGTTTAATTTTTATTTTTTTTTACAGGTTAGTTATTTTATTCCCCCCTCACTATTTTTAGGGTGAGGGGGGTAGGTAGGGGATAGAATGTTTTGGGTGGGGGGTGACTAGGGGCTTGGGACCCCTAGTCACCTTGATGGGGGGGGGGTCATTTAGGGCCCCCACCCACCGCGCAAGGGTGGGGGCCAGGGGGGGAGGACAGTAGGTCCCCCCCCTTTATTGTTTTATTAGGGCCCCCACCCACCGCGCAGGGGTGGGGGCCAGGGGGGGAGGACAGTAGGTCCCCCCCCCTTATTGTTTTATTAGGGCCCCCACCCACCGCTCAGGGGTGGGGGCCGGGGGGGAGGACAGTAGGTCCCCCCCCTTATTGTTTTATTAGGGCCCCCACCCACCGCTCAGGGGTGGGGGCCGGGGGGGAGGACAGTAGGTCCCCCCCCCCTTATTGTTTTATTAGGGCCCCCACCCACCGCTCAGGGGTGGGGGCCAGGGGGGAGGACAGTAGGTCCCCCCCCCCTTATTGTTTTATTAGGGCCCCCACCCACCGCGCAGGGGTGGGGGCCAGGGGGGGAGGACAATAGGTCCCCCCCCTTATTGTTTTATTAGGGCCCCCACCCACCGCGCAGGGGTGGGGGCCAGGGGGGGAGGACAATAGGTCCCCCCCCTTATTGTTTTATTAGGGCCCCCACCCACCGCGCAGGGGTGGGGGCCAGGGGGGGAGGACAATAGGTCCCCCCCCCTTATTGTTTTATTAGGGCCCCCACCCACCGCGCAGGGGTGGGGGCCAGGGGTGGAGGACAATAGGTCCCCCCCCCTTATTGTTTTATTAGGGCCCCCACCCACCACGCAGGGGTGGGGGCCAGGGGGGGAGGACAGTAGGTCCCCCCCCCTTATTGTTTTATTAGGGCCCCCACCCACCGCGCAGGGGTGGGGGCCGGGGGGGAGGACAGTAGGTCCCCCCCCTTATTGTTTTATTAGGGCCCCCACCCACCGCGCAGGGGTGGGGGCCGGGGGGGAGGACAGTAGGTCCCCCCCCCTTATTGTTTTATTAGGGCCCCCACCCACCGCGCAGGGGTGGGGGCCGGGGGGGGGGACAGTAGGTCCCCCCCCCCAATCTTTAACCCCCGCGCAGGGGAGGGGGGGTGTTTATTAGGTTTTTTTTTTTTTTTACAGTGAGCAGCCACAGGCCACAGGCTGCTCACTGCTTACTAGACATGCCCCTACTCGCGGTATAGCGAGTAGGGGCATATTATTTACTAATACTAAGTAATCTTTACTTAGTATTAGTAAAGTTGGCTGAAAGACCAATTCAGGTCTTTCAGCCTTTTAGTAGATAGCTCCCTGATACCGTGGGAATGAATAGGATCGGAGTTTCATTCATTAGAATGAAATTCCGATACAAACAAAGTACCGAATTGCATCCTAACACCAATGGAGAATTCTGTTAGGATGCAATTCGGCAGTTTTGCCGGCGTTCTGTCTAAGTGACAGGACGTTTGGCAATACTGACAGGAAGCATTGTGGGAACAGGGAGGAAAGCTAGGGATCATGGGAAAATTGCTCTGACCAGCGGAAATGAAGCACACTTTGCTCCTCCGCTGGTCAGAGCTGGTCAAGCGGAGGAATCCCATAAGACAAAGAGTCCCTACTTTGTCTTATGGTTTTAAAGAAAACTAAAGAAGACAGGAAGAAAAGAAGAACAGATCCTGAGAGAGGGGTAGAAGAGGAAGAGATTGAGGAAAGGTAAGTTCGGCATGACAGTGCCGCTTTAAAGGCAGTTTGAGCCTTCTCGTTCCAATTAAAGGGATGTTTTTTACTGTTAAGTAAATTGAGTGGTTGAGCTATCTCAGAGTAGTTCTTAATAAATTTTCTGTAGAAGTTGGCGAACCCAAGAAATCGTTGTAACTCTTTTACTGTAGAGGGAACAGGCCAGTTAATAATACAATCGACTTTTGAGTTATCCATACTTGAGGCATCAGGTATGAGGATTATAGGACAATCGGAAGAACGATGAGGTGGAAGCGTTTCAGCTTCTTTTTTACTGGATATGTCTGAAAAGTCGGAATAACAAGAAGGTATAGTTGGTTCTTTGGAGATCTGAAGAATAGGATTTTGCTGTAAACATGTTTCTTTGCAATAATGTGAGTTAAAGGTGAGAGAGAATGGAGACCAAGAAATTTGAGGGTTGTGGTTCCTTAACCAGTTGATCCCTATTATAACGGGATATAAAGGTGATGGAATAACATCAAATACTAGAAATTCAGTATGAATATGATTGGTGGTTACCTTTAGAGGGATGGTTTCATGAAGAATCGGTCCCGATGAGATAAGGGAGCCGTCAATCACTTTGATAGGAACAGAAAAGGATTTTCGAACACAAGGAATTCTGTTCTTTGCTACAAGAGTTGAATCGATGAATACTCCATTTGCACCAGAATCGATGATAGCTTCAGTAATAATTCTCACTTTGTCCCACTGTAGTACAAGGGATATAGGAGTGAACTGAGCAATTGGTGTAGAAGGGAGTGCACTGAAGATCGCAGAGGTATAGGCTTGTCTGCCGGCCTTTGTCCGTTTTAATAAGGGACAATCAGAAACCAAATGATCTTGAGAAGCACAATACATGCATAGGTTTAATTGACGTCTTCGGTTCTTTTCTTCAGGAGTGAGAGGATTTCTTATTACCCCTATTTCCATAGGTTCACTTGGCAAGGAAGTCTTTTCAGGAGCTTTTGAAGGAGTGAAAGGTTTGCGGTCTTTAGAATGTAAGAAGGCTTTTTCGGCCTTTCTTTCTCTTAATCTTCTATCAATGCTAATTGATAAGTGAATTAGAGCGTTCAAAGTAGTAGGGAGTTCTGTTCTAGAGAGTTCATCTTTTACAGCTTCAGATAAACCAATTCGAAACTGATTGCGCAACGTGATGTCATTCCATTGCGTTTCAACAGCCCATCTTTTGAATTCAGCAATATAATCTTCAACGGGTCTATTTCTTTGCTGTAAAATTCTGATTGTTAAATCAGCTGTAGCTTGTTTGTTAGGATCTTCATAGAGAAGAGACATGGCTTCAAAAAATTCATCCAGTGAGCCTAAGATGGGGTCATCATTGTCCAAAAAGGTATGGGCCCAGAACATAGGTTCACCTCTTAGAAAGGAAATAACTGAAAAAACCTTAGATCTTTCTGTGGGATAAGATCTAGGTTTTAAAGCAATCAATAGTTTGCAGGAATAAAAAAACTCCTTATATTTGGAACGATCACCGTAGAATTTTTCAGGGTTACATACAGCAGGATCGCTAGCCGAGAGCAGAGTAGTATGAAGAGTACGAGTTTGTAAATCTCTAACATAAGTGAGAATTCTTTCGTTAGTGACTTGCAGGTCTTGCACACCTTGGGTTAATGTATCAACTCTTTGATTTAGCGAAGTTATCGTGGAATCGAAATCTACTGGATCCATTACAGAGGCTGGATTATTCTGTCACGTCTAAACATTTGATATGAAGGAACACAACTGTAGATTTCGTATAGTTTGAAGTTTTTATTATAAAAGGTAAAAGATAATGGGACGTTAGTCCAATTCACAGGTACTGTAACTTTAATTAGAAAACGATAACTGAAGTCCACAATTACAGACACTGTAGCCTTAAGGAATAAACGATAACTGAAGTCCACAATTACAGACACTGTAGCCTTAAGGAATAAACGATAACTGAAGTCCACAATTACAGACACTGTAGCCTTAAGGAATAACGATAACTGAAGTCCACAATTCTAAGCAATGTAGCTCTAAGGAGTAAACGATAACTGAAGTCCATAATTATAGGCACTGTAGCTTTAAGGAGTAAACGATAACTGAAGTCCACAATTATAGGCACTGTAGCTTTAAGTAAGAAACGATAACTGAAGTCCACAATTATAGGCACTGTAGCTTTAAGTAGTAAACGATAACTGAAGTCCACAGTTATAGGCACTGTAGCTTTAAGGAGTAAACGATAACTGAAGTCCACAATTATAGGCACTGTGGCTTTAAGGAGTAAACGATAACTGAAGTCCACAATTATAGGCACTGTAGCTTTAAGGAGTAAACGATAGTAAATTGCAGATACTGAATCAAATAAAGTCTCTTAGTAGAATTAACGGTTTAGGTGATAAGTAGTTACAATAGCTGTTCCATAACTTTAACTGAAGCAAGACTGATGCAGATAACTGATATGAAGTATGAGTTGAAGTTAGCTGTAACGGGGTTGGTTTTACCGAAGGACTTTGGAGACAGGTAATAACAGCTTTTAGATGCAACGCTTATCACATTGGTTTTACTTAGCTTCCGGCACATAGAACACTGGTTCCCGTGATCTCCTCAGAGGCGGATGAAGAGTGTTAAGCTTTAGTCGTGGATGAGGAGAGATGAAGGGAACTTTGCAGAGTCTTTCAGTCCGGTCTGGTAGCAGAGGCTTTCACAACGAAGTTGTACCGGTTGGTAGGTACGGGACGTAGTTTAATAATCCAGCATCGATCAGCTGGTGCGGTCAGATTAAATAGGCAGACCGTGTCATAAAGAGGTGTGGCTAGGCTCCGTGGAACCAGGAAGTAAGGGAATACCGTAATTAAGGCATGACAGTTAGTGAGAGTGTATGTCTGTCTGTCAGTGAATGGGTGTGTCTGACACTGAGTGTATATGTGTCTGTCAGTGAGTTTGTATGTGTATTTAGAAGGCGCTGGGGGGGGGGGTGCCTGAGTTTTGTCATGTTAGGGCAGCACAAAACCAGGATACACCGCTGTTTAGAGCATAACAATTGTTTACACTCAACTACAGGGTTTCCTTTTAGCAGCTGACTAAGGGACAGCAAATAAAGATAACTGAACTATACAATTCAGAGAAAGCTTCATAAAAGATATCTAAGTATTTCCAGCTTGTAGTTTCCATATGGTCTGAAATGTAATTAAGTAATAACAAGTTGTGACAAACTGCCATTTGCCACTGGGCATTGGAGAGGACTGATCGCTAGCCTCCTGCCCTGCGACTATGGCCCTGGGATGTATTGCCCTTTAAGAACTGCATTTGGGCATAATGGATTTGTATAATGCTGTTCTTGGCCCTTTAAATACTTCGGAGCAGTGTTACAACTTTTAAATTGGCACTTCGAATGCAGTCGAAGTGCCGAAGTCGTCGAAGTGCCGAAGTCATCGAAGTGGCCGCCATTCTACAAATGAACACGTGGCGGCGGCCATTTTAACTTATTCAAACGCGGTGTGTGCAGCCAAATCTATGGAACTGTTTCCGGCTAACCAATTGCACGAACACCGCTGACCCGTACCTTCTTCGACACTGTGGCTGGAGACTAAGTCCCGTTCGAAGATTCGAACGCTCGTTCAAATGGGATTTAGTCATTTTCTCGGTGTAAAATAGACCGCCTGCACTGCCCGAATCCATGGAACTGTTTTGGGCATGAAAATGTGCTTGCGGTCAGTCAAAAGTGACTTATACCTATCTCCCAAACGGCTGAACGGATTCGAATGATTTTTGTATGTTTGTATTTGGAATGTGCTGATTAATAATATGAACCTTTATTAATATTGTATGTATGGTTTTAGAGTTATGAAAGTTGGGTAAAAAGTATGTTTAAATTGTATGTATAATTGGGTTACCTCTCAGGCTAAGGGGAGGGAATCTGTGGGATGTAACCATTGTGTGATTGGGTAATGTATAATTGTATGTGGGCGTCTCCCTTGCAAGGGAGAATTGCATTAAAGCAGAGTGTGTGCCATTAAACTTGAGTTCTTCTTGACCCTCAACACATAGTCTTGTCTCGTGATCAGGGCCGGACTGGGGATACAAAGCAGCCCTGGGAAAAAAATCTATGCCAGCCCCATAAGTCATTGCGCCATATATTGTCGCATGTAATATGTAAGGCTATGTCTTGCCACCCCAGATGATTGAGTAATTATATATATATATATATATATATATATATATATATATATATATGTGTGTGTGTGTGTATATATATATATATTGCTTTTTTCTAATATAATATATTGGTCCTTTCAGAGTAAAACATTTAATTATACAGTAAGCATACTCACATGCAGACACAGACAATCTCACTGACACACACAAGCTCATTGATACACAGCCTCATAGACAAACAATTTCACTAATATACATAAGCTCATTGACATAAAAACACAAGCTCACTCACTAGCAGACACACACACACATGCAAGCAAGCAAACTCACTAGCAGGCGCACACACACACACAGCTTAATGTAGTGGTTCTGGTGTCTATAGCCTGTCCCTGCAGGCTTTTGAATGTAAACACTGACTTTTCAGAGAAAAGGCAGTGTTTACATTGCTTCCTAGTGACACCTCTAGTGACAGACACTCAGACGGTCACTAGAGGCGCTTCCTGTGTCAGTGCGGATTGGCTGAGATCATCAAGCTTGATGATCTCAGTCATAGAGGCAGAGACCAGCATGACGTTGGAAAAAAAAAAAGTGAGTAAAACACTATTTTTACAAACACACACAGACACTACGACTGACACACACACACCATGACAGACACACACACACCATGACAGACAGATACACACACACCATGACAGACATACACACACCATGACACAGACAGACAGACACACACCATGATACAGACACACAGTGACACAGAGACACACATACGACACAGACACACACACACACCATGACACAGACAGACACACACACACAGCATGACACACACACACACAGCATGACACAGACACACACACAGCATGACACAGACACACACACAGCATGACACAGACAGACACACAGCGTGACACAGACAGACACACACACAGCATGACACAGAAAGACACACTCCCACTGACATACATACTTGTTGCTACCTGTGTGGGTGGGTGGGCAGACTGATAGGTGCCCCTCCCCTTCTGTGCCCTTTGTTACCCCCCTCCCCTCCTGTGCCCTTTGTTACCCCCCCCTCCCCTCCTGTGCCCTTTGTTACCCCCCCTCCCCTCCTGTGCCCTTTGTTACCCCCCTCCCCTTCCTGTGACCTCTTAGCCCCCTCCCCTCCTGTGCCCTTTGTTACCCCCCTCCCCTTCCTGTGACCTCTTAGCCCCTTCCCCTCCTGTGCCATTTGTTACCCCCCTCCCCTTCCTGTGACCTCTTAGCCCCCTCCCCTCCTGTGCCCTTTGTTACCCCCCCTCCCCTCCTGTGCCCTTTGTTACCCCCCCTCCCCTCCTGTGCCCTTTGTTACCCCCACCCTCCCCTTCCTGTGACCTTTGTTACTCCCCCCCCCCACCCCCTCCCCTCCTGTGCTCACCTTCCAGCCCAGCCAGCCTTCCTGAAGCTCTTCTTGCGGCCGCAGGGGAAGCTCTTCTGGCGGCCGCTGGGGGAGCAGGCTGTTCTGTCTCTGCTCCCCCTCCCTCGCGCGCAGCTTAATGAGACCGGGGCCGGAATATGACGTCATATTCCGGCGCCGGTCTCTTTCTAGCACGCGAGGGAGGGGGAGCAGAGACAGAACAGCCTGCTCCCCCAGCGGCCGCCAGAAGAGCTTCCCCTGCGGCCACAAGAAGAGCTTCCCCTGCGGCCGCAAGGAGAGCTTCCCCTGCGGCCACCATCCAAGCTCTCCATGCGGCCGCAGGACATTCACATGTCTCCCCGGCCCCAGGTGCCGACGGCCCACCGGGAAATTTCCCGGTATCCCGGTGGGCCAGTCCGGCCCTGCTCGTGATTGGAGGGGACAGCTATATTCACACTGGGGATTGCTATGCTCTGCATTCTCCCTTGGGCTTTTATCACTTAGCTCTTGTTCCTGATATGCTCTCCTGAAGGAGAGGTCTTCCCCACACGGTCCTGGAGGACAGAAAACAGAAAGAAAAATAGTGCGTAGGCGCTTCACTGAAATTGTGACAGTTCTGTATATGGTGAAAATATACAATAAATGGTGTAACCGGTACCCTAGTGCTTCCCTTGTGCACCAGATTTACATAATACAATTTAAAGAAACATATACCAGTATATACACCTCCCCAATGTGATCACAGCAGAAATGAGTAATATTACCAATATAGAACTTGACTAATAAAAACAGCGTAGAACTTGATTGGGGTATAAACTAAAATAGAAGAAAAATAAAAAACAACAACATAGTGCAAACTGTATAATGATAAATGAGTAATAGATAGGTGTATGACTCTCACTCACATTCTCCAGAGCCATACCAGGCTCTGTAAAACAGGCTCAGGGGTGCCAATTACTGGCTAACAATCCAGGTGATCCAGATAGATGAGACTCCAAAATTAAATGCAAAAAATATTTATTGTATAAAAATATATAAAAGTGTATACACTACTGGGCGCTATGGGGGTGGAAACCAAAACAGACAATAATATATATATATAGCAAAATTGGAATTCCACTTACCCCTATCTGTATAGTAGCCCAGAGTGTCAAAAATACACATACAATAACAAATTACAAATGCAGAAGATTGAAGCAGATGCGTTTCGACTAACAGCCTTCCTCCAGTGCTTGTCTTCATGTCCTGTTGAGTCTTCTTATATAGGTCCTATCTGTCCCATTCACCTGGATGCAATTTCGTACCGGCGTTGTGTCACTTCCGGTTTGGCGGGTGACGTCACTTCTGGTTTTTCGGCCGGCTGGAACGCACGCTGAAACGCGGCGTTCAGGATGTAGGTTGCTCTTAACTGTTATGATTGAGTCCCCATAGCAAACTTAACCTCCATATTTGCAGAATATCATAACAAAATAAAGATTAAAAATATAATCTATATATGGCATACACAGTACAAGTATTTGTCAACTAACATCAATCTATTTGTATCTAGAGAGAAATTTAAAGATGTATAGAGCAATATATTCTTAGAAAAGCCATTTAGTCACATACATTAAACAATGCAATGTGTAACCACAAACCCCCACACATAGACAACAATTAGACAGAAAGCAAGTGTAACCTTCTAAACCTGATAGTTGAAATAAAATAAATACTATAAAAAATATATAAATTCTATAAAAAATTTATAAACTCAAAATCTAAATTCAATCCTTTCGGGGATAAGGTATTAACATAGAAAATCCACTTGCCCTCTATCTTCGCTAGCTCTTTGACATTATTATCACCCCTCCAATTCTTGAATTTCTTGAACCAGGGTTGCGGAGCATGTGGGTAATATCCAGAGGGGCACACTTCACTGAGAAACATGGTGGTGATCCTTCCTTGCTGTCGTATACTGTCATCTTCAAGAAATTCAAGAATTGGAGGGGTTTTAAAGGGGTTTTAATTAGTTTTTAAACTATGGTATATAATTCTTTCACGCAAATAGCTTGAAATTGCTAAATCCAAAGCAATCAAAAATGTTTCGTCCATTAAACAAGAATTGAAAGATTTTTGTTTTAAAGATGTGATGTAATTCCAGTAAAATACAAGTTTAGCAGGCTAAGATTGCCACAAGGCATATGTATGTATATGTGTTTGTAGTATCAGTTAGTTAATTACACGTAGCTAAGATACTGTTATCACTGTACTGACCAGGTGCAGGAATGTAAGAACTGGAATTACGCGTCCCTCTCCTTTGTATCAGATGAGCCACGTGGTTAGACCGGATGGATGAGTTTAGACTCTATTTATTAAATAGGTTAAGGGTATGTGTGGGTGTAGTTAATTGTGGGAGGAGCTACAGTGCTATATAAGGAATGTACTCTATGTATTCAGTACTCAGACTTTGCTGTATTTTGGTGACGCTAGTCCCTCTGAGTCCCGATCGGTGATCCAATAAAGAATCTCTTCCTTCCTGAAGAAACCTGTGTCCATCTCTCTGTGCTTGGCTTCCGTCAGTTTCTCCGGTATCATTTGGTGCATTGGCCGGGAAGCTCATCGTTCAACGGTAGCTGAGAGGCAGAGGCGTGAGACGGTCTATCTTTGCCCACGTTCTCTACGGCTGCACCCCTGAACTTCTGCGTGGACCTCCCTTCGTCTCGGCGCCACTGGTCTGTTGTCCAGGAGATCATCGGCCTCTACGTGAGAAGTGCTGGGGTGTCCCCGTCGATGAGTGTGAACTCAGGTTCAGGAACGAGGAGGTAAGACAACTGCTGTTTTAGACGGCAGGACCCACTAGGGGTATACCGATTGTGCGGTAGGCCCAAAGGGGTTTTGAATCTGTGTATCTGCCCCCTCTGTCGGAGGGAAGGAGCGAAGGCGCACCGCTCGATCGAACGCTCTTTAGTCAGACCGTTTGATTTGGTTAGTCAGGCGGGGTCCTGGTGTAAATAGCCCTAGCCGGACACCGGTGTCTTGTCTAGACTAGCGTTCTAGGGTGTATATTACGTTCGCTAGGTCGGAGGGACCGGGAGACTAAGCGGCGCCTGTGTAAATTCGGTTCGCTAGTTCTCATCCTATCTGGGCTAAGTGGGAAGGCGTGTAAATTTGGAACCCACTAGACTTTTGATAGTGCGACTAAGAGGCGCCTGTGTAAATTCGGTTCTCTAGCTCGCTATATATGTGGTGATTGGGCAGTGTGGCTAACCAAAACGGGTGTATATAGTTTTAGGTAGTCCATTCAAGGTACTGGCCAATAGTTTAGTTGGGAATTGTAAATGTGTTAACGATTGTTTTAGTAAAGTGTATATCTTGTTAGATAGCGCGAGCTCAGCCGTCTAGCGAGAGTGTTAATAGTGTGTTGCTGTATTATAGTGCACGGTACCATAACCCTGTATATTTACTGACATTATATAATAAGTACTAATCATTGTCGTCCATTGCATGTTTAACACCATAACCACTAATAATTGTATTGTGACCTTAACTTGTGCTTTGACCTATGCTAACCGTACTGTAACCGCTATTTGTAAAAGACGATGTTACTGGGGTGTGTTATAGACGGGTAATTCGTATATAGAGAATTATAGCGTGGGTGACTGTATAGTTACGCCAAAGGGCATAATATTGATTATATAGTGACTGGTGTAACAGCTGTGTGTGTACGGGAATTCCCTGAGTGTTTATTGTTATTGTGTACGTTTCACTTGGTAACCGTACCACGTGGTGCTGTTGCCAGAGGAAACGGGTGTGACTGTTGAATAGTACGCGTGTATAGTATTCGTTGTCGACGACGTTCCATTGTTAAGTATGGGTGCGTCGCAGTCAACGATTCCGGATCCCTTAGGATGTATGGTTAAGAATTTTAAAAAGGGATTCAAAGTTTGTGATTTTGGGGTAAAGATGTCTCCTGTACGTTTGGTCACTTTGTGTACTAGGGAGTGGCCTACTTTGGTTGCGGCATGGCCGCCACGTGGCAGTTTGGATCCAACTCTGGTACAGCGCTTACACGTGGCTGTATCGGGTAGGCCTGAACTTTACGGCCAGTTTCCTTATATTGACTGTTGGAGACAGGCCGTAAATGACTCGCCAAAATGGCTCCAGACATGCCACGAGGAGCAGTGTCGCCTCATGGTAGCTAGGACTTGCTCGTCCACTAGGACTGGTGTTAGGCCCATTTTGGACACGCCCCCTGAGTCCGAGATCCCTTTGCCGCCCCCTTACTTTCCGTTAAGAAGAAGTGACGCAAACGCAGGAAGTCCTGCACCCCTCCCCTCATTACCCTCATCCACTTCCGCTTCCTCCTCCAGTACAGGATCCACCCCCCCTCGTACTAAATCTCCCCTTCCGGAACCAGAATCCACCCCCATTAGAAACGAATATCCTGATTTGGCGCCACTTCAGACTTCCGGTCAAGCTTCATCTAGCTCGGCTCGAAGTGTTTTATTTACGACCTTTTCCCAAAACCGACCTCCCACATCCCCATACCCTATCTCTCCCCGACCGGAACCCATGACTGACGCCTCTCTACGTAGCCCCATCCAAACCTGACAGTTGACTGGTGCCCAACAATTAAAGCACTATCAGATGCCTCTTCGTCTGAATCCCGGGTCAGCTTATATCGATGCCGCAGGTCAAATGGCACACGCTGACCCAGTCTTCGTATATGTCCCATTTACCACAACCGATCTTTTAAACTGGAAGACCCATAATTCCTCGTATACTGAGAAACCACAAGCTATGACTGATCTGTTCACCTCAATAGTACAGACGCATAATCCGACATGGGCTGATTGCCAGCAGTTACTAATGACTTTATTTAACAATGAGGAAAGGACAAGAATAAATCAAGCAGCCATTAAAGCATTAGAGGATAGAGCCCGTGCTTTGAACCAAGCCAATCCAGCAGCATGGGCCGCGACACACTATCCCAACACCGATCCCGATTGGAACGTAAATGGTGCTGATATGGTTCAACTCAGAGCCTATAGAGACGCTATAATTGCTGGCATGAAAGCCGGAGGAAAGAAAGCCATTAACATGTCGAAGACAGTTGAGGTGATCCAGAAAAGCGATGAAGCGCCCAGTGTCTTTTATGACCGATTATTGGAGGCATACCGCTTGTATACCCCCTTTAATCCGGAAGACGCAGACAATTCCCGAATGGTTAACTCCGCCTTTGTCAGCCAAGCATACGGAGATATTAAGCGCAAGCTACAAAAGTTAGAAGGGTTTGCAGGTATGTCCATCACCCAACTAATGGAGGTAGCAAATAAGGTCTATATGAACAGGGATACAGAAAGTAAGAAAGAGGAAGAGCGCAAGATGCGTAAAAAGGCTGATATGCTAGCGGTAGCGATCGCAGGCGTAGATAAACGGGGCCCAGATAGAGGCAATAATAGATGGAGTAGGGAGCCTTTGAGTAGGGATCAATGCGCGTATTGCAAGGAAGAAGGGCATTGGAGGAACGAATGTCCGCAAAGAGAGCAGTACGAGAGAGACCAACCCAGGGCAGGCTACGGAAACTTTAGAGGTAGAGCGAGAGGTAGAGGAGGCCCCGGAGGGAGTAATGGTTATAGAGGGAGTAATGGGAACAGAGGAAGTGTTAGGGAAGACAGGTATATTCCAGCAGCGCAAAGGTCCCGCGATAGAGAAGGTAGGGACTTTGTAGGATTGGCTGACACTGTCATGGAGGACTATTGATACCGACCGGGCTCCATCCCCCTTGGTCGAGCGGAGCCTATGGTCGATGTATCAATAGGGGGGAAAAGGAGTGCGTTCATGATCGACACTGGTGCTGAACATTCAGTGGTGACTAATCTAGTTGCTCCTCCATCTGGAAGGACTATTACTGTGATAGGAGCAAATGGAAGAAGTGCTGAAAAACCGGTTCTTAAAAGTCGACTCTGTACATTGGGAGGCCACGTAGTAAAACACCAATTCCTTTATATGCCTGAATGTCCAGTCCAATTGCTGGGACGTGATATGCTATCAAAATTACAAGCGCAGATTACGTTCCTACCAAATGGAACAACATCCTTAAAGTTTAATGGACCTTCAGGTATTATGACTTTATCCGTACCAAAGGAAGAAGAGTGGCGACTTTATACAGTGTTGACTAGCCAAAACCCTAGGAGTGATGAGACATTGTTTAACATACCAGGAGTTTGGGCAGAGAACAACCCACCAGGACTGGCCCGCAATATTCCACCAATAAAAATTGAACTGAAACATGGGGTTTATCCAGTGAGCCTAAGACAATATCACATTCCGCAGAAGGCTAAGAAGAACATCCAATCCTATCTGGATAAGTTCATACGGTATGGTATCCTAAAATTCTGTACTTCCCCCTGGAACACCCCATTGCTGCCTGTTCAAAAGCCCGGTACAGATGAGTATCGACCTGTACAGGACTTAAGAGCAGTCAATGATGCGGTTGTTAGCATACATCCAGTTGTACCCAATCCATATAACCTGCTTGCTTTAATTCCGGGCGGGGCTACTTACTTCACAGTCTTAGATCTCAAAGATGCCTTCTTTTGCCTCCGAATTGCCGCAGAAAGCCAATGTATTTTCGCTTTCCAATGGGAGAACGCTGTAACGGGCTCAAAACGCCAAATGACTTGGACAAGACTGCCCCAAGGGTTTAAAAATTCACCTACCCTATTTGGTTCAGCTCTAAGTCAAGATCTACTGGATTTCGAGTCTATCCCAGGAGAATGTGTATTGTTACAATATGTAGATGACTTGTTGATAGCAGCAGTTACAAAAGAAAAATGTCAGCAAGCAACGCACGATCTACTACATATTCTCTGGAAGGCAGGATACAAGGTGTCCAGGAAGAAGGCTCAGTTGTGTTTGCCAACTGTCAAGTATCTGGGATTCCATATCTCTGAAGGTCAAAGGATTATGGGGCCAGAGAGAAAAGAAGCTGTCTGCCAAATACCAATACCCAAGAATAGAAGACAAGTGCGAGAATTCTTGGGGGCAGCAGGCTTCTGTAGGATATGGATTCCCAGCTATGCGATACTGGCAAAACCTCTGTACGCAGCCATCAAAGGTACAGAGCACGACCCCTTCTTATGGACCCAAGAACAGCAAACGGCATTTGAAGATGTGAAGAAGGCTTTGATGAGTGCCCCAGCATTAGGTCTACCTGATCACACACGACCATTCTACTTATATGTACACGAGCAAAGAAGAATGGCTGTGGGAGTATTGACACAGTACTTGGGATCATGGCAAAGACCTGTTGCCTACATGTCTAAGCAACTGGATGCAGTGGCCAGCGGACTTCCACCTTGTCTAAGAGCCGTAGCTGCAGCCGCCCTGCTAGTAGCTGAAGCCGATAAACTCACTCTGGGTCAAGAACTTTATGTACGAGTCCCACATGCAGTACAGACGTTGTTGGATTACAAAGGAAATCATTGGTTTAGTAACAGCCGTATGACCAAGTATCAAGCAATGTTGTGTGAAAACCCAAGAGTGCATTTAGAGACTGTAAACACCTTAAATCCAGCTACCCTTTTGCCGCAACCTACTGAAAGTCAACATGATTGTTTGGAAGTAATGGATGAAGTATTTTCAAGTAGACCAGATCTTCGTGATTTTCCCATCCAGAACCCCGATGTTCAATATTACACCGACGGCAGTAGTTATGTGAAAGAAGGGATCCGCTATGCAGGATATGCAGTGACAACAATAGACAAGGTGATAGAAGCTCGGCCACTGGCGAAAGGAACATCAGCACAAAAGGCAGAATTAATAGCACTAACACGAGCGTTACAATTGGCTGAAGGTTTAAGAGTAAATATCTATACGGACTCTAAGTATGCGTTTTTAACCACTCATGCCCACGGAGCTTTGTATAAAGAAAGAGGACTACTGAATTCAGAAGGCAAAGAAATCAAGTACGCAGCTGAAATCCTACAACTATTGGAAGCAGTGTGGGAGCCGAAAGAAGTCGGTATCATACATTGTCGAGCGCATCTGAGAGGAGATGGTGATGTAACCAAGGGAAATCGGATGGCAGATAGTGCAGCTAAGCGTGCTGCTGAATCAGGAAGACAGGAGTATGTGGGGCATATAGCTGCTCTTATACCAACTCCACTGTCCCAATGGACTCCAGTTTATACAGCTCAAGAAGAGGAGTGGTTAAAGACTGAACCGGGAAAGTATTTGGAGAACAAGTGGTATCAGCTAGAAGATGGAAGAATAGTCATACCAGCATCACTAGCGGTAGAAATTGTCCAAAATTATCACAACGGGACACATTCTGGGAGAGACAGTACTGAAGAATCTCTCAGGAAACATTTCTACATACCAAGATTGTCCAACTTGACTCAGGCCATTGTACGCAGATGTGTAACGTGTGCTAAGAATAATGCAAGACAAGGACCAGTAAAGCCACCAGGAGTCCAGTTTATGGGGGGACTCCCCATGTCCGATCTACAAATAGACTTTACAGTAATGCCTAAATCGGGTGGACATCGTTACCTGTTGGTAATTGTGTGCACCTATTCAGGCTGGGTAGAAGCATGTCCTACTCGTACAGAGAAAGCAGGAGAAGTTGTAAGATTCCTGCTACGAGAAATAATACCCCGATATGGACTACCCTGTTCTATAGGATCGGACAATGGTCCAGCTTTTGTTCATCAGTGCCTACAACAACTGACTCATATGCTTGGTATAAAGTGGAGGCTTCATACTGCATATAGACCCCAGAGTTCTGGTAAGGTAGAGAGAATGAATAGAACTATAAAGAACCAGTTGGCTAAAATGTGTCAGGAAACCCAACTTAAGTGGAACGTTCTCTTACCCATAGCTTTATTGCGAATCCGCAGTACCCCTACCAGAAGGATGGGCCTCTCTCCTTTTGAAATCATGTATGGGCGACCACCTCCCGTACTTGGTAACTTAAGGGGGGACTTGAGTCAGTTGGGAGAAGGAATTACCCGGCAGCAGGTTGTAGAGTTGGGTAAGACTATGGAGGAGGTACAGAAATGGGTACAAGATAGATTACCTGTGAATATTTATCCCCTTGTTCATAGTTATCATCCAGGAGACCAAGTGTGGATTAAAGAGTGGAATAATGTACCGTTAGGGCCCAAGTGGAGAGGTCCTTATGTTGTTCTTTTGTCTACCCCTACAGCGATAAAAGTAGCCGAAGTAACTCCGTGGATACATCACTCCAGGGTTAAACCAGCAGCAGTCGATTCTTGGCAAATTACAGCAGATCCAGAGAATCCCTGCAAGATCTGGTTGAAACGCACTACTCAGTCGGAGTAACGAGGAATTATTGTGGATTACAAATTTTATTGTTACAGGTGTGAGTGAGAAGGCCATAATAAAGCCTGTCCGCTTACCAACACATAGTGTATAAGCCAGGAAAGTCTCGAAGGGACACCTGTGAAGACGAGCAGAACTCCATTCCCTGCAGCCCTCACATCCTGGAAGCTGAGGTTCCATCGCACGGACGAAGACTGAGGATGACGGCGAAAGATGTGCTTTTGATTGTGTTTATTTATATGTGTTTTTATATTCAGGAAGGTAGAGGTACCGACACTCCTAGCTGTGAGGTATGCATTAAGACTACGAGAACAGGTAACCATATTTCCCAAACCCTAATTTGGCGTTCACAATACGAATGTAAAGGAGAGGTATCAAGATGTAGATACCTAAATATAGACTATAGTGTGTGCCATTTAGGAGTAGGAGAACCTAAGTGCTTCAGTCCAGAGTATCAACCTCGTACAATTTGGTTGACTCTCAGGAATGGAGATCCTCAGGGGACCCTAATTAATAAGACGGTGTTAGAATCCGTACATTCTTCGGGTGTTCTGCTATTTGATGCATGTAAGGCGATATCAAGTGGTAGAAAACCGTGGAATGTATGTGGGGATCTTAGATGGGAGAGGACGTATGGGTCTAATGATAAATATATTTGTCCCAGTAGTAAAAATAAATATGTGAGTCCTAGATGCCCAAATAAAGACTATAACTTTTGTCCATATTGGTCTTGTGTGGGGTGGGCGACTTGGGGACAGACAGTAGATAAAGACATGATAGTGACTAAGTTGCCGACTAGCCCTTATTGTAAGTCTATGGAATGCAACCCAGTCCATATACTTATTAATAACCCCGACAAGTTCCTAGATAAGTATGGAAATTTATTTGGGTTTCAGATATACGGGACGGGTTTAGATCCTGGGACATTATTGTTTATAGGAATAGAGACTGATACGGTATCCTCCCAGACTCATCAAGTATACCATTCCTTTTATGAAGAGATGAGTATAGATAATAAGATCCCCCATAACGCTAAAAACCTGTTCATTGACCTAGCTGAAAGTATTGCCGGTAGTCTTAATGTTACCAACTGCTATGTGTGTGGAGGTACTAACATGGGAGACCAATGGCCTTGGGAAGCAAAGGAGGTAATGTCCGGTTCTGAGGCAGTTGACCAACTAATATCTACACAAGCCGATTATCATTTGAGTGTTAGAGGTAAATCTGAGTGGAGATTAAAGACCTCCATCATAGGTTATGTTTGCATAGCAAGGAAAGGAATAATGTATAATACTTCTGTAGGAGAATTAACTTGTCTAGGGCAAAAAGCTTATGATGATGATACTAAAAATACAACTTGGTGGTCGGCTTCAAATGTCTCAGAACCATCTAACCCGTTTGCTAGATATGCCAGTTTAAAGGATGTGTGGTTTGATTTATCCATCACATCTACCTGGAGAGCCCCAGCAAATTTGTACTGGATCTGTGGTAAGAAAGCCTATTCGGAGTTGCCACAGGACTGGGAAGGGGCATGTGTGTTGGGTATGCTCAAACCATCCTTCTTCTTGTTACCGATTGAAACAGGTGAGACTTTAGGTGTTAAAGTGTATGATGTGAATCATAGGAAGAAAAGGGGACCCTTAGAGATAGGCACCTGGGAAGATAATGAATGGCCTCCCCAGCGTATCATAGATTATTATGGGCCAGCCACGTGGGCAGAAGATGGTACCTTTGGTTATAGAACCCCAATTTATATGCTCAACCGTATTATAAGATTACAGGCGGTGGTTGAGATTATTACTAATGAGACCTCACAAGCACTCAATCTTCTAGCGAAGCATAATACCAGGATGAGGACAGCAGTGTACCAAAATAGATTAGCCTTGGATTACCTTTTGGCAGTAGAGGGAGGTGTATGTGGGAAGTTTAACCTGAGCAATTGCTGTCTTCAAATAGATGACGAAGGGCAAGCAATAGCTGAGCTTACTAGCCATATGGTTAAACTAGTGCATGTGCCTACTCAGGTATGGAAAGGGTACAATCCAAGTAGTTGGTTTGGTAGCTGGTATGAGTGGTTTGGAGGGCTTAAGGCAGTGGTAGGTGGAGTCCTACTGATTTTACTGTTGTGTCTACTCCTACCGTGTCTTATACCCTTAGTAGTTAGGTCTGTGCAAAGCCTGATAGGAAGTATAGCAGAGAGGAAGGCTGCTGCACAGATAATGGCGATATATAAGTATAAGGCTCTAGATAAAGGAGAACCAATGCAGGAAGATGAGTGTTAAAAGATTCACATCATAAGATAAGTCTGGTCTGGTTCATGGTAACCTGAGGTATATGCAAACCAAGGTTAAGTGATGCCTCAAGTAATTGTGAAATATCAGAGGCATCAAAGGGGGGAATGTGATGTAATTCCAGTAAAATACAAGTTTAGCAGGCTAAGATTGCCACAAGGCATATGTATGTATATGTGTTTGTAGTATCAGTTAGTTAATTACACGTAGCTAAGATACTGTTATCACTGTACTGACCAGGTGCAGGAATGTAAGAACTGGAATTACGCGTCCCTCTCCTTTGTATCAGATGAGCCACGTGGTTAGACCGGATGGATGAGTTTAGACTCTATTTATTAAATAGGTTAAGGGTATGTGTGGGTGTAGTTAATTGTGGGAGGAGCTACAGTGCTATATAAGGAATGTACTCTATGTATTCAGTACTCAGACTTTGCTGTATTTTGGTGACGCTAGTCCCTCTGAGTCCCGATCGGTGATCCAATAAAGAATCTCTTCCTTCCTGAAGAAACCTGTGTCCATCTCTCTGTGCTTGGCTTCCGTCAGTTTCTCCGGTATCAAAGAATCAATTCCTTTTTTGTACAAAGGTTATAAATGCACATTGCTAGCCCACAGACTAAATCTACTATAATAACTTAATCACCATGTACTGGATGTTGCATAGACTGCCCCTGCAATTAAGTTGGCTGTGACTTTTCCCTGTGTTTGACTCTCAGGTTAACTAGAGGTAGGTTAACAAACATTTTAATACATTTTACCATAGTCATCATCTTTATTATAATAGTTTGCTCTTGATCAAAGTCCTGTCTTTATCTTGTCTCCAGGCCCCATACCTTCCCTATGTTTCTCGTCATCTCTTTCCTTTCCTTTCCTTACCTTGCTAACTTATCTATCAAAGAGATCTGATATTTGTCCTTATAATACAGGTTTATGACTGTTATAGGCAGGCAGGGCCGGACTGGCCCACCGTGATAGCGGGAAATCTCCCGGTGTAGCGTAGCACTTGGGCCTGCACATTTCAGCCCCTCCCCCCACCCAGTAAACACATTTATGTTGGGGACTGGTGATGAGCTGAGCAGAGTAGAAGGCATTGTATCCACTCGAGAGCAGCAAATAGTGGAAAGTGAACTTTCAATGCTGCTCGTGAGTGAGTGAGACATAAGGAGCAGGCAGACAGCATTCGGCAGGAGCTTGGCATAAGCAGTGGTGTATCCTGGTTTTGTGCTGCCCTAGGCATTACAAAACTCAGGCACCCCCACCCCCCCCGCCCCACCCCACCATGCCCCGCCTTATAAATACACAGACACACACATACATTCACTGACAGACACGCATACACTAGCTAACAGACATGCACACTCACTAACAGACACATACAGTCACTAGCAGACACACACATTCACTAACAGACATGCATACACTATCACTAACAGACACACACATAGTAACACACTCCCTAACAGACACACTTCCTGACATACACACACTCACACACACACTAGCACACTAAAACACACACACACACATACACACACTAACACACACACACACTAACACACACTAACAGACACACACACACACTAACATACAAACACACACTCACTAACACACACACACACACACACACACA
Source organism: Pelobates fuscus (assembly GCF_036172605.1). Taxonomy (NCBI): domain Eukaryota; kingdom Metazoa; phylum Chordata; class Amphibia; order Anura; family Pelobatidae; genus Pelobates; species Pelobates fuscus. Next base: position 145,091,686 of record NC_086318.1, read on the forward strand.
CTCACACACACACTAACAGACGCACACACACTAACACACTCACTTTTTTTATTTTTTATTAATTCAACCACCCCAGCATTCCCAAAGGTAAGGAGGGTTCTCCATTTCCCTGGGGTCCAGTGGCTGCTGGGCTGCTGGGCTGCTGGGCTGCTGGGCGAGCGGCGCTGGCGAAGGAGCACTTTCCCCTGAGCTCTCTGCTCAGCTCCCTCGCACGCCACAGAGTGATGCCGGGAGCAGGAATATGACGTCATTTTTTTTGCCGCCGGCTTTATGACGGCTTTTTTTGCCGCCCCCTGGAAAATGTCTCCCAAGGCCTTGTTTGCCTCGCGACTAATACATCCCTGGGCATAAGTGCAGGGAGGATGGCAGTTCTGGTTCCTACCTGACAGCCTTCACACACAGGGAGCATGTGATCTGGTAATCAGGCACAGCAGGGCAGCCCACACGGTCTTCTGAAGTTTTGCTTCCTGGGTGCTGGCAGGCAGGGAGAGGAGTGACAGGGAGGCATGTGAGAGAGCAGCTGGCTGGGAGTGAGAGGGGTGAGCGTGGGGCCTATCAGAAAGCTGCTGGGAGTGAGAGGGATGAGCACGGGTCCTGTCAGAGAGCTACTGGCTGGGAGTGAGAGGGGTGAGCAGGGAGGCATATCAGAGAGCTGCTTGGGTTGAGCTTCCTTTTATTTGTCATCAGCATGCTTTCAGAGGATTTCAGAAGTACCCTTAACCCCCCAATGTACAATTTATCACTGTGCTTTGGATTCCCCCTTCTGCTGGATGGAAGCTATCAGCCAGGAGCTGAGTACAGACCATCTCAAGGAGCAAGGTAATTTGACTGATTCTTAGGATATATTTTCTGTGTATATTTGAGGGTGTAAGTATGTGTGTGGGTGTTTTTGTCAATGAAACTGTGAGGGAGTAACTATAAGTGTTTGTTTTCTGTATTTGTAACGGTATTACATGTGTGTCAGTATGGATCACTGTGTGTGTGTGTGTCAGTATGGATCACTGTGTGTGTGTGTGTCAGTATGGATGTCTTGTGTGTCACGGTACCTTACCTTTCTCCCACGAACCCGCGAGTTGTAGCTCCAGGTTCCGACTCCTCCCGGTGACGGCACGGCATGTCAGAAGCAGGCCGCTCTACGCACGCCTCCTTTTTATGACACGGTGCAAAATTCTAAATATTCCACAATCCCTGACATTTTGGGGGCGTGTATTTAAAGCAAAAGACACTCCACTATAAAAGAGCACCTTTTGCTTTTGTTCAGTGCCCTATTGTGGTTCACTGGTTATTCCCTCTAGTGCTATCCTATTATCTGTCTGTGTATCTTGGTATTTTGACTCGGCTTGTGTTTATTGACTATTCTTCGTTCTGATATCCTGACTTGGCTCGTTTTCTCGTTTATCCTGTTTTCTGGTTCCCTGACTCGGCTATTCCTTATCGTTATCCTGATGTCTGGTTTTCCTTAACTTTGGCTATTCTTGAACTATTCTACCTATGTTAAACCCGGCCATTTAAGGTCCGGCAATACATTTTCTATTTGGGTTATATTCTGCATGTCTGGGTCACTTGTTGTGGCACTTTGTGTGTGTGTGTGTCAGTAAGGATCAGTGTGTGTGTGTATCAGTATGGATCTGTGTGTGTGTGTCACTATGGATCACTGTGTGTGTGTGTGTATCAGTATGGATCACTGTGTGTGTCTGTCAGTATGGATCACTGTGTGTGTCAGTATGGATCAGTGTGTGTGTGTGTCAGTATGGATCACTGTGTGTTTGTATATCTTTATGAATCACTGTGTGTGTGTCTGTATGGATCAGTGTGTGTGTCAGTATGGATCACTGTGTGTGTGTGTGTGTGTGTGTGTGTGTCAGTATGGATCACGGTATGCCCGTGTTTGTTAATGTGTGTGTGTATACCAGTGTTTATATTGGTCATTGTGTATGTCAGCATGGATCAATGCGTGCCAGTGTGTTTGTATGGATCACAGTGTGTATGCCAGTGAGTATGTATGCATTGGTGAGTGTGTACCACAATTGTGTCTGTTAATTAGTGTGTGTTGTCATCAGTGACTACGGGCCAGTGTGTCTGTCTAAACATATATTTCTTTAAAATTACAGATTGAATTAAAAATGTAAATATAGTTTATCTGTGTGATTTGTGGGATTATTATGCATCTACACATATGCACAAATGTATATATTTTTGAATTTGTGGAAGGGAAATTGCATAATTTAGACAAAAATAGCAGATTTGAAAATGTTTCCAACTTAGCCAACAGCTTGACTATTGTAGCCTAAATTATGCAACATAGATTTTCATTCACAACAATTATTAATTTAGTGGATAACCCTGCCTTTCTCCCAGTCTTTCATGCCCTGGTGTCAAACTATATCCAAACGTAGAAACAATGAAAGTAAGATTTTGCACATCTCATTAGAATAAAACAGCTCTTTTGTTTGTATTTAAAGGGACACTTAATGTAGTTGCTCTGGTGTCTATAGCCTGTCCCTGCAGGAACATCTCTAGTGGCCCCTCCTCTGACAGCCACTTGAGGTGCTTCCAGGGCAGGGGCTTCCTTCCTGCCTAGGGCGCTGCTTAAGAGGGGGTGTCAGCCCTAACTTTATGATAATGTTTGCGCCAGCCCGCGGCAGCCCCTCTAACCGCCGGGCCAGTTACTTGGCGCTAGGGAACCCTTACATTACTGCTCACTAGCGCCCGGTAGAACACCGATCCGGTGGCATCCACGTCAGTCCTAAGAGCCAGTCCCCCTCCCAGGCATCTAATTACTGAAGCAGCGTGAGGGCGCTTCAATTGCTTGCTCCCACCCCTGTGTCTGTATGGGTCAGTGTGTGTCTACATAGGTCATTGTGTGTCTGCATGGTTCATTGTGTGTGTCTGTATGGATCAGTGTGTGTGTCTGTATGGGTCATTGTGTGTCTGCATTGGTCAGTGTGTGTCTGTATCGGTCAGTGTGTGTCTGTATCGGTCAGTGTGTGTCTGTATCGGTCAGTGTGTGTCTCTATCGGTCAATGTGTGTCTGTATGGGTAAGTGTCTGTATGTGTGTGTCTGCATGGGTTAATGTGTGTCTGTATATGTGTGTCTGTATGGGTCAGTAGGTGTCTGTATGTGTATGTCTGCATGGGTCAGTGTGTGTCTGTAAAGGTCAGTGTGTGTCTGTATGGTTCAGTATGGGTCATTGTGTGTCTGCATTGGTCAGTGTGTGTCTGTATGGGTAAGAGAGTGTCTGTATAAATCAGTGTATGTCTGTATGTGTGTCTCTGCATGGGTCAGAGTGTGTATATGGGCCAGTGCGTGTGCGTTAGTTTGCATGGATCAGTATGCGTTTATACTTGAGTCAGCGTGTGTGTTAGCCTGCATGAGTGGGGCGGCAAAATATTTTTTGCCTAAGGTGGCAAAAATGCTTGCACTGGCCCTGGGTGCTTCCTGGGGCAGTGCTCTGCATGGAGACACTGAACTCTTCCCATAGAGATGAATTGAATCAACGCATCTCTACGAGGAGATGCTGATTGGCTAAGGCAGTGTTTGGCCCTGCCTTGCCTCCTTGGCTGAGGTCATCAGAATTGACAATCTCAGCCAATCCATTGCATTCCTTTATATACCTGTATATCTGTCCCAGCTGGCACAATTAATGATAGGGCTGGTATAAAAATTGCCCAGGGCTGCTTATTCCCAGTTCGGCCCTTGTTATAGGTTCAAAATAAAAGACATTGGTCTAGATGAAAATTCATGTTCTTGGGTAAAAACATTGGCTTAAATATAGAGTACAGAAAGTTGTCATTGATGGTAAATCGTAAAGCTGGACAAAAGGGGTGTGTGATGGGAACTATTCTGGACTGGAAACGTGGGGTTCCAGATTTACATTTGGAATGTCTTGGTGTTATAGTAAGCTCCTGAGAATGGGGACATATGTTTGAATTTGAAAGTGGGCCATGGAAGATTAATGGAGGAAATCCCTTTCTCTGCTTCCCAGTGGCTCTTAAATCTAAGTGACAGTGAGCTTTTTATGGACACAAGGTGACCATGAAACCTAGTCTGGCGTCACAAACCAGACTTCTACAAACTAATTGGCTATGAGGGCTCCATTTGCCTAACAAAAACATACCTACAAACTCTGTGGAACTACCGAGCGATTAGGAACTTTGGCACAACTCGCTGGAACTTTAACCGGATGTAGCTCAGACCCCCTATGATGGATCATGGCACATTTTGGGCAGTTGGCAGAGGGGGTGCTTACTCGTGGAAGAGCTCCACATGGTACCCTGGGAATTATACCTTCTTGGGCTCATGGAAAACCACCAGTTGCACACAGTAAATCTTTAAAGAGGTGTTGCTTGAGGCCTCAATGCCAGATTAGGACAATATTTTGAAGACAGTAGGGACAGTAGGGAATCCAAGTTATGCTATGACATCATGGTTGTGGGGGGCTTTCTTGAGGGGACATGGGTGGTAGATTTTGTATTCCTTAAACAAACCATACAGATGGAGTCATTCGTCAGGTTTCAGGAGGCTAACTGTATCATCTTAAGTTACTGTTTGTTAATGTATTTAATAAGCGGACTAGATGGGGAATTGTGTTTGAGTTGTGTGTTCTATTGCATGTTAATTAGCTGAATGCTGTAAAAATAGGTGTGTGTTCAATAAAGTTAGGTTTGTCCTCTGTTGTTTGGGGATGGGCTATAGGCACTTTGGGGATTATTTACCAGTGCTAGGGAAACATTAGTGGAGGTACTCAGTCGGAGTACAGATCAAGCGGCGAGATGCTCCTGGCAGAATCGCAAAGTGAGAACTGCTAAAAGCTGAGAACTAGTCTGATGGGTAGAGGGATGTCTCCTTGTCCTTGAGAGCATCCAAACCTCCACCGGGATCGATGTCCTCACTGGCAGGGGTGGATTGACACAGAGATGAAGCAGCCATGGCATCTTAATTCCAGCATCAACTGTGGACGATTCTTAATCAGCTCAACATGCCAATTTATGAGAAAGAATGCTTGGAGCTGAGGAATCAGATCTGCTTGGAGCTATGCGAGATAGCTCTCCAGTCTGAGAGGATATTCTGCAACAGACATCTCACAACTACAGGGCAAAGAGCCGAAGTTCAGTGAGAGCTGAGTATACCATTACTGGGAAAGCAGCCCTAGGAAGAAAAGAATGGGTGTCCAAGTTGAAACTGATGGTTGAGAAGTAGGTCAAGCTTGACAACCAGTACCATGCTCTGCAGTGGTAGGCAGAGAAGGAATATTTAGGGATGGAGAGTGATTGGTATCTGGTGGCCCAAGACTGTTATGGGAAAAACTCCAGTATGCTGACATGTTTATAGAACTATCGCAGATTCATGAAGACAGGACAGCAATGATCGATCTTGTGCCATCCCTGAAGTTTGATCTAAAGCAGGGCTGTCCAACCTGCGGCCCCCAGATGTTGCTGAACTACAACTCCCATGATTCCCTGGCTATCTGTTTCATTTAAAAAATCATGGGAGTTGTAGTTCAGCAACATCTGGGGGTCCGCAGGTTGGACAGGCCCGATCTAAAGTATCTGGTCAAAAAAGAGCAGAGGCTGGAAAAGGCTTATAGGAGGCTACTTAAGACTGTTCAGCAGTATTCTATACAAACAAAACATAAAGTGGATGTTACAAACTCAGCTGAAGCGCTGGCATCGGGAAGCTAGCCTTCTGGTTATAGTGGAGCTTGAGGATTACACCACTCCCCCAACTGGAGTGCTGTCATCGGGACATAGGGACACAGGCCTCGGCCCCCAACTTGCAGTGCTGCCAGACAGTGGCGTACACACAACCCATGGGGCCCCGATGCGAAAACTGATCCATGGGCCCCCCCGTGCGCGCGCTTACTCTGCGCGGGCTGGGGCCGCAACACATGACGGCGGGCGACCTGTGTGACCGCAGTATGTACGCCAGTGCATGCATAAACACATACACTTAAAGGACCACTACAGACACCCAGATCACATCAGCTCAATGAAGTGGTCTGGGTGCCAGGTTTCTAGTTTTAACCCTGCAGCTGAAAACATAGCAGTTTCAGAGAAACTGCTATGTTTCACTAAGGGTTAATCCAGCCTCTAGTGGCTGTCTCATTGACAGCCGCTAGAGGATTTTCTGCGATTCTCACTGTGAAAATCACAGTGAGAAGACGCTGAACGTCCATAGGAAAGCATTGAGTAAAACGCATGCGCATTCGGAGCTGAGAGGCGGATCGGGGCGGAGAGATTCCCAGCGCCAAGGAAGTCCGGCGCTGGAGAAAGGTAAGTGCTTAAGACACACACACACACACTCTCATGAACAGACGCACACATTTACTGACAGACACACATTTACTGACAGACACACACTCAGTGACAGACATACATACACACTCACTAACAGATGCACACAAACATACTCAGTAACAGACACACACACTCTAACACACACACACACACACACACACACACACTAACACACTCACTAACACACACACACACACACACTCACACATTAACATACACTCACACACACACTCTAAGACTAACACACACACACACACACACACACTAACACACACACTCTAACACTAACACACTCACACACACTAACATACACTCACACTCACAAACACACACTAACATACACTCACACACACTAACACACACTCACACACACTAACATACACTCACAAACACACACTAACATACACTCACACACACTAACACACTCACTAACACACACTAACACACACTAACACACTCTAACACACTCTAACACACTCTAACACACTCTAACTCACAAACACACACTAACATACACTCACACACTAACACACTCACTAACACACACTCTAACACACACTCACAAACACTAACATACACTCACACTCACAAACACACACTAACATACACTAACACACTCACTAACACACTCACTAACACACACTCTAACACACACTGTAACACACACTCTAACACACACTCACTACCATACACTCACACTCACAAACACACACTAACATACACTAACACACTCACTAACACACACTCACAAACACTAACATACACTCTGTAGCGGAGTAGAGGTATGATCCAAGGTATCTCCGCTGGTAGACAGGAACGGCAATCCAAGACAGGTAGCGTAGTTACAATCCCTTCCCTCCAAAAACTAGATGACACATAGCTTGGAGGTCAACTGACATTTTATTCACACACTTGCAGTATTTATGGGAATTCCCATGCAAGGGGTTTCCCTACAGACAATTCAGGGGTGAAGGAACAGGGGACTACGTGGGGGACTGGAACAGAGAGACATTTCCCCCATAATACACTGCTGCACGAGAGGGACCCTCCCACCTGGATATACCATTAAGTGCATTATCCCCTCGTGCAGCAGAAACATACTTTTACATTAAAATATATATTGGGAGTATTATTCGACAGATTTCGGCGAACAGGCGTTCGGCAGATAGCTGGGGTCGGGGCGCACATTCCCTGAAAGTGCCGCTCCGATCCCAGCTTAAATGACCGAGCGCCGCACATATTACATTTATTTTCAAAGTTCTCCCCAAACTACCGAAGGATCCCATAGACCCTGATACCGAAAGACCGGGGCTCCCGAACGGCTTGGGAGTCCAGCGGTATTAGTGCCGCCGAGCGTCCCATTTTAGTTCCAGACACTCGACGACCGAACACCGCTGGGCTAACAAAGGATCCAAGATGGCCGACCGCCGCGTGGTCGGTAGCCGAACGACGGCCACCCGGAATCCTCTTAATTTACCGTTTGCAACAATGTTGCAACCTTTAATGAGAGCCACACGACCTTCTGAGGGTGGTCTCCATTCGGCAGTTTGTTTGTTTCACGAACAGGGATGGAAATCTCTGTTCGTGGAACAATTACCTGCATGCCGACGGGTTTTACACCGCCAACATGCGAACACGTTGAACATACATTACATTACACTTGCGTACCCTTGGTTCTTAAAGGGATACGTACAGGCTTTAAATAAAAATACAGGTTAAGAAAGGCTGCTGCCGCCACAATGCTCCCCCAGAACCAAGCCAGCATACACAGTCTGATCCCAACGGATCGGCTTGGGGATGTCTGGAGGAGTACCCACAGATCACTTGTCCAGTTCAGTTTGTCGAGATAACCCGTCGGCATTTCCATTTAGCTTCCCCGGGCGATATTGGATGGTGAAATCAAATGGCTGCAGCGCCAAACTCCAGCGCAGCAGCCTGGCATTGTCCCCTGACACCCGGTTCAGCCAGACCAACGGGTTGTGATCTGTGAGCAGCGAGAATGTTTGCCCATACAAATAGGGCTGCAGCTTCTTGAGGGCCCACACCACGGCAAGGCATTCCTTTTCGATGGCGGCGTAGCTTACTTCTCTGGGTAAAAGTTTTCTGCTTAGGTAAGCTACCAGATGTTCGCCGTCATCTGCTCCGACCTGGCTCAGTACTGCTCCCAATCCAAACATTGAAGCGTCTGTATGAACGAGAAAACGTTTAGTTGGATCAGGAGCAGCTAAAACAGGTGCATTAACCAGAGCATTTTTCAGGAGGTGGAATGCCTGTTCACACTCTGGGGCCCATACTACTAACTTAGGGAGGTTCTTGCGGGTCAGATCGGTGAGGGGCTTGGCCAGGGCGCTGTAATTAGGTACGAACTTTCGGTAATACCCTGCGGTTCCCAAAAAGGCTAGTACCTGGGTTTTAGTGCGGGGGGTTGGCCATTTAGCTACGGCCTCTATTTTGGCCGGCTCAGGTTTTTGTTGGCCACTACCCACTCGGTGTCCTAGGTATTGGACCTCTGCCATCCCTATGTGGCATTTACTGGGTTTAAGGGTTAATCCGGCCTCTCTGATGCGGTCTAGGACGGCCCCTATGTGGTTCAGGTGATCTGTCCAGGAGTAACTAAAGATCGCTATGTCATCTAAATAGGCGCAAGCGTATTCCTGAAACCCATCTAATAGTCGGTCCACCATTCTCTGGAAGGTGGCCGGGGCATTCTTCATCCCAAATGGCATGACCTTGAATTGGTACAGGCCAAATGGGGTGACGAAGGCCGATTTGGGAATAGCGTCCTCGGCTAACGGGATTTGCCAATACCCCTTGCAAAGGTCAATGGTGGTTAGATACTTGCCCCTGGCCATTTTGTCTAACAATTCGTCTATCCGGGGCATGGGATAGGCGTCGGACACGGTCTTATCATTGAGCCTCCGGTAATCCACGCATGAGCGGGTAGTTCCATCCCGCTTCGGCACGAGTACCACTGGGGATGCCCAGGGGCTATCCGAGGGCTCAATTACCCCTAACTGTAACATTTCCTTCAGCTCCTTGTACATGTTCCCCCTCACTGCTTCGGGAATGCGGTAGGGTGGTTGACGGAGCGGGGTCGGATCTAGGGTTTCTACTCGATGGGTAGCTAACGGGGTATATCCCGGGTGGTTGGAAAAGGTGGCTCCTTTTTCCCTAATTAAACTTTGGGCCTGGGCTTTCTCCTGGGGATTTAAGCGCTCTCCTAACTGTACGGCTGCTAGATCCTCTTGTAAGGTTTCTTGGGCTAGCATGTCAGGGAGGGGTAGGTTATCTGCATCCTCAGCGGCCGAGGCGCAGATGGCGGATACTTCCTCCATGCGCTCGCGGTAGGGCTTCAGCATGTTCACATGGAACATGCGTCTGCCTCCGGGCCCGGTGCAGGGGCCAATTATATAGGTGGTATCGCAGACTTGCTCTACCACCTTGAATGGGCCCTGCCAGGAAGCCTGCAGCTTATCAGTAGGGACGGGTCGTAGGATTAACACCTTCTGGCCGACCTGAAAGCTGCGGTCCCTGGCTCCCCTATCATACCATCGGCGCTGTCATTGCTGAGCCGCCTGGAGATTGTTACGCACAGCCTGTGTTAACTATTCCAAGCGGTTCCGGAACTCTAGCACATAGGGTACAATAGGAGTACCGTTAGTGGTCGTTCCCCCCTCCCAGTGTTCTCTAATTAGGTCTAGGGGACCCCTCACTCTCCTTCCGAACAACAATTCGAAAGGGGAGAACCCGGTAGACTCTTGGGGAACTTCTCTGTAGGCGAATAGTAAGTGGGGTAAGAATCGCTCCCAGTCCTTTTGGGTGTCTACGAACGTGCGGATCATTTGTTTTAGCGTTCCATTGAAACGTTCGCAGAGGCCATTGGACTGGGGGTGGTACGGGGAGTTAAGGATAGCTTGGACCCCACATACTTTCCAAAGCTGGTGAGTGACCTCGGCCGTGAATTGGGTACCCCTATCCAAAATAATCTCCCGGGGTAATCCCATACGGGTAAATATGCGCATAAGGGCGTCTACTATGGTCTCGGCGTGTACATTCGTCAGGGCTACTGCTTCGGGGTACCTGGTGGCGTAGTCCACTACGGTCAATATGTATCTCTTGCCCGAGGGGCTCGGTCTTTTCAGCGGTCCGATTATGTCTACCGCTATCCTGCTAAAGGGCTCTTCGATTATGGGTAGGGTGTGGAGTTTGGCCTTGTATCGGTCCCCCCTTTTTCCCACTCTCTGACAGGTATCACAGGTATTACACTAATGCTTAATATCTTGGGATATCCCTGGCCAGAAGAAATTCTGCAGCAGCCGATGTTTGGTTCGGCTGATCCCTAGGTGGCCGGACAGGGGAATGTCGTGGGCAATTCGCATTAGTTCCTGCCTATACTTTCGAGGCACAATTAACTGTTTGATGGGGACGGGAATCGATCCGGCTACTACTTTTCCTGCATACCGGTATAATAACCCCTTATCCCAAGCATATCTCTCCCCCTCTAGGCCTGTCTGGTTTTTATCTATCCGGTCCTTGTAAACCTGTAGGGAGGGGTCTAGGGCGACCTCGCTACCAAATTCTAATGGGGCATCCCAGGTTAACACAGTGTGATTAGGAGGGGCCGGGCTTACCTGAGCCTCAGAGTCGATGTGTGGTGCCGTGGTGCGAGCCTGTTGACGGGTGACGACCGGGTAAGCCTCCTGTGGAGGGGGTCGTGTCACAAAAGCGGAGGTTAGCTCCCCCAAATCATTCCCCAAAATAACATCCGCAGGCAAGTCCTGCATCATCCCCAACTTCTATTTGTCCTGCCCCCGCTCCCCAGTCCAAATGTAGTTTAGCAGTGGGCACTTTGTAAATAGCCCCCCCTGCGACTCGCACTGCAATACAGTCCCCTGTGAGATGTTCTGTGGCCACTAGATGGTTCCGGACCAAAGTGATGGTGGCCCCGGAATATCTTAATCCCTCCATCCGCTTTCCCTCTACATGTACCACTTGCCGGTGACCTTGGCGGTTGTCAGAGGCCGCCTGCACCGGGTTCACTTCATGGAGGGTGCCTAAGGGTTCCTCCATTTGAGTAGGGGTGGAAGGTTGAGCCAATGCTCTGGTCTGGTAGCAGTGGACTGCGGCTCGAGGGGTAGGTGGTGGTCGTTGAGGGGTCCAGGATGGTCTGGCCCGGTTTCGGGGACAATCCCGTTGTACGTGTCCAAGCTGGTTACAGGTATGGCACCGGATATGTGCCCTGTTGTTGTACCTGGGGGGTTGTGACTGGTAGGTCCCTCCTGGACGGGGAGGATCTACTGGGGTTGGTCGGGAAAAGTTGGGCGGGGAGTACACTTTAGTGGATGAGCGCTGTTCCCGCCGGGTGTCCTGATGCTCATCCGCTAGCTTAGCGGCCTCTTGTAAGGTGCAGGGTTTACGATCCCTTACCCAGTTCTGTAGTTCGTGGGACAAGCTCTTGTAGAATTGTTCCAGCACCAACAACTGCATGATCTCTTGGGGCGTGACGGCTTTTGCTGCACGCTGTAGCCGGTGTGCGAATTCTGCATGCGAGTCCTTTTCTGGTTTGATCAGCGCCCGGAACTGCAGTCGGTATGCCTCAGGTGTAATGGCATACCGTGCGAGGAGGGCTAGTTTTACCTTCTGATAGTCCCGGCTATCCTCCGCCGGCACGGCTCGGTAGGCATCTGCTGCGCGGCCTGTTAGGTTACCAGCTAGCAAGGGCACTTGGTCTTGGGTGCTGATGGCATGCAGCTGGCACAACCGTTCAAAGTCCTGTAAATAGCCATCAATGTCCCCCTCTGTATCGGTAAAGGCTTTAAATGCCTGGTATGGTATCTTTGCTTTTGCTGGCAGGGTAGGGACAGACGTTGTGTTTCCCTCCCCTGCTTGTTGGTTCCTCTGCGTCGCTCGCAGCAGTAAGTCTGTACATCGTTGTAAACTCGGTCTGCCATCTGGTCCGCTAGGGCTGGTGGGAATAAAGCCATCCTGCTCCTATATTCCTTAGCAAACTCGGATTCCTCTTCCTCCCTCGGAGGTGCTGCAGCAGCTGCGACTCTGTCTCCTTCCATTAGCTCTGCGATCAGGACAGCCTTTGTTTTGTTGCTTGCTATCCTCCCTCTCGCTTCTAGTAACTCTTTTAGCGTGTCCCATTTCAAAAGGGTATAATCCGTTTCCATTCACCGGCTGTTCGTATGTTTCTCTGTATTCCCGAACTCCGGTTTCATCCGAATGGTCTAGCTCACGGATTCGTATTCTCTTTTCATTCAGTTCGTTTAAATTCCTGCCGAACGCTTCTTGCTGTGTAGTTAAGATCCCACCGCTGCCACCAATTGTAGCGGAGTAGAGGTATGATCCAAGGTATCTCCGCTGGTAGACAGGAACGGCAATCCAAGACAGGTACAAGACAGGTAGCGTAGTTACAATCCCTTCCCTCCAAGAACTAGACGACACATAGCTTGGAGGTCAACTGACGTTTTATTCACACACTTGCAGTATTTATGGGAATTCCCATGCAAGGGGTTTACCTACAGACAATTCAGGGGTGAAGGAACAGGGGACTATGTGGGGGACTGGAACAGAGAGACATTTCCCCCATAATACACTGCTGCACGAGAGGGACCCTCCCACCTGGATATACCATTAAGTGCATTATCCCCTCGTGCAGCAGAAACATACTTTTACATTAAAATATATATTGGGAGTATTATTCGACAGATTTCGGCGAACAGGCGTTCGGCAGATAGCTGGGGTCGGGGCGCACATTCCCTGAAAGTGCCGCTCCGATCCCAGCTTAAATGACCGAGTGCCGCACATATTACATTTATTTTCAAAGTTCTCCCCAAACTACCGAAGGATCCCATAGACCCTGATACCGAAAGACCGGGGCTCCCGAACGGCTTGGAAGTCCAGCGGTATTCGTGCCGACGAGCGTCCAATTTTAGTTCCAGACACTCGACGACCGAACACCGCTGGGCTAACAAAGGATCCAAGATGGCCGACCGCCACGTGGTCGGTAGCCGAACGACGGCCACCCGGAATCCTCTTAATTTACCGTTTGCAACAATGTTGCAACCTTTAATGAGAGCCACACGACCTTCTAAAGGGTGGTCTCCATTCGGCAGTTTGTTTGTTTCACGAACAGGGATGGAAATCTCTGTTCGTGGAACAATTACCTGCATGCCGACGGGTTTTACACCGCCAACATGCGAACACGTTGAACATACATTACATTACTCTTGCCTACCCTTGGTTCTTAAAGGGATACGTACAGGCTTTAAATAAAAATACAGGTTAATAAAGGCTGCTGCCGCCACACACTCACAAACACACTAACACACACAAACACTTTTTTTTAATCCCCCCAGCCTCCTTACCTGTGGGAGAGCTGAGGGGATTCCTTGGGGTCCAGTGGTGTTGCTGGCCCTGCTGTCACCCGGCTGGCTTGTCCTGCGGGCGCGTGAGGGAGCACTGTCTCCTGGGTGCTTCCTCTTCAGCTCCCTCGCGCGCTGCGTACTGATGCCGGAGCCGGAAGATGATGTCATCTTCCGGCTCCTGTATCAGTGCGGTGCGCGAGGGAGCTGAAGAGGAAGCACCCAGGAGACAGTGCTCCCTCGCGCGCCCGCAGGACCGGCCAGCCGGGTGACAGCAGGGCCAGCCTCAGGGGGCCCTGAGGTGGCCGACTCTTGGGCCCCCCAGCAGAAGAGGCTGGCCCAGTGACATACATACCTGGGTCACAGGGCGGCCGGGCCCCCTGGTGGGCCGGGCACGGTCGCAGCCGCGACCCCTGCGACCACGGTATGTACGCCACTGCTGCCAGAGCATGAGAGCAGGAAGGACAGCCTTTTGGTGATGGTTGAGCTTCAGGAGTATATCACTCCCCCCGAGGAAGAACTGTCATTAGGGCAGAACACCACTGGTATCTGCCCAAATATAACTGTACCCAAAAGAGTGAGGCATCGGAAGCACTTGGCCCAATGGAGTAGCTCACATTGGGGCAGAGAACCACTGGCCTCTGCGCAAACCCACCAGTAGCCCAGAGTCAAGGAATCAGATGTGGTTGGCGCAGCAGAGGAGCTGGTCCCAGGGCAAAGCATCACTGACCACTGGCCTCTTTCATTAGTGACCCCATAGCCAGAGGATATTGCAATCTCAGTGGAAGAGCTGGCATCTGGACAGAAGGATGTTGGCCTTTCTACACAAGCACAGTACAGGTGGACAGGACTATGGTCTCCACCTGTGTTGGAAGGGCCACAGCTACCCTGCCATCTCACCAGCAGCTGAGAGAACTCCAGGGAGAAGGGGCAGTGGACAGGTATATGCTTTGCAAGAGGCAGAGGTCGGCTGAGTAATTGCTGCTCTAGCATGGGCAGTTTTTTTGGGTTACAGATGTGGTGCTGTATTTTTGTTCATTTTCATACTGGACCTGTTTCTCTTTATTTTTATTTTATTCTTGTTCATGGCAAATACTGCCATCAGAACCTTGGTTGGGACTGTACCACCAAAATTGACCAAATTTATAGTTCTAGTAATTGTGCCTAGTAAATGTATAAGTACATTTTCAACCTTTTCCTCATACAGTACAATACAGCAAGCTCCATATATTGTTTTCTCTTTCCCATAAATGTGTATGCTTTTGGAGAATTAGTACATTGGCTATCTCCCTGGGTGGGGATGGTACCACCTCATACTTGAAAATGTAAGCTTTAATGAAAAGCTCTTTACTCGTGAGTTCTTAATTTTTTGACTCTTTATGCACTTTTTATTTACAATATTACACTATTGGATTTAATTTTGTCATTGCATAGTCTACTGTGATTCACGGTAGTGACCATAACTATGCCTTCATCCACCAGTGGGGATAATAACACTACAAGCTGTTAATAATAGAGCTTGTATGAAAGCTCTAGACTGTGTGGGCACTTACGTACTTTGTTGTCTGTTATCCACTCATTGTACTAAATACAACGCTATCGGTATTTAAAAATGTTTTTATTTACACATACACCCAATGAGGATGAACATAAGAAACCAGGATACTAAGAGGAAAAAATGGACTATACTTTAGCATATTTTTCAATTCTTTTCTGCAAATTACTTATTTGTTTTATTCTCTCTTTTTTTTCTATTATTTTGTTATATTTGATTGTTTTGATTTGGCACAACCTATTCTTGTACTATTTTTCTATATTCTGTTGGGTTATAGAGGGGTCCCCACATCCAGTGTTTGCTGCCTATGGTTTACCTGCCTTAGAACTCGTAGTGTTTATCCATGTTTTTGCTATGCTTTTGTCCAGTACAAACCATTGTCTGGAAATCTATTCATAAACAGAAATATACATAGGGTACAAGGTCACACATTTAGACTGGAAGAAAGGAGATTTAGTCTAAGGCAAATGAAAGGGTTTTTTATAATAAGAACAATAAGGATGTGGAATTCTCTCTCTGAAGAGAATGCTTTTATCAGAGTGTGTACAGATGTTCAAACAGAAACTGGATGAATACTTGTAAAAACATAATATTCTGGAATATCTTTTTTAATATGTTGGGTAACAGCTTCTTGATCAAGATATCTGACATTCTGAGGTGGGGAAGGAATATTTTTATAGTTAGTGCAGAGTTGGAAAGCTCTTCAAGCTGAATTATTTTGCTATCTTTCAGTTTAACAACAAATACAGATGTAAGAAAGGCTAAGCTTGATGGACGTAATTCTGTTTCAGCCTAACTATGTAATCTGGTGGAGATTTTATCTGTCACTTGCATGAACAATTGTGTTTAGTTTTGTTTGTATCCTGTTGTCCAGTGCTTTTTTAAAGTAGGAACCCAGCCCTGAATGGATACTAAAACAAACTCCATTTCTGTATATCCACTGAACTGATTATCTGTCCATTTCAGGTTTTGTGTTCCTAGCTGGAGCTGTACTGAAGCCCTATTACTGTATATTATAATATTTTATCTAGCCATATCTCTGGTTAATATTTCCATTTCTTGATTTGGCTTTCACTTTCATGACATATGCATAGTTGCCCTCTTGGCACATGCTTTACATAACCCATAACCCCCAAGAAGATTTAAATTATGTAAAAGATAAACATAACATTTGAAGGTCATGGTCCATATACTTAAACATTACATATTAATTCCAATTCCTTTTAACAATTCTACCCCCGACAATGACACAAATCAACAATAATTGATAACGCATTATACATTTAACTAACATATAAAACATAAACCATTGCCAGCGAAGGCATGATTTTCCAGTTTTCACAATGTAGGGGCATACTGTGATACACACACCAGGTTCGGAGCTACCAACGAGCTTTAACCTACCATAACCATACCAAACCTAACTGTTCTTAGTGAACTAAAAACTATCCTACAGATAAACAAATGACCTACACCCCAACTTTTATATCTAAGTATAGCCCCCCCCCCCCCCCCCCCACACATGAGCCGAGGCTTAACGCTGGGAAGTAGTCTGTTTTTTTAAGGGCTGCACACGGCCTTTTATGGAAAAGCCCCTACATGGGGTTTCCAATACAGAATTACAGGGTAATCCCTACCACGATCCTCTGTGCCTGAGAAATTATTACCTGGGAAAAAACAATAATTAAATTATCTCTCAGGTATAGAAAAATCTACAATATTTAATAAACCCCCAAAACACACATAATAAAATCCTGTACCCCCTCAAGTCTTAGCATGGTCACAACATATCCAAAAAGCGCTCAGACCCCACGAATACGAATGTCACTGGGGTAAAGTTTTGACCAACCGCACATGAGGCTCCTGCCCAAAATAGTTCCATAGAATGGTTTCTTTCAGGAATACAAAAGCGAATAACCTACCAAACGTAGTTCATAGTCATAATGTGGAACTTGTTCCCACTGAACTCCACTGAACAGTGCTCTTCTAGGATGTAAAGTACCGAACGCAGGCGTGGATGGAAGTTCAGCTGTGTTTGCGAAATCGAGTGTTCGATTTTAGTTCCATGCACTCGATGACCAAACACCGCTGTCTGCGTTCGTGCGAACAAGATGGCCGCTACCACGTGTTCATGCATACGAATGGTCGGCCACCCAGACGAACACTTAGAACACTGGTGAGAATCGTTGCAAGGTCTCAATAGGGTTTAACAAGCTCCTGGCTGATCTTTAGTTTCAGTACAGGGAAACTACACGAACCAGGTCTTTTTACATGCTTTTTTACAGGGCCCATAGTCTTTAGGCAGGAAGCTAGCCAGCAGGCTCCTCCAGAAACACGTGGCAGAGGCATCTTTGCCAGAGATGCGTGCACCGCTTTTTCTTACTAAAGGGAAATATACTTATAGAATCGTTATGAAATAATTGTTTTTACCTTTGAAGATTGCCATAACTTTTAGTTCAGTCCTATTTATTTAACAAAGTAGAGATCATCAAGGCGTGCGTATGAGGCAAGAGAAAAATTAAATAAATTGAAACAGAGGCCAAGTCTCCATTGTCAGCTAAATAACCTTGCTCTTAACTGAGTCCACTGTAGCATGGCCTGCTCCTCTCCAGTAGAGCTATTAATGTACCGTATATACTCGAGTATAAGACGAGTTTTTCAGCACATTTTTTGTGCTGAAAAACCCCCACTCGTCTTATACTCGAGTCAGTTGTCTGTATTATGGCAATTTACATTGCCATAATACAGACAAGGACCGGGGGCTGTCAGGAAGCTGTTACTTACCTTCACAGCAGCTCCTGTCAGCTCCCTTCTCTCTTCTCCGGTGCGTGCAGCTCCCAGGTCAGCTCCCTCTGCAACTCTCGCGAGAGCCGCGGGGTCAGAGCGTTGCCACGGGTTACCGTGGCAACGCTCCGCGCGGCCGCGAGAGTTGCAGAGGGAGCTGACCTGGGAGCTGCACGCACCGGAGAAGAGAGAAGGGAGCTGACAGGAGCTGCTGTGAAGGTAAGTAACAGCTTCCTGACAGCCCCCTCCTACAGCCCATCCACTGGACCACCAGGGAGTGAGAGCCCCCCTCCCTGGCCAGCTAACAAGCAGGGAGGGGGGACGATAAAATAAAAATATTAATAATAAAACAAATAATAATAATAATAAATAAAATTAAAATAATAACATAAAAAAAATAATACAATTAATAATAAAAGAAAAAAATAATAACATTAAAAAAAATATTAAAATAATAATGAATTAATAAAATGCCCACCCCCCACCAATGCTCTGCACTCACACACACACACTGCACACACACACACACTGCACTGCATTCATTCTAAACACACTGCACTCATATACACACACTGCACTGCATTCATTATACACACACTGCATACACACTGCACTCATACACACACACACACACACTGCACTCATACACACACTGCACTGCATTCATTATATACACACTGCACTCATACACACACTGCACTCACACACACTGCACTCACACACACTGCACACACACACACTGCACACACACACACACTGCACTCACACACACACTGCACTCATACACACACACTGCACTCATACACACACACTTCACTCATACACACACTGCACTGCATTCATTATACACACACTGCACTCATACACACACACTGCACTCCATTCATTATATACACACTGCACTCATACACACACTGCATACACACACACAGCATTCATATACACACTGCATTCATTATATACACACACTGTAAATAAATATTCAGTTAATATAATTTTTTTAGGATCTAATTTTATTTAGAAATGTACCAGTAGCTGCTGCATTTCCCACCCTAGTCTTATACTCGAGTCAATAAGTTTTCCCAGTTTTTTGGGGTAAAATTAGGGGCCTCGGCTTATATTCGGGTCGGCTTATACTCGAGTATATACGGTAATCAACATTCCTTAATTGGCCGCCCAGAGTAGAATCTAACATGTTCATATTATAACGAGTGTATACAGCTATTAGCGATGGAGATAGATTAACCCTATTTGAGTAAGGCATCTTTAGCAAAGAATTCTAGAGACTTTAATAAAGTGATCAGGGATCAAGTATGAAATTGCTATTGCATTTATGAATGTACCATTTATATTAATCGGTCTGATCTACCATGGTTTATTTTTAGAAAACTGAAATCCAAACAGCAACATTTTTACTTATATAGCCAATTTGTGACTATAGCCGAGCTGGAGAATGTTTTCTAGATCAAATATTTTAACCTAAATTCAGATTTTAATTCTAGATTTGTGAATTTGGAGTTTTGTGCACATACCACAAGATGCATTTTTCCTTCAAAAAACTACAACCTCAATAGCACATTAATTATAGGGATACATGACTTGTTTGGGCAGAGAATATTTAGCTGAAGTTAACCATACGGCAATCTTTATCTATAAATACAATATAGTTGGAATTTATCATTTATTTTCACGTGATAATATTATCACTCCAGGTTACAGGGAATGTGTGCAGTGTTGTCAGGGCCAGAAAATCCATAAGGCAACATTAAGAAGGTGGTAAGAGCCCAAAGGAATTGTCAGGGGCCCAGTCTGATGCCCTAAACATACCCATTTTATCAAGGATATGCAGTGATGGCCCCACTCCTACACGTTACTGCAGGATGATAATGATTGGCGACAGTCAAAGAGCTAAATATTCTGCCAAGTTGTCTACCACTGTAGTACTCCCTTTGATTGTCGGGGAAAAGAGCATGCCATCACAATTCTCTGTTACATTTTTTTGAAACGTTGGAATGTTATATTTTCTATCCTATGTAAATACAAGTATCCACACACAGCCTTCCCCTTAAATAAAAACACAGTTTTAAATGAATACTCCAGACACATAAAGCACTTAATGTATTTTGTAATTTAAAAAAAACAAACATTTTTGACAGTTTATAAAATGTGCTAATTTCAATAGAAATTAGCACATTCATACCTGTGGGCAGAAGCACCTTCCCAACTCTCACTCAAAATTGGGAATGTTTTTTTCGACTTCCATCAGCTCTGCGGAACTATAACATACGTACCAGTTTACTGAGAAGCATTGAAAATCAACAATTGTGTGCACGCGATTATGCGCACTCCTAACTCCAGCACAGAGGCTTTTTAATGAAACTGAAAATCTGTCTCTTTTGCAAGCATGTTTTCTTTGGTGGTTTATCTACTAAACAGTTTTAAAAAATGTAGTGTTCCTACATTGCACATACATGTTGCTTGC
Source organism: Pelobates fuscus (assembly GCF_036172605.1). Lineage (NCBI taxonomy): Eukaryota > Metazoa > Chordata > Amphibia > Anura > Pelobatidae > Pelobates > Pelobates fuscus. Next base: position 145,112,174 of record NC_086318.1, read on the forward strand.
ACCATCACCACTTCAAAACACTGCAGCAGTCATAGAACTTAGATTAACACTTCATAGAGTACTATCTATACAGCAAAACAACTTGTATTTGTGCATAGGATATCCCGTTAAAATACAACATCCCAACAAAAGTCTCCAAACTTCAATGTCATATTTAGGTTAGTCATGCTCAAATTGTCAAAAAAAATCAATTTCAGGTAAAGATCTCTATGAAGATAAATGTGTGATGGAGCTCGGTCTCAGATATGTCTGAGAGGAAATATAATGTTCAAGCAATTATAGCAGCAGTTCCTCTTATGACATCACAGAATGCTGTCACTAAAATTTCTCAACAAAGAATCATTTATCCAGCGGTGGAAAGGAGAAAGCGTTGCTATGCATCAGGAATATTATTAATCAGTATTAGACTTGTGCATGACTAAACATATTTTATTTCCTTTTTTTTCAGTATGGCAGAATCTTGTTCATCCCACGGTTCAGCTTGCTACTGAAAATAAAAAATTGGGAACGCAATTCTAGCAGGCAAAAAAGCAGGGTGAAAGATGCCTGCGACCGTGCAAAAGTGGCTACTAAATTGCCTGATACAAAACAGAAGGTCAGCGCTAATTAACACAGGATTATTGGGTAGGCAGTGGCGCCAGCAGAGGGAATCCCTCAAAACCCTTTGGAGAGAACAAGAAGAACAAAAGAAAAGGTAAGATCTGCACCACAGGTAAATCAGATAAAAGTATAAGATAATGATGGAACATTTAGAAGAGCTTTAGCCAGCTCTAGCAGTATGGGCGCACAACGGTATAATCCCTGCTTTAAAGCACATGTAGCAAATGTCCACCATGTCCACACACTCAGGAAGGAATAAAAAAAGGCAACAGATCGTGAGCTCAATAAAATAGAGTAATCTCTAATAAAATGAAGTAAAATTATACTTACAAGGATAGAGCAGGCTGACTGCTTTATGAACACAGCATCGGTGGTATTATCCTCACATTGGATTACTTGAAGTATAAAACTTAAAATTACCAGGGGAAGTGCATATAACAAAGGAGATTGGCACAAAAAGGTGACCAAAAACCTTTAATAAGTTAAAATACACAATATTAAATGTCCATAACGCGTTTTCACCTTTAAAGGCTTTATCAAATGGAATAAAAACAATCAACCTGGCTTTAGGAGTTTATATAGGGATATAAATTGGTGCCAAAATTAGCATTATCCAATCGGAATTCGACATATTTAAAAACATTTTAAAACTACATAAGAGGTATTAAATTGTATTCTAAGTGTAGTACAGAGGTTATATATCATAAATTCTATACAAAACTAGGGTTACATTAAGTGAAAATAGCATTGGGAAGTCGTTCATGTGATTTGGGTGTGTAATTGGTAGCAATGCTACTTGGGTAAATGTAGTAAATGATTACATAGCCGATGTGGATGCCATCGGCCATATTGTGAAGGGCAAGAGGCAAATTGCGGTGGCCATATTGTGAAGGTCAAAAAGTGGCTAAAAATAGCGGCGGCCATTTTGGGGAGGTCTTTTTGACAAGGTTCCTGTTAGGTGGAAGATAAAGTAGCCGCAAATGACGGTGGCCATATTGAGGAGGGCAAGGGGAGATTACAGCTCCATTGGGGGAGTGGTACAGATAGAGAGAATGAATATATTAATACAGGAAATAATTTACATAAATACAAACAATAAACAGGAATACATAATAATATAAAAGGAGAGTATTAGGATATTAAAATGGATCTATATAAAACTACTGATATTTATAAAAAAAACTGTTCAAAGTCTGAATTTAGACCACAAGGATTTAGAGTTTGTAAATTATATACCCATTCCAATTCTGTTTTACCTAAAATATTTTTAATATTTCCTCCTCTGCATGGAATAATACACTTTTTAACACCTTAAGAACTGAGCCAAATGTACACGTTGTGATCAAAACAAAACGTAAACAAAAACTTGAATTTGCGCTATATGTCTGTTCGGGCGTAATTCACCTCTTTCATATTATGTGTACCCACACTTATTATATATCATTTTATTTGGGGGAAACAGGGCTTTCATTTAACATCAAATATTTAGGTATAAAACATAATTTAATATGAATAAAATATAAAAAAATGGGAGAAAATAAGAATGTAAACATTTTTTTTTTAGTTCTGTAACGAGAATATACCCCTACACGCAGGATCCAGCCAAACAGAAGACAGCACAGAGGAGAGATACGTCTACCGGACCTTAGAGTGGCCGGACTCGACGTAATAGGAGAAGTACAGAGTCAGGAACGATCCAAGGTCAAGGGCACAAAGAGACAGCGTAAACGAGAACTAGCCGGGGTCTGGTACACAGGAATCAGCAAGCCGGCAAACAGTACAGACAAGGATAAAGCGAAAACTAAGTCAGAATACAAAGCCAAGGTCAAATACGGAGAAACACAACTGAACACAACAAGCACTAAAGGGAACTGTAGCAGAAACCACAATAGGGCAAGGAACTAAGGGAAAAAGGTAAGTATAAGTAGCCTTCAAACTAATGTGATTGGCTCCTGTCACTTCCACACCCCCAACAGGTAAGTGTATGGGGTGATTGGCATGACAGGAGCCAATGGGAGCCTTTTTGCAATTTAGGCTCCCACTGTCTCTTTAAGAGCGCGCCCGAGACTCGCGGCGCGCTCTTAGCTGCAGGCGGGACACGTGACCGCATCTCGCGGTCACTGCCCGTCTTCCTGTTCGGAGAGTCGGATGAGCCGCGCACGGCTCGTGCAGCCGCAGGACCGCGTGCTACAGTACCCCCCCCCCCGAGGACACGCCCTCCGGGCGGGCAGGACCAGGCCTGGCAGGAAAACGCGAATGGAAAGAACGTACAAGGCGGGGAGCATGAACAGCATCCGCAGAAAGCCAACTGCGCTCCTCAGGCCCATAACCCTTCCAATGTACCAAGTACTGAAGCCGACCCCTAAGGAAACGAGAGTCAAGAACAGCAGACACTTCGAACTCCTCATGACCCTCCACAGACACAGGAGGGGGAGGGGGAGTATGCCGGGTATAGCGGTTGCGTATGTAAGGCTTCAACAACGAGGTGTGAAAGACATTAGGTATACGCAGATTCTTAGGCAGACCCAAGGCATAAGAAACGGGATTAACCTTATGTATAATGCGATAAGGACCAATGAAGCGGGGAGCCAATTTCATAGAAGGCACCCGGAGGCGAATATTCCGTGTGGAAAGCAAAACCCTGTCCCCCACAACATAGGAAGGAGCCGCTCTGCGATGCTTGTCAGCCTGAGCCTTCTGGCGGGCAGCAGAGTCCACCAAAGAACGCTGAACCTGCTCCCAAGTATTACGCAAACCAGCCAAATGCTCATCCAGAACTGGCTTGCCCTGTGAGGAGAATGCAGCCGCAAGAACAACGGGATGCTGGCCATAGACAACGTAAAAAGGGCTTTTGCCGGAAGAATCATGAGTGGCGTTATTCCGAGCAAACTCAGCCCAAGGAAGCAGGTCAGACCAATTGTCCTGATGGTGAGACACGAAACAACGGAGGTACTGCTCCAGAGACTGGTTGGCACGTTCAGCAGCTCCATTAGACTGGGGATGGTAAGCGGAAGAAAATGAGAGAGAAATACCCATTTCCGAACAAAAGGCTTTCCAGAACCTGGAAATAAATTGGCTACCCCTATCGGATACAATAGATACGGGAATACCATGTAACCGAAACACTTCTCTAGCGAAGATAAGAGCCAGTTCCTTGGAAGTGGGCAACTTGCGAAGAGATACAAAGTGAGCCATTTTGGAAAACCGATCTACTATCATTAGGATGACTGTGTTACCATTCGAAGGGGGTAATTCAACAATAAAATCCATTGATAGATTAGACCAAGGTCTCTCGGGAACGGGTAACGGATGCAACAGCCCACAAGGAACTCTACAAGAGGATTTCATACATGCACAAGTAGTACAAGCACTTATATAATCAGTGACATCCTTGCGTAAGGTATCCCACCAAAAATACCGAGAAACAGCTGACACCGTTTTGGATTACACCGTTAGGCCTCTCGCTAGGTGCCATGCTTTGTTTCGCTTGTATGGCCTGCAAGAGGGACGAGGAAATAGACAATATCGTAGTTGCTATTATCCTGTCTGGGGGGATGACAGGAGTAACATCAATCTCCTGTTTGTCAATAGTTTCAAACTGTCTGGACAGAGCGTCCGCTGTAGTGTTCCGATCACCTGGCCTATAGGTGATTATATAATTAAAATGAGACAAGAACAGTGACCACCTAGCCTGCCTGGAAGACAATCTTTTAGCTTCGCTAAGGTAGGATAGGTTCTTATGATCCGTAAATATGAGGATGGGATCCTTAGTGCCTTCTAACAAATGTCTCCATTCTTTGAGTGCTAAAATGATAGCAAGGAGTTCGCGATTACCCACATCATAATTATTTTCTGCTTTGGACATTTGTTTAGAAAAGAAACCACAAGGATGCAATGGCTTGTCAGGAGACTCTCTTTGGGATAAGACAGCACCTACCCCTATATCGGAAGCATCAACCTCAAGTATATAGGGCAAGGAGGGGACAGGATGCTGTAAAATAGGTGCAGAGGCGAACGTAGTCTTAAGAAAGTCAAAAGCTTGAAGTGCCTCGGTAGACCAGACACGAGTATTGCCATCCTTTTTTGTCATACGGGTAATAGGTGCTACAATAGACGAAAAACCTTTGATAAAACGTCTATAATAATTAGAGAAACCCAGAAAACGCTGGATGGCTTTCAGACCTTGCGGCAGAGGCCATTCTATGACCGCAGCGAGCTTCTGGGGATCCATACGAAAACCCTTAGCGGAAATCAAATACCCCAAAAACTGGACCTCGGATTGGTCGAACAGACATTTTTCTAGTTTACAATAAAGGCCATTAGCAAGAAGGGTCTTTAAAACTATCGTAACATGTCTGTGATGAGTGTGTAGATCTGTAGAATATATAAAAATGTCGTCCAAGTACACAATAACAAATGAGTGAATAAAGTCTCTTAAGACATCATTGATAAATTCTTGGAATACGGCTGGGGCATTGCAAAGCCCAAATGGCATGACGGTATACTCATAATGACCTGACCTAGTGTTGAATGCTGTCTTCCATTCGTGGTCTTTTTTTATACGTATTAAATTGTACGCTCCTCTAAGGTCTAGTTTGGTGAATACCGTAGCATGTTTGAGCCTGTCAAATAATTCTGTTATTAAAGGTATAGGGTAAGCATTTTTGATGGTGATCTTATTCAAACCTCTATAATCAATACAAGGTCTTAAATCACCTTCTTTCTTCGATACAAAGAAGAACCCCGCTCCAGCCGGAGAAGAGGATCTCCTAATAAATCCCTTGTCTAATGATTCTTTAATATATTCCTCCATGACACGGTTTTCTTGACCCGATAAGGGGTACACCCTGCCCTTTGGAGGTATAGTGCCAGGCAACAAGTCAATAGCACAACCGTAGGGTCTGTGAGGCGGTAATTTGTCAGCCTCTCTTTTATCAAAGACAGTCTTTAAAGATAAATACTGAGAGGGTATAGCCGTAGACAAAGGAGGAATGGTAGGAACATTGATAGAATTCACAGGCGTGACTTCAATAGTACATGACTCATGGCAGGCTTCACTCCATGATTTTATCTGCCCTGTCTCCCAGTCAAAAATGGGATTGTGGGCACGTAACCATGGATACCCTAACACCAACTGTGAAGAGGGAGAGGTGATGACCTGGAACCGAATGGTGTCATAGTGTAAAATGTGTACATGTGTAGCGGTGCAGTCTCATGAGTAACAACTGGAGATATCAATGGTCTACCATCTATGGCCTCAACGGCCAAGGGTATCTCCTTCTCCCTGATGGGAATATTGTTTTTCTTTACAAAACCAGAGTCTATAAAATTCTCAGCTGCCCCAGAGTCAACCAGGGCGTATATATTTTCAGCTATACAACTCTCTCCCATATGTAAAGAAACAGGGAGAAGCAGTCGGTTAGGAGGCAATGTAGGAGACTTAGAAATCACACCCAAGGCCAGTCCCCTATAAGGTCTTAGGTGCGAGAGTTTTCCGGGAGCAAAGGACACTCCTTTACCATATGGTCTCTCTTACCACAATATAGGCAGAGTCCCTCCCTTCTCCTATGTAATTTTTCATTATCAGAGAGTTTGGCAACCCCTAATTGCATAGGTTCCTCTTCAGATACTTTTACACTCTCCGGTGTATTAACTCTGGGGTGAATAGGTGTAACAAAACGTCTATTTCTGTTCTTGGTATAGAGCCTGTCACGAATCCTATTATCTATATCAATGAGGTAGTCAATAAGGTCCTCTAAGGCAACAGGAAGCTCCTTAGCTGCTACCTCATCCAATATAGAGTCTGATAAGCCTTCCATGAAGGCAGTAGTTAACCCATTGTTGGTCCAATCTACCTGTGAGGCAAGGGTATGAAACTGAATAGCGAAATCAGCCACAGACCTAGAACCCTGTTTAACTCTCATTAATGCTCTTGCGGCATAGTGTCAAAAGTTCTGCGAAAAGCTGTAAGAAAACTGTGAAAGTCATGCACCATAGGTCCATTAGCCTCCCAAATAGGGTTTGCCCATTCAAGTGCTTTGTCGGTAAGTTGGTGCATAAAGAACCCAACTTTAGACCTCTCTGTGGGAAATGAACGTGGATACATCTGAAAATGAAACTCTATTTGGTTAATGAACCCTCTGCAAGTCTTAGAATCCCCTCCATACCTAGGAGGAGGTGTTAAATGGGCCGAAGTAGTAGGCAAAGTGGATACTTCAGGAAGCAGGGGTGTAGGAGGGTTAGGTGCGGTTGCTGGAATGGTTCTAGCTAAGAGCGTCTGGAGAGCCTGAGCTATCTGATCCATACGGTGATCCTGCTCTACAAATCTAGCCTCATGGGACGCCATCTGTTGAGCTAAATCTGCGGGGTCCATGGCCCTATCGTAATGTAACGAGAATATACCCCTACACGCAGGATCCAGCCAAACAGAAGACAGCACAGAGGAGAGATACATCTACCGGACCTTAGAGTGGCCGGACTCGACGTAATAGGAGAAGTACAGAGTCAGGAACGATCCGAGGTCAAGGGCACAAAGAGACAGCGTAAACGAGAACTAGCCGGGGTCTGGTACACAGGAATCAGCAAGCCGGCAAACAGTACAGACAAGGATAAAGCGAAAACGAAGTCAGAATACAAAGCCAAGGTCAAATACGGAGAAACACAACTGAACACAACAAGCACTAAAGGGAACTGTAGCAGAAACCACGATAGGGCAAGGAACTAAGGGAAAAAGGTAAGTATAAGTAGCCTTCAAACTAATGTGATTGGCTCCTGTCACTTCCACACCCCCAAAAGGTAAGTGTATGGGGTGATTGGCATGACAGGAGCCAATGGGAGCCTTTTTGCAATTTAGGCTCCCACTGTCTCTTTAAGAGCGCGCCCGAGACTCGCGGCGCGCTCTTAGCTGCAGGCGGGACACGTGACCGCATCTCGCGGTCACTGCCCGTCTTCCTGTTCGGAGAGTCGGATGAGCCGCGCGCGGCTCGTGCAGCCGCAGGACCGCGCGCGGCTTGAAGAGAGGACCGCGGCCGGCCCCCGGATAAGGTAAGTAACGCTACAAGTTCTACGTGACATTCTAACTGTGAATGTCATAATACCGTTTGATTTTACTGCAATAAAATACACATATTTGTATTCAGCGATGTCTCACGTGTAAAACAGTACCCCCTATGTACAGGTTTTATGGTGTTTTGGGAAGTTACAGGGTCAAATATATCATGTTACATTTTTCAGTTTTTTCACATTGAAATTCGCCAGATTCGTTACGTTGCCTTTGAGACTGTATGGTAGCCCAGGAATGAGAATTAACCCCATGAAGGCATACCATTTGCAAAAGTAGACAACCCAAGGTATTGTAAATGGGGTATGCCCAGTCTTTTTTAGTAGCCACTTGATCACAAACACTGGCCAAAGTTAGTGTTAATATTTGAAAATGCTAAATTTTACACTAATTTAAAAGTCAATTTTGGCCAGTGTTTGTGACTAAGTGACTACTAAACAAGACTGGACATACCCAATTTGCAATACCTTGGGTTGTCTACTTTTGCAAATGGTATGCCATTATGGGGATAATTCTCATTCCTGGGCTACCGTACGGTCTCAAAGGCAACATAACCAATCTGGCAAATTTCAATGTGAAAAAACTGAAACGCAAGCCTTATATTTGACTCTCTACCTTTTGAAAACACCATAAAACCTGTACATGAGGGGTACTGTTATACTGAACACAAATAGTAGTGTTTCAAAACCGTAAAAACGTATCACAACAGTTATATTGTCTGTGTAAGTGCCATTTGGGTGTGAAAAATGCAAAAAAATTCACTTTCACTGACAATATCGTCGTTGTAATACATGTTACTGTTTTGAAACACTAATATTTGTGTTTAGCGAAGTCTTCCGAGTAAAACATACCCCCCATGTACAGGTTTTATCGTGTCTTGGAAAGTTACAGGGTTAAATATAGTGCTAGCAAATTAAATTCCCTGGACTATTGGCCTGGGTTGTCAGGCTGGTCCTGCTAATTGTAATTAATAAAATTACCGAATTATGTAAAATAATTACATAATTATATATGTAGAATTATAAATATATGTGTGTATATAAATATATGTATATATATATGTATATTATTTTTAATGATTTTTATTTATATATAGGTATATATATATATTTGTGGTCGTGGCAATATAGCCGTATATGGAATCATAGCATATAATAACATGAATACCAATTAGTTGGAATTAGTCGGTTGTAGTGTGCCGAAACCGACAGAGCAGTAGGCCTGTAAAAAGTGGGCCCACCTTAGAGGGTGTTTGTAATAGAGGGAGTGGCGGGTGGAGTGACTCGCCAGACCCTTAACGGTAATGTGAGAGTGGATTGGCAGCCCTTTTATAGGGAAACCAAGCCCCTCCCACAACTACAGGCCAAGCCTTCATATTTGTGGTCGTGGCAATATAGCCGTATATGGAATCATAGCATATAATAACATGAATACCAATTAGTTGGAATTAGTCGGTTGTGGTGTGCCGAAACCGACAGAGCAGTAGGCCTGTAAAAAGTGGGCAAAAATAATTACCATAAGACATAATACGGTGACCAAAATTCTTTATTTAGATAAGTCACAGAAAGCTAGTCTTAATTCTTTAACAGGATTGGGTATGTAGAGAGTATAAGCGGAAGATTTCCAGCGTCCCATTGTTTTGATGATGTGCGGGGGTATGTGGTTAGCAGAGGCTGTAGATGCTGCCCCGATTCGAAAGGAATGACCCGAAAATTGACTAGGGTTCAAGCCAAGTCTAGTCAACAGCAGTCTTACATAGAGCATAAACTTTGCTGTAGTTAGAACGTTACCATGCAGTTCTAGCAAAGGTTGTAATGGTTGTTTGTGGAGTGATTGAAGATAATTGTCAAAATTTTGTACCGGGCACCATTTGTTATGAGTAGGGTACAAGGGGATCGTAACGGTATGACCTATGGTGCTGTTTTTTGATTGTTTTACTATGAGTAGGTAATGGTCGTTCTGTTTCCCTAAGTCCATGGTTCTTAAGTAATCGGGGTTATCTATAGGTAGTCGTTTTGCGGGGACATGTGTGTCTAATTTCTTAATGCCTCTAAGAACTGTCTTGATTTGATATGAGGACAGGAAACTCGTGGCGTTGGGTTGTTGAATAAGCATGTGGTGTTGAATTCCCGTAAGGTATAGTTGTATCGTGTTAAATGATAGTTTAAGGTTGATGTGGCAAAAATAAGTGAAACCCAATATTGATTCTATCGTGAACATGTCGTGAATGTGAAAATCAGTGATGAATTTCTTGAATATGTGAAATGCTCTGTCGTAAGTGTTTCTAGTATTTACAGAAAGTGCCAGGTGAGAAATGTGACATGCGTGATTTAACAAAGCTTTTGTAAATCTGTCTTTTATTATGGCATATGCGTCATGGGGTACAGAAGAGAAAGAGGAGGCATTGTGGGATATCATGAGTTAATAACATCAGGGTGGAGTGCAATGCACCTCAAAGAAAGATTGCCATGTTTTTTTTTTTTTGTGAAACAATCAAGTAAACAGAGTGGTACAAGCTTGGTTGAAAAACTAAATTAATAAAAAGAAATGAAAAAATGTGAGTCGCCTAGTCTAGTGGGAATCCAATGATTAAAAAGGAACATACAGGCTGAACTGTACAGGCTAAAGCTGGCCTATGGAGACTGAATTAAAACAAGGTGAACAACAGTAATCAAAGGTATTCCAGCCCAGCAGTGGGATGCACAGTAATAGCAATGAATGCAGTGTAAATATGCAGGAAGACCCGTGTAGTGTTTACAGTTTGGTTGGTAGCATAGTATCTCGTAAATTAATGTTAACCTCCGCTCAGGGCACTGCTTATCATACTAGTCTTAAGACATATTTTCAGTAACATATAAATGTGTTAAATCTAAAGCAGACCCATCGAGCAGCTATTGCCTAACCTATAATGCATTTACAAGAGCCTGTTGCTCAGTGTTTAGGGTGCTAGCCTAGACATACATATACTATAGAATTGTGTCATGGTTATAGCAGAGTAACATAACACATGGCAAGGCTGTTTTTGTGCTAGAGTGCGTAGCATTTTCAGAGTCTAAGATATCGTGTGTGAGACCCGCTATGCTGTGGTATGAGGCCATGTAACTGCGTTAGGGCATGCGGGTATACTATGCTCATAAGGTACGAGATCTGCAGAAGTAAACTGTTTAGGCTAACTGGCTTAGGCATTGTTTTAGCATATTACTTGCGTGTCAGGGAACCTCATAAGGTCATGCTAAACTGGTCAACGGAGGTAAGGTACAGGAACAAACATAAGGAACTCAATAGACTTTGTTCAAAATTTACGTCCCAAGTCCTAGCTAAGCGCTAGTCATATCGCCAGGCTGTAGCTGACATGTCCGTTAGTGTCTATCAATGGAATCAGCCCACTCCGCAGGGTATGAGAGCTGCTCGGCTGCCGGCGGCTCATCTGCTGTGGCTCGGGATGGTGGCCTCGTGGAGCTCTGCCAAGTCGGAGGTCCATTCCGGTCTGCAGATATGCCTTCTCCGATGGTGAGGTCGACTGATTTTCGTTGACGCTGCGGTGTCGCTGTGCTCAGGGGTCGTCTGTCTTCGGCCTGAGGCCTTAGTAGGTGCTCGTGCCCTTTTGCCATTGATCCCATCAACAGGATCGTGGGCCCAGGGTTCCGCCGGATTCCGATCTTCTTCCTGGGTGTATGGCAGGCTATGGAGGAGTTCCTCCTGATGAGCGCCCAGCTCAGATGAAGGACGAACGGTCCCAGCAGCAGCTTCAGCCGCTCGGTAGGTGCGTCTTGTGGGCACACCAGTGCTTCGCATCCGGTGTGTCTCCGGATTAGTTTGGCCTGATCGGTGGCTGGATATCGGGGGTGTTTGCGGCGCTCTGCCTCGCAAGCCTGGTGTGCGGTTCAGTCTCTGGAGATCGTTTGTAGGCGGGCGTTGCTTTGTTGCATTTCTCTTAAATAGGGAGGCAGTTTGGTGAGCTCCGGGCTCTTTACAAGCCTTTGCCATGGCTCGGGGCGGTTTCCGCCTGCTCATTTGCAGCCGTCGGAGGAATGAGAGCCTCCTGCTTCGTCGCCATCTTGGGGCTTTCTTCCCGGCCTGGGCCAAGGATGTCCGCCGTGGGGCTGTTTGCAGCTGAGGGGGTGAGTGTAATCGATGCTGTCCTTGTTCGATCCGATACCTCCTTTCCTCCAGCTTAATCCAGAAATTCTCTAATATTTTGTCTAGCCTGTACATCAAGTCTGCCTGGTCTTCAACGGGGTCAGGGTGCCGCGTGGCTGACGCCATGTTTAGAAAGTCATTAGCCGTCTCTGTGGGTTCGGCGGCTGTTTCCCCTGTCTCCAGCATGTCAGTACAGGCTCCTCGATGTGGACCGGGATCACCCCCGCCGGTCCAGAGGGGGGGGTAACGGGGCACCAGCATGTTAGCGTGGGCCTTTGGGCAGCACCGGTCTGGGAGATGGCCGCCTCTCCCGTCCGGTTCCCTCTAGGCCGCATGTTTCAGAGTTTGCTGTGGCGGTGATTCGTCGGATCTCCTACCTCCACCGGGTGATGTACCCCTTTCAAGGAGTATGTTGATCGCTTTGTAGGCTTTAGATGAGGTTAGAAATGCTTATTTTGTCAGATTTGCAGAGGAGCTCGAGCATTACACGTCTCTCCACCATGGCAGTCAGGCCCCGCCCCCCCTTAACAAAGCTTTTAATCCATTATCATGTCTGTGAAAAGTGGGGCTGGAGTTGCCCGTCTGGAGGCGGTGGGTAGTGTCGTGAAGAATTCCTGAAAATGAAATCGAGACAAGTGATCAGCACCGATGTTTGTGCACCCTGGAACGTGAATACATGTTAGAAAGAATTGACAAGTGGCTGCTACCCATGTGAGTCGTCTCAAGAGCCTCATAATTACCAGGGATGATGACCGGCCTTTATTGACAATATGCCAAGTAGCCATATTATCAGAATAGCACCAAACCGTGTGACCGGACCAATGGTGGCCCCAGGTAACGGCCGCCGCCACAATGGGGTACAATTCGAATAAAGCTGAGGTCTCTGTGAATTTTGTGAGTGATTTGACCTCAGTTGACCATGGCCCCCTGAGCCATTGGTCTCCCCATATGGCTGCAAATCCTGTGTTTGCTGCAGCGTCTGTCTATAGTGTAGGTGAAGTGTCTGAGTGAGGTGGTATAAACATTGCTCGCCCATTCCACGAAGTGAGGACAATTCTCCACATGCGCAAATCGGATGTTGCATGGTTGTCTAATGAAATATAAGATGTGTCTGAGGTAAATTGTAGAAATAGGGATAGTAAATGTGAAATAAATGATCTCCCCTGGGGAATGATTCTCATCGCAAAATTAAAGGACCACTCTAGTGCCAGGAAAGCATACTCGTTTTCCAGGCACTAGAGTGCCCTGAGGGTGCCCCCACCCTCAGGGACCCCCTCCCGCCCGGCTCTGGAAAGGGAAAAAGGGGTAAAACTTACCTTTTTCCAGCGCTGGGCGGGGAGCTCTCCTCCTCCTCTCCGCCTCCGTTCCTCCCCGTCGGCTGAATGCGCACGCGCGGCAAGAGCTGCGCGCGCATTCAGCCGGTCACATAGGAAAGCATTCATAATGCTTTCCTATGGACGCTTGCGTGCTCTCACTGTGATTTTCACAGTGAGAATCACGCAAGCGCCTCTAGCGGCTGTCAGTGAGACAGCCGCTAGAGGCTTTGGGGGAAGGCTTAACTAATTGATAAACATAGCAGTTTCTCTGAAACTGCTATGTTTATAAAACAATTAGTTAACCCTAGCTGGACCTGGCACCCAGACCACTTCATTAAGCTGAAGTGGTCTGGGTGCCTAGAGTGGTCCTTTAAGTGATCCCAGCAATGATTTTAGGTCTTTCTTTGTGCAACAACTTTGCAATGGTAATGGTAATGGTCAATGCTTGCCAGGATACGCTCAATTTTCTCATGAGGGAGACTAGCCTGCATGTGTACTGTGTCTAGTTGTATCCCCAAAAATTGCATCTGAGTGTCGGGCCCCAGTGTCTTGTGTGGGGAGACTGGGATAGAAAGTGACTCAAATAATGCCAACATGTGTTTTAAACTTGTGGGTGAAAGTTTGTTGTTCTCAATTGTGAGGAAATCGTCTAAATAGTGAATCACTGAGGGACATTTGCATACATTTAATAACAACCAACATAAAGCCTCTGCAAATGTGTCAAAAATACGCGGGCTGCTTTTAGAGCCAAAAGTGAGACGGGTGAAGAAATAATATAACCCTTCCCATTTAATGCCGTGAAGGTGCCAAAGTGTAGGGTGCATGGGAAGTAATTTGAAGGCATTCACTACATCCGTTTTACTTAACCATGCCCCTGTGCCTGCTTTTATGATAGCCCCAATGGCATGGTCGATAGTGGCGTAATGTAGTGAAAACTCTTCAGATGGTATGAGGGAATTTAGGCTAGGGACCGTGGAGGAATGTGGTGCGGATAAATCAATGATCAGCCTGGGTTTAAGTGAGTTTTTCCCCGTGACAATCCCAATGGGATTGGTTCTCCAAGAAGTGAAGGGTGGTGAGAGGAAAGGACCCAGCAAAAACCCTTGGTTCACCTCGGGTTGTGATAAGTTTATGTACCAGCTGTGGGTCATCTTGTGTGGAAAGTAAGTTGTCACATTCCAGTGTGCCTGTAGGTAAATGTATCAACCCTGTGTGAAATCCCTCCGATAGTCCTGTTATGAGATAGTCACTGAAATGTCGTGATGGGTGTAGACGTAGCAAATCGGTGAATAAGCTGAGGTTCACGCATGTGAGATAGGGTTTTGGGAAAGCTTTATTTGGGCACATTGTCTTGGAATGGGCCCTAAAACAGTGTGAACAAACATGCATCAATCTACAAGAACTAAAACCACAATTGCCAGCATTAAAATTGTTACATACTTGGGATTTTCCTAAGAAGACAATATCTCTTCCTAGTTTGTCTTTCAAACCTTTATTTGATCTTGGGGGGTTAGTTGCTGCTTGGTTTTGCTCAACCTCAGCTGTATTGGGGCAGAAATTTGTGCTGTGGGTTGCTGATGAGCATACTGCACAAGTTGGGGGTTTGAGGCCTGCAAAGTGCCTGCAGAATAGCTCAGTGTCCAACTTGTTCCAATTAATGCTTAAGTTGAACTGAGCCAGAGCTGCAGCCACCTTTGCAGAGAATGAACGGTGGTAATCGTAAAACGCTTTACCACCGTATTTGTGCCCCAGATCCACCAACTTGTGCATGTATGCATCCAGCTCGGGTCTTTTCCCTGGGTATACAGTGCAATATACATCCCTATAGATGCCAAACCCCAATACAAATTCTGGGATGTTCAAGTTTTTGTTCAGGCAAGGGTCTCTAGCCTTTAGGACTAGAGAAATGTCCCCACAAGCAAAGGTCCTGTTCTCAAGGACATCCTGGGAGGCAATGAGCAATGAAGCTAGGTTAACATCCTTGCCTTCCAGAATGTCCTTTTTAAGGTGAGCTGGGACCATGTGTGAGGGATCAATAGATTCTATATCAGCCATAGCTGTCAGGGTATTACCGGGTAAGGTATTAGCAAGAGGCTGAGTGGTGACCGTTGTATTTGTAGTGGACTGACTAGCACTACCGGCCTCCAATTTGTCCAGCCTGTCGCTGATTGTTCCAATGGATGCCATAGCATGAAATGCTGGTACTTGGGTCCCGCTAGGGCCTTCCCCTGCCTCGGAGTTGTCAGTGGTAGCGTTCTGTAGCCTATACAACTCCGCCTTTCTAGCTGTAGCTGGGAAAGGGATGCAGCGTCTTCTTAGTTCTGCTGTAAGATGTGGTATAGTCCACGATCTAAGGGATGCAGGGCTATTCACGTCTGTACCCGGACCAGGGGTGGCAGGCCTAGCGGGTGTGCTAGGTAGTGATAGTTCTTCAGGGATATCTGGCGTTAGTGACATAACTGAAATTATAAATATATATAGTCAGTCGTATGAAATGTTTTTGTGGGTGGGTACTGGTGGGCTAGCTAAATACCAAGTGGTGAAACAATTAAGCTTTTTTGAGCGTGACAGATGAGACCCTGCTAGTTGGCAAGCGGCTTGAGAGGCACTATCTATGCAAGGGCCCGAGGGGAAGTTTGAGGCCACCGAACGTTGTGGCAGGGTGTTGGCCTCTCGGTGTCAATTAAAGCATAAGAAAGATTGGGAGTGACAGGTGAGGCCCTCTCTTTGCATTGATGTGAGGCGGCTAGCTATGATTTGGCCCGAGGGACGTATTACCTTAGAGTATGAGGTTGGGGATGTTGGCCTCGCGGGACCACTAGCCTATGGATTAAGACCAGAAAATATTTTATATAATTGGGCCACCTAACCTAGGACCAGTACCCCTCAAAGATTTTTAGGAAATAGTGGGTTCTGGCGTAGTACCTGAAAAAGTGAGTCAGGCTGATCTCTCAATTAAGAGTAACTGTGATATTGTCAGGTGGTTGACCTGTGGGTATAAGATGATATATAAATATCTGAATATGGGGTAGTGGTTAGGCCAGATCGAGGACCTTAGAACCAGAACCTACCTGATAAACTGCAGAGGAGATATAACCGAGAGAAAATGACCGGCTTCTTGCTTGTAAAAGCTACCGTTCCAATGACTAAACCTAGGAGAGTAAATTATATATTTAACTAATATCATATGTTTATATGGTCATTACATGAATCATATGACAATGTTACCAACCTATAAATAATTATAAATGATACCGATTTCGGGGTCCCCAAATCTTAATATGAATCTCTGGTAAGGAAACCTGTGGGAAGATGTCAGAAAATTAGGACTCTAATTAAGTGTAGCATATTTTTTATATTATATAGAAAAATTGGGTGTTATATCGTTTTTGACCGGTAGGGGGCGAAATTCCCCTTAAGAAGTGGATGCAGAATCGCGTATAATTCGTGAGTAAAGCGCAAATTTAAATGAAGTGTGATTACATACAAATGGATACGTTTTAGTTTGGGTAGAAAAATTGCTCAGTGTATAGCCGAATGCAACGTTCGTTTAGTTTAATGCTAAAATGACATGTGAGTGATAACATTGCTGAGCGGCGTGATTTAAACAAAAGAAGTACCGAATGCGGTTGAATGCGAATGGGGCTCCACCGTGTAAGCCGTGAATATGAAGCGGTTTGCTTTACGGCGGGCCCAACTTACGTTTTTTTTAGCGGCAGCAAGTACCGGAAAAGCTGTGCGGACGCCGGCGGCGGAAAAAAGAGCCTTGGAGAGCCCGGACAACGCAGGAGAGCACAGGACCAGGAGACCACGAGGAACAGGTAAAAGGAAATCCAAGATGGCGGTCTGAACCGGAAGTAACGTTTCAGACTCGCCAGACCATTAACGGTAATGCGAGAGTGGATTGGCAGCCCTTTTATAGGGAAACCAAGCCCCTCCTACAACTACTGGCCAAGCCTTCATATATATATTCATTTTAAAATACAGTTAGAACGAATTTACACACACACACATATATATTTATTTTTATTATTTTTTAACGTATTTACAGATTTATTTATTTTATATTATATATAAATATATATATAATGAAAATTATATATATTTAATCAATATCATTGTACATGCATTTTGATATTAATATGTATTTATAATTATATATATATAATAATATTAAAATACTCGTAGACAGTGTATGTGTATGTATGTGTATATGTGTATATATATATATACAGGGAGTGCAGAATTATTAGGCAAATGAGTATTTTGACCACATCATCCTCTTTATGCATGTTGTCTTACTCCAAGCTGTATAGGCTCGAAAGCCTACTACCAATTAAGCATATTAGGTGATGTGCATCTCTATAATGAGAAGGGGTGTGGTCTAATGACATCAACACCCTATATCAGGTGTGCATAATTATTAGGCAACTTCCTTTCCTTTGGCAAAATGGGTCAAAAGAAGGACTTGACAGGCTCAGAAAAGTCAAAAATAGTGAGATATCTTGCAGAGGGATGCAGCACTCTTAAAATTGCAAAGCTTCTGAAGCGTGATCATCGAACAATCAAGCGTTTCATTCAAAATAGTCAACAGGGTCGCAAGAAGCGTGTGGAAAAACCAAGGCGCAAAATAACTGCCCATGAACTGAGAAAAGTCAAGCGTGCAGCTGCCAAGATGCCACTTGCCACCAGTTTGGCCATATTTCAGAGCTGCAACATCACTGGAGTGCCCAAAAGCACAAGGTGTACAATACTCAGAGACATGGCCAAGGTAAGAAAGGCTGAAAGACGACCACCACTGAACAAGACACACAAGCTGAAACGTCAAGACTGGGCCAAGAAATATCTCAAGACTGATTTTTCTAAGGTTTTATGGACTGATGAAATGAGAGTGAGTCTTGATGGGCCAGATGGATGGGCCCGTGGCTGGATTGGTAAAGGGCAGAGAGCTCCAGTCCGACTCAGACGCCAGCAAGGTGGAGGTGGAGTACTGGTTTGGGCTGGTATCATCAAAGATGAGCTTGTGGGGCCTTTTCGGGTTGAGGATGGAGTCAAGCTCAACTCCCAGTCCTACTGCCAGTTTCTGGAAGACACCTTCTTCAAGCAGTGGTACAGGAAGAAGTCTGCATCCTTCAAGAAAAACATGATTTTCATGCAGGACAATGCTCCATCACACGCGTCCAAGTACTCCACAGCGTGGCTGGCAAGAAAGGGTATAAAAGAAGAAAATCTAATGACATCGCCTCCTTGTTCACCTGATCTGAACCCCATTGAGAACCTGTGGTCCATCATCAAATGTGAGATTTACAAGGAGGGAAAACAGTACACCTCTCTGAACAGTGTCTAGGAGGCTGTGGTTGCTTCTGCATGCAATGTTGATGGTGAACAGATCAAAACACTGACAGAATCCATGGATGGCAGGCTTTTGAGTGTCCTTGCATATAAAGGTGGCTATATTGGTCACTGATTTGTTTTTGTTTTGTTTTTGAATGTCAGAAATGTATATTTGTGAATGTTGAGATGTTATATTGGTTTCACTGGTAAAAATAAATAATTGAAATGGGTATATATTTGTTTTTTGTTAAGTTGCCTAATAATTATGCACAGTAATAGTCACCTGCACACACAGATATCCCCCTAAAATAGCTAAAACTAAAAACAAACAAAAAACTACTTACAAAAATATTCAGCTTTGATATTAATGAGTTTTTTTGGGTTCATTGAGAACATGGTTGTTGTTCAATAATAAAATTAATCCTCAAAAATACAACTTGCCTAATAATTCTGCACTCCCTGTACTTAGATCATATATATAAAATATATATATATATATATGATCTTAGTATATATAATGTTATTTTACACTGTTTTAAACTTTAATTATTTTATTTTCAGACAGCAGAGGGAGTACCTGTCATTACGGGCACTCCCTCTGCTGGTATTGACATGGACGGCTATGCCGTCCATGTGATCGTGAGGTCCTCGCAAGGACCTCACGATCATATGGCCCGGGGGGGGGGTGAAGAGGACGGAGGGGGACTCCCTGGGCTCCCAGGTGAGTCCCCATACCGCGATCGCCGGCGTGGGATCGCCGGCAACCGGGTAAGTACAAAGGACGGTTTGGGCGTTCTATGCCGCCCTCCGGCATTTAGAGCCGGTTCCTTAAGGACGGCATAGAATGCCCGCCGTCCTTAAGGGGTTAATACCTATACATTTAAAAAATGTTGGGTCACTGTTATGTTTAATAAAATGTTTAGACACTGAAAGGTTTAAGTATCCTTTTTTGATATTTCTACAGTGTTCACTTAAATGTATTTTAAGACTTCTTGTAGTCATTCCTACATATTGGAGGCCACAAGGGCACTCCAATAGGTAGATAACATTGTTTGAATGACATCCAATAAAGTAATGTATTTTGTATGTTTTTTTTTTGTTCTGTTGGATGCAAATTGAAATACTTTAGAAGGGACAGTACTTTTACACACTATACATTGTTTACATTTGTAAAAACCTTTGGCTTTAAGTAAAAAAGAAGATAGTTCATTTTTTTTCTTAATTTCTCTAGTGAAATTGGAGGTTAAAATAGATTTGAAGTTAGGAGCTCCTCTGAATATTATGTTTGGTTTTTCAGGTATAATTTGCATAAGGGTCTCGTCTTGTCTTAATAGGTGCCAGTGTTTTTTTAATAATTTTTTGACATATCTGCATTTATTATTGAAATTAAAAATGACTGGCAGGGGCAAAATGTCTTTAGTGCATTTGGTTTCGTATGTTAAAAGTTAATTTCTTTCTCTTTTCTTAATGGTATCAATTGTTTTGTTTAAGTCAGAAGATGAGTAGTTTTTTCAATGAATTTGTGCTTTAAAAAGTCAGCTTGTTGATTAAAATCTTCTAATTGGGAGAAATTCCTACGTATGCATAGAAATTGACTTTTTGGTGCTCTTTCGAGCCAAGATTTATAGTGGCAGCTTGATTGTTCTATTGTTGTGTTTGCACAGACTTTTAAAAAAAAATTTTAGTGTGTAGGGTCCCTTCTTTAATAAAAATATTAATATTTAAAAAGTTAATAGTTGCTTTACTGTATTCATGGGATAAGATGATACCTCTGTTGTTAATATTTAGATTGTTAATAAAAGAGATAAGATTATCTTCAGAACCCTCCCAAATAAAAAAGAGATCATCTATAAATCTGAAAAAGGGGACCAGGTTGGCCTGCCAGCTGTGCTCACCCCATTTGGCCGTAGTTTCCCAATCTGCCATAAAAAAGTTGCCATAACTAGGGGCAAACCTGCTCCCCATGGCTGTGCCTCTCTTCTGAGGATAAAAGGAGTTAAAAAAACCAAAGTAAATGTTACTTAAAATTAAGTTTATGCCTTACAATATAAAATCGATTTGTTTTTTAGGGATTCTTCCTTCTGTTAAGGTTTCTGTAATGGCCTGACATCCTATATGATGGAGGATTATTGTGTAGAGAGATTGTGCGTCACATGTGATGGAATACAGTTAGGTTGCCATTTAAAGTTGTTTAAATTTAGAAGTGACATTGAGGAGTATGTCTTTATATTGTGACAGATTACATAAAAGGGGACCAATGCTAGATACAATTAGTCTACCTGGAGGTGTTTTATCGTTTTTATGTATTATTGGAAGGAAATGTATTACAGGAATTTTTTGGTATTGTAATCCTTTCTTGAAAAATTGTAATACAATTTGTTGTATGTTTGGTGTGGAATCAGATGGTAATTTATCATATACTTCTCTGTCTGTGGGCTTCTTTTATGTATATAGTGCTTGACTGGATGACTACCCCACCTCCCTTGTCTGCTGGTTTAATAACTATGTCTTTGTCGTCTTGGAGTTGTCTAAGTGCTATTTTTTTCAATATAAGTCAGATTATGTGTGTCTTAAAACTGGTCTGACTTGAAATTGAAGGGATAGAATTTAGACTTTCATCTGAGATTTGTGTGAGTAGTTAGTTGGGGAATGGGGGGTGAGATTTGTGTTGCTTATTTTTATCTATGAAAAATCTCTTCAGTGTGGCTTTACGAACACATTTATTAACATCAAGGAAGGCTTCAAATGGTTTGAATGGATTAGTGGGGGCAAATTTGAGACCATTACTTAGAACAAAGATATTTGGGCTGTTGTTAAGACTTTTTGGCTTAGATTAAAAATGCCACAGTTAGGGGGATATATGGTGCTTATTGTATTTCTAGCCTTTCTCTCTTGTTCGTGTCTCCCACTTCGTCTTCCTCTAAGCTTAGAGTCCTTTTTTTTGCTCGTGATGGATAGGGTGTTGGTGGGTTGCGGTGAGTTTGAATTTCTAAAAAATGGTTCTCATTCTCGATTTCTGAGTCGAGTGATAGTAGTTGGTATCTGTTTTGTGGTGACTTGGGATAGTAGGTGATTTTGCGTAGTTAGAATATTCATTGTAATTATTAGTATAGCGTGATCTTTGGGTTTTGGGTGAGTATTGGTGGCTTGGACCAGGTACATTGTAGTATTTCGGTGATTGTGTAGGTCTGTTGTATGTTCGGTATGAGGTTTTGCAGTATCTGTGTTGAGGTATGTGATAGTGATTGGTAGTAGGTGGGTGTATTTTGTGCATGGGTGCTTTGTATTTGTTGTCAGGGACTTTATAGTTTTGTGGTATATGTGGAGAGTGTTGTGGTGGTGTGTAGGAGGTGTATTGGGGTTTAGGTTGTATAACATTGGAATTGGGTCTTGCATTAGTGTGATGCTCAGAGTACTTAGCATTTTTTGCGTGTTTTTCATATATGGTGGTTTCCAAATATTGTAGTTTAGGGAGGAGGATCATTTTCACGGCCGCTATGCATCCCATTCAGGACACGTATTTGCCCTTCCAACTGAGGAGTTGGTGTTTGATATCTTTGGACAATTTGACATAATTTGCCTGGAATAGGTTCTGGGTTTGGGCAGGAAATTCAATGACCGGGAAAGTGAGCCTGTCGTTACCCCACTGATATGCATACTCGGCTTTTAACCTATTTAGCGATGCAGTGTCCAAATGAAGATGCATTGCCTTTGTTTTCGTTATGTTAATTTATCTGTTATGTTAACCCCTTAAGGACACATGACGTGTGACATGTCATGATTCCCTTTTATTCCAGACGTTTGGTCCTTAAGGGGTTAATTTGTCTGTAAGATAGCGTTGAAGCATGGTAAGTATACAGCAGGATCTGTGAAGGACAGCATGATTGTCACGGACTCCGACATCTCTGTTGCCGTGGCTGCACTCAAAAATAGCAGCCACGTGGTCAGAGATGTTTTCAACTTACCTGAGGATCGTCAGGCAGGTACCCGGTCTCCCTCTGTTCCAGTCCCCAGCGGGTGCGACGTTCTTAGGAATGCTGGCCGCTGCGGACCAGACTTTTATAAAGAACTTACCTTTCGCCCATATCAAAGATTATGCCGACATGCATGTGGCATCACGTCATAGAAGCGCACACACAGTTTGGGGTCAGAGGGCAGAGACAGCCAATTACAGACTAAGGAGGGTTATTTAAACCCAAATTACCTTTTGTTCGGTGCCCTGTTGTGAGAGATTTGCCTGGGGTACTAAAGCTTAGATGTAAAGCAGGGGTGACAGGGGACAACCCTGTCACGTTCCAATCGTTATTTGGAACACAGAGGACAAGAACCTACTGCTAGCTACCATGACTGACGGGTTCGAGTATAATGCCGACACTAAAGCTCGGGGGAAAGTGGAATTTACCCAATACAGCCGAAAGGAAGCACCAGGGCACTTGAAACGCGTCACCGGACCAGGAGCACAGTGTTTGAAGTTTGCACACCGGTGAGACCAGCCACGATCAGAAGGAGGAGGAGGGCGTCTACATCCTAACTGTCCTTCACTACCAGAGGGCTGATGTGCAGACGGTGGATTTATTTTGCTGCTATATGTGTTTTTAATGCTTGTAATAAAATTAGTTTTTACCTGCAACCAGGGTCACCAGAGCATCTGTTGCATCCCACTTATTCTAGGGTCTGATCCTCCCATAGCATTACAGCTTTGAGTGGGGCTATTACCACTCTCAACTTATACCACCAGTGTATACTTACGGACCTGCAAGTTTATACACATGTATTACATTGTGGGTTGATATCATATTACTATTTGGTATATATACACCCAGAGAGCACTTTTGCTACATATTATCTCTAGGGGTGTTCTTGAAAATCTTGCGCACCAGCACTTTTTTTGTTTCACTGATAAAAGAAAACCAACCTATTTTGTTCAGTTTGCTTAAAAATGTAATTAGGTCATTAAGGTTCATCTGTTTTAATGAATCTTACGCTTAGCGAACTCGTTTCAGCCTCTAAATTTCAGTTATCAGGTTTATTTATTGATGATGTTGTGATCAGAGAAGAAAGTTTAACTCTTTTTATCAAGGTGTTCAAAACAGACAGGGAATATAAAGGTCAAACATTATAATTTACACTATCAACGAACAGGAACTTTGGCAGGTAAAAGGTGTGGAAGAATGTTTTGACACCAGGCCTGCTGAGCTGGGTCCTTTATTAATTCACAGTGATGGCTCTCCTTTGACACATTTTCAATTTAGAGTTGTTTTAAGGAAATGCCTGAAGCTTTTAGGTTTAGGAGAGGAAAAGTTCTCGTCTCATGCATTCCGTATAGGCGCATTCAAGGTCTTAGGCAAGCGGCAATAAAGAGAGTGGGAAGGTGGAGGTCGGATTGTTACACGCTTTATGTACTCCCAGATTTAATGTAATATAATGATATGTTTGATGGTGACATTTCTTTTCTTTATTCTAGTTTCCTCGCCAGTGGCTATTTGGATAGTTGGGCACTCATTCATCTTTTGGGCACAGAGAAGAGCATCGAAAGGACAGGGAGAAGCACTGGTTTATTGCCAGCGCTGGAGATGTCCTGCAGGGAGCAAAGGTAATAGGTTTAGGGTTAGCTGAAGGTCAAGCGTTAGTTAGCTGGTTAGCTGGCTAAATCTGGTTTACAGCAGTTTAAAACTAGGCTGAAAATGGTAGGCCCTGATTGGTCAGGATTGAAGAAAGTGGCACTAGTTTATATATACCAAGTTTGAATGGCACGGTCTTCACACTCTGAGGGACTTACAGAACAAGAGGGAGACGTTTTGAGCTTCCCACCCACCCCTTTTATTTAATGTTAGTGTCATAGGCTGGGGAATTGGAGGTAAGGTCGCCTCAAATACGAGCTGGATTGAGGCTTAAGGTTTAAGCATTCTGGCTGGTTCAAGGGCGGATTGTTAAGTTTAATTTTGGTAAAATGGTTATGGAATTAATTTTAAAGTGTTTTATAATGCCTCTAATTACCCTTATTAAAGCCTTTCCATCCAATGTTAAATAGTGTTGGTTTTTATTTATTATATGGTATTTGTTTTGTTTATTGGTATGGTATTTGGTTTTGTTTATTTACAAATATGATCATCTGATGGACAATTAAAAAAAATATGTCAAAAAAGAGTATTGCACTGGTAAAAGCACAGCAAAAAAAGCAATAATAATGCCCATTCATTTAATTTTATGACATGACAGGAGGCTTCGTATTTGCTTAAGTCTCTCTTTACTAGAACTCCACAGCAGCACAGAAAAACAACCAATCAGAAAAAAGTCAGGTACTATAAAACTCCCCTTCCCATGCATAATTTCCTCTTTTTTTGCTGCTCCGCACACAGTACAGGTCAGAGTACCACTGCCTCCTGCTAATATTAGTGGGTGGCTTTGGGTTTTATTATGACTTATTTATATTTATATTATTCAGTTACCATATTATGTATTTATTATTTATATATTATATATGTATATACTCTATTTAGTTATTTATTATATATTTTATATCATATTATTTTCCTTTATATATTTAATGTTTATTATATTTAGTCATATATTTCTTGTTTATATAGGTTTATACTGTATTTCATTTATATATTTATTATTTATATATTATACAAATTGTTTTATAGTGGCTTTGGGCTTACTGTCCGTTTTCTTCTCTTTGCTTCCCCTGTTTGGGAATGTTTCCTTTCAGGTGGTGATTTTATGGGGGTTTCCTGGGGATTCCTTTAGGTTTTGATCCCCTTCCCCATTCCCCCCCCCCCCCCACCCTAGCACCATTCTATTAGCCCCCCGCGGGCTACGTGTACTCTGCTTGGGGTGTCAGGAGACTAGCCGTTTGGCTGCCTCCTCTGACTCCCCGAGCTCCAGTGTGAGCATCCCAGCGCCCGTGGCCGCCTCGCTGTGGCGGGCTTCTTTAGGGAGCCCGTGCAGCCGACCGGCGAGAGGAGGGTGCACCTGCTCGCAGCCCCTCCTACAGACGCGGTGGTCGGACCGCAGTGTTCTCCTCGCTGGCATTCTGGCTCTGTAACATGATGCATGCAGAGCCAGTTTGCCAGTGAGCTCAGGAGTATGCAGAATTAGTTTTTCTGCTAACCAGTTGGTTTTGTTTGAAACAAATAGGTGATACCTGCTTATTGCCAAGTAAGCTGGTGTTATTTGGTGCATATGCTCATACATCAGTAGATATGTGCCTAATCCATCTCTGCAGTAAAAGAGGAGACTCCTCTAGCATGCTATGCTCTGTCCATGGCAAATCTACAAAGCTAAGCAGACCTGGCTCTGGCTCTGGCTCAAACTGGTATGGGAGACCAGATGCCATCAGATTCTGTAATTTATAGATTTGGAAGGTGGTCCCTTCCAAGCTCAATAGGAGGGTTTATTGAGTTGACTATTGTTTTTACCCTATTCCTGAAAATATACCATGGGTACAATCAGGGGCGTACCTAGAGCATTTGGCACCCGGGGCGGGTCCTATTTTTGGCACACCCCTCCCCTTCCCTCCCCCCCCCCCCCAACTTTAAATGAAAAAAAAATATGTATTTAGCACTGAGCAGTGTTTGTGTGTGAATGTATGCATGTTTTTGTATGAAGTATGTGTGAGTGAATGTAGGGGTGTGTTTGTATGTAGTGCTGGTGTTTGAATGCAAGCATGCATTTGTGTGTTGTGTGGTATTTGAATGCAGTGATGTGGTTATATATAATGGTGGGGTTTGCATGTAGTGTTGACATTGAAATGCGTGAGTATATTTGTGTGTAGTGTTGGTAAGATTTTGAGATGTCTGCACTTATACACATACACGGACATACACACATGCAGATACATTTACACACACGCAGAAACACTGTGCTCTGCATGCTGGCATCTGACAACATATTTGCATATAATTCACATTAGCCACCCAGATTTCTTGTTGTGGGCTGGCTGACACCTCTTAAAGGACCACTCTAGGCACCCAGACCACTTCAGCTTAATGAAGTGGTCTGGGTGCCAGGTCCAGCTAGGGTTAACCCATTTTTTTTATAAACATAGCAGTTTCAGAGAAACTGCTATGTTTATTAATGGGTTAAGCCTTCCCCCAAATCCTCTAGTGGCTGTCTCATTGACAGCCGCTAGAGGCGCTTGCGTGATTCTCACTGTGAAAATCACAGTGAGAGCATGCAAGCGTCCATAGGAAAGCATTGTAAATGCTTTCCTATGCGACCGGCTGAATGTGCGCGCAGCTCTTGCCGCGCGTGCGCATTCAGCCGACGGGGCGGAACGGAGGAGGATCGGAGGCAGAGATCTCCCCGCCCAGTGCTGTAAAAAGGTAAGTTTTACCCCTTTTCCCCTTTCCAGAGCCGGGCGGGAGGGGGACCCTGAGGGTGGGGGCACCCTCAGGGCACTATAGTGCCAGGAAGACGAGTATGTTTTCCTGGCACTAGAGTGGTCCTTTAACTTCGATCTTTGTTTAGCAGATAACTCCCCTTATGTGGGCTTGCAATATTTAAGGACACACCAAATAAGGGAACTATCTGCTAAACAGCACCCTCATTTGGTATCTTTAAATATGGAAATCTCGCATACGGCACCAATTCAGGGAATTATCAACTAAACAGCTAAAGGATCAAAATTAAAAAAGCCCTTTTTTTTAAAAATTATTTTCAGTTGTTTAGTGGATAAATCCCTTATTTGTTATCCTTATATTAGATTGCAATATTTAAGGACACCAAACAAGGGAGCTATCTACTAAACACATACACAGAGATACACACAATCACACACCAAATCACAGATATACACAAACACAAACCACACACATGCAATCACAGACACACAATCACACAAACATTATACATACACACATTTAATAAATAAGAGGTCCACCCAGCCTCCCTACCTTGCTCTAGAAGGGCTGGAGTGGATCCTCAGTCCCTGGTGGTCACTGGTTGCTGCTGGGATCTCTGTGGTCTTCCTGCAAAGGTCCCTTGCATGCCCTGTAATGCTGCTGTCTCACTGCAGGGCGAAGACCGTCAGACACAGTCAGATGCACACAGTCCCACAAACAGTCACAGGCAGACAGTCACACATACACACACACACACAGTCACAGACAGTCACACACACACACACACAGTCACAGACAGTCACACACACAGACACAGACAGACAGACAGTCACATACACAGTCACTGACAGTCACACACACACACAGTCACAGACAGACAGACAGTCACACACACAGTCACAGACAGTCAAACACACACACACACACACACAGTCACACAGACAATCACAGTCAGACAGTCACAGATTGTCCCACACACACACAGTCACAGACAGTCACACACACACACACACAATCACAGGCAGACAGTCACACAGTCACAGATTGTCCCCCCACACACACACACACAGTCACAGACAGACAGTCACACACAGACAGTCACACACACACAATCACAGGCATATAGTTACACACACAGTCAAAGACAGTCACAATCACAGTTACACACAGCACACACTCTCTCACTTACAGTAAGCTTGGGCTGGATGAGGAGTGGATTCAGTACCTCTGGCTCCTGTGCTGTAGTTGGGGAAGCAGGGACTCCTTCCTGCTTCCCCTCTGTGTGCAGCAGTATGAGGCTGCATGTAGCTCCGCCCCCACATCCTGCTTGGCTCCGCCCCCACGGCCGTTTTAGCTCCGCCCCCAACTCTGTACAGCCAGGTCTCCTGCTTGCTCCCAGCCCCTGCGTGTGAGCTGTGTCGGCTGCCCGGCGCCCTGCTGCTATGGCACCCAGTGCAGCCACACAGCTCACAGAATAGCAAGCCTGGCCAGCCCTGGTGGCACCCCCCTATCTGATGGCACCCGGGGCGGACCGCCCCCCCGCCCCCCCCTTAGTACGCCACTGGGTACAATAAGCTTCGAGCGGCATGCTGATGATGCATACTATGGATGAAGAAATCTGACTGGTCTGCATGCCCATGTGCATACCCTATTCTCAGTTATTATGTATTGCTCACTACGTCGCGTTTTAATGGATGCAGTTATCACTGGAACATTTTCAGTTTATACCTATTACTACTGGGATACCACTATTGCCTGCTGGGCATTTAGGGACTACTAGTCCCGGTTATGTTATTAACACAGTATTATGCTGTCTGAAAGGGTTGGAGTCTGGGGGCCCTATGTCACAGGATGCTCTGAGGATCTACAATTTTTTGGGAACTCTACCCAACTCAGGGGTCCCCATTACTCATTCAATACCCATTGTAAAGCGCTGCGGAATTGGATTGCGCTATATAAATAACATATTAATAATAATATAATAATAATACACAACCAGGGTTGGCCTGCTGTGTCTGTGCCCCATTGATTGGCCTGCTATGTCTGTGCCCATTAGAACGGCCTGCTATGTCTGTGCCCATTAGAACGGCCTGCTATGTCTGTGCCCAATTAAACGGCCTGCTATGTCTGTGCCCCATTGATTGGCCTGCTATGTCTGTGCCCCATCAATTGGCCTGCTATGTCTGTGCCTATTTGAATGGCCTGCTATGTCTGTGCCTATTTGCTTGGCCAACTATTCTGTGTCCATTCGTTTGGCCTGCTGGGCCTGTGCCCTTCTGGGAATATCACTGAGGAAAACTCAGTACCCACCAGTGTCATGGAGATAGGCAGGTGTCCAGGCACACACCATTGCCATACTGTCTAAGAGGACACTAGTATAAGACTAGTATAATCTGAGTGAGGTGGGAAGGGTGAAGGCCCTAAACCTCATGTCTGAAGGGCAAGGTTTCTTATGAAGACCCCGGGCACACGTCCACGGTTTACACCAGACCGGCGACGGCACGTCTCCAAGGAGAACTTCGCACAGACAAGGACCGGTACTCAGACACCTACAGGGGACTGCAGTGTTTCCTTGTCTTTAACAACTAACTCTCTATCTGGCTCCAGGTATCCATATAGGTATCGGTAGTTATTCCTGCGTAAGGTTAGCTCCTGGCCCTGTTCAGTGGGGCTTACTTGTTTTGCCTTCCGGCCTGCTATTTGCCTTCTATCTGAGATAGAATTTTCGTATTTACCCTTATCTACGTTTATTTTTGTTTTTGTTTTCGTGAATTCCTTTTCCTTTCGCTCGGGTCGTCGAGAGGCCTGACTTGACCTCCTCCGACCTCCCAGGTGCTCGTGGATTGCGGAGAACATCTCCAGCTTTCCTCAGGCTACCGGGCTAACGTCATCCTGGACCCCGCGCGCGCACGGGATCCGGACGGTCAGTTGGTAGTTTTCCATCTTTATTTCCGTAGGTTGCCCTCAGCCTTATGCTGATATTAGTAATTGGTGTACCCTGCAGTTGGTCACCCCGAGTCTCTAGGGACTCTAGTTTGGATCACAAGAGGGTGCGGCCCTCCATCACCTCGATCCGAGGATATTTTATTTTCAGGAACAGAGAGCGAACCCCTCTCATATACAGAACCGGATGAGCCTTGAGGGAGGGCACAGCCCTCCCTCAACCTCAGCCAGATACTGAGCTGGATACAGAGGACATGTTTTGGGTGCCACTTTCCCATAGAGAGAACCGGTCACGGATGTAGACTCTACTGTGGTTATTAACGGGTGCGGCCCATTCAGGCTATCAACCGGACGCTATCACGGAGTTTGATCACATTATTAGAGGGCGCGGTTCTCTCATACGCTCGACGCTCTACGGTGCCGTCCTTTTGTTCATCACTCAGGCTTGTACCTGTACAAGACATCGATGACTGCATAGAGGGGCGTCCCTCCGGCATTCTATTAGATCTGTCGTCCGTGCTACTGATCCCGTTATGGAGGACTGCCTGGTCATGCAAGGTATACATATTTAGACTGGATCCCTCTATTTTATCTCCGGTAATGGATTGAGCCTCAGGTAGTACGAGAGTACAGGTGTTGGTATATTCTGCACCATATAGAGCGGGGAATTGCTTTCAGTTTTGGATATCCAGACCATTGCGCACAAGCTGCGCGGACAGTTTCTCCCATATCAAGATGACAGGAGATACGGAGACCTTCATGGAGCAGACGGGTACTGCCTTGCTCTGGTAACAAGACTAGAGAAGGCCTACTACCCGGTCTGAAGGTAAACCGTATGCATGGATCGCATGGTAAGACCGGAAACCCCGGTTGTCTTGAGTTCCCCGGTCATTACGATCTTGGGATAAGATGGCAGTACGGAGCACATACCTGGTGACCAGGGTTTGGAGATGGTGGGCCTTCCATCTATACTCTATATATCCCTCACGGGAGCCGTTTTGTTTTGGATTCGCACTAACCCACTTTTTCAACTACCGTCAAGGAGACCTACGAGTCTCTATGGAGGTACCTGGTGTGCCCCGACTCCTACACAGACACCAAAGTCGTGTCACGTCCTACCGCTGGAGTATGGCTCAGGATGGTGGCAGACTCAGACGGGGCTGCCGACATTCTCTAACAGGACATCACATGTTTCAGACGGCTGAAGCTGGACCCTTCTTTTTCACTATATCTGCTCTCTGGAGTCGCCTGTCATGAGCGAAGGGACTTTACACCTTGCCTGCGCATTGGAGAACGCTATGTGTTCGCGGGACTCCAAGCTAAGAAGGGAGGTACCCCTCTATAGGGAGACTTTGACTTCAATTATCAAACTCACATTCCTGGGTCCCTTGTCCTAGGGTCTACTCCGGGAGTTACGTGCCTGGATAGTCAGGGGTACAGGGACCTAAGGGTCTCGCTATATTATAACCCATCTTGTAGGTGGCGTGTATACCAGGAACCCCTACACAAATTTTGACAGGTCGGGCATGGAACAGGATCGTACTATGGGTAATCGGATTATTTCACTCTCTCACTACAGCATGTGAGGACGCTTCGTGGTTTCCGGGTCCCAATCACCATTGGATCCGTACATCTTTCACTCTTACACGATGACATATCTGGATGGAAATCTCCACTCCGGTTTACGCTTCCCATCCCTGTGAATATTTCTGGGATTCTCTATTTCCAGACTAGTCGACCACAGTTCATCCACACAAGTTCAGTTCAGAACCCTGAATGGATGTCCTTTTGGAGTCTTTTCTCTACCGCAGCCGAGGATTACACAGTCCATTTGGAATATTGGAATCACTTAGGATACGGCTTGTTTGACCACACTCTTGCCTGCATACTAATTTATTCTCGGATGAAACATCTCACCGGGTAGGTCAGGAGGGAACGAAAGATCCTACTCGGTTCTATTGTGATATTGGTGGTGGACTTAGGCGCACTCCTTGAGATTGGAGATCTACCTGCAAGGCCACATCGCCGGATGACCCTGGCACGATCGGAGGAGCCACCTTACAGATCAAGAGTTGAGACATGGTGGCAATTTCTTCTCGCGGCCCTAAGTCCGCAAATGACCTTCGATATTTTACAACTACAGGAAAATGGCTGATAGGTCAGATTGCCGGCTCATGGACCGGCTGCTAGGAAACAGATCGCAACACCACTTACAATGGATCTATCGGCGGATGGTTTTTTTCTATGTTTGAGATGCTTCGTCGGATGGCATCTTCATTGATCCGCCTTCTGTCCTTTATCGCAATTGTTAAGTCTGTTTGGATTACTCTGATATCTCCTGGAATAGGTACCAGCGACACAAACAGCGTTGGATTGGTGAATTGAGCGTTGAAACAGCAAATACGAAGCCTCCTGTCATGTCATAAAATTGTAGATTATGCTAGCTTTAGTGTACCTATAATCTTAATTTTATTAATGACAGGAGGTGAGTATTTCCCACCCATTCTTATCCCTCCCTTGTTTAATGTTAATAGTTTAGATTTATCAGGTACGTATGCAACTCTGCTTGTTGTCTCTGCTACCTGTCACTTGTCTCTTATGTCTGTTTTTCATATGTAGGGTTGGGATATCTACATATTAAGGTCAATTTGGTTGTTACACTGGGTGCCTACATGTTTTGTTCAGAGTATATTTCATTGGCTAACCAACCCTTTTCGATTCTGTTTTTTCTCTCTTTTCAGTTTACAGTCCATCAACTCTATCTGGTTTGACAGTTCTTCTCGGATGGTGGACATTGTTGTATTCATTGTATCTAGGACTTTGTTTCTTCCCCATTATTTTTTCTGCTTTTTGTTCTGTTTTGTCGCAGCTTGAAAGAGGAAATGATGCATGGGGAGGGGAGTTTTATAGTACCTAACTTTTTTCTGATTGGTTATTTTTCTGTGCTGCTGTGGAGTTCTAGTAAAGAGAGACTTAAGCAAATACTCGCCTCCTGTCATTCATAAAATTAAGATTATAGGTACACTAAAGCTAGCATAATCTACAATTGGCATATACCCTGTGAAATCACATGTCCAAACTAATCTGGACCCTGGTTTGAAAACAAAATCATACAGACATTCGTAATCATATTCTCATGTAATATGTCTGTTGGCAATAGACAAACTATGCAAATAGATATGACAACAAACTATGCTAAATTGCATTTGTCATCACAACAAAATATATTATAAAAGGAACCTCATCCGTAACTTTTGTTTCAGATATAAAACAGTTATTGAAGTTCTCTGACTCACTGTCAGAAGCAGCAAGAAGATTTTTATCCAATACAAGATACAATGAAACAGTAACAGCTAAGGATATAGGGTTACTGTCAAAATCTCAAATCCATAGCAACTGGCGCATTTTTTGGAATAAATCAGCAAACAATGCAAGCATTAAAGAGGTTTCATACTGAGAGCAGAGACCACTTAACATGTTTCGGCCAATGTAACACATGACTCATAAGTTCCGCTTTTGTCTGACTACATAGTATGAAAGACATCCAAACATGTATTATACATAGATAAATAAATACATTTATTCTGCTGGCAGGTGTTGCTGTGGAAAATGTTAATATACGTCTTCTCACTGACATAAAGCTAGTACTGACAACCTTGTTTAACCCTGCTGTCCACACTTCTATAACATTAATGGGCTGAAGAGTAAATATACGGTGGGGGCAGCAAAGCATTATGTGAAGATAAGTATTATATTTCTGCACATTTCTACTAGAATTACTCCATGCAAAATATGCTTATCGGGCAGCTAATTGTTCTTTTCCAAGCTTGTATCGTTGTAATACTGAGTCCAGCAACTGTCTCGTTTACCATGAGACTTTTGTGCAAGCTGAACTGTTTATCATGGTGTTTAGTTTATTGCTGCCATTTTATAATAAATACCTTTACTGATCATCTAGGCGTACCAATTTTATGGCAGGACAGGAGGCTTCATATTTGCTTTACCTTCTTTACTGAAACCTCCAGCAGCAAAGAAACAGTTAACAGAACTTTTCAAAACAACCAATCAGAACAAAGCAACAGTAGTATAAAACCCCTAGAGTTGTCTCTGCTCTGGGTTGTATTTTTTATCCTACATGCTGCTTGCTTATTTGAACAGTCTGTTTAATCAGTCTATTTCATAGGTTTGTTCAAGCAGCTTAATTGCTGGATTTATTTAGGCAGGTTCTTGCTGAATTTTTTTTAACAGTTTGTCTGCTGTGTTTATCTAGGCAGTCTATTGCTGTGTTTATCTAGGCAGTCTATTGCTGTGTTTATCTAGGCAGTCTATTGCTGGCTTTATCTAGGCAGTCTATTGCTGGCTTTATCTAAGCAGTCTATTGCTGGCTTTCTCTAGGCAGTCTATTGCTGTGTTTAGCTAGGCAGTCTATTGCTGTGTTTAGCTAGGCAGTCTATTGCTGTGTTTAGCTAGGCAGTCTATTGCTGTGTTTAGCTAGGCAGTCTCATGCTGTGTTTAGCTAGGCAGTCTATTGCTGTGTTTAGCTAGGCAGTCTATTGCTGTGTTTAGCTAGGCAGTCTATTGCTGTGTTTATCTGGGCAGTCTATTGCTGGGTTTATCTAGGCAGTTCATTCTGTGTTATTTCCTATACCACTCCATGCTATGTAGGGTATGCAGTCTTACTATGCTGTATGGGGACTGGATGTCCCTGCTTTAATGCTTTTACTCTGCCTGTACTCTGTTTCCCCTCCCTGGGTCCCCCTGCTGGGCTCTGTCGCCCATACCCTTTCTCCCTTATTCCCCACCTGCTCCCCGCGGCCCCTGGCCGCTTGCTGAGCAACTTTTTCAACCGTGGCAGTGACGCGCGAGCACTCCCTCTCCCTATATAAGGGGAGATAGCCCAATATTTCGGCTATCCCCCTACTTACTGTGCCTGTCTCACATGCTGCATATATAACAGGTCCTGGATAGCAGGATCTGTCCCAGGCACTCTCACAGCTCACACTGCAGCTTACTATGATGTCTGATGCAATGTGACTAGGTTCTCTATCCTAGCAGTAAACTTGCCACACTTTTTGCTACTAAGGAGAATCTTAGATTTACAGGGGTATTACTGCTCAAATAAATATCTTTGTTTAAATCATTGTGTAACAAGACTATGCCACATGTGATATATGCTACTCAAGCCTTTCTCTCAACAAACATTATATGGTCTGTTTTCAGCACCTAGCTCCCCTGCCAAGGGTTTGCTGCCCTTCCTGCAAGGGGCTTAAAATTTTCCACTATACATACACTTCAAATGTATCCTAATATTATTATACCTGAGTGGTCTGTAGCTGTGCATCAGCTTCTAGCTGTATTGACCCTTCTACCCCTCAGGGGGGCTAACCGACCCCACATACAGTCCTGTCATAACCGTAATGAGAGTGACCCCCTCTCGCTGACCGCACTACTGGGTGTACAGACCTCTATGATACCACTCTGAGGGTGACCCCCTCTTATCTACAGCTCTGCTGGATCTGCAATGCCCGGTTATGGTTATATGAGGGTGACCCCCTCCTGCCATCTGCACTGCTGGACTGGCAATGTCTGGCTACTTTTATTATACGGCTAACCACTATGGCACTACTGTACCTACAGTACAGACTGAGGGTGAACTTATGTTCAGACTGAGGGTGACCCCCTCCCCTGCTGGCCTATACTGCATAGTATGCTTGTGCTTGTTGGGTGACCCCCTCTTGCACGCTGGGTGACCCACAGCTGGCCGCACCAGGTATCACTCAGACAGTGTTACCTCTATGGCAGTTATGCAATCACGTCTGAAGGCTAACCACTACGGCACTACTGTACCTACAGTGCCCGATTATGTTCAGACTGAGGGTGACCCCCTCCCCTGCTGGCCTATACTGCATAGTATGCTTGTGCTTGTTGGGTGACCCCCTCTTGCACGCTGGGTGACCCACAGCTGGCCGCACCAGGTATCACTCAGACAGTGTTACCTCTATGGCAGTTATGCAATCACGTCTGAAGGCCAACCACTACGGCACTACTGTACCTACAGTGTCCGATTATGTTCAGACTGAGGGTGACCCCCTCCTCTGCTGGCCTATACTGCATAGTATGCTTGTGCTTGTTGGGTGACCCCCTCTTGCACGCTGGGTGACCCCCAGCTGGCCTCACCAGGTATCACTCCAACAGTGTTACCTCTATGACAGTTATGCAATCACGACTAATGGACAAATCTCCCGTGCCCAGGAGGTCACTTGGCCTGTCCTCATGCCACCCCGCTGACCTCACTGCCAGAAACCATCGGTACCCTACAGGGGACACTCCACCGGCCATTCTAGACGCTACACCGAGCACCCCTGGTACGCGTTGGCTAACGGATGGATTCATCTAGAGGATCAGTCTTCATGACGGAGTCCGGAAAGGTCCCCGCAGACACCTGATACAGGGTTTGCACTCTATCCGGGACTAACCACTGGATGCCAACGACACGCGGACACAGATGTTTCCTCTGGACAAATGGCGCGTTACAGCTTGGAAAGCGAAAAATACTAAATTCCCTTTTGGAATGTACCTATATGACTTATAGGTATCACCTAGTTGGTTTCTACCCCTGAGAACCGCAAAATGGGGATCAAGGTTACAGAACCTTGGACTGTTCCATGAGCAATACGCATGACCAAAAGAGGCGTCCATTCCGAAGTTGCCATACTGGGCGAAGTGTGCGGCGGAGTGGACTCCCGCCCCATCCCCATCCTACATGCTCCCAATGCATATGTCGCCTGTGGACACTTTGAGACGGAGGGCACTCATTCCCTCAGAGCTGCTCGGCGTGGATGATTGGTTCTCTCCCTCAACTGGACATGAGAGAAACCCACATGGATTTTGCCATCAACATAGACATATTGAATCTGACTCACTCCCAGTCAACCCAATTTCTGGTCTTTCATAGAATATTCGGTCCAGGCATGCTCCGCCATCCGAGGACCAAGATGTCCGTCTTCAAGGAAAATGCCAGGCATATGCTCCGCAACCTGCGGGTCACACTTAGGGGCCCAACCCGGTCGATTGACCAGTTGTTATTCGCCATCGAGGCCATACCTCCAGGATCCGGTACTATCAGCCGCTCCAACATGACGCTTTCTCGGGTCCTCGGTCTGGTATGGCCGAATCATGTGACCTTCGGATGAAGATCATCTAAAACTTAATTGATGACTCCGACATAGGGGGACCTGGCCTACCTAGGAGTTTCGGACCCCAACCAACTTCGGCCTGGACTCTGGAGTTCAAAGGAGGAACCTCTTCACGCCAACTGCATGGAACTACCTGCAGGTTTGTTCAACGTTTTACAGCTTTCCCAGGGGAAGTAGTACTGCTCGCTACCTTCCGGCCTGGACCTATCACTGGTTGCCCACTTTGGACTGCAGTCGGATCTCACGTAGGATCGCTATCTATAGCGTCTGGACAAGTATTCATCATTTGTGACAATGTCTGCGGGACGAGACACTCATGTGGCGGACGGCTTCATCCGACCATGGAGAGACCCCAATGATTGGTTGCCTCACCCTCCGGGGTCTCGAGTACTGGCATGATTAAATTCGGTGCGAACTGCCATACGGAGCAGTTCTCAAGCTGACTGCCGGACCCTCAGCAAGGCGAGGGACGCGTTTTCCAAGCTTGGTCTCCTTCGGGGCGTATGCATCCTGTTTACTTCCAGGATACTTCGGGCTTTGCTTCAGACCAAATTCCTGGGAGTGTCGTTTCGCCTGGCCACACCACTTCGGAGGAGTCCTCCGTGCTTTCCCCTTTTGCTGGAGTTTGCAATGGGAAGGCAATCTACGACTCCCTGTCTCCATGTCCTGTGTGGGATCCACAGGGGTAGCCTGCCATGACTGGTGTCTGGAGAGATGCTTGGGTCCCTATGGCTGTCCCCATTGTCTGGCTGAGTTGCCCTCTCAGGGTAGGATCGTATGGGGCAATTCACGTCCTCTGTCAGCTAGAGGACGACTCATGTGCGTTTTTGCAAGATTCTGGCATTGGTAAGGATCTCGTGGTCTGCAGTCTACCTTGAGGAGTATACCTTACGGGAACCCTATCTCTCGCTATTCCTCAAGTCTAGTGGTATCGTGTGTTCTGCATTTCCTTGAGGAATGACCTGATGACAAGGACTTGCCTTGCGCCAGTTTTTCCGCTTACGGTTTTCCCCAGTACATCTTGTATTTCATGGCGTTCTGACGTCATGGTATCGACGTGGTGTCTTCTCCCTTCTTGCCGTTCAGTACATCGGTTTCTGCTCCACTCATATTTCATTTCTATTCGTCCTCTGTGTTGTACCCCTATTCTCCGGATAGGCCACGGCTCTGTTGACAGGTTGTACACGACCATGTAGATCCAGGATCTGGTTCTTTCCTCCGTCTACTCATGGACAGCTGTTGATTTCTGCGTACGGACGTTTTGAACTGTTTCTGCATTTTCTATACACCGCTGCTTGGTTTAGGGAATGGGTTTTTCCATTCTCCTTTCATTTCAGTCCTCTATGTCATATTGCTTCTGGTTCTACTATTTGGGCGTTAAAATTGCAAATATGAAGCCTCCTGTCCTGCCATAAAATTAGGGATTATTCTAGCCTCGGTGAGGGAATAATCTAAATTTTATTAAAGACAGGAGGCGAATATTTCCCCCCTTTTCTTACGTTCCCTCCCTGGATTTGGGTCTTATCAGTGGCGTACATACCAGGGTCGCAGCTGCGACCGGGCCCGGCCCACCAGGGGGCCCGGCCGCCCCTGCGACCCGGTATGTACGCTCTCCGCCAGCCTCTTCTCCTGGGGGGCCCAGGAGCCGGCCACCTCCGGGCCCCCCGAGGCTGGCCCTGCTTACACCCGGCGGCCGGCTGGTGCGCGAGGGAGCACTCTCCCCTGAGTGCTTCCTCTTCAGCTCCCTCGCGCACCGCACTGATACCGGAGCCGGAAGATGACGTCATCTTCCGGCGCTGGTATCATTACGCGGCGCGCGAGGGAGCTGAAGAGGAAGCACTCAGGGGAGAGTGCTCCCTCGCGCACCGGCCAGCCTGACTGCCCGCCGGGTGACCGCCCCCCCAGGAGCCCAGCAGCACCACTGGACCCCAGGGAATCCCCTCAGCACTCCAAAAGGTAAGGAGGCTGGGGGGATTAAATAAAAAAAAAACATGTGTAAGTGTGTGTGAGTGTTAGTGTGTGTGTGTGAGTGTTAGTGTGTGAGTGTGTGTTAGTGTTAGTGCGTGTGAGTGTTAGTGTGTGTGTGTGTGTTAGTGTGTGTGTGTGAGTGTTAGTGTGTGAGTGTGTGTTAGTGTTAGTGCGTGTGAGTGTTAGTGTGTGTTAGTGTGTGTGTGAGTGAGTGTTAGTGTGAGTGTTTGTGTGTGTGTGTGTTAGTGTGTGTGAGTGTTAGTGTGTGTGTGTGAGTGTTAGTGTGTGAGTGTGTGTTAGTGTTAGTGCGTGTGAGTGTTAGTGTGTGTTAGTGTGTGTGTGAGTGAGTGTTAGTGTGTGTGTGTGAGTGAGTAAGTGTTAGTGTGTGTGTGTGTTAGTGTGTGTGTGTTAGTGTGTGTGAGCGTTAGTGTGTGTGTGTGTGTTAGTGTGAGTGTTTGTGTTAGAGTGTGTGCTAGTGAGTGTCAGTGAGTGTGTTACTGTGTGTGTCTGTTACTGAGTGTGTGTGTGTGTGTGTGTTAGTGAGTCTGTTTGATGTCTGTTAGTGAGTGTGTGTTTGTCAGTGAGAGTGTATGTTTTGTAAGTGAGTGTGTATGTATGTCTGCCGCTGAGTGTGTCTTTGTCAGTAAATGTGTGTGTCTGTTAGCTAGTGTGTATGCATTTGTTCGTGAGAGTGTGTGTGTGTGTCTTCAGCACTTACCTTTCTCCAGCGCCGGACTCCCATGGCGCTGGGGATCCCTCCGCCTCTCAGCTCCGAATGCGCATGCAAGGCAAGAGCCGCGCACGCATTCAAACCGCCCATAGGAAAGCATTACTCAATGCTTTCCTATGGACGTTCAGTGTCTTAAAATGGCGGAAGCGCCTCTAGCGGCTGACAGTGAGACAGCCACTAGAGGCTGGATTAACCCTCAGTGAAACATAAGTTTCTCTGAAACTGCTATGCTTTCAGCTGCAGGGTTAAAACTAGAGGGACCTGACACCCAGACCACTTAATTGAGCTGATGTGATCTGGGTGTCTGTAGTGGTCCTTTAAGTGTGTGTGCATCTGCATGCAGTGGCGTACATACCGCGGTCGCAACCCCTGCGACCAGGTGCCCGCCGCCATGTGTTGCTGCCCCGGCCCGCGCAGAGTAAGCGCGAGGGGGGGGGGGCCCACGGATCAATTTTCGCACCGGGGCCCCATGGGTCATGTGTACGCCACTGGGTCTTATAATTAATTGGGGATATTGTTATGTTTTGTGAATGCATTGTTTTACATAATAAAGGTTATTTCTATTATTTGGTGATGATAGTCTGTATGCATTTTTATTCATCATGTGTGTGTTGTAATTATGTTTCGTCCATGCCTTTTAGTTTAGGTACATACTAGATACTAGGTCTTCATAAGATCTGTAGACTTTGTTTATTCATCAGGTATTATAATGTGCAAGTGATATTGTATGGATATGACATCTTGCCTTGACAGTTTACTTTCACGATGTTTTCCTTTTTCTTGCAGTGTAATCTATTTTCTCTCTGGGCTTGACGATTATTTCTCTGGATGTGTCTGCTACAAGGTGGATTTGTTGGTTTCCTTGCTCTCCTGCTCGACCTCATCAAAGAAAGAGGAAGTGGAAGAGCCTGCTTAGGGGTTTTATACTACTGTTGCTTTGTTCTGATTGGTTGTTTTGAAAAGTTCTGTTAACTGTTTCTTTGCTGCTGGAGGTTTCAGTAAAGAAGGTAAAGCAAATATTCGCCTCCTGTTTTTAATAAAATTTAGATTATTCCCTCACCAAGGCTAGAATAATCCCTAATTCCTATGTGTTTAAGGTCAATTCTATAGCGTTGGGATCATGCAAAACTTCCACAGTGTAGTTTAGACAAATATAATTTTTAGTTTCAATCATGTTTAATACTATTCAAAAAGCACCAATATTTTAAATGTATTCATAAGGTTGTGTAAATTTGAATTTCAATTTTCTTTGACATTTCTCCCACCCATTGTTTTAACACTTCGTCTGTTATCAACAAAAAAGGGTTAGCAAGTGATACTAATTTAGCATGTTTATTGTAGGAATAAGATCCAATATTCAGCAACATACACTTCCTTTTCAGAAGCCATTGTAAAACATTGTGCTTTTTTAATGCAAGTTGTGATAAATGTTTCAAACATCTCAAACATTAGTCTATGAAAAGAGATAGGGATTTGATTATATGATGTTGAAAACTGTCAAAATAGTTCAAGTGTGTACATTTGGAAGAGCACCTGTCTCGGAATGAGAATATTCATGCTAATAACTTGCTGAGCAGATATGATTACACGTTTTCTACTCCAAGCTTATTATTATGTTAAATTATGTCAATCATAATTCACTGTAATTTAACCTTTGATGATAGTTCTAAAGTGTTCCTTATTCACGATAGAAAACACATTTCTCAGTAAATGTATTATGGCAAAGATGTTGCTCAATACTTGAGAATTTTATAAAATATGTCAAAGCCATGTCAAATGTAACTTCAAGTATCATCTTGCAGATGTGACAATTGGCGCAGTATGCAAATCTTTAGTTTCCCCCTGGAACAGTAAGGAAGGGGGAGCATGACTGCTGCCCAAGATTGGAGGCTGGGTTAAAATGGATACATTTGTGGTTCTTAAGGAAAGGGAGAGGGAGGGGACTCACCAGTCAGCAGGATAAGTGAGGGCTCCTGACTGTTTTTTCTCACCTGACTGGCCCTGCAATTCGAAGAAGAAACATTTAGGATATAAAAAAAAAAAAAAAAAAAAAAAATTGATTATCACCTAAATGGTGAATTTATACAGACATTAACAGTTAGATTGCGGCTGTCATGGCTGACACTGGAGCTGCATTGCAGAGACTCCTGCAATCTTACCTGGAGACCCACGGACAAGGGGCCATGGAGGAGCTGGTGTCGGGCGTGAGGAGTGTCCCCCAGGATGAGATGGCCGGTCAATCTGCATCCCGAGACGGACGGAGGGCCAGGAGATCGAGGCCTCCGTCGCGTCTTTCTCCAAGTCCTGTTCGGTGCCAGAGGAGGGAGAGAAGTGGCGGCTCGGCCGCGCAACGGATTCGGTGTCCGGTACCCGGGAGAAGGCGGATCCGTGCGAGTGATGGCGTTGGTGAGCAGGCCCAAGATGGCGGCGGAATCCAGGGTGAAGAAAGGGCGGGAAGATCGCGCTCCCCGCGCGCTTCTCTTCCGGCCCGCCCGGAAGTCGCGTCAGCACGTTCGGTGCGTGACGTGGACGCGGCCGGAAGCAACGTCAGCACGCAAGGCGCGTACGTGACGGCACCGCGCAGGAGAGCGCGGCCGTCACAGGCCTTGCGTTCCAGCGTGGTTCTGGCAGGAAGTGAGCCGGGAACCACGCGAACAGCGCCCAGGAGGGCAGCCGGAGGGAGGAGAGGCGACAGTGCAAGCATCAGCACCCCGGAGAGCAGATTGCGGTCGGGCCAGGAGGCCGGCCGTGGATCACCTCAGTCATCAGGATCCAGTTCCTGTTCGGAGGAAGGTGATGCCCAGCATCCTCAGCCGGCCAGCGGTGAGTGTTGCGCCAGCGCTTGGAATGCGCTAGCTGGGGATAGTGTGGGTAGTGGGTTCAGGGGTCAGGAAGTACTGGGGTTACTTAGAGCTGTTTTAGATAGGCTTCCAGGGGTGGGCTCCTGCGTGTCCCCAGTTTCTGTTCCTCTTCCCACCCAGGCCCATGACCAGGATAGGGG
This sequence comes from Pelobates fuscus, assembly GCF_036172605.1. NCBI lineage: Eukaryota > Metazoa > Chordata > Amphibia > Anura > Pelobatidae > Pelobates > Pelobates fuscus. Next base: position 145,154,807 of record NC_086318.1, read on the forward strand.
TCAGTTGCATGCCCGGGTAGGTAGGGCACAGGGGTGCTTGACAGGTTGTGAGTTGTCCCCACTAGGGATGCATGTGTCTCTGGAGGTTAGGGAAAAAATTGTTAAAGGTGAGTACGTGGATTTACTGTCCCTGGTCCCCCCGGACCGGGAGTCAGTGGATCGACCGCGGCGGGGGGATTCGGCGGACGGCGATAGAGGTAAGCATCTGCCGCATACGTTTGGGAACTGGCTTCAAGGGTTCTCCATTTTCGCGAGTGTGCTGACGCGGGCCTTCCCTGAGAAGGCACCAGCGTTATTTGGGTATTTAGACCTAATATGGGGGGCGTACAAAGTTTATGGGGGTCAATGTTGGTTTCGTTATGACCAACAATTTCGCCAGAAGATGGCGGTGTGTTCAGGTATGGACTTTGGGGTCCAGGACGGGAGCCTGTGGCTCTTGCTGATGACCCCCAGTCGTCCGTCCCCCTTTCCGGGAGCAGCCGGCGCGCCGTCCAGTGCGCCGGCTGGGCAGCGCAGGGGAGTCTGCTGGCTCTACAATGAGAGTCAGTGCAAGTGGTTTGGATCCTGCCGCTTCAAGCACGAGTGCTCTCATTGTGGAGGGACCCACCCAGCGCTGCGCTGCTTCAAGAAGGGCAAGCACGGGGGGAGACCCAGTAGGGAGGATCTCCCTAGAGCTGAGGACGCCAGTGAGCGTGCTAAGGATGCGCCCTTGGCTCGACCGGTACCCTAGGCGTAAGGATGCAGGGGTTCTGCTGGAGGGGTTTTCGACAGGGTTTTGGATTCCGTTTGTTTATTCGGATTCCCCTTCGCTGGCGGACAACCTGCGTTCGGTTGTAGGAAAAGAGGCTATTCTGGGGGATAAGTTGGGGAAGGAAATTCGTTTGGGTAGGATGGCGGGTCCGTTTGACACGCCTCCATTTCCCAATTTGCGGGTGTCCCCGCTGGGGTTGGTTCCTAAGAAAGAGCCGGGTTCCTTTCGTCTCATTCACCACCTGTCCTACCCATCGGGTGGGTCGGTGAATGATGACATTGGCAAGGAAGAGTCACACGTTCGATACGCCTCGTTTGATCGAGCTTTAGAGTTGGTACGGGAGGCAGGGCAGGGAGCGCTGTTGGCTAAGTCGGACATTGAGTCTGCTTTTCGACTGCTCCCGGTCCACCCGGACTTTTTTCATCTGTTGGGTTGTCGGTTCCAAGGTTCATTTTACTATGATATGTGTTTGCCAATGGGCTGCGCTATCTCTTGTTCCTACTTTGAAATGTTTGCGTCTTTTTTGGAATGGGTGGTCGCTCGGGTTGCAGGGATAGAGTCGATAACGCATTACCTAGACGATTTTCTGTTTGTGGGCCCACGGGAGTCGGATGACTGCGTGGTGCTCTTAGATTCCTTTCGAGCCGTTGCGGCGGATTTTGGCGTGCCAATAGCGGTCGAGAAGACGTTAGGGCCAGTGGGAGTCCTGTCCTACTTGGGTATTGAGGTGGACACGGGGAGTATGGTTTTCCGTTTGCCGGACGAGAAACTAAATCACCTGCTTCGGCTGGTGGATTCGGTGAAAGGGGCCAAAAAAGTACAGCTGCGGCGGTTACAGGCCTGGTTAGGGCACCTGAACTTTGCCTGTCGGGTATTGCCGATGGGCAGGGCCTTTTGCCGTCGCTTGTCGTTGTCGACGGTCGGAGTCAGGCAGCCGTTTCACTTTATTCGGATTACTCAACGGCATCGAGAGGACCTGCAAGTTTGGAGTTCATTTCTGGGTAGGTACAACGGGCAATCCTGCTGGCTGCGCCCGGCGGTGTCCAACACGGATTTGGAATTGTACACTGACGCGTCTGGGTCCGTGGGTTTCGGGGCCTACTTTCAAGGGCGGTGCTGTGCGGAAGCCTGGCCCCGCCAATGGCTAGAGACTGAATTGGTGAGTAACTTAACGTTTCTGGAGCTCTTTCCAATTGTGGTGGCGGTGGAGCTCTGGGGTGTTGAGCTGTCGAACCGTAAGGTGGTGGTGCACACGGACAACATGAGTGTGGTCCATGTGATCAACCGATCTTCGTCTTCGTCGCCTCCAGTGTTGTCGCTCCTTAGGCGCCTGGTACTGCTTAGCTTAGCACATAATTTGTGGTTGGTTGCGCGCCATGTGCCTGGGGAGCAGAACATTATAGCCGACTCTCTCTCTCGGTTTCAGTGGGACCGGTTTCGAGTGGCGGCTCCCGAGGCTGCGCGGACTGGCACCTCGTGCCCGGCGGGCATATGGGACCTGGTTTCCACCATTTGAGCCGGTTGGTGAGGGAGTCGTTATCTGAGTCAACGTGGAGGTCGTATTCTGCGGTATGGCGGAAATGGAGGGATGTCTGCAAGGGCAGTGAGGCGTCTTCGGACGAAGGTAGGTTGGGAGCGACTCTGGCCTTCTTGGAGTTACTCTGCGAGGAGGGTAAGTCGGCAGCGGCGGCCGATAGGTCGTTAGCGGCACTGTCTTTTCTGTTCCAGTGGTGTGGGTGGCAGGATGCTACCAAGGCATTCTGCATCTCGCGGGTTATGAAGGGCTGGAAGAAGGGCCGTAAGCGGGACTCTAGGCGTCCAATCTCCTACGAGATCTTGGGCAGACTCCTGGAGTGTTTGCCCCAGATTTGTGTCTCGGCCTACGAGGTTCTCCTGTTCCGGGCCGCTTTTGCTCTCTGCTTCTTTGCGGCTCTTCGGATAGGTGAGCTGGTGGCTCCAAGTACACGAGCGCCAGGTGCCATGCAAATCACTGATCTCAGGGTATCGACGGGCGACGTGACGTTGCTCGTTCGAAAGTCTAAGACCGATCAGGCAGGCGAGGGCGCATCGGTGCGAATTCAGGCTACTGGTGAGCGGTTTTGTCCGGTTCGGTTGGTGAGGGAATTCTTGGTGGTTCGTGGATCGGAGGCGGGGTCCCTGTTGCGACACCGGGATGGGTCATCACTCAGCCGGTTTCAATTCGCCAGGGTCCTCCGGGCAGGTGTGGTTAGTATTGGGCTGTCTCCAGGTTTGTACACCACGCACTCATTTCGAATCGGGGCTGCCACGCAGGCTAGTCAGCTGGGCTTCCCCGCAGAGGTGGTCAAGCGTTTGGGGCGCTGGCAGTCGGGTCGGTACCGGCTTGGTGCAGCTCCGGGGCTGCGTATCAGGGCCGGTTACCTTGGTGGTTCACGCGGGCGGGAACGATGTCGGACGGCGACGGTCGGTGGATCTGGTTCGGGCAATGCGGCATGACGTGGCCCGCTGTTTTGCGTTGTTTCGGGACCTGACCCTCGTCTGGTCCGAGATCGTTCCGCGCCCGGTCTGGCGAACCGGTGGGCATGGTAAGGCGTTAGAGCGCTATAGGCGCAAGGTTAATATGTCCATGGCCCGGTTTGTGCGCCAACTGGGGGGTATAGTAGTCCGGCATTTCGAGTTAGAAGGGGCTAATGATGATGTAATGAGACGGGATGGTGTTCATTTGTCCCCCATTGGGTTAGATATCTTCAATCTGGGTCTGCAAACTGGAATTGAGGCAGCGCTGTCGGCGGGGGGGCGCGATGCCCGCGCAGCGTAGTGCGCGAGGTGGGCATCGCGGTGGCGGGTTTCCCTGGACAGCGCAGAAGAAAAAAGGAACTTTGGGGAGACGACAGCCTGCACGGAGCTGATGGCGAGGAGCCGGCTGTCGAGGCTCATGTTACAGAATTTTGGGAGAACTGCCTGTTGGGAAACACCCAACAGCTGGCAGAGTTGGACTAAGTTGAAATTGTTATATTAAATAAAGCTGTGGCCGTTGCCCTTACCCACAAGAATGAGGTGTCACGTGTATTATTGGGGGGCAACGGGTTTTGGTTGGGGACTGGTTGGGTCAGCAGTCAAGTTTCCCCCTGGAACAGTAAGGAAGGGGGAGCATGACTGCTGCCCAAGATTGGAGGCTGGGTTAAAATGGATACATTTGTGGTTCTTAAGGAAAGGGAGAGGGAGGGGACTCACCAGTCAGCAGGATAAGTGAGGGCTCCTGACTGTTTTTCCCACCCTCCCACCCTGTTTCTGGTGTTGTGGCTTGTGTCTTGTTTTTGTTCTTTGCGTTGTCACAGCTTGGCGGGTTTCCCTGGACAGCGCAGAAGAAAAAAGGAACTTTGGGGAGACGACAGCCTGCACGGAGCTGATGGCGAGGAGCCGGCTGTCGAGGCTCATGTTACAGAATTTTGGGAGAACTGCCTGTTGGGAAACACCCAACAGCTGGCAGAGTTGGACTAAGTTGAAATTGTTATATTAAATAAAGCTGTGGCCGTTGCCCTTACCCACAAGAATGAGGTGTCACGTGTATTATTGGGGGGCAACGGGTTTTGGTTGGGGACTGGTTGGGTCAGCAGTCAAGTTCTGTGGCCTCTGCAAAATATATGTAAGATATCCCAGTCAGGATTGTATTCGCTCACAGTTATTTCTAATCAAACAAATTAACCCTTAAAGGTAAGATTGTAACAGGGGACTCCAGGCAACGTAACAATGTCACTGAGGTTAAAGAAGCTCTGTCATTTCAAACTTATCTTTCTCTTATTGTTTCCTCTTCTCTTCCTCTTTCAGAATCTATTCTTCTTTTCTCCATTTCTGATCTATTTCTCTTTTGAACAGCAGGGACTACTTTGTCTTTTGTATTTTTCCCACATTTGACAGTTGTGACAAAAGAGTGGAGCTTATGCAAGCTTCAATTTCTTTGTCTAGCTAACTAAGAAAATGGATTTTGCATTAAGCTCCACCCCTTGTCAAGAATTGTCATACTTTGTTTTAAAAGAGAAGTCAATAAGAAATGAAGAAAAGAAGAACAGATTTTGAGGAAGGATTTTGAGGAAGAGAAGAGGAAACAATAAAAGAAATGTAAGTTTGAGGTGACAAAGTCACTTTACATTTTCATCACCTTGATTGTTCAACACATCATCTCCCTTACCCTTAGCTCTTAATGGCACAGTTATGGTGCTGCGTACGTTTTAATTAATCTCAGCATTTTATGTTTGCCCTTTAACCGTAAAGTTTTCAATCTATGCAAAAATAAATATACACAAATAAGGTTACAAAATAGTGAAATAAGCAATGAGGCAAAGTGTCCCCAGTGAAAATAAAGTCAATAACTACAGAGAAGTGAACATGCAACAAAATGAAATACAATAAAAATGTAATAGAAATAACAACATTGAAAAAGCTAAAAAGATCATTATTAATCAAGTAAAATTGAAAGGATAAATATAAATACTGGAGGATGTGTGAAACAAAGTTAAAATTTGAAAATATTGAATCTATGTTGATAATAATGTAGGTAGAAGAACAGATCAATGTTGACTGGTACTAAGTACAGCGCTACTGCAGTACCTATCCTTTAAAAACCATCCCTCGACCTGTCCACCCCCTCTTACTATCGTCCCATATCCCTGCTCCCTTTTTCCTCAAAGCTTCTGGAAAGACTTGTCTTTACCTGTATGTCTTACTTCCTCAATTCCAACTCTCTCCTTGACCTTAAATTTGACTTCCGCCCCCTCCACTCTTCTGAGACTGCTCTTATTAAAGTTACTAATGACCTAATCGCAGATAAATCCAAAAGCCACTACTTCATACTAATTCTTCTTGACCTCTTTGCTGCCTTTGACAACGTTGATCATGCTCTATTTCTCCAAACTCTTCAATCACTCGGTCTCTGTGACTTTGTCCTCTCGTGGTTTTCCTCTTATCTCTCCCAATGCTCATTCAGTGTCTCCTTTTCTAATGATACCTCATCCCTTCATCCTGTCTCAGTTGGAGTCCCCCAAGGCTCCGTCCTTGGCCCCCTTCTCTTTTCCCTCATATTGCCTCTCTTGGCAAACGTATTGCCTTATTTGAATTCCACTACCACCTGTACGCTGATGACACCCAGTTATATCTCTCCTCCCCGGACCTCTCCCCTGCCATCCTGCAACGTGTCACTGCTTGCCTTTCCTCTATCTCTGACTGGATGTCCTCCCGCTTTCTAAAACTAAATCTCTCTAAAACTGAACTGCTCCTAATACTGATCCTACTCTTTCGCTCTCCCTTGAAGTCAGTAGTATTCACATTAGTCCATCCTTTCAAGCACGCTGTCTTGATGTCATATTTAACTCTGGTTTCACCTTTGAGCCTCACATCCAGCATGCTACGAAATCCTGTAGATTCCATCTTAAAAACATAGCCCACATCCGCCCCTTTCTTATGCAAGATGTTACTAAAGAGCTTGTTCATGCTCTAGTAATTTTCTGCATAGGTTATTGTAACGCTCTCCTAATTGGTCTTCCCAAAAACCGCATTGCCCCGCTACAGTCTGTAATGAATGCTGCCGCCAGACAGATTTTCCTCTCTAGTCGGTCCTCTAACACGTCACCCCTCTGTCCGTCCTTACATTGGCTTCCTGTATCCTATAGGAGTCAATTCAAAGTGCTAACCCATACCTAAAAAGCATTGACCAATTCTAACCCCTCTTATATCTCTTCACAGATCCATAGGTATGCCCCTTCTCTGTCCCTCTGATCTGCCTGTGACCTTCTCCTGTCCGCTGCTCACACCCGTACGTCCAACTCATGCTTGGAGGACTTCTCGTGGGTGGCTCCCTTCCTATGGAATAGCCTACCTACTGCCATCAGACTCTCCCTTAGTCTTCAATCGTTTAAGAAGTGCCTTAAAACCCATCTCTTTAGGAAAGCTTATGGCATCCCAGAGTAACCTCTACCTCACATACCTGTCCCTTACTCTCTCCTAAAGGACAGCACTCTACTCTCTTCTCTAACCTATTTTGATATCTTTTTCCTGTCCTATTGTGTTTTATACCCCACCTCCTATAGACTGTAAGCTTGTTTGAGCAGGGTCCTCTATAACCTATTGTTCCTGTAAGTTTTCTTGTAATTGTCCTATTTATAGACAAATTCCTTCTCTTATAATATTGTAAAGTGCTACGGAATCTAGCACTAATAATAATGATGTAAATGTCAGGATCGTATTCTGACAGCTATGTTTTATCTTTTTGTTTCTGTTCCTTTAAAAAGAAGTTCCAGCTGGGGGGCGTGGCCTGACTGCTCGAGGAGATGGTCGTGTGAGTAATCAGCTCCGCATGAGAATCCCACTAAACAGCGAATAGCACAGAATTACTACTCATTTGCCACTTCAATATTGCACCTAAACGAGCGGGGAACACACCTGACACGATGGCACACCGATCGGCGAAGAAAGCAAAACTAAAGGCGCCTTCTATGCAGATCTCTGCAATGTGTTCACCGCCACGCCGAATCCAAGATGGCGCTGGAGGGAATCTGTCGCCGGCCCCGAGCTCGGACAGGAGTGATATTACCTCCATCTCCACCAAAAACATCCCAGCCACGGACTCTTCCATTTCCAAAATGCAAGACGGAGGAAATCATCTCCGCACACAATCATGTGGTCGCGGCATACGACAGCATGGAGGTGAGACTCCAATCAGTCCTCACGAAACTTACCTACCACGAAGACAGGGACAGAAGAAATAATATTCGTATCGGCGGAATCCCTGAAGAGGTCGCATCTAAGGGCTTGGGCACACACGTTAAAACACTGTTCCATTTCCTGATTCCAGACCTTCCAGAAGAAGCTTTGCTCCTTGATAGAACACACAGGCTGCCTAAACCCAAGAACCTCCCAGCAGCTACCCGAGAGATACCATCACAAGGGTCCACTATTACACCACCAAAGAGGCCATAATGCAGGCATCACGGAAACAACCCACTATACCTGAGGCCTTTGGTAAAATTCAACTTTTCACAGACCTTTCAGCATCTACACTGGCTGCAAGGAAGACCTTCATGCCAATTACCAGAGCCCTGCGTACTGCAGATATACCCTATAAATGGGGGTTTCCAGCACGATTGATCATCAAATGCAATGGCACTGAGAGACATATCCTGAGCCTGGAGGATGGAAGAAAAGCCCTGTCAGAGTGGGATATCCCCATGGACGCCGACACACAAGATGTCCCCGCTGGTCAAGGAACAGCCAAGTCGCAAATGAAACTTATTCCAGACTGGCATTCCGCAGCTGCAGATACGTGACTGTATAATAATAATTGAGAGCTTAAATAACCTGCACTTACACCAGTTCGGTGGATAATGGAGTGCATAACCGCTTAAATGTTATGGGCGAATATTTCACAGTACACGTTAGTGCTTAATCTTTAAAAGAATAACAAAAAAAAAAAAAATATATATATATATATATATATATATATAATAATAATGCAAAAAAATAGTTTATATGTTCCTGTTTAATATAACGGAAATCTCACTAGTAGGGGCTCGACCTATAGTACTATAAAACGTTATGTTGCATGCCTTATATTATGAAATAGTCGCATATTGGACATGGAAAATATAGCTAATTGACAGACAAACACCCTGTAAGACTAACATTTCTAACCCTTTAACGAAACCGTCTAATACAAAATGGCCAGCAGCATAACTGATCGGCCTAGTAAAAATATTATTAGTGCCCACTAATATCCCCACTCAGACGTTCCTTATATTGTAAACACGTGCGATACCGATAGTTCGATACGCTATCACACCTTAGAGTCCTGTAAATTTTAACGTACTACACTAGACTCTACATGGCAGAACGACTATTTATTTACTGTCAAGTTAATGTCAAGTCCGCCTGAGACACTACGGTTGCTAGGAATGTAACCTGATCGACCCAACATCAACCCACACCAATCATTGTACGTCTTAACGGTTGTATATTGCTTGAGAATTATGTATACTATGCATATTGTGAAATATACCTATCAATGTGATGACACACGACTCGGACACCCTGTCCATACTATTGAGAGATGACCCACAATCACATCAGACCATACCCATACGATGATGTGCTGTCTTCATTATCATTCCCACACATTTCATCACGCCTAGTGTGTCGAGGATAGCACTGTGTACTGTACCGCGCCCACCAACACCAGCGTACACCCTACTTTTAATACCTGGGATTCTCTACCCCACCTATGGACTTAAGTGCCCGACTGATGTTGAAACACCTAGGTCTCAATATAGAGACCTCTCTTATGTATATAGTTTGTTTCGTGTTTTATGTTAAATCCCCCCTCCAAGTTCCCCTCTGTATCACAATGATCCATTGCCAGTACACCCTAAATGCCTCCTTGCAACATGTCTATGATTTAATATTGACATGCCGCAGTTACAGCATCTCCGATCAAACGTCTCACCATTCCCATACACATGGTAATCCTCTGATGAGATCAGCAATCTACATAGCCACCGGAGACCCCATCCTATGTCACTCAACATATTATAATTGAACGTTAAAGGACTCAACTCACCTGATAAAAGATGAATGGCCCTACTAGAAGCGAAAAATCGCAGGGCACACTTAGCATTCTTCCAATAAACGCATTTCCAAACGGCACAACACCCCAAACTCACGTCCATCCACTTTCCGATAAGCTACCATAGCACTTACAAAAAGAAAAAAAGAGGAGTCACAATTCTAATTAGCAAGGAAGTCTCATTCCACTTTATAAAAAAGTTAATCGACAAAAAGGGACGGTATCTAATCCTTCAATGTATCATCAACAACACCCAATATACACTAGTTAATATATACGGTCCACATAATGACCAACATGTTTTTCTAGACCATGTCTTTAACCTTGCAAAAGCGCATAAGTTGGGCGAGATTATACTAGGGGGAGATACGAACTTTATTATAGATCCATCCATGGATACCACTTCATCATCCAACATCAAACCCACAACGACACAACGCCGAGCATGTGCTACCTCCCTCATAAAGAAAGTACTGATATCGCACAACTACACTGATATCTGAAGGAATCTACATCCGCTTGATAAGGACTACACACATCACTCTTTTGTACATGGCACTTACTCACGGATTGACCGTTTCTTAATCCCTACCCTACAAACTCCACAAATATCCAAAGCAGAAATAGGCACTATCACGTGGTCAACGCTCCAATAACGATGTCCATAACCACACAATACCCTACTACTGGGAACCGTACATGGCGACTTAATGACTCATTACTCACTGACCATACACTGGTCTCTCAGATTACTAAAGAGTTAGAGGGATATTTTTCTATAAATGACACAACTGAAACAAAAATAGACACACTATGGCAAGCCCACAAAGCGGTCCTTCGGGGCCAATTTATCAAACACGCCAGCTTTAATAAAAAAAGACGCACAAAAGCATATCTAGAAATACACTCAGAGCTAACAAAGCTTACACATATAAACAAACAATCACCTTCACACGACACCACAAAACAAATACTTCACCTACAAGCTCAGCTAAGAGACATAGATCAAGCTAAAACTACTTATCTATTGATGAAATTGAAACATACATTTTTTAAAGAAGGGAACAAAGCAGGAAAGATACTAGCAGCTCAACTTAAGTCGAGGGCTTTGTCCTCGAGGATAGCATTCATTCACAACGCAAATGGAGACACACTTACTAACCCGTTAGACGTGGTAGAAGAGTTCGGCAAATACTATAGCGGCCTTTATAATTTAGCAAACGACACTAACAACCACATACCTACACAAAAAGATATAGATTACTTCTTACAGGCGATACACCTACCATCCATTACTACTGAATATTGCCAGAAACTGATACGACCATTCACTACGCAAGTGTCAGGGTACCTGTGGTCTCTACCTCCGAAAGAGGTAGAGACTTAGCTGTTCTTCCATGCAGACGGTCTGATGGCTCCCTTCCCCGCGGTCTATCCGGTCATGCTAGGCCGGCCGCGAGGGAGTGACTGCCTTTTACAGCATCTAGGCAGGAAGTAGTCATCAGGACACTCCCCCGGAACGACCTGTCAGTCAATTGCTGCAGGACCAATCAGGACGCCTCGGAGGCGTGGTTACTGCTCTGAACAGGGTATTTAACAGAGCTTCTTTCATTAGCTCATTGCCCTGTCGTGGTTCTAGCTTGTTCTAGTCACTCAGTGCTTGTGTATTCTATTATCCCTTTTGGTTTTGACCCGGCTTGTTTACCTTACTCTGCTTATCTCTGTTACCCTTGATTCGGCTTGTCTCTCGCTTACCTGTCTTCTGTTACCCTCGACCTCGGCTTGTCTTTGACCATTCTATACTGTACTACTTACGTTAGTCCGGCCATTCTAAGGTCCGGTATACGTATCTGGCTACTGTTTGTACTCTGCGTGTTGGATCCCTGTCCCGATCCTGACATTACGACAGGGCCAATGGATCCTGCAAGTACAAACAGTCAGCTGGCTGCTCCTGATCCTAGGTTTGAAGCCATGGATCACAGAATGGATCAGATGGCGCTTGCGCTACAGGCTCTATTAGCTTGTGCCAATAACCCACCAGAGGAGATACGTAATACCCCTGTTTCTCCTGTCGGTTCAGGTCTAGAGGTAGCCACAGTGGGTGCTTCTTCTCACATTACCCCCCCAGTACGCTATGGTGGGGCTCCTGAGAAGTGTCGTGGTTTTTTAAACCAAATTAGTATCCACTTTGAATTGCAACCTCGCTCTTATCCTACAGATAGGGCAAAAGTAGGATTTATTATCACCCTACTCATTGAGAAAGCTCTGAGATGGGCCAACCCACTATGGGAGAACGATAATCCATTAGTTTATAACTATAACGCATTTGTAGCTGCTTTTAGAAGAACATTTGACCCTCCAGGTAGAAAGGTTAATGCAGCCAGATTACTGTTGCGCCTGAGACAGGAGAACCAAACACTGGTGGATTATGCACTAGAGTTCAGGTCTCTGGCGGCAGAAATCAAGTGGAATGAGCAGGCGTATATGGATGTATTTTTGAATGGCCTATCTGATGTAATCCTTGATGAGGTTGCTACCAGAGAACTCCCTGAGAATTTAGAGGATTTAATTTCGTTCATCTCTCGTATAGATGAACGTCTAAGAGAGAGACAGAACACTCGAGAGAGGAACCAGAGACCTTCTTTTAGGTTAGCTCCCGCTGTTCCAAGTCCTGACTCCACGATATCTTTGCTTACTGAACCTATGCAGATAGGGCATACCCGCCTCTTTGAGGAGGAAAGACAGCACAGGAGAAGAGAGGGTTTGTGTATGTATTGTGGAGCCAAGGGTCATTTACTCTCGAACTGTTCTAACCGCCCGGGAAACGCTTGCACCTAAGTCTCTCTAGAGGACAGGCCTTGGGTGTTTCTATTTTGTCCTCTACTCCTGATTATAAAGATCACAGGCTTCTGCTACCAGTTTCCTTAACTTGGGGGAAGGAAGTAGTAAGGGCTATGGCATTGATAGATTCCGGTGCTGCTGAGAATTTTATCGACCAAGCCTTTGCTAGTAAGAACAATTTCCCATCCCAGCTAAGGGAGACACCTTTGGTCGTTGAGGCCATAGATGGTAGACCACTACTAGACCCTGTTATCTTTCGTGAGACCATACCCATTAATTTAAATGTTGGTATCCTACACGTGGAGAATTTATCTCTTCTGCTCATTTCGTCTCCTTCCGTTCCCATAGTTCTGGGGTACCCATGGTTGAAAAAACATAACCCTATTATCGATTGGGAGTTAGGAGAGATACTCTCGTGGGGCCAGGGCTGCCAGGATCGGTGTTTGTGCAAGGTTTCTCCATTAGCTAATATTAACATACCGGAGAATCCTACTCAGTCCACAGAAAGACAAATACCAGACCTTTACCTAGACTTAAGGGCAGTGTTTGACAAGAAGAATGCCGATTCTTTGCCTCCACACAGGTCATTTGACTGTAAGATTAAGCTTCTACCCGGCACTATGCCTCCGAGGGGCCATGTATATCCTTTGTCTGTTCAGGAAAACTCGGTTCTAGAGGAGTATATTCGGGAGAATTTAGAAAAGGGATTCATCAGGAGGTCTTCTTCTCCGGCCGGGGCTGGGTTCTTTTTCATTAAGAAGAAGGATGGCACGCTGAGACCTTGTATCGATTACCGAGGCTTGAATAAAATAACTGTCAGAAATGCCTATCCTATCCCACTGATTACCGAGTTATTTGATCGTCTTAAGGGCTCCAAAATCTTCACCAAGTTAGATCTCAGAGGGGCTTACAATTTGGTGAGAATCCAGCAAGGTCACGAGTGGATGACGGCATTCAATACCCGGTATGGCCATTACGAATACACTGTTATGCCATTTGGACTATGCAATGCTCCTGCAGTATTTCAAGATTTGATTAATGAGGTACTTAGGGAGTTTCAGCATGATTGTGTTATCGTTTACCTGGACGACATACTAATACACTCTAAGGAGATTGAGACTCACCATAGACAGGTCAGAAAGGTATTACACAAGCTGCTGCAACATGGTCTATATTGCAAATTGGAGAAGTGCAGTTTTGATCAGTCTCAGGTAGACTTTCTTGGATACGTGATTTCTGGGGAAGGTTTTAAAATGGATCCTGTAAAACTTCAATCTATTTTAGACTGGCCCTTGCCCAAAGGACTCAAGGCTATCCAAAGGTTTATTGGTTTTTCCAACTACTATAGGCGCTTCATTAAAGGATACTCCTCTATCATTGCGCCTATTACCAATATGACCAAACAAGGGGCTGATACTAAGTTCTGGTCTAAGGAGGCTCTGGGTGCTTTCAAGACTCTCAAGGAACTTTTTGCCTCGGCTCCCATTCTAGTCCATCCTGATACGACTCGATCCGTCGATGCCTCTGAGACAGCAGTTGGGGCTGTTCTGTCTCAAAGGTTAGGGGTGGATAAACCGTTACACCCTTGTGGTTTCTTCTCTAAGAAATTTTCTGGGCCTGAGAGCAGATATGACATCGGGGAAAGGGAACTGTTAGCAGTCATTAAAGCCTTAAAGGAGTGGAGACATTTGTTGGAGGGGACCCTACACCCTATTACGATTTTGACGGACCACAAAAACTTGTCCTATATTGGGGAGGCTAAGCGCTTATCCTCTAGACAAGCTCGTTGGTCCTTATTCCTGACTCACTTCAATTATGTACTGACTTACAGACCTGGTTCTAAAAACTCTAAAGCCGATGCATTATCTCGCCAATATGAACCTTCTACTGTACCTGAACCAGTTCTTTCTTCTATAGTTCCGAAATGCAATATCATTGCTAATACGAATCTCAGGATTCATTCTCCATTATTGGCCGAGATCATTAAGTTGCAACATCTAGCACCTAAACAGACTCCTGCGGGCCGTCATTTCGTTCCTCCTGCTCTTCAACTGGAACTTTTACAGTGTTTACATAATAGCAAGATGGCGGGACATCCTGGTATTCGCAAGACTTACGCGTTGATCTCTAAGGACTTCTGGTGGCCTGCTTTACGGAGGGATATTGAGGAGTTCATCGCTGCATGTGAAGTTTGTACTAAAACCAAACAACCCCATACGCTTCCATGTGGATTCCTGCAACCCTTGGAGGTTCCAGAAAGACCATGGTCCTGTTTGGCCATGGACTTTATTGTCGATCTACCTATCTCTAAAAGACAGACTGTTATCCTCACCGTGGTTGACAGGTTTACTAAGATGGCACACTTCATTCCCCTGCCTAAACTCCCGTCTTCTCCCGAATTGGCAGAGATATTCGCTAAGGAGATTTTTCGCCTACATGGGATACCCTCTCAAATTGTATCGGACAGAGGCTCCCAATTTGTTTCCCGCTTTTGGAGGTCCTTCTGCTCTCAACTTGGTATTAAATTAAACTTTTCTTCTGCCTATCATCCTCAGTCTAACGGAGCTGCTGAACGTACCAACCAGAAAATTGAACAATATTTACAATGCTTTGTTTCTGAACACCAGGATGATTGGGTCGGTTTGATTCCTTGGGCGGAGTTTGCACACAACAATCTCGTTTGCGATTCTACTCATTCAAGCCCCTTCTTCATGAATTATGGTTTTCATCCGTCTATTCTTCCTTCGGATTCTCCTTCCCAGGGGGTACCGTCGGTTGATGTTCATGTTGCCAATTTGAGGAAGTTGTGGGATCAAACTCGACAAATCCTTGTGCACAACTCTATGTTGGTCAAGAAACACGCTGATAAACGTAGAAGGGCGGCTCCGGTCTTTGTTCCTGGTGATAGGGTATGGCTGAGCACGAGGAACATCCGTTTAAAAGTGCCCTCCATGAAGTTCGCTCCTCGTTATATTGGACCCTACAGGGTGCTGACCCGTATCAATCCAGTTGCGTATCGTTTAGCTCTTCCTAATACCTTACGCATCCCGAACTCGTTTCACGTTTCATTGCTGAAACCACTCATATGTAACAGATTTTCCTCCACAATAGCCCCTCTTCGCTCCGTTCAGGTGGAGGGTCAGGAGGAGTATGAGGTTAACTCTATTATTGATTCTCGAATCTCCCGGGGGAGAGTACAATATCTGGTTGATTGGAAGGGATATGGTCCTGAGGAGAGGAGTTGGGTACCTCAGGAGGATGTTCATGCTCCCCGTCTCCGCAGGGCGTATCACTCTCGCTTCCCATCTCGTCCCGGTTCATTCCGCCCGGTGGGCGTATCTGAGAGGGGGGGTACTGTCAGGGTACCTGTGGTCTCTACCTCCGAAAGAGGTAGAGACTTAGCTGTTCCTCCATGCAGACGGTCTGATGGCTCCCTTCCCCGCGGTCTATCCGGTCATGCTAGGCCGGCCGCGAGGGAGTGACTGCCTTTTACAGCATCTAGGCAGGAAGTAGTCATCAGGACACTCCCCCGGAACGACCTGTCAGTCAATTGCTGCAGGACCAATCAGGACGCCTCGGAGGCGTGGTTACTGCTCTGAACAGGGTATTTAACAGAGCTTCTTTCATTAGCTCATTGCCCTGTCGTGGTTCTAGCTTGTTCTAGTCACTCAGTGCTTGTGTATTCTATTATCCCTTTTGGTTTTGACCCGGCTTGTTTACCTTACTCTGCTTATCTCTGTTACCCTTGATTCGGCTTGTCTCTCGCTTACCTGTCTTCTGTTACCCTCGACCTCGGCTTGTCTTTGACCATTCTATACTGTACTACTTACGTTAGTCCGGCCATTCTAAGGTCCGGTATACGTATCTGGCTACTGTTTGTACTCTGCGTGTTGGATCCCTGTCCCGATCCTGACAGCAAGAAATCTTAGACACCATAACTCAGCTACCGAAACATAAATCACCCGGACCGGACGGGTTCACAAACCTATATTACTATACTTTTAAAGATATACTGGCGCCCCACTTGACCTCACTATTCAACAGCTGTCTCCAAACAGGAGTCATGCCCACAGACATGCTCCAAGCCCACATCACAACACTCTCGAAACCGGGAAAAACCCCGACTCACTGCTCCAACTTTCGGCCAATTTCCCTCTTAAATTGTGATACTAAATTATATGCCAAACTACTAGCCAACAGGATAAACCCCATTCTACCACGCATAGTACATAATGATCAATCAGGCTTCATTAAAGGGAGGCAAGGTTCTGACAATACTAGGAAGATTCTCAATATATTATCCCACATTGAAACGGAGGGGAACGAGAGTATTCTTTTGGCCCTTGATGCTGAAAAAGCCTTTGACAGGCTTAACTGGGCATACATGACGTCAGTACTGATTAAATTCAGCTTCCCACAACAACTCATACATGGTATCATGGCGCTATATAGACACCCCACTGCTCGAGTATATCAGTCGGGATTCCTGTCAAACCCATTTACACTTACGAATGGTACAAGGCAGGGGTGCCCTTTATCCCCCTTACTTTTTATATTAGCGTTAGAGCCTACAAAATCCCACAAGACCCACTCATCACTGGAATACGTATAAACACAAACGAATACACATTATCTATGTTTGCCGATGATATCCTACTCTCCCTTAGTTCACTGGAGGTCTCTTTACCTCGGCTCATAGAAACGCTACAAGATTACGGTCACATATCGTACTATAAACTCAATAGTACTAAAACACAAGCCCTACCATTACACATACCCTCATCACAGATAAGCGTACTACGTCATTACTTCAACTTTGACTGGAGGCAAAAGTATATTACGTACTTAGGTGTGAAATTAACTCTACATACCCCACAAATGGTGGTCCTCAATTATGGTACGCTACACCATATATGTACCTCACACTTCCAAACATGGAAACACGTCCACCTTTCATGGTTGGGCAAATTAAACTCTATTAAAATGGTATTATTGCCCAAAATCTTATACATATTTAGAATGTTACCACTGTACATCCCACCGTCTATCCTGAAACACCTCCAATCGACCTTAACTAAATATATCTGGAATAAGGCGAAAGCTAGATTGCCTTTATCTCTACTGCAACTTACACAACAAGAATGTGGGCCAAAACTGTTTCCCAAAACTATCTGCATACTACGTAGCCGCCCTCCTAGAATCCGCCATACGCCTCCATGCTCCCAGACATACACTACAATGGGTCGATATGGAACATGACAAAACACTCCCATACAAATTGCTACACACTATTTGGTCTCCGACACCGTATAGGAATCAGAAAGGAATGCTATACCCTACCACCAAACTATCTGTGAAAATCTGGGACAAGGTCTTAACCACAATGTCTGACAAAGGGAAATTTTGCACATATGCCCCCTTGGGGGCGCTGGAAGGGGTAGCATCAGGACTATCATTGAAGCCATGGAACACTCACGGTATCACCCTTATCAAAGACCTCTGCTCCCAGGGGAAAATGCTGCCTTTCCCTGACCTTCAGGCAAAGTATAACCTACCTACATCATTTATATTTAAATGCCTGCAACTGAAGAGCATGATGCAAAATAAAGTATCAGTGCAGACCTCACTGATAACACCCCGAATGGCTCATTCCATAACTATCTTTAACAGGTGCCTTTCCTCACCGACCAAACCCAAAGCCTTATCTGTTTGTTATAAGGCCCTGTTAGGACACACACCACCTCACTCTTTCACATATATATCCCAATGGGAAAAGAAGGGCATACCGCATATCTCGAATGACCAATGGCTCCACTCACTAAACGCTCTTAAAGGGCTCACGTCTTGCTTCTCACATGTAGAAGCTCACAAAAAAGTAGTCTATAGGTGGTACCTGATGCCACATAGACTTAACCAAATATATCCCGGGACAAGCCCTCTCTGCTGGAGATGCGGCGTAGACACGGGTACTATGACCCACATATGGTGGGAGTGTGGCTTGATTAGACCACTCTGGCTGCAGGTTCACCACATATTACAAACCACACTGGGCTATTCGACATCCCTTACACCGCTGATAGCTCTCATGCTGCTCTTCCCAACCACGTGGAATAATGCGGCTAAGAAACTAGCCTCTCACGTCATATTAGCAGCCAGAACGCTTTTAGCCCAACAATGGAAAACCATGTATTGTCCATCACGTAAAGAACTGTTAGACAAATTGTACCAATATTATAGATACGAATTGCTTTCCTCTGAATCCCACATGAAGGCGAAGCACACAGAACGACTATGGCACCCTTGGCGCACTCTTATACCCCCCAAAATAGCATCAACATATATCATTAACATATATCACCAAGATACCTATTCCAGAAAATGACACGCTCATGTAAGCCAGTGCTACAAAAGTGGCTCTCCCACAGACGCACAATATGAGATAATTTAAGACAATCATACAAAACGCTAAACAGTTTCACGATAATACTGAAGACAACTCAAATATAAGATGATGACTGTATTAAAATGTGTAAGCATATTCGATGATGTGTTCCACACTGTATGCATGTCAATAATGGTGCTGTTGTAAAAATGTTACATAATATGCTGGAATCACTAGCTGGAATCATTGT
Organism: Pelobates fuscus; assembly: GCF_036172605.1. Classification (NCBI taxonomy): domain Eukaryota; kingdom Metazoa; phylum Chordata; class Amphibia; order Anura; family Pelobatidae; genus Pelobates; species Pelobates fuscus. The sequence continues at coordinate 145,173,621 of NC_086318.1, forward strand.
GTACCCCCACCCCTTCTTTCTTCTTTTTGTACCCCCTTTTCTTTTTACCTTTGCAAAATAAAAAATTTAAATCTAAAAAAAAAAAAAATAAGTTCCAGCTCTCAACCACTAGTGGCCTCCCTAGCCACTAGTCACATCAGTCCTCACCTGCCTAGGACTAATTAATTGCTTCAGCTACATAAGACTACACCCTGCTCACAACAGGGCCTTTACATTGAAGTTGGTGATCTACCTGAAAGACTTCAGTTCCTGTCTACTGTGAACCTGCTCCAGACTTACCTTTTACCCTGTTCCATACCAACCTGCTTCAGACTTACCTTCTACCCTGCTTCATACCAACCTCATGTATGATTTTGACCTCTGCCTCTGTTAACAGCCTTCCTGTGTTACAAACCTGCCTCCGTTATCAGCCTTCTACTGTTACCAGCCTGCTTCTGTAACCAGCCTGCCGTTGATACCATCCTGACTTTGTTTCAAACCTACCTGGAGATCAGAGACTTTCTTTATATGCAAGTATCCTGTTTTGTGGCATATTGCCTAAAGTCTTTTTCCTCAATTTGCATAAAATGTCTAAAAGTACAAATAAAGTCTCAAGTAACAACCCTGGCATTAGTCTCCTATCTGACCTGCACAAGATCATGATAGTAAATGGATCATTTAATTGGGATTTGATGTCTTGATGTCACATCATCTTTGTTGGAATGTATCCCTATGTTAATGACTAATGTGTTGTTTTTTGGAGGAGGTAAATAAGGCCTGAAAACGGCACATAGAACCGGGTTCCACTCAAATGCTAAAACATGGATATTATTAAGGAATATATCAAATACCAGTAAACAGGAGCAGCAATCCGTCTGTAGACCCAGCCATCTAGCCACTCACTAACTGGCTACTCAGATCTTTTCATTTGCCAATTTCTTCTGCTTCCAACACAATGTTGTGGCTGTGACTTAAAGATCTTTTAATTAATATATAATAATTAAGCAATAAGTAACAACATTAATATTTTATAGTTTGTGGTATTATTAATATGTGGCTAGAAAATACACAACATTGTAATATGAAATGTATATTTAATATTAATAAGTAACAGATGCTTGCAGAATGTCAATGTACTGCAATAATTATACAATACTACAAACCTAGATGGAACAATTTGATTAAACATGAACACACGTTTACAGGCTGTAACACGTGCTAGATGTTACAATGGATTCATATTACTTACAAGACCCCAGCCCTTTGGGATGTGATGTCACTCCCAGAAGCACATCGCTTATGCAATCCTACACACTACCCCTTGTGGTGCCTCTAAAGCATTAAACTCATTATGCTTTATTTTATGATGTAAATCATTATATTAATACCATTACACACACAAAAATTCAACAACTGACTGTTCACTTGCTGCCTAATATATCCCACCCTTTGGCTGGTGTCATTGTAACAATATCATTAATGTTATTCACTTAACCGGTCAGTGGTGTTAATGTTGTGACTGAACAGTGTAACAGATACAAACTCTTTTAACTTTTACATGTTATTGTATACACATACTAAATTTAAAAGTAAATTCAATTTAATCTATCCATTGTGCTAGCAGAATTGGACAGAAACTTTAAAATAAGCCCCACTACCACTTGTCAAACACTTATTCAGCAGAGAGATTTTCCATAAACTCTTGGCCACAGAACTAACTGATAAGTGAGCAGGAGAACCCAGCTACAGAAGAACCCACCTACTCTTTCTTGCTCTTCTGCACAGCATTCACTTTGGTTGTCCTAGTTACTCTTTAGCCAGCACTAATTTTCTGGCGAAATTATAATATGAACAGAGGGATTGATCTCACTCCAGTCAGATGTTGACACACCAGCGGTTGGCCAATTGCCCAACTTTGGGAACAGTCTTCAAGCAGGTCACATCAAAGCAGAACACATGCAATAAAACCCACAAAACTTCAGCTGGACTGAAGGTAAGTAATCTAATACCTAAAAACTGTGCATTGTAAATCTAATTTACATATATGATAAATTATATAGTCATTGTCTTTCTGTTTAATCGAATCTATTTAACCTCTATTTTTTAATATGGAATAGCAGTGCCTCTTTGAAAAGGTTAATCATTTTTTCTGCATCATCTCTCTGAGAGCTAGACTGGTCAGTAATTTATATAATAAAAAGAACAAAAATCTAACTGGACAGCTAATTGCAGGGTTCTGTAATTATTTATGCTGCTTTGGGTATGTCCATTCAACAGTGCCTGGTCCGATTCTAATGTAAAAACAACATGATTGCTCTCTCTGAAAAAATCATGATGAATGTTATTTTTCTTGCGTGCTGTGCCATAATTACATCTATATTCACTCTCAGGACCTATTTCAATGACAAATTGCGCCCTTGTGGTGGACCAATTGTGTACAATTTTTAAAGGAAAGTGGTGGCAGTGCTCAGTAGGAAAGACAATTAGAGGTACGAGCTTTGACTGCTTGAGTTTTGGGATGAAAAAAAGTAATTTCTGTTTTCACTTTATGAAAGTGGAGATGTGATATAAAGAGGTATTCTATTTAAATTAAAAGTTTCCATAAAGTTTTTGTCTCACCTAGCAACTGTTTTTATCAAGAAATCACTCTATAATTCAGTACAAATAGAAAGTATTGGGTACCAGATAATTATCTGAATTATAGCCGGTGTTCTATTAATCGTCTTGCTAATTAGGCAATTAGTGATGTACCGAACTGTCCGCCGGCGAACAGTTCCCGGCGAACTTGGCGCGTTCGCGTTCGCTGCCGCGTGCGAACACATGGGCGGTTCGATCCGCCCCCTATTCGTCATCATTGGGCAAACTTTGACCCTGTGCCTCTCGGTCAGCAGACACATTCCAGCCAATCAGCAGCACTCCCTCCCTTCCACACCCTCCAACCTCCCTCCCAGCATCCATTTTCGATTCATTCTGAAGCTGCATGCTTAGTGAGAGGAGGAAAAGTTTAGCTGCTGCTGATTAGATAGGGAAATTGATAGCTAGGCTAGGGTATTCAGTGTCCACTACAATCCTGAAGGACTCATCTGATCTCTGCTGTAAGGACAGCACCCCAAAAAGCCCTTTTTAGGGCTATAACATCAGGCTGCTTTTTTTTTTTTTCCTGTGTAATGTAATTGCAGGTGCCTGCCTGCCAGCTTCTGTGTGAGGTTCACATTGGATACTGTGCCTACTTGCCCAGTGCCACCACTCATATCTGTTTTAACAATTGGTTAAGCTTTAGATTTTAAATAAATAATTTGTTTTCACTGTAATAGAAGAGCAGTTGCCTGCCTGCCAGCTTCTGTGTCAGGTTGGATGCCTTGCCCATTTGCACAGTCAGTGCCACCACTCATATCTGTTTTAACAATAGCTTAAGCTTTAGATTTTAAAGAAATCATTTTTTTTCACTGTAATAGAAGAGCAGTTAGTTGTCTGCAAGCGTCTGGGTGTCAGGCCTTCCTTCAGCGTGTGCCCTGCACAACCCTGCCAGCGTACTTTGACAATTGCCACTCATATCTGGTGTCTCTATAGCGTGTTTTTACAAAGAAAAAAGGTTTCCAGTGTAAGCTAATAGCAGCCAGTCAGTGTCCTTCAAGCGGCTCTGTCAGGCCTTCCTTCAGCGTGTGCCCTGCACAACCCTGCCAGCATACTTTGACAATTGCCACTCATATCTGGTGTCTCTATAGCGTGCTTTTACAACCAAAATTTTGTTTCCACTGTAATAGAAGAGCAGTTGCCTGCCTGCCAGCTTCTGTGTGAGGTTCACATTGGATACTGTGCCCTCTTGCCCAGTGCCACCACTCATATCTGTTTTTACAATAGCTTAAGCTTTAGATTTAAAAGAAATAAAATTTTTTCACTGTAATAGAAGAGCAGTTAGTTGTCTGCAAGCATCTGGGTGTCAGGCCTACTTCAGCGTGTGCTCTGTAGACCTGTTCCAGCGTGCTTTGACAGTTGCCAATCATATTTGGTGTCTCTTTAGCGTGCTTTTACAAAGAAAAAATGTTTCTAGTGTAAGCTAATAGCAGCCAGTCAGTGTCCTTCAAGCGGCTCTGTCAGTCCTTCCTTCAGCGTGTGCTCTCCAGAACTGTTCCAGTGCACATTGCCAATCATATCTGGTGTCTCTATAGCGTGCTTTTAAAACCAAAATTTGTTTTTCACTGTTATAGGTTGAATAGCAGTTACTTGTCTTCAAGTGGGTGTGTCAGGCCTACAGTGTGTGCTCTGCAGAACTGTTACAGTTCACATTGCCAATCATATCTGGTCTCACAGTAGCTTGCACGCATAGTACCACTAATCCCCAAAAAAATGACAGGCAGAGGCAGGCCACCCCGCAGGGGCCGTCGTGGTCGTGGTGCTGTGATTCCCTTTTGCCCTAGAATAATGCCCAGTTTTCAGAAGCCACGTACCCTGAACTTGAAAAGTTCTGAGGACATAGTTGACTGGCTAACACAGGACACCCAATCTTGTACAGCCTCCGCTCGGAACCTTGACGCACCATCCTCCTCCAGCTTAGCTTCAGGCACCTCTCAAGATACCACTCACCCGCCTGCCGCCACCACCAAAACTAGCACCACAGCCGCTTTACTTGGTATGTCAGAGGAGTTATTCACACACCCGTTTGAAGAAATGAGTAATGCGCAACCATTATTGCTAGAGGATGTAGATAACAGGGATATGTCTCAGGCAGGCAGCATTAAACACATGGAGGTACGGTGTGATGATGATGATGTTGTACCCGCTGCTGCTTCCTTTTCTGAGTTGTCAGATACAAGCGAAGCGGTTGATGACGATGCGTCCATGGATGTCACGTGGGTGCCCGCTCGGCACGAAGAAGAACAGGGCGAAAGTTCAGATGGGGAGACAGAGAGGAGGAGGAGGAGGAGACGAGTTGGAAGCAGGGTGGGGGTCGTTGCAAGGAGCTAGTGGCACAGTCAGGCAGCATGCATTGGCACCCGGGGTCAGCCCGACAGCACGCCAATCAACGCATGCTGTGTCCACCACCAGAATGCCGTCATTGCAGAGCTCAGCAGTGTGGCATTTTTTTTGTGTGTCTGCCTCGAACAACAGCGATGCCATTTGCAACCTGTGCCAAAGGAAACTGAGTCGTGGGAGGTCCAACACCCACCTAGGTACAACTGCTTTGCGTAGGCACATGATCTCACATCACAAACGCCTATGGGATCAACACATGAGTACAAGCAGCATGCCTACTCTAAGCCGCCATCCTCCTCCTGGTCTAGCATCTTCAGCCACGTCAACCACTGCTGTCCTTCTTGCCCCCTCTCAACCATCCGCCACTCCGTCTCCCGCCTTCAGCAGTTCACGCTCATCTGCCCATAGTCATGTGTCTGTCAAGGACATGTTTGAGCGTAAGAAGCCAATGTCACCAAGTCACCCCCTTGCCCAGCGTCTGACAGCTGGCTTGTCCGAACTATTAGCATAGTATTTACCATACAATCTGGTTGAGTCTGAGGCGGTCGAAAAATTTGTAGCTATTGGGACACCGCAGTGGAAGGTACCCGGCCGGAATTCCTTTTCACAAAAGGCAATCCCCAACTTGTACTCGATTGTGCAAAAGGAAGTCATGGCATGTCTGGCACACAGTGTTGGGGCAAGGGTCCATCTGACCACTGATACCTGGTCTGCAAAGCATGGTCAGGGCAGGTATATCACCTACACTGCGCATTGGTTAAACCTGCTGACGGCTGCCAAGCATGGAATGCGTGGCTCTGCAGAGGAGTTGGTGACACCGCCACGACTTGCAGGCAGGCCTGCTGCCACCTCCTCTACTCCTCCTACTCCATCCTCTTCCATAACCTCCTCGGCTGAGTCCTCTTGTGCTGCTGCGTCTTGCTCCACATCAACGGCACCCTCCCAGCTCCCCAGGTACTATTCCACATCCCGGATACGGCAGTGTCACGCCGTCTTGGGTTTGACTTGCTTGAAAGCAGAGAGTCACACCGGACAAGCACTCCTGTCCGCCCTGAACGCACAGGTGGAAAAGTGGCTGACTCCGCAGCAACTGGATATCGGCAAAGTGGTGTGTGACAACGGAAAGAATTTGATAGCGGCATTGAAGTTGGGCAAGTTGACACATGTGCCGTGCATGGCACATGTGTGTAATCTGATCGTACAACGCTTTGTGCCGTGCATGGCACATGTGTGTAATCTGATCGTACAACGCTTACAGGACGTCCTGAAGCAGGCCAGGAAGGTGTGTGGCCATTTCAGGCGTTCCTACACGGCCATGGCTCACTTTGCCGATATCCAGCGGCGAAACAATATGCCAGTGAGGCGCTTGATTTGCGACAGCCCTACACGTTGGAATTCCACACTCCTAATGTTCGACCGCCTGCTCCAACAAGAAAAAGCTGTTAATGAATATTTGTATGACTGGGGTGCTAGGACAGCCTCTGGGGAGCTGGGAATTTTTTTGCCACGTTACTGGACGCTCATGCGCAATGCCTGTAGGCTCATGCGTCCTTTTGAGGAGGTGACAAACCTAGTCAGTCGCAACGAAGGCACCATCAGCGACATCATACCATTTGTTTTCTTCCTGGAGCGTGCCCTGCGAAGAGTGCTGGATCAGGCTGTAGATGAGCGTGAAGAGGAAGAGTTGTGGTCACCATCACCACCAGAAACCGCCTTATCAGCATCGCTTGCTGGACCTGCGGCAACGCTGGAAAAAGGATTGTGAGGAAGAGGAGTCAGAGGAGGAATGTGGCTTTGAGGAGGAGGAGGAGGAGGAGGAGGAAGACCAAACACAACAGGCATCCCAGGGTGCTCGTTGTCACCTATCTGGTACCCGTGGTGTTGTACGTGGCTGGGGGGAAGAACATACCTTCAATGACATCAGTGAGGAGGAGGAGGAACGGGAAATGAGTAGCTCGGCATCCAACCTTGTGCAAATGGGGTCTTTCATGCTGTCCTGCCTGTTGAGGGACCCTCGTATAAAAAGGCTGAAGGAGAACGACCTGTACTGGGTGTCCACGCTACTAGACCCCCGGTATAAGCAGAAAGTGGCGGAAATGTTACCGAATTACAACAAGTCGGAAAGGATGCAGCATTTGCAAAATAAATTAAAAAGTATGCTTTACACAGCGTATAAGGGTGATGTCACAGCACAACGGGAATCTAACAGGGGGAGAGGCTGAAGTCATCCTCCTCCTCCTCCCACGACCACGCCGGCAAGGACAGGGTGCTTTAAAGACGTGTTGTTGATGGAGGACATGCGGACCTTTTCAAGTCCTATGCATCGCCACAGCCCTTCGGGATCCACCCTCAGAGAGCGACTCGACCGACAGGTAGCAGACTACCTCGCCTTAACTGCAGATATCGACACTCTGAGGAGCGATGAACCCCTTGACTACTGGGTGTGCAGGCTTGACCTGTGGCCTGAGCTATCCCAATTTGTGATAGAACTTCTGGCCTGCCCCGCTTCAAGTGTCCTGTCAGAAAATACCTTCAGTGCAGCAGGAGGTATTGTCACTGAGAAGAGAAGTCGCCTAGGTCAAAAAAGTCTAGATTACCTCACCTTTATTAAGATGAATGAGGGATGGATCCCGAAGGGACTGACACTGGGCGATACATTCGATTAAAAAAGGCCTGATGAGATGAGCTGCCTTGGGCTAAAAATGGTCCACACGCTGCTGTATTTTAGCTCTGAATGACGTTTGACTTGCGTGACTTATCCGCCACCAACTAGGGTTCAAGCCGCCATGTTTTAGGGCACTTTCTGCCTATGAAACAAACATCAATTTTTCTGGCCGCTGCTACAGCAGCGGCTGCAACAATACCAAATTTTTCAGGCATGTGTACATGCCTAATTTTTAGGCCCACTGGTGCAGCACTGTGGCTTCAAAAACCAAACCAAAAAAATATCCTCCAAGATGGCACCAATATACCAGTGGTCTAAGCATCTTCCCACCTTGGCCTAAAAAGGGGAGGTGATTCAACAATTAAAAATCTCTGCCATTTACACGTCCACTGATAGGAGACGCGGAAGGTATTAAACTGATCAGAACAATACTAAACTCACCACTCCTATCTGGTGGCACATTAGCTTGCCCGCGCAGTGCCACAAATTTCAAGTAAGAGGACCGACCAAGCATCTTCTTCCATCTCCCTGTTACATAAATCAATGCCATATCCATAGAACTTGTAGAGAATATCCAGGATAGTTGTACAGGGCCAAATCATGTCGCCTGTTGAAAGAGGTGACCTTGCTCGGGTCCCAGGTGTGCGGTTCCTAAAATGGCTGCCATATACACGTCCACTGATAGGAGACGCGGAAGGTATTAAACTGATATGAACAATACTCCACTCCTATCTGTAGGTCCGTCCCATTGTGATTTATGCCCCCCACCCACCGCGCAGGGATGGGGGCCGGGGGGGAGGAAAGTAGGCCCCCCCCATTGTGATTTATGGCCCCCACCAACCGCGCAGGGGTGGGGGGGAGGTAAGTAGGTCCCCCCATTGTGATTTATGGCCCCCACCCACCGTGCAGGGGTGGGGGCCGAGGGGGGAGGACAGTAGGTCCCCCATTATGATTATGGCCCCCACCCACCGCGCAGTGGTTGGGGAGGACAGTAGCTCCCCCCAGTGTGTATCATGGGCTTTGAGGACAGGTGTCAATCCATACCTGCCAAGTGACCCTATGTAGGGGGAACAGTCCCTATTCTGCTCTGTGTCAGTGTGTATCATGGTCTCTGTGGACGGTGAACAGTCTCTATTCTGCTCTGTGTCAGTGTGTATCAGGGGCTTTGAGGACAGGTGTCAATGTTAGGTGATTTCTGCCCTTTATGGATTAAAAGCAGACTCTGCATCAACTGTGTAATTTTCCATGGGAGTTTTGCCATGGATCCCCCTCCGGCATGCCACAGTCCAGGTGTTAGTCCCCTTGAAACAACTTTTCCATCACTTTTGTGGCCCGAAAGAGTCCCTGTTGGTTTTAAAATTCGCCTGCCCAATGAAGTCAATGGCGGTTCGCGAACATTTGCGGAAGTTCGCGTTCGCCGTTCGCGAACCGAAAATTTCGGGTTCGCGACATCACTAGTGTTAATCCCATGCTTCTCCCTGTCACCATCATGCTCTGTGCACTGGCAATGGACGTTTTCAGAAATTTTCGGTTCGCGACAACACTATAGGCAATACATCATCATGTATACAATATCACAGTATACATCATTTTGTGTCTGAATAATGGTAACAGTTCTGATTTGGAAAGCCATGTGCCATTTTTTTTTTGTATATTAATAGTACCTGCTATAAATATCCTAAGGGTAAGTTTTTTTTTTTTTTTTTTTTTTTTTTTTTTAAACTTTATTCTTATTGTGAATGTTTTTCTAAGTGGAAATTAAACAGAAATCCTAAAACAAATACATGAATATTTATTCACTAACATCAAATTGTAATGCAATAAAAACCAAACTGGAAAATTTAGGATAACCTATATGATTTATAAAAGTTCACAACCTTATTTTAGCCTCAACTTTAAAATTCAATTCACACAGTACACAACCATTCTCTATTTAGTGAATACATTCATAATTAGGATTTAAATTTTTAGAGAACTCAATCTGAATAACAAAATGGAAAATAAAATAGATGCTATGGAACAATTCTCCAATTAAGGTATAGTCACTTCTTGGCAATTTTAACCTCAGTTTTGGATTAAATCGACACAAGTCTCCAAAACTGCTTAGTAAAGCACTTTTGGTCTATAGGACATGACCCTGCAATCTGGCCAAGTTTGATCACTTTGTTTATGCAGCCCAAGTCACACCACTTTTTTTTTTTTTTTTTTTTGTGTGTGACCTACATAGTTTATCTACACATTTACTGTAAAGAGATCTAATGTTTAATCTTCCTTTACTGCACAGTGTGTTTAATTTAGAATTCCTAATTTCCTGCTCTGTTAAAAGCCCACACATGCTTCATATCTATGATTTAATTCAATTAACAGAACAGAAGATAATATTGTCTAAAGTAAACATGCTACATGTGATTGAAAATTAGACCATTTTCTTTTAACCCTTTAAGTCCGGCGGGCGTATATTTACGTCCTTTTAAAAGCGTCTCTAAACGCCGCAGGACGTAAATATACGCCCGCCGTTTTTTTTTTTAACTTACCCGGTCGCCGGTGGTCCCACGCCGGCGATCGCAGTTGGGGGGACTCCCAGGGAGCCCCCCCGCGGCGGATCTTCCTCCTCCGGTCCCTCCCGGTCATGTGAGAGTGAGGTCCTTGCGAGGACCTCACAATCACATGGCCGGTATAGCTGGCTCAGGCATTGCCAGCAGGGGGACCAACTGTAATGACAGTTGGTCCCCCTGCTGGCTGGAAATAAAATTAAATAATGTTAAAAGTGTAAAAAAAAAAATAATATATATATATATATATATATATATATATATATATATATATATATATATATATATATATATATGATCTAAGTATATATATATATATATATATACACATATACACACATACACCGTCTAGGTGTATTTTAATATTAATATATAATTATATATATATTAATATCAAATTACACGTAGACTGATACTGATTAAATATATATATATATAATTATTGTTATATATATATATATTTATAAATAATGTAAAAAAAATATGTAAATACGTAAAAAAATTAAATAAAAAAAATATAAAAAAATAAAATATAAAAATATATATAGATGTTTTATTTCGTTCTAACTGTATTGTGATATTAATATATATATATTTATATCAAAATACACAGAACGAAATAATATATATCTATATACGTATATATCACTATATATATACCTATATATGTAAAAATATTAAAAAAATAATATATATATATATATATATATATATATATATATATATATACGTATATACATATATTAATTCTACATAATTAGGTATCCTAATTAATTACAATTAGCGGGACCTGCCTGTCAAACCCGGGCCGAAAGTATAGGGAATTTAATTGGCTAGTACTATATTTAACCCTATAACTTTCCAAGACACCATAAAACCTGTACATGGGGGGTACTGTTTTACTCGGGAGACTTCGCTGAACACAAATATTAGTGTTTCAAAACAGTAAAATGTATTACAACGATGATATCGCCAGTAAAAGTGACGGTTTTTGCATTTTTCACGCACAAACAGCACTTACACGGACGATATTACTGCTGCAATACTTTTTACTGTTTTGAAACACAAATATTTGTGTTCAGCGAAGTCTCCCGAGTACAACAGTACCCCTCATGTACAGGTTTTATGGTGTTTTCAAAAATTACAGCGTCAAATATAAGGCTTGTGTTTCATTTTTTTCACATTCAAATTCGCCAGATTGCTTACGTTGCCTTTATGACCCTATGGTAGCCCAAGAATGAAAATTACCCCTATGATGGCATACTATTTGCAATAGTAGACAACCCAAGGTATTGCAAATGGGGTATGTCCAGTCTTTTTTAGTAGCCACTTAGTCACAAACACTGGCCAAAATTGGCGTTTTTTGCATTTTTCACACAAACAAATACTAACGCTAACTTTGGCCAGTGTTTGTGACCAAATGGCTACTAAAAAAGACTGGACATACCCCATTTGCAATACCTTGGGTCGTCTACTATTGCAAATGGTATGCCATTATGGGTGTAAATTTATTTCCTGGGCTATTATACAGTCTCAAAGGCAACGTAACCAATCTGACGAATTTCAATTTCAAATGTAACACGCTATATTTGACCCTGTAACTTCCCAAAACACCATACAACCTGTACATAAGGGGTACTGTTTTACACGTGAGACTTTGCTGAATACAAATATGTGTATTTTATTGCAGTAAAAGCAAACAGTATTATGACATTGACAGTTAAAATGTCATGTAGAACTAACAAAATAAAATCTTATTTTCTCCCATGTTTTTCATATTAAATTATGTTTCATAGCTAAATATTTGATATTAAATGAAAGCCCTGTTTCCCCTGAATAAAATGATATATAATAAGGGGGGGTGCATTTAATATGAAAGAGGTGAATTACGGTTTGACAGACATATAGCGCAAATGCCAGGTTTTGTTTACATTTTGTTTCGTTCACAACTTGTACATTTGGCTGCGGTGTTAAGGGGTTAAATGCAGTCTGTGAGTCACAGCCAGGAGAGGTGTGGCTAGGGCTGCAGAAACAAAAAGCATGGTGATTTAACGCCTAAACTAAAATGGCCTTATTAAGCTAAAGTTGTTTTGGTGCTCAGAGTATCACTTTAATTCACCAAAAATTACATTTTAGTAAATAACCCTGTCAGTGTTTGCCATATTGTTGTTGGGTCTGTGAGTTACATGTACAGAAAACATTAAGGGTTACTGCCAAAAAACACCCCAATATGTGTTCAGCAACATCGCCTGAGTACAGTGATACCACCCATGTATTGATGTGTTGGGTTGTCTGGGGACTAAAATACCTTATTTAAAGGGTGTGCATTCCAGTTTTCGAACTTGGAATTTTCACAGCTGGTCATCATGCACCCATGTCCTATTTGGGACATTTTTTAAGTCGGCCAATGTAATTTACCCCCATCAAACCATATATTTTTGAAATGTAGATAGCCTAGGGTATTTCAAATTGTGGTATTTCAATACTTTCCATTTACTAATTCTACCACCAGTCTTGGTCAAACTTTTGGGTAGTAATTTTTTTATTTTTCTCTTACATTGTACTTTAGGCATGAATTCTCAGTTTCTGTTATGTGTTACTGACAAAACACCCCAATATGTGTTCAGCAACATCTCCTGAGTACAACAGTACCTGCAATGTACAGGTGTTATGGGTTTTTGCAAACATACAGGGGTCAAATATAGGGCTTTCCTCTTTTCCATGTTTGCACATTGAAATTTGCCAGATTGGTTTGCTGGGCCTATGTTGACTTTGAGACCACATGGCAGCCCAGGAATGAAAATTAACCCCATCATGGCATACCATTTGTAAAAGTAGACAACCCATGGTATTCAAAATGGGGTATGCTCAGTCTTTTTTAGTAGCCACTTGGTCACAAACCCTGGCCAAAGTTAGCGTTCATATTTGTTTTTTGCATTTTTCTACACAAAAACTGCACTTTTACTGGTGATTGCATCATCGTGATAAGTTTTACTGTTTTAAACACTCATATATGTGTTCAGCGAAGTCTCACGAGTATAACATTACCCCCCATGTAAAGGTTTTATGGTGTTTTGGAAAACGTGGGGGTTGAAAGAATGAGTGATTCGCCTGGAGACTTGGGTCTGGTTGGCATGAATGGTGTCTCTTCTGTCAATTCTTTGGTTGGAATTGGTTCTTGGGACATTCTAAAAAGGAATGATTACGTGAAGATATATTAGAAGGGGAGTAAGGTGAGTTGGAGGGGTATGGGGGGTGGTTTATATGGAAGAACTGGACTGTAATGCTAGATGCCGAAGCGAAAAACGTAACTGTTGAATGTTTGGGTAAGTGAGGCCCTGCTAATGCCAAGTGGCGGTGAGAGGCTCTACCTATGATTTGGCTTATGACGTAGTTGCCACAGACGTGGTGGCGGGATGTTGGCCTCTCGGTGACAGTAAAGAGAGATCAAAACGTGTGGCCGTGACAGGTGAGGCCCTGACTAGAGCCCTGTAGTAGGGCATGTGAGGCTTATAACTATGATTTGGGCGTGGAGCCGTACCTCCGTGTTGAGGTGGGGTGAGGGTGGAAGGCCTCGCGGGATCGGATTTCCTGATAGGGTGAGCTAAGGCATTAGCCTAGACCCTGTAGCCAGTTCGATTGTATACTTAAGGGTAGAGTGAGAGGACTGGAGTGGTATGTGGATACTAACCTTGACTGGTAGCAAATGGTATCTGGAACCTTCTGGTAGTATTAAATGTATTGAGTCGTGTCTTGTTGCTGTCCTTGAGGAAGAATCCTGGGGATTAAGACAGATGTTGATGTATTTATGCGTATCGTGGTGGCGTATGATTTGTATTGGGAGTTGGTTTGTTAGGGGCGCAACGTGAGATCCTGCATTGAGGGATCTGGAAGGTTTGGGTGTATGAATGGGATGGTTTAGATATTTTTTGAGAAGGCTGAATGAGGCCTTGGGTCGGAGAATGGATGTATTTGGGTAAGGACGTAAGTACCTGAAGGTATGGATGAGTCAGGTTTTGGTGTTTTTTCAGGGCCTGAAAGCCGTATGACCGTATGTCTGGGTAGAAAATAATAAAGAATTCACGTACCGTGGGCGTAAGCCTGTGAGAAAGTAGTAATGAAAATGAGACCGCGTGAGGCCTGGTATGAAAAGTAGTAAAGAGTAGTGAACTATACCTTGAATTGACTTACAGAAATTACGTTAAGCGTAACAGGTTTAACTGTGTTGAACCGGTGGAAGCCTAGGTAAATACTGGAGCTAAGGGTTTAAACAAAGAAAATTTTCATAGTTAACAACCGATGTGATTGTATGTAATAAAACCCAATATTTTAAATAGATTTGAGGCCTTAACCTTGATGACTCAAAGTGATAAAATACAATACCTGTTCCTGTAATAAAAGACCTTAAAATGACAACTTTAGCACAGAAAAGTGAGAAACCGATGCAATCTGTAAAGCCAAAATATGTGACCGCGTGATTATATGGACAAGGAATAGTACAGATGTTGATGTAACTGATATTGTAGCATGTAGTGTTTAATGGCGTAATATCTGTATATCGAGTTTAAAATGTGTCTGGTGTATATTTAGAAAAAATTTATAATTTGTATTAGTGACGTATGAAGTATGAACCTTGGGGAAAAAAAGGATGAAGTTATTAGTTAATTTAAGTGTATGGGAAACCGTATGTTTATACTAGTATTGGAGATTTTTTAATGTAGAAACATAATTTAAACCGGTCAACATATGTAGAAAAAGAAAGGCTGGTAGTTCAGATTAGTATAACCACATACTGACATGTAAGTATCATTAGTTAACTGACCGAACACATTTAATATCGTAGAATGTATGTAAATTAACTTAGTGCAATGCCTGTATGTTTTTAATAGGATTTAACCGAATATGAATTAGTATATGGTGTTTGTTTTATAACCGTACGAAATAGGTCGGTACTGAGTGACCGAACGGCAATAAGGGGATACAAGTAATAATAAGAGCGCTAGACTTAATATATAGATTCGGTAGTTTCAAAACGAATATGTAATGATGCATTAATGTGCCGAGCGTTCGTCCGTTTTGGCGCGAACGCTAAATACGTTTAAACTAGCAAGTATATATGTGAATAAGATAGAGGGAGCCTACCCCTACGTTTTTAGGCCCGAACGGAGGGAAATAGCCAAACGCTATTTCCCTCGCCTAGCTTACGTGAATGTGCCGGTCTCGTGACCGGAAGCCGGGTACCTCAACCGGGAAAAACCGAGTGGAAGGACCTCAAATGGACGGAGGATTGCTCTGGACGTCTGACTGCTGGAAAACAGGAACAGTTCTGGCGGGAATCTTGGACCAGAAGTGCTGGTTGCTATGGGGACCATCAGCTGAACGGCATAGATGAGTAGGGCCTGGGAGTTTAAGTAGGGGACTTACTCCTCCCACAAATTCAGGCCTAATGGCCTTTCTCTCTCGATATAGATATAGATATATATACACACACACACACACACACACACACACACACACTGTGGAGGTAATGAGGAAGGTAGAAGATCTCTTGGAATTGGGATTACGTTCTTGATATATTGATTTGGATCTGTTTAATTATCTGAGACAAGATAATCCAAGAAAACCCTGCCCAAGAGACATAAAAGTCTACAGAATCCACCAGGACGTCCAATCTTTTCCGTAATCGATGGAGTCCTGGAACCTATAGCAAAATACCTTGACCTCCTGTTTAAAGCAGAAGTGGCACAACTACCCACATGCATCAAGGATACTCAAGATATGATAAACACACTAAGGAGTATTGAATCATTACCAGAACAACTGACACTGATGACCTTAGATGTACAGAGCCTTTTTACAGCAATTCCCCATGATGAAGGGGTTAAAGCCATGAGAGATCTATTGTCCCATTCACCTTGTTACAATAGCCCTCCTATTGAATACATTATGGAGCTGTTAACACTAACTTTACAGCAGAACTATTTCCGTTTTGAGATGAAGTGGTTCATGCAACGGTCTGGAACATCCATGGGGGTGGCGATGGCCCCCATGTATGCGAATGCATATATGCACGCTTTCGAGGAAAAGTTTATTCTACAACAGTATCCAGACAAGATCATTAAATATGTACACTTTATTGACGTCATCCTAATATTCATCCAAGATGGTAAACTAGAACATTGATTGTATTCAAAACCTACTGATAGGAACACTACGCTCCATTTTTTTCAGTGCACATCCAATGCGCCTGAAGATGTCTCTTCCATTTACTCAATTTTTAAGAGTATTTCTGAACAATTCTATCCCTGAACACATTGAAATTCAATTAAAAACAATGCATTTTTATACACTGGATGAAGCATTGGAAAGGGCAAGGTGTACAATAAAAGAAGGACCTGGACCAAGCAACAAGGAGAATATGCCACAGAGATTAACTTTCCCAATGAGGTTCAACACGGCGAGTACAAAATTGTCTGGAGTAGTGAGAAACAATTGGAACATTCTCACTGGAGATTCAACCTTACCGAAGATCTTTTCCCAGAAACCAATGATATGTTACAGAAGAGAGAAATTTGCGAGACTTATTAGTCCAAACTGACCCAGAGCAAAGTTATTTGCTGGCGAAGTCTAAGTTTCTCAATATCGGGTGCACTACATGCCTCGGATGTGTAACCTGTAGGCACTTGGTTCCAACAAAATCTTTTGACCATCTCCACACTCGCAGAAAGTATAACTTCAAATACAGAATAAGTTGTATAACGGATCACGTAATATACAAGTTATCCTGCCCATGCGGGTTGAATTTCATTGGGAAAACTGAAACAGCATTATGTGAAAAAAATACAAGGGCATAGATCGAGCATCCGGACTGCAATCCAAGATGGCCACACAGTTAAAGGACCACTCTAGTGCCAGGAAAGCATACTCGTTTTCCTGGCACTAGAGTGCCCTGAGGGTGCCCCCACCCTCAGGGACCCCCTCCCGCCCCGCTCTGGAAAGGGGAAAGGGGTAAAAACGTACCTTTTTCCAGCGCTGGGCGGGGAGCTCTCCTCCTCCTCTCCGCCTCCGTTCCTCCCCGTCGGCTGAATGCACACGCGCGGCAAGAGCTGCGCGCGCATTCAGCCGGTCACATAGGAAAGCATTCATAATGCTTTCCTATGGACGCTTGCGTGCTCTCACTGTGATTTTCACAGTGAGAATCACGCAAGCGCCTCTAGCGGCTGTCAGTGAGACAGCCACTAGAGGATTAGGGGGAAGGCTTAACTAATTGATAAACATAGCAGTTTCTCTGAAACTGCTATGTTTATAAAACAATTAGTTAACCCTCGCTGGACCTGGCACCCAGACCACTTCATTAAGCTGAAGTGGTCTGGGTGCCTAGAGTGGTCCTTTAAACCTGTGGCTCGACATTTTTTTGAAATACAAACATCATCTGGCTTACCTGAAATGGATTGCGATTGACCATGTTCCTATATTGAGAAGAGCTGGAAACAGAGCGAACCAATTACTCCAGAGAGAGAGACATATTGGATTCGGGAATTGAATACCATTGCACCAATGGGACTTAATGAAAAATTGTCTTTCATGACATTTATATAGTGAATTGGATTCACCACTCACTAAAGTTTGGAGTATTGGTACAGATCCAAAAAAAAATTTTTTAATTTTTTTTTTAATTTTTTTCATTTTTTTAAACTTTTTTTTTTTATCTATAAGCTATATTACTAGTACCTTGATAAATATAGATTTCGGGAATATCATTTTTTATATACTATATTGAATGTCATTTTTTGCTAATATTGTAGGTCTAAGATATTTTTCTGCGTAATATACAGGAGATGGGTATTAGATATTAATAATTTATAATTAATAATTTTCAAATTATGTCAAATTTTATTCCCATGTTTAGACACATTGTACTTTTGTTACAATGTGTAAATATAAAGTATTCTTTATGAGCGACAAAGAATATTTCCTCCTAGCACTAAGTTAGAAATATAAGAGAGACACACACTAGTACCGTTTTCGACAAATATCTGAAGGATAGGTACTTAATATAAGTACATTTGTAATAATTTTATCATGAGGCAGAATTATGACATCTTTTTCACTATTTTTTTTACCATTATAATTTTAAGTGTGTACGATTTTTCCATTGCACTTGTTCACTTTATTATTGGCTATGATGCCACTTTCTATGTAAAGATGGGTACTTTAAGCACAAATACTGTTGCCTCAGTATATAGTATGCAGGCACTAAATTTTTGTATGACCACAGTACTTACTAATACAACTGCACCTGTTTAGGATTTATAGTCCCCCCCCCCTCCCCCCCCCCAAACTGGGATCTCCGCGGATCGCTGGTCCAGGTGAGTACAAGGGTCTGATTTGGCGCAGACGTACTGGGTACATCCGCGGTGATTAATGGCAGTTTTTTTTGTAGGACGTACCCAGTGCTTCAGAGGTCGGGAAGGGGTTAAGCTTTAGTTATTCTGGTGACTATAGTGTCCCTTTAAGCCCCTGTGTGTATGTGAATGCATATAACCACTCAACACTTTTAACTGTTTTTGCCTATCACTCCTGGTGTTAAATAGAGCTAGAGTCCGAAGGCGATGCACTTTCCCAATGGCGGTATGTACTCTTGCAATTTAACTGGCCTAATACACTTAAAAATGTTACTTTTTCCAAACGCAATATAAAAATAAATATAAGGAAATCCTTCTCAGGGAAAATCCTCTTGGGTATATGGAGGGCTGAAATAGTTAAGTGCAATTGTTAAAAACTAAACGAGGAAATACTTTTATATAGAACAGGACAAAAATGTAATGGAATGGATAAACCAATAGGCTTTATTACAGTTGCCTAAAATGTATTAACTGAGTGTTGTCCTGACTATATAGATAATAATTGCAAGCTGATATTGCGGTTAACAGAGAGAAGACTCTCAATTCCAAAACATAAATAAGTACGATGTCTAAAGTAGTGGATATCCAAGTAAATTATGGCAAGTAATAAGCCTAAAACTTCATAGTCCAATAATTAACCTTCTTATTATAAAATAAATAGGAAGAGATTAACTAAACTGTTGCTTAATATAGTAGTCTATAGGGGGTGAGTGGTCCAGCTTAGAACTTAAGTACTATACAATCAAATATCAAGATAATAGTACATAATCGGGTGAAAGAGATGTCCATCAACCGCTAATTACAGGTAATAGGAGGATGTTTTCATTATTTTGGTCTGGAACTAAAGAAGGTGCAATACTTCTTATACATAATATATCCACATCTCAGAATCCACCCAAAACAGCCATATGCTGGAGCTCAGCACATCAGGTAGCCTTACACATTGTAAGCTAGTTGAACCTAGAGTCTCTATTTGTGGTGTGCTATGAAAAATAGTGGATCGTTTTTATAGTACTGTCGGACATCGGCTATGGAGGCTAGGAATTCACAGACAACTTCATGGATGGCAATTCAACTAAATTTCCCTATAGCTATAAAGAGCTATGATAATCATATGGTACTAATCACAGCTCTAATGGCTAGAGATACCCTATGACCCCTTAGCAGAGTATCAATGAGGCTGGTAATCCCTGTAGCTATAAATGGTATACGGCAGCAGGAGATGTGTGTAGATATATGATAATGTTATTTATCACCTAATCAGGTAGGATAAAAACTAGGGATGTGCATGGGGAAAATTTTTGGTTCGGCATTCCGAAATTCGACATTTCACAACTTCGGCACTTCGCGACTTCTCTTGCAGCCGCTTAGTACATAACTCCCTAATTCCCACGGTATTAGGGAGCTATCTACCAAAAGGCTGAAAGACCTAAATTGGTTTTTCAGCCAAATTTACTAATACTAAGTAAAAATTACTTAGTATTAGTAAATTTTGCCCCTACTCGCTATACCGGGGCATGTCTAATAAACTGTAAAAAAAACAAAAAAAAAAAAAACCGGGGCCCTCCCTCCCGAGCCCCCACCCGTGCCACGCGTGTGGGGGCTTTTAAACTAAAAGGGGAACCGTTTGCCCCCCCTGGCCCCCACCCCGAGTTGTGGGTGGGGGCCCTAAATCAGAAAAACTGGGGGGGGACCTATTTCTCCCCCCCGGCCCCCACCCCTGATCGGTGGGTGGGGGCCCTAAATTACTTCAAGGGGGGACCTATTGTCCTACCAATTCCCCCACCCCTGAGCAGTGGGTGGGGGCCCTAAATTAGAATAAGGGGGAGAACTACTGTCCTCCCCCTCGGCCCCCACCTCTGAGTGGCAGATGGGGGCCCTATGCTAGAATAAGGGGGGGACCTATTGCCCTCCCCCCGGCCCCCACCCCTGAGCGGTGGGGGCCCTAAATACCAATGGGGGGACCTATTGTCCTCCCCCCTGGCCCCCACCCCTGAGTGGCAGGTGGGGGCCCTAAATAAAAACATAACCCCCCCAGGTGACAAGGGGTCCCCAAACCCCTAGTCACTCCCTCCCAAAAAAATGAATTAACCCCTACCTACCCCCCTCACCCTAAAAATAATGAAGGGGGACCATTAACTAGGTACCTGGAAAATAAAACCTTACCATTTGATGTCTTCTTTTTTCTTTTTTAGCTTGAAATCCAGCCATTTAGAGTGCTCTGTCATTTTACACAGCGTGGAAAGTTCTTTGGAATTTTCCCATGCTGTGTAATTTGACTCATAACTCTCTGGTTACTTTCAATTAGGGAGTTATCTACTTATTTATTCCTGTCATTCCATTGACTGGCTATTAAGTATCTTACATTTTATATGAATGTGTGTTACTTGATTGTTGTAAGTGTTGCAAACACTTACAGCTGAATCCTGGCTATGTTTGTATACTTTTTATTTAAACTTGTATACAGTGTAACATTCTTCTTTCTTCCACTGGGTAGGTGTATTAGCACTTTGGCAATACTGTGCTTCGGAACTTCGACAATTCGGAAATTCGGCAATTTCGGAACTTCGGGACTTCGGCACTTCGCCAATTGACATTCGGAAGGAAACAAATAGCACATGTCTACTAAAAACAATATTCTGACAATATCAATTCTCTGTGGGATAAAGTATATCCACATCATTGGAGTATCATGACTCTTCACATTTGGATCATTATTTGATGTAATTTGATTGCAATGTTTGCAATGCAATTTGGTGTGACATTTCGTAGTCACTGGATTTGATTTCCATTTATGTAGATGTTTAACCCCTTAAGGACACATGACATGTGTGACATGTCATGATTCCCTTTTATTCCAGAAGTTTGGTCCTTAAGGGGTTAAAAAACACTTAATGTTATAACAAGGTTTTGAGAATATTTAAGAAATATTTTAGGGAAGAGTACAGTGGATTGGTAATGTCTGTTACAAACATCAAAGGATGAACAGGAGGGGGAATCATATACTTTATAAGAGCCTTGTCTACTAAACAGTGGATTGTGAAGTTTAGAATTACCTTCTGTTTATTCAAGATAAATCAATTCCTCCATATGCTGTGTTTCAGTCTCGCCATAATAGGGATATTGTGGGGAAGAGATGCTGGGGCTAAATATTGAGAATTTATAACTCTCAAAAAAGAGTAGCTATATGGCCTATAGCCAAGAATATGTGAACAAATTGGTTCTTTGTGGTGATTATAACCAGCCAGAAAGTACAAATTAGAGATTATTAATGAAAGCAGAGTATGTAAACCCCTTGTTAAGCCCAAGAGGAGAGACTATTCCCAGATGGCATATCTTTTAAACTCACACACCTAAACACATACGGACAAAAGGAAGTGTCTTTCATAACCTTGGGCTAAAAAGGGGGGGTTGAAAAGTTACCAAATCCAGCCTATTCAATGTTAACATACTATCACTAAAATTGGTATACTTAAAGGTTGTGGCCTTAATGAAGGAAATGTATACCTCTTGCGTCATAGGCTTTAACATGATTTTAAATAAAAATCAGTTTCCTGAGTTTGTTGTTCCATGTAACACTCTAAACGTGTTGATTTCGTTACAGGGAAACTATAGTCCCAGGAAAACAAAGTAGTTTTCCTCACACTACAGCTTCCTATAGTTCCCCCATCCCTCACGACGCTGGTTCAGGCTTCACCTCCGCTCCTAGGAAAGCACTATGGGGAAAGGCATAGCATGAGGATGTCCAGCGTAAGGTGAGCAAAAGTCGCCAAGCAACCCAGATGTCCGTCTAAAAGGCTTCGAGAGAGAAACCAACCCTCTACCCCTTTTCTCTTCCTTTTTCTATCACACTTTTCCTGCCTTTGCTCTAAATCTAAATAATGGTACATCTCACGTTCCTTTGTGAGAAGGCATGGTGGTAACAATAATTTGTATCTAATTCAAGAAGGTATATTGTAAGTCAAACGCATAGACTCGGTGCGCATCAACAGCAGGCGAGTTGGTAACACTAGCCCCAATGCATATATGATGCTCATGACTATGTGTGTTGTGACTGTCAGCCATCTCTACCTCTGTACAAGTCAACAAGAAATATACGACTGTATTGCTACAAGCAAATTTGATTGTATGCACCTATGACTAAAAACAAGGAATATTATGTTTATTAATCCCTTTTTCTTTTTGTAATACTTCTATTATACTATAAACCAATAAAAAAGTATATATTTGAAGAAAAAAACCAAAAACTGCAATAATTACCATTACAGGGTTAAGCGGACTGGGACACTGCACCCAGAACACTTCAATTAGCTGAAGTGGTCTGGGTTTAAATAATAACTTGGGGACGATATGTATCAGATTGACCATGTCTGTTATGTTGATATCAAAATGAAATGCATCTGAATCAGATGAGCAAGTTATCTTCTCTACTTGGCTCTTTCCCAACCATCTTATTATGGATGCAGATGCCAATTAATCTAAAATATCAACATTTTTATGACTCTTGGCCTGTGACACACCACAAATAGCCTAGTTTATAACGGGTCCATTGAAATTGACATCAATCAAGAATAATTGAACATCTAACTTTAAATTATTTACAAGACAGTATAAATACTGCTACATTTTATAGCATTCATCAGTCAATGTTTTGCTTACTCTTGAATCCAATACCTAACTGGACTTCCTTAGGAACACACAAATCTGCCAGAGCAGAAAGCACAATATTTTAACCACATTTTGTTTAAAGAATGCTCTTTGAACTCACCATGAGGATCTAAAGCAAATGGTGATTGACTGTGAGGTTTGGAATTCAGGAGATGTTGTGAGCTCACATAGAGAAATTGAGGATATTAAACTGTGGAATTTTATAACTAAGGAAATGCATAATAAACAGATTGTTTGATTAGTGATCATAGGAAGCAGCATTAACTCTTTTGCAATTCTTTACATTGTATCTTGGAATCAGGGAATTGCTTCTACTGGAGAAAGGAGCTTAAAAACAAAAAAAATACTGAACTGCCTTTGAAGTCTCTTCTTTGTGCCGTGGGCGCAAAAAATACAGGAGCTACATATTAAAGAAACACTGTATTCTTTTACTGGCTTATCGTGACAGTAATAACTATAGGAAGACTCCTCTGTACAGTCTATAGGAAGACTGTAATCAAAATGATTCAATCCCCATAAAAAAATCTGGTTTTATGTAAAAATTTACAGACTTTCAGCTGTTTGCAATGAACAAATCAAACAAAAAATAATCGAAACACCTCGACAAGTGCTTCCAGTTGTTTCACCAAATTCAACTGAAAATGCAACTTATAATGACTTCTCCAGTCTCAAAATGATTTAACCCCTTAAGGACACATGACATGTGTGACACGTCATTATTGCCTTTTATTCCAGAAGTTTGGTCCTTAAGGGGTTAAGGTAATGTTAAGGAGCTTATCTTATAGTAGAGGACCTAATGTTACAGTGTTATCTCATGGAAGAGGATTAAACTTTAAGAACTAATATTATGGAAGAGGATGCAAGTTTAGGAACTAATCTTATAGAAGGGGAACCAAGTTTAGTAAGTAATATTATAGAAGAGGATCCAAATTTAATCATGTCGTGTAAAAGGGGAGTCAATTTTAGGGGCTTAGCTCATTGAAGAGGACACAACTTTAAGACTTCTCAAGGGCTGCACCGTTCATGTGGAACTCACTTCCCTCCTTCGTTAGAAGCTCACCCAGTCTCCACTCCTTCAAAAAATTATTAAAAACCCACTTCTACATAAAGGCGTATCTTTTAAACTGTTAATAGCTCCCGACTGATTCCTCTCTTGCAACTAGTCATTAGTCTAATACTTTCCTTACCTTTTGTGTCACTTTACCCCACTCCCTCTAGCATGTAAGCTCACTGAGCAGGGCCCTCAATCACTCTGTTCCTGTGTGTCCAACTTGTCTGGTTACAACTACATGTTTGTTCGTCCACCCACTGTAAAGTTCTGTGGAATTTATTGGCGCTACATAAATAATAAGATGATGATGATAATAATAATAACTTTAGGGACTATTCGTATGAATGAGGACTCCTGTGGCTTGAACTAGCTACTTGTTTTAAATGTTTGTATTGTATTTATGTTATACATATATTTGTAAAGTTAATTTCCTATTCTTACATTGCAGATGAGATTTATGCCCATACAATTACCTGTATAGATTATTAACAATATAAACATGCATGCTATAAGTGCAAGAATTATTCACACTATAGGTGCATAAATAGGCTAAGCAAGTTAATATTATTAATTAGATTATCATATGTTCAAGGAGAATCCCATGTTTACCAATATATACTACTGCCATTTATGAATGCAACTTCACTTTTCTATTGTAGCATTGTTACTATTTGATATCTTTTGCACTCTGTATTAAGTGGTTCTACATAAATATGTGTGCATATTATGTTTTCTATTATGTAGCTTTTCTTTTCTTTGTTTCTTAATTCCTGTATGAAAATACTTCCTAAAATGTCAAATGTACACAAATAGAATTGAAGCACACATTCCCTAAACATCATACAGTCTGGAACAAAATGAACTCTGCGTTGAGCTATCATAAAACAGGCAATTTGTATTAAGTGAAGCAGAGAATGGATCTGTTCTGTGACTTCGGATGCAGACTGAACAAAGCTGTTTATAGTTTTTGTGTCCTTTTTCTGATTTGCAAGAAATGCTTAAAGTAGATTTGACACTTAATGTTTAAAAGAAAAGCTCTCTATTAAAGTCCCTGATTAATTATATTGGATTTTGAAACATATTTTCACTATTTATTATGTGATTATGTTATACCAGTATTTTTTTTAAGACTGAACCCCTTTTTTGAGCATCAAAAAGGGGCTGATTTCCAGTAGTCCCACATGCTAAACATTTTTGTTCGTTTACATTCAGTTCTCTGAATTTTCCAACTCCAATTTATAGTCACAGCTTGACTATTTTAACCTAAACTTCATTATTCAGATTACGGTTCTCTACAATGGCAGAACTATAGTAGATAGGGCCCTGGTGCAAGAATATTGTTGTGCCCCTTCTATCGCAAGGATGGCCAAAAGGTAGATCTCCATCTGTCGTACAACTCCCATAATGCTTTGTCAGCTGGGGATCTATTTGTCCATCCTTGCAGGCAGGGCCGCCATCAGGGGGTGACAACCATGAACGTTGTCACGGGGCCGGAGTAGAGGCAGAACAGAGCCAAAGATGAGGGAGAGCCAGCCAACTCCCATCAGCCTCAGCCATGCCCCTGCACCAAAAAGGTAAGAAACAGGAGGATGGCTGAGTTGCATGTGAGTGTGTGCCTGTATGTATATCTGTCTGTATGTCAGTATGTATGTCTGTGTCTATATGTCTCTCTGTATGTCAGTATGTAATTGTGTGTCTGTATGCATATCTGTATGTTAGTATGTATGTGTGTGTACAAATACAAAAAAAACAAGTCCTGCGTTTAAACTCCCACTACTCATGAGCGGCAGCAACAACCATAGTACACCTCAACCCCAATACATTCAGTAAAAAACAAATAAAAAAAGTTACCTGTGCTCTTTCCCAAATCTCTATGTATATTTAAACAAATCAAGGTTATTTAGTTACTCCAATGGCCATTAGAATGAATGCCCACCTGCCACGTCAAGGCAAACCTCTTAGGTGGGTCCTACACTAACCATTCACCTTGCTTCCTTGAGCTTCTTGCAAAGACATATCTAATGAGACCTAGAGGGGTATTTTTTTATATACACCCCTACATGTTTATTAACCCTTAATATCGAACACATGTATTTGTGTGTATGTATGTGTGTGTCTGTATGTATGTCTGCCTGTATGTCAGTATGTATGTGTTTGTCTGCTCGTTTGTCAGTACAAATTGTGTGTATACATATATATGCATACACAAACACACACACACACACACACACACAAACACACATATTATATAATATATATATATATATATATATATATATATATATATGTGTATGTATAAAAATAGATTAACCTCTTGCACTCCAACTGAAAAAAGATTATTAAATACCTGGTGCCAAGTCACAGCATTACAGAAAAATCTAAATAATACCTGCACTCTAGGGTTTCTTCATCCGATTTATTTTGTAAATCCAAAGATGTCAACGTTTCAGCTCCCGGTCGGAGCTTTCATCAGGACACATGAAATAACATACATCAAAATGACAAACATATAAAGGACACATTAACCAATACTCACTCAACAAATCAGCTGTATCACATCACCTCTGATGCCTGGTGTGCTCTTAGCGCATATGCGCATGTCTGCCTTTCGGTAAACCACTCCCACGTCAGGGAGTAGCTGTGGCCAATCATTTCACTGCGGCTACGTCACAGTTCCATGGCAACCGTTTGTTAGTACCTCCACCTCGGCCGCCGCTGTGTAAACAGCAGACGCAGGGAGAATATCTCCTTTTTCAACGATCGGCCAGCCCTACCCATTACGTTGGTTTATTGGCATTGTTATAGCAGCCTTTCCCCGCCGTGCCTCAGGGGATATGGATACAAGAGCATCCCTTGCAATATAGTTATTCTATTTTAAAAAAAGAACGTTTCTATTGCCTTCATATTCTAACATATATTACTGTCCTAGCCTCATAGTCTGAAAACATGATGATAAAAATACATAATAACAAATAGTGATGTGAACATGAGCATACCTATATATATATATTTGGAAAATCCAAGCGAGTGCTCCTGATTTCTACCTTTATATATATATATATATATATATACAAGTAATATAAAAAAAATGAACCTTCTACTAAGGTGTGTAATATGTGATTACCCAAAAGGTGTTATGTAAATGACAAATATATCCATATGTCTTATCCTACACTGTGTGTATCTAGTGCTGCATGTTAATAGAACCTAATAGTATTAAGTACCAATATTAAAAAATAGTGAAAAATATACAAAGTACAAATGTGTAATGTGCAAAAAAATTACAAAATGTCAATTCTAAATACTATTTTGTCTTAAAGTTCTCTACCGAATCTAATGTCAGTATACGTTCTTTTTTTGAAACTGATGTCCAGTCTGCCTGGCTTGCATCCACACACATTTGTTTCAGACAGGACTTGTCTCGTTTATGAGCAAGTCCTCTTCATTGGGCATCACCCATATGTCCACCCACCTCCTTTCTGTTTCATACCTCATAGTGGTAAGTGGTATGTATAATGTTTATTAGAACATATAATAAAACTAAGACCTCTAATATATTAGCCAGTTGAAACGATAATCATGACACACTGTCTATAGAATCATCTCCCCTCATATGTAGCTGTTTTACTTAAGAGCATCTAGGTATGTAAACAAAAAAATGAGACCGGTTTGAAATCTGTCCTGTTTCACCAGGCTTTGCATATACCTAGTCTCCTTAAAGAAGGATTTTCAGGTGATTCCCATTGAGTTGCTATTCGGACAGCAGTGCCAGCTGTCCATCAATGAAGGCATGCTATGGGCCTTTCTATTCAGGGGCCAAAATTGGTTCATAGCATCCAGGGCCGGTGCTACCTGTTAGGCGGACTAGGCAGCCACCTAGGGCACCCCTTGGGAAGGGGCGCCACCAGGAGCGCCGGCCCCCCTCATGCTGCAGCCGCCCGAGCGCTCTGCAGAGAGCCTCAGGTGGCTGCAGCTTTGCCCGGGCTGGTGCGTCCATGAGGGTGCACCCCCCGGGCGCAGCCAGAGGAGAGGGGCTGACAGGAGTTAAGCGCGCAGCGCTCCCTCCTGTCACTCCCTCACTGTAGCGTGGCCGAGCCCTGTATGGTCCGCCAGTACAGGGAGCATCTGTCTCCTGTACCCGGCCGGACTAATAGGAAGTGAACACTGAGTGTGCACTTCCTGTTAGTCCAGCCTGGTACAGGAAACAAAAGCTCCCTGTACCCGGCCGGACCATACAGAGCTCGGCCACGCTACAACAGAGGTAGGGGAGGGAGGGGAAAGAAACAGGGAGGGAGGGAGGGGAAAGAAACAGGGAGGGAGGGAGGGAGAAGAAAGAAACAGGGAGGGAGGGAGGGAGGGGGAAGAAAGAAACAGGGAGGGGAAAGAAAGAAACAGGGAGGGAGGGAGGGGGAAGAAAGAAACAGGGAGGGAGGGGGAAGAAAGAAACAGGGAGGGAGGGGAGGGAGGGAGGGAGGGGGAAGAAAGAAACAGGGAGGGAGGGAGGGGGAAGAAAGAAACAGGGAGGGGGAAGAAAGAAACTGACGGGGGAGGGGGGAGAAAGAAACTAACAGGGAGGTGGGAGAAAGAAACTAATAGGGACGGGGGGAAGAAACTAACGGGGGGGGGAACTAACAGGGAGGTGGGGGGAAGAAACTAACAGGGGGAAACTAACAGGGAGGGGGGAGAAAGAAATTGACAGGGAGGGGGAGGAGACTTTGACAGGGAGGGGAATTGACGGGGAGAGAGAAATTGACAGGGAGGGGGGGAGTGACAGGGGAGGGAGGGGGAATGAGAGTAACAAGGGAGGGGGGGAGAAGAGAGTGACAAGGGAGGGATTGACATCCATCACACACACACACACACAATCACACACAATGCACCCCTTACACACAAAGACAATGAACCCCTTGCACACAGAAAAACACACAATGCATTACACACACAATGCAACCCTTACACACAATGCATCCCTTACACACAGAGAAACACACAATGCATTCCTTACACACACTCAATGCACCCCTTACACACACTCAAAGCACCCCTTACAGACTCACACACTTCATCCCTTACATACACAGAAACACACCTTGCAGCCCTTACACATACAAACACAGATTCACACAATGCATTCCTTACACACAAATCAGGACATCCCCTACACACTCCACCCCCTGTGAACAAACTCATTGGTGGAACATGAAGGTGGACCCTGGGATCCAGACCTTGAGCTGTGTAAAGGGCCCCCAAAAAATGGAGCTGCTTCCCGTTCTCCCAGAACATTGATTTTTGTGACCATTACAAACAGCCTCCAGAGATCCTGTTCTACACCAGACCAGTGGAGCCAGACTGCAGTTCCCAAAAGAAAGTGAAGCAAGTAGAACGGGGAAATGTCTGAGAGTGAAGCAAGTAGAATGGGGAAGGACTGGGGAAATTTATGTTAGTGTCCCTGAAATTTATGTTAGTGTTGTAGTTAGCACTGAGCAATGTCTGTGTGTTTGAGTGCAATCATGTTTTGTATGGAATATGTGTGTGTGGCCCGTTCCAAATGTAAGTATATGATCATATCCTTTTCTCTCCCCCAAAAGCCCAAGTGTCTGCTTGAGGGCTGATTAAGCAAAGAGATTTACTCAAATATGTAATGGATATATATAAAGCCAGGGGGGACAAGGGAAGGGAGTGAAATTTGCAAACATTACTGACAGCACTGTTCTGCCTGTTACTGATACCGGAGAAACTGACGGAAGCCAAGCACAGAGAGATGGACACAGGTTTCTTCAGGAAGGAAGAGATTCTTTATTCGATTCACCGAACGGGACTCAGAGGGACTAATGTCACCAAAATACAACAAGATCTGAGGCTCCTTATATAGGCATGTAACTCCTCCCATAATAAGCTCCACCCACACATACTCTTACCCAATCAATCGAACAAGAACTAACTTCCTGTTTGACCACATGGCTTGCCCAGCACAATGGAGGAGGGGAATACTACATCCTGTATTCTCGCACATGCTCCGTACACTACTGATTGTATCTTTGCCACGTGCAACCAACCGACCGATACACCAGTATATGCACGTACACATGCCACGTGTTAATCTCGGCCTACTAAATTTATTTTTACCGAGATTCCACCACATTCCCCCCTTTGATGCTTTTGATATTTTCACAATTCCAGAGGCATCACTTAACCATAGTTTGCATATACCTCAGGTTGCCATGAACCAGACCAGACTTTGCGACTCCCTAAAAACATGAATCCCTCAACATTCCTCTTCCTGTACTGGTTCTCCCTGATTTAGAGCCTCATATCTATATATAGCCATTATCTGTGCAGCAGCCTTTCTTTCTGCTATATTTTCTATAATGCCCTGCACAGACCTAACTACCAAAGGAACAAGACATGGTAGGAGAAGACACAGCATTAAGATTAGCATGACTCCACCTACCAATGCCTTAAGTCCTCCAAACTGCTCATACCAGTTACCAAACCAACTACTTGGATTATACCCTTTCCATACCTGAGTAGGCACATGCGCTAGTTTAACCATATGGCTAGTAAGCTCAGCTATTGCTTGCCCTTCATCATCAATTTGAAGTTAGCAATTGCTTAGGTTAAACTTCCCACATACACCTCCCTCTACCCCTCTACTGCCAATAAGTAATCCAAAGCTAATCTATTTTGGTAAATGGCTGTCCTCATCCTAGTATTATGCTTCGCTAGGAGATTGAGCATATATATTGGGGTTCTATATCCAAAAGTACCATCCTCTGCCCATGTAGCTGGCCCATAATAATCTATAATACGCTGGGGAGGCCATTCATTATCTTCCCAGGTACCTATCTCTAGGGGTCCCATTTTCTTTCTATGATTCACATCATATACTTTAACTCCCAAAGTCTCTCCTGTTTCAATAGGCAACAAGAAGAAGGATGGTTTGAGCATACCCAACACACATGCCCCTTCCCAGTCCTGTGGTAACTCTGAATAGGCTTTCTTACCACAGATCCAGTACAAATTTGCTGGGGCTTTCCAACTAGATGTAGCAGATAGGTCAAACCACACATCCTTTAAATTGGTATAAATTGCAAACGGGTTAGGTGGTTCTGAGATATTTGAAGCCGACCACCAAGTTGTATTCTTTGTATTATCATCATAAGCTTTTTGCCCTAGACAAGTCAATTCTCCTACAGATGTGTTAAACATTATTCCTTTCCTTGCTATGCAAACATAACCTATAATGGAGGTCTTTAATCGACACTCAGATTTACCTCTAACATTCATTTGATAATCGGCTTGAGAAGATATTATTTGTTCAATTGTCTCAGAACCAGAATACATTACCTCCTTTGCTTCCCAGGGCTTCTCATATTAGTACCTCCACACACATAGCAGTTGGTCACATTAAGACTACCAGCAATACTCTCAGCTAGATCAATAAACAGGTTTTTAGCATTATGGGGGATCTTATTTTCTACACTCATCTCTTCATAAAAAGAATGGAAAACCTGATGAGTTTGGGATGCTACGGTATCGGTCTCTATCCCTATAAATAATATTGTCCCAGGATCCAAACCCGTCCCATATATCTGAAACCCAAATAAGTTTCCGAACCTATCTATAAATTGTTCAGGATTATTGATAAGTATATGGACTGGATTACATTCCATAGACTTACAATATGGTTTGGTAGGCAACTTAGTAACAATCATATCCCTATCTACTGTCTGTCCCCAAGTTGCCCACCCCACACAAGACCAATATGGACAATAATAATAAACCTTATTTGGGCATTTTGGATTTACATACTTGTTTCTACTACTGGGGCAAATATACTTATCATTGGACCCATACGCTCTTTCCCATTTAAGATCCCCGCATTTTCTACCACTTGATATCGCCTTACATGCATCAAATAGCAGAACACCCGAAGAATGTACGGTTTCTAATACTGTCCTATTTATTAGGGTCCCCTGTGAGTCTCCATTCCGGAGGGTCAACCAAATTGTACGGGGTTGCTACTCTGGATTGAAGCACTTAGGTTCTCCTACTTCTAAATGGCATACACTATAATCTATACCTAAGTATCTACACCTAGATACATATCCTTTACACTCATATTGTGAATGCCAAATAAGGGTCTGGGAAATATGATTACCTGTTATAATAGTCTTAATGCAAACCTCACAGCTAGGTGTGTCGGTACCTTCCTGAATAATTAAAAACACAAATATATACATTATCAGGTGCGTTTCTCTTGACGTCTTCATCCTCATTCTTCGTCCGTGCGATGGCACCTCAGCTTCCAGGCTGTAAGGGCTGCAAGGAATGGAGTTCTTCAAGTCCTCTCTTCCCTTCACATAGGTCCCTTAAAGACACTCTGGCTATGTCACGTGGGTAAGTGGTCAGGCTTTATTATGGCTGTCAAAACACTTACTTGCTGATCTCTTTAATCACATTTGGAATCCCGATATCTCCTCGTCACTCCGACTGAGTTGTGCGCTTTAACCGGATCTTGCAGGGATTCTCTGGATCTGGTGTAGCTTGCCAAGAATCTACTGCTGCTGGTTTAACCCTGGAGTGATGAATCCACGGAGTCACTTCAGCCACCTTTATAGATGTAGGGGTAGACAAAAGAACAACATAAGGACCCCTCCACTTAGGCCCCAACGGTACACTGTTCCACTCTTTTATCCATACTTGATCTCCTGGATGATAATGTCAGGATCGGGACAGGGATCCAACACGCAGAGTACAAACAGTAGCCAGATACGTATACCGGACCTTAGAATGGCCGGACTAACGTAAGTAGTACCGTATAGAATGGTCAAAGACAAGCCGAGGTCGAGGGTAACAGAAGACAGGTAAGCGAGAGACAAGCCGAATCCAGGGTAACAGAGATAAGCAGAGTAAGGTAAACAAGCCGGGTCAAAACCAAAAGGGATAATAGAATACACAAGCACTGAGTGACTAGAACAAGCTAGAACCACGACAGGGCAATGAGCTAATGAAGGAAGCTCTGTTAAATACCCTGTTCAGAGCAGTAACCACACCTCCGAGACGTCCTGATTGGTCCTGCAGCAATTGACTGACAGGTCGATCCGGGGGAGTGTCCTGATGATGACTTCCTGCCTAGATGGTGTAAAAGGCAGTCACTCCCTCGCGGCCGGTCTTGCATGACCGGATAGACCGTGGGGAAGGGAGTCATCAGACCGTCTGGATGGTGGAACAGCTAAGTCTCTACCTCTTTTGGAGGTAGAGACCACAGGTACCCTGACAGATAACTATGAACAGGGGGATAAATATTCACAGGTAATCTATCTTGTACCCATTTCTGTACCTCCTCCATAGTTTTACCCAACTCTACAACCTGCTGCCGGGTAATTCCTTCTCCCAACTGACTCAAATCCCCCCTTAAGTTACTAAGTACGGGAGGTGGACGCCCATACATGATTTCAAAAGGTGAGCGACCCATCCTTCTGGTAGGTGTACTACGAATATGCAACAGAGCTATGGGCAAAAGAACATTCCACTTAAGCTGAGTCTCTTGACACATCTTTGCCAATTGGTTCTTAATAGTTCTGTTCCTCCTTTCTACTTTCCCAGAGCTCTAAGGTCTATATGCCATAGGCATTACCGTATAGTCTATTTGAAGATCGGACGTAGGGAGTCCCCCCATATACTGGACTCCAGGTGGTTTCACTGGTCCTTGCCTTGCGTTATTCTTGGCACATATCACACATCTTCGTACAATGGCTTGAGTCAAGTTGGACAATCTTGGTATGTAGAAATGTTTCCTGAGAGATTCTTCCATACTATCTCTTCCAGAATGTGTCCTGTTATGATAATTCTGGACAATTTCTACAGCTAGTGATGCTTGAATGACTATTCTTCTATCTTCTAACTGATACCAATTGTTCTCCAGGTACTTCCCAGCTTCAGTCTTTAACCATTCTTCTTCTTGAGCTGTATAAACTGGAGTCCATTGAGACAGTGGGGTCGGTATAAGAGCAGCTATATGTTCCACATACTCCTGTCTTCCTGATTCAGCGGCACGCTTAGCTGCATTATCTGCCATCCGATTTCCTTTGGTTACATTACCATCACCTGTCAGATGCGCCCGACAATGTATGATACCAACTTCTTTCGGTTCCCATACGGCTTCTAGTAGTTGTAATATCTCAGCTGCGTACTTGATTTATTTACCCTCTGAGTTCAATAATCCTCTTTCTTTATACAAAGCTCCGTGGGCATGAGTGGTTAAAAACGCATGCTTGGAATCTGTGTAGATGTTCACTCTTAAACCTTCAGCCAATTGTAACGCTCGTGTGAGTGCAATTAGTTCTGCCTTCTGTGCCGATGTTCCTTTTGACAATGGGCGAGCTTCTATCACCTTGTCTATGGTTGTTACTGCATATCCTGCATAGCGAATCCCTTCTTTCACATAACTACTGCCGTCCGTATAGTACTGGACATCAGGGTTCTGAATGGGAAAGTCACAAAGGTAATGGTCTACTTGAGAACACTTCATCCATCACCTCCAGGCAATCATGTTGACTCTCAGTAGGTTGTGGCAAAAGGGTAGCTGGATTCAAAGTATTAACAGTCTCTAGATGCACTCTTGGGTTTTCACACGACATAGCTTGATACTTAGTCATGCGGCTGTTACTAAACCAATGATTGCCTTTATAGTCTAGCAACGTTTGCACTGCGTGCGGGACTCGCACATAGAGTTCCTGACCCAGAGTGAGTTTATCAGCTTCAGCTACCAGTAGGGCGGCGGCAGCTACGGCTCTTAGACAAGGTGGAAGACCACTGGCCACTGCATCCAGTTGTTTGGATATATATGCAACAGGTCGTTGCCATGATCCCAAGTACAGTGTCAATACTCCCACAGCCATTCTTCTTTGCTCGTGTACATATAAGTAGAATGGGCGTGTATGATCAGGTAGACCTAATGCTGGAGCACTCATCAAAGCCTTCTTCACATCTTCAAATGCCTTTTGCTGTTCAGGGGTCCACAGGAAGGGATCGTGCTCTGTACCTTTTATAGCTGCATAAAGAGGTTTCGCCAATATCGCATAACTGGGAATCCATATCCTACATAAGCCTGCTGCCCCCAAGAATTCCCGCACTTGTCTTCTATTCTTGGGTATTGGTATTTGGCATACAGCTTCTTTTCTCTCTGGCCCCATTATCCTTTGACCTTCAGAGATATGGAATCCCAGATACTTGACAGTTGGCTGACACAACTGAGCTTTCTTCCTGGACACCTTGTATCCTGCCTTCCAGCCACCATCTAAAACAGCGGTCGTCTTACCTCCTCGTTCCTGAACCTGAGTTCACACTCATCGACGGGGACACCCCAGCACTTACTACGTAGAGGCCGATGATCTCCTGGACAACAGACCAGTGGCGCCGAGACGAAGGGAGGTCCACGCAGAAGTTCAGGGGTGCA
Source organism: Pelobates fuscus (assembly GCF_036172605.1). Taxonomy (NCBI): domain Eukaryota; kingdom Metazoa; phylum Chordata; class Amphibia; order Anura; family Pelobatidae; genus Pelobates; species Pelobates fuscus. The sequence goes on from NC_086318.1 coordinate 145,209,376, forward strand.
GCCGTAGAGAGCGTGGGCAAAGATAGACGTCTCACGCCTCTGCTTCTCAGCTACCGTTGAACGATGAGCTTCCCGGCCAATGCACCAAATGATACCGGAGAAACTGACGGAAGCCAAGCACAGAGAGATGGACACAGGTTTCTTCAGGAAGGAAGAGATTCTTTATTCGATTCACCGAACGGGACTCAGAGGGACTAATGTCACCAAAATACAACAAGATCTGAGCCCGAACAATAGTGTAGGCTCCTTATATAGGCATGTAACTCCTCCCATAATAAGCTCCACCCACACATACTCTTACCCAATCAATCGAACAAGAACTAACTTCCTGTTTGACCACATGGCTTGCCCAGCACAATGGAGGAGGGGAATACTACATCCTGTATTCTCGCACATGCTCCGTACACTACTGATTGTATCTTTGCCACGTGCAACCAACCGACCGATACACCAGTATATGCACGTACACATGCCACGTGGTAATCTCGGCCTACTAAATTTATTTTTACCGAGATTCCACCACATTACTAGTAGTTTAATAACTACTACTGCACATTGCATAATACAAGCCCAGCTGCCCACCATCTTCTTTAAAGTACCCATTCACTCTGTAGTTGAGACCTGAGATATTCATGCTGTGGCTAGTTGAAAAGTTGTACATTTCCAGACTTCAGGACTGTGGCTATGACTCTGAGGACTGATCTGAATCTGATTTTTATTCTGTTTCAACCTGTAATGATTGCTGCTTCTGTTAACCGTGTCAGCTACTTTTTTGATTTATATTGCCACTGCAGATTAATTATGCTGCCAGCTGCAAATGTAACAAGGATTGTATCAGTATCCTGCTGCTTAACCATGTGCACACTGTTTGCTGGGAGCTAATAGAGTAGCTGACATTTTTAAAAACAGGAGTAACATTTACAAGAAAGCTATCATAGCAGGGGCACAACAGAAAATGAGATCATGAGAAGCAGAGGTAAGAGAGGGCTAGGACCATATACAGAGAGAGAGAGAACCTGAGTATTATATAGAGACATGTACTATGTGCATATCTCTGTATTGCAGCTCTGTGTAATCCATTACCGTGATTCTGGCTGTGTGGGATAGTTATGAGTATCTCTTATGAGTATAATGTCCAGCTTTATGTGTTATTTTTCTGTATTTGGCTCTTCCTGTTATATGAGTATCTATGTAGTCTACCCCGCCCTGTGTATTTTAATTCTCTATTTTTTCAGTTCTGTTTGTGGTATGGTTATCTCTGTATATACTCTATGTGTTTTATAGATATCCTTTTTGCTGTGCCCAGCTTGATTTATTGTATGAGCATCTCTGTATAATGCTCAGCTCTCTGTATTGTATGGGTATCTTTGTATTGTATAGGGAGGAGTAAAATTCTAGAGGAGGAGTCTGGCACCCCACCATATTAAAACTTCACCATCCGTCAATGCTAATGGTACGCATTATTTGTAAAAAGCCAACATTTTCCATAGAAATGTCCATGTAGATAATTTCCATTCAATATTTATGTAGACACCTAAGTAAACCTTATATGAGGAGATTTATTTCAGTCAGTGATACGTGAAAATATATTTAAAGGGACACTATTGGCACCCAGTCCACTTCAGCTTATTGAAGTGGTCTGGGTGCAGTGTCCCTCTTGCACGTAGTGTTGCAATGTTAATCATTGCAGTTTCAGAGAAAGTTTAATGTTTACATTGCATCGCTGTCTGCCTCCAGTGGCTGTCTACCAGACAGCCACTAGAGGACTTCCTGCATTGAAACGGACCTTGGGTCTGGTATCTGATGCTGGACATCCTCACACTCTGCATGAGGACACCCAGCATCAAATGTTTTTTTTTTTTCCCCATAGGAAAGCATTGATTCAATGGTTTCCTATAGGGAGTTCTAATGCGCGCCCGGCATTTGCCGTGCATGCCCAATAGAGCCCGCTCGTAGCGTGACACCTGAGAGGGCCAAGCTCCAACCCACTGAGGACATCTACGCTGGGACAAGGTAAGTAAATAATGGGTTTTAACCATGTATTTACCAGGAGGGGGGCTCGAGGGAGGGGGCTGGCAGGGAGAGCAATATTTCCAGGAATACAGCTTTTTCTTCCTACCATAGTATCCCCTTAAGGACCACTGATGCAGATCTACACTGCTTTATTGAGCTATATGTATTCATCTTTGGTTTCATTCCAAAAAGGAGACTTTCTAGCCACTAGTAGTAGAACAATGTAAGAATGCATCTGGTAAAGCTAGGAGCAAAACAAATAGTATATTAGATGTTAGATTGGCTACAAAAATGGACAAAATATATTTTACACTTTTTTTGCACTTTTACTCCACCCACTTGGTTCACTATTTACAAAAGGAAGTAGAGAGACACCCCTAGATGGAAGTGTACAGCTGAAAATTTCCCATAAATCCCTGCACAGTGTTCTCATTAAAAGAATGAGAAGTGTAGAAATGGTTAATGGAAAACACACAGTGGCTCTGGCAAAACATATCACTCTCTGGATCTCTTCTGGTATTTACTTGAATTTCTGAATGACATACAATTCTGAAAATTGTGCACTAAGATTGCTAAATCTCAGTGATTTCCTGGATTTACTTCAAAATAGGGACATCGAAAATGAGCTTTTTTTACTTTATAATGTTCAAGACATGTGACAGATCCTCTTGGAGTGCCCTTCTATTACTCTACAATATTTAGAAAGACTCGAAATACATATTCTTTTTTAACAATTATTATTCTCTTTGCAGTTTTCAGTAAGTACTTTGCTTTTCCATTGGTTACATAATGAGTTAGCCATAGCAAGGTTCAAAATAAGCATTTCGTTGTACAGGATTAACTGAATGTAACAAGTAATACCATGATCAACTGTGCGTACAGTGGAGGGCCGTTCAGTCTGGGGGCCTTCAAAGTATTAATGAGGAGCATGTCTGGGTTATCTCCCCTATACTCTGCTAAGCGTAGTTGGCGTTGCTAAGTTTGCTCATACCCCCTAGTGGTGTGTTGCTTTGGGGTGGCACATGTTTAAGAACATTGTGGGGGAGCTATACGTCGCAGAACCCTGTGCCTGGTCTCAGCCTGGGCCAAATAAGCGTTAGGTCGTCCGCTGTGCTTGTCTCTATCAGAGTTGTGTCACGTGTTGATCCAATATTTTTAACGTTTTAAACTTGGGGCAACAGCGGGAGAAAAAGGGTGAGGTGAGGGTGTACGTGAGAGGAGGGGAGAAGAAAGAAAGAAGAGAGAGAAAGAGAAAAAAAGGGGGGTCGGGAATAGAGGTTGGATGAGGGGTTACACATAGCCCCGTTTAGGTTGATCTGAAATGATCCAATATTAGATGCCATTGGATCGAAATACATATTCTAGATAGTAATGGGATAGTTTATATTTTGTGATAGAGCGTACCATACACTTTTATATTATACTGGGGAAAACATTGCACATTTAATTATAATGTACGTTACAGCCTATATTAAAGCAGTCTTTATTTTTTTCTGTTTCCCTTTCAATATCCATATTCATTTTTCCTTCTCTGCACTTAGGTTCTAACATACCATTTTAGCCTTGCCCTCCTTATGCTTATTTCATCATCTAGGGCAAGTAAGAAGAACCAAAATCAATAATGCATTAGTGTTCTCAATTATTGTACCTCACTAATCATCCCTAAGAAATTGTTTAATACTGCTACCTTGTTCCAAAATGTCCCTAAAAAGAATTTTAAAATGTCGATAAATGCTTTGCATGGAATTTGCACTCCAACGAATCTGGCATCTTATCGACTGTCTATCTCGGATTGCTTATATGAAATGCTAACTATATTAATCACACTGTAGTTAAGAACATTTTGTATCTGAAATATTATCATCAGAAGTCTTTGTCTGCGATGGAAACAATGATAAAAGCAAATGAATATTCTATTAATATCAAGATATATAACACCAGGCCCCTGTGGGAGCAGAGCTATGTTTAAGGCAAAGAAATCTATGAATAAATAACTTGAATCATTTTTTTAAATTACAATCTTGCAGTTGATGAGTTCTGCGATTTAAATAAAGTATGTGCTGTTCCAATACTTCATTACAACATAATCTTTAAATTTCAAATTCTGATTTTCTAAAACACCTGTCCGTGCCATCATGAATATGCATGAGAAAACATCTTCAGCTTAAGGGGGAAATACACTTTTGCACATTGTGAAAATGATCAATAAAAAAAAAAAAAAAAAACCCCATCACCTACGATACGGCGATCACAGTTTGCGAAAGACAGTGGTAGTTTTTGTTTTATGCTGCCATTTTAAAATAATCAAAGTTTATAGGCAGATCATAAGTCAGTTCTTGAACTGACTTCATAATTTGGCTTGTAATGGCCTTTTTACCGCTGACTTAAAGGCATCAGCTGTATGGTAAACACAGTTTGTAGGACACTGTAATCTAATCACGCTCAGTTGATGCATTCCTGCGGCAGGGAGACTGATAGAGAATTTCAATGTGCTTCTGGCAAGGTTGCTCAAAACCCCATCTCTCGTGAGAATACTTAGAAACGTGCAGCAAGTGGTTGAGGTAACAATACACTTGGAAAGAAAAATTGCCCAGAGTGTGATACAAGTGAGTTATTATCTGTATTACTTGTTATACACCTTGCAAGGCCCCCAGGGTGTGCATCATATTGCCATGGATTTAATGTCATTGAAAATAAAGAGTAAATGCACCACTCTAGTATAAAAAGTCCCTTAGAAAGATAGTACTTAAAGAAGCTTAATAAAAAGCTATGAATACATATTTGCACATTATATAGTATCAATATGTTCCATATTGACATGAGAGAACAATAAAGGCAGGTAGAATGGGCTTTGGAGAAAAACAGAATTTTCTCTCTGTATTATCTACGATTTTAGTGTATGGGTGTGTTGGGAGTTTATATTATAATCTATAGCTCTGTACCTTTCCTGCCTAGGTACAGATATGACTGTTTATAGCTGCGTAATCATTAACATCTGCTCTAGTTATGCGTGGATTATCTTGCCAGCTCAAGTTAATGGGGTCTTTTAGCATTAAGGACTCTGCCAAGTCCAAAACATACAATACATTGATAACTAAATTGCTAAACTTGCCATTTTTGCAGAGCTGGATTAAGATTGCTTGCAGGACTAGTAAGGGTGCCAGACTGGGGCCCCTTCCTAGAGTCTTGGGCTATGTCTCTATGAGTGTGGTATGTGAGGCTGAGTGTTGTATGTATGTGTGGGAAACTGAGTGTTTTTGGTGGATGACTGTTGTGTATTTGGAAGAGTCTGATAACTGTGTGTCTTAATTTTGTATGTTTAGGGGAATGTGGCTGTGTGTTGTGTGTGCAGTGTCTGGGTGTCTATGTACTTTTTAAATTTCCCCTCTGCTGCTTACCTTTGGTAGAAAGGAGGGATTTTCCCTGTTTTTTTCAAGTAGTGGGTGAGCAGGATCCCTGGTATTTTTTTATATTCTTGCCATCTCAAGGAGGAACCCTTCATAACCAGGCAAAGACAGTGGGTACTAGGTACTCAGGTACTAGGCAGCTAACTTGACAACCAAAAGTTTAATCTGACTTGGCACTTTTGAGGTTTTGGTCACTTTTTCCCTCAACTTCCACTTCTGCAGACAAATGGAAATCTGGAGAACTGTGAGCTGCTCCTTAAAGTGATCTTACCTTTAAACATTAAGTATATTATATTTGTCATACATCAATGCCATTTGGAATGCAGCAGTAAATACAGCACTACAAAATACAATAATCACATGCTGGTTAAGTTTAATGAATTATTATTTAGCTGCTTTGATGTTCTCCATAATAATAGTAGGATTGCAACAGGAAAAAATGAATTTCCAGTTTGTCATAGTTACCTTTTTTTTCTGGATATTTTCCATTTAGGGCTATATGTTTGGGTAGTTCTTCTTTTTCCATAAAGAAAATTATATAAAATATAGGATGATTTTTTTTTTAATGGCTAACCAAGACCCATGTATTTCTAGATAAGACCCAAGTTAATCCCAATGGACAAAAGTACTTGGACGTGTATCAAAACAATTGGGTTAGAATAAAGAGCAGCTTGCAAACCATGTTGGCCATATTTGGCATCTGCTACTGACTGTGGATATATTTGAACATGTTTTATAAAAGCATTAAAAGTAGACAATACTTACTCTCCGAAAGTACCTCAACGTACTGCAGTAGGCCAGAAGGCTGCTAAAGCTCTTGTAGAATATGCTTATAATCCAGAATGAACTTCCCTGAGAATGGTATGCCAAAATAATCCATCTATGGATTGTAAATGTTCTGGGGAAATAAAGCAGCCTCTGACAGTGTTCAGCTTATTGCAATGAATGTCATCTTCATATTGTGAAGATAAGAAAATTGTAGGTTATAAAACCTCTTGGATAAGATGAAATTTTGACACTACCTTTGGCGAGAATTCAGAAAAGGATAAATAACAACTCTGAAGGATGACTATATCACATTTTTCTAGCCAATGTTACTGCTACTGAAAAAAAAGAATTTTCACAGGTAAAGTAATTAAAGGAATATCTTCCATGGCCTCCTATGAAGTGCAGGTTAATTTTTGGAAGACCAGCAGATCTCATTGTTGAACAATCTGAAGGACAACTATCAATAATTTAAAGACCATCTGGTTGAGGTCAGCATACGGAGTACTCATGTAGTAGAGTGGCTGAATGACTAGACTGAATATAAAATAGTCATGAGAAAGAAAATAAAACACTATGCTTCACTAATGAACATATTACCAGACAGCTTTTGTATCATTCCTGTGTATATGTGTATGATGTTATTTCATTCCCTTTGAGGTGCCTTTTTTCCAAAGTAAGCTAGGTCAAGTTTTCTAATCTTTCTTCATAACTAAAATCTTCCATTCCACTAATGAATTTTGTAGGTTACCTCTGTACTCTTTCTAGTTCTATAACATTATTTTTTAAAATAAGTGTACAAAATTTGTTAGGGACAGAATATAGAGCATACCCACCACAAATATCCCATTAACAATTGTAAGATAAAATACTTTTAGCATCCTCAGCATGTTTTAATGCAGCACTTCTAGCCAGTCACTGATAACTGTCCAAAGGAATAAATGTGTTTTGTTAGTCTTTCTTTTTCAAATAGTGTTTATTGAACATTTTTGCAAAGTTTACAACAAATTATAATAACAGTGTAATGAGGGTAGGGGGAGGAAGGGAAAAACTTGGAAGTGGGAAATGGGGATATCCATCCATTATAACAATAAGTACATTAATGTACAAGGCATATAAATTGAATAATACTCCATAGCAAGTTATTACAGATTATATGTTTTTTTAACATCGGTTTCCCATTGATCCCAGTAATATTTTAATTGTGCAAATATGTGTGAGTAGCTTCTGTGAGATAATTTGTATGATTTATTTTCTAGTGTCAGCTGTAGTACTTCTTTAATTGAGGGTGTGTGTTTAGTTTTCCAGTATCAAGGAAGGCATGTAGTAGCAGCTATCAGAATGTGGCCTATTATTATTCTATTAATTCTGTTGACGGACTCAGGGATTTTTTTGAATAAAGCTAATTCGGATGTGAAGCTATCTATGTTACTGTCCACCTTAATGATCAAGTCGTGTATCATTTTCCAATATTTAGTGAGTCTTGGGCAATACCACCATATGTGGGCCATAATGCCCAAGCCTCCGCAGTCTCTCCAACATCGATCACTGTACATATTGTTCATATTGTGCAACCTGGACGGAACTAGATACCATCGATACAGTATTTTAAAATGGTTTTCATGATGGTTAGAACAAAAAGATAATCCCTTCAACGCTGAAGAAAAACTAAACCACTCCTCCAACTCATCTTGGGTACCTAGCTCCGTCTCCCAAGACAGCATGTGCTTCAATTTAACTGTTGGTTTGTCATTGTGTAGTAAATAACATATAGATATTGTGCCCTTCCTGTTCGGGTCATGTAAACACAGTTTTTCTAATGGCGATATTACTATAGTTATAGTTCTTATCAGTGTCTGGTATGTTGTACAATTCTTTCAGCTTCTTAATCACCAACCCACATTCATCCTTATATTCATTCGGTAATCTATGCTTAAATTGCAACCTTTCATAAGACAAGATAGAGTTTCCATGGAAAAGGTTATCTATATTATACAGGTGGTGTCCCTTTAGTAATTCTAAGTCCAAAGATGGCATGTAATATCTTAAAGATTCAATCGGCATGGCTCTATACAATTTTATTGAGTGGCAATTGTTCTTAAATACTATATCCCAGGATTTAAGTGTAGTTTTAGTTGTCAGGAACAATTTAGTGATTCTAGGTCTTCTTACAGGGCTAAACCAGGGTAGTTCCCTGAGTTGGGATGGGAGAATGCTGGATTCCTCTATCTCCATCCATCTTGGCCTATTTATTTGGCTGTTAAAGCTTACAGCCACTGCAGCGTTAGTGGCAAAATAATACTTTCGGATATTTGGGACTCCAATAACCTTATGAAGTTTATGGTGCTGCAGGGATGTAAGCTTAATTCTACTAGGTTTGTTATTCCAAATAAATTTTAGCATTATAGAGTGTACTTTATTGAAGAAAGACAGTGGGATGGATAAAGGGATAGTTCTAAAATAGCATAAGATTTTTGGAAGGATTGACATTTTTATGGAGGCGATTCTCCCTAACCATGATAGCTCCATCCCACCCCATCTCTCCATCTCTTTTTGTAGGCACGGCCATGCTCTCTTTAAGTTGTGAATATGCATATTAGGCAAATTTTTGCATAGATTAATTCCTAAATACTCTAAGTATTCCCTCCTCCAATCAAATGGTTATGATGATCTTAATTTGTCTGTGTCAAGTTTATTCAAATGGAAGGGGAGGGCCTGAGTCTTAGATACATTCAACTTATAGTATGACACTTCCCCAAACTGAAGCAGGATAGTATTAAGATACCTCAGGGAGTCTTTTGTGTTTTTGAGCGCTAAAATGACGTCGTCTGCAAATAATCCTATTTTGTGGGTGGATCCCTTGATATTAATACCTACAATTTCTGGGGTCGTCCTAATTAATTTGGCCAGTGGTTGCATTGCCAAAACAAAGAGAACTGCAGACAAAGGGCAACCCTGACGCGTCCCATTAGATAAAGAAAAGGTCCTTGAATGGAAACCCGAGGCCGATACATGGGCTGTGGGTTCGCTATGTAACATCTTAATCGCAGTAATAAAAGATTTTGTTAGTCTTTCTAAATCTCTTTTATTTTAGTCCATGTGTATGAAATTCCCATTTGACCTATGATCTTTGGAATGCCTTTTCTTACATGCCAGTTGCTGGAATTTCCAGTCATTGTTGCTTGGCATTTTCTAGATTCTAAAATCTTCATCTGCCCTTTACTTTTAATCATCCTGTAGCTGTGCATTCATAGACCCTAGGATTAGTTACTAGTTGCTTCATAACCTTAATTCCTGGACTTGTACTATAGTCGAACACCTGTCAAATACCCATGATATTATGCTGAAACATCACACTGTGTAGTACGCATCACTGCAGTGCTGTTATGCATTGTTTACACAACAACAAGAGAAACAGATGTTCAATAGCTATATATATATATATATATATATATATATATATATATATATATATATATATAATAGTGCAAATTACATTACACCCTGTGAATCCCATTAGTGAGTATATGCTGGCTCCAGAGCAAGAGAGAGATGAGGTTAAGAAAGACAAAACACACCTTTTCTGTAGTTCCATAGAGAGTTTTGAGCTCAGAGTAGGTCCTCCAACACTTATAAATATAAGCACTAGTGACTATTACTAACAATCCCCTTCTTGATGGTGCCTAACTCAAACCTACTAAATATATCTTCAAGCATAGTTTGGCCTTCCTCTTTCACACCTCTCCAGTCTTTTGTCCATTTAAAAAACTGCAATGTTTACACTGTAGGTTTAAATCCATCTCTCGTGACTGTCTTCCTAACAACCACTAAAGGTGCCTCATCCTCCAGACTGAATAAAACTCAGTCTGATAATCAAATTGTCACGATTCGGGGAACCAAACACGCTACCACACACACAGATAAGGTGCAGTACCGGACCTTAGAGTGGCTGGGCTAAGCACACAAAGAATAGTCAGGAGACAAGCCGAGTAAGGGGAACGAGAAGACAGAATAACGAGAAACAAGCCGAGGTCAAAGGGTAGGAGAAAGTCACAAAGTCAGCTAAACAAGCCAGAGAGAACGTAACCAGAAGCACAAGTTTCAGTAGCAATACTAGCAAGCAATGACCACAACAGGGCACTGAGAGACAGGAAAGGTAAGTATATAAATCCTGTGTCGAGCAGGGCAGCCACTTTGTACACATCACTAGGGACAGCGCGAGGGGAAACGGGCCGTCTGAGGGGACGAGAGAACTGGTTACACAGCAAGGGCTTCAAAAGCGAGACGTGAAACGTGTTCGGAATACGCATGGAAGGAGGCAAGTCTAGAGAGTAGGAAATGGGGTTAACCCTACGTAACACCTTGTAGGGACCAAGAAATCTGGGAGCAAACTTCATCGAAGGAACCTTGAGACAAAGGTTCCTGGAGGACAACCATACCCTATCACCCGGAGCATAAGAAGGGGCCGCAACCCTACGGTGATCAGCAAACTTCTTCTGATCAGCTGCTGAACGAGACAAAGAGGCAAGGTGCTGGTCCAAAGCGGGCATTCCCTTGTCGGAGAACACACCGGGAAGGACAGAAGGCCGAAACCCATAAGCAACCTCAAAAGGACTTAAGCCAGTAGACGAATGAGACACCGTGTTCCTGGCAAATTCAGCCCACGGAAGGAGGTGGGACCAGTTATCCTGGTGCGCATTAGTGAAGCAGCGCAAATACAATTACACAGACTGATTAGCACAATTGGCTGCACCATTAGATTGCGGGTGATAGGACGAAGTGAAAGACAAGGAGACCCCCATTTCAGCACAAAAGCCCCTCCAAAACCGAGAGACAAATTGAGGGCCCCTGTCAGATACTATATCCTGAGGCACCCCATGCAAGCAGAACACTTCCTTGGCAAACACCTGAGCAAGCTGTATCGCAGAAGGCAGTTTCTTAAGCGGAATAAAGTGCGCCAACCTATCCGTCACAGTCAATATCACTGTCTGACCATCAGAAGGAGGAAGGTCTACAATAAAATCCATGGATAAGTGGGTCCATGGTTTCTTGGGTACAGAGAGAGGCATCAGGAGACCCTGGGGTCTCACATTAGGAGACTTACACTGCGTACAGACCCGACAAGCCTGTACAAAATCCACTACGTCTCGCTTAAGTGAAGGCCACCAGAACTGTTGAAGGAGGCCTTTATAAGTCTTGGCATCCCCCGGATGACCAGCAGTTTTGGCGGTGTGAAATAAAGTTAACTTTTTTCTGTAATTTACTTTAACGTACAGTTTACCAACAGGCGTCTCAGGGGGTGCTTGGGTTTGGTATGTCTTAATATTATCAAGAAAGGGAGACGAAACAACCAAACGGGTAGCAGCTATTATCTGAGACGCAGGTACAATAGGTTCAGGAGTCGGGTTAACAATTTCCAAAGGTTCATACTGTCGAGAGATAGCGTCAGCTTTGGCATTATGGCAACCAGGTCTATAGCTAATAACGTATTGGAAGCGCGAGAGAAATAGAGACCATCTAGCCTGCCGGGCAGACAACCTTCTAGCATCAGCTATATAGGAGAGGTTCTTATGATCTGTTATAACCATAATTTTGTGTCTAGAACCCTCTAATAAGTACCTCCATTCCTTAAAAGCTAACACAATAGCTAATAGTTCTCTGTTCCCAACATCGGAATTCTTCTCTGGATCAGACAACCTCTTTGAAAAGTAACAACAGGGATGGAGGGGCTCGTCATACGATAAGCTCTGTGACAGTACTGCTCCCACACCTGATTCAGAAGCGTCTACTTCCATAACAAAGGGAAGAGAAGGATTAGGGTGGTGTAGCACTGGAGCAGAGGCAAATGCTTTCTTGAGAGTTTCGAAGGCCTTAAGGGCTTCAGGATTCCAAACCCTAGGGTGTAGACCTTTTTTAGTCAGCTTCGTAAAAGGAGAGATAAGTGGTGAAAAGTTTTTATAAATTTCCTATAATAGTTGGCAAATCCTATAAAACGCTGGATGGCCTTAAGTCCTTGGGGAAGTGGCCAGGACAGTATGGCTTCCAATTTAGCAGGATCCATGCTGAAACCCTGTTCAGTAATAATATATCCAAGGAATTGAACAGAAGTCTGATCGAACAAACATTTTTCTAACTTACAATAAAGTCCGTTCTGTAATAACTTTTTAAGCACCATCCTAACATGTTTATGGTGTGACTTCAAATCAGGAGAATACACAAGTATGTTGTCAAGGTACACCATGGCACAGACATGCAATAGATCCCTAAGGACATCATTTATGAGATCCTGAAACACAGCAGGAGCATTACAAAAGGCATGACCAGATATTCGTAATGCCCACTACACGTATTGAACGCTGCCTTCCACTCGTCATTCTCCTTTATACGGACAAGGTTATAAGCCCCCCTGAGGTCTAATTTAGTGAAGTACTTGATGAGGGGGATAGGGTAGGCGTTTTTAATCGTTATATTGTTCAGAGCCCTGTAGTCTATACATGGCCTCAAATCGCCCTCCTTCTTTGCCACAAAAAAGAAACCAGCACCAGCAGGAGAGGAGGACCTTCTAATAAAACCTTTACTTAAAGATTCCCGTATGTACTCCTCCATGATCTGGTTCTCTTTTTCAGAAAGAGGGTAGACCTTACCCATAGGAGGCATAGTACCCGGTAACAGGTTTATGGCACAGTCATACTCACGATGTGGAGGTAGCTTATCTGCCTCCCTTTTTTCAAACACCAATGCAAGGTCTGCATATACAGAAAGGACAGAAACAGAAAGTGGTTTAGCCGTGGGCACATTAAGTAAACAAACAGGACGTACATGAGCCATACAGTCTTGTTGACAGGTTTCCCCCCAGGAGAGTATATCTAAACAACCCCAATCAAGTACAGGGTTGTGTTTCACTAACCAGGGAAAACCCAGAACGATGGAGGCAGTAGGGGAGTCAATTATTTGGAAGGTTAACCTTTCCTTGTGCAAAGCACCCACAGACATAACTATTTCTTGGGTTTCATGGATCACCAGAGGTTTCTCAAGTGGTCTACCATCTATGGCCTCAACGGCCAAGGGTGTGGCCTTTTGGATCAAAGTCAAGGCTGCGGTCTTGGCAAAATTCTCATCCATAAGGTTGTCTGCCGCACCTGAATCTATCAAGGCTTTGGTTGTTACAGAACGTAATGAACGTTCTAGAGATGGACACATGAGGGGACAAAGTCATAACACCTGAGGCTGACCCCTCTCTAGGCCTTAGGTGCTGTAGTTTCCCTGTACTTTAGGGCAGGTATTGATACCGGAGAAACTGACGGAAGCCAAGCACAGAGAAGTGGACACAGGTTTCTTCAGGAAGGAAGAGATTCTTTATTCGATTCACCGACCGGGGCTCAGAGGGACTAATGTCACCAAAATACAGCAAGATCTGAGCCCAGAACTGACTGTGTAAATGCATGATATAGACATATAGCTCCTCCTATAGTTAACTCTACCCACATATACTCTTTACACAATCAGCTGAACAAAGCCTAACTTCCCTTACCTGTTAGACCACATGGCTCACCCAGAACAATGGAGGAGGGGAAGTGTTTTCAGTTTCTGCATTCCTGCATTTGCTCAATACAGTGTTGATTGTATCTTAGCTACGTGTAACTAACTAACTGATACAACATTTACACATATGCCACATGGCAATCTTGTCCTAGTAAATTTATTTTTACTGAGATTCCACCACATTCCCCCCTTTGATGCTTCTGATATTTCACAATTCCAGATGCATCACTTAACCATAGTTTGCTTACACCTCAGGTTGCCATGAATCAGAACAGACCTCGTAAGCATCTTAGCATCCTTACAAATTCCTTTAGCACTCCTCATTCTGATTCTCTCTGGGCTAAGGGTTCATACTTGCAAACAGCCATTACATGCGCAGCTGGTTTCCTTTCTGTCGTGCTCTCTATGACACTCTGTATGGACCTAATTACCAATGGAACCAAACATGGTAGAAAGAGACACACTATAATCAACATGACTCCTCCTACCAATGTCTTGATCCCTCCAAGCTGCTCGTACCTACTTCCAAACCAACTACTAGAATTGTACCCGTTCCAGGCTTAAGACGGTACATGCGTCAGTTTAGCCATGTGGCTTGTGAGATCAGCCACTGCCTGCCCTTCATCATCTATGTGCAGACAACAGTTGCTGAGATTGAACTTTCCACATACACCTCCTTCTATTTGCACTGGAAGTGAATGGAGGACTTTATCAACAGCCCAACTGGTTTACCTGGTAAGAAGGCTATGTGCTTTACAGAGGAATCCATAATTGCCTAATGGTAGAATGAGGCTTGAATCCCTGTATTAGAATACAATAACACATCATGGGCATACAGTTTTGCTGTTAACCAGTTCCCTCACATATTACATCCCTCCTATTGGCAATGAAGCGCGCTAAGGTAGCCAGTGCCACTCATTATCTTCCCAGCTACCTACATTCAAGGATGCTAGCTTCTTTTTATGATTCACATCATAAACTTTAACTCTCAAGGTCTCTCCTGTTTCAATTGGCAACAAGAAGAAGGATGGTTTGAGCATACCTAATACACATGCCCCTTCCCAGTCCTGTGGTAACTCCGAATAGGCTTTCTTACCACAGATCCAGTACAAATTTGCTGGGGCTTTCCAACTAGATGTAGCAGATAGGTCAAACCACACATCCTTTAAATTGGTATAAATTGCAAACGGATTAGGTGGTTCTGAGACATTTGAAGCTGACCACCAAGTTGTATCTTTTGTACTATCATTATAAGCTTTTTGCCCTAGACAAGTTAGTTCTCCTACAGATGTGTTAAACATTATTCCTTTTCTTGCTATGCAAACATAACCTATAATGGAGGTCTTTAATCGCCACTCAAATTTACCTCTAACACTCATTTGATAATCGGCTTGAGAAGATATTAACTGTTCAACTGTCTCAGAACCGGAATACATTACCTCCTTTGCTTCCCATGGCCATTGGTCTCCCATGTTAGTACCTCCACACACATAGCAGTTGGTTACATTAAGACTACCATCAATGTTTTCAGCTAAATCTATAAATACGTTTTTAGCGTTATGGGGGATCTTATTTTCTACACTCATCTCTTCATAAAAAGAATGGAAAACCTGATGAGTTTGGGATGCTACGGTATCGGTCTCTATCCCTATAAATAATATTGTCCCAGGATCTAAACCCGTCCCATATATTTGGAACCCAAATAAGTTACCAAACCAAATCTAAAAATTGTTCAGGATTATTTATGAGTATATGGATTGGGTTGCATTCCCTAGACTTACAATATGGCTTTGTAGGCAACTTAGTAACAATCATATCCTTATTTGCTGTCTGTCCCCAAGTTGCCCACCCCACACAAGACCAATATGGACAATAATTATAATCCCTATCTGGCCATTTTGAGCTTACGTACTTATTTTTACTACTGGGACAAATATACTTATCGTTAGACCCATACGTTCTCTCCCACTTAAGATCCCCGCATACATTCCACGGTTTTCTACCACTTGATATCGCCTTACATGCATCAAATAGCAGAACACCCGAAGAATGTATGGTTTCTAATACAGTTTTATTTATTAAGGTCCCCTGTGGATCTCCATTCCTGAGGGTCAACCAAATTGTACGGGGTTGATAGGTTCTCCTACTCCTAAATGGCATACACTATATTCTATACCTAGATATATACACCTAGACACATCACCTTTACACTCATATTGTGAATGCCAAATTAGGGTCTGGGAAATATGATTACCTGTCTTAGTAGTCTTAATGCAAACCTCACAGCTAGGAGTGTCGGTACCTCTACCTTCCTGAATATAAAAAGACACAAAAATATACATTATCAAAAGCACTTCTTTCGACGTCTTCATCCTCAGTCTTCGTCCGTGCGATGGCACCTCAGCTTCCAGGATGTAAGGGCTGCAGGGAATGGAGATCTGCTCGTCTTCACAGGGGTCCCTTCGAGACTTTCCTGGCTTTTAATAACACGTTGGTGAGCGGACAGGCGTTATTATGGCCGTCAAAAACACTCACTTGTAGATCTTTGTTGATGTTCCCTTTTAACAATATTATCTTCGCAAAAAACACTTTTAATCCAACTCGGTCACACGCTTCAACTGGATCTTGCAAGGATTCTCTGGATCTATGGTAGCTTGTTAGGAATCTGCCGCTGTTTTTTTTTTTGTTTTTTTTACCCTAGAGTGATGAATCCACGGAGTCACTTCTACAACCTTTACAACTGTTGGGGTAGATAAAAGAACAACATAGGGACCTCTCCACTTGGAACCTAATGGAACAGTGTTCCATTCTTTTATCCACACTTGATCCCCTGGATGGTAAGAATGAACAGGTGGATAAATATTCACAGGTACTTTACACACTTATCCACATAGGTTTGTATATTTTCCTTAGCCCTCTATAATATATGGTACTAACTAAGGCTAACAGGATACGCTCCAAGCTTTAATTCAATGTGTATTGGTGGAATATTGCGAGCAAGTCCTGGAGGATTATTCTCTGTTCATATTCTTGAAATGTCAAATAAGGATTCATCACTCTTAGGGTCTGTATTTTTTATTATAGAGTAGAAGTGCCTTTCTTCTTCCCTTTGCACCGATACTGATATTATGCCTGGTGATCTATTAAACTTCAGAGACGTTGATCCGTTGGGTTTAAAAGTTATCTGGGCTTGAAGCTTTAATAATAGATCTCGTCCTAGAAGCTGAACTGGACACTCCAACATATACAGGAACTGGTGCTTAACCAAATGGCCTCCTAGAATACAAGTATGACTCCTGAGAATTGGTCTAGCAGCGCTTTTCCCAGTAGCTCCTATCATAATTATAGTCTTCCTGAAGGAGGAGCAACTAGGTTAGTTACCACAGAGTACTCAGCACCAGTGTCAATCATGAAAGAGCTCCTCTTTCCCTCTATTGATACATCGACCATAGGCTGCACTCGGCTAAAGGGGGATGGAGCCCAGTCGGTATCAGTAGTCTTCCATGACAGTGTCAGCCAGACCGACAAAATCTCTTTCTTCTCTATCCCTTAATCTCTAGGTAGGGGAATAGTATCTACTTCCCTGAACACATCCTCTGTTACTACTGTCATTCCCTCCAAGACTTTCTCTATAGGCACCTCTGTAACCATCTCGTAACCTTCTCTCTTGTCTTATCTATAACTTGCTTTATATTCCCTCTGTGGGCAGTCACTTTTCCAATATCCTTCCTCTCTACAATACACACAGTGATTCCTACTTCCTCCCTTACTCAGCCTATTCTCAACTCCTCTATTCACCTCCCTGTTCATATACACCTGACTTGCAATTTCCATTAACTGTGATATGGACATTCCTACAAATCCCTTTAACTTTAGCAATTTTCTTTTGATATCACCTTGGGTCTGGCTGACAAATGCTGAGTTGTTCATTCGAGAGTTTTCAGGGGCCTCTGGATTAAAAGGAGTATATAATCTATATGACTCCAGCAATCTCTCATAGAAAGCATTAGGTGACTCGTCTGCTTTCGTAAAGGAATTATGGGTCTTCCAATTAAACAGATCAGTCATGGTGAACGGGACATAAACAAATACAGGGTCTGCCAACTGTAATTGACCATTAATATCAATGTGTGGGGGACCAGGGGTAAGATGCAGTGGCATTTGTAAATGTCAAAGTTGGAGGGCACCGGTCATTTGTCAGGTTAGGGTGGGACTTAGATAGGGTTGTTTAGTCATAGGTTCCGGTCGGGGAGTGGTGAGGTAGGTGGAAATGGATAAATTAATTTTACTGGTCAGTAACTCGGTTAACAAAATGTTTCGGACAGGGCTAGGAGGAGCCTGACCAGTAACAAAAAATGGTAAAAGTGTATTCCAGCATCCTATACCATTGACCATTTCATCCAGTTGTATTTCAAAACTAATTTACTGTTACTAAAGGCACACAAGGCTCAGTAATTATAGTGTTATGTCAGTGGTTATGGTGTTTTCAGTGATTATGGTATTATCAGTGGTTATGGTATTATCAGTGGTTATGGTGTTTTCAGTAGTTATGGTGTTTTCAGCGGTTATGGTATTATCAGTGGTTATGGTGTTTTCAGTGGTTATGGTGTTTTGTAATTGCTGAGAATTATCTGATTTCAGTGGATTCAGTTACTGTTATTAAGAATTCTCCTCACAATTTTGACTGCTAATAATAAAACTGAATACAAAGAACCAGTTGGGGGGGTAGGTAGGCACAGAAATAGGAGGGGACAGGCATCTGAGAGCCAGAGACAATTAGAGCACAGGGGGACATACCAGCTGCACCAGTTTTTGCTAAAGAATTTAGTTGAGGGATGGTCAGATGGGTCAGATTCCATTGGGGATGGATAGACCAGTTTTGATAACCATCTAGTAACACAAACTGTGTTAACAGTCAAAAACTGGTCATTCTCTACTACATAAGGTAGTCCCCAAAATCACACACATTATATCCCTTTTTAAAGTTATTTAGCATACATTCTAAGGGATCAACAATCTTTAAATTCCGGCGCTGCCATACTTAGCAACGGAGCGTCTAATTCAAAGAAACACAACAAACACACCTCTAACAGTCACACTCGTTTCCCTGGCAACAGCACCATGTGGCACAGTTACTAGGTCAAACTCATACAACAAAACATACAGGGAATTCCCGTACACACACAGCTGTTACACCAGTCACTAAGTAACTAATACTGTGCCCTTTGGCGAAACTATACAGTCACCGACGCTATTATTCCCTATATCTGAATTACCCGTCTATAACATACCCCAGTAACATCGTCTTTACAAACAGTAGTTATAGTACGGTTAGCATTGGTTAGAGTACAATTTAAGGTCACAATACAATTATTAGTGGTTATGGTGTTAGACGTGCAATAGATGACAATTATTAGTACTTATATACAGTGTCAGTAAATATACAGGGTTATGGTACCGTGCACTATAATACAGCAACACACTATTAACACTCTCGCTAGACGGCAGAGCTCACGCTATCTAGCAAGATATACACGTTACTAAACAATCTTTATCACATATACAATTCCCAACTAATCTATTGGCCAGTACCTTGATGGACTACCTAAAACTATCTACATCCGTTTTGGTTAGCCACACTGCCCAAGCACCACATATAGCGAGCTAGAGGACCGAATTTACACAGACGCCTCTTAGTCGATTACTCTATCAAAAATCTAGTGGGTTACAAATTTACACGCCTTCCCACTTAGCCAAGATAGGTTGAGAGCTAGCGAACCGAATTTACACAGACGCCGCTTAGTCTCCCGGTCCCTCCGACCTAGCGAACAAAATATACACCCTAGAACGCTAGTCTAGACAAGACACCGGTGTCCGGCTAGGGCTATTTACACCAGAACCCCGCCTGACTAACCAAATCAAACGGTATTACTAAAGAGCGTTCGATTGAGCGGTGCGCCTTCGCTCCTTCCCTCCGACAGAGGGGGCAGATTCCATACACAATTCAAACCCCTACCGCACAATCGGTATACCCCTAGTGGGTCCGCCGTCTAAAACAGCAGTCGTCTTACCTCCTCGTTCCTGAACCTGGGTTCACACTCATCGACGGGGACACCCCAGCACTTACTACGTAGAGGCCGATGATCTCCTGGACAACAGACCAGTGGCGCCGAGACGAAGGGAGGTCCACGCAGAAGTTCAGGGGTGCAGCCGTAGAGAACGTGGGCAAAGATAGACCGTCTCACGCTGTCACGTTTAAACATTTGTTATGAAGGAACACAACTGCAGATTTCTTATAGTTCGAATATTTATTAGAAAGTAATTGGTATTGACTTTAATTCCAATATACAGGTACTGTAGCATTAAGTAATAAACGATAACTGAAGTCCACAATTATATGCACTGTAGCTTTAAGGAGTAAACGGTAACTGAAGCAGCAAGAGTCCTTTAGTAGTATTAATTAATTAGATGATAAGAAGTTACAATAGCTGTTCCATAGACTTTAACTGAAGAAAGATAGATGCAGCTAACTGAGACAAGTATGTGTTGAAGTTAGCTGTAACGGTTGGCTTTAACGAAGGACTTTGAAGACAGGAAATAACAGCTTTAGATGCAACGCTTATCAGAGAAGTTTTACTTAGCTTCCGGCACATAGAACACTGGTTCCCGAGATTCCTCAGAGGCGGATTATCCTGCATGGATAGAGTTCAGCTTTAGCCGTGGATGAGGAAAGGTGAAGGGAACTTGAAGTCTTCCAGTCCGGTCTGGTAACAGCAGGCTTTCACAACGATGTTGCAGCCGGTTCGTGAGTACGGAACGTAGTTCATTAATCCAGCGTCTATCAGCTGGTGTGGTCAGATTAAATAGGGAGACCGGGTCATGAAGAGGTGTGGCTAAGCTCCGTGGAACCAGGAAGTAAGGGGATAATATAATTAAGGCATGACAGTATCCCCTCCTTAATGAGCAACCTCTGGGTGCTATTGACTTGGCTTAGAAGGGTAGCGTTTGTGAAACTTGGAAACTAATTTGTCAGCATGAACGTCAGAGGAGTTTTCCCATGTATCTTCATCAACTCCATATCCTTTCCATCTGATGAGGTATTGTAAGGAGCCACGATGGATCCTTGAATCCAGTATACTTTGAATCTCATATTCTTCTTCACCCTGGACCAGGATGGGGTCAGGAGAAGTAGTGACATTCCTTTGGAAAGGGTCAGGATGATGAGGCTTCAGCAAGGACACATGAAAAACAGGATGCAGCTTTAAAGTTGGTGGAAGTTTCAATTTAACAACATTACGGTTGATAATCGATAGGATTGGAAAAGGACCAAGAAAAAGAGAACAACTTCTTTGATGGACGGTTTGTAGAAATGTTCTTTGAGGAAAGCCAGACAAGATCACCGATTTGATAAGAAGGTGAAGGTTGTCTTTTTGTATCAAAAAACTTATTTTGAGTGGAGGAGGCCAATTCAAGATTCTCATGTAATTTCTTGAACAAAGAGGACATATGAGAAATTTGATTCGAATCGGAGAGATTAGATGAAGAACTTGTCTGAGCAGGAAATGAGGAAGGATGAAATCCATAATTGGATAGAAATGGAGTCATTTTACTGCTGGTATGAAAAGAGTTATTGTATGCAAATTCTGCCATAGGTAACCAAGTTATCCAATCGTCTTGTAAGTGAGAGCAATAACATCGTAGATATTGTTCTAAGCATTGGTTGACTCTTTCAGTTTGTCCATCTGTTTGAGGATGATATGCAGATGATAGTTTACGTTGGATATGAAGAGTGGCACATAAAGCAGTCCAGAATTTGGAGGTAAATTGAGTTCCTCGGTCTGAAATGATTTCGTCTGGCAGTCCGTGAAGTTTAACTATGTTGTCAAGAAATGTTTTCGAAAGTTCAGAGGATGAAGGTAACTTCTTTAAAGGAATGAAATGAGACATTTTCGTGAAGCGGTCTACTACCACTAAAATGGTAGTGTGATGATGAGAAGGAGGTAATTCTACCAAGAAATCCATAGAGATGGATTGCCAAGGTCGTTCAGGAATTGGTAAATTCAATAATTGACCAAATGGTTGATGATGAACATGTTTTGATCTTTGGCATACAGAACAAGATTTGACATAAGATTCAATAGTTTGGTCTTGACGAGGCCACCAATAGTATCTTTTGGACAATTCAAGGGTCTTCTTTATACCTGGATGACCTGCCAGAGGAGAATCATGAATAAATTCGAGTACTTTAATTCTGAAGGATGGAGGCACGTAAATCCGGTCTTTGAAATAGTAGAGACCGTTTTTCTTAGATAATTTAATTGATTTAGGAAGTTCGAGAGCATCTTCACTGAGATCTTTAATGTCGTCAATAAGAGAAGATAAGATTCCAATGACTTTAGGCGAAGGAGGTTCAATCTCAGTGTCCTTATGGATCCTGGAAAGGGCATCAGCCTTTTTGTTTCTAGACCCAGGTCTAAAGACGATTTGGAAGTTGAACAGGGAAAAAAAGAGATTCCACCTTACTTGTCGAGCAGACAGTGTTTTATTGGAGTGAAGATATTCGAGATTTTTATGGTCAGTATAAATGATTAAAGAATTCTGAGCGCCTTCAAGAAGGTGTCTCCAGGTTTCTAAAGCCACTTTGATACTTAATAATTCTTTTTCTCCTGTAGGATAATTCTTTTCAGCAGGAGATAATGATCGTGAGAAGAAGGCGACAGGATGAAGAGGGTCTTGAGGAGTTTTGTGTTGAGAGAGGACAGCTCCAATTGCAAATTCCGAAGCATCCGTTTCAAGGACATAAAGATATGAAGGATTTGGAAGTTGAAGAATAGGAGCTGTTGTAAACTTTCTCTTTAATTCAGTGAAGGCAGTTTGAGCCTTCTCGTTCCAATTGAAGGGATAATTTTTTCTGTTAAGTTGATTGAGTGGGTGAACTATCTCAGAGTAGTTTTTAATAAATTTTCTGTAGAAATTGGCGAATCCTAGAAATCGCTGTAATTCTTTTACTGTAGAGGGAACAGGCCAGTTGATGATACAATCGACTTTTGCATTGTCCATACCTATTGAATGAGGGGAGATGACATAACCTAAGAAGGTTATTTCTTTGACATGAAAAAGACATTTTTCAGGTTTAGCGAATAATTTGTGAGTTCTGAGTCTTGATAACACCCATCTGACATGTTTTCTATGTTCCTCAGGAGTGTTGGAGTATATGAGAATATCATCTAAATAAATGATGACACAGACGTCCAATAGGTCTCTAAAGATATCATTTATGAAGTGTTGAAAAGTTGCAGGGGCGTTGCAAAGGCCAAAAGGCATCACCAGATATTCAAAGAGGCCATAACTTGTTCGGAAAGCAGTCTTCCATTCATCATTAGCCTTTATCCTGACGAGATTATATGCCCCGCGAAGGTCAAGCTTTGTATAGATGGTAGCAGTTTTCAATCGTTCAACCAGTTCATTGATGAGAGGAAGAGGATAACGATTTTTAACTGTTATTTTATTTAAAGCTCTGTAGTCAATGATAGGACGAATAGTCTGGTCTTTGTTTCTCACAAAAAACATACTTGAGGCAGCAGGTGAACTAGAGGGTCTAATAAACCCTTTCCGTAGATTTTCATCTAGATATTCCTTGAGAATTTGTAGTTCAGCCTCAGAGAGAGGGTAGATGTGCCCAAATGGTACTGGGGCACCAGGTATGAGGTCTATAGGACAATCGTAAGCACGATGAGGCGGAAGCGTTTCAGCTTCTTTTTTACTGAAGACATCTGAAAAGTCTGAATAACAAGAAGGTATGGTTGGTTCTTTAGAGATTTGAAGAATAGGAATTTGTTGTAAACATGTTTCTTTACAATAATGTGAGTTAAAGGTGATAGAGAAAGGAGACCAGGAAATTTGAGGGTTGTGGTTCCTTAACCAGTTGATCCCTATTAGAACGGGATAGAGAGGTGACGGAATAACATCAAATACTAGAAATTCAGTATGTATGTGATTTGTGGTTACCTTTAGAGGGATGGTTTCATGACGAATTGGTCCCGAGGAGATAAAGGAGCCATCAATCACTTTAATAGGAACAGAGTTAGCTTTTTGAACACAAGGAATTCTATTCTTTGTTACGAAGGTTGAATCGATGAATACTCCATGTGCACCAGAATCGATGAGAGCTTCAGTCACAATTCTCACCTTATCCCACTGTAATACAAGGGATACAGTTAAGAACGTATTGGTCGGTGTTGAAGGGAGTGCACTGAAGATAGCAGAGGTATAAGTTTGTCTACCGGCCTTTGTCCGTTTTAATAAAGGACAAGCAGAAACCAGATGATCTTGAGAGGCACAATACATGCATAGGTTTAATTGACGTCTTCGGTTCTTCTCTGCAGGAGTAAGAGGACTTCGTATTACCCCTGTTTCCATAGGTTCACTTGTTAAGGAAGTCTTTTCTGGAGCTTTTGAGGGAGTGAAAGGTTTACGGTCTTTAGAATGTAAAAGGGCTTTTTCTGCCTTTCTTTCTCTTAATCTTCTGTCAATGCTGATTGATAAGTGAATTAGAGCGTTCAAAGTAGTAGGAAGTTCTGTTCTAGATAATTCGTCTTTTACAGCTTCAGATAACCCAATTCGAAATTGGTTGCGCAATGTGATGTCATTCCATTGCGTTTCTACAGCCCATCTTTTGAATTCAGCAATATAATCTTCAACGGGTCTATTTCTTTGCTGTAGTGTTCTGATTGTTAAATCAGCTGTAGCTTGTTTGTTAGGATCTTCATAGAGGAGAGACATGGCTTCAAAAAATTCATCCAGTGAATCTAGAATGGGGTCATCGTTTTCCAGAAAGGAATGGGCCCATGACATAGGTTCACCTCTTAAAAATGAGATAACCGAACAAACTTTAGTTCTTTCTGTAGGGTAGGATCGAGGTTTCAAAGCAATTAACAATTTGCAGGAGTTGAGAAACTCCCTATATTTTGAACGATCTCCAGAGAACTTTTCAGGGTTACACACAGCAGGATCGCTAGCCGAGTGCAGAGTAGTATGAGGAGTATGAGTTTGTAAATCTCTAATATAGGTGAAAAGTATTTCGTTAGTATCTTGCAGTTCTTGCACACTTTGGGCTAGTACATTAACTCTTTGATTCAACGTAGTTATAGTAGAATCGAAATCTGCTGGATCCATTACAATGGCTGGATTAATCTGTCACGTTTAAACATTTGTTATGAAGGAACACAACTGCAGATTTCTTATAGTTCGAATATTTATTAGAAAGTAATTGGTATTGACTTTAATTCCAATATACAGGTACTGTAGCATTAAGTAATAA
Organism: Pelobates fuscus; assembly: GCF_036172605.1. NCBI lineage: Eukaryota > Metazoa > Chordata > Amphibia > Anura > Pelobatidae > Pelobates > Pelobates fuscus. The sequence goes on from NC_086318.1 coordinate 145,234,423, forward strand.
ACGATAACTGAAGTCCACAATTATATGCACTGTAGCTTTAAGGAGTAAACGGTAACTGAAGCAGCAAGAGTCCTTTAGTAGTATTAATTAATTAGATGATAAGAAGTTACAATAGCTGTTCCATAGACTTTAACTGAAGAAAGATAGATGCAGCTAACTGAGACAAGTATGTGTTGAAGTTAGCTGTAACGGTTGGCTTTAACGAAGGACTTTGAAGACAGGAAATAACAGCTTTAGATGCAACGCTTATCAGAGAAGTTTTACTTAGCTTCCGGCACATAGAACACTGGTTCCCGAGATTCCTCAGAGGCGGATTATCCTGCATGGATAGAGTTCAGCTTTAGCCGTGGATGAGGAAAGGTGAAGGGAACTTGAAGTCTTCCAGTCCGGTCTGGTAACAGCAGGCTTTCACAACGATGTTGCAGCCGGTTCGTGAGTACGGAACGTAGTTCATTAATCCAGCGTCTATCAGCTGGTGTGGTCAGATTAAATAGGGAGACCGGGTCATGAAGAGGTGTGGCTAAGCTCCGTGGAACCAGGAAGTAAGGGGATAATATAATTAAGGCATGACACACGCCTCTGCTTCTCAGCTACCGTTGAACGATGAGCTTCCCGGCCCAATGCACCAAATGATACCGGAGAAACTGACGGAAGCCAAGCACAGAGAAGTGGACACAGGTTTCTTCAGGAAGGAAGAGATTCTTTATTCGATTCACCGACCGGGGCTCAGAGGGACTAATGTCACCAAAATACAGCAAGATCTGAGCCCAGAACTGACTGTGTAAATGCATGATATAGACATATAGCTCCTCCTATAGTTAACTCTACCCACATATACTCTTTACACAATCAGCTGAACAAAGCCTAACTTCCCTTACCTGTTAGACCACATGGCTCACCCAGAACAATGGAGGAGGGGAAGTGTTTTCAGTTTCTGCATTCCTGCATTTGCTCAATACAGTGTTGATTGTATCTTAGCTACGTGTAACTAACTAACTGATACAACATTTACACATATGCCACATGGCAATCTTGTCCTAGTAAATTTATTTTTACTGAGATTCCACCACAGTATTACAGTGGTGCCCCCTCTTTCCACAATAAAGGCATAACCCCTCCCTTCTACGATACGCTCTTTCAGCCTCAGTTAACCCCGTAGCACCCAATTGCATGGATTCAGGGGATGGTTGCCTAGGAGCGGGTAATGCTAGTAATGCAGTACTGGGTAGAGCAGGTAACACCCGTGTATCCATCCGTCTTTGACTACGCCTCTCTCTAATACGGTTATCAATAAGAATCATATAATCTATAGCATCATCCAGAAGAACAGGCAATTCTCTGGATGCTATTTCACCCAGTATGTAAGCGGCCAAACCCTCCTGAAAGGCTGTTACGAGGGCGTCATTATTCCAAACCACTTCAGCTGCTAGAGTGCGGAATTCAATAGTATAATCCGCTACAGATCTGTTGCCCTGTCGGACCCTAAGCAGAGCTTTGCCAGCAGAAGCAACCCTACCGGGTTGATCAAACGTGCGTTTCAAAGCTGTAAAAAAATCTGCAAAGGGCATAGGAGACGTATTTTCCCACATGGGGTTGGCCCATGCTAAAGCCCCCCCGGACAAGTGATTTATCAAAAAGGCAATTTTGGATCTGTCAGTGGGATAGGAACGTGGATTCATCACCAAATGGATATCAATTTGGTTGAGGAAACCACGACACAATGCTGGGTCACCACTGTAGCGCTGTGGCGGCATCATATGAACCACATGAGCAAGAACGGGTACCGGAGTGGGAATGGGTTCGGGCACAGCAGCAGCAGCCTCCTGAATGGCAGGCTGCAAGTGTGCAGTACGAGCCAGTATCGTTTGTAAAGCTTGAGCAAACTGATCCATACGGTGGTCTAAACCATCCATTCTAGCCTCCTGATTAACTAGGAGCTGTGGAATGTCATCAGGTTCCATTATGGCCCTGTTGTAATGTCAAGATTCGGGGAACCAAACACGCTAACACACACACAGAAAAGGTGCAGTACCGGACCTTAGAGTGGCCGGGCTAAGCACAAAAAGAATAGTCAGGAGACAAGCCAAGTAAGGGGAACCAGAAGACAGAATAACGAGAAACAAGCCGAGGTCAAAGGGTAGGAGGAAGTCACAAAGTCAGATAAACAAGCCAGAGAGAACGTAACCAGAAGCACAATTTTCAGTAGCAATACTAGCAAGCAAAGACCACAACAGGGCACTGAGAGACAGGAAAGGTAAGTATATAAATCCTGTGTTTAATTCTGATTGTATAATTTCCAATCAGAATTAACAATCACACGTGGGAGATAGCTATACCTCCCACTGTGATTGTAGTGCTGTGACTTTAACGCCGGGTCACGTGGCTGACCCGAGCATTTATATGAATGCGCGGTCTCCCAGCGTGCAGCGTTATACATGCTGCCGCTGGGAGACGAGAAGGAGGATGCGAGCGCCGTCCGGGGCTGTGAAAATTCCGCTCACCAACAGGTAGGGGAAGGGGAGACCGCGGGCAGCGAAGAACTGAGGGTGAGTGCTGCAAGCGGGTTGCAGCCTCCCCTTAAAGCCGCCCGCGGGATCCTGACACAAATGCTGCTGATATTTGATTGGAGGAGCGCAGCATTTTGCTCTGTTGAGATGCATTAAACTGGATGAGATTTGATGTCTGCATGCTTCCTGAAATCAGCGGAGATAGAGCTAGAGGCTACAGCAGAGGGGTCCAGAAGTTAGAAATGGGGTGAGTAATATTTATTTAACTTAATTTTTCCAGAGCATAGGGAAGTGGACCGAGGGGTGGGGTGGGCAAAAAGGGTCCAATAGTCCCAAAATAATGATTGTTAATTTCGGCCAATCTCTTTTACATTTTAAAGGGAATTTGGTATGTACACAATTCGATACGAAACCAAAAAAGTATAGATGTAGATATAGGGCTCAATTTAAAATTCTGGTGCTTGCTTACAAGTCCCTACGTAATGCTGCTCCAAACTACCTATCCACCCTAACACACAATTATGTCCCGTCGAGGCCCCTGCGCTCTGCCAAAGACCTACGTATATCCTCTGTCCGTACTCCCAGCTCTAATGCTCGCCTCTAAGATTTCTCCAGGGCTGCACCTCTTCTGTGGAACTCCCTTTCCTTCTTCGTAAGACTTTCACCCAGTCTCCACTCATTCAAAAAATCATTGAAAACTCACTTCTTCAAGAAAGCATATCAATTATACTGTTATTAGGTTTTTATCCCCCACCCCTCATGACTCCTCTCCTGCAACTGTCAATAATTACCTACTAAGCCCTCAGCAAATACTTTTCTAACAACCTACTTCGTACCCCTACTTCTACCCTTTGTGTCACTATACCCCACTCCCTCTAGAATGTAAGCTCATTGAGCAGGTGTCAGGGTACCTGAGGTCTCTACCTCCGAGAGAGGTAGAGACTTAGACGTTTATCCGTCCGGACGCCATGTTTCTCCTGTTCCTCGCGGTCGACCCGTTCACATAGACGCCGGCCGCGAGGGAGTTACTTCCTTATGTAGCATGGTGCCCGGAGACCGACGTCATGACGCCAATCCGGAACGACCTGTCACTCAATCCGTTGGAGACCAATCAGGACTCGTCGGAGGCGTGTCTATCCTCTCTAGCCAGGGTATTTAAACATACTTCGCCCTGTTGCTCATTGCCCTGTCGTGGTTCTAGCCTGTCTAGTCACACAGTGCTCTGGTGTTTTCAGTTATCCTTTTGGTTACGACCCGGCTTGTTTGACTTTCTCTGTTTACCTCTGTTATCCTTGACCCAGCTTGTTACTCGCTTACCTGTCCTCTCGTTCCCTCGACCTCGGCTTGTCTCTGACCCTTCTCTATACTCTCTGTACGTTAGTCCGGCCATTCTAAGGTCCGGTATACGTACCCTGTACCTGTTTGTACTTTGCGTGTTGGATCCCTGACCCGATCCTGACATTACGACAGGGCCAATGGATCCTGCAGGTACAAACAGTCAGGTTTGTCCCTCTGATTCCAGGTTTGATGCCATGGAACACAGAATGGACCAAATGGCCTTAGCACTACAGGCGTTATTATCTCGTGCTAATAACCCACCAGAGGAGACGCGTACTACTCCAATTTCCTCTGTAAATTCAGGCCTAGAGGTAGCCACTGTAGGTGCCTCTTCCCGTATTACCCCACCAGTACGTTATGGTGGTTCACCGGAGAAGTGTCGTGGTTTTTTAAACCAGATCAGTATTCATTTTGAATTACAACCTCGCTCCTATCCTACCGATAGGGCAAAGGTTGGATTTATTATCACCTTACTCATTGAGAAAGCTCTGAGATGGGCCAACCCATTATGGGAGAACGATAACCCGTTGGTATATAATTATAATGCCTTTGTAGCTGCCTTTAGAAGAACTTTTGACCCGCCTGGTAGGAAGATCAATGCAGCCAGATTACTGTTGCGCCTGAGACAGGAGAACCGAACACTTGTGGATTATGCACTAGAGTTCAGGTCTCTGGAGGCAGAAGTCAAGTGGAATGAGCAGGCTTATATAGATGTATTTTTGAACGGGTTATCAGATGTTATCCTTGACGAAGTTGCTACTAGGGAGCTGCCTGAGAATTTAGAGGACTTAATTTCGTTCATTTCTCGCATTGATGAGCGTTTAAGAGAGAGACAGAACACTCGAGAGAGGAATCTTAGACCTACCTTTAAGTTAGCACCCGCATTTCAAAGTCCTGATTCCAATACCTCACTGTTTCCTGAACCTATGCAGATAGGCAATACTCGCCTTTAAGAGGAGGAGAGACAGTACAGGAGAAGGAAGGGATTATGTATGTATTGTGGAGTCAGAGGTCACTTGCGCCTGAATTGTCCTATTCGCTCGGGAAACGCCCGCACCTAAGTTTCTCTAGAGGACAGGCCTTGGGTGTTTCTATTTTGTCCTCTACTCATGATTATAAAAATCACAGGCTGCTGTTACCAGTTTCTTTAACGTGGGAGAAGGGAGTGCTAAAGACCATGGCCTTGATAGATTCCGGTGCTGCTGAGAATTTTATCGACCAAGCCTTTGCTACTAAACACACTATCCCATCCCAGTTAAGAAAGATACCTTTGGCCGTTGAGGCCATAGATGGTAGACCGCTACTCGAGCCTGTTATCTCGCGTGAGACTATACCTATTAACTTGACTGTTGGTATCTTACACGAGGAGAACTTATCACTTATGCTCATTTCGTCTCCCTTTGTTCCCATAGTTCTGGGGTACCCATGGTTAAGGAGACATAATCCTATTATCGATTGGGAGTTAGGGGAAATACTCTCATGGGGTCAGGGTTGTCAGGAGAGGTTTTTACACAGGGTATCCCCATTGGCTGTAATTAACACACCAGACAGTTCTACCCAGTCTAAAGGGATACAGATACCCCCTCTATACCTGGATTTAAAAGCAGTGTTCGACAAAAAGAACGCTGATACGCTACCCCCACACAGGACATTTGATTGTAAAATTAATCTATTACCTGGTACCATGCCGCCCAGGGGTCATGTATACCCTCTATCCACTAAAGAGAATGCTGTTTTAGAGGAGTATATTCAGGAGAATTTAGACAAGGGATTCATTAGGAGATCTTCCTCTCCTGCCGGGGCTGGATTTTTTTTTTGTTAAAAAGAAGGATGGTTCACTCAGACCTTGCATCGATTACCGAGGTTTGAATAAAATAACCATCAGAAATGTCTATCCTATTCCCCTGATTACCGAGCTCTTTGACCGGTTAAAGGATTCTAAAATTTTCACCAAGTTGGATCTCAGAGGGGCATATAACTTGGTGAGAATCCAGCAAGGCCACGAGTGGAAGACAGCGTTTAATACCCGCTATGGTCATTATGAGTACACGGTCATGCCCTTTGGTCTTTGCAACGCACCTGCAGTTTTTCAAGATTTGATTAACGAAGTTCTTAGGGAATTCCAACATGATTGTGTTATTGTCTACCTGGATGACATACTCATACACTCTAGAGAGATTGAGACTCACCATAGACAAGTCAGAAAGGTGTTACACAAACTTCTGCAACACGGTTTATACTGTAAGTTGGAGAAATGCAGTTTTGACCAGACCCAGATAGACTTTCTGGGATACGTGATTTCTGGGGAAGGCTTTAAGATGGATCCTGACAAACTCCAGTCTATTCTAGATTGGCCATTGCCTAAGGGACTCAAGGCTATTCAGAGGTTTATTGGGTTCTCCAATTATTATAGGCGCTTCATTAAGGGTTACTCGTCTATTATTGCGCCCATTACCAATATGACCAAACAGGGGGCGGATACTAAGACGTGGTCTACTGAAGCTCTCGTTGCTTTCAAGAATCTCAAAGAACTTTTTGCCTCTGCTCCAATTTTAGTCCATCCTGATACGACTTTGCCGTTTCTACTCGAGGTCGATGCCTCTGAGACAGGAGTAGGTGCGGTTCTGTCACAAAGGTTAGGGGTGGATAAACCACTACACCCGTGTGTTTTTTTTTTTCCAGGAAACTTTCTGGGCCTGAGAGCAGATATGACATCGGAGACAGGGAACTGTTAGCGGTCATTAAAGCCTTAAAGGAGTGGAGACATTTATTGGAGGGGACCTTACACCCTATTACTATTTTGACGGACCACAAAAACTTGTCCTATATTGGGGAGGCCAAGCGTCTGTCTTCTAGGCAAGCGCGTTGGTCCTTATTCCTGACTCACTTTAATTATGTGCTGACTTACAGACCTGGTTCTAAGAACTCTAAAGCCGATGCTTTATCTCGCCAATATGAACCTTCTACTATACCGGAACCGGTTCTTTCTTCTATAGTTCCGAAATGCAATATTGTTGCTAATACGAATCTCAGGATTCATTCCCCGTTACTGGCCAAGATCATTAAGCTGCAACATCTAGCACCTAAACAGACTCCTGCGGGTCGACATTTCGTCCCTCCTGCTCTTCAACTGGAACTGTTGCAGTGTCTCCATAACAGCAAGATGGCGGGACATCCTGGTATTCGCAAAACATTTGCTTTGATCTCCAAAGACTTCTGGTGGCCTGCTTTACGTAAAGATACTAAAGATTTCATCGCTGCTTGTGAGGTTTGTACTAAAACCAAACAACCCCATACACTCCCTTGTGGATTCCTGCATCCCTTAGAGGTTCCAGAGAAACCATGGTCCTGTTTGGCCATGGACTTTATTGTCGATCTACCTATCTCTAAGAAACAGACTGTTATTCTCACCGTGGTTGACAGATTCACTAAGATGGCTCACTTCATTCCTCTGCCTAAACTACCGTCTTCTCCCGAATTGGCAGAGATATTCGCTAGGGAGATTTTTTGTCTACATGGGATACCCTCCCAAATTGTATCTGACAGAGGCTCTCAATTTATTTCCCGATTTTGGAGGGCCTTCTGTTCACAACTAGGTATCAAGTTGAACTTTTCTTCTGCCTATCATCCTCAGTCTAACGGAGCTGCTGAACGTACCAACCAGAAAATTTAACAATATTTACGATGTTTTGTTTCCGAACACCAGGACGATTGGGTCGGTTTGATTCCTTGGGCGGAGTTTGCACACAACAATCTTGTCTGCGATTCTACTCATTCAAGCCCCTTCTTCATGAATTATGGCTTTCATCCGTCTATTCTTCCTTCAGCTTCTCCTTCCCAGGGGGTGCCGTCGGTTGATGTTCATGTGGCCAATTTGAGGAAGTTGTGGGACCAAACTCGACAAATCCTTATGCACAACTCTATGCTGGTTAAGAGACACGCTGATAAACGTAGAAGGGCGGCTCCGGTCTTTGTTCCAGGTGATAGGGTATGGCTGAGCACAAGGAACATCCGTTTAAAAGTGCCCTCCATGAAGTTCGCTCCCCGTTATATTGGTTCTTACAGGGTACTGACTCGAATCAATCCAGTTGCGTACCGTCTAGCTCTTCCTGCTACCTTACGCATCCCTAACTCGTTTCATGTTTCATTGCTGAAACCACTTATATGCAACAGATTTTCCTCCACAACAGCCCCTCCTCGCTCTGTTCAGGTGGAGGGTCAGGAGGAGTATGAGGTTAACTCTATTATTGATTCTCGAATCTCACGGGGGAAGGTTCAATATCTGGTCGATTGGAAGGGTTATGGTCCTGAAGAGAGGAGTTGGGTACCTCAAGAGGATGTTCATGCTCCTCGTCTCCGCAGGGCGTATCACTCCCGCTTCCCATCTCGTCCCGGTTCCTTCCGCCCAGTGGGCGTATCTGAGAGGGGGGGTACTGTCAGGGTACCTGAGGTCTCTACCTCCGAGAGAGGTAGAGACTTAGACGTTTATCCGTCCGGACGCCATGTTTCTCCTGTTCCTCGCGGTCGACCCGTTCACATAGACGCCGGCCGCGAGGGAGTTACTTCCTTATGTAGCATGGTGCCCGGAGACCGACGTCATGACGCCAATCCGGAACGACCTGTCACTCAATCCGTTGGAGACCAATCAGGACTCGTCGGAGGCGTGTCTATCCTCTCTAGCCAGGGTATTTAAACATACTTCGCCCTGTTGCTCATTGCCCTGTCGTGGTTCTAGCCTGTCTAGTCACACTGTGCTCTGAGGTTTTCAGTTATCCTTTTGGTTACGACCCGGCTTGTTTGACTTTCTCTGTTTACCTCTGTTATCCTTGACCCGGCTTGTTACTCGCTTACCTGTCCTCTCGTTCCCTCGACCTCGGCTTGTCTCTGACCATTCACTATACTCTCTGTACGTTAGTCCGGCCATTCTAAGGTCCGGTATACGTACCCTGTACCTGTTTGTACTTTGCGTGTTGGATCCCTGACCCGATCCTGACAGCAGGGCCCTCCACCTCTCGGTTCCTGTACGTCCAGTTGTCTGGTTACAGTTACATGTCTGTTAGCCCACCCATTGTACAGCGCTACGTAATCTGATGGCGCTATATAAATAATAAAATAATAATAATAATAATTACCTATTAAAACTGTGATACATTTTCCCCAAAAAGTGGTGTCTGAGTTTTTGGATTGGGGTAAGGTTTTGCATATGCCAAAAGGACGACTATGCATATGTCATGCATGTACCACAATTTAAACCTGCTATGTGCTAGTTTGAACTATATCACAATATATTTTTAAACTGCTTTAACAAAATCATCAGTTAGAAATCCTCTGTCCGTACTCCCAGCTCTAATGCTCGCCTCTAAGATTTCTCCAGGGCTGCACCTCTTCTGTGGAACTCCCTTTCCTTCTTCGTAAGACTTTCACCCAGTCTCCACTCATTCAAAAAATCATTGAAAACTCACTTCTTCAAGAAAGCATATCAATTATACTGTTATTAGGTTTTTATCCCCCACCCCTCATGACTCCTCTCCTGCAACTGTCAATAATTACCTACTAAGCCCTCAGCAAATACTTTTCTAACAACCTACTTCGTACCCCTACTTCTACCCTTTGTGTCACTATACCCCACTCCCTCTAGAATGTAAGCTCATTGAGCAGGGCCCTCCACCTCTCGGTTTCTGTACGTCCAGTTGTCTGGTTACAGTTACATGTCTGTTAGCCCACCCATTGTACAGCGCTACGTAATCTGATGGCGCTATATAAATAATAAAATAATAATAATAATAATTACCTATTAAAACTGTGATACATTTTCCCCAAAAAGTGGTGTCTGAGTTTTTGGATTGGGGTAAGGTTTTGCATATGCCAAAAGGACGACTATGCATATGTCATGCATGTACCACAATTTAAACCTGCTATGTGCTAGTTTGAACTATATCACAATATATTTTAAACTGCTTTAACAAAATCATCAGTTAGAAATACAAACATGGTTATTTTTGTTAGAAATGGTTATTTTTGTTAGTATATTTAATTTATCTGCATTATTTCTTAGTTTATGTCAATTAATACAATAATAACACTATAATAATTACTATAATTCACAGTTGTCTAAATGCAATTTATAGAGCTCTAGATTATTTGACATGTACTTCATCTGCAGCTCGGATGCTACTTTTCCCTTTATCCCATGCTCTGTGATATTCTTTTAACCTGTCATGAACCCTTTCCATGAACCTTTCTTCATCATCATACGTGAATTGGCAACGCTTGTGTAAAACAGGAACTAAAATGAATATTTCTCTGAATTAATTATTTTTGTTCTAAGCTTGTTACAAAATTCCAATCAGATAAATATTGCATTCTTATACCCATATGTCTTATCTATAGAAGTTTGTAATTAATTTTAAAATGCTAATAGCCTCTGCATCCGAGTTCCTTAATTGATTCTCAGTTGGAGGGATTATAGTCTCTAGTGAGCACTTGGGCTGAGAAATGGAGTGTGTGGCTCTGGTTTCTCCTCAGTTATCGCTACAGATGAAATCACTATACACAGTGGACCTCTCTAGTACACAAAGAAAAGCGAGACCGCATCAATGCCAGGGAGATTGGTAGATTGTGTTTAAATGCCACTTGTGTGCTCTTTTACATTTGATTTGAGAATTCAAGGATGGTGCTTAAAAATATTCATATTCATATTCATTCATATTCATAGATCATTTTAATTCCAATGCAATTTAAATAAATATTGTCGTATTACGTTTGTTTTATGTTTAATGTGTTATTATTATATACTTATTTTTATTTAACTTATTATTTCCATTTTATCATATGCTTATTTTCATTTAGTGTATATATTCCTTTTTCTTTTGTTGATCAAAACTGAGTTTTTGAATGCATAACCAAGGTATTACTGTTAATGTTGACAGGTATGTTTTTCATTACCTTATATATTATTAGGTTGTGTGTAGTGGGCTTTTAATTGTTAATGGGGATGTACAAAATTACTAAAAATGTACATAAACCAACAGTAGAGTTGTGCACGGAAATAAAATTGTTTGCTTTGTTTTGATTAATTCATTTTGTAATTTCCATTTGTCCAAAATTCTGAAAATATTGATTTGGATGTGAAAAATTTGATAATTTGATAATTTTGGATGCTCAGTATGCCCTATGGGAAATCAATAAATGTGGCAGTCACAGAGTTACAAAGTACCATTTTAGAGAATTATCCGCTAAAAGATCAAAATTAGGAAAAAACATTTCTCTCTTTCAGCTGTTTAGTAGATACATTTTGTATATACATTGTGCTAGCAGAATTCCTAGCAAATAACCAAATGTCTCTAAATTCAGAGGTTTAAAACCAACCCACTCTCCTCCCTCCTCTCTCATGGTCTCTTTTTACCTTATTTCCCAGGAAAAGATGTTTGAGAACTTGTTTTGGTGGTAGACCACTCTAGTACAACTTTTTCATACATGGAAAATGCCCTCTAAAATCTGCTGGTGACTATGTGGCTTTCACATGTAATGGGCATACCGAATAATAATTTGTAATTCCCAACTAGCAGGAGATGAGGGATTTGTTGGCAGATGTCTTCCAGAGGCCCATTTGAGTTGTTCCTTCTCTCATGCCCCCTTGAGGGTTTTTCATTACGGGTCCAGGAGCTTTTTTAAAAGATCATGTTGGCTGCAAAAAGGGCTTTGATGGCTTCCTGGCAGGGAACTGTTACCCCCTCTATTGGAAAGGTCTGAGGTAAAATACATGAGAATCACTTAATGGATTACTTAACTGCAATAGTCTCTTAATTCTCTTCCCTCTGGACCCCCTAGCGGGATTATACTTCCTCTGACTAACTTCTGTGTTTTTTTTTTATCTTATTGCTGTATCATCATGATAGTATACTCCATGTATTCCTCCATTTCTTTCCCTATTTTTCCTTCTGGTCTGTTATTCTTTTTATGTAAAATTTTACAAACTTGAAAATTGTAGGAGTATATTGATAATTTATTTTCACAACTTGTAACTTGTTTTTAATGTACTCATGTCTTTAAATAAATAATTATATAAGGGGGGGATGCACACATTTTATATCAGTGTTTGGTGTTGTTGTGAAATCAATGGGCATTGATTCATACATCTTCGATGCCCCTTTCCGCACCATTTACCTTTCCCAACCCAGTCCTCAAGGCACACCTACCAGTCCAGGATTTAAGGATTACCCAGTTTTGTCTAAGGTGTTTTTAGGAAGAAAAAAAAAAAAAACACCTTAGACAAAACTGGGTAATCCTTAAATCCTGGACTGGTAGGTGTGCCTTGAGGACTGGGTTAGGAAACACTGGTCTAGATAATAACCATAGCCAATGATCAAAAGAAATAGGTTTTTGCTAGCTCAGAACCACAGACATTGCAAATGCAGGTAGAAGCCTTTTTGTTTGCATGGTTTCAAGTAAAGATCATTTTGAGGTTTGCACACTTTAAACATTTGGACAGGATTAGGTGCCAGTGAAATAGCACTTACGTATACTCCTGTGCTATATGGTTTGCAGATATTCTTAATAAAGTGTAGAAGTAGTCATACAGATGTCAGATATGTACGATTTTAAAGAGAGACATGGGCATTATAGGCAATTTCCAAGCTAGAGGGCCATGTGGGGCCTACTTGTTGAACTTGTTGAAAGTATTTGCATTTGGTACATCAGAAATGGGAATCGTGTGGCCATTAGTATACAAGAGTAAGTAGTGAATGATCTTCAAAATGGACAAAATAATGGTTCACCCACATCAGTAAAGCTTTATTTTGGAGAATGGGTGCCGGGGGATGGGGTAGGTTAATAAGATGGAAATGTCCAGTAAATGTATCCTATAATGACAGTACATGAAGGGGATGTGAGAGAAAAGAAAGGATGGTAATGTAAACCAGACATATATGAAGGGAGTGGAGTCCCAGCCAAATATATGGTAATCCAGGACAACCCTTCTCTTCATGCCTGGAGGACATACAATTGCTGAATCTAGATCATGTGAGCGGCATGGTAATAGAGCAGAAAGTACACAAGTTCAAGACCTCCAGATATAATGGTAATATATAAAGCTTTGTGGCAAACACAAGGCATCTGCCAGCACCAGACAAAGTGATCTATTTTCAGTCGGAAACTTTTAAGAGAGATAGGAAGGGTTTTGGAAAAGAAAAATGAATTTTTGCAGAAGAATTCTTTTTGACCATAATGATTTATCCTATCTAGGAGATACTGTGCTAAGATTGCAGATTTTGCAGCTCTTTAGAAATGAATCTTTGTATGTTGATCACTTTGCAAGCACTCTCACTGGAGTACAATGCTATTATATTAAACCTTGAGATTGCTAGATCTCCATCTTTATAACATGTCAGTAAATGTCAGTGATGGAAGAATATAAGAAATATAATAGGAAAGTAGAGTAGAAGAGAGTGCAAGTGGTGGCCAAGAAAAGAAGAGGGGGGGCAGTGTAGGTGTGGGTTGAGTATGGAGGGTAATAAGGGGAGTAGATGTGGAATGCACAAGATTTTCCACAAAAGGAAAAATACTTGAATGCCTACCAAGAGAGATGCTGGTCATAATGTCAGCCTGTTAAAATGCCATTGAGGTCTGTTTTTTAAGAGGATTGATCAGTGCAACCACATAGATGTAAACCTCTGCTGGTTCCCATATGCCATAAAAACAAACTCCTCAATAGCTTGGATCTCCTCAACCCTCCCAATCTATTCCCTAATGGTGTGTGATAATAATATTCCATATTAATTAAGAATGATTGATTGATCACTATTGAGCAAATCAAACTATTATAGATAGTCAAGATGGCGTCGGTACACAGTACTGAAAATGTTAATAACCACAAAACACAGCACCAGAATGACTCATGCATAGCTTCACGAGAATATTATGAGAACAGAGCTAGCTTTTTAGATAGTTATGAGAACAGAGATATTAACCGCACAGATCTGGCATGGCATTGTTGTGGGACTGAAAGTCTGGCCAGCTGCAGGTCCCATCCAACGCTTTTGCAAGGTCTTTGCTGGGCTGCACTGATAAGAAGATTTGGTGAAAAAGTACAGACTATTCACCCCTTTGATTATTACGTTTCTTATAAAAGACTACAAAACTTGGCACTCGTTTGGAGTACTACCCACCTGCAATATGGACGCACATTCTGCTGATTTCCCAGTATAAAAGAGTCACCTTCCAGACTGACTGCTAGAAGTTCTCTCCGACGAGTGCAGCAAGTCTCTCTTATGGTTATGTATACATTGAGCTGTTTCTTTAAGCTGTTTTTATTAAGCGGTTTCTTTGAGCTGTTCTTTTAAGCTGAATTGTTAGTCAATAAAGTTTGTATTGATTATTTACAAGTACTTAATGTCAGTGTCTTTCCCTTTCTCAAATACTCAATTCACTCATCCCGAATAGGGTTTTGGTGCCGACCAATATCTTTAAAAACCTTAGGAGAATTGATTATTGCTTTTTGATATTGGCGCTTCATGAATTTAATGATTAGGCACAGCATGGTAGAAGTAGAGTCCTCTCTCCAGTGTAATACTATGGAACTTTGTGCTGCAATTGTAAGATTTGGTAAAATACATCTCTTATATTTGCCTACCCTAGAACATATTGGTAAAGGTGCAAATAAAAATCTTGTGTGAAAGGAAAGGGGGAGTCCACTAATTTATGAACTCTATGTTCTTCCAAATGGGTTAATAAGATCACATTTCCACCATATATACGAAAGTGCCCAATGCCCAATAATGCCCAATTCTCTGCCACATCTCCAGTATTCAGAAGTAGCTAGGTGAGTATGCAGACTTTGTCTCAGAAATTTGGTGGCAGTGAGTGAGAATCTTAAAGTCCATTTCTTGATACTTAGTGCATTAATGTGTGAAAGTAAATATATTTTCCCATTGTTTTTCATCCAAGTGTGTATCCAGGTCTCATTCCCAGAAACTTGTGTAATACGGGAGAGATGAGCCCCCTGCGGTCTTTAGTAACATATTGTATAATATTGAGTTGCAATGTGCAGGATGTTGTGGCTGAGCACATAGAAGATCAAAGTCTGAGAGTGAATGTTTAGCATCCGGGGATCGAAGTAGAGTGGAGCTGAACATACAGTAATTTCTGTAGACTATGACTTCATCAACTTTAGACTCAACTTGGTGCGTGCTGATGGCAAGGCTTTTAAAAACTGAGCAAAAAGTAAACATTTGGTATTCCAGCTCCAACACATGTTATCTCTTAGATGAGATGCTGCAGGTCTCGTTTCCATTATTGTTAAAAGAATGAAAAAGCGTTTACCAGGAGTGAGGTGCGGCCGATCCTCATGGTGAGAGGGAGAGGCGGGTGATGGTGAGAAGGGGGTGATGGTGGGGGAGGTGATGCTGAGGGGGGGAGTGATGGTGATAGGACGTAATGCTGAGGGAGGGGGTGATGCTTCTGAGGGTGAGGGGTGTAACGGACCGTTTCACACACAAGAGGATAAAACACAGTTTAGGCGATAATCCCCTTTCAGATAGACCAGCAGCTACTGCAATCACCAATCTCCCGAACTCCAAACTGTACAAATCTTCCAACTCCCGAACTGGAAACACACGAAACCTGGAATAGCTGAATAGGAAAAGCATACAATCCGCTTACACTCCTGGCAGTCAGCATACAATCCAATTCCCCCAATAACGAGACGACACTTCGTTTTGAGGGTCAAGCAGAATCTGAGGCTGGCACACCCAGCCTGGTTTTTATTACAGTTGTTGAGAATACAGGACCGCCCACAGGGAGGGACAAAACAACCAATCAATCTGTACAATACACACAGACACTCCCACACAAAATCCTCCCCTCTGCCTGTAATATGATTACTGAACACAATGGGTAATCTCATTATCACAGGCAGAAGAATACAGTTTTATAAAACATATCACAGGGAACCCAAAACATGCAATAACCCCATATAAATATATCCTCAGAACCAGGGGATCTGGGTGAACCACATATCCAAAATTCACCCAGATCCATTCAGTAGTTTGGAAGATACAGTTTAATGCAGATTCCGCAGAACATATACAGATTATATAAAAAATAATTACTGTATAATGTGTCCCCTGTTGTATAGTTTGAAACTACTGCACAATGTCTTTGTGTACCAAATACCGTCGAGATGGCACCGTGTAGAAAAGTCACAACATGTCTGTGAGTTAAAATGGCCGCCATCCATTGTTCTCACCATGTGCTTCATCCATTGTTCTCACCATGTGCCTCTGATACATGAAATGGTGGCCACCCAGTAACTCCACAGTATGTCTCCAGATGGTTCTTAAAGGGCCAGTAGCAGTATAATATAATACAACATGCCCAAATCAGTTTCTTAAAGGGCAATCTATCCCAGGGCCATAGTCGCAGGGCAGTAGGCTAGCAACCAGGCTCCTCCAGTGGACAGTGGCGAGGTTGGTTTTCACCACAGGGGGTGATGGGGGTAATGCTGTGGGTGGTGAGGGGATGATGCTGAGGGAGGGAGTGATGGTGCGGGGTGTAATGCTTAGGGTGCTGATGCTGAGGGAGGGGGGTAATGCTGAGGGTGGTCAGGGGGGGTGATAGTGAGGGGGTGATGCTGAGCAAGGGGGTGATAGTGAGGGTGGTGGGGGTGATTCTGATGGTGGTGGGGGGGTGATGCTGAGGGAGTGGGGATGCTGAGGGTGGTGAGGGGGTAATAGTGAGGGGGTGATGCAGAGGGTGGTGGTGGGGGGTGATGCTGAGGGAGGGGGGATGCTGAGGGTGGTGAGGGGGTAATAGTGAGGGGGTGATGCTGAGGGTGGTGAGGGGAGGTGATAGTGAGGGGGTGATGCTGAGGGAGGGGGGGTAATGCTGAGGGTGTGAGAGGGAGTGACAGTGAGGAGGGGTGATGCTGAGGGGGGTAATGCTGAGGGTGGTGATAGTGGGGGGGGGTGATGCTGAGGGTGGTGAGGGGGGTGATAGTGAGGTGGAGTGATGCTGAAGGTGTGAGAGGGGGTGATAGTGAGGGGGTGATAGTGGGGGGGGATGCTGAGGGTGGTGATAGTGAGGGGGTAATGCTGGAGGTGTAATGCTGAGGGTGGTGAGGGGGGTGATAGTGAAGGGGGGTAATGCTGAGGGTGTGAGGGGGGTGATAGTGAAGGAGGGGTAATGCTGAGGGTGTGAGGGGGGTAATGCTGAGGGTGATAGTGAAGGGGGGTAATGCTGAGGGTGTGTTATAGTGAAGGGGGTAATGCTGAGGGTGTGTGATAGTGAAGGGGGGTAATGCTGAGGGTGGTGAGGGGGGTTATGGCGAAGGGGGGGTAATGCTGAGGGTGTGAGGGGGTGATAGTGAAGGAGGGGTAATGCTGAGGGTGTGAGGGGGGTAATGCAAAGGGTGTGGGGGTGATAGTGAAGGGGGGTAATGCTGAGGGTGTGCTATAGTGAAGGGGGTAATGCTGAGGATGTGAGGGGGTGATATGAAGGGGGGTAATGCTGAGGGTGTGAGGGGGGGTGATAGTGAAGGGGGTAATGCTGAGGGTGTGAGGGGGGTAATAGTGAGGGTGTGAGGGGGGTAATAGTGAGGGGGTGATAGTGAAGGGGGTGACGCTAAGGGTGGTGATAGTGAGGGGGGTAATGCTGAGGGTGTGAGGGGGGTAATAGTGAGGGGGTGATGCTGAGGGTGGTGACGGGGGTAATAGTGAGGGTGTGAGGAGGGTAATAGTGAGGGGGTGATGCTGAGGGTGGTGAGGGGGGTAATGCTGAGGGTGTGAGGGGGGATAATAGTGAAGGGGTGATGCTGAGGGGGGTGATAGAGAAGGGGGGTGATAGTGAGGGGGCTAATGCTAAGGGTGGTGATAGTGAGGGGGGTAATGCTGAGGGTGTGAGGGGGGTAATAGTGAGGGGGTGATGCTGAGGGTGGTGATAGTGAGGGGGGGTAATGCTGAGGGTGGTGACGGGGGTAATAGTGCCCCCCATCCCCCACCTACTTACCCCTGCGGTTTCAGTGATGAGCGAGAGGCAGGGATAAGCTGTAGCTTCCTGCCTTTCAACACTCACAGCACCACCTAC
Organism: Pelobates fuscus; assembly: GCF_036172605.1. NCBI lineage: Eukaryota > Metazoa > Chordata > Amphibia > Anura > Pelobatidae > Pelobates > Pelobates fuscus. The sequence continues at coordinate 145,252,347 of NC_086318.1, forward strand.
TGGCTGGCGCCGGTATTGCAGTATATTCTCACACAAACCAAAAATAGCAGCACAAGCTGAAAAATCCAGGGGGGGGGGGCAAGAGGGGGCACTTGCACCCACCCCGTGGATGCCCATGTTTGTGCGCCTAAAAATCTTTACTTTCATCCTAATATTCCATGGTATCCATCCAAAATAAATTAACTGTAAAACATTTGAAATAAACTTATTTTAATTAAAAGAAATCGATTAATATCAAATCAATTAATAGCTGGTAGGAGCTGAATAATTTCTAAAACATAGCAAAAAGCACTTTAGGGACACAGGTATTAATACCCTCTATCTTACTGATTCTAAGGCTCCCATAGTTTGTGGCCACCTGCTGTCACAGCTAAAACCATTAAACACGTATTGCTACCTTTTTGCATAGAGCCAGAGTCCTGAAATGTCCTCAGCGGTCATTTTACCTGTGATTCATTTTAAAAAACACCATTGTGTGTTAAATTGTACATTACAGTTAAATCTACCCCTGAAGACTTTATTTAAACCTTTTCAATGCCACGGGGCAGAGTAACACATTTAATTTCACACCACTCTGGCATACAAAATTTTAAATAATTGCTGTTATACTGTATTTAACTAGCCGGCTCCCAGGAGCTATGGTTGCACTAAAAAAAAAAGCTGCACTTTCAAGGCTTTTACTGATGCAAATAAATTGGTAATTCATGAATAAATTAACCCTAGAAAACTGCAGTATTTTCTAAGCCAACAAGACCTACCACCTTGAGTGATAGGTGATTTTCCTATCCTTACAGCAGAGAAAAGACCATTAGCACTTAGCTTATTCTTGAAAGGCAGCCTGACTAGGAGGTATCCCCTTAATACTGGGTTTTGTCTAACACATACCATGACAAGTATTTATTAGATGCGTGGGGAAATTGTACGGTGTCAACATCACTAGTGGGGGTGGACCAGTGGGAGGTCTGCTACTCACCTCTCCCCTTGATTCATACCAAGATGATATGTAGTATTATCCACTCTAACATTCCGTGTACTGCATTTCTGTTTGTTGTCACTTTGGATCTTATTATGGCGTAGACAACCTTTCTACGGCTCTTATTATCATCATTATATTTATAAATTGCACCTTGTCAATCTAGACTAGTGAGCTGCAGCATGTGTGTAAAATGCAAGCTCATAAGACTAGGTGTATTTGTGTAGCTTTTTTTTTTTACATTATTGAGTTCCTGGCGGGATAATTACCACCAGAGTTTAAATGTATTTGCTTTTTTAATATGCATTCTGTCACATTACAAACTCCATTCAAACATATTACACACATATAAACATATACATAGGTATTCATATGTGCATATAATTACATATTAAATGCATGTTTATATGCATGAATTATAAGTAATATATAGGAAGTGTATAAAGTCATGCAGGAAGCTAAAATCACATTAATAAATGATACATATTTAATATGGTCTAAAATTATTTGAACATCTATAATGTATGTTGTTATGTGTGTTCCTGTTATTTCTATTATTATTAGCAATTAAATAGCATTATTACTATTTTATTATTTATATAATATAGCGCCATCAGATTCCATAGCGCTGTACAATTACATTAACTTATTCTTTTTATTCTGCAGAGCTTCACAATAATATAGTGAGTATACATAATGTAAAAAAATCTACAGGCAAAATAAAGGTTCAATAAAAGACAGAGAGGGACCTGCTCCAACAAGTTTATAATCTATGAACATTGCTTTAAAGGTGAATTGACATGTCTCTGGAATTCACATTACTGAATAAAGCATTGAAAATCACCAATAACCTGGGTAAATCTTTTGTTTTTTTCATGAGATGATTTCTGTTAAATTTATATTAATGATTAAGAAAATGACATTACACTCTCGTATAGACAAAGCAAAGCCAGGACAAACTGTGCTAAAGAAGACGACAAATGGAAAAATGTTGGGATATTTATTTAGCAAATGACACAGACTCTTTTACACCTAATTTTCAGTTCATGTTTGCCACAATTTAAAGTCGGTCAGATTTTTTTACATCTGTTGATTTTTTTTGTACCTTAAAGGGACACTTCACACAAATAAAAAATAAATAAAGATTGTTGTTTAATAGATATTCCACAAGTGAAAACTAGGATGTATTTATTAATGCATTTTTAATTGGGGTTTATCTAAAACAGCCTGCAAAACCTGCAGTTCTCTGAAGCCTTTGCAAACCCTCCCCTTCTAATCCAGCCCAGACTTTCTGTGACTGTCCAATCACAGACTTTGTAATGCAGCTCAACAAGAAATCTTTACAAGGCAGATGTTCTGGGCAACTGCTGCCTCTGGTGTTTAGTACCAATGAGCTAACCAAACTAGGAAGTAACAGTACTTGTTGTCTGTTGTCTGATTGAAAAGTTTTTTTGGGGGGGAGTGTCCGGCTCCACCCACACTCCTACCCTGCCTACGTCAGCCTGCGATGCAGACCTAATGCACATTATTCAATGCTTTCCAATGGGGAAAATCTGATGCTGGAGGTCCTCACGCAGAGCGCAAGGACGTCCAGTGTCAGATAACGGACCAAAAGTCAGTTTGGATTCTGGAAGAGTCCTCAGTGGTTGTCTGGTAGAAACTGCAATGAAACTGCAATGTTTTACATTGCAGCACGAAGTGCAATAGGGACACAGCACCCAGACCACTTCAATGAGCTGAAGTGGTCTGAGTGCCTACAGTGTCCCTTAATACATTTTTTCACTATTTTTTACCACAGAAAAGTACTTTTTTCACTTTTTCTTTCCTCTATTTATTATAAAGAAAACTGTCACTTTTATTTAATTCTTAGTACACTTTAATAAATACGATCAAAATAATGACAGAATTTAACTGTCACATTTCAGAATACTTTGAAGAATTTTCCTTACTGTTTAATATTTTCTCTTCTCTGTATGCTTCCTCTATAGTGATGTCCCAAACTGTTTGCCGGGAACCGTTCGCTGGCGAACATAGCTTGTTCGTGGCGAACGCGCTGGGGGAACATATGCAATGGTCCCCCTATTCGTCATGGAGGTGGGAGGGTCTGGGAGGGAGGGTCTGCTGCTGATTGGCTGGAATGTGTCTGCTGACTGTGAGGTAAAGGGCCAAAGTTTACTCAATGATGACGAATAGGGGGCGGATCCACCATCGCATATGTTCGCACGCCGCGTTCGTCACGAACAAGCTATGTTCGCTGGTGAAAGGTTCCCGGCGAACAGTTCGGGACATCACTATTCCTCTATGCTGACTGCCAGGTGCATTGCACAGAACATATTACAGTGATAGACAAAAAGATAAGATGGATGTGCCCAATTACAGGATAAAGTGTGGATTTCTACATTTAATATTTGTTTCCACACCTCAAAAATACGTATTTGTTAAATATAGGACTATGTTAGCATAATAATAAAAATCCTGGTGACAGTTCCCATTTAATGCTGGCTTTTAATTTATCAATGATTTTGAACAATATCAATCCCTCGCCTCAAAGAAGTGTATAAGTAAAATGATGTACTATTTTTTAAAGCATTAAACAGATAATTATATTTATATTAAAAAAAAAAAGAAATACTTTTTAAAGCTTATGACACTTGCAAAATACATTGTGTTGTTTCTATAAGGAATTGGGAGTAAATGACTACCTTATATTGCATATATGCGGATCAGCAACAACATTAAAACCACCTGCCTAATATCATATAGGTCCTCCTCATGCTGTCAAAACAACTCTGATGCATTGAGGCATGGACTCAACAAGATCTCTAAACACATTCTATGGTATATGGCACCAAGACATTGCAGCAGATCATTTAAGTCTTTCAAATTGCGAGGTGGGGCCTCCATGGATTGGATTTGTTATTGTAGCAAATCAAGCTGATGCTAAATTGTATTGGGGAATTTGGAGGCTAAGGCAACACCTTGAGCCCTTTGTTATGTTCCTCAAATCATTCCTGAACATTTTTTGTAGTCTGGGAGGGTGCATTATCTTGCCTGAAAGAAAACGTGATGTTAAAGAAAAAGTGATTCATCAGACCAGGCAACCTTCGTCCATTGCTCCATGGTCCCTTCTGAACGCACATTTGGCTGTTAACCTGGGTCATCATGGGCCTTTCTATCATGGCCAGCATATTTGTTTTCACTCCCCAAGTGCCTTGAGCTTTGGGTACCCATGACCCTGTTCAGCAATTGTTCTTCCAAGTAACATCTGGCAAATTTAATTCTAGCTGAAATCTGGAGCCAAATTCAGACTTATTCAGAGCTAATATTGCAAACACTGGACATTGTTAAATATGGCAAATAATGTGTGGCTTTTGCCGTCCGTATGTTCCTGTATGCAAACAGGTGGTTTGTCACGTTTGTAAATATCTTCCCATTATATTATATATAAATGGTGTAGGGGGACATGAATAACCACTGCATAATGTATCTTACAAGTAAGAAAACAAAACACACATTTCACATACATTCCCATACTACAATTATACACTAAGAAAACATTAATTTATTCTCAAGCAACATGTATTGTAACTGTTTGTGCATGATGTTCTTTTATAAATGCCTGTGTTCTCCTGTTTTATGTTGATTTTTCACTGCAATACTAGATTTTTATAAGTACAAGCAGACAGCTCTTAATATGCCTGCATTGCCCATTTCATACAGGGGCTTTGATGGGCAATTGAGAATTCAGTGCCTACAATTGCTGGGTGTATATCCAGCCTTGTTAAATGGATATTGAAAGTGATTTTTCTGTTTACATCACAAAAATGTACAATGCCATTTATTAGCAGCATTAATGTTGTTATTTATCACCCAGGGATTTTAAATACGTCAAGTGTCCTGTTCTGGCCCCTGATCTCTGTAACCTTTTTGAGAATAATAGCTCTCATGGCTCATATACCTCTTCAATGGTTTACTGCCAATTTTACAATAATGTTTCCAAGCACGGATAGGACTATATATTAATCTCTAGAATACTTTGTCTAGAAGCAGTTGGCAACTGTGAAATTGATTTTTTTTCATTTATTAAAAGCTGATCAGTGCTCCAACAAAGTAAATTAATAGACGCTTTTACGTGCAACCTTTTGTTTTCCTTCTCAGTGAATTTATCACACAGGGGGTTTCTAAACTAAGAATTTGGGAGCAATGGTATGGAAAGTGAGATTGTAGCCAAAATACCCACACTATAAAAGAAGACTTTTTCCATTTTGGCTACTGTGGCCTATGTTTTGCAATACCCTTTTCATGTTCTGCAATTCTTAGTTTGTTTAATACAAACCCCATAATTTAACAAATGTAATAGCTCTGTTACTAATTATGAAAAAGGAGAAACACAGAAAATATATGAAAAGTTAACCTGCTTTAGCCAGTAGGCATGGCTCGTTTTAAGACCCTACAATGTTAAAAAGTTAAGGCCGGGGATTTCATAGGTGAGACATGCTGCAGGGGCTCAGTGAGTAATTTGAGATGTAGCACCCGGTAGGCAGACTGTCCCTGTCAGAGCACATTTGGTGAGTTCATTCATGCAGAGGTAATGATGACCTTGAACCATTGCTTTCCAAAGGTTTCTTTATCTTATTGAAATATTCCTCCCTCTGCTGGCTGCATGCCGGCACTATGCTAGCTCTGATCTGGTCTGAGGAAAGACTTGGCACACTGACAATATTATAATTTACAATGCGTCAAGATTGAAACATTGCATTTATTAACTTTTCTATCTTTTAGTTCAATGCACCTTTGGGTTTATTCAAGAGATATCTAGTATATTCATTTGAATGAGTCGTATGGAAATATATAACTCACTGGTATAAGGATATATAAACCAATGGTTAGTTTACAACTCCAAGTAATGAATGAGCATGTTAAGAGACAAATGTTGTGCACAGATACAAGAAGAATTGTAAAATAGAATGTTCTGGAAGCATATTTTGTTATGTTTCCCCTAAGTAACTATGGTGATTTTGTATTCATTATTGTGTATGAGGGTCCTGTGGTGCAGCAAAGCTCTGACATGTTACTTCTGCTGTGCTGATACTAGTGCAACCAGTTCATAGCATAGTTACTGTATTTACAGCACTGGAGACAAGATAAATACACTGTCTGAGAACCAGACATAAAATACAACGTTTCACGTGTAACTTCTTAAAATATCACACAATGTACCACACAAAACCTAGAATGTCATAGAAATATTAAGGATATACGGTAAAAAATATAACTTTTAAACATAGTCTTTTTTAAAGAGCCACAATATGTAATAAAGGACACAGTACAGTTAAAGGGACACTATAGTCACCAGAAAAACTACGGCTTATTGTATTTGTTCTGGTGAGTATAATCATTCTCTTCAGGCTTTTTGCTGTAAACTTTGTCTTTTCAGAGAAAAGGCAGTGTTTACATTACAGCCTAGGGACACCTCTAGTGGCCACCCCTCAGATGGCTACTAGAGGTGCTTCCTGGGGCAGTGATGCACAGTGTTCAGCACTGCCATTCAGTGTCTCTACCCTCTGCATGGAGACACTGATCAGCCAGGGCTGTGTTTTGTTTGTGCTGGCTCTGCCCCTGATCTGCCTCTATGATCATAACAGCCAATCCAATCCCTCGCTGTTTCCCTGCTTATTAATGACACTTCTGGTATAGCGAACGTTCAAGCCTTGGAGAATTTCATAGACACCACTTTTGTTAGGAGATACAAAATACCCTTAAGGGAGAAAGAAACACCCTTGGCATTTGAGGCCATAGATGGTAGACCTTTATGCTTGCAGACTGTGCAGGCGAGGTTATTAAACTGAGTTGCCTTTTTTCACTTTTTGTGCAAATCCAAATGTTGACTCACCATTTATAGATATAATTATCCTGCCAAGAGGGAGCACCTCATTTATACTTAGAAATTGTGCATAATTCGGATGAAATCTATTCAGACACATCTACCACCTGAATAGAGTGATGTTAAATCTTCCAGTAGTTTTTAAGTTATTAATACCTGGTTTATGCCTGTACTAACCTACATAACATGCGGAATAATAATTAAACTGCAACTTTGTAGTAGTAATATTTAACAGATTAAATCCAAATCTAGCATTTTGATTGAGGAAAGCTAAACCCATTAAATCAGTATCTCTCTGTCTGACTGTCTGTCTGTATACCCTAGAATAGGGGTCACCAAACCTTTTCTGCAGTGGGCCATTTATACGTATGCATTTTTCACTGGGCAGGCGAGAGAAAATACGGCCTTTCAGCTGTGTAATGCATGTCAATACCGGGTTAATTTGGCAATAATGCAAAAGCAGTCGACAAAGAGTTTTTAAATCAGCTTTTATATATCACTCTAACAATACAAAATTATTTCAACCGTAAAGCAAAGTCAGTCCACAAACCATGGAAAACAAGATTAATCAATTAAAACTGCCCAATAAGTTACACAATCGTAATAGAGTACTGGTAACTAACTAACTGACAAAACAATTTTTGGCAACTCTTTAGTGTATTCAGTTAGGGCACATCTAAATGCGGCCTCCAAGTTAACATCACCTAATGTGTCTCGCAGCTTGGAATTGAGCAGCGTCATAAAAAGGATCATGATTTTGTGGACTCAGGCAGGCTGGAGAACACTGTGGGTATAGTCCTAGAGCACAGGTCGATTGGGTGGGCTATAAACCTGCCCAACTACCCTGTTTTTTTGTTAAACAGGGATGTGGACTCCAGATGGGACTGCTCCTCGAGATAGCTTTCCTCAGCATGATTTTCACACTGTCCTTGTGCACTCCTTTCTTCCCTTCCCCTCTGACCATTGCGCACTACACTATCTGCAGTGCTCTGTGTCCTCGATGCTGATTTAAGTTTTACTGACACGTGCAGTCAGGGCCAGCGCATCCATAAGGCCACCTTGGGGCGCCGGAGCAGGGTTTGCACAAAAATCCGAATCTGGCTGGGGACTCAGATTTTTAAAATCACTGCAGCCTACCTTGTTCTCCCTGCAGCCAGCAGCTTGGTAATGAAGTCAGCTGGCTCCTTCTGATGATGTCACTGATTTCACTGCTCATTTCCCCAGCAGAGGCTCCAGCTCTTACACCATCGTGCAGGCTCCAGCTCCAGGCCCCAGTCCATGCAGTCCCACCACCAGAGATAAGGTCCTCCCCCCCCCCCCCCCAACCAAGGAGGAATACTTTGTAGTTTGTTTGTTTTTAATCAAAAAGTTTTTATTTTTATTTTTTTATTAGCCCCTTTGCCCCCTTTCACTGCCCCTGTGCCCCCTCTGCTTCATCTGTGCCCCCTCTACAGCTCCTGCCCCCCTCTATAACCCCTGTTCCCCTCTACTGCCTTTGTACCCACTCTACTCCACCTCTACCCCATTTTCTGCCCCTGTGCTCCCCCTGCTGCTCATGTGCCCCCTCTACTCCACCTGTACCCCATTTACTGCCCCTGTGCTCCCTCTACTGCCCCTGTGCCCCTCCTCTAAAGCCCCTGTCCCCCTATAGCCCTTGCCCCCTCTACTGCTCTATTGCCCCCCTACAGCCCCATTGCCTTCCACCACATCCCATTTGCTTACCACCACAGCCCCATTGCCCCCCTCCGCAGCCCTTGTGCTCCCACCACAGCCCCTGTGCACCCCTCTACATCCCCTGACTTCCCTACTACACATCCCTTCCACTACAGTCTCTATCCACTTACTACAGCATCTAGCTCCCTACTACATCCCCCTCCCAAGGTTAGGTTCTGGATCTACCCCTGCTCTGTATGTCTCTGTATGACTGTATGTTTGTGTATGACTGTATATGAATGTCGTTGTTTAACTGTGTCTGTATGTCTCTGTATGACTTTCTCCGTATGTCTCTGTATGCCTATGTCTTTATGTCTCTGTGTGTGCCTGTATGACTTGGTCTGTTCGTATGACAGTGTACCTATATGTGTAGATTTTATGATTGTGTGCTTTTATGTCTGTGTCTAAATGACTGTGTTTGATTATCTGGCTGCATATCTCTGTGACTGTATGTCTGTAACATACAGTCACAGACTGTATGTCTGTATGTCTGTTACCCGGTCTGTGTGCCAGCAGGCGTCTTCTGATCGAGCCGCACATGGCTTGAGCACTCCTGCCTCCTCCTTGCTCCTGGTGGCCCGTACAGTATTGGGATTCTTGCTCGCATCGCGAGCCAGTTTTTAAAGGGGAAATGGGAGCCTAATCTTGCTCCCATTGGTCCACATCATTCCGGCTCCCCCATTCAAGCACGTTTTTGCGTTTTTGGTGCACAGGCATGACGTGGACCAATGAAATAGTATCCCCTATTCCAGAGGCCTCTAACAATGTTTCGTCAAATTTGACCCCTCCTCCTAGGTATGGAGGTGATACCATGACACGTAGAGGGTTTATTAATCAAGTAGAGTTCCACTTTGAGATGCTCCCCCAATCTTTTCCTACTGATAAAGCTAAAGTGTGGATCCTGATGCACCAGCTCACATATAAAGCACTTAAGTGGGCTAATCCTATTTGGGAGGCTAACGTCCTTTGGCTAATAATCATAAGGCTTTCTTGACGACGTTTCGCAGGACCTTTGATACCACTAATAAGGCCAATAATGCAGCTAAAGTCTTAATGAGAATCAAACAAAGATCCAGGTCTGTCGCTGAATACGCTATTCAGTTCCGTACCTTGACTTCTAAAGTAGATTGGACCAATAGTGGCCTTGTCTCTGCCTTTATGGAGGGATTGTTTGATGTTATATTAGATGACGTAGCAGCTAGAGAACTCCCTGTTGCTTTGAAAGATCTACCTCATTGATATAGATAATAGAATACGGGAGAGACAGTATACCAGAACAAGAAATAGATGCATTGCTATTTCCAATTCACCTGCGGTCGTCAGTCCTGAGACAGCTACCATTCCAGAGGCAGAATCCATGCAGTTAGGGGTTACAAAGATTTCTGATGCAAAAAAAAAACCTACTTAGAAGGAAGGAGGAACTCTGTCTTTACTGTGGTAAGAAAGAACATATGAGAAGGGAGTGTCATGTTCGTCCGGAAAACTCCCACACCTAAGACCGTTTAGGGGACCGGCCTTGGGCGTGACATCAGTGTCCCCTCACTTCCCTTTAAATAGATTGCTTCTCGCTGTTTCCCTGCTTATTAATGACACTTCTGGTATAGCGAACGTTCAAGCCTTGGAGAATTTCATAGACACCACCTTTGTTAGGAGATACAAAATACCCTTAAGGGAGAAAGAAACACCCTTGGCATTTGAGGCCATAGATGGTAGAACTTTATGTTCTCCGGTGATTACTCATGAAACGGTTCCTATTCTTATGTATACAGTGGTTTTATATACTGAAACAAATTCCTGCCTTCAGCCGAGCAGCGTGCGGATCAAAAATGCCGATCAGTTTGATCGGGCACGTGGCACGTACAGTATTGGGAATGCTGCTCGCATTGCAAGCACGTTCTTAAAGGACCACTCTAGGCACCCAGACCACTTCAGCTTAATGAAGTGGTCAGGGTGCCAGGTCCTTCTAGGGTTAACCCATTTTTTCATAAACATAGCAGTTTCAGAGAAACTGCTATGTTTGTGAATGGGTTAAGCCTTCCCCTATTTCCTCTAGTGGCTGTCTCATTGACAGCCGCTAGAGGCGCTTGCGTGATTCTCACTGTGATTTTCACAGTGAGAGCACGCAAGCGTCCATAGGAAAGCATTATGAATGCTTTCCTATGTGACCGGCTGAATGCGCGCGCAGCTCGTGCCGCGCGTGGGCATTCAGCCGACGGGGAGGAGAAGAGGAGGATCGGAGGAGGAGAGCTCTCCGCCCACCGCTGGAAAAAGGTAAGTTTTAAACACTTTCCCCTTTCCAGAGCCCGGCGGGAGGGGGTCCCTGAGGGTGGGGGCACCCTCAGGGCACTCTAGTGCCAGGAAAACGAGTATGTTTTCCTGGCACTAGAGTGGTCCTTTAAAGAGAAAATGGGAGTCTGACCTTGCGGTCGGCTCCAATTGGCTCACGTCATTCCGGCGCCCCCTTTCATGCACATTTTGTGGCGCAGGCATGACATGGACCAATCAAATTAAAAATAAAAATATTTAAACTTACCTGGCACTCGATTCTGTGCCCTATTGTGGTTTCTGTTCCCAATACCCTTTAGTGTGTTCCGAGGGATTTGTATTGTATTCTGGTATTGACCTTGGCTTTATGTAGGTGTACACCTTTGCCTGTGTAGCCAAACATGCTTGTACTGGCCCTGAGTGCAGTCAGCAGTTGGAGGTGCGGTTATTGCTGGAGATCTCACAAGGGCACACCTTGATGTCCGGCGGCCCGCATGTTGGATGCCCCTGCACTAGAATGTAAGCTTGCTTGATCAGGGCTCTCAACAACCTCTGTTCCTTTGCCTCCAACTTGTCCTGTTGCAAATACTTGTCTATTAGTTCACCTATTGTACAGCACTATGGAATTTGTTGGCGCTTTAGAAATAATAATGAGAACGTTTGTTAAATAAAATCTTTACTCTACGGCAAGGAAATTATGATAAACACCCACAATGGCTTACCTACAGTAGTAGTAATGCTGGAAAATATTGTATTGGCAATTAATATTGGGGGAAAATGGGGAAGTTGATTATGAACACAGTGGAAATGGGGATCCTTAACGCCAATTACCTTACATAAATACATATTAGCCTCTGCAGAGCTCTTGCAGGACTTGGCATCCAATATATATTTTTATTTGCATTGGGATGCTGAAGATTTCTGCAGGTCCGATAAGCACCAAAAAGTTTGCCCATCTAGTCACTTGAGGAAAACTGGTATGAAGATGATGTGATGTGCTTACCACCAAGGAACTGAACTGAGTGAGAGAAGGCATTAGACATGTGCAATTTGTTTCGGTAGGAATTAAAATTCGGCCGAATTTCAGGTAATTCGGACATTCGGGTGCTTCCGAATGTCCGAATAGTTGAATTACCGAAGTGCCGAATTGCTGAAGTCCTGAAGTGCCGAAATTACTGAATTTCCGAAGTGCCGAAGTGCCGAAGTGCCGAATTGCTGAAGTGCCGAAGTTCCGAAGTTGCCGAAGTTCCGAGGTGTCAAAGTGCCGAAGTTCCGAAGTTCCGAAGCACAGTATTGCCTAAGTATGAATATACTTAACCAGTGAAATCCACCAATTAGAGTGCTCTGTGTTATTTTACACAGCGTGGGAAAGTTCTTTGGAATTTTCCCACGCTGTGTAATTTGACTCATAACACTCTGATTGGTGGATTAAGTAACCAATCAGAGAGTTATGAGTCAAATTACACAGCGTGGGAAAATTCCAAAGAACTTTCCCACGCTGTGTAAAATGACACAGAGCACTCTGATTGGTGGATTTCAAACCAACCAATCATAGTGCTGTGACAGGTAAATGTAGAGACTTACCTGTCAGTCTCTTCATTTACCTGTCAGAGCACTATGATTGGATGGCTTAAACCCACCAATCAGAGTGCTCTGAGCCTAATTGCAGGGGTGGGGGCCAGGGGGAGGACAATAGGTCCCCCCCAGTTTGTATTTAGTGCCCCCACCCACCGCTCAGGGGTGGGGGCCAGGGGGAGGACATTAGGTCCCCCCCAATTTGTATTTAGGCCCCCACCCACCGCTCAGGGGTGGGGGCCAAGGGGGAGGACATTAGGTCCCCCCCTTATTCTTGGTTAGGGCCCCCACCCGCCGCTCAAGGGTGGGGGACAGGGGGAGGACATTAGGTCCCCCCATTTGTATTTAGGGCCCCCACCCGCCGCTCAAGGGTGGGGGCCAGAGGGGAGGACATTAGGCCCCCCCATTTTTATTTAGGGCTCCCACTGCCGCTCAGGGGTGGGGGCTGGTGGGGAGGACAATAGGTCCTCCCCCATTTTTTATTTTAGGGCCCCACCCGCTCAGGGAGGGGGGACCCTTTTTTATTTTTTTTTAACAGTGAGCAGCCACAGGCTGCTCACTGTTTAATAGACATGCCCCTACTCGTGGTATTACGAGTAGGGGCACAATTTACTAATACTAAGTAATGTTTACTTAGTATTAGTAAATTTGGCTGAAAGACCAATTTAGGTCTTTCAGCCTTTTAGTAGATAACTCCCTAATACCGTGGGAATTAGGGAGTTATCTACCAAGCGGCTGCAACAAAAGTCCCGAAATGCCAGAGTTCCAAAGTTGCCGAAGTTCTGAAGTGCCGAAGTTGCCGAAGTGCCGAAGTTACAAAGTGTCTATGATCCGAAGTGCCAAAGTGCCGAAGTTTCCGAAGTGCTGAATTGCCTAAGTCCCGAATTGATGAAGTCCCGAATTTCGGAATGCCGATCCGAGACGAATATTTTCCCCATGCACATGCCTAGAAGGCATAAGATAATGATATGATCTGGGTAGACATTTATGTGAGCTATGTGGTGGGAAATCTTTTAGAAAGGTCATGACTGAAGAGCTCAGGGCTTTCCATGTATGAAATGAATAGAGAGAATACTGATATGGACATGGTTGTGTATTAGGTACCGCCGGGCACTGTCTCTTTAAAATAAACTTCATCGAAGAAGTGGTCGTGAACTCCTCTAATGTTTAAAAAAAGTAAAGCAGTGTAAAGGATTTACATTTTTAGCAGTTAGAATTTCTTAGAATTGCAGTCAGCTCTTAAATTTAGCACTTTTGTTTAGCTGATATTAATATCATGTTATTGCTGGTGCAGACACATATCAATTATACAGCTGCTGCTATTATAGGCTTCTGTCAGTCAACTGTTCCATCTAAATATCATCAAGGCAAACAGAATTGTTCTTTTTTTCTTTTTCTTTTTTTTACAGTAACCAACCGTGTGCTTTAAAAGTCTATTTAACCTAAATCTTCATTTTCTATTGTGTCTGTGCCCATTAACTCCTCTCCTCAACATTATAGAGTTGATTTACTAAACTGAGTTATGAGTTCATTTTTTCCCACCACTTTATTTTAGACCATTCACTAGAAGTCAGATATAATTAAGCAGTGACATTCGAGAAAATAGTCTTCAGCAGGAGAAGACCAACTCCATATGAAACAGTAGAAACATTAAAGGGGCACCAAAACAACTTTAGCCTAATGGAGAAGTTTTGGTATATAGCTCATGCCCCTGCAGCCAGGGCCGGTGAAAGAATTTTTGCCGCCCTAGGCAAAGTAAAGTTTGCCACCCCCTCCCCCCCATGTGACATCACAATGCCCCACCCATATGATCTGCCATGTTAACTAACGCCAGTGCTGCAGTGCCGCCGTGTTTACATTAAAAGGCCTGCAGGGACAGGCTATAGACACCAGAACCACTACATTAAGCTGCAGTGGTTCTGGGGACTATAGTGTTTCTTTAATGTGAGGTAAATTAGAGATTAGTGCCACGAATAATATGCTAGATTGCCTACTTACAACCAGATGAGGATGATGATGGGCTCTAGCTGCAGTCTGGCACCACTGGTCTGGTGTAGAACAGGATCTCTGGAGGCTGTTTGTAACTGTGGTCACAAAAATCAATGTTCTGGGAGAACGGGAAGCAGCTCCCTTTTTTGGGGGCCCTTTACACAGCTCAGGGTCCACCTTCATGTTCCACCAATGAGTTTGTTCACAGGTGGTGGAGTGTGCAGGGGATGTCCTGATATGTGTGTAAGGATTGCATTGTGTGAATCTGTGTTTGTATGTGTAAGGGCTGCAAGGTGTGTTTCTGTGTATATACGGGATGCAGTGTGTGCGTCTGTAAGGGGTGCATTGAGTGTGTGTAAGGAATGCATTGTGTGTTTCTGTGTGTGTAAGGGTTGCATGATTGTGTGTGTGTGTGTGTGTGTGTGTGTGATGGATGTCAATCTCTTTCTCCCCCTCCCTCCCTTGTCACTCTCTTCCCCCCCCTCCCTTGTCACGCACTTTCTCCCCCCCCTCCCTTGTCACTCTCTTTCCCCCCTCCCTCCCTAGTCACTCTCTTTCCCCCCTCCCTCCCTTGTCACTCTCTTTCCCCCCTCCCTCCCTTGTCACTCTCTTCCCCCCTTGTCACTCTCTTCCCCCCCCCTTGTCACTCTTTCCCCCCTTTTCACTCTTTCTTCACCCTTGTCACTCTTTCTCCCCCCTACCTCCCTCCCCACTCTCTTTCTCCCCCCTTGTCACTCTTTCTCCCCCCTCCCTCCCTCCCCACTCTCTTTCTCCCCCTTGTCACTCTTTCTCCCCCCTCCCTCCCTCCCCACTCTCTTTCTCCCCCCTCCCTCCCCACTCTCTTTCTCCCCCTCCCTCCCTTGTCACTCTCTTTCTCCCCCTCCCTCCCTTGTCACTCTTTTTCTCCCCCTCCCATCCCCACTCTCTTTCTCCCCCCTCCCTCCCCTGTCACTCTCTTGCTCTACCTCCCCACTCTCCACTCTCTTTCTCCCCCTCCCCACTCTCCTTCTCCCCCTCCCCCTCCCCACTCTCCTTCTCCCCCTCCCCACTCTCCTTCTCCCCCTCCCCACTCTCCACTCTCTTTCTCCCCCTCCCTCCCTCCCTCCCTCCCCACTCCCCACTCTCTTTCTCCCTCCTCCCTCCTCCCCACTCTCTTTCTCCCCTCACCTCTATTGTAGCATGGCTGAGCTCTGTATGGTCCGCGGGTACAGGGAGCTTTTGTTTCCTTTACCCGGCTGGACTAAAAGGAAGTGCACACTCAGTGTTCACTTCCTGTTAGTCCGGCCGGGTACAGGAGACAGATGCTCCCTGTACCCACGGACCATACAGGGCTCGGCCACGCTACAGTGAGGGAGTGAGAGGAGGGAGTGCTGAGCGCTTCCCTCCTTTCAGCCCCTCTCCTTATGCTGCAGCATTAGGGGGGCCGGCGCTCCTGGCCCTAGGCGGCTGCCTAGTCCGCCTAACAGGTAGCGCCGGCCCTGCCTGCAGCCTCACATTTCACTTCTCTGTCATTCAGAAGTTAAATCACTTTGTTTATGTAGCCCTAGTCACACCTCCCTGCATGTGACTTGTACAGCCTTCATAAGCACTTCCTGTAAAAAGTAATCTAATGTTTACACTTTCTTTAGTGCAAATTCTGTTTAGTTAAGAATTAATCTTATCTCCTGCTCTGTTAATATCCTTCAGGAACCTGCAGGGGCCTCCTGTGTGTGATTAATGTTCAATTTACAGACCATTGTTTTCTTGCAGGTTGTGTCAGTCACAGCCAGGGAAGGTGTGACTAGTGCTGCATAAAAAGAAACAAAGTGATGTAACGCCTGCAGAGGCATTGTCTATACACGTAAACTGCTTCAATGAGCTAAAGTTGTTTTGATGCCTAAAATGTCCCTTTAACTTTATTAACCTTTCAGTACATGCCACATTTGCCATATGTTTTATGGTTAAGAGGATCACTTATACATTCTAAAAGCCAGAATGGAAAATAACAATTTCCGTGCTACAATGACAGTTTACTCTATTCTGTAGTGCTAAAAAGGCAAAATGTGTTATTAAAATAAAAAAGACACATATGGGGTCAGAGAGACTGCAGCATTTAACCCTCCAAAAGACTTCCGCATCCATTGGAAAATAATTTTATAAAAGGTTAAAGGGAAACTCCAGTGCCAGGAAAACAATCAGTTTTCCTGGCACTGCAGGTCCCCTCTCCCTCCCACCCAGTGACTTAACAGAGGCAGCAACGATGTCCCACGTCGCTGCTTCTTCCTCCGCTCCGCTCCTCCCTCTGATTGCGTCGGCCGGTGGATGAGACTGATCCCGCCCACCGGCCGGGGAGACCTAATGCGAATGTGCGGCAATGCTGCGTATGCGCATTAGCGCTCCCCATAGGAAAGCATTGAAAATGCATTGAAAATGCTTTCCTATGGGGAAATGAGCGACGCTGGAGTACCTCACACAGCGTGTGGACGTCCAGCGACGCTCTAGCAAAGATTTTCTGTGCTGTGGACAAGGAAGTGCCCTCTAGTGGCTGTCTACTAGACAGCCACTAGAGGTGGAGTTAACCCTGCAAGGTAATTATTGCAGTTTATAAAAAACTGCAATAATTACATTTGCGGGGTTAAGAGTAGTGGGAGTTAGCACCCAGACCATTCCAATGGGCAGAAGTGGTCTGGGTGCCTGGAGTGTCCCTTTAATTAAAAAACTGCTAAAAAGATAATCAAGACCTTGTAGGCCCTAAATGAAGTCTTCAAGATTAAATAGCTCTTTTGTGAGCAAGCGCATTTATATGGAGCTTGAATCATCACACTCAATGGGCTGAAGTAAAGGTAGGCAACCTTCAGAACTCTGAATGGTATGGACTACGCCTCCCATAACGCTCTTACAGCCAAATTGCTGGCAGATAGTTTAGTCCACAGCAAAGCACTTTATCCACAACATTTAGACTTGCGACTGATGTGTCTATATTTTAATTTTACTCTCCATTCCACAGGCCATGTGGTGGGGTAGGTGCCAATTACCTGAGCCCTACCTGGTATATAGTTTCTTTCACCTCACTAAACACAGTCATTAGATAATATATAATGTCTGAAATGTCTTTGATGGTAACATCAAATAACAGCTCACACTAAACTGCTCTTAAAGAGTGAGTGATTGTGCATTGTTTCCTTAATGTTGCCTGAAAAATTCCTTTTTGCACTAATTTCACAGCAAAAATACATAAATAATAAAATACAAGAAGTGCCACAAAGTTAAACATTCTTGAGAGGTTATTGTGACAACATCAAAGTATCACCTTGTGTTTGCATGTGGACAACATTTGTCTTTTCATCCTGCCTCAGCTGGTAAATTCTCCTTAAAAAAGAAAGCTTGGAGTAAAAAGGCTGACACGAATATGCCTGCTTGCACCAAATCCAGGTACATATTACGCTGTGTATTATACCTTGCACAAGATACCAAGAAAAGCGCAATATATGCAGAAAAATGAGGCTTCAAATACAAAATGTATGAAAAATAATTAAGCTTTTATTTCCGTCGAAGGCTTGGGCAATATTTGCACCGGCATAATTTTGGTACTGATGTACTGATGTATAATTTGTTAATAGTATTGTTCATAAATGTAGCGTCTTTTGTAAGTAATGAGCACATTATTTTATTACTGTCTTGTGTTTTTCATAAGCAGTGATTTAATGTGCACATAATATTTCTTATTTACTTAATGGTTCCTTGTTAAATTAATTTTGTTTAGTTAGATACTGGCTATTCATATGAATGTCTGGCTGTACTGAAAAAAGGGGTAATATTTTGTATCAATCTTGGAAGTTGAGGCTCTGCTCTAATTTAATAGTTCCCACATTTGTGTTTCTATAGGTTTATGGTGTATTATTGGCCTGATGGTCCTGGTTCTAAAGATTTTGATAGGCCTATTATTTTTGTCTATTCATAAAACAGAATAATTATAAAAAGGCATGTTATGCTGAACGATAAAGTGAAAATTGTATTTTCTCACTGCTGTGTTCTGTTGCCCTGTGATGTGCATTATTTTCATTGTGACATTGTCACAGGGAGCAGGTACATGACATCAACACAGCCTCAAGCTTGAACTGGAGATGGGAGCCTGGTGGCAGAGAGAAGAGGCTGCAGCTTGGGTCATTCTCTACAGAAAGGGGGAAACTTCACCCAATACTACAGGCCAGCGGTAGTTGCATTTTGCCCCTTTTATTTCAATGATATTCTTCTCCTCCTACACTCTTTTATATAGCAGTTTCATTATTTGGCCCTGCATTGTCCCACATGGCTCTATAGTTTAATAAACTGTGCAATTTGTAGTCCTATCTCTACTGCACACCTTAGAAGCAAGGGAAGGAGCATCATGTCTACTAGTCGAGCATTTTATTTCAAGCCATCCAATCACAGTGCTCTGTGTCATTTTACACAGCGTGGGAAAGTTCTTTGGAATTTTCCCACGCTGTGTAAAATGACAAAGAGCACTCTGATTGGTGGGCTTGAAATCCATCCAATCAGAGTGCTCTGTGTCATTTTACACAGCGTGGGAAAATTCCAAAGAACTTTACCCACGCTGTGTAAAATGACACAGAGCACTGTGCTTGGATGGATTTCAAGCCATCCAATCACAGTGCTCTGTGTCATTTTACACAGCGTGGGAAAGTTCTTTGGAATTTTCCCACGCTGTGTAAAATGACAAAGAGCACTCTGATTGGCTTAAACCAGCCAATCAGAGTGTTCTTAGCCTAATTGCAGGGCGTGGCAAGGCTTTATAAGCCTTCCCCCGCCCTGCAGAGCGCAGTCTGCGCGGAGCCCTCCATGGGTGAAGATGGATTATTTTTTTTTGCGCTAGTTTTTTTGTTTTTTTTAAATGCGTCGGTTATTATGGCTTTTTATTTCGTCTTTTTTGGGGCTGAAAAAAGATTTTAGAAGAAAGAAAATATCGAATGGTAAGTTGTTTTTATCTAATTTTTTTTTTTTACAGGTTTTTAGTTAAAGGTCCCCCCCTCATTATTTTTAGGGTGAGGGGGGTAGGTAGGGGGATCATTTTTTTTGGGTGGGGGGGTGACTAGGGTCCCCCCTTCTTTGTATTTAGGGCCCCCACCCACCGCTCAGGGGTGGGGGCGGGGGGGGGGGACAATAGGTCCCCCCCTTATTGTTATATTTAGGGCCCCCACCCACTGCTCAGGGGTGGGGGCTGGGGGGGACAGTAGGTCCCCCCTTATTGTTATTTTTAGGGCCCCCACCCACCGCTCAGGGGTGGGGGCTGGGGGGACAATAGGTCCCCCCCTATTATTGTTGGGTGGGGGCACAGGGGGCAGTAGGCCCTCCCTTATTGTTATTTTTAGGGCCCTCACCCACCACTCAGGGGTGGGGGCCGGGGGGGACACACTAGGTCCCCCCTTATTGTCATTTTTAGGGCCCCCACCCACCGCTCAGGGGTGGGGGCCGGGGGGGACAGTAGGTCCCCCTCTTATTGTTATTTTTAGGGCCGGCACCCGCCGCACAGGGGTGGGGGCCAGAGAGGGGGAGGACAGTAGGTCCCCCCCTCATTATCTTTATGGCCCCCACCTGCTGCCCAGGGGTAGGGGCCGGGGGGGACAGTAGGTCCCCCCCTGATTGTTATTTTTAGGGCCCCCACCCACCGCTCAGGGGTGGGGTCCGGGGGGGACAGTAGGTCCCCCCTTATTGTTTTTTTAGGGCCCCCACCCACCACTCAGAGGTGGGGGCCGGGGGGAGGACAAAAGGTCCCCCCCTATTGGTATTTAGGGCCCCCACCCACTGCTCAGGGGTGGGGGCCAGGGAGGAGGACAATAGGTCCCCCCCTATTGGTATTTAGGGCCCCCACCCACCGCTCAGGGGTGGGGGCCAGGGGGGAGGACAACAGGTCCTCCCCCTTTTTTACTTTAGGGCCCCCACTCGCTCAGGGAGGGGGGACCCCTTTTTTTTAACAGTGAGCAGTTTAATAGACATGCCCCTACTAGCGGTATTGCGAGTAGGGGCACAATTTACTAATACTAAGTAAGTTTTACTTAGTTTTTGTAAATTTGCCTGAAAGATCACAAAAAAAAAATAGGGGGCGGGACGAACATCGCATATGTTCGCCATCCGTGGCGAACGCGAACACGCTATGTTCGCCAGAACTATTCGCCAGCGAACCGTTCGGGACATCACTATACCTAGGTAGCACCAGTTTTGTGCTGCCCTAGGCATAACTAAACCTATGCACCCCCCCCCCCCAATCTAAATGTGCCCCATGTCTGCCAAAGCCACACTTCTTCCTGTTTAAGACCCACCACTTCCGCTTTAAACTCCACTACTTTGTCTTTTGGTCCCATCTCATTCTATTTAGGCTTCACCATTTCCTCTTTGAGCTCCACCTCTTCATCTCTGACCTCAAACAGCTTGTGAAAACAATCTTTGCCATCAAACAGATTACCAGTACCATCTTTACACCAAAACAACCTTACAATGCAAGCTTTGTTCCCAACCAGCTTATCTGTGCCATTTATGTCCCCAAAACAACTTGCCACATCCATCTATGTCCACAAACAGTTTGCCAGTGCCATCTGGTATATCATGCCACTGTACTTTAAATGCAGATACATGGTATAACATGACAATCAGCTATAAATGCATCCCTGGTATATCTTGCCAATGATCTGTAGAGGGCCTCACTCTGGAGCCGCTGCCTCTTGAGCTCTAGGATGTAACATCAATGTTATTCAAGCTGGAAAAGTAGAGGTGTAATGTGTAGCTCACAGAATGCATCAGTTTCCAGGAGCAATGTTACTGACACAAAGTGACAGAAGTCTTAAAGGACCACAGGATTATCTAGGGTTAACCCTGCCTGCTGTAAACATAGCAGTTTCAGAGAAACTGCTATGTTTACATATGGGTAGGATTGACAGCCACTACAGGCGCTTCCGCGCTTCTCACTGTGATTTTCACAGTGAGAAGATGCCAGCGTCTATAGGAAAGCATTGAGAATGTTTTCCTGTGGACTGACTGAATGCGCCCGCGGCTCTTGCCGCGCATGCGCATTCGGCGGAAGAGGGAGGAGAGTCCCCAGCGCTGAGGGAGCCCGGCGCTGGAGAAAGGTAAGCCTTTAACCCCTTCCTCCCCCTAGAGCCCAGCGGGAGGGGGCCGCTGAGGGTGGGGGCACCTATGAACACTATAGTGCCAGGAAAGCGAGTTTGTTTTCCTGGCACTATAGTGGTCCTTTAAGCATCCCTCTTTATCCACTTATTATAGCCGCTAAAGCTCACATTCTAATGTAATTCAGATAACCAATAAAGCTTGCACGCTAAAGTAATTCAGCTAGCTAATAAAGCTTACACTCTAATGTAATTGATATAACCAATAAATCTTGCACTCTAATGTAATTCAGATAGCTAATAAAGCTTGCACTCTAATGTAATTGATATAACCAATAAAGCTTGCACTCTAATGTAATTAATATAG
The DNA here is from genome assembly GCF_036172605.1 of Pelobates fuscus. Taxonomy (NCBI): domain Eukaryota; kingdom Metazoa; phylum Chordata; class Amphibia; order Anura; family Pelobatidae; genus Pelobates; species Pelobates fuscus. Next base: position 145,274,210 of record NC_086318.1, read on the forward strand.
CCAATAAAGCTTGCACTCTAATGCAATTCAGATAGCTAATAAAGATTGCACTCTCATGTAATTAATATAACCAATAAATCTTGCACTCTAATGTACTTCAGATAGCTAATAAAGCTTGCACTCTCATGTAATGAATATAACCAATAAAGCTTGCACTCTAATGTAATTCAGATAGCTAATAAAGTCTGCACTCTAATGTAATTAGTATAACCATTAAAGCTTGCACTCTAAGGTAATTAAGTTAGCTAATAAAGCTTGCACTCTAATGTAATTAATATAACCAATTAAGCTTGCACTCTAATGTAATTCAGATAGCTAATAAAGCTTGCACTATAACTGAATGACATTAGACAATACAAGCCATATAGTCTAGGTATGTACAGATGGGAGTCTTTTACATATAGAGATAGCAATATAGTCTGTGTGCATATTGAGATACACAGAGAGAGAGAGAATGTGATCATTTTATATATAATGTGAGCCATGTAGTCTGTGTGTATATAGAGAGATCCATATAGTCTGTTTGTATAAAGATAGGATCATTTTACATATTGACATGGCTATAGTGTGTGTGTGTATAGACATCCATATAGTGTGTGAATATAGAGATCTATATAGTGTGTGTGTATATTATTATTATTATTATTGCAATTTATATAGCGCCAACAGATTCCGTAGCGCTTTACAATATTATGAGAGGGGATTTAACTATAAATAGTACAATTACAAATAAACTTACAGGAACAATAGGTTGAAGAGGACCCTGCTCGATCGAGCTTACATTCTATAGGAGGTGGGGTGTAAAACACATTAGGACAGGAATTTGCAATCAAATAAGGTGGATTGTCCTTTAGGAGAGGGCAAGAGACAGGTATGTGAGGTATTGGTTAGTCTTGGAGCCCATAAGCTTTCCTAAAGAGATGGGTTTTAAGGCACTTCTTAAAAGATGCAAGACTAGGGGAGAGTCTGATGGCGGTAGGCAGGCTATTCCATAGGAAGGGAGCCGCCCGCGAGAAGTCCTGCAAGCGCGAGTTGGCCGTACGAGTGCGGACAACGGACAGGAGGTGGAAATAAATAAATATATATACACACACACACACACACATACATATATATATATATATATATATATATATATATATATATATATATATATATATACATACAGTGGCGTACACATAACCCATGGGGCCCCGGTGCAAAGCTGGTCCATGGCCCCCTTCCCTCCCCATCTGTCCCTCTCCCCCCCCCCACCTCCCTCTTCCCCACCCCTCTTACCCCCCTCTTACTTCCCCCCTGACAGACACACACACACACACATACATACAGAGACACACACACACACAGACAGATACACACCCACACACAGACAGATACATACAGACACACACGACACATACATACAAAGACACATACATACAAACAGACAGACAGACACACATACATACAGAAAAGTAGCAACTGACTACTAAGCGCTGGCCAACTACAACATAGTTAACACTTACATTGCTAAGGGTCTTAAACTGTTTGCCTGCTGGCAGCAAGCACTGCCAAAAGGCAAATAGTAACAGCTTAAATTATTTCGGCGCTTAGAGTGTTCTTTAAACGTATCAGTGCTTTAAGGTTACACAAGTCTACAGTTTAAATATATACCCTTATTTTGCCAATATTTTATGTAAAACTGTACTCCAATACTGTAGAATCAAAGTACAGTTCTACACTACCTACAACTAAGAGTTCTTCTGCCCAACAGTTAAATCACTCTCCTTCATCTTACACAAAAGAAAGCCCTGTCTGTTCATATGAGAAATGTCCAGAGAACCATTTAGCAGCTGTGAGACTCGTATTTCAATTGCTAAGTTATCCTCTCAAAAGCAGGACAGGAAGATTAATGTCATCATCAAACAATGACAGATTTATGAGCATCAGACCCACTTGCTCCGCAATTTTACAATAATTTTCTTTTAAGAGGGCCTTAACAAACTGGTTTTCCATGGAGCTTCAGGTTAGACTAAATGTGATCTAATCTCCCCCTTCTGGCCCCATTGAATGCTATGTTATGATCAATTGGCAGGGATGTCTGGCCTTTGCGCCATAATTCATAAGCTGCTGCCCTGCCCTTCACCATTCGAAAAAACGAAAGAATGACTATAATTAAGGAACGTTTTCAATCTAAGTTCCATGTCTTCCTTTTAATAACTGCAGAAAGGCTGGATGAAAAAGGTACCAAATGTGTTTTGTAATTGAAACAATAGGATTTATACAATAAATCAGAGATTGTGTAGAACTAACAAGGGAGTTGTACTTCATAAGCTAAAAAAAGCCCAAATGGGATAAATAACCAAATTATTTTAACCCAATGTGAAAGATGTTTTGAATATTTAAAGGAATACCCCAAACACCAAAAAAACTACAACTCTCTGTCTGTGCAGGGCTTAGTTCATTGGCTCAGAACAAGCAGCTGATGCGCTCAGCCAATGAGCTGGCCCTGCATTGCTTCCAGCTCTCCTGGTAGCTGAGAGGAGGTGAGGAGCAGTGCCGGTGGACCTCAGGTAAGACGTCAAACCATTCTAAAAGGGTTTGACTACTTAGAATGTGGGGAGCGCTAAGGCACTATTGGCACCATAACCACTACACATTACTGTATTCGGAGCGTTTATTTAACAAGTGAAGATGCTGTGGGTCTTCGCCATTTCTAAGTAATGCAGGGCTCTAAAAAATGTGGGTGATCACTGTGTTAACATTGTGAAACATTGTAGCACTTGGCATATATAAATCATCAAGCAATATAGTTCTTGGATCTAAAGTAATAAATAATTGATTACATTTTAAACTTTGACCTGTGGGGTGTAAAAGCAAATGTCAAGGTAGATCTGATTGTTTAATGATCCTAAGAATGGTAATTTTAAATCTCCCACTAGATAGGTACTGAGAGATCTCATTAAAAGAAAAGATTTGTGTTTAGATGTGCCTGGACAAAAAACTTTTTTTCTACACCTTGAGACCTTGAAATAAGTAATTCATTTCTTAGGACAACATTATTGATGAAATTGTAAATCTATTGAGATTTAAGTAATTTTTTTCTGCCTAGAGGTGTAATTTATGTTAAATAACTTGCCTTTCCATGGGCTTTGTTGGCATAAACACTTGGTGCAATGTGATTATTTGCTAGGTCCTGAAAGGAACTGAATGGCCTGACTTGGAATTACCTATTTATGGTGTTTTCAACATAAATGGTGTATTGTTGCATTCACTTTAACTTTTGCATTGGTAATGTGTGCAAATGCACCATTTCCTTATATTTACAGCTATTGCTCTACACTGTGTACATTGGTCCTTTTTTCACCTGTTTTGTAGTACTCTAAAATAATTTTTCAAACATTGTTTTTATGCTCCTTTTATCTGATGATTTTACCAAAGATTATTTATATTGCTAGAAAAAAGCAAAATTTTTAGTGTATGTTTTTTTTTTTTCTTTATTTTCAGTGCAATAACAGTGGTACAGACACATTTGGATATGCCACAACAGCATATGTATGAGACATAACAGTGAACATGTCAATATAGTAACTTGGCTGAAACAAACATTGCAATTTTTTTTATATATAATGGGCTGAGTAGTTATAACGAGTTTGCCATCGTTAATAGTGGTGAATTCTAGATCTACAAATGATGCTTTTGTTCAACACATTATTGGTGGTGTGTTAACGGTACAGGGTTTTGCGCTTGTAAGCCACCTGTCCTGTTAAGTGGTGTTGGTAACAATGGGAACCTGGGTCACAATAAAGCATGCCTGTCAGCACTGTATGTCAGCAGGTATATGAGTATTCTCTTTCGTGTCAGAAGACCCTTATATCAGTGCTGTAATGATGCACATGAAAATTAAAAGAAAAAGGGAAAAAGCATAACATGTGATACCATATTACAATTGTCTTGCAAACATACGCCACTCTGTGACAGTAAGACCTTTTGTAACCCAGAGGTGTAGAGCTGATTCGGGGTGTTATTCTGGTTAGCTATCGGGGAGTTATCTATGTGAGGATGGAGTGTAAGTCGGAGCATGGCTGTCTATGTAGTTGCAGGTCTTGGCCCTTTGTGGCTGTTTAATGTGTTCATTATAAGCTAGACCCATGGTGTTGAGTGTAGTGCTCCATTGTTGACTATGCCCTTTTACCCTGGGGCACTAGGATGGGGGGGGGGGGAGTTAAGTAATCAGAGCGCAGAGCAACCGCCATAAGGACTCTGTTTATTTTAACCTATCCCAGCAGGAAAGGCTTTAAACTAGAACAAATAGAATGTGGGTGACTATGCATAATAAAAACATAAACATTGTGGATTGCATTTTGCTTGCTTGGGTTCAGGGTGCAGGACTTCGTCCCTCTCTGGGCACGAAAGTGGGGATATCCTTTATGTTTCTTGGGTGTGTCCTGGATAGTCCCGGTGTGGGTAAGTCCCTGTGAAGTGAGGCCCTATGCTGTCAGTAAGGCAGGGCTGTCCGCTGAGTCTGAAACCTTGTATGTTTACCCCTTCTTTGATGACCAACAGCGATCTGCGAGTCGACCATCAGTATGTTAGTTCTGCGGTTTGGAGGAGTTGGGTGACAGGCTGCATTCCCTTTCGCCATAACGGTGTGGATCTACTTAAGTCCTGAAAGAAGGAGGTGTGGCTGGATTCAAACTTGTACTGTGTTTTTCCTTTAAGGGCAGCCAGCAGGCCCATTTTGTCGGTTAACGGATGGCACCGTAGGATGATGTCGCGTGGCGCTATGGTAGGGGCCTGCAGGGATTTAGCTATCCTGTAGACCCTGTCAAAGGAAAAGTGTTTAGCCTGTCATGCTGGAATGAGGATGGACACCAGTCGTCTGAATAAGTGTGGCAGTTCTTCTAATGGTACAGTCTTCGGAACTCCTCTGAGTTTAATATTTTTCCTTCTGCCCCTGTCGTCCAGTAGGCTGACTTGGTTAAGGAGAGTAGCTTGGGTAGATTGCAGTTGTTGCATCTGGTGGTTAAGTGCAGTCAGGCCTTGTTTCAAGATTAGTATGTCTTCCTCGTTAGTTTGGGTGAATGCTGTCACTGTTTACCTCTGTTTTGAGTACTGCCAGGTCCGCTTCCCACATTTGTCGGAGGTTTTGTTGGAGGGTGGCCAGCATATCTTGTATGTCTCCCTTAGTTGCAGGGGCCATTTCCTCTGCCCTGTGTGGGGTAGTTCTCACTGCTTCAGCTGGAGCTTGGTTGTGGGGGGATTCCCCTTCGTCTGCCTGCTGGGCCTGAGCCGTGGCTGGCGCTGGTGTCAGCAGCATCTGACCTATGTCCTGTTGCGTCTTTGAGGTGCTTGTTGGTGGTTTCTGATACTTTTGCCCCATCTCCTCTGCTGTGGGTGAGTCTGGGATCGGGTCAATCAGGTCTAGGTCACTCCACACCTGGGGAGCCCAGTCCGCATCGAGTGGGAGGCCTCCCACGCGGTAGGCCGTGGCTGTGGATTTTCGTTAGTTGCGGTGTAAAAGAAAGTCATTGACGGGTTCAGCGAGATGCCCTCTGTTGATATCTGTCCCGCCCGCCGTTGGTAATGACTCGATGTGTCCGATATTTGGCAGATTTATTTCCAATCTGTTGGAGCTATGAAATATGGCGACTGCTCCGGTATGCTGTCAGGCTCCGCTCCCCGCAGTTTATGTTTGTTTATGCATTAAACGAGAAGGAAAAAAAAAATAAAGCTCATTTGTCATTAAAAAAAAAAAAAAGTTGACAGTGGTGGAAATGTTTGTAGAAAAAAACTAATTTTTACATACTTGAAGTAAAAAAAAAGTGATTAAAAAAGAAACATCTGACTTGACATCATCACGCTAACCCCGCCTCCCGGAAGTGTCCTGATCGCAAACAGAGCTGCATTAGGAACGTGCATGAACATTTTCACCAGCCAGGAATTGCACTTGTCCAACAGCAGGATCGTTTTGCCACAAGGGATCTGGGTGATATTTGTTACACTGAATTTTAATCTGTCTTCAATAAAGGCTGTTCACTTTATTTCACTGGCCAGAGTGGAAGTCTACTTACTGGGCTATTAAAGTTAGAGCAGAGTCATTTGCTCTATGTTTGTGAGTTCATCACTTACCTTACCTATACTTTTGCTATCTGTACTTTACAATATTACACTATATATTTTGTCTGTTTTATGTTCCTATATTTGGTGATTTAAATGTAGAGAATAATCCAGGCACTCCAAGATATTCCAAAACAAGTAGGCAATTTTATTGGACCCAAGAACCAAAAGACAACGTTTCGACCCCTTAGGGATTTTGTCAAGCTACTGAAACACATACCTCACACACAATATATAGGTGTACACACAATTAACAAGTGATAAAACATGTGAACTACTACGAATTGGTTAATTACATAATCAATCAATAATAGTTTTGACACCCCCAATATATGAGACTACTACAGGGAGTGCAGAATTATTAGGCAAGTTGTATTTTTGAGGATTAATTTTATTATTGAACAACAACCATGTTCTCAATGAACCCAAAAACCTCATTAATATCAAAGCTGAATATTTTTGGAAGTAGTTTTTAGTTTGTTTTTAGTTATAGCTATTTTAGGGGGATATCTGTGTGTGCAGGTGACTATTACTGTGCATAATTATTAGGCAACTTAACAAAAAACAAATATATACCCATTTCAATTATTTATTTTTACCAGTGAAACCAATATAACATCTCAACATTCACAAATATACATTTCTGACATTCAAAAACATAACAAAAACAAATCAGTGACCAATATAGCCACCTTTCTTTGCAAGGACACTCAAAAGCCTGCCATCCATGGATTCTGTCAGTGTTTTGATCTGTTCACCATCAACATTGCGTGCAGCAGCAACCACAGCCTCCCAGACACTGTTCAGAGAGGTGTACTGTTTTCCCTCCTTGTAAATCTCACATTTGATGATGGACCACAGGTTCTCAATGGGGTTCAGATCAGGTGAACAAGGAGGCCATGTCATTAGATTTTCTTCTTTTATACCCTTTCTTGCCAGCCATGCTGTGGAGTACTTGGACGCGTGTGATGGAGCATTGTCCTGCATGAAAATCATGTTTTTCTTGAAGGATGCAGACTTCTTCCTGTACCACTGCTTGAAGAAGGTGTCTTCCAGAAACTGGGAGTTGAGCTTGACTCCATCCTCAACCCGAAAAGGCCCCACAAGCTCATCTTTGATGATACCAGCCCAAACCAGTACTCCACCTCCACCTTGCTGGCGTCTGAGTCGGACTGGAGCTCTCTGCCCTTTACCAATCCATCCATCTGGCCCATCAAGACTCACTCTCATTTCATCAGTCCATAAAACCTTAGAAAAATCAGTCTTGAGATATTTCTTGGCCCAGTCTTGACGTTTCAGCTTGTGTGTCTTGTTCAGTGGTGGTCGTCTTTCAGCCTTTCTTACCTTGGCCATGTCTCTGAGTATTGCACACCTTGTGCTTTTGGGCACTCCAGTGATGTTGCAGCTCTGAAATATGGCCAAACTGGTGGCAAGTGGCATCTTGGCAGCTGCACGCTTGACTTTTCTCAGTTCATGGGCAGTTATTTTGCGCCTTGGTTTCTCCACACGCTTCTTGCGACCCTGTTGACTATTTTGAATGAAACGCTTGATTGTTCGATGATCACGCTTCAGAAGCTTTGCAATTTTAAGAGTGCTGCATCCCTCTGCAAGATATCTCACTATTTTTGACTTTTCTGAGCCTGTCAAGTCCTTCTTTTGACCCATTTTGCCAAAGGAAAGGAAGTTGCCTAATAATTATGCACACCTGATATAGGGTGTTGATGTCATTAGACCACACCCCTTCTCATTACAGAGATGCACATCACCTAATATGCTTAATTGGTAGTAGGCATTGGAGCCTATACAGCTTGGAGTAAGACAACATGCATAAAGAGGATGATGTGGTCAAAATACTCATTTCCCTAATAATTCTGCACACAGTGTATTGGAGAGATGATTATGCTTTTACTATTATTACTAGTGCAAAAACCGAGTCATGAGATGCCTGCAGAGCCCAGAGACAGGATTGTGTAAAGACACAGATCTGGGAAAGTCTACACAAACATATAGCTGCATTGAAGGTTCCCAAAGACACAGTGGCCTTCATAATTCTAAAATGGAAAACATTTAGAACAGCCAGAGTTCTTCCTAGAGCTGTTTTCTTGGTCAAACTGAGATTGGGGACAAAGGCCTTGGTGAAAGAGGTGACCAAGATTCCACTGGTCACTTTGGGTGAGCTCCCGAGATAATGTGTGGAGAATATATCATTCAATGCTTGTACAGATAATTGAGAAACTAATGTTATTTCAGTCTTTCCAACAATATTTGTTTTATCTTTTTCTTGTATTAGTTTTTAAAACCTTCAAAATATATTTAGTTTTGCTTTTATTTAGCATAAAGTGACTGGTGGGATCTTACTACTCTCATCCACCTCTAGATTATCTGCATGAAATTCAACCCCCCCGTCTGCCATTTCCTACACTTACGTGATCAGGTAAACGAGAAACTGGATGTTGAAAACTGCAATAAAGCAATGCACACATGTACTGACATTGCAAAAATAACATGGACCAATGACGTTGCACTATGATGCAGACAGGCATGTCCTTGGCCTTTCATGGTTTCAATTACACCCGATAGCGTGTTAACTGATTATTGTATTCTGTGGAATTTCATACGGTTAGGCTAAATGATCACCTTGATTTTGGTCATCCGATCTTTCAACCTCGGCTTATTCCTGCTTGAATGCATATAGACACCATGTTAGACTCTGCCATTCCAACACTCTGTTATATGAAATCCTGTTTATTTTTTCTAAATATTATAAAATGGACTAGACGTATGCTCTGCGTGTTAGGGTCAGTAAGTAATCCTTTGGATAATAATCAAAAAACAACTTTTAATTATTTAAGTGAGGCTCAAAGAGGCCCTACAATGTATTAAAAGGCTAATAAAGATATTAAAATCTAAAGAAAATCAAATAAAAGAGGATTTAGCCTACCCAGAGGAAACAATATGGCAATAGTTCTGTGAAGTCAACACCATGTTGCTCTCTTATGACTTCACTACTTAGTTTAATGAAACTGTGTTTACCTTTAGCCATTTAAATGGATTCAAGGTTAATAAAAATAAAGTAATACCATTTACAGAGGACATCTAGTTGTTCCTCATTGTATATAACATTAACATTGTGCGGCAGGGCTATTTAATACGTTGGATGAACACGTGAAACTTAAGACAGCAAAAGCAAATTTATTCCAGTATGACACAGATAGGTTTTGCAAAAATAATGAAAAATAAAACTGAACATGTATCTAAATTGTGATGAAAGCCTGAGTGACATCATAGAAAAGGGGGCGAGGCTGGAGGAGGAACTCACTGTCATTTTGTATTGCTACTGCTGAAGATGGTGTCTTGTCTCGTGTTAAGCTCTGCAACAAAAACCTGTTTAAACCAGCTCACCGTGTTATATGCATTTCATGACGTGGATAACATTGGAAATGCTTTCCTTATATTTATACATAGAATGGCATGTAATTATCCATCCAGTAATATTGTTTTAAGTCATTTTTGGATTTTTCTACTTTTGAAGAAGATTGGAATTCGAACTGAAGTTATTTTCTTTTTACATCAATGTATAACAAGCTTTCCTTTTCAATTTATATTTCTTCCTCCAGTGGCAATAATACTATCACAACTGCTTAGATCTTTAGCTGAGAGATGCCTCAATCCTTTTTAGCTCTCCCTCATAGGCTCACTTTTTTGGTTATTTCTTCAATTCTAGCCTCTGTTTCACTCCTCAAATATAGTCAATTACCAAGTCCTGTCACTTCCATTTTAAAAACCATAGCTCGCAACTGCCCCTACCTAACACTGGATGCACGGCACAATCATCTTTCTTCTGAGCTACTGCAATCAGGGCCTGACTGGGACAAACAATTGATCAGAGGTAGAGCGGCCCGATAGGATGGGGGGATGTCATAAATCATTATCAGGGCTGCCATCAGAACTTTTTGGGCCCCTGACACAGCTCAAGGTCTGTGCCCCCCGGGGCCTGCCCCCGAGTCCACTCACAGGGCCGGCCCGTCCACAGGGCTGCCCCACAAATCCACCTCCAGGGCCGCCCCACAAGTCTTTCCACAGGGATGCAGTGTGTGTACTGGTTGTGGTGTGTGTATAGTGGATGTAGAATGTGTGTAATGGATGCAGATTGGACATTTGTGTAATGTATGAAGTGTATATTAGATGCAGAGTGTGTGTTTGTGTAGTGGATGTAATGTGTGTGCATAGTGAATGCAGAGTGTGTCTTTGTGTAGTGGATGTAGTGTGTGTATAGTGACTGCAGAGTGTATGTTTGTGTAGTGGATGTAGTGTGTGTAGTGACTGCAGAGTGTGTGTTTGTGTAGTGTGTCGTGACTACAGAGTGTGTGTTTATTTAAGGATGTAGCGTGTGCAGTGAATGTAGAGTGTGTGTTGCGTGTGTTTGTAAATGCATGGGGCTGCATAATGTAGGGGGAAAAGCCCAGTTTTTTCTCCAATTAATTGCAATAAACTTTATTTTATTCCCCCCTCCCTGTGTCTTACCTGTGGCCAGGGAAAGGGAAGATTGCCTGGTAGTCCCCCACCGCTGCCTGTTTTCTGCAGGGTGCCCAGAACACTAAAAAATATACTTCTCAGCTTTTCTTCTTTGTCTAAGACTCGCAAGCTGCATGGAGCGTTGCCATGGTATCCCGTGGTAAGCTCTGATGATCGCGGCGTTCGTGAAACTTAGACAAAGCAGAGCAGTTAGGAAATATATTTCGAGTTTTCTGGGTCTCCTGCTGAATACAGGCAACAGGGGGGCCCAAAGATGCACAAATATATAGCGTTAATCACTATATATATGTGCACATAGGTAATGTGGGGCCCAGGATGCCCTGAGCAGTGTGGGCCCCGCAGGACCGCCGGGCCCATGACAACCCTGATGGCGGGTCTGATCATTACCAATGACAGACTGTCTTAGAAATATTATTTCAGGGTAGCCCATGTGAGAGCCCTGTTGAATAGTTTTTGTATGTGTAAAATGCCCTGTGTCTATAGACTGTATTGTGTGGGGTTGGACAGGGATTGAATATTTGGGGTTGTAGGGGCTATGTTGTATACGGGGGAAAATAGGGGCTCTAATGTGTGAGGTTGGTGGGAGGTTAACAGATGTAGTATCTGTCAGACTTTACACTGGGTACCAAAAATATGTACAGCTGAATTTAAAATTCTTACCCCTTCCCTTGCTAATAAATACATATGTCCCATTCAGGCCTCTTCATTTTGAAATGTTCCTATCTAACTCTCTTCCCTACTCCGTATTTATTCCACTAGTCTTCATATCTTCATATAAATCACTGAAAACTCACTTCTCCAAAACTATTTTTCAATTAAACTGAACATTCTTCTTTCCCTTCTTTTTTCCTTTTCTCCAACTGTACAGTCTAACATTTAAAGCAGCTATGTCACCTCAAGCCTACCTTGCTCATTTTGTTTTCTCTTCTCTTCCTCTTTCAGAACCTATTCTTCTTTTCCTCATTTCTGAACTAGTTTTCTTTAAACTAGTTTTTTCTTTGACAATTGTGACTATAGGGTGTAGCTTAAAGGTAGCTCTGGGCCCCTAAAGCATGTTAGCTTGCTGAAATGCTTTATATGTGAAAAGTGTGCCCTCTTTTTTTTATTTTACAAAAAGTACAGATTTCAAAATAAAGTAACAACAGGTCCTGATACTTCCTGGTTTCGTTAGCTTAGTTGAGCTAAACTCAAGAGGCTGCAATTGCCCAGAGCACCTGACTTACAAAGACTTCTCATTGAGCTGCGTTGGGAAGTCTGTGATTGGACAGCCAGAGAAAATCTGGGCGAGGTTAGAAGGGGAGGGTTGCAAAACCTTTAGCCAAGAGAACTGCAGGTTTAAAAAATGGTTTGCGATATGCTTGCAACAAACAAATACATAAATAAATGCATGCATGCTTTCAGTGGGGTTATCTTATTAACAATGATTTTTAGATATTTTTGTGGGGGCATTTTTGGAGTGTCCCTTTATGACAAGCTTCACTTCCTTTGTCAAGCTAACAAAGGGTGAAGTTTGTTTTAAGCTCCACGCTTTGCCAAGTGTAGGAAAATACATACGACAAAATAGTTATCCATAATATCTTTTAAATAGAACTAGTTCAGAAATGAAGAGTTTAGAGGAAACATTAGGAGTAAGGTACGTTAGAGGTGACAGAACCATTTTAAGATGTATTTTTATTGTAAACTTGTAGCCATTTTTTGTGATGTATGAAATGGCTCTTACCGTTACCTTTTGTGTAGTTGTTCTCCACTCCCTTTATAATGTAAACTTTTTTTCAGCAGGACACTCACCACCTTCTGGTCTTATACGTCCAACTTGACCTGCCATGTTGCAAATACTTGATGGTTAGTCCAAAATTTTACAATATTGAGGAATACATATTCTTACTGGTCAGATAATTTTTTTTTAAATCTCTCGAGAAGACTCAGGTTGACTTTCCATACAATATATCTTCTACTTCTTAATTATGAGCTTCACTTTGTTAAAAGCAAGATAATGAAAACGGTGTGTCTGACATGGAATATGTGCAGCTGGATTTTTAAAAATCAGATATTAATATGATTACCCATGCATAAGTCATACCAGTTTATACTGCTTTTAGTCAAGATCACATTCCATCACGTCTTGTTAAACAAAATTTAAATTCTGGTTTTCAGTTTTATCTCCTTTGAGAAGTTGATCAATGTTCATTCATCAATGTCCCTCTAAAATATAATAGGTGGCAATATAAAAGCAGTGCTAAATTTATGACAGTTAATAAAATCCAATCATAAAGGTCATAAATTGCCTGCTTTATAATCACAGCTGTACAGTATTTCTCCATGTACAACAAGAAAAAAAACATCTGCAATACATTATTGAATAATGTTGGTCCTACATATGTTTAGTAATAGAAATCTCTCCCGTAATATTTAGCTTTATAGGAAAGCTAAGTGACAAGCACATGTGGTACCCTAATTAGCCATCACTGCACTAATATGAATGCTTGTCCTGCAGAGGCTAGGACGTTATGTGTGCAGAAGTCGTAATGTTAGTACATGTTCCGCAGCTTTTGCATCCCCAAGGGCTATATTTTTTTTCTATTCCAGCGTATAGTCACATTATAGCAGCTTTAATAGCCTGAAATAGACCAGCTTTATTTTATTTACAATCAGTTGCGATAAACATCCTGTATTTACAATATTATTGATCGAAAGAAAGTGAAGAAAATACACAGTGACACATTATATAACTGTAATCCCTTAGGCAAAATCCCCTCGTTGCTTCGATAATGACAATCATAATTCTTCAAGAATCAATAATGATCCAATGTTTCAGTTTATTCACATTCTTACGTATTGATTACTTAACTCCTCACTGCCAAATGGACAGACAATGCATTGTTTTTTTTAATGTGCTTCTAGCCTCCTGGCAGTACAAGGGGCAAGTTGCAATGTTCTCTGTTTGAATTACCAGCTTTCGTTGTGACACAAACAATCATGTAATCTATTATGGATGCCTGCAGCCAAGAATCCTGTGATACGTTATTACACTAAAACATCAGCATCGTATTGCTACAAACAGGAACTGCTGTTACACCTCTGGCAAAAATGTGTTTTAACTATGTATGTTCGCCATTTTAAACTGAAATACCGCATTTTAAGAATCCAAGCACAATAACCACTTCACCTCACTGAAGTGGTTATCATGCTTTTATTGTAACATCCTGTTTTGCCTTCTTCAAACTATGACTGCCTAAGAAACATTTTTTGAGTATGCAACACTCTTTGTGCTCGGAAATCAGTTGAAAGAAGTAGACGTTAGGGGAAAGAGAGCAGTTTTGCTTGAACCTGAATACACATTCTTTAGAGTGGGAACAAAGGCATTATCATTGCAATCTCTATTACTACTAGGTTTAAAGTTTAACCCATGTAAAGCCTCAAAAGGCTGGTAGGCACATTGGGTTCCATATTATAGAAATAAATGAGGAGAGATCCTGACATTTCTCATTAAAAAGGAACAGTCATTGAATAAAACATTGAAAATCATCTATCATACTTATGTTAACCTTTCTTTAATGAGAAGCCACATTATATTTTCACTTCTTCTCTGCATGCTTTTTGTACGCTTACTGCCAGGTGCAAAGGAGAGCGTTTTTTTTAACAGTGATTGACAGGGCTGAAAATGGAAGTGCCCAGTTAAAGAGGTGTGGAATTCTACATTATTTTTTACTTTTGACATCTCATAAACAATATTTGCTATATGTAGGGATAAGTAGGTATTAAACTTCCTGGGAAGTTTTCCTTTAATTACCCTAAACATAGTAACAACCCCTGAGTAATCTGAATGTGCCTTTCCTGGTTAAATACTTTGTTGTTGTTGTTATTATTATTATTATTATTATTATTATTATAATTCTGGTTATTTATAAAGTTCCAACAAATTCCGTAGCACTGTAGGAAGGGTTAGTTTTTTTTGGATGACACAGTTGCAGGTGAAGAAGCAGGGTGAGTAACCAAGGTGCGGGGAGGGAAAGATACTAACATTTTAATTGAAATGCTTTCCTAAAGAATTGAGTTTTTGATGATCTTTTGAACAAACTGAGTGTGGGACTGGGTGAGAGTCTAACAGAGCAAAGAAGGGAGTTCCATTGGAAAGGCACAGCCCTAGAAAAGTATTGCGTCAGTGGTGTGAGTATGAGCAGAGAATAGATACAGATCTTTTGCAGAGCATAGGGGCCTGGATGAGACATACTTGTGTATCGGTGAGGATAGGTAAGAGCAGCGGTATGTAGAGATTTGGAAGCAAGTATCAGAATATTAAATTGAGCTCTATATCTTATGGGAAGCCAGTGGAATGACTGAAAAGGGGAAGGCACGGGAAGTGCGGGCTGACAGGAAGATGAGCCTCACCGCCGCATTCATTATAGACTGTAATGCGGCCAGCTGGGGACTTGTAAGATCACTGAGAAGCAAATTGCACAAGTCAAGGCATAGACCAGCACCATGGCTGCATCCGGCGTTAGATGGGGGTGGATGCAAGCTATGTTTTTGAGATGGAAGCGGCAGGATTTGGCAAGTGACAGGACTTGAGTAGTGAAGGAGAGGTTGGAGTCAAAGAGAACACCTAGGCAGCGAGCCTGCGAGGTAAAGCTGATGGTGCTGCCATTGACTTGAAGGGAGACAGACATGGGAGTAGCAACACCTGAGGGAGAAAAAAAAAGAAGCTCTGTTTTGGACACATTAAGTTTAAGAAAATGAGCAGCCATCCAGATAGAAATAGCAGAGAGGCAGTCAGAGGCATGAGTCAAGAGGCACAGCAAGAGATCAGGAAAGGGCCGATGGGTTTATGTACCATCCCCATAAAAATTATATTAGAAGTCAAAAGAGCTGATGAGTTTAGCAAGGGAGGCAGTATAGATCAAGAACAGCAGGGGACCAAGGACAGACCCTTGGCAGAGAGGAAGTGTTGGAGTAGAGGAAGAGCCAGGAAAACAGCTCCAGAGAGAGCCCTGGGAGAATTAGGAGGAGAACCTGGAAAGTGTAGAGTCTCGTAGACTGATTTTACCAGGGTTGAAAATAAGTTTATGATCAACAGTGTCAAAAGCAGCACAAAGGTCAAGGAGAGTTAGGAGATATTAGCAACCAATGGATTCAGCAGCACTTAAATAATTGGATACATTAATTAGGGCTGTTTCAACAGAGTGACGAGCATGGAACCCAGACTGAAGCGGGTCAAATAGAGAGTTGGATTCAAGAAAGTCAATCAATCTAGTGTACACAATTCTAGCTGGATGGGGAGTAGGAGTTAAGGTTTAGCTTTTTTGAATTGGGGTTAAGCACGCAATTGAAGGGTGAAGGAAATATGTCAGAATGACTGTCATTTTAAATATATTGAAACTCGTTGCATGTTTTAAGAATAGTGTTCTGAAATACTGTTTAATGATTGATATGTATTGTTCTAAAATATATTTAGATATTACTCAATGAAAATATATAACAATTTAAAATTGACAGTAGAAAATAAGTTAGTTTCTAGCCACAACGTCAGACTAGGCAGCTGACATTACCTGGATCCATGCTGCCAGAACATCTATAAATACTATGCTGCTGCAGCAGCACAATTTATATCTCAACCACTGGTATTTATTTACTAAGCAGTGAATCAAGTAATACTCAGAACGTAGGTCATAATTGCCAATAAATAACTGTGTTGGAGCATTGCTCCAGCTTTGCTAGTTTATGTTTCACATTCCATTTTTCAGTGAACCACAATTGTCTTTTTTTGTGGATTGCTCCCCACGCGTTGACCCCAATGAACTAAATTGTTAAATATTTTATAAGACCAATATCAGATTGTGTGTGTCAGATCTGAAGACATCCCAGAGAAGCCCTTTATTTAGATTCAAAAGTTGCCATAGGCTGCCGTTCATTTTTGTATGCAGGCCATTTGCACTGCAGTATATTTGATGTTTTATTTATTGGTCAGCCAGTAAAGTGTTCTAAGGGAGCTGCCCTTATGCCATATGAAAAGATGATAACACTTTGCAATGCATTTCTTGGTATTCTAACAGCGAATGGGAATATTGTCTTTCTGTCCATAGCCACATAGTGTCACCGTTTCTCAATCCAGTTCATACTACACACGGAGAGAAAGCTAGGAGACAGATTCAGTTCATGATTCAATGGTTCTGGCACACTGCTCTGCAAATGCACACACGGCTTTATTTCTGTCATCTATGTGCTTATAGTACACTACCGGATTGACTTTGGACAGGATCCATAGATGTGAAAATTAATTCTGTATTCTCTTCTGTTTGTAGACGTAAAGGATGATGGATGCTTGTAGGTTTAACCCAATCCACTTTGAAAATGAACAAGTTAGCTTTATTGATGCAAGTACAACAGTATACGATGGTACGTAATTATATTCATTAACCCTTGACAAGGGATCAGTAAAATCCCATTATATGGCATAATAATAATCAGTATTATGTATGAATATAGCCTACTAATTCCTCAGGGCTGTGCACTAGGGAAACTAACACAGTAGTCACAATGTTGAACAGCACGTGTCCCTCTCAAACAAGCTTACACTCAAAGGGGAGTGGGTTAAAATAACACAATAACACAAGAGGAAGGGGTAAGATGTATTGGCACAGGTAATGGAAAAGTAGACTGCTAGAAGAGTTTACAGTAAAGGTTTAGTTTATTAGATGACACAGTTGCAGGAGAAAAGGTGGGATAGTGAGGTGTGGGTAGAGAAAGCTGTTAACAGTTTAATTGATAAGCGTTCTTGAAGAAGTGAGTTTTCACTGATTTTCTTTTGAAGGGTTGGAGGCTGGGTGAGAGTCTAATGGAGCGGGGAAGGGAGTTTCAAATGAGAGTCACAGCCCCAGAGAAATCTTGAAGGCGAGAGCTAGAGATGCGAGTACAAACAGAAAGTAGACACAGGTCTTTGGCCGAATGTAGGGGTATGGAGGGGACATACTTGTATATTAGTGAAGATAGGTAGACAGGAGCAGTGTTATGAAGAGATTTGTAAGCAAGAACCAGAATTTCAAATTGAGCCCTATATCTCATGGGATGTCAATGTTACGTCTGATAGAGAGGGAGGCATGAGGTGTGTGGAAGGACAGGAAGATGAAAGAATGGGTTCAAGCTAGTAAAAAAAAAAGTATCTTGGAAAATGTTCTAGGCCTTACATTGGCAGTTTTGTTGTCAATTTTCCAAAATTCTTATTAAAATAATTCAGGTAAATTATTCAAATAAACCTCTTTGTTTTCTCTCTTAATACACTTTTTCAAAATATACCTCGGACATAGCTAATCTAGCTCATTGAGCAGGGGCCTCAACTCCTCTGTTCCTGTGCGTCCATTTGTCTGGTTACAATTACGTGTCTGTTAGTCCACCCATTGTACAGCGCTACGGAATTTGCTGGCGCTATATAAATATAATAACAATTATAATAATAATGTGGGATAGTGTCTGACTATGGTTTACCACTCTGCCACCTAGGGGTGAAAAGTGCAAGTATGCTTCTCACATAAAGGTAGATAAAGGATCAGCGCTGTATGTTCTAACGTGAGCTGAGGAATGGAAAGCTGCAACCTATAAGTATGAGGTTCCCTCTAATGTCCTCAAAGGAGAAATGGCAAAACAAAAATAATAATAGGTCGCGCTACAATGGATATAAATAGAAATAAATGAATATACTGTACTCACATACACTGAAAACGTAAACAAAACGAGTGTATAAATAATAGTCCCAATACTTGGTAGACTTCTTATAGGTTCCAATTGGTATGTGAAGGCTTTGATGGATAATATGTCCAACTAGATCTTCTAATGTTGGAGAAATCTTGACTCGGTGATGAATATGGAAATAAGCAGACAGAGACAATCCAATAGTGCAGACTGTATACTGATAAGTAGAAATTAAATATAAAATAGGGAGGTAATTCACTCACCTATTCAAGAGCATGAACTAGCTCAAGTATAATTGGCATCCAGTGGCGTCTGTCCCCCACTGGTAGGATATGGGTGAGGATAATTCCTCGGGATGGAAAAGAGATAAGAGCCAAATATAGTGCTCACTGCTTGTGTTATGGTACTTTTTAAAAGTAAACCAAAATGTTTAACCCCTTAAGGACCAAACTTCTGGAATAAAAGGGAATCATGACGTGTCACACACGTCATGTGTCCTTAAGGGGTTAAATGTCTATCTGTTCCTGTCCAAATTAATAAAATTGAATTGCGTATATACGCTGAAGTAATTAAGTCTGACACACAAGGTTCAGGTTAAAATAACTTCGAGAAAGTTTATTGGCAAGTGAAGAAAAAGCGGGCGCGCAGGCCCTTTTAAGAGGCATTTTGCGTCATCATTGATTATTAGAATATCAGCAAATAAACATCATCAATTGGATTAATTGTTAAGTGTCGGGGTTAGTGTCTTACTTATTGGTTCAAAAAATTAAGAGGTTAGTCCCGTGCCCACCCACCAGAGGTGGGATTATTCTGGACACGGGTGGGGATAAGGGGGTCTTGAGCGTCATTTTACACGGTCAGTGATATCAGGCCTCATGTCCAGGTGCAAGGTCTCTTATGAATAGAACATTTCATTACTACTGTGTTCTCGTGGCCTTCAAACTATACTATCTTACAAGTTTAGGGAGTAGTCAGCAACTCCTGTGTCTTTGCAGGAAATACAGTCTTTGTCTACTATACTAATTGGGTTGAGAAGTTCAGTCACGTAAGGTAGTTTTAAAATGAACAAGTTAAGTCATGAGGACAAAATGGAGGATTGAAGAAGTCAGGTTATGAGGACAAAATGGAGGATTGAAGAAGTCAGGTTATGAGGACAAAATGGAGGATTGTCACAATATAAGGTTAAAATGGAGTTAGTACAATAATTCAATACAAGTACAATAAAGATTTTTAATAATCCCACATCACTTGTATGCTAAGATAAATTTAAAATAAAGAAATAAAAGTACTCACATTTGGATGAGCAGGATGTACTGCTCAATATAATCACGTAGGTGGTACTATCCCCACCTTGGATTCTTGGGCAGGTGTAGACTCCAAGATAATATATGACCAGGTAGAAAGAAAATAATAAAATATGAAATAAAAGGTATATGGCAAGTATATAGTAAAAAAGCCAATAATCCTTTATTAATATAATCTAAAATGTAAAATTTAGCCAAAACGTGTTTCGCCACACAGGGATTTATCAACTGGCAATAGTAAAAGTCAACCTGGTACATAGATGCTTATATAAACTTAACGAAAACATGATTATTCAAATTTTGGCGCCAAAATGACATCATCAGTACATTGTATAAAATACAAACGTAATTTAAAACATAAATATGGAGAATGCATAATGTTGGTGAGGCAAAGTACTTATTATACCTTTATTTAAAACTTTAAAACGAGTGTTTTTGATAAAAAAATAATCGAAAGATGAGAGGGAGATTCGTGATCACATGATTGCGATCTAACGCGATCACATGGTTTGCCCTGGTGCCCTTTGGGAAATGTAGTGTGTGTAGAACAGACCAAAAGAGCCGGAGGAGGAGAAGGAGGTAATAGTCACGTGATCGCGATCTTCCGCGATCACGTGACACTGCCGCAATGGCCGTTGGGAAATGGAGTATTCAGACGGAGGTCGGCAACAAAAAGCACGCCTCCGTCTGACGTCAGCGAGTTGGGCGGCGTGTAGATCTGAGTAAACATGCCGCCCTGTTAATGCACGTTAAGGGCAAGATGCCAAATATGGGCAAAAAATAAAAAAATAAAAAGGGCAGATAAATATGAATACCAAGGATGGCAGCTGTACAATAAGAGAAAAAAGCCTCCTCTCCCCAAATACACAAGTATTCAGAGGGGCAAAATAGAGCAGTTATATATCAAATGTAAAAAGCTAATAAGAATGTATAAAATGGGAATAACATTTTTTATTGATGGAATAAGAGTAAGATAAGAATACAAATAGAAATATATATAAAATAGGATAAAATGAAGAGTGAAAAAAAAATAAAATAAAATAAAAATAAAGGTAAATATAAAAATATATAAAAAAAAATATAAAAAAATATATAAAAAAAATATATATATTTTTATTGTAAATAAAAATTCTTATCAATTGGAAAACTGTATAAAAGAAATATAAAAAGTTAAAAAGATCAAATTCAGCATTTAGTCCTTCAGGGGAAAGGGTTTTCAGTTGAAAGACCCAATACATTTCCCTTTTTCCTAAGGTTTTTATCATAACTCCGCCTCTCTGTGGGAGAGTAACCTGTTCTATCCCAGTAACTTTTAAAAGTGTCGGATCTTTATTATGTGTTATAAAGTGTTTTGAGACTGAATGGTTATCATAGCCTCTTTTAATATTGCGGCAATGTTCTGCCAGTCTTACTTTAAGACATCTTTTAGTCATGCCTATGTACTGAAGTCCACATGGGCATTCCAATAGGTATATGACGTTTTTAGTATTACAGCCTATGAAATCTTTAATCGGGTATGAAGCTTCTCACATATATGTTCTCTTTTACATGAACAGTTCACGTAAAATCAGTTAAAAAAATATTGATGTGTAAAAATGATTTTAAGCAAAAATGCATTTCTTTTAAATGTGTCGAATTTAGCCCTTCCTGCCCTTTAAAAAATCTATAATATGTATGAAGGCATTTAAAAAGAAACACTTAAATTACAGTGGAAGAAACACATAGCACAAATTGTAGGTTTTGTTTTGTTTCAGAAGTCGGACTATTGCCTCTGCACTCATATGAGCTAACATTCGTAAAAATAAATAAAAAAAACATTTCCACTTGACATATGAATGCATTATAATATGGAAAAATCAAGGTAGATAGCAGAGATCTGTGACCCGGTGGATTAGCCTTAGCTGTTCTCTTTGACTCCGACCTCTCCTTCACGGCTCATGTTCAGTCTATTGCCAAATCCTGTCGCTTCCATCTTAAAAACATTGCGCGCAATTACTTAACGCCAGATGCAACTAAGCTGCTGGTCCATTCCACTGTCCTTTCTCTCCTTGACTACTGTAATCCGCTTCTCAGTGGTCTTACATGCTCCCAACTTGCGCTCTCACAGTCCATAATGAATGCGGCGGCGAGGCTCATCTTCCTGTCCGCCCGCACCTTCCACGCCTCACCCTTCTGTCAGTCCCTACATTGGCTTCCTGTAAGATATAGGGCTCAATTTAAAATTCTGGTTCTTGCTTTCACATCTCTACATAATGCTGCTCCCACCTATCTATCCTCCCTTATACACAAGTATGTCCCGTCTAGGCCCTTACGCTCTGCTGAAAACTTAAGTCTATCTGTCCGTACTCCAACCTCTGATGCTCGCCTTCAAGACTTCTCAAGGGCTGCACTGTTCCTGTGGAACTCGCTTCCCTCCTCCGTTAGATGCTCACCCAGTCTCCACTCCTTCAAAAAATCATTAAAAACCCACTTCTTCATAAAGGCGTATCAATTAAACTGTTAATAGCTCCTGACTGATTCCTCTCTTGCAACTGTCATTAGTCTAATAATAGCCTTACCTTTTGTGTCACTTTACCCCACTCCCTCTAGCATGTAAGCTCATTGAGCAGGGCCTTCAACCCCTCTGTTCCTGTGTGTCCAACTTGTCTGGTTACAACTACATGTCTGTTCGTCCACCCATTGTACAGCGCTACGGAATTTGCTGGCGCTATATAAATATAATAACAATGATAATAATAATGTGGGATAGTGTCTGACTATGGTTTACCACTCTGCCACCTAGTGGTGAAAAGTGCAAGTATGCTTCTCACATATATGTTCTCTTTTACATGAACAGTTCACGTAAAATCAGTTAAAAAAAATATTTGTGTTCAACGTGGTTTTATCAGAGTCCATACAGATGTTCAAACAGCTACTAGATGCATACTTGCAAAGACAGAATATTCAAGGATATAATCTTTCAATGTAGGGTAATAACTGCTTGATTCAAGGATAAATCTGACTGCCATTCTGGGGTCAAGAAGGAATTTTTTGTCCTAGCTTGTTGCAAGTGCTTCAAACTGTTTTTTTTTTTTTTGTTTTTTTTTGCCTTTTGGATCAACAGCAAAAAACAGGTGTGAGGAAGGCTGAACTTGATGGACGCAAGTCTCTTTTCAGCTATCTAACTATGTAACTATGTAACATGTTCAATTTATATTAATTTATTGAACATGATAACATTGCATGCACTATTCAATCTTGTTATCTGTTCAAGCCAAAACAAATGCAATTTCTATTACACGTTTAATGTTGATGACTTCTGAAACATGTTTCTGTTGGAGTAAGATATTGATTAACTTGCTGAAGCACTAATTCATGTGGATTTTCACGCCCTGCACTCATAATGTAAGGCATTCACACATTGCACTTACCATTCATACTCTAACTACGGCATTCACATATTAATACCCTGCACGTGGCACACACACAGGGTACACTGCATTCATACTCTGCACTTGGCAGTTAAAGGCTGCATTCAAGCCCTACACATAGGCCTGAGCTCTGCATTTGAATGCTGTATGTTATTCACGCACTCCCTGCCCCCAATATTCAGAGCCTGCATACGGCATTCACACACAACATTCACATTCTGTCACCAACAGTCAGATTCAAGTGTAAGGGGCACCTTAAAATCTGTGTCTACAGGCAAAATGTATATCTATCCCTATCTTTGTGGTCTGGAGCAGCTGTATATAGTACTCAGGCTCTACAAGCACTAATAACAGATTAAAATATTTATTCTCTGTGCAACAATGCACAAACAGCAGCGTGGGAGTGAGGCTACCGCTGCATATATTTTCTCATATACTTTTTACATAGTTTCTAGATTTCAGCAGAAAAAGAATAATGTAATTACTGTGATTATTTCAAGGCTGTAGCTGACTAGACCGTAGTTGATGCAGACACAGTACAATAATGAAACAGTATCTTAATACCCCTGTGGACTGCATTGAAAACCTTCAGGAAAATTACACCAACGGAAAATATAACAGAGCTTTTCTTCTCTTACTACCCATCAAATTACAGCATCTATCGTTACCCATTCAATAGCTCATCTAGTACTTATTTTTACATCCTTAATATAAAATGTATAAATAAATATTTAACATACTGATGTCCTCTGTTCTCCATTCTATTTCCCGTTTTATTTTATTATTATTTTTTTAATTTCTGGTTGGTAAAATAGCTTCTTGTGGTCGAAAATATAAAATCTGAAACTAAAATCCCCAAATCCCTAAAATAATCTCTATCTATCTATCTATCTATCTATCCATCTGTCTATCTATCTATCTACAATGAACCAAACTGTATTCTGTTTGTAGACACAGAGGAAAATGAGATACGGCTGTGCATAATCTAAAACAGGAACAGAAAAAAATACATAGTGTGATACCGCAACAGTAAATAATAATGCGCTGATACAATAATGCACTCACAAGATCAAAGTAAATAATGCGCCAGAAAAGGTGCCTGCCCCGATAGACTTTGGGCGACTGAATGCCTCCACTCTCCACTGGAACTCCAAGCGGACCAAAAGATGGAATGAGACTTCAATGTAGGTAGGTAAAATAAATATGCAAATTTATTGTAGAAAAAGGGCTACAGATATTAGCCCCATTAAATAAAATAAAAACGCAAGAAAGGTCCTACGCGTTTCGTTCCTATGCAAAGGAACTTCCTCAGGGACCAAAATACAAATGAATAAAATCAATCAATACAAAAATGCATACAGTATTATCCCCCCAATAAGTCTCTATAAATAGGGCATAAGCCCTTAGTTCATTGGTGGATCCGGTGGGAGTTACCCTTAATTCATGATCTTGTTCAGTTGTGGAGCATCCAGAAAACCTGTTCAGGTGTGGAGAAGGTGTTCCGATGATCATTCTTGGCGCAAGTCGGTGAAACCGGAAACCGGAAGCGGCAGTCCGTTTACACTTCCGCGTTCCATTGCCCTATGCGTTCCGGCTCAAAAATGAAAAACGATTGAACATACTGCCACCTAAAGGTCGCCAGAAATATGGCGGTCCTAATGTTAATGAAAAGAGGAATGAAACTGGAGCATATTATAACCAGCTATCTCCTAGCAAAAGGGAATAAGACTAGTCAATTTTATAGAACACAGAATAAATCGAATTAATACTACCCTCATGTCCTACTACCACAATTAAGTATATGGGAATCTCAATTAACCCTTTGTCAGGATAATATTTTAATATAAGAATAAGCATATTCCAAATATATTATCAATGTTATAATCTCTTTAGTGTGACATTTAGTAGAAATAAATAAATAAATAAATAAATCCAAAATATGGATTATCTTACAACTTAAACAAACATAATAAATATATGCTCCAAAATAATAATAATAATCAGTGGTGTCATATTAATGAGCGACCGTCAATCACAAAGGGTGCTGTTCGTAACCAGTGTTTATCTATTCAAAGATTTATTTGAACAATTGTCCATATTTACACCTTAATATACATAGTGTTACTAAATTAATTTTATGTGTGAATCAATTTATATGAATTTATTTTCTGATCTTATATATTCATGTGTTTCATATATTAAAATTGAGTTAATCATATCATCCATAATACAAATTGTTACGAATGGTATGTCTTAATGATCTAGTGGTGTCCATCTTTTAAATATCCTTAATAAACCTGTTCCTGTAGTTATTTGGTAATGTGAATTCATCTAACAAAATACAGATTTCCCATCCTTTATATAAAAGGAGAGAAAAGGAAGAAGATCCCTCCTACAAAGGCACTGCTGTGGGACAAAAAAGTAAAACTAATCAAGAAAACATAAGAGATCTATATCATGATTAAGTCCTTTTGGGTGAAGGGTCTGGAGTTTATGTATCCAGAATGTTTCGCGTTGTGCTAATTTTTTCTTTGTATTCTGTTTGTGATTTAATTGGGAATAGGCTCCATGAATATTGAGGTGTGGTTTATATCTGATGGAGCAGAGGGCACAGGGTTGCTGTGGGTATCAGGGCAGGGGATCTCAAAGAAAGGAGCAGCCCTAGAGAAGTCTTGAACACGAGAGTTAGCAGTGCAACCGCAAACCAAGGAAATGTGTAAGTTCTCAACTGGGCAGGATTCTCCTCTTACCAACTTGACCACCGCAAACGTTGCAACTCAATTCACTGAGAAGATCTCTACAACCAGGGAAGAGATCTCTCATCTCTCTCTTTCCCTTAACAATATTTCCCCCAACCTTACTTCTTTTGCTGTTCTATGTTCATTCACACCTGCTACAGCGGAAGAGGTTTCTGCTCTGCTCCGGTCCTCCCGCCCCATCACCTGTTCCCTTGATCCTATTCCCTTGCATCTAATCCATACTCTGCCTCCTTCTCTTGCACTGCCTCTAACTAAAATTCTCAATCTCTCCCTCTCCTCTGGCATATTTCCATCACCGTTCAAACATGCAACTGTAACACAGATTCTAAAAATGACACTACGGAAAGTGGTTGGACCCTAACTCCCCATCCAACCACCATCCTATCTCGCTGCTGCCTTTTGTTTCCAAGATCCTTGAAAGAGTTGTGTATGCGAGATTGGCAGAATTCCTCGAATCCAACTCTCTGCTCAACCCACTTCAGTCTGGTTTCCGCATTGATTACTCTGTGGAAACGGCTCTGACCAAGTATCCAATGATATACTCGCTGCAAAATCTCGTGGTCACTATTCTATCCTAATTCTCCTTGACCTTTCTGCTGCTGATCATCAACAGCTTCTTCTCATCCTCTGTAATATCGGTCTACGAGATATAGCTCTCTCCTGGTGCTCTTTCTACCTTTCCCAGCGCTCTTTCGGTGTTTCTTGCTCTGGTTATGCCTCTTCTCCCCAACAACCTTTCCCCTGTTGGTGTTCCCCAAGGTTAGGTCCTTAGTCCCCTACTGTTGTCCATCTATACTGCCTCTCTTGATAAACTCATCAGCTCCTTTGGCATCCAATATTAAATCTATGTGGATGACACACAAACTTATCTGTCCTCTCCTGATCTCTCCCCACCCCTCTTGACTTGTGTCTCTGACAGCCTCTCTGCTATTTCTAACTGGATTGTTGCCCACTTCCTTCAACTAAACCTGTCCAAAACAAAACTTTGGGTCTTTCTTCCCTCAAATGTTGCTCCTCACATTTATGTCTCCCTCCATGTTAACAGTGCTACTATCAGCTCCACCACTCAGGGTCTCTGTCTAAATGTTGTCTCTCCGACCTCTTCTTCACCCCTCATGTACAGTCAATTGCCAAATCCTCCTTATTGACTACAACAATCCGCTTCTCAGTGGTCTTACGTGCTCCCAACTTGCCTTGATACAGTCTACAAAGAATGTGGTGGCGAGGCTCTAGCAGTCTGCCCACACTTCCCACACCTCACTTGTGGGTTCTTGCTTACTAATCTCTACATAATTTTGCTCCAAAAATTAACAAACAGAAGGTGTATTTGTGGCGCTAGAAAACAGCTGCTGAAACACACTAATGGGATTTAATCACCAAAGTCCCACAATAGACATAACACAACAATACAGGAAAGTGTGCAGCGCTTGTAATAAATATACAAAATATATAAGTGGTATATCCACCCAAGATATATGTATGAAATTAGGATAGATACCTTAATGTAATCAGTGTGTATAGACATAGATCCTATACATAATAAACAGAAAAAATCATAGCATAATACTGCAATATAAAGTAAATCTAATATAGCAGTCTTTATGGTCCCACTCACATGGGTTGGAGCCTGTTAATGGATAAACTGGCTCAGGTATAATCGCTTAGGGAAGAATTTTCATTGAAGTCCACAAAGCTGAAGCTTGATCCTCAGAATATAAGAGGAATAGAACAGGCAAAACACCAATTTAGAAATATAACAAGAGTTGCATTTATTAAAATGCATATAAAATCTTACATTCCAAATTCTGTGATGCCAACATAGAGACCAACGCGTTTTGACATCACAATACGTCTTCCTCAGGTGCAATATCATATCCAAGCTCCATATACATTTAAATAAGCAATTTGGCGCGGAAAACGAGTACATGGAACCCGCCCCCTTTGCCCATTAACCAATCGCGTCCGTCCGTTTCCTCTGTAACTCCGGACTCTGACGTTATTATAATCACTTCCGTGTTTATGCGTTCCACCGCTGGTACTTCCGGGTTCGTATGCGTTCCACTTACGGCATCCATGCGTTCCATCTGCTATCAAGTCCGTTTTGCCTTGTTATCATTAGGTTTAGTTATCAGCAGAGTTCGAGGCACAATTCCAACATCCAAAAGGTCAAAATAGCTCAAGGGAAAAAGGAGGAAAGGGAAGGCAAAACGAAATATAATCAGTATAAAATACCCCAGTCATGGGAACAATAAAATATATATAAAAACAATTTTAATTTTATACATATTCAATTACTAAAAGAAAGAAATATAAACAAATATTAAAAAATATGAAATATAATTATACATTTCAAAATCGATATTCAAGCCATTAGGTGAGAGGGTTTCCAATTCAAAGATCCATTTCATCTCAGTTTTATTTAGGATCTTTATGTGGTCACACCCTCTCCATGGCTTTAATACCCTCTGTATCCCCATAAAGTGCAAACTTTTAATATCACCATTATGGATTTGGTTAATATGTGCTGATACAGAGTGATTGAGAACTCCCTTTTGTGCGTTCCTAAGGTGTTCGCAAATTCTGACTTTCAAAGGTCTGTTCGTACGTCCCACATATTGTAGTCCGCAAGTGCATGTTAATAACTAAATCACATTATTGGTGTTACATGTGATAAATTCTTTAACTGTATACTCCTTTTTCGTTTTATTAGAATAGAATTTTTCAGTTTTTTTATTTATAATTTTGCTACTATTGCATACTTTGCAGTTTCCACAATTGTAGAATCCCTTTAAATCTTTACCCTGTACATCTTTATTTTTTTTTTTTTTTTTTTAGATATAAAGCTACTAGTTAAGACCTTTTTGAGATTACTAGCTCCTCTGTACACTATTCGTGGTTTCTCTCCCACGAAAGTAAGGAGGTCTTCGTTTTGTCTCAGAATATGCCAGTGTTTCTTAAGGATATATTCTGAGGATCAAGCTCCAGCTTTGTGGACTTCAATGAAAATTCTTCCCTAAGCGATTATACCTGAGCCAGTTTATCCATTAACAGGCTCCAACCCATGTGAGTGGGACCATAAAGACTGCTATATTAGATTTACTTTATATTGCAGTATTATGCTATGATTTTTTCTGTTTATTATGTATGGGATCTATGTCTATACTGATTACATTAAGGTATCTATCCTCATTTCATACATATATCTTGGGTGGATATACCACTTATAATTTTGCTCCAACCTAGCTATCCTCCCCAATACACAAATTTGTCCCGTCTAGGCCCTTAGGCTCTGCCGGAGACCTACGTCTATCCTCTGTTCGTACTCCCAGCTTTGATGCTCACCTTCTGTGCTTCTCTAGGGCTGCACCATTCCTGTGGAACTCCCTTCACTTCTCCTTTAGATGCTTACCCAGTCTCCACTCCTTCAGAAAATCATTAAAAACTCATTTATTCACAAAAGCGTATTACTTAAACTGTTAATAGCTCCCTCCCGCACCCTGATTCCTCTTTTGCAACTGTCATTAAAAAACACCCTCAGTCTTCATTGAACACTATTCTACCAATCTACTTTTCTACCCTACCCTTGCCTTTTGTGTCACTTTACCCCACACCCTTTAGCATGTAAGCTCATTGAGAATAATTGAGCCGCATCACTACAACATGACCAAATAAAGATAAAGATAAAGATAACGAAAACAAATATGTAACAAGTAAACTTCTACCATGTGGTGCCTAACAAAGTTGGCTCTACCGGTGTCAATAGACTTGTTTAGTACCTACTAGAGACTCCAGAGGTCTCAAGGGGCTTAACCCCGGATTGTATATGAAAAGGAACAATTTATGCGAACCACATATCTTGCGAAGAGCAGGTATATGGGCTGCAAGATGTCTGGAAATCATCAAGTAATCAAAAGGATAGTAATAATAATAATAATAATAATGTCCCCTTAAATCAAAAAAATGGTATCTTGAGAATAGATAGAATCAAGACTAATTCTTCCACAATAATGTCCGTGTAGAGTCTATCTGTGTATATCGTATAACCAATAAACTGAGCTTTATTGTGTCAGGCTCAAAACGGTCCTTACTAGATATACTGACTCATGAATTTGGAAAGAGGAAGAAAGGATGCAAATTTGCCACTTAATTAGAGTTGCCAGAGTAGGTATCTCTATATATTGATGCAAATGTATATGCAAAAATATATGCCTCCATGGTTTACAATAAAGCCGATTTAGGGCGTGCATAAACGGAGTGCATACATATGCTATACACGTTCCACCTGGGACCTAGAGTATTTTGCTGTATATATAAAAAGAGGGTATAAAGTAAAAAAGTTATTATGGATATCGTGATGCTTAGAGTGCCCACGGCATATCCATGTATAGTGTAACAGTACTAAAGAAAGATATATATACAGATATAGTCCCTTAGGGTTGCTAAATTGGTAATGCAAGGTACTATGCAATATACTATTTACAAAGGCAACACATCCTCCAATATATATGAGTCTGCTTGATCAGACCTCCTCAAGTGGCAAAAATTGCTACTATCTATCGATACCAAACAAAAAAAAAAAGAAAAACATAAGTGCCAAAGTTATAATATCATACTGTGAATCAGTGTAGAAAAGTGTGTGCTGTCTATAAATAAGACAGAAAGAACGCCTGACGCGCGTTTCAGTGCTGTAGCAAGCACCTTCGTCAGAGGCAAGTGAGCTGCTGCTCCAAATGTCGAATATATACCCTGTGTGTGTATGCCGCCAACCAATAGATTTCCTCTCTCATTATGGGGCGTGGCCATTTCTTGGCGCGAATTGCACTGCCCTATCATTTCGGGAAATACAAAAGAGGGGGCGGAGTATGTAAAATACGTAGCATACAGTAAGCTCCTCCCATTTTTCTCCGTGATCGTAGCCCAATCTGGGCTGTCTTCTACCACGTAATTGGCATTTGCCGAAATGTGGATTAATTTATGTATACAAATGGGAGGTGCAACTGTATTTTTATATATCTATGGTATTACCAAATTTGGTTTAATATGTTCTGGGTATCAAGTTACATACAGGTATATGTGTAATAAACCGGCTTCATGTAGTCAATGGAGTAGTTATTATGTTTGACAAACATGCTTGTCATAACTATGTATATTCCAGCTGTACCTGAAAATTGGTAACTATGTATCTATACCACAGCCCATATTGTAAGGGTAATTATGTACTTTATAAGGGAGCAAGCAGTAGAAACAAAAAAGAGAAACTAGGGGAATACAATGAGTAGGTCAAAAATAAAATGAAATAAAACATATGTTTAGAGACTACTTGTATAAATTAAAATATTTGAGTCATGTAGTGCAAGGAATTATATACAGTGTCTAAAGATTTCCTAGTATAGGAACATATATATATTTTGATGTATATTTATTAGTCAGAGATGAATGGTGTGAATGAGAATCCCTCATTCAAACCCATCGGTGAAAGGGTTTTGAGTTTGTAGATCCATATGCTCTCTCTTTGTAAGAGTTTTTTATCTAGATCCCCCCCCCTCGGTCCGAGGGTAACCTTTTCAATTCCACAAAAGCGTATGTTTTGTGCAGAGCCTCCATGATGGAGTTTTAGGTGTTTTGAAATGGGGGTATCAACTAGTCTCCTGGGGTTTACTGATGTAACATGTTCTCTTATCCTTAATTTAAATGCACGTATGGTCTTGCCCACGTACATTTTTTTGCAGGAACATGTGAGTAGATATATTAGTCCAGTGGTTTGGCAGTTAAAAAAGGTTTTGATCTCAAACTCATTGATATTCATAGAGTCGGAGATTTTTTTAGACTTACGTAATATAAAGCTACATGCTTTGCACCTACCGCATTGGTACGTCCCAGATAATGAGGATGTCAACCATGTAGGTTTGGTAGATGGAGATCGTAGGTGACTCGGGACTAGTATGTCTTTAATATTTCTTCCCCGTCTCGCTGTAACTGAGGCGTGCGGTGTGATGACTTTCTGTAAGTGTTGGTCCTGTATAAGGAGTGGCCAGAATCTGTTAAGAATCTTGAGTGTTGGATGCCAACCCGCGTCAAAATTACCTATGCATCTTATCAGCTGTTTGTTTCCATTTCCATGTTTTTCTTCCAGGAGAGTATCTCTATCTGTCATTAATGCTCTTTTATATGCATTTTTCAGGCATCTATTTGGATAGCCTTTCCTTTTAAACTGTGCTCTCAGGATCTTTGCTTTATTCTGGAAGTCTTCGATGGTAGAGCAATTGCGACGTAGGCGTAGATATTGTCCTACCGGTATCCCTCTTTTTAGGGGGAGTGGGTGGTAGCTCTCCCAATTGAGAAGGTTGTTGGTGGAAGTTGGTTTTCTAAAGAGAGTAGTCGTCACTTTTCCTTGGTCAGTAATCATAATGTTAATGTCTAGAAAATTTATGGACTTGCCACCTATTTCATAGGTCAGTTTCAAATTTATGTCGTTCTGATTTAAAATATGTACAAATTCCTTAAAGAGGTTGGTGGTGCCATTCCACACTATCACAATGTCATCGATGTAGCGCTTCCATGTCGTGACATATTGAGTGTATTTCAATAAAGTTGTGCCAAATACAGTGGTTTTCTCCCACCAACCCAGGTGGAGGTTGGCATATGAGGGGGCACAAGCCGTCCCCATAGCTGTCCCTCTCACCTGGTGGTAGTACTTCCCCTGGAACATGAAATAATTGTGCGTAAGTACATATCTCATGAGGTCTTGTATAAATTGGTTATGTCTCTCCGATGTAGTTATATTGCTGTCGAGATGGGCCTTCAAATGTATCAGCCCTATATCGTGTGGAATGGAGCTATACAGCCCCTCCACGTCTAAGCTACATAAGATGGCACTTTCAGGTAGATTAATGCCATCGAACATCTTGAGAGTGTGTTTTGTGTCTCTTAGGTAAGATGGTAAATCCATCACGGTCTTCCTTATAATTTGATCAATATATAGACTAACATTTTGTGTTAGGTTAGAATTACCGGAGACGATTGGTCTTCCACTCATTATAGTTTGTTGTTTATGTATCTTTGGTAGTGAATAGAACGTTGCAACCACTGGATTTTTTATGTACATAAAGATATACTCATCTTTAGAGATGAGTGACAGGGACATGGCTTCGTCCAAAATGGTCTTTAATTCGACCAGATATTTCTTAGTGGGATTGCCACTCAATAGTTCATATGTGTCTACGTCTTGGAGTGTCCTTTGTGCCATCGACACATATTCTTGTTTATCAAGAATGACCAGGTTTCCCCCCTTGTCAGATGGTTTAAGAATAATTTCTTCCATATTCTGTAGATGTTTTAATGATTTGCGTTCTTGTGGGGTGATATTGCTATATGGAAAGACCTCTAATTCTCTTCTATCCAGGTTTTCAATTTCCTTACATGTTAACTCTACGAATAAATCAATGTATTTGAACTCTGCCAGGTATGGTGTGAAAGTGCTCCTTTTTTTGAGGTGTGTAAATGGTGCTTGTGGATTTATTCGTGTTTCGTTATTTGACAAAAGTTCCACCAGTGTATCTAATAATTCAATGTCTGATGGTTGTAACCCCAGATTTTTCGCTCTTTTTTCGTCTTTAATGCGATGGAATTTATGTAACGCTAATTTTCTGGCAAAGAGGTGTATATCTTTGGTCCAGCTGAATTTGTCAAACTCGGGTACTGGGACAAACGATAATCCACGTAGAAGTACCTGGGTCTCTGATGTGGAAAGTTGGTAATTTGAGAGGTTAATGATCTGGTTAGGGTCTAGTATTTTCTCCTTCGGAATGTGTAGGGAGGTCTGGAGCGGCTCCGTGTCTGGGGAGCTGGGTTGTTCTCCATGCTTGGGTGTCCTAAAAAAGTGACCCCTCTTTTTAAAATACTTCTATTATTGCTTTCTGTATTATCTCCCTTTGAGTTATCGGATTCAGATCCGCTAGTTTCGTACTCTGATGTAGAAATTGTCTCAGAGAAACTTTTCCTCATTCGCTTGTTTTTTCTATATACATTCCCAGATTTAAAGTCCCCGCTGTCCCTAATATATTTCGAATGTTTACGTATCTTGATGTTTTGTTGGTATTTTTCCAGATTGTTCTTAAGTTTACTTTCAAGCGGTTGAAAGTTGGGTTCTTGTTTAAATTTCTCAATCTGGTTAATCTGTTCCTCCACCTCTTTATTTACTTTTTCTAATCTTTTGGACTCATATTTACATAGAATTTCCATGAATCTCTTGGAACAAATCCCTGCTGCCTCTTCCCACTCTTTGGTGAACTCATCTTCATCAATATGGCTAGCTGGAATGTTTTGTACTCTTAACCCTCTTGGTATTAATTCTTTTTTAAGGTAATTTTCTAATGATACGATCTCCCATTCCGTTTTGATTTTTTGTTGGAAAAGGTTCGTAAGTCGTTTAAATGATGTCTGTATATCCCCATTATGATTGATGTTTAGATCCTGATCTGAGAATACCTGATCAGAATTGGTGCACCACCCATCTCTGCTTGATTTATCAAATAAAAAGCTTGCCATGACTCAACTATAGAGGTACTTTGGTATTGAAACCTATTAAACGAAACGAAAACAAATATGTAACAAGTAAACTTCTACCATGTGGTGCCTAACAAAGTTGGCTCTACCGGTGTCAATAGACTTGTTTAGTACCTACTAGAGACTCCAGAGGTCTCAAGGGGCTTAACCCCGGATTGTATATGAAAAGGAACAATTTATGCGAACCACATATCTTGCGAAGAGCAGGTATATGGGCTGCAAGATGTCTGGAAATCATCAAGTAATCAAAAGGATAGTAATAATAATAATAATAATAATGTCCCCTTAAATCAAAAAAATGGTATCTTGAGAATAGATAGAATCAAGACTAATTCTTCCACAATAATGTCCGTGTAGAGTCTATCTGTGTATATCGTATAACCAATAAACTGAGCTTTATTGTGTCAGGCTCAAAACGGTCCTTACTAGATATACTGACTCATGAATTTGGAAAGAGGAAGAAAGGATGCAAATTTGCCACTTAATTAGAGTTGCCAGAGTAGGTATCTCTATATATTGATGCAAATGTATATGCAAAAATATATGCCTCCATGGTTTACAATAAAGCCGATTTAGGGCGTGCATAAACGGAGTGCATACATATGCTATACACGTTCCACCTGGGACCTAGAGTATTTTGCTGTATATATAAAAAGAGGGTATAAAGTAAAAAAGTTATTATGGATATCGTGATGCTTAGAGTGCCCACGGCATATCCATATATAGTGTAACAGTACTAAAGAAAGATATATATACAGATATAGTCCCTTAGGGTTGGCATCCAACACTCAAGATTCTTAACAGATTCTGGCCACTCCTTATACAGGACCAACACTTACAGAAAGTCATCACACCGCACGCCTCAGTTACAGCGAGACGGGGAAGAAATATTAAAGACATACTAGTCCCGAGTCACCTACGATCTCCATCTACCAAACCTACATGGTTGACATCCTCATTATCTGGGACGTACCAATGCGGTAGGTGCAAAGCATGTAGCTTTATATTACGTAAGTCTAAAAAAATCTCCGACTCTATGAATATCAATGAGTTTGAGATCAAAACCTTTTTTAACTGCCAAACCACTGGACTAATATATCTACTCACATGTTCCTGCAAAAAAATGTACGTGGGCAAGACCATACGTGCATTTAAATTAAGGATAAGAGAACATGTTACATCAGTAAACCCCAGGAGACTAGTTGATACCCCCATTTCAAAACACCTAAAACTCCATCATGGAGGCTCTGCACAAAACATACGCTTTTGTGGAATTGAAAAGGTTACCCTCGGACCGAGGGGGGGGGAATCTAGATAAAAAACTCTTACAAAGAGAGAGCATATGGATCTACAAACTCAAAACCCTTTCACCGATGGGTTTGAATGAGGGATTCTCATTCACACCATTCATCTCTGACTAATAAATATACATCAAAATATATATATGTTCCTATACTAGGAAATCTTTAGACACTGTATATAATTCCTTGCACTACATGACTCAAATATTTTAATTTATACAAGTAGTCTCTAAACATATGTTTTATTTCATTTTATTTTTGACCTACTCATTGTATTCCCCTAGTTTCTCTTTTTTGTTTCTACTGCTTGCTCCCTTATAAAGTACATAATTACCCTTACAATATGGGCTGTGGTATAGATACATAGTTACCAATTTTCAGGTACAGCTGGAATATACATAGTTATGACAAGCATGTTTGTCAAACATAATAACTACTCCATTGACTACATGAAGCCGGTTTATTACACATATACCTGTATGTAACTTGATACCCAGAACATATTAAACCAAATTTGGTAATACCATAGATATATAAAAATACAGTTGCACCTCCCATTTGTATACATAAATTAATCCACATTTCGGCAAATGCCAATTACGTGGTAGAAGACAGCCCAGATTGGGCTACGATCACGGAGAAAAATGGGAGGAGCTTACTGTATGCTACGTATTTTACATACTCCGCCCCCTCTTTTGTATTTCCCGAAATGATAGGGCAGTGCAATTCGCGCCAAGAAATGGCCACGCCCCATAATGAGAGAGGAAATCTATTGGTTGGCGGCATACACACACAGGGTATATATTCGACATTTGGAGCAGCAGCTCACTTGCCTCTGACGAAGGTGCTTGCTACAGCACTGAAACGCGCGTCAGGCGTTCTTTCTGTCTTATTTATAGACAGCACACACTTTTCTACACTGATTCACAGTATGATATTATAATTTTGGCACTTATGTTTTTCTTTTTTTTTTTTTTGTTTGGTATCGATAGATAGTAGCAATTTTTGCCACTTGAGGAGGTCTGATCAAGCAGACTCATATATATTGGAGGATGTGTTGCCTTTGTAAATAGTATATTGCATAGTACCTTGCATTACCAATTTAGCAACCCTAAGGGACTATATCTGTATATATATCTTTCTTTAGTACTGTTACACTATATATGGATATGCCGTGGGCACTCTAAGCATCACGATATCCATAATAACTTTTTTACTTTATACCCTCTTTTTATATATACAGCAAAATACTCTAGGTCCCAGGTGGAACGTGTATAGCATATGTATGCACTCCGTTTATGCACGCCCTAAATCGGCTTTATTGTAAACCATGGAGGCATATATTTTTGCATATACATTTGCATCAATATATAGAGATACCTACTCTGGCAACTCTAATTAAGTGGCAAATTTGCATCCTTTCTTCCTCTTTCCAAATTCATGAGTCAGTATATCTAGTAAGGACCGTTTTGAGCCTGACACAATAAAGCTCAGTTTATTGGTTATACGATATACACAGATAGACTCTACACGGACATTATTGTGGAAGAATTAGTCTTGATTCTATCTATTCTCAAGATACCATTTTTTTGATTTAAGGGGACATTATTATTATTATTATTATTACTATCCTTTTGATTACTTGATGATTTCCAGACATCTTGCAGCCCATATACCTGCTCTTCGCAAGATATGTGGTTCGCATAAATTGTTCCTTTTCATAAAGATAAAGATAACCATTAAGTGGACCCAGCAACATTTCGACACATGCAGTATCGTTGTCAGACTGATAATTTCACACACAGATTTCTGAATACACACATACACACACAGACTGCTGAATACATACACACTCAGACTGCTGAGTACAAAAACAGACGACTCTGTATGTGTGTGTGGGGGTCTGGTGGCTAGGTGTGAGGGATGCGATGTGTGAGAGTTTCCATGTGTGAGGAGTGCAATGTGTCATGGGTCCAGTATGTGTGTGGGTGAGAGGTGCATATAGTCTATAGTGTGTGTGTGTGTGTGTGTGTGTGATAAGGGAGCCAGTGTATATATTTTGTATTTTTATTTAAAAAGGAAAAAAAAAGCTTTATGTCTCCCCACCTTTCTTACCTTTGGCCAAGAAGGGGGGTAGACATTGCACTGCCCTGTGGTCCAGTGGTGGCAAGTGAACTTCAACCTACAGCATTATAATTTATAAATTATATTTTTTACTCTTTTTAATGTGATGGTTCTTTTTTATTGAATTATGAATAAAATGTATTTACCACTGCAGCATATAATTGATAATTAAATATGTTTGTGTTGTCATGTTTTTTTTATCTTTTACATGTTTTAGGTAAAAATACCAGTTTTGTTATAGTTTTGTTTGAATGAGATTTACAGTTCTGAAACTGTTAAACATAAACCACTTATGAATTTCCAGGGATAACTGTACAAGAAACCTTTTGTTGCATATTAATCACTGGTACTATTGGCTGTGTTCCAGGATCGGAGATTCACAGAATACACAGCGAATTATCCACTTTTGTATCGCTACACTCTTTGTGATGAGCAGAAAATGAGAATACAAGAACCCCTTAAAGTCATCATATACCATTCTGTGTGCCAGTAGACAGATTGCTTCCCTGCATTCTTCATATGTGGTGTGAAACAGGTTTCATCCGACTTTGGCAATGTTTTACCTGCAGCTAGAGAGGAAGCCATCATTTATTTTATATATCCGTTCTCCTAACAAAGTTTCAAGTTACTGTTAACAGATGATGAGTGGTATTGATTCTGAACAAATTTAGGAACTTAAAGTAATTGGCAGGAACAGAATAACATGATATTACTGATACTAAAGAAACTTTGTGCAACAAAATGCGTGATAAAGTAGAAGAATTATAAGGCATAAAATAAAA
This sequence comes from Pelobates fuscus, assembly GCF_036172605.1. NCBI lineage: Eukaryota > Metazoa > Chordata > Amphibia > Anura > Pelobatidae > Pelobates > Pelobates fuscus. The sequence continues at coordinate 145,312,773 of NC_086318.1, forward strand.
ATAGAAGAATGACTTTTAAAATATATACAGCTGAAGGGTCAGTAGAATCAGATATACTGCATATTAGACTTATGCAGAAGGAACTTCGGTCTTTCTAAACCACTTTATAGAATCTAGTTCATGACACTGATCAGCTTGGATACATTTTTGTACCAAAAAAAATACGGGAAGGAGATTCGAACAGCTAGATCATCGGACATAATGGTGTCTGTGACTGGACTGAAAGAGCTACAATGTTACCTGATCTAATGGCTATATAACATCAGGCATTTCTGCAATGGTAATTGGTTGTCAAAGTTAGATTATCGCATATCTGGATTAAAAAAAAAAAAAAAGGAAATGAGTGAACTTTTATAATAAGTTTTATAATGATTGATTGTAATCTTTTTCCTTTTGCTATCTTATATTAATGAAAAATGGGGAATAAGAGTTATTTTAAAGGGACACTCCAGGCACCCAGACCACTTCTGCCCATTGGAGTGGTCTGGGTGCCAACTCCCACTACCCTTAACCCTGCAAGTGTAATTATTGCAGTTTTTTTTTAAACTGCAATAATTACCTTGCAGGGTTAAGTCCTCCCCTAGTGGCTGTCTATTAGACAGCCACTAGAGGACACTTCCTGCTCTATAGCACATGTTTTCTGTGCTAGAGCGTCGCTGGACATCCTCACACTGTGTGAGGACCTCCAGCGTCGCTCTATTCCCCATAGGGAAGCATTGAAATTAATTTTCAATGCTTTCCTATGGGGTGCGCTAATGCGCATGCGCGGCATTGCCACGCATGCGCATTAGGTCTCCTCGGCTGGCAGGCGAGATCAGTCTCGCCCACCGGCCGACGTGAGCAGAAGGAGGAGCGGCGGGGGAGGAGGAAGCAGCAACGTGGGACCTGTCGCTGCCTCAGGTAAGTCACTGAAGGGGTTTTCACCCCTTCAGCAACTGGGGATTGGAGGGTGGGAGGGTGGGAGGGAGAGGGACCCTCCAGTGCCAGGAAAACGGATCGTTTTCCTGGCACTGGAGTTTCCCTTTAAGTTCAAAATAGGTGATTTATCCAAATATAAAAGGAAAACGTCTGTGGGCTATTGACCATCCACTCACCCTTTCCACACTGACAAGAACACATCCCACACATCCAGTCTGTAGTGTCAGTGACCATCGTGCAGTGTCTATGTTGGCATAACCATTCCAATGAAAGGCATTAAAAAAAAAAAAGAGGGAGCACCAGCAACAACAATTAAAATATATATATTTTTTCAAGGAGGTACGTTAACAAGGGGATGACTTAATAAAAACGGCCACTAGCTGCCTTATTATTGTCCCTTACTCATGCCACAGTCAATGCCAATGGAGTAGTGAGAGGATAGACTATGGATTGCCCTCTGCTGTTTCAAAATTATTTCCAGCATGACTAAAGTGGAGTTCCACCATATGCAGACATTCTGTCGTAGATAACTTCTGAATCAAGAGTTTGCTAGCCCTCACACTACAGTGAAAATCCCCAGCAATTCTTCTGCAATGCTCAAGCATGGCTTGCAGTAAGGTGAATAAAGTCAACATTTACTGTCTGTCCCCTATCCATCAAACAACGTTTGTTTTCCACATGTGATTCGGCAGGAGATACAGCCCACACGATTGGTCTATCTAGGCAAACAAAGCTGCTTATTTGTCCTCACCCAAAAAAACAAGCAATCTCTTCTTTATTCTAACCCTTTGTTCTGGTGCCAGGACAGCACTCAAAATCAATTATAAAAATGAGCATGTTGGGGCCTGCGTAAGCCAGTTCTCCAGAAATTCTGGTGCATAGTCTCTAGAAAAATTGGGATTTTATCCGAACAACCAAATGGCCTATATTAAGCAAAATTTCAGTTCAGCCTGAAATAATTATCTTCTGCATATAATGTAATTATAATGACTTAACTTGATAAAGCACAATTATATGGCTTAAAGGGAAACCACTCTGGTGCCACCATTTAAGGGGCCACCAGAGTGGTTTCCCTTTAAGCCATATAATTATAATAATAAGCCATATCATTATAATAGGCACGGGCACAGTGGGCTGCCACCAGTGTGCCTTACACGGGCACGGTTGGCTGCCACCAGTGTGCCTTAAGAAAAAAGATTTTGTTAGCCTCTGTTTTGACATAGCTCAGGAATGAATTCCAATAATATTTTCAACCTCTTCTTTATTCTAACCTTTTTTTTGGTGGCAGGACAGCACTCTAAATCAATTATAAAAATGAGCATGTTGGGGCCTGCGTAAGTCAGTTCTCCCGAAATTCTGGTGCATGGTGTCTAAATAAAAATTTGAATTTTGTCTGGACAACCAAATGGCCTATATTCAGCAACATTGCAGTTCAACCTGAAATAATAATCTTCTGTTTATAATGTAATTATAGTAACTTAACTTGATAAAGCACAATTATATAACTTAAAGGGAAACCACTCTGGTGGCCTCCCTTGAGCAGAGCCCAGAAGCACCAATGGCTCAGTGTGATTCACTCAGCTACTGTGTTCTCAATGCATTTAAGTGGTTGCATGCAGCATCCACTTTAAACACTGCAAACAGCTAATTAGCCAGTCTGGGGCCACTAAATGGAGCCCTTTATGACAGAGGAAAGCCTCTAGCCTATAGATTTACCCTGCTCACAATAAACGTTCAAGCAGGGCATTAAAATGCCAAGTGATATTGACTAATACCACAGTCTTCCTGGTGTGAACAGAGATTTAACCCTGCTCAAACCAAACTTTCTATATATATGTATCAGCATAGAGCTCATCTGTCATTCTGGGGTCACTAACAATAACCGTAGCTGACAGAGGGAGCTCCAGGTTATGATTGATACTGGTGACTTCCTGGTGAGAGAAGGAATTGAACCCTGCTCAAACCAAAATGTTAGGATGTCTTAATGTGTACTGATGCGTTCTAACATCGTGAAGGTGTTGAATAATATCATACAGCAAACATGAAAGAAAAGTTTAATTTCAATCAGATCGCATAAGTATTTTACTAGCTCAAATCTCCTGTTCTGTTAATGTCCCCAGTTTGTTCCCAAGCCGTAGCACTTACACGCACCACATACCAGTCCTCCCACTGTTAACACTGGGACACAATGCACCTGCCCTGAAATGGTTTATGTGATATGTAGTTCAACAGTTTAAAGCAATTGCTTGTGTTGGGCAGCAGTTAGAAATGGATGAGAGAGCCTATACAGGTTAGTGCAATACTCTATCTGCATGGGAGGAATTTAGAATGTGGGTGGGCTGATCGAAGCAATTATAGATAACATGGACAGGGACTGGGGAGTCCTTCCACCGTAACCTATTTAAGAAGAAGAAATTGTTATATCTATTGGAGTTTCATTATATTACAAAAGACTTTGAGTTATTTAACTTGGTAAAAGAGAAGAACCTGAGAATGATAGCAGACTATTTAGGCTAGTATTTCTGACCCCATCTCTGATCAAATAGTTAGTATATTCCCAATGCTCCCTCTTTGTAGGTTGTCATAGATATGTATCTGCTTGATTACTGAGTGATAATTACACGACACAGTTTGTTATTGACATAACATGAGCAAGTTATTCAATGCCCAATACACATAGCACATTACAATAGGCTTATAAATGAGGATTGATGTCCAAGGTTAGAAATGACAAAGCTAGTACAATCATTTAAATTTGCATTTGTTATATTATATACAAAACAATAATTCCTCACAACAGTGAAATGATTGGGAAGTACTGTATTATATATCACATCTTATAAGAAATATTAGTATGGAATATGGTATTGCCAATTTCCCACCTTGGGTCAGTGAGCAATTCATTAGTGGCGTTACTATGTGTATCCACTATCCATTCATTTTGGTAAACACAATAAAATAAAAAATAAAATTAGCTGCATTAAATTAATTATGGTCATAATGCACTCTAAATATTAATTATCCCTAATACTAAAAATGTGTTCCTCTTTTCTCATCTAAAATATTGGAATGTATTATGAACAATAGTATCCCACAGATGTGTGGTATGACTTGTTCTGCTGTGCTGGAGCTATCTTGGGTTGATGTTGGCAAGCAATTGGTGGGTGACCTAAGAACCAAAGTAAGTGAAGTGAATTAGCTGCAGTGATATATAGGTCCCCTGGAAGGAAGAAACATAAATAATCCCACGTGATCCTGCATACCAGGGTAACTCTAAGTCTTATCAATATATTGGATGCTTTGGATAGATGTGGAGTCACCATGTTGTTTGTAATGTCACTAGACATGAAATCCTTTTTTTTTTTTTTTAAAGAACTTAATAGGACATTTACTGGTAACTAGTGTACTAAATGCCTTAGCAAAATCCAAGTAGATCACATCCACTGGAACACCCTTATCCATGTCTCTACTAACTTATTTATAGAACAATTAAGTTAGTTTGTTATGACTTGTTTTGATGTTGATTCCTACTAATCATGTTGTTCAAAATGGATTTTTAAATAGTATTCCACTTTTAATAATTTCCCAACCACATATGTTACGCTCACAGGTTTATAATTTCCAGGTAGAGCTTTTGAACCATATTTAAATGAAGGCAACCAATCTGCGTCTCATATCCTCGGGTATGATTCCTAAGAGGTTAAAAACCACATATGGACATTTTTACACTAAACTCCATAAGTAATTGTAGGTGAATACCATCTGGCCGTTGGACTTTATTTACATCGATTTAATTTAACCAATTACCTGTTTTCTTCTAACTTTTGTGACAGGGATTTGCAGATCTAAAGTCAAATAATATTCATCCCAATAAACTGAATTAAAAAAACTTGTTAACAATTTCTGCATTGTCCTAATCCTCCTTGATTAACACACCCATCTCAGGTGTCAATAAAACAATGATTTCACCTTTTTTGATATTAACACACCTAAAAAAAACTTTTAGGGGTTGGTCTTACTCACTTTGGCTACAAGCTTTTCATTTCCTAGTTTAGCCCATCTAATTGTACTTTTGCAAGCAGGCCCGGACTGGCCATCGGGCATACCGGGCAAATGCCCGGTGGGCCGCGATGGCCGTGGGGCCGAGGCCGGCAGGGGAGATCACAGGATCTCCCCTGCCAGCCCCTGCAGGGCCAGCGCTACCCGAGCGCCGGCCCCGCTGTGTCTCTCCATGGGCCGGTAGGGAGATCAAAGATCTCCCTCACCGGCCCAGAGACACTGAGATGCGGCCGCCAGCAAGAGAGGGAAGGAGGGAGGCAGGAGAGAACACCGGCGGAGCTCTAGCCAGCAGCTCCGCCGGGTCCTCTCGCGAGGTCTGAGCGTTGCTGCGGTTACCGCGGCAACGCTCAGATCTCGCGAGAGTGAACTCTAGCCTCCAGGCTAGAGTTCACTCTAACCACTAGGACCACCAGGGAAAGAAGCTGCAGTAAGGATCCCCCCTCCCAGGCCTGATGTAAGAAGGGAGGGGGGATATTAAGCAATCTGCCCCACCTCCACTAGGACCACCAGGGATCAGGCACCCCCCCTAAAGGTAAGAAGGAGGGGGGGGGAGGGTAATTAATATAACTTTTTTTTTTATTATTAATAAGAAAAATATTAAAATTTAAATACAAAATACACTCACACTAACAGCCCCCCAGACACACACAGCCCCCCCAGACACACACACAGCCCCCCCAGACACACACACAGCCCCCCCAGACACACACACACAGCACCCCCAGACATACACAGCACTCCTAGACACACACACAGCACTCCCAGACACACACACACAGCACTCCCAGACACACACACAGCACTCCCAGACACACACACACAGCACCCCCAGACACACACAGCACCCCCAGACACACACAGCACCCCCAGACACACACAGCACCCCCAGACACACACAGCACCCAGAAATACACAGCACCCAGAAATACACAGCACCCAGAAACACACAGCACCCAGACACACACAGCACTCTCAGACACACACCGCACCCCCAGACACACACAGCACCCAGAAACACACAGCACCCAGACACACACAGCACTCCCAGACACACACAGCACTCCCAGACACACACAGCACCCCCAGGCACACACAGCACCCCCAGGCACACACAGCACCCCCAGGCACACACAGCGCACCCCCAGACACACAGCACTTAGACACACACAGCACCCTCACTCACACACAGCACCCTCACTCACACACAGCACCCTCATACAGACAGCATCCTCGCAGCACACTCCCACACATATACAGCACACACACACACATATATATATATATATATATATTTTTATATATAATATATATATATATATATTTTTATATAATATATAAAATAACCCTCAGTGAGTTAACGAAGAAAATTAGAAACCTAGAATGTGACGGCAGAAAAAAACACCCTCACACACAGCTCCCCTCTTACATACATACACACACACACACTGCGCCCCTCACACATACAATACGTCCAAATATAAATATATACACATATATATATATATACACACACACACACACTACAGCACCCCTCACACTGCACCACTACATACATTACGCTCCAGATAAACGCTAGATCCCTTACCCTATATGCACTCTTAATCCTCTACACACACACACACACACACACACAATCTCCTATACACACACTACATTCCTTGTCAGCAAACACATACAACATTCTCTAAACACACCCTCTCTACAACCCCTACACACACTACGTCACCTATACACACACACTACAGCCTGTATGCACACACTCGCTACATCCCCTATAACACTATGCCCCCTAGCCTTGCATATTACACCACAAACACAAATGAAATTGACCTATTTACACAATACCACACCACACTCTACACACACGCAATCCCACAAGCAGGCTCCAAACATATGCACCATGCACTTTATTGGCCCTTTTGTCCTCTGGTATCCCACTTGTGGAGAAACCAGAGACAATTTAAAAGCAAACAGCGCAAGCATGTTTTAAATTAAATTTGCTTGCACTGCGCAGAACAAATTCAGGGCCTTTTTCTAATGCCAGAGCTCTTCAGCGGGCTCTGCGCATTGAACTAACATGCTCACTTTGAGAGGGGGCGTGCTTGTCATTAGTGATGACAAAACACACCCTCTCTGGCCCTGCCCCCTTCTTAGGGGGCCGCTCTGATTGAAAAATGCCCGGGCCTAATTTTTTTCCCAGTCCGGCCCTGTTTGCAAGTCATGTTGGCATACTTATATTTGCTATAGGATGCTGTTAACCCATCTGATTTAAATGTATTCTTTGCCCTTTTCTCATTGTTCATTACTTGACTGGCCTATTTACTAAACTACATTGGATTTAATTTGCTTGTTTTATATTCGTTTCCCAGTGGTATGTATTGAGAAATGTACTTTTGTAGAACTTGTTTAAAGACCTTACCATTTATCTTCTGTGCTTTTGTCAGTGAATAGTTCAATAGGTCAAATTGTTGTAAAGATTTCCCTTACCCTATGAAAATTTACCTTTTAAAAATGATGCATTTTTGTTTAGCCCATATATATATATATATATATATATATATTTGTGTTCAGGGCATAGAAAGCCGTAATGACAGTATATAACTTACACCATATGATAACATAGAAAATATGAACTGTCAGTTGTGGTGTGCCAAAACTGACGATGCGGTAGGCCTGTAATAAAAGAGGTCCCACTCTGAGTATTATTGTTAGTAAAGGGAGCGCTGGGAGGGTTAAATCCAACAACGATAATGAGGAGGGGTCTGGGCAGTCCTTAAGTAGGGAAATCATGCCCCTCCCACAGCGACAGGCCCAGCCTTCCATTTGTGTTCAGGGCATAGAAAGACATAATTACAGTGTATAACTTATACCATATGATAACATAGAAAATATGAACTCATTTGGTATTCTCAAATATGACAATCCCACATAAGGGCACAATGTACTAAACAGCTGAAAGATCTAAATTAAGAAAATACCTTTTTTTAAATTTTGATCTTTCAGCTGCTTAATAGATAGCTCCCTAAGTTGATATGTTTATGTGGGATTGCCATAGTACAGGTTACCATATAAGGGATATTTCTACTAAACAGGTCCCTCCCTGATTTAATACACTTAAATATGGCAATCCCCCACACTGGAATCAAATTAGGGACTTTTCTACTTTTCCGGTGATCATGGCAGTACATTTGTCCAAATAACAATTTTTAATCAAAAATCTGAGATGAATTTAGTCTAAAACGAATCAACTAATGGATAAAGTTAGTTTCAGACTAAACAAAATTTATTTTGGTCCGAATCCATTCGGACAAACCAAAAAGTTCCACCATGCACAAGTCTAGAAGTCCAAAAGAAAGACAGATATTCTTAAACCAAGTGAAAATAAAAATAAATATTGACCCCTTAACAATGTTAAGATCAGCGAATACATTCTACAAAAGCCTAGTCTTAACATCTTTAAGACATATTGGCGTGTCCTATCGTTTTGGTGTGAGTAGGGTTAAATCCATGCTTACATTAGCAAGACACATATTAATCCATACCTGGGGCTTCCTTCTGTTAGCTGGGGGAATATTTAGTTGCCGCAGACTGACAGGTGTGCTGTATGCAGTGCTCAAAATTAACATTGCAACCAGCACTTTAATTGGGGATTTAAATTTCTGTGGCTACAACTTGATGTGAGCAGTGTTAAATAAATGCTCACACCAAGTAGACCCAGATATGAATTGATTAATGGAGCTCTCCTCTGCCATACTTAATGGTCCCACATTGACATATGAGCTTTATGCGGCACCCAAAGTCAGTGCTGAATACAGCCCTTTAAATCTATTAAAGCACTCGGCTATAGTAATTCTAAGACTGCAAAATGTTCAGAGGAGACCGGTGCTGGACTTTAATGGTCAGATGCAGCTTGCTGGGCTAAAGCATGAGAGGGAGATCTCAATGTCATGCTAATAATAAGCCAGTAGATTGAGGTCACAGATTGCCCTTTACTGTTTTAGCTAGGAAATCACTCTGTTGATATATCAGTACTGATATTAGTAGGAAGAATTCTTTAGAGTTAGTGGTAGGGTTAGTAATTTAAATTCTAGGAATATTTATTTATTTACTTAACAGTTCTTATATAGTGCTCTTATCCAGAGCTTTTTACAATTTATGCAAAAATGACATTGGTAAATATACAAACATGGGATAAACATGGGATAAATATACATTACACACACTGAAACAAAAGGAAAAGAACTGTGCACAGGAGCTTAGAATCTAAAGTAGAATTCTACATTGGACAAAAGGTGGAGAGAAGAAAATGCAATTATGAAATAACAGAACTCAATCCATGATTGTTCCATGAGGCATTTAACAGTCAGGACTGATACATTAACCTATTTTTAGTCATTTTTCTTTAGTTACACTTGATGTGTAAAAATGATTTTAAGCAAAAATGCATTTCTATTAAATGTTTCCAATTTTGTTTACCCTTTTCACAATTCATTGTGTGTTATGTATACATATAGGATATTAAAATATAGCCCTTCCTGCCCTTTAAAAAATACAATCTATAATATGTATGAAGGCATTTAAAAAGAAACACTTAAATTACAGTGGAAGAAACACATAGCACAAATTGTAGGTTTTGTTTTGTTTCAGAAGTCGGACTATTGCCTCTGCACTCATATGAGCTAACATTCGTAAAAATAAAGAAAAAAAAATTCCACTTGACATATGAATGAATAATAATATGGAAAAATCAAGGTAGATAGCAGAGATCTGTGACCCGGTGCATTAACCTTAGCTGTTCTCTTTGACTCCGACCTCTCCTTCACGGCTCATGTTCAGTCTATTGCCAAATCCTGTCGTTTCCATCTTAAAAACATTGCGCGCAATTACTTAACGCCAGATGCAACTAAGCTGCTGGTCCATTCCACTGTCCTTTCTCTCCTTGACTACTGTAATCCGCTTCTCAGTGGTCTTACATGCTCCCAACTTGCGCTCTCACAGTCCATAATGAATGCGGCGGCGAGGTTCATCTTCCTGTCCGCCAGCACCTTCCACGCCTCACCCTTGTCAGTCCCTACATTGGCTTCCTGTAAGATATAGGCCTCAATTTAAAATTCTGATTCTTGCTTTCAAATCTCTACATAATGCTGCTCCCACCTATCTATCCTCCCTTATACACAAGTATGTCCAGTCTAGGCCCTTACGCTCTGCTGAAAACTTAAGTCTATCTGTCCGTACTCCAACCTCTGATGCTCGCTTTCAAGACTTCTCAAGGGCTGCACCGTTCCTGTGGAACTCGCTTCCCTCCTCCGTTAGATGCTCACCCAGTCTCCACTCAATCAAAAAATCATTAAAAACCCACTTCTTCATAAAAGCGTATCAATTAAACTGTTAATAGCTCCTGACTGATTCCTCTCTTGCAACTGTCATTAGTCTAATACTAGCCTTACCTTTTGTGTCACTTTACCCCACTCCTTCTAGCATGTAAGCTCATTGAGCAGGGCCCTCAACCCCTCTGTTCCTGTGTGTCCAACTTGCCTGGTTACAACTACATGTCTGTTCGTCCACCCATTGTACAGCGCTACGGAATTTGTTGGCTCTATATAAATAATAACATAATAATTAGTCTACCTAGCGCAAACCCTTCTCAAGTCACATGTATTTCCCATTGGTATCACAGATTATTTAGGTTGGGATGTACATTTATGAGTCTTCTTGTTGTTAGTTTGCATCCCTTGCTTTGGTAAATATACATTTTGATGTGTCAGTTCGACAATCAGCTTTATAAATACGAGTTAGGAATTGAACACTGCAGATTGTTCCTCTCACTTAATCCCAAACTACCTGAGACGTATATTGCATTTATGTCAGTTTTATTGAAATTTGTGTTGATTCACAATATATTTCTCTTTAACGGGAAACTCTACCAGCAGATAAGGGGAGCAGCCATGGGGACACCATGTGCACCATCATATGCAAATCTACACCTGGGCTGGTGGGAGAGAACAATCAGGGAAGACCCCAATCTTAAACAGTATATGGACCAAGTCCTATACTGGAAGATGTACATTGACGACATTCTTGTCGTTTGGCTGGGTACCTCAGAGCATTTTGGGGACTTCGTTATAGCCCTTAACGACAATACTCTATAGCCCTTATAGCCCTTAACGACAATAACTCACAATCTGCGGTTTACAAGTGAGATGGGGGGTTCTAAGTTATGCTTCCTGGATGTGTCCCTCGAAATAGAGGTAACAAATAAAGTACACACCACCCTCTTCAGGAAAAAGACAGCTACGAACAGTCTTTTAGATTGGTCTAGTCACCACCCCACCCCACTAAAGGCTGGAATCCTTATTGGCCAGTACCTCAGGCTACGGCGCAATTGCTCGTCCCTGGATGACTTTAAGTCCAAAGCAAGAACATTGAGACTGTCATTTAGGGAAAAGGGATACCCCAATAGGGTGCTGAAGAGAGCATATATGAGGGCCCTCTCAACCGAACGTCAAGTCCTTATTGACGACAATACTGCGAAACAGGAGGGACATACGATAAGGTGTATAGAAACCTTTGATGCGGGCTGGGCTAAGATGATGGGAATCTTTAAGAAATATTGGCCCATCATATCCTCAGATAAACACCTTAAAGAGGTAGTGACCACATATCCCTCCATAACAGCTCGTAGAGGGAGGAATTTAAGAGATTTACTTGTTCCTAGCCACTTATCCTCGGCGTCCATATCTGGACCTTTTAAGAACTACTTACCTATTGGCACATATCAATGTGGCCATTGCAGCGCTTGTCCGTACATCAATAAGAACTCTAAAGTTTGTACCAACAGTACCAACTCAGAGACATTCAATTGTCGTTCATTTATTAATTGCCGTACCACTGGGGTTGTGTACCTACTCACATGTTCATGTGGCCTCATGTATGTGGGCAAGACCTTTCGACCGTTCAAACTTAGAATTAGGGAACACTAAACTCGGTGAGGAGACATCTAGAAACTCCCATATCAAGACATTTACATCTTTTTCATAGCCATTCCTCAGAGGGAATACGCTTCATGGGGATAGAACATATCCCTCAACCCCCACGGAAAGGTGGTTGGGACATTAAACTTCGACAGAGGGAGGCATATTGGATCTTTAAACTCCAAACCTTATCACCACACGGCCTCAATGAGGGGTTCTCATATACCCCCTTCATCTAATCAACGATCTACATTAATTATGAGGGTTTTTAAATGCTAATTATGATTAATTATTACTTAATTATTATTTCTGAAACTTTAATTAAATGATTTATTATTATTTTTTGTAAGTGCTTATTATTTTAGGGATCATTAATCATATGGCACATCTCCATTGATAACCCCTGTTATACAACATGAGCCACTGCTATGCATTTGACCATTGCAATATGGGTCTCTTCAGTGGTCTTTATACACTATCCCTTCTATACTATAGGGTTTATCAATAGAGCGTTTTTTTATTTCCCCTCTTGACTTGAGGGGGCCCTTATTTTCATCTTGTCAATCAGCAGTGCATAAATGAATGTAACTTCTCACCTCCTTGTCATTACATTATCGAATACGGATACTCAGTGACGTCCTAGTGGTTCACTAGGTATCGTCAGTGCTGGAGGAGGAGTTTCCGCCCACTTGGTGACGTCCGTTTGACTCATTGAGCATCGTTAGTATTGCTGGAGGAGGTTCAGCTGATACTTGCCGCCCCCTTCCCTCCCCGCCCACGTGACTTGGCGATGACGTAGCCATCACGTGGGACGCGTGGAGCGGATTGGCTGGCACAGGTCCCTGTCGCAAGATAGGCGGGCGGGTTTTTCGTCCTGACCAATGAAAGGCAAGTACCCATTATGGGCAATCAGCTGTTGCCGGTATGTTTGATTACATACCGGCTACTTAAGGAGCGGGAGATGTGGCTAGTTTTTTGTATTTGCCCCTGACGACGGCGTCTTGATACGCTGAAACGCGCGTCGGGCTCTTTCTTTATTTTAATTTAATTTGATTCTTTTCACTATGCACTGGGGTTGTGGGTAGTAGCACTTTGATAGTTTTCTTAGTCCCTCATTAGATCTAGTAGAAATAGTGGGCATTAGCACTATGCTATGCTGAGGTAACAGGGATCCTTCTTAGGCAGCTTTTTAGTTGTCAGTATGGAGTAACAGACAGAGAGATATTAGGTTACCTTTAGACTATATAGTGTATATAGATGGAGTAATTGTTTGCTTGCAATATACATATATTAGGTCTATACCTCCTCTCTAGTCCTCTCTCTTTTGGATTACCTTTGACAGTTACCTACAGCTCTGCTATTGGCAGATATACCTACCCTACTTTAGTATCTATCCTGGCAGGAGACTAAGTGATTTTAGTTTCATTAATAAATATATTTTTCTTTTAACTGTTTAGCATACTTCTACAGGGTTGTACAACTTTTTCCTGGCACAATACCCGTCTGGGCATATGTGTCAGTGAACTAGTATATTTTTTTCTTTTTTCTGTGTTTACTAATTAAGGGTTACCCCCTGTGCATTAGTACAACCCGGTGACTTCCCTTTTTTGGACTTTAGGTTTCTATCTGGAACCAGGAGTCTACCTATAGACAGCTTTATAAATAGTTGTCATCATAGGAACACCACAGTTAATGTCACTGCGTTTAACTATATTAACAATAACATTGTTTTTCTTTGTTTTCTCGTAAAACACCTGTAAACTTGCTTGTCTTCTTTAACAATCATTAACATGTATTGCTTTTTCCATCAATTTGTAACCTTTAATTAGAGGCAAACTAATTCTGAGCAACACCCTTAGTCTTAATTTGCACTTATTTATTTGCAATTTAGTGGGGAGTTTTGTTCACAGGCTGGGGGCCGGAATGAACTGGTAAAATCTATGCTGGAGGGCATGCTTGTAAAAGTATTCTGGAGAGACATGTCCACCCTTTTTCCAGTGTGGGGCAACCTGTTATGAAACACATAACAAGAACAAACATACTGTAAGCCTTTTTTTTATGAAAAAGTGCTATTGTAGACAGGTAATTTCACATAATTGGATATTGTACAATATGTAAAGAGTCCTTGATTCCATTTGTATTTACACCTAGCAAAAGCTTTTGTTCAGCTATAGGATAATGAAATAGTTACTTTATCACAGAAGTTAAGTGAAGATTAGCCATGCCTTCTGGAAAAGTTGAAACTACTTTTCACAACTATCTATATTTTATTGAAAATCACCAAAGGCTTCTACCTCACATGGAAGCAATAATGGACACAATTCATAGCTCACTCACAGATTGTTGAGCTCTACCTCCCAACAGATCCACCTCCCTTCTCTTAGTACAAATTTGGATAAAAGAAAACAAAAACAGGCATCACACAAATATACAAATTAATAAAACTCCTTTATTAAAGCCACATAAAGTCAGATTAAAAACAGTTTTCTTTATTATTAAAGAGGAATACCAATATGAGAAGGGAGACGATCAATGTTGGGACCACAGAGACAGTGAATAAACAATCTCCTAACTGTGAAATAAAAGTCATTATTACCACCACAACTTCTTAAGAAGAGACATTCGAAATTTGGAATAATGATTTGAATGTATTGTTAAATTCTTTCAATGGGTACTATTGTCCCAATTTAAGTAAAATGTAAGTAAAATGTAAAAAGGATATTACAGATTTTGAAATCTCGTTCTGACATTGTTTCAAAGCTTGCCGATAAAGATATGGCACTGGTTGTGATAAATACAAAAGAGAGATGCAGTAGATAGACACTTGTGGCTCTATATAAAAAAAATAAAATGAGACATTGGTAAAGGATGTCTTTAATAAAGGTCTGATTGATGAGAATCTAAAAAAACATTTGACCACATTGAAAACAGCAAAGTAAGATAGCTATAATGAAGAAGTTAAGGCAAAAAAATAAAAACCTATCCCTGGATGTCATTAATCTGCCATGGAACAGATCAAACACTATACATATACATATGATCCCAAGTATTATACAAACGATAATCCCTATGCACCAACTGGGATCCCAAATACAAACCAGAAAAATAATTAAGTGAAGAACTTGGAAACAATAAAAATATACAAAAGGACTCCCACCCAGGGGAGGGCTGGCAGCCTCAGGCCTGGGGGGCAAATCCAGTCAAGTGGCCCATTGCACCCCTGAATTAGCTCACCATCCATGGACACCTTTTCCTGGTTTTATAACGGATATTGATATTATGCTAATTAGTAGCTCTTTGCCATACCCACTCCTTTGCGGCTCTGACTTTCAATGTTGTTAGAGCGCAGGCTGAGAATCTCTGAGCCTGTGCCCTGACTCACTAACTGAGCACCGGATATGATCTGACTGCACCTACTGGTGCGCACCAATGGAACACCAGGGAATCGTTTAAATTAAATATGCTGGTGTCCAAAACTTGTGAGCTGTGTTGGCCGTCGGGCGCCTCTGTTGTTATTGCGCCCTACATGACCCCACAGCTTGCATACCTCAAAGGCTGGCCCTGCTGACAGACACACTGACCCTCACTCTCAATAACATACACACACAAACCCTGACAAACACTCACTGACAGGCAGACACATACACACACACACTGACAGGTAGACACACACACACACATTCACTGACAGACACTTACTTGACAGACACACTTGCTGACACACACACACACTGACAGACACCAGTGCCATCTTAACAACATTATGGGTCCCCGGGCAAAGCAGTGCACTGGGGCCCTGCCTACACAACTTACAGGAATAAAAATGTAAATTATAGATACAACGAAGATTATATTTAGAAGTACCTCCAACAAATGCAATGCATACATTCAATACATACACACAGACTGCTGAATGCAGTCACACACCGACTGCTGAATGCATACACACGACGACTGATGAATACACGCATACAGACTGACGAATAGACACACACAGACTGCTGAGTACACATAGAGAGTGCTGAATACATACACAGTCCGCTGAATACAAACATACACAAACATACACACAGACGGCTGAATACATACACAGACGGCTGAATACACACACACAACAGTGAGGGGTGCAGTGTATGTGTTTGTGTGTACGGGTGCGGTGTGTGTGGGGTGCTGTGTGTGTGTGGAATGCTACGTGAGTGTGGGGTTCTGTGTGTGTGTGTGGAGTGCTATGTGAGTGGGGTGCTGCGTGTGTGTGGAGTGCTATATGTGTGTTGGGTGCTGTGTGTGTGTTTGAGGGGTGCAGGTAGCAAATGTTTTTTGTTTTTTAATACTACTATACGTTAAATAAAATCTATATGTCCCCCCCCACCCTTCTTCTTCTTACCTTTGGTGAAAGAGGCTGGGACACAGCCAGCCCTGGTGGTCCAGTTGTGAATTCTGTACAGTCTGCAGCTTGTCTGGCTGCAGGCTATCTCCTGTCCTACTGCGCGCAGAATGCTGTGTGGAGCATTGCAATGGTAATGCGCTGCAACGCTCCACACAGCCTGCTTGCGGGAGGAACGATCTGCCTTACAGGTCGGCCTCTCCTGCAGCCCTGGGTCCTAGGCAGCTACCTCTCTCCCCGATTGAATTGAGATCTCCCTCATCGGCACAAGGCCAAAAAACAAGGCCACATCTCCGTTGGCTGGCAGGGGAGATCAAAGGATCTCCCCTGTCGGCCGGGCATGCTGGGCAGCACGGTAGGGCCCCATGCGGAAAGACGTCCCTGACAGACACACACAAACACTTCCAGACACACACACACTTCCACACACTTCCAGACACACACACACACTTCCACACACACACACTTCCAGACACACACACTTCCAGACACACACACTTCCAGACACACACACTTCCAGACACACACACTTCCAGACACACACTTCCAGACACACACACACTTCCACACACACACTTCCACACACACACTTCCAGACACACACTTCCAGACACACACACACTTCCAGACACACACACACTTCCAGACACACACACACACACGCACACTTCCAGACACACACACACTTCCAGACACACACACACTTCCAGACACACACACACACACGCACACTTCCAGACACACACACACACTTACACTTCCTGACACACACACTTACAGACACACACACTTCCAGACACACACACACACACACTTCCAGACACACACACACGCACACACACGCACACTTCCAGACACACACACACACTTCCAGACACACACACACACTTCCAGACACACACACTTCCAGACATACACACATTTCCAGACACACACACATGCACACTTCCAGACACACACACTTACACTTCCTGACACACACACTTCCAGACACACACTTCCAGACACACACACACACTTCCAGACACACACGCACACACGCGCACACACACGCACACTTCCAGACACACACACACTTCCAGACACACACACACTTCCAGACACACACACACACTTACACTTCCTGACACACACACTTACAGACACACACACTTCCAGACACACACACACTTACAGACACACACACTTCCAGACACACACACACACACTTCCAGACACACACACACGCACACACACGCACACTTCCAGACACACACACACACACTTCCAGACACACACACACACATTTCCAGACACACACACACGCACACTTCCAGACACACACACTTACACTTCCTGACACACACACTTCCAGACACACACTTCCAGACACACACACACACTTCCAGACACACACGCGCACACACACGCACACTTCCAGACACACACACACTTCCAGACACACACACACTTCCAGACACACACACACACACTCAGACACACACACACACACACACTTACACTTCCTGACACACACACACACACACACTTACAGACACACACACACACACTTACAGACACACACACACACACTTACTTTCAGACACACACACACAAATGTATTTTATTTCTTGTTGCTCCTACCTTTAGGAGTGCTCTGGGTCCTTTCCCCGGGGTCCAGTGACTTCCTCCGTGATATTCCTGCTCCTCTCTGCTCCCTCGCGCAGTTTAGTGATGCGGGGCCGGAATGACGTCATATTCCGGCTCCCGACATCAACAGAGAGGGCGCGCGAGGGAGCAGGAAGATCATCAGCAGAGCTCCCTCGCCGCTGCATGCCTCCTTCCTCACCCGGCCGGTATATTGCTGCAGAGTAGGCACCTGCCATCTGGGACAAGCAGGTGCCTACTCTGCCTTGCTACTGGGGCACCGTAAGTGGCCAGCTGGCAACCTGCTGGGCTCTCTGTGACAGGCTATCAGCCTGCTCCGCGCGGCACCCCTCCTCCTGGCACCCAGGACCGGCCCTGCAGTGGCCATTTTTCTAATTATTTAGGGCAGCCTGGGGGGCAATTGCCTCCCTGCCCCCCGGCCCAGCCCGCCCCTGCTCCCATCCCAAATTAATGTTATGCATTCTGTTTGGTAAGGCTTTGAAGTGCTGCTCTAAGCAGCGGTTGAACTATCGTGTGGTGGTGCACGCATGCTGAGGGAGCCCATCGGGTGGCATATCCACTTAGGGCCACCCAATGTGCATGTGTCCTTAATAGGCTCAGTTGTGCACTTCAGCCCTTTAACAGTGTAACCAGGCCCTTTTATTATCGTCAGCCATTACTGGGAGGAAATTAGTGCAGGTCACCTCCTCACAGTTAGCTTACATGGAGCCACGCGGGATTGAGAGGAACAGGAGGGGGAGCGCAAACTGACTCTCAACGTCCCCAGCTAGCAGAAGCATCAGTCCTGCACCCAAAAGATAGGAAACAGGAGGATGGCTAAAAGATGACCAGCATGTGTGTCAGTATGTTTGTCATTGTGTGTGCCTGTGTATCTGTATGTGTGTCAGTGTGTGCATCTGTTTGTCTGTGAATCTGTGTGTGTGCCAGTGTGTGTACCTGTATGTCTGTATTTATATGCATATCAGAGTGTGTGTATGTGTGTGTGTGTGGCAGTATATGTGTATATGTGCATGCATCTCAGCATTCAAAAACTAATACTACAAACAAATACACCTCTGCATTCAAATGTCAATACTACATACAAACATACCTCTATATTAAAACACCAACATTGTTTATAAACACACCACTGCATTCAAAAACCAAAACCACACACAAATTCACACCTGCATTCTAACACCAATGTGCCAATACTACATACAAACACACCCTTACATTCAAAAGCAAACACTACACACAAGTACACCACTGCTTTCAAATGGCAACAGTACCTAAAGACACACAACTGTATTCACATGATAACAGTATGCATAAATACACCCTTACATTTACACACACATACTTCTTCCTACCTTTTGACCAACCTTGCACCTTTGCCACCCTTTTTGCACCAGGGCCCTCTCTCTGTTCTGATACGGACTCTAAGTACATGGAAATCATGCAGCTATGGTGCAAAATGTAATGTTAAGGTTTTCCAATTTTGACTCTTTTGTTCACTAATAGACTCTTTTATTTGCAGACTAATTGCCTTAATGCATTCTTCAGGTAAAAAAAAAACACTAATAGCAGTTTATTTTCAGATGGTTGCACATCACTAAAAAGTAAAATTTTCAACTTAAAGAAGAACTGTCGTCTCTGGGATTTACACCATTGAATAAAACATTGAATATCACTTATAACTTGCATTAACGCTTTATTTTTACAACATGTTCTGTTTTCTTTTAAATTTATATGAAGAATTGTGCAGAATGCACATCCAGAGCAAACATTGCTAATGAATAGGAAAAATACAAACATTGGGATGCTTTATATAAAAATTGTTCTGAAAAGGGGTCTAAAGTACTAAAAGTGGGGCAGTCATTCTGGAAACCACTGGGACCCACACACATATGACATTGGTGATGACCCCTTTTTTTATATTTTCACAATTTTTAAAAGCACAGTTTTCATGCACCACTCCCATTGTTTAATTTCTACTCTTCTCTTTAGGCTTTCTCTATGCCGACTGACAGGTCCGCAGGACAAAATCTTTAACAATGATTGACAGGGAGGTAAGATGGAGGCACCCAGCTACATGATACAGATATGTGGACTTCTATATTTTATTTTAGTTTTCACACCTCACACATGCAATTTGTTATATATAGGCAAAGGTAAACATAATTAATATAAATCTTGGGAAGTGATAGTCCCCTTTTAAAGAAACGCTGTTTGTTAGTAAAACAAATTTGTAATCCTAATGCTATAGTTTCCCTGTCCTTATATTAGAGTTCCCGACCGGGTGCAGTCAAATTTTAAAATTTTAAATGCTCACCTCTCCTACTCCCAGGACATCATGGAAGAGGCATGGTCCAATCCAATGTTCTTCTTTATAGAGAATTGGGGACCTAATGCGCATGCACAGAGTATTGAATCGATGCTTTCCTATGAGGCTCCCATGTCACGTGTCTATTATTATTGGCATTTATATAGCACCAACTTATTCCAAATTTTACTTGGTCTGTGATACGGAAGTGCCTCTATTGGATAACAGCCACTACAGGTGGACTTAACCCTGCAATGTAAACATTACAGTTTCCCTAAAACAGCTATGTTTTACATTACAGAGGTCAAGGTAAAGTTTAGTTTTTATAACACTTAAGGGTCCCACTGCCCCTCTCTGGCACTCTATATAGTGTCCCTTTAAGAGGACAGTAATGCAGCACCAAGACCACTTTATTAAGATGAAGGACTAAGATGGGGACTATAGTGTTCCTTTAGAAAAAAAAAAATTCTAAAAACAAACCAACCAAAATATAATAAAAAATAGAAATTGGAGAAAAACAATTCTGCAACAAACGTTTATATTACAAGAGACATAAGCAAATCATTATAATGTGCCATTTACTGTGTGAAAGCCTAAGGTAAGGTTATCATCAAGACAGAGGATTCATCAGAGCAAAATTAAACTGTTCATTTTCTCTCTATCTTCTTGACATTCTGCACTTGGTATGTGTGTTTGAAACTTCAATGTCTATTTCTGGCTTGTGATCAAGTTGTAAAAGCAGAATGAATAAGTACAGAGAGTCCCAGTTCTTTCCTGTACAAACATAGATGAATACTTTATTTCTAAAGAATAATGAGTTGAATTTTGAAATAGTTAGAACCATTCTTCTAAAAGGATACCTATGCATAATTCGAGATGTTTTCATTATTGCCTAGCAATCACGGTTCTGAACTGACAGATTGGTTCTGTATATTAAGCATGTCTGTTTATAAAAAGTCAATGTATGACAGTTTTCATTTGCCCTTTTATGACCAATTACATGTTTTTTCAGGACCATTGACATGCATGGCACTATAACTAGTACTTACTGCTCCAGGACATAAGCAGTATAATGGACCCATTCCCAGCATTTCTGCACATTAAATCTGCTCATCTGTCCCTGCCAGCTGAATGTTGTGCATAAAGCTTCTCATTCACTCTCAAAAATGTGAATGAGTGTTAATAATCATGGAAGTGAATATAATAAATATCCAGAAAAAAAAGTATTCTTAAAGTAACCCTCTAAATATCACTATCACTACAGCCCACTCTAGTGGTTGTGGTGCCACAAAAGCCCTGGTGCTGTTCTATGGTAAGATGTTAAACCATTTCAGCATGGTTTGACAACTTACCTGGGTCCATCAGGTGTTTACGCTGCGTCTGTCTTATTCCAGTCTCCAGCAGAAAAAGCAGGATGTCACTATTTAGTGCATAGCTGGACTGTAATTATTGGCTGAAAGGGTCAGCTGAGCACTCTCAGCCAAGCATCATGGTCAAGTTTGGTCCTCTGGCCTTGCGGCCCTGTATTGCTCTTTAGTGCAACACAGCTTTTCTTTCTTGAGAAGACTGGATGCAACACACACACACACACACACACTATGCAGACAAATGATTATCTTTCTCAGTCAGGGCTCTCGTCAGTCCTCTGCATTTAGCAGGACTGTAGAAGCCTCTCCCTCCCCCATAGGAAAAAAAAAAGAAGTGCATTTCAGTAGCTAAGGAAGTGGAAATGGTAGATGTAGAGGGAACTTTGAGTACACAATATAGGGCATATTTATAGGTAGACATTTACATTGATAGATAGATAGATAGATTGATAGATAGATACCGGTAGATAGATCAAAGTAAATTAATATAGTTCTATCCTTAAAACCAGTATTCAAATAATTTAGCTGCACTAAAAGACAAAGTATAACATTTGCCAAAATTTGATACATTTTTAGAAAGAAACTCTCAAAGCAAAATAACTATGTTTTGACTACTTACGGCTCACCCTTTATTAGGTCCTGTTAAGGCCTTGATCCCTTTGCAAAGTTGCACAAATTTGCAACAAAGGCAACGTGGATGCTGTATTCTGTCCTTACGCTTGGCTTCATATGAGTGTCAATTGCCTGTGTTGGATTAAAGGTCTTAAGTGACTACATCAACAATGCAAACTACCTTCATAGTTACTCTAAAGCCAACATTAATCATTCTTAATTAGGATCTTTCAGCTAATATCATATGTGAACATTAAAAACCCAAGAAAAATACGTGGGGCTTATTTTTATCTTTGTACAAAGACATGGACACATCTAATCAAATTCAAAACCCATGGTCTTCATTTCAGGGGGAATGACAAATTCTAGAGACAGGGCAATATTTACCCTTCTTGTTGCCCCAAGGTCAGTTTCCTAAAGGCACCTGGTCCATGTTTTCTATGTAATGCCATCAGAAATCTCAGGGACCCCTAAAATAAAATTGTCTGGGCCTCCAACCTACATACATAACCTACCCCACATAGATGCATATTAAAAACATGCACACTCTTAACCCCTTCAGGACGGGTGACGGACGAGGTCCGTCATCCTGGGGATGCCCTTAACGACGGGTGACGGACCTCGTCTGTCACGCGGTAAAATTAACCCCGCGATCGTCGCAGTGCCGGCGTTCGTGGGGTTAACGCTGTTGCTGGGTGCCTCCAAGTCAGGGGCAGACCTGCAACAGCAAATTGCGATGTCCCAGCACATGTGATCGCTGTGACAGCCAGTCACAGCGGTCACAATACTGCTGGAATATCTGATCCGCCTCCCTCCACCTCTTGTGGGTTTGTGAAGTGGAGAGAGTCGGATCGTTGCAACATTGTGTCCCAGAAGAATAGTGAATATCTATTAAAGGTTCGTAATCCCTTTACCCTTTATTTTTTTTTACAAAAATTAACCCTTTCCCTGCTGCTTGATCACTGCTAGCAGTGATCAATATTCAGATCACAGTACTTTACTGTGATCTATTTTTTATTTTTACACTTAAGGGTTACTTTTTTTTTGTAACCCTAAGGGGTTCAATTTTATTATTTTATTTTATTAATTTGTGATTTAGTTAGTTGGGTGGGTGGAATTTAGTGGTAATTGGGGAATTTAGTTAGGGGTAAAAAAAAAAAAATAAGTTTAGTTATTTAGTTAAAGTTTACTTAGCTGTGTTAACTGTATTAACAATGTTGCGAAAGTATAGCGCAGAGGAGGCTTATGCCCTGTTAGCAGCCGACTCAGAGGCAACCGACACTGCCTCAGAGTGACGCAGGGAGTGACGCATGGGACAGGGACTATGTGCCAGATACTGCAGGAACATCAGGGGAAATAGCTGATTCCCCTAATGTTCAACATGGCGCAGATGACTGGGTACCCCCTAATCATTTTTCGCTAGACATCCCAGTGTTCACTGCCAATCCCGGCATACAGGCTGACCTGTCTGGCTATAATGCGCTGGATTGTATGGAGCTGTTTTTGGGGGATGATTTTTTGGGGGAGGTAGTTACCCAGACGAACCTGTATGCGGAGCAATATCTTGCACGCAACCAAGACTCCCGAATCACCAGGACAGAGAGATGGTACCCAACCAGTGTGCCAGAAATGAAACAATTCTGGGCACTGACAATGTTATTGGGGATAATTAAAAAATCCTATTTTTAATACCCCCATTTTTTCCCAGACAATGCATATAGTTACATAGTTACATAGTTACATAGTTAGATAGCTGAAAAGAGACTTGCGTCCATCAAGTTCAGCCTTCCTCACACCTGTTTTTTGCTGTTGATCCAAAAGAAAAAAAAAAAAAAAAACCCAGTTTGAAGCACAATTTTGCAACAAGCTAGGACAAAAAATTCCTTCTTGACCCCAGAATGGCAGTCAGATTTATCCTTGAATCAAGCAGTTATTACCCTACATTGAAAGATTATATCCTTGAATATTCTGTCTTTGCAAGTATGCATCTAGTAGCTGTTTGAACATCTGTATGGACTCTGATGAAACCACTTCTTCAGGCAGAGAATTCCACATCCTGATTGTTCTTACAGTAAAAAAATCTTTCCTTTGCCTTAGACGAAATCTTCTTTCTTCCAGTCTAAACGCATGGCCTCGTGTCCTATGTAAAGTCCGGTTTGTGAATAGATTTCCACACAATGGTTTGTATTGGCCCCGAATATATTTGTATAATGTTATCATATCCCCTCTCAGGCAACGTTTTTCTAAACTAAATAGGTTTAAATTTGTTAACCTTTCTTCATAGCTGATATGTTCCATTCCTTTTATTAATTTTGTAGCCCGCCTCTGCACTTTTTCTAGTGCCATGATATCCTTCTTTAGAACAGGTGCCCAAAATTGCACAGCATATTCAATATGTGGTCTTACCAGTGATTTATAGAGAGGCAAAATGATATTCTCGTCCCGAGATTGAATGCCCTTTTTCATGCATGACAATACCTTACTGGCCTTGGCCACTGCTGATTGACATTGCACATTGTTGCATAGTTTGTTGTCTATAACAATTCCCAAGTCCTTTTCGTGTGTTGTTATCCCTAATTCACTTCCATTAAGGGTATACGTTGCTTGTGTATTCTTTACGCCGAAGTGCATAACTTTGCATTTTTCAACATTAAATTTCATCTGCCATTTGAGTGCCCAGTCCTCCAGTCTATCTAAATCCTTCTGCAGCAAAGTAATATCTTGCTCACATTGTATTATTTTACAAAGTTTTGTGTCATCTGCAAACACTGAAACATGACTTTCAATGCTGTCTTCAAGATCATTTATAAAAATGTTAAATAGAAGGGGTCCCAGAACAGACCCCTGAGGGACACCACTTGCCACCTCTGTCCAGCTTGAAAATTTACCATTAACGACAACTCTTTGTATTCTGTTTTTAAGCCAATGTTCTACCCAAGAACAAGCATTTTCATCGAGACCGATTTCCTTGAGTTTGAACACTAATCTTTTGTGTGGAACTGTATCAAATGCCTTGGCAAAATCCAAATAGATCACATCCACTGCAACACCCTGATCTATACTTCTACTTACTTCTTCGTAGAACGCAATCAAGTTAGTTTGACATGACCTGTGCTTCATAAAACCGTGCTGATTTTTGCTGATAACCATATTCTTCTCAAGGAATTCTTGAATATTATCCCTTAATAACCTTTCAAATATTTTACCAGCCACAGAAGTTAAGCTCACAGGTCTATAATTTCCAGGCAAGGATTTTGAACCCTTTTTGAATATAGGAACCACATCTGCCTTCCTCCAATCCTCCGGAACACTTCCTGAAAGAAAAGAATCTTGAAAGATTAAAAACAGAGGTTCACTTATTTCTACACTTAGTTCCTTAAGTACACGTGGATGGATACCGTCAGGCCCTGGAGCTTTGTTTATATTAACTTTCTTTAGTTGCTGCAGCACATTGTCTTGAGTTAACCAATTACAATTATTCTGCAAGTTTTTAGTAGCAATCATTTGCACATTTATTGCCATGGGTTCTTCTTTAATATAGGGAGAGATATGAGGACAAACTGTGTTTTATGCACTTTAATGACAATATGAAGTGCCCCCCAAAAGGTCATCCGCAGTATGACATTCTTTATAAAATACGCCCTCTAATTTCCCACTTAAATAAAAAATTTGCCACTATTTACACCCCCAAAAAACAAATTTCAATTGATGAGTCCCATCCAAAAGATCCCGGTATGGGATCAAATTTTATAAGTTATGTGAAAGTGGCAGTGACTATGTATACACCTTCCGTGTATACGAAGGAAGGGATAGCCACCTTGATCCCCCACGTTTCCCAGATATAATAGAGACAAGTGGGAAATTGTCTGGGACTTAATAATGCCCTTACTTAACTATGGTTATCACTTATACATCGATAACTTTTATAACAGCATTAGTGATGTACCGAACTGTCCGCCGGCGAACAGTTCCCGGCGAAATTAGCGTGTTCGCGTTCGCCACGGCGGGCGGACACATGCGCAGTTCGATCCGCCCCCTATTCGTCATCATTGGGCAAACTTTGCCCCTGTGCCTCTCGGTCAGCAGACACATTACAGCCAATCAGCAGCACTCCCTCCCTTCCACACCCTCCAACCTCCTTCCCAGCATCCATTTTCGATTCATTCGGAAGATGCATGCTTAGTGAGAGGAGGGAAAGTTTAGCTGCTGCTGATTACATAGGGAAATTGATAGCTAGGCTAGGGTATTCAGTGTCCACTACAATCCTGAAGGACTCATCTGATCTCTGCTGTAAGGACAGCACCCCAAAAAGCCCTTTTTAGGGCTATAACATCAGGCTGCTTTTTTTTTTTTTCCTGTGTAATGTAATTGCAGGTGCCTGCCTGCCAGCTTCTGTGTGAGGTTCACATTTGATACTGTGCCTATTTGCCCAGTGCCACCACTCATATCTGTTTTAACAATAGGTTAAGCTGTACATTTAAAATAAAATTTTTTTTTTCACTGTAATAGAAGAGCAGTTGCCTGCCTGCCAGCTTCTGTGTGAGGTTGGATGCCTTGCCCATTTGCACAGTCAGTGCCACCACTCATATCTGTTTTAACAATTGGTTAAGCTTTATATTTAAAATAAATATTTTTTTTTTCACTGTAATAGAAGAACAGTTGCCTGCCTGCCAGCTTCTGTGTGAGGTTGGATGCCTTGCCCATTTGCACAGTCAGTGCCACCACTCATATCTGTTTTAACAAATGGTTAAGCTTTCGATTTAAAAGAAATCATTTTTTTTCACTGTAATAGAAGAGCAGTTGCCTGCCTGCCAGCTTCTATGTGAGGTTCACATTGGATACTGTGCCTATTTGCCCAGTGCCACCACTCATATCTGTTTTAACAATAGGTTAAGCTTTACATTTAAAATAAATAATTTTTTTTCACTGTAATAGAAGAGCAGTTAGTTGTCTGCAAGCGTCTGTGTTTCAGGCCTACTTCAGCGTGTGCTCTGCAGACCTGTGCCAGCGTGCTTTGCAGACCTGTGCCAGCGTGCTTTGACAGTTGGCAATCATATCTGGTGTCTCTTTAGCGTGCTTTTACAACCAAAAATTTTTTTCACTGTAATAGAAGAGCAGTTGCCTGCCTGCCAGCTTCTGTGTGAGGTTGGATGCCTTGCCCATTTGCACAGTCAGTGCCACCACTCATATCTGTTTTAACAATTGGTTAAGCTTTCGATTTAAAAGAAAAAAATTTTTTCACTGTAATAGAAGAGCAGTTGCCTGCCTGCCAGCTTCTGTGTGAGGTTCACATTGGATACTGTGCCTATTTGCCCAGTGCCACCACTCATATCTGTTTTAACAATTGGTTAAGCTTTCGATTTAAAAGAAATAATTTTTTTTCACTGTAATAGAAGAGCAGTTGCCTGCCTGCAAGCATCTTGGTGTCAGGCCTACTTCAGCGTGTGCTCTGCAGACCTGTGCCAGCGTGCTTTGACAGTTGCCACTCATATCTTGTGTCTCTATAGCGTGCTTTTACAACCAAAATTTGTTTTTCACTGTTATAGATTGAATAGCAGTTACTTGTCTTCAAGCGGGTGTCTCAGGCCTACAGTGTGTGCTCTGCAGCACTGTTCCAGTGCACATTGCCAATCATATCTGGTGTCTCTATAGCGTGCTTTTAAAAACAAAATTTGTTTTTCACTGTTATAGATTGAATAGCAGTTACTTGTCTTCAAGCGGGTGTCTCAGGCCTACAGTGTGTGCTCTACAGAACTGTTCCAGTGCACATTGCCAATCATATCTGGTCTCACAGTAGCTTGCACGCATAGTACCACAAATCCCCCCAAAAATGACAGGCAGAGGCAGGCCACCCCGCAGGGGCCGTCGTGGTCGTGGTGCTGTGATTCCCTTTTGCCCTAGAATAATGCCCAGTTTTCAGAAGCCACGTACCCTGAACTTGAAAAGTTCTGAGGACTTAGTTGACTGGCTAACACAGGACACCCAATCTTGTACAGCCTCCGCTCGGAACTTGACACACCATCCTCCTCCAGCTTAGCTTCAGGCACCTCTTAAGATAGCACTCACCCGCCTGCCGCCACCACCAAAACTAGCACCACAGCCGCTTTACTTGGTATGTCAGAGGAGTTATTCACACACCCGTTTGAAGAAATGAGTGATGCGCAACCATTATTGCTAGAGGATGTAGATAACAGGGATATGTCTCAGGCAGGCAGCATTAAACACATGGAGGTACGGTGTGATGATGATGATGTTGTACCCGCTGCTGCTTCCTTTTCTGAGTTGTCAGATACAAGCGAAGCGGTTGATGATGACGATGCGTCCATGGATGTCACGTGGGTGCCCGCTAGAAGAGAAGAAGAACAGGGCGAAAGTTCAGATGGGGAGACAGAGAGGAGGAGGAGGAGACCAGTTGGAAGCAGGGGGGGTCGTCGCAAGGAGCTAGTGGCACAGTCAGACAGCATGCATCGGCACCCGGGGTCAGCCCGACAGCACGCCAATCAACGCATGCTGTGTCCACCACCAGAATGCCGTCATTGCAGAGCTCAGCAGTGTGGCATTTTTTTTGTGTGTCTGCCTCTGACAACAGCGATGCCATTTGCAACCTGTGCCAAAGGAAACTGAGTCGTGGGAGGTCCAACACCCACCTAGGTACAACTGCTTTGCGTAGGCACATGATCTCACATCACAAACGCCTATGGGATCAACACATGAGTACAAGCAGCACGCCTACTCTAAGCCGCCATCCTCCTCCTGGTCCAGCATCTTCAGCCACGTCAACCACTGCTGTCCTTCTTGCCCCCTCTCAACCATCCGCCACTCCGTCTCCCGCCTTGAGCAGTTCCCGCTCATCTGCCCACAGTCATGTGTTTCTGTCAAGGACATGTTTGAGCGTAAGAAGCCAATGTCACCAAGTCACCCCCTTGCCCAGCGTCTGACAGCTGGCTTGTCCGAACTATTAGCCCGCCAGCTTTTACCATACAATCTGGTTGAGTCTGAGGCGTTCAAAAAATTTGTAGCTATTGGGACACCGCAGTGGAAGGTACCCGGCCGGAATTTCTTTTCACAAAAGGCAATCCCCAACTTGTACTTGATTGTGCAAAAGGAAGTCATGGCATGTCTGGCACACAGTGTTGGGGCAAGGGTCCATCTGACCACTGATACCTGGTCTGCAAAGCATGGTCAGGGCAGGTATATCACCTACACTGCGCATTGGGTAAACCTGCTGACGGCTGACAAGCAAGGAATGCGTGGCATTGCAGAGGAGTTGGTGACACCGCCACGAATTGCAGGCAGTCCTGCTGCCACCTCCTCTACTCCTCCTACTCCATCCTCTTCCATAACCTCCTCGGCTGAGTCCTCTTGTGCCGCTGCGTCTTGCTCCACATCAACGGCACCCCCCCAGCTCCCCAGGTACTATTCCACATCCCGGATACGGCAGTGTCACGCCGTCTTGGGTTTGACTTGCTTGAAAGCAGAGAGTCACACCGGACAAGCACTCCTGTCCGCCCTGAACTCACAGGTGGAAAAGTGGCTGACTCCGCAGCAACTGGATATCAGCAAAGTGGTGTGTGACAACGGAAAAAATTTGATAGCGGCATTGAAGTTGGGCAAGTTGACACATGTGCCGTGCATGGCACATGTGTGTAATCTGATCGTACAACGCTTTGTGCATAAGTACACAGGCTTACAGGACGTCCTGAAGCAGGCCAGGAAGGTGTGTGGCCATTTCAGGCATTCCTACACGGCCATGGCTCACTTTGCCGATATCCAGCGGCGAAACAACATGCCAGTGAGGCGCTTGATTTGCGACAGCCCTACACGTTGGAATTCAACACTCCTAATGTTCGACCGCCTGCTCCAACAAGAAAAAGCTGTTAATGAATATTTGTATGACCGGGGTGCTAGGACAGCCTCTGGGGAGCTGGGAATTTTTTTGCCACGTTACTGGACGCTCATGCGCAATGCCTGTAGGCTCATTGCAGTGGCTCTGCACCAGACTTCCCTCCAATTGATCAAACTTAAAGGATTTCAAGTGGACTGATTACAATCACAGGGCCTCTAAAGAGTCCTGTATTGTTATTTGTCGTCACTACCTTCCCGCGTCGGGAAGATTTCTTGCACAGGGCGCCCAAAGGCCTAAGGCTGGCCCTGCGCATGGGTCAGTGGCTCTGCACCAGACTTCCCTCCAATTGATCAAAGTTAAAGGATTTCAAGTGGACTGATTACAATCACAGGGCCTCTAAAGAGTCCTGTATTGTTATTTGTCGTCACTACCTTCCCGCGTCGGGAGTGGGTCATTTGCGCCCCTGCTGCCTTCCTTGCATGTGGTAGCTGTTTGTCAGGGTTTTGTCAATCCATATCTGCCAAGTGACCCTATGTAGGGGGAACAGTCCCTATTCTGCTCTGTGTCAGTGTGTATCAGGGATCATTAGGATAGGTGTCAATCCATATCTGCCAAGTGACCCTATGTAGGAGGAACAGTCCCTATTCTGCTCTGTGTCACTGTGTATCAGGGATCATTAGGATAGGTGTCAATCCATATCTGCCAAGTGACCCTATGTAGGGGGAACAGTCTCTATTCTGCTCTGTGTCAGTGTGTATCAGGGATCATTAGGATAGGTGTCAATCCATATCTGCAAAGTGACCCTATGTAGGGGGAACAGTCTCTATTCTGCTCTGTGTCAGTGTGTATCAGGGGTTTTGAGGACAGGTGTCAATCCATATCTGCCAAGTGACCCTATGTAGGGGGAACAGTCTCTATTCTGCTCTGTGTCAGTGTGTATCAGGGATCATTCGGATAGGTGTCAATCCATATCTGCCAAGTGACCCTATGTAGGGGGAACAGTCTCTATTCTGCTCTGTGTCAGTGTGTATCAGGGATCATTAGGATAGGTGTCAATCCATATCTGCCAAGTGACCCTATGTAGGGGGAACAGTCTCTATTCTGCTCTGTGTCAGTGTGTATCAGGGATCATTAGGATAGGTGTCAATCCATATCTGCCAAGTGACCCTATGTAGGGGGAACAGTCTCTATTCTGCTCTGTGTCAGTGTGTATCAGGGATCATTAGGATAGGTGTCAATCCATATCTGCCAAGTGACCCTATGTAGGAGGAACAGTCCCTATTCTGCTCTGTGTCACTGTGTATCAGGGATCATTAGGAAAGGTGTCAATCCATATCTGCCAAGTGACCCTATGTAGGGGGAACAGTCTCTATTCTGCTCTGTGTCAGTGTGTATCAGGGATCATTAGGATAGGTGTCAATCCATATCTGCCAAGTGACCCTATGTAGGGGGAACAGTCTCTATTCTGCTCTGTGTCAGTGTGTATCAGGGGTTTTGAGGACAGGTGTCAATCCATATCTGCCAAGTGACCCTATGTAGGGGGAACAGTCTCTATTCTGCTCTGTGTCAGTGTGTATCAGGGCTGGGCTTTGAGGACAGGTGTCAATGTTAGGTGATTTCTGCCCTTTATGGATTAAAAGCAGACTCTGCATCAACTGTGCAATTTTCCATGGGAGTTTTGCCATGGATCCCCCTCCGGCATGCCACAGTCCAGGTGTTAGTCCCCTTGAAACAACTTTTCCATCACTTTTGTGGCCAGAAAGAGTCCCTGTTGTTTTTAAAATTCGCCTGCCCATTGAAGTCAATGGTGGTTTGCGCGGTTCGCCGGTTCGCGAACATTTGCGGAAGTTCGCGTTCGCCGTTCGCGAACCGAAAATTCCGGGTTCGCGACAACACTAAACAGCATCCCACTCTTACAAATGCTGTACTGTTTTGAGACCGTGGCTTGTGGCACTATCAGGAAGAGTCGCACAGGTTTCCCAAAGGCTCTAGCGAAAAAAAAAAAAAAAAAAGGGGGAAACAGCAGCTCTCTGCCAGAATGAACTGCTGGCACTCAAGTACCGCGATAAAAAGGAGGTTTTCATCCTAACTACCATCCATGGGGAAAACACTCGCAGGGTCGCAGTTCGTGGCAGAGAGGAATATAAACGGGTGCCAGTCTGCATACAGCAATATAATCATCATATGGGGGGAGTTGATCTGTCCGATCAACTAATGCAGCCGTATCTAATCATGCGCAAAACCAGGGCAATGCCTTTATTATTTTTAAAAAGGCAAATGCTGAGCTGAAATGCACATTCCTTTCATTTCAATTTCAGCTAATTTCTGGGTTACTTGAGTGCCACAGAGGGGGACCATCAGTGGAGCCTAGCAGAAGAATGGAGGCAGGTCACTTCTGCTTCAAGATTCCATCAACCCCCAGAAAGAAAACCCCCCAGAAAAGATGCAGGGGCGTAAGAGTTGAGACCAGCTATTACTGCCCTGATTGCCCCTCTCAGCCCGGCTTATGTATTGGCCACTGTTTTTAAATTTTACACACCCAGGTCGAATAAGCAGACCAGTTTTGGGGTGTGATTTTAGTTAACTGTCTGGTTACCAAATCTTGGCTTTGTCTCCCGTTTATCCTGTCTTCTCTGATCCTTGACCTCGGCTTGTCCTATTGTTGTTC
Organism: Pelobates fuscus; assembly: GCF_036172605.1. Taxonomy (NCBI): domain Eukaryota; kingdom Metazoa; phylum Chordata; class Amphibia; order Anura; family Pelobatidae; genus Pelobates; species Pelobates fuscus. The sequence goes on from NC_086318.1 coordinate 145,345,550, forward strand.
CGTTTCTCTTTACCCCTTTGACCTCGGCTTGTACCTTGACTATTCTCTGCTTGTATAGCCCGGCCATTCTAAGGACCGGTATTACAAGTGTCTCTCTCTGTGTTCTCTCTCTTTGTAGTCTGTCTGTGTTTTGGAATCCGTGACAGCGTTGCCCGTGACACAGATTACTGGGTACTACCCCCAGATAGGTTTAAGCCAACTATTCCCCCTTTTCACAGCAAATAGTATGCACTTGTTCATAATTTGAATTGATGAGCTGCTTATACTTAAAAATATATGTGGTCTTTGAGAGGTAATTTGCAGTCCTGAGCTGCTAAAATAACACTTTGGCCCAGCATCCACTTTTGAAAAATATGAAAGTGGTGTGTCTCCAAGGTGCCCCTTCAACATCCACATAACCATGAAAAAATTACACATGGGGGTATTGTTGCACTAAGAGGACATAGCTGAGCAACATATTAGGTGTTATACTGCCATAGCACACATAAGGATTGCAAAATATACAGTAACATCTCCAAGTGTGTGTCAAAAAGGCAGAACAAATGCTAATTGTAACTAGACTTGGTACAAACTAACAAAAAAATGATCCAACGCTAAGGTTTAAAATATGCCTTTTGAAATGCCCTGGGGTGTCTACGTTAAGAAATGGTAGGCCTTTGTGGGGTAATTTGAACTTAAAACCTGCTAAGATGCTTGGAAATTGCACATGGGCCGAGCGTCAAAATTCAAAGTTCGGTAAAAAATGATATGGCTTGGTCTCCCATGTGCCCCTTCAACATCCACATATCCCTGAAAATGGTACACATGGGGGTATTGCTGCACTAAGAGGACATAGCTGAGCAACATATTAGGTGTTCTACTGCCATAGCACACATAAGGATTACAAAATATACAGTAACATATCCAAGTGTGTGTCAACAAGGCAGAAAAAATGCTAATTGTAACTAGACTTGGTAGAAACTAGCAAAAAAATGATCCTACGTTAAGGTTTAAAATATGCCTTTTGAAATACCCTGGGGTGTCTACTTTAGGAAATGGTAGGCCTTTGTGGGTTTTTTTGAAATCTGCAATATTGCCCCAAATTGAAGCATAGGCCAATTAAATCCATCTCTCAAAATTGTACTGTAAATACTGAAATGGATAGTGCCAAAGACATACAATGGGGTGTCATTTTACTCAGAAGACTTAGCTGAGCATATTTTGGGGGTTTGAACATAGTGGCACATGTAAAATATACAAAATACCCAGCAAAAATGCAATCCCTATGTACAAAATGCACAAAATTATTTTTTACCACATAATTTGGCATATATTGGTGAAAAAATGGGGGCATGTTAAGGCACAATATGCACCATATGAGATACCCAGGAGTGTCTACTTTTGCAAATGGTAGGCCTTTGTGGGTTTTTTTTTGAACAGTCAAACTGTTATAATACCCCAAATGGACGCATAGGCTCATTAAATCCGTCTCTCAAAATTCTACTTTGAATACTGAAAAGGACAGGTCTCCTATATGGCACTGTAACTTCACGAAATAGTGCCAAAGACATACAATGGGGTGTCATTTTACTCAGAAGACTTAGCTGAGCATAATTTGAGCATGATTTGGGGGGTTTGAACTTAGTGGCACATGTGAAATATACAGAATGCCCAGCAAAAATGCAATCCATATGTAAAAAACGCACAAAATAATTTTTCACCACATAATTTGGCATATATTGATGAAAACAAAGGGGCATGTTAAGGCACAATATGCACCTTATGAGATACCCTGGAGTGTCTACTTTTACAAATGGTAGGCCTTTGTGGGGTTTTTTAAACTTTCCAACTGCAATAATGCCCCAAATTGAAGCATAGGCCAATTAAATCCATCTTTCACAATTGTACTGTAAATACTGAAATGGATAGGTCTCCTATATGGCACTGTAGCTTCACGAAATAGTGCCAAAGACATACAATGGGGGTGTCATTTTACTCAGAAGACTTAGCTGAGCATAATTTGGGGGGTTTGAACTTAGTGGCACATGTGAAATATACAGAATACCCAGCAAAAATGCAATCCATATGTAAAAAACGCACAAAATTATTTTTTACCACATAATTTGGCATATATTGGTGAATAAATGGGGGCATGTTAAGGCACAATATGCACCTTATGAGATACCCTGGAGTGTCTACTTTTACAAATGGTAGGCCTGTTTTTTTTTGAACAGTCAAACTGTTGTAATACCTCAAATGGACGCATAGGCTCATTAAATCCATCTCTCAAAATTCTACTGTGAATACTGAAAAGGGCAGGTCTCCTATATGGCACTGTAACTTTATGAAATAGTGCCAAAGACATACAATGGGGGTGTCATTTTACTCAGCAGATGTAACTGAACACAAAATAAAACTTTGTACAGGAATAGCACACACCAACTTTACAAATTAAACATGAGAAGTTCTTTGTTATAAGTTTGTGTGCCAAAAACAAAAAAAAACTAAATTTTACTCCAATATTTAGCAGAGGTTGGCGGTGAAATGGCTACGTAGAAAGTGTCAAAACCACCTTAGGTAAATAGCCTGTGATGTCTACTTTATATAAATATATACTTTTGTGTGTCAATTTTGTTTTATTTTATGGCTGTTAGGCTTACAAGACAAACATACCAAATTCTAAAATCGCTCCACATTAAAAGTTAATTTTACTCCTTGTGCTTTGTGACCTGCAACTACCAAAAAAAAATGTAAAATCCCAGACACATTATATATTCTGTAAATCAGAACAACTAAATTAATTTATTTTTAATTACTTTCCTTAACCTGCACTAATTATGCACACATTATGATTGCAAATACTGTAACAAAAAACAATATTTTTCATTTTGTTTGCATTTTTCTGTATTTTTTTTATAATAAGTAAGTATATATATATATATATATATATATATATATATATATATATATATATATATATATATATATATATATATATATATGTTATATCAAATTAAAGCCCTTTCTGTCCTTTAAAAAACAGTATATAATATGTGTTGGTGCTGCAATAAATGAGAGAGATGCAAATTGCAGTTGAACGCAAACAGCAAGAAAATGCAAAAATTGCTTGTGTCATTAAGCGTAAGTCAAGCTTCTGAAGCTGTGTCCTTACGGGGTTAAAGAAAGACACTGCTGGACATATATGTGTGGAGGCTGCTTGTAGTGTTGCATGTGTGGGGAGAGGCTGCTTGTGGTGTTGTACTTTGTGTGGATGCTGTTTGTGGGGTTGTGTGTGTGTGTGGCTTCTTGTGTTGTTGATTGGTGTTTCTGGGGATGCTGCTTGTGTCGTTGTGTGTTTTAGTCACACTCTCATGAATGCACACATACAAATTCATTTACACAGATACATAAAGACACAAAAAAATATAAAAATACAGACACAGTCATATATTCATATACATATAAAGACACACACATACATTTAAACATACACTCACAGATAGACATTCACTGTTATAAGTGTATAACAAATACAAACACATGAACAGATATAAATACACCCACACATACAAATGAACAAGTACACATACTCTCACAAATACACACACACATAAAGGAATACACTCACAGATGCAAATTCAGAGTCTTACTCACAGATACATAAGTGGAATGAGAGTAAAATTGAAAATCATCGAGAGTGCCGGAATGTGATGCCTCCCCACCGAATCAAAATACACATCTCTGCCACTAGAGACACATGCAGATAGAGGAAACAAACTTCTTTTTAGCACCAATGTGAGATGTGGTTATAGATAATGCAGGGCTACTGCGTTCATAGTTCCATGAAATTATTACATCTCTCTTAGCACAGCAACATTTATACTCTACTGGCACAGGTTCAATACATTTTAAGGCAGAGCAGAAGATGCCAGACGGAGATCCCCTCTGCTTCCTTGCCCTATGTTTCTCCCCCATTTTACTCCCTATAATATACCAACCTCCTGTAAAGAGAAGGATAACAGTTCCCTAAGTGCGAACCTGGTGACACTGTGTTGCTTCCAGGTCCTTCTGGGGAGGACTAAATGATGGACAGCCACTGCCTCACAATTTGTAAATAGTCTCAAGCCTGAAACCCCTTTACAATTTGTGAGGCAGTGGCCGGCCATTAATTGTTGGAGGGCCGGCAGCCAGAAGTCTCTACCTCTTCTGCAAGCACAGAGGCAGGCTAGCGTGCAGTTCCCATCATCTCCTTACACTGCACCTTGAACCCAAACCGAGTCAGGGCCTGTGATCCACAGCCTGAGAATCGGCTGACTGATGAGGAAGAACTTTTATTGTCCACAGGTCATGTCATCCCTTCTCCTGCTTTCCGCCCTGAGGCCTTGCCCTTGATGTCAATAATCTTTAGTATATATTTCTTAAAATCTCTTCATTCAGATACATTCCTTCACATTATAATTGAATATTAATTACTATAAGCCTGGCATAAAAGGAATGGTGTGTTAGGGAAGAACCACTGCAGCAATTTGGCTCTTTCATTAATTTATTTTGCTTAAATACAGCTTCCAACTTACATTGTCATCAAATCGCAGACAATTCCTCATCACAGATTGAAACAAATGATGTCTTAGCAGCAGATCTTTCTTTTTTTTTACATGCTTGAAGGTTAGTTAATTTAAGGTATCTATTTTTTTTTGTTGTTGTTGTTGTTGTTGTTGTTTTGCCTATAAGGTATTACAAATTGTAGAGCAAAAAAGCTCCATAAATATTTCCAACTCAGTTACTTTAGTCTAAAACTGGCAATTACTTTGTCAATCCTCAAAATTTTCAATTTAGTGAATAAAACCTTTTGTAATTCAATGGACAATCATGTTTACTAGAACTCATTCATGCGTGGGTTGAGTGTATGTTCTGTACACTTTTTACTGTTAACTTTATATTGTTTGACTTTTCCTCATATTTCACCAAGTTATTCAGAGGTACATTTACAAAGTGATATCTTGCAGTTTACCTTGGCACATAATTAAGATTTTGATAGCTTTTCTAACAGGTCACCTAATGGCTTCAAAAACCACAAAAGTAATAAAGTTTAACTCAAGGTGCCCGTTCATTTATTGAAAGCTGCAATATGTTGGGATGTCTGAGGTTTTCATGTTGCTGCAGTGTCTAATGACGTGAAACAAATGTTCATTTGCTGTTAACACCCTGTAAACCAGCACTTGCTGCTGCCCATAATCAGTTGGTCACGCAGAAAAACTCCCTAATGAATTCAGTAGTCAGAGTCGAGCACTTCAAAAGCACAAGAGACCAACTTGCCAGCTGTGAGATCATATCTAAACACGATTTTCACACCCATAATGAGGTTGAAAACAGTTCGCTTTATTTTCCTGAACCCAATGACTGGGATGGTTTATTTTGCATTTCCTCAGGTAACACAATATAAATATATCATTTTTATTTTTATTTATTTATTTTTTTCTTCCTCGCCTCAAGATACATTATTTTAAGCAATTTTATGAAAATGTGTTGGCAACGGATTTATTTTTAATTGCATTTACCGGTAATCCTTTTTATGTTTTTTTTTTCATTTAAAATAGAATGCCTATTCCTATATAATTTTCTAAGTGTGTGAAATATATACAATTTTACATTAAATGTTTTTTTTTCTGATATTGTGACTTAGAATTTTGCTGCTTAATTCCTATATCTCTGCGTGTCACATCTACTATTGGACAGTGCATCGTGGAAGGCAGAAATGGAGCAATCTACAAATTCAAAAGAATGGGATTGAGAAAGTTCATCTAAAAGCACTAACTGTTAAAGTAGGGGCATTACCACTGACTTGAACTGACTGATAGCCTAATGTCTGTAGAAATAGCTCAGAGTAACAGCAAAGTGCTCCCTGTATTCATCACTGAATAGACTTCGGAAAGGAACAAAAGAACGTTACTTCTGCATCCTTTCTCTATTCACAGAAACAAATATATTGCTATGCTCATTAGATGGCAAAAGAGTGTGCGCCTTCGATTTTCCCAGCTCAACTCTGTGGCAGTCAACGTGTTAAATCACTTTTGCAACATGTTGCTTTATAGTAAAATATTTGTGCAAGTTTTCAGAGCTATTGATCAAAAGTTATTTGGAAACTGTCAATTCGCCTTTGTATTGATCCATTTTACTTTATTCTGTTCCTCACATGGCTTTTAGGTATTGCAGCTTTTGTTTTTTGTCCTCAGAAATGAAATACTTCAAATTAGTTTCTCTTAGACACAGACAGCAACAGCCAGGCACAAGACTCAGTATTGACTGTGAAGTAGGAGACAATTTTTGAAATACAGTTTTGCAGTAGGATAGTCACATTAACTTAGATTTGACATTTGAGCTTGAAGTGGATCTGTCAGATCTGAGTTTTGTTGCAGAAAACGACACCTTAGGTAAAGTTAAAAAAAACAAAAAAAAACAAACAATTTGCACCATTTTTATTTAAAGAATCACTATAGTATCAGTAAAACAAAGCGGTTTTCCTGACACTATAGTGCCCTGAGGGTGCCCCCACCCTCAGGGTCCCCTCCCGTGGCGCTGTAGGGGTTTAAACCCCTTCAGCTACTTACCTTAATCCAGCGCTTGGCTCCCTCGACGCTGGTGACCTTTCCTCCCCTTCCGACGTCAGCTCCCCCGTCCGATATCACTGGAGCCGAATGTGCATGAGCGGCAAGTGCCGCACGCGCATTCAGCATCGCCTCCAGCGTCACAGATGCGCCTCTAGTGGCTGTCCAGAAATGTAAACATAGCAGTTTCTCAGAAGGGTTAAAACCTGAGGGACCTGGCACCCAGACCGCTTCATTGAGCTGAAGTGGTCTGGGTGACTATAGTGTCCCTTTAATTTACACAGTTTAAGTGGCTGACCTGGCACAGCCAGAGCACCTCACGCAGATTAAATTAACCCTCATGATGATTCAATTATTTATTTATTTATTTATTACTGGTATTTATAAAGCGCCAACAGATTCCGCAGCGCTGTACAATAGGTGGAGTACGTACAATATACACAGACAAATACAAAAGGTAGAGAGGGCCCTGCCCATAAGCTGATATCTAGCCATTGAAGCTCTTTTATACAAAGTGCTTAGCTAGATTGCCCATGAGCTTACAATCTAAAGGTAAAATAGGGAAATGAGACAAGATGTAGCAGAGGAAATTGAAAATGATGGCAGAGAGAATTTATAGTCTGACTGCAGTGATTGATAACATGTGAAGGGAATTAGGATGTGATCGACTGTGGTTGGAAAGAGCTGGAGGAGTCATGCTATATAGTTAGAAGAAACCAGAGTGGGCGGGAGGTCGAGTGGGTGGGTTGCTAGAGCAGAGTAGAAATGAAGATTCTTAGTTGCAAAGATGGGAGTTAAATTGGGCCTGAGGAAGAAGAAGGATGCACAGTTATATAAAGGAATTTACAGCTAGGAGTGGCAAGCAAGAGGAAGGGGGGTAAGGATGGAGGGGGGGGGGGTATGTAGGAAGGAGTGGTGGAACAGACCAGCTATTTGTTGAACATATTAAAATGTGTGCCTATTAAATCCTATCAGCCAGAATATTAATTAGCACATGTAACTGCAAGTACAAAGATTACAGTAGTAAACTATAAGTAAAAATGGTTACATTGCATTATTGGGATTAGTGAGTGCGCATTTCCAGAGCATCATGGGGTGATGCCTTGGACATGTGGGGGGAAGTATACTTTTTCCTTCCCTCTGCTGCACTGTTTATCCCAACAAGCACTCTAATAACATGTACGGGGTATAGAAATAAGAAAGTGTAACTTTCAGAGGAGTGACTACCCTCCTTTGAAGGAAAATTCTATCCAAATAGGTAGTTTCTTATACAATCTATTTTCATGTTCATTGGGTATTAATGGAAACATGAAAACATTTGCTCATGGCAGCCATCTTGTTTTTTTCAAAAAACAAAATTAGTGTTGCTATTATATTAAATTCTTTAAACACAACATATATTCTAATTTCATAATTTTACCAATAAACTCATTAGTAGACTCACAAAATATAGTATAAGACTTCTGAGAAAGTCTCACTCCACATCTGACTTTTTCCACTATAAATTTATGCTGCACTCTTACAGCTTGGCTCTTTAAAGTAAATTACTTCAATACCCTCATAACCACACTCTCCCGTGAACCCAAACTACTATTTCACACGTTTAACTCTCTTCTTCGCCCCCTGTTGCTCCTCCTCCTCGACTTCCTCGAGCCCAACTCTCTGCTCAACCTACTTCAGTCTGGTTTCCACGCTAAGCACTTTGTGGAAGTGGCTCTGACAAAAGTATCAAATGATCTACTCGCTGTAAAATCTCATGGTCACTACTCTATCCTAATTCTCATTGACCTTTCTGCTGCTTTTGATACTGTTGATCGTCAACAGCTTCTTCTCATCCTCTGTAATCTCGGTCTACGAGATATTGCTCTCTCCTGGTGCTCCTTCCAAGTCACCCAGTACTCTTTTAGTGTTTCTTTCTTCAGTCCTTGGTCCCCTACTGTTCTCGATCTATACTGCCTCCCTTGGTAAACTCATCAGTTCCCTTGGCTTTCAATATCACTTCTATGTGGATGACAAGCAAATCTATCTGTCCTCTCCTGATCTTTCCCCACCCCTCTTGACTTGTGTCTCTAACTGCCTCTTTCCTATTTCTAACTGGATGGCTGCCCACTTCCTTAAGCTCAACTTGTTCAGAACAGAACCGCGGCATCCAGACTGCCAGACAAGGTCGCCCCAGAAGTGCCCAATAAGGGATTTGAACCTGTGTACTTTTTAGTCCTGGGCCTGCTGTTTCTCCTCTGAGCCACCATACAGCCTGAAGTTTGTATATTGCCTTGTATCCAGCACTGGGGGCTGGACGTTATTCTGTAGCTGTTCCAACATTCTCAGCACACCTGTAGCTGATGGCCTCATTAGCCAGGTATAAAACATTGCCTCTCCCAGAAGGCAGTGTCAGTTCCTTGACTCTGGGGATCGGTTTGCTGTTTCCTGTTCTCCAGTTTGCTCTTGACTCCGGCTTGTGTTTTCGTTTATTCTGACTTCTGGCTTCCTCTGACCCTTGGCTTCCCACGACTATTCTCCTGGTTTATCCGTTCCTGTACCGCGACTCGGAATTATCCTGCACAACCCCCGTGCACCGACTCACAGGCCAGGTGAATTCTTGCCTGACCACCTCGGCCTGTGTTTTCTTGCAAGTGTGAGCATACATCTCTGCCTGCCGGACTCCCAACCCAGGTAAGCCCTGACATGGTGCTACCATCAGCTCCACCATGCAGGCTTGCTGCCTAGGTGTTCTTTTTGTCTGCAACCTCTCCTTTACCCCTAATGTACAATCGATCGCCAAATCCTGTTGCTTTCATCTTAAAAACATTGCGTGCGTCAGCCCCTACCTAACGCCACATGCGGCAAAGGTGCTGTCCATGTCACTGTCCTCTCTCGCCTTGACTACTACAATCCGCTTCTCATTGGTCTTACTTGCTCCCAACTTGCCTTATTGCAGTCTATAATTAATGCGGCAGCGAGACTCATCTTCTTGTCCACCTGCACCTCCAACTCCTCACCCTTCTGTCAGTCCTTACATTGACTTCCTATAAGATATAGGGCTAAATATAAAATTCTGGTTCTTGCTTTTTAAATCTTGACATAATGCTACTCCCATCTATCTATCCTCCTTAATACAGAAGTCCCGTCTAGGCTCCTATGTCTGCCAAAGACCTATGTCTATCCTGTTCGTACTCCCTTTTGTGATGCTCGCATTCAAGACTTCTCTAGGGCTGCAATGTTCCTGTGGAACTCCCTTCCCTTTTCCGTTAGACACTCACCCAGTGTCTATTCCTTAAAAAAAATGATTAAAAACTCACTTTTTCACAAAAGCATATTAATAATTCTGTTAATTGCTCCCAACTGATTCATCTTCTGCAAGTGTCATTTAAAAAAGTCTTCACTGAATACTATTCTACCAATCTACTTCACTAATACTTTCCTTACTTTTTGTGTAACTTACCCCATTCCCTCTATCATGTAAGTTCATTGAGCAGGACTCTCAGACCCTCTGTTTCTGTGCGTCAAACTTGTTGGGTTACAATTACATGTTTGTTAGTCCACTCATTGTGAAGCACTGTGGAATATGTTGACACTATATAAATATAATAATAATAATAGCATCTTACAATACAAAGGTAACCCACCCATTCCTCCATTTCCTGTTACAAGTAAGCATTTTAAGCAGCCCAGTTGCAGTGCTCTTCTATCAGAGAAACCTTCCACAAATGTTCCACAATCCCGCAAGTTCTGAAACAGACAGTCTCTTACTATATAATCAATGCAACCAAATGTTTAGTTAACTTACTTCTATATACAACTTCAACTGGTTGTATGTAGTCTGTGTATGTTGAATGTGTAACCTTGTAGCAAGACTGTAGTGACGGACAATAAAACAGAATTTATGCTAACACTAAGAACAAGTAAAATGTATAATGCAATAGCTTGTCCTTCCTTTAGTCCCTCAAACAGTGTTTGCTCGCTTACTCCGAGAACGTAAGCCATTTGTATTTCAGACTGATCCCACCCAAAAGGGCAGTTCAGTATTAAAATGCCAGCTAACCTTCTCTGCATGAAGGATATAGCAACCCATGACAATTGTATTGGACTTTTTTGGACCTCATCAATGAGGTGAGCTGCTACTCCTCTAGGGGTCCACATCTGAATTACCCTTTTGACTTAGCCAGACCCTAATCATATGAAAATAATTCTTAACTTAATTTATGAAAACACTGAGGACATACTCGAAAACAATAGACATCTCAATGTATTCTGCTTTCTGAATAAATAAATGAGGTCTGCTAAAAACAAAAAGGCACATTCTGTTGTACTTCAAATATTTGGAGCAAAGTAAATCGAAAATTGAAAGATGTCTACAAAGTATACATTTGACTTCTACAAAATTGCTGAATTACAAATAATACATAAAAAATACATTTCCACATGATAAACGATTTAAAAAAAATCTCTCAAAATGAATTATTTTTAAGGAGCTATTGAAAAAGATGTTTAAGACATTTTTTAATAATATATTTACTGTTATATCATACATAAATTCCATTCAACACCGTAGTGATACTTATACAACATTGTGTACATAAATTAGTCATTGTACAAAGTTTTGCAGCAGTTCACATTTGCTATACAAAAATGTCTTATCAGCTTGATTTCTGTGTCTTTACTCCTTTGGAAACATTTTAATAATCAGAATGAACAGTTAGACTAGCAAACATCAATGCATTGAAACAAAGGAAACATATATTTTAAAAAAATACATCTGTCCACTGTAATGTATCAATGGTTAATTCTGTTAGAAATAATGACATTGTTGACAGAGCCTCTAATTAAGCTATCTGCTTTTCTAGGCAATGTCTACCATGGCATTATGTGAAACAACCACTTCATCCATCTTAGTTTCAAGTTTGTCCGTTTGATCACTGTCACGAACTTGGGCTATTGGCCCAGCAGAGACAGTGGGGGAGAGTGTGGAAGTGAAAGGGTTAATGACACCAGACACCTGGTTACCTGTTGCCAGTCCCAGCAACCATTAAATTAACCTCTGCAATCCCTTCTACACTAACACCCTAGTAAACACTTTACTGCCAGCACCAAGATTTTATGCCTGGCGTCTTAGGTTACCCCACATAGCGTAGAATTATAGTATCACAACATTACTTTACTGATCAGACATATATGATTAACCCTTTTGATAATGTGTTTACCTGAGCTTTCCTCAGAAGAGTGAGCTCATAGAGAACAAAGACACAAGCTGATTAAGTAAACATTTAGTCTGACAAAAAGGATTCACAATGCTGGGTACAAAAATACAGAAACAAATGACATACAGAAACACAGATAACAAATTGCAAAACAGCCCATAAAATAGGAGAAAACACAAGAGATCCTTACATATGTTTACCGCTTATATATAATTCTTGAGGGAGATACAGATGTTAAAGTTCTCCAAGTAATTGTTAAAAAGAAAATCCCTCCCATTATAGTCCAAGATCCTCAAGATACTGGTTGTTTCTAAGTGGGCAGACCCCTGGGTGGATCAGAGGGGTTTGGCCTGGCAGTTTATTGCCCACTCCATATTTTCTTAAATGATGTTGTCCTTTGAGTAACCCAAAGTCAGAGCATATGCACCAATACCTTTTACGACATCCAATGCCCAGCTCTGGTGATGGTTATCTAGAAGTTTTATGGTTTAGGCCTGGTGTTAGATCAAAGCCTACAATAGATTGTTATCCCAACATGTACAAAAACAACTCAAAACATTCAGGTGATACTCGAAAAATTTGAATATCGTGCAAAAGTTCATTTCTTTCTGTAATGCAATGTAAAAGGGGAAACTAATATATGAGATAGACTCATTACATGCAAAGCAAGATAGTTCAAGCCGTGATTTGTCATAAGTGCGATGATTATGGCTTACAGCTCATGAAAACCCCAAATCCACAATCTCAGTAAATTAGAATATTACATGCAATCAATAAAACAAGTGGTGTACATAGAACAATATCGGACCTCTGAAAAGTATAAGCATGCATATGGACTCAGTACTTGGTTTGGGCCCCTTTAGCAGCAATTACTGCGTCAATGCGGCATGGCATGGAAACTATCAGCCTGTGGCACTGCTGAGGTGTTATGGAAGACCAGGATGCTTCAATATCGGCCTTCAGCTCTTGCCCCATAGATGCTCTGTGGGGTTCAGGTCAAGCGAGTTTGCTGGCCAATCAAGCACAGTAATCCCACGGTCATTGAACCAGGCTTTGGTGCTTTTGTCAGTGTGGGCAGGTGCCAAGGTCCTGCTGGAAAATGAAGTCATCATCCCCATAAAGCTCATCTGCAGAAGGAAGCATGAAGGGCTCCAAAATCTCCTGGTAAATGGCTGCGTTGACCCTGGACTTAATGAAGCACAGTGGACTAACACAGATGACATGGTTCCCCAAATCAACACAGACTGTGGAAACTTCACACTGGACTTCAAGCATGTTGCAGTGTGTGCCTCTCCATTCTTCCTCCAGACTCTGGGTCCTTGGTTTCCAAATGAGATGCAAAAGTTGCTCTCATCAGAAAAGAGGACTTTGGACCACAGAACAACAGACCAGGTCTGTTTTTTTTAGTCCAGGTAAGACGCTTCTGACGTTGTTTGTTGTTCAGGAGCGACTTGACAAGAGGAATACGACATCTGAAGCCCATGTCCAGGATCCGTCTGTGTGTGGTGGCTCTTGATGCACTGACTCCAGCCTCAGTCCACTCCTTGTGAAAGTCCCCAACACTTTTGAATGGCCTTGTCCTGATAATCCTCTCCAGGCTGCGGTCATTCCTGCTGCTTGTGCACCTTTTTCTTCCACACTTTTCCCTTCCACATAACTTTCTATTAATGTGCTTTGATACAGCACTTTGGGAACATCCAACTTCCTTTGCAATTACCTTTTGAGGTTTTCCCTCCTTATGGAGGGTGTCAATTATGGTTTTCTGCACAATTGTCAGGTCAGCAGTCTTCCCCACGATTGTGATTCCTACTGAACCAGGCTGAGAGCCCATTTAAAGGCTCAGAAACCCTTTGCAGGTTATGGCTTACATAGCTGATTAGAGTGGGACACTGTGAGCCTAGAATATTCCACCTTTTCACAATATTCTAATTTACTGAGATTGTGGATTTGGGGTTTCTATGAGCTATAAGGCATAATCATCGCACTTATGACAAATCACGGCTTGAACTATCTTGCTTTTCATGTAAAGGCCCTGGGGAGTCAGCACAGCTAAACGGACAAGGGCACATGTATGAGTGTGGGGATGGTGCTAGTGATTGGCTGTATGTGTTTAGGGGAGTGGTTATGTGTTGGTAGTGGGGCAGGGATCATCTTACCTCAGTGCCTGTTTGGATTCTGGCCAGCAAACAACTTCCCTCCCTCCCACCCTAATTTATTTGTTTATTTATTTATTTTGTTTTTGTTTTGTTTCGTCACAGCTAGCGGGGAGCGTGTCCTTGCCAACAGGGTTGGGGAGCAGATGGCATGTCAGGAGATGGACAAGGTGGGTCTCAACCTCCCCTGCTCTGTAAGGTAAACTTTAAGTTACCGAATTGGACGTGCCCACCGAGCTAAGAGCCGGCTGGTGGTTAGAGCATTTAAGATGATGGGAATTTGGTTTGGACGAGGGGGGAGGCGAGACACCAGTGGGTAAAGTTGTTGGTGCATAGGCACCTGGTTAATTCGTTGGCAAGGACGGTTATTTAAGTTGAAGGCTGTAGGACAATAAGTGTTAATTTATATGTTAATTATGGTATTTATATATATATATATATATTTATGTGTTTATTTATATTTGAATTAAAGGAAAATAATAAATTTGGATGTGTCCTACAGCTGTAAGTTTTAATAAATGCTGTGGCCTGTTTCATCCAATATGCATTGTCTGTCGTTATTGGGGGGATAAGTGGGTAGTCTCTTTCTTTTAGTCGCACCACATTCCCCGCTACGTACATACACGTATCTATCTCATATATTAGTTTCCCCTTTTATGTTGCATTACTGAAATAAATTAACTTTTGCACAATATTTAAATTTTTCGAGTATCACCTGTATATTAAATGCCAACTCATGCTATGACATGACAATTACCCAGATCATTCACTGAATGAGTGAGATTTGCTGTTATCTGCATCATATCAGTTTGGAGATTCCTGCTGAGCTCTTGCATATGGTTTTGTATAGTGGAGGTGAATACTTGGGAAGCCAATAGTGCTTCTAATGTAAGCGTCTGGTTTGAGGTCTGTTGCACTAGAGAGAGAACAACCTTAAGATGACATCAGCGTTCTTCAAATTTCAGATGCCACGTAAGTTTGTCATTTTGCTCTTGTTTTATTTGCTCTGGCTCCTGCCATAATATATCTCTTAGGCCAATATATTTATGTCAAAAGTCACTGTGGAAGCTGCTGTAGTAGCCACTGTGCACAAATTCTATATACAGTAATAGTCTGTTCTAAATGTAATACTTTATTGTTCCCTTGATGGTCTACTGTGGAATGATGTATTGATGTGTAGGATATACTGTTCTGTTCATTAGGGATATGAGCACATGGCAGTTGTGCTTGTATGCAATAGCTACTGCCCTTAGGCTATCATGGTGACAATAGAGCATTTAATATTTGAAATATTGACATTTGGGCAATGTGCTGAGGTTGATAGATAATTGGCTCATATATTTAATTGCTTTACATGATTAATGGGTCTTAAAGTAAATAGGAATACAACGGTTTGGTATAGCTGTGTTTGATATTGTTCAGTCTAATTTCTCCCCAGGTACTGTACTTTTCAGATTTGTTTTTTTTATATCTTGCAGCCAGTCTTTCCCAATCCATGTGACCTCAGTGAAATGTAAGTAATTTTCTATAATATTTTTAAAATATTAAACATCTTTTATTTTTTCCAGATGTCACTTTAATTGTTTGCTTTCAACTTTTAGATGTGTCAGTTTTATGGAGCAGCCCTTGGAAGTGTGGTATGTGTGGTGAGTGACACATAGAACCTTATATAGCTCTTTTTACTAATTAAAAGGTCAGTGAAGGTTATTCAATAATATGACAAGGTTATTCAATAATATGAGAATTTACTGCGAAGTGAATCAAACATTTAAGGTAAAAATGAAAAAAGAATTCACATGAACATTTTTCTGTCGCTGCTATTTCAATTATATGTGAAGAGATGGGCTGACTGGATAGACCCAGGTAAACTGATACTCCATCCTTACAATTCTAGAAACTAATCTTAATTAGTGATGTCGCGAACATGAAATTTTCCATTCGCGAATGGCGAACGCGAACTTCCGCAAATGTTCGCGAACGGGCGAACCCAGCGAACCGGCATAGACTTCAATAGGCAGGCGAATTTTAAAACCCACAGGGACTCTTTCTGGCCACAATAGTGATGGGCCTCCACCCACCTGAGCAGTGGGTGGGGGCCCTAAACAAGAATAAGGGGGGTCCTAATATCCTCCCCCCTGGCCCCCACCCCTGAGCGGTGGGTGTGGGCCCTAAATACAAATTGGGGGGGACCTAATGTCCTCCCCCTGGCCCCCACCCCTGAGCGATGGGTGGGGGCCCTAAACAAAAGTAAGGGGGGAGGACCTACTGTCCTCCCCACTGGCCCCCACCCCTGAGTGGAGGGTGGGGGCCCTAAACAAAAGTAAGGGGGGGGGACCTACTGTCCTCCCCCATGGCCCCCACCCCTGAGCGGTGGGTGGGGGCCCTAAACACAAATTGGGGGGACCTAATGTCCTCCCCCTGGCCCCCACCCCTGTGCAGTGGGTGGGGGCCCTAAACACAAATTGGGGGGGGGCTAATGTCCTCCCCCTGGCCCCCACCCCTGAGCGGTGGGTGGGGGCCCTAAACCAAAGTATGGGGGGAGGACCTAATGTCCTCCCCCATGGCCCCCACCCCTGAGCGGTGGGTGGGGGCCCTAAATACTAATAAAGGGGGGTAACTAATGTCCTCCCCCCAGGCCCCCACCCCTGAGAGGTGGGTGGGGGCCCTAAGAAAATGTCCCTGCCCAGGTGACTAGGGATCCCCAAACCCCTAGTCACCCCCTCCCCTCCAAAAAAAAATTATCCCCCTACCTACCCCCCTCACCCTAAAAATAATGAGGGGGGAATTTAACTAAGAACCTGTAAAAAAAAAATAACTTACCATTCGATGTTCTCGATCTTCTTTTTTCAGCCCCAAAAAAGGCCAAATAAATATCCATAATAACCGACGCAATAAAAAAAAAAAAAACGAGTGCAAAAAGAAATGATCCATCTTCACCCGGCGAGGGCTCCACGCATACTGAGCTTTGCAGGGCGGGGGAAGGCTTATAAAGCCTTGCCCCGCCTTGCAATTAGGCTCAGAGCACTCTGATTGGTGGGTTTAAGCCATCCAATCAGAATGCTCTGACAGGTAAATGAAGAGACTGACAGGTAAGTCTCTACATTTACCTGTCACAGCACTCTGATTGGTTGGTTTGAAATCCACCAATCAGAGTGCTCTGTGTCATTTTACACAGCGTGGGAAAGTTCTGTGGAATTTTCCCACGCTGTGTAATTTGACTCATAACACTCTGATTGGTGGATTAAGGAACCAATCACAGAGTTATGAGTCAAATTACACAGCGTGGGAAAAGTTTTTTTTTTATTTTTCTTTACAGGTTCTTAGTTAAAGGTTCCTCCCTCATTATTTTTAGGGTGAGGGGGGTAGGTAGGGGATACTTTTTTTTGGGGGGGAGGGGGTGACTAGGGGTTTGGGGACCCGTAGTCACCTGGGGGGGACATTTTTTAGGACCCCCACCCACGCGCTCAGGGGTGGGGGCCGGGGGGGAGGACAATAGGTCCCCCCTATTGGTATTTAGGGCCCCCACCCGCCGCTCAGGGGTGGGGGGCCAGGGGGAGAACATTAGGCCCCCCCAATTTGTGTTTAGGGCCCCCACCCACTGCTCAGGGGTGGGGGCCAGGGAGGAGGACATTATATCCTTCCCCCTTACTTTTGTTTAGGGCCCCCACCCACCGCTCAGGGGTGGGGGCCAGGGGGAGGACATTAGGTCCCCCCAATTTGTGTTTAGGGCCCCCCCACCGCTCAGGGGTGGGGGTCAGGGGGGAGGACATTAGGTCTTCCCCCTTACTTTTGTTTAGGGCCCCCACCCATTGCTCAGGGGTGGGGGCCAGGGGGTAGGACATTCGGTCCCCCCCCCCAATTTGTGTTTAGGGCCCCCACCCAACGCTCAGGGGTGGGGGCCAGGGGTGAGGACATTAGGTCCTCCCCCCTTACTTTTGTTTAGGGCCCCCACCCACCGCTCAGGGGTGGGGGCCAGGGGGGAGGACATTAGGTCCTCCCCCCAAACACAGGTTACTGGCTATGGGGGGATAATGTATAATAAACACAGGTTACTGGCTATGGGGGGATAATGAATAATAAACACAGGTTACTGGCTATAGGGGATAATGTATAATAAACACAGGTTACTGGCCATGGAGGATAATGTATAATAAACACAAAAAAAAAATTAAATAAAAAAATAAAAAAAAATGAATGCAGCTTCAGAATTCATCTAAATTGTATGCTGTCTAGGAGGTGGGAGGGCAGGTCTGCTGCTGATTGGCTGGAATGTGTCTGCTGACTGTGAGGTACAGGGTCAAAGTTTACTCAATGATAACGAATAGGGGGCGGACCGAACATCGCATATGTTCACCATCCGTGGCGAACGCGAACACGCTATGTTCGCCAGGAACTATTCGCCAGCGAATCTTAATGCATGGACAGTGGCTAATATAAGAAATCTCTTTTCAACTGTATGATTATTCCAGGCTACAATTCTTCTCTTATTTAGTGACAAAGTATCAACTCCCAACTTCTGCTTTATTCATTTATCTACATAAATAAAACACTCATACCAGGTTGACTCCCATGATCAATCTGAATTAAAACAATTTTGAGAGACTAAGCCTACACCCAAGTCGGAAGGTAAAACCTCTGCTTCCAGGAAATTACTAACACTGCTACTACTGCCTCCTCGTAACTGTCATACATGTTGCAATGAAAAAATAATTAAAGGAATACTATAGGGTCAGGAACACAAACATGTATTCCTGACCCTATTATGTTAAAACCACCATCTAGCCCCCATGTCACCTGCTTGCCTCCCTAAATATAGTACAATTTTACTTGTATTCAAGTCTGCAGCTGCTGGCCCTGCCTCTGAACTTCCTCTGTCTGGTAACATCATCAGAAGTGGTGGTCTAAGCTAATCACAATGCTTCCCAATATGATTGGTTGTCAAGGAGGTAGATCAGGGGCAGACAGGGCTGGTGCTACCTGTTAGGTGGACTAGGCAGCCGCCTAGGGTGCCCCTTGGGAAGGGGTGCCGCCAGGAGTGCCGGCCCCCCTCATGCTGCAGCCGCCCGAGCGCTCTGTAGAGAGCCTCAGGCAGCTGCAGCTTTGCCCGGGATGGTGGAAACAAAAGCTCCCTGTACCCGCGGACCATACAGAAAGAGAGTGACAAGGGAGGGATGGGGGGGAAAGAGTGGCAAGGGAGGAAGGGGGGAAAGAGAGTGACAAGGGAGGGAGGGGGGAAAGAGAGTGACAAGGGAGGGAGGGGGGAAAGAGAGTGACAGGGGAGGGGGAGAAAGAGAGTGGGGAGGGGGTAGAAAGAGAGTGGGGAGGGAGGGAGGGGGGAGAAAGAGAGTGGGGAGGGAGGGGGGAAGAGAGTGGGGAGGGAGGGGGGAAGAGAGTGGGGAGGGAGGGGGGGAAGAGAGTGGGGAGGGAGGGGGGGGAAGAGAGTGGGGAGGGAGGGGGGAAGAGAGTGGGGAGGGAGGGGGGGAAGAGAGTGGGGAGGGAGGGGGGGGAAGAGAGTGGGGAGGGAGGGGGGGAGAGAGTGGGGAGGGAGGGGGGAAAGAGAGTGGGGAGGGAGGGGGAGAAAGAGAGTGGGGAGGGAGGGGGAGGGGGGAAAGAGAGTGGGGAGGGAGGGGGGAGAAAGAGAGTGACAAGGGAGGGGTGGAAATAGAGTGACAAGGGAGGGATGGGGGAAAGAGAGTGACAAGGGAGGGGTGGAAAGAGAGTGACAATGGAGGGATGGGGGAAAGAGAGTGACAAGGGAGGGGGTGGAAAGAGAGTGACAAGGGAGGGAGGTGGGAAAGAGAGTGACAAGGGAGGGGAGAAAGAGAGTGACAAGGGAGGGAGGGGGGAGAAAGTGAGTGACAAGGGAGGGAGGGGGGGAAAGAGTGACAAGGGAGGGAGGGGGAGCAAGAGAGTGACAAGGGAGGGAGGGGGGAGAAAGAGAGTGACAAGGGAGGGAGGAAGAGATTGACATCACACACACAGAAACACACAATGCATTCCTTACACACACTCAATGCACTCCTTACAGACGCACACACTGCATCCCGTACATACACAGAAACACACCTTGCAGCCCTTACACATACAAACACAGATTCACACAATGCATTCCTTACACACATATCAGGACATCCCCTACACACTCCACCCCCTGTGACCAAATTCATTGGTGGAACATGATGGTGGACCCTGACCTGTGTAAAGGGCCCCCCAAAAAGGGAGCTGCTTCCCGTTCTCCCAGAACATTGATTTTTGTGACCACAGTTACAAACAGCCTCCAGAGATCCTGTTCTACACCAGACCAGTGGTGCCAGACTGCAGCTAGAGCCCATCATCATCCTCATCTGGTTGTAAGTAGGCAATCTAGTATATTATTTGTGGCACTAATCTCTAATTTACCTCACATTAAATAAACACTATAGTCCCCAGAACCACTGCAGCTTAATGCAGTGGTTCTGGTGTCTATAGCCTGTCCCTTCAGGCCTTTTAATGTAAACACGGCGGCACTGCAGCACTGGCGTTAGTTAACATGGCAGATCATATGGGTGGGGCATTGTGATGTCACATGGGGGGGGCAAACTTTACTTTTGCCTAGGGCGGCAAAAATCCTTGCACCGGCCCTGGGGGCAGAGTCAGCACAAATCAGATACAGCCCTGGCAAATCAGCATCTCCTCATAGAGATGAATTGAATCAATGCATCTCTATGAGAAAAGTTCAGTGTCTGTATGCAGAGGGTGGAGACACTAATTGGCAGTGCTGCACACTAGGCAGTACTGCCCCTGGAAGAACCTCTAGCAGCCATCTGAGGAGTGGCCAGTGGAGTTATCACTAGGCTGTAATATAAACACTGCATTTTCTGTGAAAAGACTGTGTTTACAGCAAAAAGCCTGAAGGGAATGATTCTTCTCACCAGAACAAATACAATAAGCTGTGGTTTTTCTGGTGACTATAATGTCCCTTCAAACAAATATATTCCACTGGAAGAGAAGGTCCAAACAAATGCATAGTGTATCCAAGTGCGTAAACCACTATAAAACAAAACACAAACTAATAGTGTGTTTGCACCTGGTCTCACATAGACTACTTTTCCACACTTTCCGTCCTCCTGCTAACATTGCAAGAATGCAATGGGCACCATGCGGCACAATTTGTGGAACTTCGTAACTCTCCAGTCTTTCTGGCAGGTGGTAGCTAAGAACATCTCAAGGCCAATGGGGTTTTCCCTCCTTTTTCAGCCTGAAGCCTTATTATTGGACTTTCCCCCTGACAATTTTTAAGAACCTGCAACCATGCACATTATGACTGCAGGCAAAACAGTCATAGATAGACATTTCCATTACTAAAGGAATTATTATTACAACAGTTGCAGATCTCTAAACAATATGAAGAGATGTCCTTTCAGAACAAATAAAAGTCATTGCAATTCTACAAAATCTGGGATTGGGATTGTCCAGGTCTTCTGTTTTCCATCTCATCTTACCTCTTCTTTCCATTCTGCTTCTTCTTTGTTACCTTATATGTCCTCCCTCTTCAGTTCTTTGGAACCTATTTAAATGACAGCAGGGAATGAGGCACTTCCTTATCCATCATATTAATATATTTCAATGTACTACTTTTTTCTACATGCAGAGAGCTAAAATGCCTTTGTAATTGTTTCATATGTAAATTCAGCACTGTCTTGTTTTCTTATTGCCTTATGTTTGACTACTTACAGTGGGACAGTGCCATGGGGCTCCTGGGACCACAACCACTCTGCCACATAGTATGTTTAGGATGCTAAGACTATGTCTTTGAGGATAAGTGTTTCAAAAATGTAATAATATATTACTGCTTGGGCACTGTTTTTATATTTTTTACTGAAATTAATAAATGTTTTGAGAACGTATTAATTCAGCATGGACATATAAGATTTAAAAGAAACAATGTATTCATGGCATTTCAGCACGATTATGCAGCAGGGTGTTTGAGAGTAATACATGACAATGAATAGCTATCAGTAGAGATGTCCTGAACAGTTCGCTGGCGAACATGTGCGATGTTCGGTCCGCCCCCTATTCATCATCATTGAGTAAACTTTGACCCTGTACCTCAGTCAGCAGACACATTCCAGCCAATCAGCAACAGACCCTCCCTCCCAGACACTCCCACCTCCTGGACAGCATCCATTTTCGATTCATTCGGAAGCTGCATTCTTTTTTTTGTATTCTTTTTTTTTGTATTTTTTTTTTTTTTAGACAGAAGTGTGTAATATTTGAGCATGCTAGGCTGAACGTGCGTATATCATGGCTAGTTGCACTGAGGGTATGAGTATATAGCAGTACATTGTTGTGAAAGATGGCTGTCATGTTTAGGGTGTAGATTGCACGTTATCAACTGTGTATTTATATGAGCAGCTCCACCACTAGTTATAAATCAAGTGTGAGTCGCCCCATGAGATGAGACTAGTGAATAATAGTGATGTCCCGAACGGTTCGCTGGCGAACATAGCTTGTTCGCGTTCGCCACGGATGGCGAACATATGCGATGTTCGGTCCGCCCCCTATTCATCATCATTGAGTAAACTTTGACCCTGTACCTCACAGTCAGCAGACACATTCCAGCCAATCAGCAGCAGAACCTCCCTCCCAGACCATCCCACCTCCTAGACAGCATACAATTTAGATTAATTCTGAAGCTGCATTCTTTTTTTTTTGTGTGTGTTTGTGTTTATTATACATTATCCTCCATAGCCAGTAACCTGTGTTTATTATACATTGTCCCTCCCATAGTCAGTAACCTGTGTTTGTTATACATTATCCCCCCATAGCCAGTAACCTGTGTTTATTATACATTATTCCCCCATAGCCAGTAACCTGTGTTTATTATACATTATCCCCCATAGCCAGTAACCTGTGTTTATTATACATTATCCTCCCCATAGCCAGAAACCTGTGTTTATTATACATTATCCTCCCATAGCCAGTAACCTGTGTTTATTATACATTATCCCCCCATAGCCAGTAACCTGCGTTTATTATACATTATCCCCCCCATAGCCAGTAACCTGTGTTTATTATACAGTATCCCCCATAGTCATTTATCGTTGGACCTAGGCAGCATGATGTCGGGTTCATTGAAAGAGGGTGAAAAGGTAATAACACACTTATTGCATCAAATTTACAAAGCCAAACTTTTAAAAGCTTTCCTCATTTCTTTCTCGGGATGAGGAATATATCGGTTGTAGACTGAGGATTTCCATCTGCCCAATCTTTTAATAATATGCACTGGAGTGTCAGTGTTAAAGGAGACCGAAGCTGCCCCTATTCTAAATGAAAGACCCGAGACATGGATACAACCCAATCTTAGGAGTAGTGTTCTGATGTAGAAGATGAATTTAGCCGTAGTCAGAGGGATTCAGTGAGAGTAGTGGTGAAATGTGTGTGGCATGACTGAGTGTGGGTAAGTAAGAGTCAAGCATTTTAACTGGGCACTAGTTCTAGGTAGGATAAAGTGGTATAGAGGATGGATGAGTAGTTTGGTTCGTTTTAGAGGTTTGTAGAGAAAGTATATAGTGATCATGATTTTTAGCGATATCCAATATTTTTAAGGTGGTCTCAAACAAACATAAAATGCTATATAAAATTTGTGGGAATATCGAATAGTCGTGTACAGTAAATCAGAGAGGGCTCAGAATATCGAACCATCGATCGGTAACCTGGATGAAGTAGGGGGTCTATCTGTTTTATTAAATACGCGGTAATATGCTTTTAATGGGATAGGACGTTAGGAAAGGTGTGTGATTGGGAGAAGTGGTTGTGGCTGTATTTACCTTATCCTGGGACCGACCTGGCTCCTAAGCTTGAGCCGCGCATGGCTGGATCACTCCTGCCGCCACTCGAGCCGCATGCAGCTTGATCTCCTCTTCTGACTTAGCCGCGTGCACTGACAAAAGTGATCGGTCACGTGGCCAGCCTGGCACCAGGAGCACGGCTCGAGTCACTAGCTCGCTCTTAAAGGGGCAGTGGGAGCCAAAAGTGGATTCAGGCTCCCATTGGCCCACGTCATTCCAGCACCCCCACACACAAACGTTTTGGGGGCGTAGGCATGATGTGGGCCAATCAAATGTGCATTCTTAGTGAGAGGAGGGACAGTGTAGCTGCTGCTGATTTAATAGGTAAATCGATAGCTAGGCTAGTGTATTCAGTGTAAACTACAGTCCTGAAGGACTCATCTGATCTCTGCTATAAGGACAGCACCCCAAAAAGCCCCCTTTTTTTTCTGTGTAATCTAATTGCAGTTGCCTGCCTGCCAGCGTGTGTGTCAGGCTCACAGCATATACTGTGCCCACTTGCCCAGTGCCACCACTCATATCTGGTGTCACAGTAGCTTGCATTTAAAAAAAAACTAAACTTTTTTGACTGTAAGATAATAGCAGTCAGTTTCCTTCACACGTGTGCGTTTCAGGGCCTGCCAGGGCACAGTGTCACACAAGTGCAACTCCTATCTGGTGTAACAGTAGTGTACATTAAAAAACAAAACTAGAAATTTGACTGTGAAATAATAGCAGTCAGTTTGCTTCACACGTGTGCGTTTCAGGGCCTGCCAGGGCACAGTGTCACACCAGTGCAACTCAAATCTGGTGTAACAGTAGTGAACATTTAAAAAAAAAAAAAAAAAATTGACTGTAATAGATTGAATAGCAGTTAGTTGTCTGCAAGCATGTGTGTCAGGCCTACAGTGTCTACTCTGTCAACTTCTGCCAGTGCACAGTGCCACTCAGATCTGTTGTCACAGTAGCTTGCACGCATAGTACCAGTAATCGAAAAAAAATGACAGGCAGAGGCAGGCCACCCCGCAGGGGCCGTCGTGGTCGTGGTGCTGTGATTCCCTTTGGCCCTAGAATAATGCCCAGTGTTCAGAGGCCACGAACCTTTCGGGGACCCTTGGTGTTGTACGTGGCTGGGTGGAGGAAGAGACCTTCAATGACATCAGTGAGGACAAGGAACGGGACATGGCTAGCTTGTTATCCAACCTTGTGCAAATGGGGAGTTTGCGGTTGTGCAAATGGACAGTTTGCGGTTGTTTGCGGTGCGTTAAACAGGGAGTTTGGTCTGTCACTGTGAACCCTGCGTAACCCTTACACTACCTGATCGATACAACATCATACCTGATGTTTTAAAGCATGTTATTCCAAACAATTTAGGAATGTTAGGTGATTTATGCCCTTTATGGATTAAAACCAGACTCTGCATCAACTATGTAATTTTCCATGGGAGTTTTGCCATGGATCCCCCTCCGGCATGCCACAGTCCAGGTATTAGTCCCATTGAAACAACTTTTCCATCACTATTGTGGCCAGAAAGAGTCTCTGTGGGTTTTAAAATGTGCCTGCCTATTGAAGTCCATGGCGGTTCGCCCGGTTCGCCCGTTCGCGAACATTTTCGGAAATTCGCGTTCGCCATTCGCGAACGGAAAATTTTATGTTTGCGACATCTCTAGCTATCAGCTTATAAGTATGGAGATTACTTGTTGTGTTTTTCCAAGTTAATTAAAAATATATTAAAAACATGGAAGGAAAGTGAAAATGTATTATAAAGTAAACATACAAAGATTTTAAATTGTATTCCTTTAGCTGTGATGTGCTGAGGGAACTTGTGTAAGCATGTTTTGAAAATAAATTTAATGTATAGTGGAATTCCCTAGTGTTGCTGAAGCACAGATTAGTGGCTATTTTATATTCTTTTTAATAAATATATTTAAATTAAATAAAATAAATTATTATGCTACGCTGGAACCTGCTGTACCTTTCCTCATTGGCTTCCAGAGATGACTCCCAATCCAAAACTAAACCAGCATGGAAATGTGGTTTCTGGAAAAAACATTTGTGAAACATTGCCTTCTCACTTTTTGGAAAAAATTATAACACCTCGCAAGCTAGCTCTTGACTAAGGGTTTTCTATTCCAAAAGATCCGAATAGCAGTTAGTTAGTTAGTGTTTTCAGCTCACATGTGATTGTCATGTCATATCCATCACTAGAATCATAGGACCAAACAGGAAGGCTTTAAAATGAATAGCACTTGAAGATAGCTGGTCTTACTAACGTGGGTAGACAGCAAGTCATCAAGAGAAGACATGGTTTAGGTCTGCACTTTTATTACATATTGACACCGCAAATCAGTCATTTAGCTTCGCTCCATGATACTTTTCTTTATCAGCAGACATGGGAGAATGTCCAGAGCCAGCTCTTGTAAGAACAAATCACAAGTCAGGCTTGGAAGAAACAAACCAAGACAACCAAGCTGCAGATTAAGGAGGATTCCCTCATGGCCTTTAATTCAAAATGTAACTGCTCCAACAATGCCAATTCCTATAGAATATGTCAAATGACTATTAAATTATATTATAGTGAACATAAGTAGTGAGATCAAATGTGAATGAAATGTGTATTTGCTCTAATTGGATTGATGACGGACATGCTTGAAGGCTACATGGAAGAAGAGGTTACATACCACAATGTTCAGATCAACATTTATCACAGTCAAAGGAGGCGATACAGCTATAACTTATGATCACTGGCCTGGAGCAACAATCTCTGTATCCAAGGAGATCCAGAAGATTTCAAGGCAGCAGACTTATCTACATACATGCACATTTTCATGTGGCCTTATTTCTAAATAGAAGGATACCTAAGTGATACTGGATTGCATACACTGACTGTCAAGGTCTCCCAAACATTGTTAGGGATCTCCTAGGAACATGATCACCATATTCACCAATACAACCAAAGGGTGGATACTGTGAACAGATAAATGTATTCTGAGGTTTACCCACCCAAATGTTCAAAACTGAAGATATTTGTAGACTTTTCCTAGCTTGCTGTACAACTGCAGAGAGAATTCATGGCAGTTACCACAGCTCTTCGCAACTATGTGACACTTCACTCAAGACCTTTTACTCTCACATGCACAGATATCCAGATTTTTAATAGTCTTCTTGCAACGCAATGGTTTCCTTTTCAATTCTTTAAATAACAGTACCTCTGTTGTCCTTCTACTTGGAAAGAGACTTTAGAGTACAGAAAACACATTGAAAAAAATGTACATGGAAACTTGTGGCTTTACAGTATATTGGGACAGATACACGCCTCTTAATAAATTCACATATGGTGGTCAAATGCTGTGGTCAAGCCTATTTGGCTGTATGTGTTCCAGCTGGTAAACACAGTGACTAATACTGTATGTACATCAGACCCCTCTATTGTCCTGCTTCTCTACTTCAATATCAAAAAAGATGCCTATTTAGCCACAAATGCTAATGTAAATGGTCCTCAGACATAGTCTCTCCTCCGACCTCCATAATGCACTGTGCTGGAACACAAAATATAGGAATGGATGTCCTATAATCAACATGACCTGTACATTTGATAAAATATTTGGAGTTTGGGAAACATTCAATGTTACTACTAAATACTTTGAAGGGAATCAGGCAGGTCCCCAAGAAACACATCTGGTACTAGAAGCCCACTAAGTAGCTCTATGCATGGACAATTCAAGGAATCAAACTGTTCTAGGGCATCTAAGATTTATGAATACAGCAGACTTGTATTTCTATGTGTATTAGTTTGTTTTGGTTTATCCGTTACTTTTGCACAACCATTTTATACCATGATTCAATATACATGACATGTCTGACTGTTCACTGCTCTGTTACATTTACTTTGTGATGTACCACCGTTGCTATGTCAATAAAAATTATACTGGAAAAAAATAACTGTACTATGTTTAAGCACAGAGCACAGAAACATTTCTCACTGCTTCTTGTCCTTTACTGTATGTAAACTGTATGATTGAGCATATTGATGCAACGCTGTCAAAGACATGGTCATGATTGAGAGCCTTTGTTCTCACTGTATTGTGTTGAACTGCTGTTCTACGGGGCACCTACATGTCCTTTGCTGTCTGAAGACAAACTAGATTAGTGGCATTTACTCTTACACTAAAGCCAAGCTTGGTGAAACCAAGATCTTATTAACCTCAACCAAAATGTTGTTAAACTTTACTTTCCTACCCTGGATTGGACAATATACTTCTTTCATATTCCTGATCATTACAGTGTTTGTAATGTAATGTCTATTGTCTGTAGCTCACCAACATCAGGAATCCCGAATATTTCATGTCTGATCTTGCAATCTCTCCCACAATGTTTTATACTTAGCACTGTGTGGCTTTTTGGAATTTATACATTCAGTACCTATAGCTGGGTATCAATGCTATCAGTGACTTCTGCCATTCTGTCTGATACTGGAATACTGTAAACTAGAAAGTATAGTTGCAGCTCTGACAAACAAAATGTCAGCATGTCCAGAGCCCCAGAGAATGATAGCTTTACAGGCACAGATCAATTTACATGATTGAAGCCTCTTTAGTAATCACTTTGTTTGCCAATGCTGAATTGTCAAGTTTAAATGTAACCATGCAGAAAAGCACTACTAGCTTAGCCTTTGTGATGGACTGTTACATATTCTAAATGTTCTGTAAACCATGTTATGTTCATCTACCCTACAAAAGAATATGATAAAACTAGCTTCTTCTAGTCTTCTATCAAGTAGGCACTATAGCTGAACTCATTTCAAAAGGTAACTTTGTCAAACAGATTCTGTTACTACATTCATGCCATTGCAGAATTTAAAGTGGATATAACGAGCTCCAGGTCAATGAAAAATAGCTAATACATTTTATATTCTTAAGGTGCTTTTGCTTATACAGCAGTTTCCAGAGGTAGATGTGCTGTAAAGGTTATTAGCACAGCAAATGCTGTCTAAAAAGTAGATGTTTGGTGATCATCCAGATTTTAGATAAAATTCTATGGACTGGAAATCTATGGGTACTGATTTATTTGTAATTTAAGAAAATGCGTATGTCCGTGTTATGAAGGCGTTGACTATTAGAGTGGTGTTTCCAAGCCCCAAGTCCCTAAAGTCCGAATAGTCTGTACCAGTTGGGGAAAAATTATCAGGATGCATACAGGGTTTTCAGACTGCAAAATCTAGACATTGCTCAGATTATTCAACAATGTCTGAATTTTGCAACTCAGGCTATGAATTTGAAAAAAAATAAATTAGTCCACTAGCAGCACTAGCAGACATCGGGTAAATCGTTAAAATCCCTCGGCAATGCAAGGGCTAAGTATATGGCAGCTGACCATTGCTTTATAGCTGTGTTTTATTGCTTTATAGCCAGCTAGCCAACTGCCACATTAAATAGTTAGAAAAATAAAAAGTCTATGGGGGTCCCATATCATTATACGGGGTCTATCTACCAGATTTTTCAAATTAGCGACTGAGCAGTCGCTGCTAGAAAGCCATTGCTGCTAGAAAGGTCACATGCCATGAGCATATAGCCTGTGTAATAACGGGGGACATAGTCCATACGTGGGTGGGGGATATTAATAAGTAAAGTGTTAACTGTCTAGCCTCCTGCCCCTACCGGTCACTAGCAGGTGGAGGCATTTATAATATAAGATGGGGACCTATTTTCCCCCCAGCCCTCACCAATTGGCAGGACCTAGTGTCCTCTCCAGATCCTCCACCTATTAATCTATCTTTGCCCCACATAGAGGAGGAAGCCCTTATAAGGGCTTCTCCAAGCTAAGTTAGCTATTTTATAAAGTTGGAAAATTTTCAACGAGTGAGACTTTATAATGGCTTAATTTGTTACCTACATCATAGCTGATAGGGACATCTGGAGGTTTTAATCATCCTTTATATGGCGTTTATTGACCATAATAGGCTTATTTATTAAATTATTTTACTTTTTTAATGTGGAGGTGATCATGTCCTCATTTTTATATTAAAAGTTAATCCAGGACTATTTTATTCGACATTTTTGGGGACTGAAGAAAATAAGTTTTTTAAAAAGAAAGAAGACATCTGATTGTAAGTAGAATATATATATATATATATATATATATATATATATATATATATATATTTATTTTACAAGAGTTTAGCATATTGGGCCCATGCACGCTATTATTATGGTGATGGGATAGGCAGTTTTTTTTTTGTTAGGATAGATCTCTCATTTTCTGATAGGTCTAAAGTAGGCTCCATTAGGAATTTTTATAAGAGAAAGCTTTGGCCTCAATAAATCCCTAGTGGGAAAATGATGCTCATCTGGTGTAAAACTATCATAAATGTTTCGAAGCATTTAAGAAGGTGTTCAGGTCAAAAGAGAAATGTTGGCAGAGTCTTAATGAGAATTATGCAGGGATCCAGGCCTGTAGCTGAATATACAATTGAATTCCAATCCATTGTGTTACGAACGCTGGTATTTCAGTTACTCGTTAGTTCTCTTTCTCCCGAACTGCTAGAGGCTGAGTGATTGCAGCTCACAGTTCGGGTGCTGATTCGAATGTTCTCCCGACCAAAATACAGCATTCTAGTTGATCCACCAAGTAGTCAGACGCATACCCAAACATCAGCCTGAACTAGATGAAGGGTACAACATGAATGTCTTTATTCAGGCCAAATGGCCGGCTTTTATGCAAGACCAGAGTGCAGTATATACGCCCACAGAAACTGTCACAACCTGAGGTTCCTTCGAGTGTGCTGGCTGCCCCCTGCATGCTTGCGATCTGGTGTTCACTGGGTGTTCACTGGGTGTGTTGGACTGGGAGGTCAGGCAGCCCAGGTCATTTCCCAATAACACCTTGGCTGGTAGCTCCTTCATTATGCCCACCTCCAAATGTTTAACTCCTGAGCCCCAGTGGAGGTGCACCCGGGCAGTGGGAAGCTTATGTATGGCTCCTCTCGCCACCCTTACGGCTACTGTTTTGTTGGTGTATTTGGTGGCACTTAGTACCTGGTGGCAAAACCCTTGTTGGCAATCACAGAGGTCAGACGTTTCTTGAAGTTGGCCACCAGGTTTGCACACATCTCAGGAGGGATTTTGTCCCACTCCTCTTTGCAGATCCTATCCAAGTCATTAAGGTTTCAAGGCTGACATTTGGCAACTCGTACCTTCAGCTCTATGGGATTAAGGTCTCTAGACCGGATAGGCCACTCCAGTACCTTAATGTGCTTCTTCTTGAGTCACTTATTTGTTGACTTGGCTGTCTGTTTTGAGTCATTGTCATGCTGGAATACCCATCTACGAGCCATTTTCAATGCCCTGACTGAGGAAAGGAGGTTCTCACCCAAGATTTTATGGTACATGGCCCCGTCCATAGTCTCTTTGATGGGGTGCAGTTATCCTGTCCCCTTGGCAGAAAAACACCCCCAAAGCATGTTTCCACCTCTATGTTTGACGGTGGGGATGGTGTTCTTGGGGTCATAGGCAGCATTCCCCCTCTTCCAAACAATGCGAGTTGAGTTGATGCCAAAGAGCTTGATTTTGGTCTCATCTGACCACAACACTTTCACCCAGTTCTCCTCTGAATCATTCAGATATTTATTTGCAAACTTCAGACAGGCCTGTACATGTGCTTTCTTGAGCAAGGGGACCTTGAGGGCACTACAGGATTTGAGTCCTTCATGGTGTAGTGTGTTACCAATTGTTTTCTTAGTGACTATGGTCCCAGCTGCCTTGAGATCATTAACAAGATCATCCCGTGTATACTCACTGTTCTCATTATCATTGAAGGTGAGATCTTGCATGGAGCACAAGACCGAGGGAGACTGACAGTTATTTTGTGTTTCTTCCATTTGTTGTCACCTTGTTACCAAGCTGCTTGGCGATTGTCTTGTAGCCCTTTCCAGCCTTGTGTAGGCCTGCAATCTTGTCCCTAACATCCTTGGACAGCTCTTTGTTCTTGGCCATATTGGAGAGTTTGGAATCTGATTAATTGCTTCTGTGGACAGGTGTCTTTTATACAGATAATGAGCTGAGATTAGGAGCACTCCCTTTAAGAGAGTGCTCCTAATCTCAGCTCGTTTCCTGTATAAAAGACACCTGGGAGCCAGAAATCTTGCTGATTAATAGGGGATCAAATACTTATTTCACTCATTGACATGCAAATCAATTTATAACTTTTTTGATGTGCGTTTTTCTGGATTTTTTGTTGTTGTTGTTATTCTGTCTTTCACTGTTAAAATACACATACCATTAAAATTATAGACTGATCATTTCTTTGTCAGTGGGAAAACATTCAAAATCAGCAGGGAATCAAATACTTTTTCCCCTCACTGTAAAAGTTAGAACTGGATTGTTTTGTGTGTGCTCTGTTCTTTAATTCGTATTTTGTATAAATTGGTCTTTAGGCAGCACCACTGCTGATAAATGTATGTTCTGGGTGTGCCCCTAATTCCTTTTTTATTCATTTTAACAGGACCCATGTATAGCAGACCACCAGTAACCATACTGGTTACCTCCGCTAAACTCTCCTCTAGGCCAGAAATGGAACCTTCAGTGAATATAACTCTGTTCCCCCAGTAACTAGACGACAGATAGTTCTGGGAAAATTTCTGATTTTATTGTTCAGAATGCAGCCTTTTATGCACAGACCTCCATTTTCTACATTCAAATCCTGCCCAGGTGCCTCTGTGTCTGGGAGATAACTGAGTCAAGGTTTGCTAAGTGAATTTTCTCCCGGATACAGAGAGCCGAATACCTGAAAACCCCCGAAATCACATGACAACAGTTATGAACCCCCACAGGTCATATATCCTCTATAGCTCTTGGTGGAGCACCCAATATGTCCAAATAGCAGTCTGATCCATGGGGGTTTGACAAAATGCCACACTGGTAAAGTTTAGACTGACCGCTAGCATGGTCTAAGCCAAAATTAGTTTCAGGTGGTTACAGGCATTTGCTGGTACTTTAACAGTGTCTCTGGCCAGCTAAGAAAGGAGGTTCCCCCTGGCTCATATGTAGTGATTGTTCCTTCTTAAGTCCTGTAGCTCCCTTCGAAAGAGGGCTCTCATTGGGCATTGGAAAAAGAGAGAAAAACCATGATGCAAGGGTAAACTTGTGGCCGAGCCAGAGTTCCATGGGAAGCACAGAGACATCCCGCTGAAGCGTTCGGGACACTCTGGCTCATTTCATAGTCTGCAAACAGGGCATAGAGAGGCGCAAGCTGGGTCCACATGGAGAGGAGAAGGAACAGAGAGCCAGGGTAGTATTACAGTCTTTTAGGGAGGTTTTGGGAATATCCACCTCAACAGGATTAGTCTCATAATAAAGTGTTTAGTAGTAGTGCCATCACCAATGTGATTGACAATCCTTGGACATTCAGAAGAGTCTAATGAAATGTATTTTGCATTTTTTTTTTATTTTTAAAATGCCTTATGATATTCTTTAAAATCGTTCTCTAACATATGTTTGCAAAGAAAGAATGGATCACTGAGTTAATGCACTGTTCCTAATTTGGATCCCTATAAAACAATTAAGAACTACTGATTTAGACAGATATACAGATATGGATTTATAGAACGCATTAATAAAGCACAGTTTCTAGACTTGTATATTAAAAGTACATATTTCAGAGAAATTGCTTTTTCCCTGTCCCCTTCATGACTATCCATTGTTCTATTATTTTGTGCATGTTTTTCTTGCTATCTCGTTTCCTTCTTTAATTCCATGATTGGCATCTATCTATGTGTGCTATCTTTACCAACATCCTAATTTCATTATTCTGCTCTTACTAGTTTTATCACACAGCACTTCATTGTTCCAATCTAGTAGCAATACAGGCTACATAGTGTGCATTTTGAAAAATGTATAAGACTCATTATGCTTTAACAATATTGCTACAAAAAAAAAAATGTAACGGCATCTAGCATAGTACAAATTAGTAGATGTGAGTATTATTAGGGTGACATAACAGGAATGTACATCAATTATTTAACTTATTCATAAATATTAGTAAACATGGATCTTAAAATGGTGGCATTTTGGGAATTGCAGATCTAGAAAATCTAGGGATATAATATGTGGTACACGTTTTTTTAGCACTGGAGCTTTGGCTCTGTCTGTGAGGGAATCCTCTGTGAGCTGGCTGAGAGAACAAGAGATCTCCCTACTTAGCCCTGAGCCCTCTTACAGTGCCACAACTAATTTGCCATTTTTCATGTGCCACGTGGGACCCTGTGACATAGAACTCCCACTTGCAACATCATTTCATTCATGTTCTCACCCCAACCGGTTTCCACGCAATACCTCTGCCATATTCTGTATTAGCTCATCTAAAGCCTGGCAGAGGATGGAACAGCCACGCCAACCTAGCATGCAACTCAGCTTTTCAAGAAGACTCAGGGTACGAGATGGGATGGGGAGAGTAGAGGTGGGGGGAAATACAAAAGAGCCACATGGAAAATCAAATCAGTAACACTTCAATGTGCATTTTCACCTGGAAAGTTGGTAGGGCCCATACACTGTACTACTGAAGAACCCTGTCTGGCCAGCCCCCAGACTTCTGGACCTTGCAGAGGGTGCTGCTCACATATATCACACACATCTCTATTCTTTTACACTGAGGCTTCACACAAATACACCTTTCCTTCACATTCATACATCAACTTCACCTTTATTCACACATACAGTGGCACTGCAAGAATGGGATGTTGAGTCTTAATTATTTAGGACTCTTTTATCCACTCATATACAATGAATTTTACATTAGAGGCTCACAGCAAAACATACATTATCGTGCGTTGTTCAGTGATTGCTTTTTTATCTGCAGCACTGTGAATAAGTTATCTTATAAAGCCCCTCCCAATATTGGGCCCTGGATTCACCCCTAAAGACACATATTGAGACCTGGGTAATGGAAAGAAACACACAAAAGGGCCTGGGTGGATGCAGAGAGAGACATACAAGTGGATTTAAATTGATTGCGAGAGAGTAACCAGGGGTCCTTCTGCAACCAAGCCTTGGTGGAATTTGAGGTATGTTTGGGATCATTAACTAGTTGGGAGGTCCAATGATGTCCAAGCTTCAACTTCCTCACAAATGACATGACATGTTCTCCTAAGATTTCCTGATACTCCCACACGCTGCAAGTTGCCAGTGCCAATAATGCAAAGCAACCCTAAAGCAAACCCACCACAATGCTTAACTGTAGGTAGAATGTTCTTTTCAGCGTATGCTTCATTCTTCTTACTCCAGACATACCGCTGATCCATTGTGGTTTAATCGCTCCACAGAACAGAATCTCAAAACTTCTGTGGCATATTTATCTGATTTTTAATATTTTGGAGCAGAGTTTTCTTGTGCTTTTTGGGTCAGTAGTGGTGCATGTCTTGGAGTTCTGGCATAGAGACCTTCTGCATTTAGTACGCATCTTACAGTGCTCACTGAAATCTCAGTGCATGTTGCCACCAAGTCTTGCTGCATGTCTTTTACAGTCACTTTAGAATTTTACAGAACCTTCCTTCTCAGAAATCTGGTTGCAGCCATTGATAGCGTCCCTTTTCTGCCCTGTCTAGGTAGCGTAACCACTGTTCCTTCAACTTTGAACTTGCAAACTATGCTTCCAATGGTATCTCTAGGAACATTCATTGCATTCACTATCTTTTTGTATCCTGTTCCTTGTTTATGAAGGGTGATGTTCTCTTCTCTTAACTTTGTGGACCATTCTTTTGACTTAGCCATATTTCTAACATGCAGCCAAACATGACACTCAACAAACTTCTAGCCAGTTCAGGCATTTTTAGTGTTCTATCTAAAGCACATCAGGTACAACTAATGAAGCCCTTGATTAGTTAAAACAACTTTTTGGTGAGACAACACCTGTTTTGCATATTTATATTGTTGTGAGGGATTGTACTCAGGGGATTGAATCATTTTGAGACTGGAGAAGTCATTATAAGTTACATTTTCAGTTGAATTTAGGGAAACCACTTGAAGCATTCATTGTGTTGAGCTATTTCAATTGCTTTTGTCTGATTTGTTCATTGCAAACAACTGACAGTTTGTAAATTTTGACAATAAATATTATTTTGAAGGATTTTGATTACAACTGTACAACACTCAGACTGCACATACAACACTTAGACAATACAATACAACACTCCGCTTTCTCCATTCATAGAATAAGCACAGAGCTGTAGGAGGGGGCACTTTTAGGCAACCTGCCTGGATCCCGGGCAACCTTGAGCAAGCTTTGCAAGCAATCACAATTTGTTTCTATAGTTATTGCTCCACATTTAGAACATGACCTGATGTTCCTATTAGTTATATTTTTGAAATCTCCTCAAACTTTTCATCATTAACAACTGGTAGATCTGTCATTGCCATGAATGACAGTTAAAATGACTGGACTTTTGATTGATTCATCTGTGCAGTATCCAAAACTTGTATATTCTAAACACCTGGACTGCAACACTGCCCTGGGAATAGTAGTCAGTCAAGGAGACCCTTAGTTCTCACAGGTAAATATAAAGAGGATTTACTGTAAAAGAATGAGCCAATCTCAAATCTTGAATCTTGTAAAAATAAATTTCAATTTGTTTCTCATGAAATGGATTTTTCATTTGCTTAGTAATTCTAAATGTTATGCTCTATGAGTATGATATTTTAGGAGACATTTACAACAGCAGGCACATTTTATTATTGCAGAAATATAACTTATACTGTCAATAACAAATGAATTAAACCAACTATTTAAATCACTTTTACTTTATTGTTGATTTAAATCCTGATTTAAATCAAGCTACACCAGGAAACTGAACTAATTATGTGTTGACTCAGCCTTGATAGAATGCTACTGATATGATATATTAGCATATATATTAGAACGAATAGTGTGAGATTGGCTCATCTGAGTACAGGCACATTCTAGCTGTGTATCCTATCGCAAAATAATCACTTTGGGCAACTTTTACAGCATTATGCACGCTTGTGCTATTTCTATTCTTTTTTTATTGTTAAATAGCAATCATTAAAGATAAATTATGAAATCCAGCCAGCATAAGGAACTCTGACCTAGCCTGTGTGGGCCTGATGTACCCCTATTATGTCAACCTGTCATGTCAGGTTCACTTTAAAGGGACACTGTAGTCACCAGAACAACTACAGCTTAATGTAGTTGTTCTGGTGAGTATAGTCAGTTAGTGTAGTCTTTTGAATGTAAACACTGCCTTTTCAGATAAAAGGCATTGTTTACATTACAGAATGAAAAAAGTACTCAAAAAGCTGGAGTGATCCAGACTGGCTGAGTATAGTACTGGAAAGAAAATAAATAGATAACCATAGAATATGGGTACAGTGTAATCTGAACTGAATTGATAAGTAGATTTTAACAAAATATAGTGAAATCTAGCCTTAATGGCTCACCTCCATATAGATCCAGTAATACCTTAATACCTATTCGCTCAAGAAATCACCGCTGGCTACTGACTTTATTGGGCAATTAGACATGGTCAAGTCCAGTGGCTAGAGCGTTTTGGATAGGTGAATGTCAGACAGCTGACATAGGTATCTGGAGTAAGTTCACTCAAAAGAGTCTGAATATTGGTGAACGCCGAATGGCTAATGATTAACGCTAGTATACGTAAGGCCTATGATAGTACGGCTGCAGATAACTGGTTAAATCAGAGACCAAAGTCGGCATTAGGGGTAGCATGCAGCCTCTCCCCTGTAGAATGACCATTTAGCATCTAGGTATTTATATACGCCTAGAAATTACTGCTAGGTAGCTGTAACACTGCAATTGTAGTGGTTACAATAACTACAGGGATGTGTTCAGCATGCTTTTCAGTGTTCCCCAATAACACCTGGAGGAAAAATCCTCTACAGACCAAAAGGCAAAGTAGTGACCCAACGAAAAGGAGGTGAAAGAAATAGTTAAAGTTTAGAGTGACTCTATGTGCAGAACCATACTTAGAATGTTGGTTACCTGCACATAGTGATAGATAGCCCTAGTGAGAAAAATGTGAATGAAAATGAGCCCGTAGAGCCCGACGCGCGTTTCGGTGCTTGCCTAGATGCACCTTCGACAAGGGGCTGACTGGAGACTGGTCCCTCGTCTCCTTTTATATGTAGTCAGATACTTGTATCTCAAAGAATTGTCCAATCGTTGAGCCGGTAGCTTGTGCATTCCGGCGCCAACTCCCCCACGTGGTGGTATGCTAATGAGCTGGATTCCGCCATCCAATCATGTTCGTTCTACTCCGTCTGGTTATCAGAGCGTTTTAACCGCCTAAGTGCCGAGAGAGTTCACAGGTACCTAGGTGTATACGAGGAACAGCATTACTGTAGCAGTTGGACAGAGCTACAGTGAATTACAATGTTGCAGATCACATCCCTTGAGACAGAAACGGCTTAGTTACCACTGTGTGTGCCGTTATGATGAAAGTGATTATGTGTTGATCAAATTATGTTGCTGACAGTTAGAGAATGAGGTGACAGTGTTTACTGTTTCCATTTGAATAGAACTAATTCATTGCGTTTCATTGTTATATGCCATAGAGAAACAAGGCTAAAAAGTCCATGCGTCGTCCGGGGTGATGTGAATTTATAAACATAAGGATAAAAAGTTAAAAAGTTAGATATCCCTCCTTTGGACGAATGCCAATGCTATTCGAAATTCATCTACTGTAAGATGTGATGTAAATTAACACATAGGACCTGAATGGCACTATACTGTATGATCCGCTAAGGTGAGGAACACCTGCCTTCCTCAGCCTTAGACACTACCAAGGCAGGTGTTCCTCACCTTAGCGGATCACACAGTATAGTGCCATTCAGGTCCTATGTGTTAATTTACATCACATCTTACAGTAGATGAATTTCGAATAGCATTGGCATTCGTCCAAAGGAGGGATATCTAACTTTTTAACTTTTTATCCTTATGTTTATAAATTCACATCACCCCGGACGACGCATGGACTTTTTAGCCTTGTTTCTCTATGGCATATAACAATGAAACGCAATGAATTAGTTCTATTCAAATGGAAACAGTAAACACTGTCACCTCATTCTCTAACTGTCAGCAACATAATTTGATCAACACATAATCACTTTCATCATAACGGCACACACAGTGGTAACTAAGCCGTTTCTGTCTCAAGGGATGTGATCTGCAACATTGTAATTCACTGTAGCTCTGTCCAACTGCTACAGTAATGCTGTTCCTCGTATACACCTAGGTACCTGTGAACTCTCTCGGCACTTAGGCGGTTAAAACGCTCTGATAACCAGACGGAGTAGAACGAACATGATTGGATGGCGGAATCCAGCTCATTAGCATACCACCACGTGGGGGAGTTGGCGCCGGAATGCACAAGCTACCGGCTCAACGATTGGACAATTCTTTGAGATACAAGTATCTGACTACATATAAAAGGAGACGAGGGACCAGTCTCCAGTCATCCCCTGACGAAGGTGCATCTAGGCAAGCACCGAAACGCGCGTCGGGCTCTACGGGCTCATTTTCATTCACATTTTTCTCACTAGGGCTATCTATCACTATGTGCAGGTAACCAACATTCTAAGTATGGTTCTGCACATAGAGTCACTCTAAACATTAACTATTTCTTTCACCTCCTTTTCGTTGGGTCACTACTTTGCCTTTTGGTCTGTAGAGGATTTTTCCTCCAGGTGTTATTGGGGAACACTGAAAAGCATGCTGAACACATCCCTGTAGTTATTGTAACCACTACAATTGCAGTGTTACAGCTACCTAGCAGTAATTTCTAGGGGTATATGAATACCTAGATGCTAAATGGTCATTCTACAGTGGAGAGGCTGCATGCTACCCCTAATGCCGACTTTGGTCTCTGATTTAACCAGTTATCTGCAGCCGTACTATCATAGGCCTTACGTATACTAGCGTTAATCATTAGCCATTCGGCGTTCACCAATATTCAGACTCTTTTGAGTGACCTTACTCCAGATACCTATGTCAGCTGTCTGACATTCACCTATCCAAAACGCTCTAGCCACTGGACTTGACCATGTCTAATTGCCCAATAAAGTCAGTAGCCAGTGGTGATTTCTTGAGCGAATAGGTATTAAGGTATTACTGGATCTATATGGAGGTGAGCCATTAAGGCTAGATTTCACTATATTTTGTTAAAATCTACTTATCAATTCAGTTCAGATTACACTGTACCCATATTCTATGGTTATCTATTTATTTTCTTTCCAGTACTATACTCAGCCAGTCTGGATCACTCCAGCGTTTTGAGTACTTTTTTCATTCTTTACTCGTAGGGGTTAAGCCCCAGGACACCACTGGAGTGTCCACCAAGGTGTTCTTCCACCAGTGAGGCGGTTCCAATTTCCTGGACCCATTCTCACAAGTGGAACTTTCCTAGTTATTATTGTTTACATTACAGCTTAGGAACACCTCTAGTGGCCTCTACACAGACGACCACTAGAGGTACTTCCTGGGTCAGTGCTGCACACTTTGCAGAATCAATCAATCTATAACAAGATGCTGATTCTGATTGGCTAGGGCAGTGTTTGGCTCCACCTTGCCTCCTTTGACTGAGAACATCAGAATTGACAATCTCAGCAAAAACAATGCTTTCCCATTACAGTGAGGGGAAAAAAGTATTTGATCCCCTGCTGATTTTGAACTTTTGCCCACTGACAAAGAAATGATCAGTCTATAATTTTAATGGTAGGAGTATTTTAACAGTGATAGACAGAATAACAACAACAACAACACATCCAGAAAAATGCATGTCAAAAAAGTTACAAATTGATTTGCATGTCAATGAGTGAATAAAGTATTTGATTGACTATCAGTCAGCAAAATTTCTGGCTCACGGGTGTCTTTTATATAGGTAATGAGCTGAGACTATGCTAATTTCAGCTTGTTACCTGGTTAAAAGACACCTGTCCACAGAAGCAATCAATTAATCAGATTCCAAACTCTCCACCATGGCCAAGACCAAAGAGCTGTCTAAGGATGTCAGGGACAAGATTGTAAACCTACACAAGGCTGGAATGGGCTACAAGACCATCGCCAAGCAGCTTGGTAAGAAGGTGACAACAGTTGGTGCAATTATTCGCAAATGGAAGAAACACAAAATAACTGTCAGTCTCCCTCGGTCTTGTGCTCCATGCAAGATCTCACCTCGTGGAGTTTCAATGATAATGAGAACAGCTAGGATACACGGGATGATCTTGATCCAGTCTCCAGACCTTAATCCCATAGAAAATCTGTGGAGGGAGCTGAAGGTTCGAGTTGCCAAATGACAGCCTTGAAACCTTAATGACTTGTATAGGATCTGCAAAGAGGAGTGGGACAAAATCCCTCCTGAGATGTGTGCAAACCTGGTGGCCAACTACAAGAAACATCTGACCTTCGTAATTGCCAACAAGGGTTTTGCCACCAAGTAGTAAGTCAAAGGGGTCAAATACTTATTTCACTCCTTGACATACAAATCAATTTATAACTTTTTTGACATGCGTTTTTCTGGATTTGCTTTTTTTATTATTCTGTCTCACACTGTTAAAATACACCTACCATTAAAATTATAGACTGATCATTTCTTTGTCAGTGGGCAAACGTTCAAACTGAGCAGGTGATCAAATACTTTTTTCCCTCATTGTATGTCAACAAAGGTAGTAGATGGGGGCAGGCCAGTCCCGGCGGACCCGCATAGTGCTGGAATTAAGGTGAGTTTATTCGTTATTTAAGGGGGCAAGGGGAGTGCCAGGGACCCTACATGTGTTTTTAAAACTATAGTGACAGGAATACATGCTTTAAATTGTAACATATCCTTAAGCAAAGAATATATAATTTATCATAGACATCATGTCTAAATCAGTAGTCCTTTCATCTAATCTACCTGTCGGTCAGCATTAAATAGGTATGGAATACTGCCTTTTTTATACGTTACATACAATACCTTTTTGGTTCATTAGGATTTTATTTTTTGATGTTAGAACAATTGAACTTCTGCCCTATATTTAAATATGAATTTACTTTTTTTTTCCAGGGTCTTCCTTATTATCTTGCTAATTGTCATGTTGCGCTGTATGGTTGGCTGCTGTCTGCAGTGCTGGATAAAGAGACAAACACGGTTTTTATCTAGGCGTATGGTCACAGTGGTGACATTAAGCAGCCCAGAATCTGTACATGGTAAATATCTCTAACATGATTAATTGCAGATTTAAAAAAAAAATTTTTTTTTTCCTATTCTGTTACCATAGAGATACTCTAAGTGTATACAACTGTTTAACCAGAAGAAAGGTGATGGTGACACACAGACTTAAATATGAGACTATGTTAAAGACACTTGGGACAAGGCAAAAGGATTCACAGAAAATACACATGTGGAAAGGGAGGGAAGGAATAAAGCTGGACAATATTAGAGGCAAGGGCACAAGATAATGTCACAGTAGGAAAGGAGTTCTACAAAGGCTTTGATAAATAAACCAGATACATCAGAAAGATGGATATTACATTCACAGGGTAATAAAAACCCACAAATTTGAAAGATCCCACAAGAGGGCAGCATTGGCAGGGAAACCCCCAGAAGGGATTAGATTGTATAAGGAAAATCCACAAAAGTGTAGACAGAGCAGACGCATATGACAACCATTAACTGAAAGGAAATGGCACACAGGAAAGAAGTCGAATGAGACACCGAGGGTTTTTGGAAATATCACAAAGAAATATATGAGTAAAGAACACTTTAAAGGGAATAGACAAACCAAAACATATAAAGAGAAGGCAATGAGTGCCACAAGATAAGGTAGGGTATTGCACATACAGGAGGTATTGGGCTTACAGGAGAACGGAGAAAACAGGGGTGAAAAAATAAACAATGCAAGCAAATGTGACACATGAAAAGAGAAGAAAATGGGTTACATGGTAAAAATAAAAAATGCCAGGTTTATGTTTTTTATTTTGCTCTATTTTTAAATTTTGATTTTTGTTTATTTGATTTAACAGTGCATATACACTTTTATACAATACTACAAGGTATACTTAACCCTTGACAGTGCACATACTGAGTGTAAAGGTGCACAGTTCGTACATAGAATGGGGTAGGAGATCCCTATTCCACAGATTTAACAAGCAAAATAACCAAGACAATGTCCTTGCACTACTTAAAGCAAACCCACCTGCCCTATTATGTTAATATATATATCAATTACTCAGTAACTATAAGGCAGACTTGTATTGGGATGATAATAATTTGCAGATATAAGCAAGGGATAGGAAGTCATACTACCAACCTTAGAGTAAATGGAAAGAAAGTCCCCTCAAAAGGAGGTGATTAAGTATCATTAATAGATACATGTTGGATACAACCCAAAATGAGGATGCCAGAAGTCAATACAATTTATTTGGGTGTTGTATAACAGGTGTTGCATCAGAGAAAAACACCAAGTGTTGTTCAACATCATGACGATTGACGAGTTGTATGAATACGTGAAGCAGGTGATACTGGCCAGTTACCTAACAGTATAGTCATATGTTTACTGTATGCATCATTACTGAAGTTGCAGGGTGCTGGTTATTCCACAATAAATTAGGTACCAATGTCAAAGCTCCACAATGATTATGAATTACCCAACATTTAACTTTGTACTAGTCTAATGTTTTTTTTCTGTCTGAATTCATCTCTGCTATTCAAAAACGCCAAAATTCAAAAACACCAAACGTAGCCTTTTGTGATCAATCTGGTTTAGATAGAGAGTTCCAAACTGGAATTCTTCCAGATCAGTTCGGAAGCAGATAGATAAATTACAGATGGAAGTGAATGCTAATTGCCCCAAAATCTGACGAATAATGATTGCTAGACACTGCTAGAACATTTAACATTGGCCTACATCCTTTCTATTTGGCCCACAGCAGGTTTGGAGATTTGCTTCCTCACGTTACTCCGCAGTAACATAACTCCATAATATTACCTCGTGTTAGTCTACAGAAACAATCCTTTAATATATCATATTTTTTTCTTGCAGATAAATATCTAGGAAAAGCAAAAATAATTAATAAATATCTAACAGAAACAGACGAAATGTGAGTTAAACCCCTGCAGTTAGAAAAAAGTGCTACGCACATATCATGCTCCATTTCTTTAGAGCCCAGTTATCATGCAGAGAGTCTTTTTGTTGTTGACACTTTTATAATTGGGCTCTGTAGAATAACATAGGAGTAGAAGAACATTTTCTGACTGTAGAGTTTACTCAAAGTTTCATAAAATGATGAACGTGAATCTTTTCTTAAAAGAAAATAATGGGAAATTGTATTTCCACTGCAAAGCATGTTACTGACTTGATAGCGAGATACATTATTACTTTTTTTTAAAAAATATTTTTGGTGATGGATTACCTTTTAGATTCACATTTCAAGACAAAATTAGAATTTTTGTGCACTATTTTTGCTGTAGTTTGTGCTCACATTCTTTTTTTATTTTTTTATTAGACACTGTATTCATAACTGGAAATGAAGTAATGCCATTTTTTCCCCCTAGTTGCTGAATCGTCACAGTGTCACAGGCCCCATCTATGGGTTCCACATCAGAACATCATGACCTCAACTTCTGGTATTTCCTT
Organism: Pelobates fuscus; assembly: GCF_036172605.1. Classification (NCBI taxonomy): domain Eukaryota; kingdom Metazoa; phylum Chordata; class Amphibia; order Anura; family Pelobatidae; genus Pelobates; species Pelobates fuscus. Next base: position 145,389,930 of record NC_086318.1, read on the forward strand.
AAGAGGACTGGAATCAGGGGCTCCCCCTTCCTATGAAGAACTGTTCAACATCAGTACAAGCAAATTCTAACTCATTTTGTGAAGATCAGATTTTTAGACTAATTACCTGGTTTTATCTTGAAAGCCAATATGCACAGCGAGAGAACATATGTCCTCTCTATTGGAATAAATTCATTAATTCACAAAACATTTTAAATGAATTTGTGGTGAGCTAAATTTTGTGAAGGATGATTGATTCAACATGAGATAATTAGAGCCTCTCTCCATCAAGTGTAATTGACAATGTAGATTTAGTTTTGATTAGATTTTCGATATAATTAAGTGAACAATTTAAAAGAGAATGCTGTCCTTAGTCATCTTTCAAACAAAACCCCATAAGTCAAGTTTGATGATACCCCTACTTAATCACACTTTTGTCTTTGAGAATGACTGAAACTCTAATTAAAACCACAATTTAAAGAAAATAGATGTGCAGAGGATTGAAAACATATTACTGATGCAAGAACCAATATATATATATATATATATATATATATATCTCCAATTACAAAATCACAATGCATAGCAGCAAATTATCTTAGTGCTTCATCATAAATCCTTTCAAGTAAGTTATCCTTATATATATTACTATTTTACATTATAGGTGTAAATCTTTATATTACATTCTGAATATCAAGTGTCCTCAACAGAATTGTAGAGGCTATCTTTATTCAACTGAACCTGTTATCAGTTGCAATGCTAAAACTCCAATTCTCTACATCACTCAGTTATAGATAAAAAAAAAAAAAGCACAAGTGAGTATAGAATATGTATAATCTCCAGATATATCTGTGTCTACTGTTTATATTTGCTGTCACTTTGTCTTTTGTAGGGGGAATGGGGAGTTGTATTTGTAGCTATCACCTGGTTATACAGGAACGTTTATTTGTGTTTGCTATCTTTGGTACATTTGTACATATGGTACAATGGTATATTTTAAATAATTTCACATCATTCTGACAAAGTTAAATATCATTGCGTGAGTTACACAGTAAAAGTAAAGCGTGTTAATTATTGAAGAGACAAAATTAGACTTTGCATTTAGAACTCGGTGTATATTTGTATATTTCCAATTTCTCTGTAGTCGACTATAAGTGATAATGCATTTGGTACTGTTTTGCTGCTAATCTGCCAATAATGAGATAAAATATGAATAACTGCTTATGTGATTTCGTAAACCAGCACAATAAAAGATAAAGAAAGAAAAGGGACAGGGGGAACTACTTCTCCACTTCCCTTTAAGAAAGCCAAAATGTGGTAAAATCAGGATATTTATTATTATCTGGCTTCTCTGACTTGACATTTCCCTTTAGCAGTCACATGACAGCTGATGGGAAAATGTATTGTCTCAGGTAATACACAATAGATGTCTGTGTTATCTGTTTTTGTATGCACAACAATATGTTGTGAAGATAATAAGTACTAATGGTGTCTTCTACAGACTTTCTTGCGTTTTGAATACATACATCACCAAACACGAAAAATTTTGTTTTTGTGGCTTGTTATCTACAAATAGAAACGTTGTGGTAGGTGTAGCTCCAGCTGTGATTTAAATATGTTATCCAGATATTTATAAATAATAACATGGATGCTGATGGCAGATACAAAACAGTTGGTCCATTTATTCTTCTATATCATATTTGCGTACAATAGATCAATTAAATGTATCATATAGTGGAGCCTGATCCACCCACCGGTAATTCTTCACTAGTTAATTGTCACTTTCTCTGAAAGGTTCCATCAAGTCTTTACCATCATTAATGCAGTAAATGAGCAGACTCGTGTTGTTTGATCTGTAGAAAGCGTGATGGTTCTGTTCAGATTTGGACTGCACAGAAATGGCATTACTGAGAACTAGGCTGGCTGAATATCACGTCAGTTGTATTTCACAGATTTTACATTGCAGGGCATGCTATTTTATGGACAATGGCAGCTTCCAATTTTATAACATGACAGGAGGCTTCGTATTTGCTTTAGTCTCTCTTTACTAGAACTCCACAGCAGCACAGAAAAACAACCAATCAGAAAAAAGTTAGGTACTATAAAACCCCCTTCCCATTGCATCATTTCCTCTTTCTTTGCTGCTCCGCTTCAGTACAGGTCAGAGTACCACTGCCTCCTGCTTCTAGTGGGTGGCTTTGGGATTTAGTGTGATTTATTTATGATTGTTATGAACTATGCTTGGTTGTGAGATTTATGTGCTCTTTTATTTTCTTTGGGGAATGTTTCATTTACATTACTGATAGTTTTTCATGTGTTTATTTATACAGATTACTGGTAGTTTGCTATGTGTTTATTTATACAGATTACTGACAGTTTGCCATGTGTTTATTTATACAGATTACTGGTAGTTTACCATGTGTTAATTTATACAGATTACTGGTAGTTTGCCATGTGTTTAGTTATACAGATTACTGGTAGTTTGCCATGTGTTTAGTTATACAGATTACTGGTAGTTTACCATGTGTTTATTTATACAGATTACTGATAGTTTGCCATGTGTTTATTTATACAGATTACTGGTAGTTTTCTATGTGTTTATTTATACAGATTACTGATAGTTTGCCATGTGTTTATTTATACAGATTACTGGTAGTTTACCATGTGTTTATTTATACAGATTACTGGTAGTTTGCCATGTGTTTAGTTATACAGATTACTGGTAGTTTACCATGTGTTTATTTATACAGATTACTGGTAGTTTGCCATGTGTTTATTTATACAGATTACTGGTAGTTTGCCATGTGTTTATTTATACAGATTACTGGTAGTTTGCCATGTGTTTAGTTATACAGATTACTGGTAGTTTGCCATGTGTTTAGTTATACAGATTACTGGTAGTTTGCCATGTGTTTAGTTATACAGATTAATGGCAGTTTGCCATGTGTTTATTTACACAGATTACTGGTAGTTTGCCATGTGTTTATTTAAACAGATTACTGGTAGTTTGCCATGTGTTTATTTACACAGATTACTGATAGTTTACCATGTGTTTATTTATACAGATTACTGATAGTTTACCATGTGTTTATTTATACAGATTACTGGTAGTTAGCCATGTGTTTAGTTATACAGATTACTGGTAGTTTGCCATGTGTTTAGTTATACAGATTACTGGTAGTTTGCCATGTGTTTAGTTATACAGATTACTGGTAGTTTGCCATGTGTTTAGTTATACAGATTACTGGTAGTTTGCCATGTGTTTAGTTATACAGATTACTGGTAGTTTGCCATGTGTTTAGTTATACAGATTACTGGTAGTTTGCCATGTGTTTAGTTATACAGATTACTGGTAGTTTACCATGTGTTTATTTATACAGATTACTGGTAGTTTGCCATGTGTTTATTTATACAGATTACTGGTAGTTTGCCATGTGTTTATTTATACAGATTACTGGTAGTTTGCCATGTGTTTAGTTATACAGATTACTGGTAGTTTGCCATGTGTTTAGTTATACAGATTACTGGTAGTTTGCCATGTGTTTAGTTATACAGATTAATGGCAGTTTGCCATGTGTTTATTTACACAGATTACTGGTAGTTTGCCATGTGTTTATTTACACAGATTACTGGTAGTTTGCCATGTGTTTATTTACACAGATTACTGATAGTTTACCATGTGTTTATTTATACAGATTACTGATAGTTTACCATGTGTTTATTTATACAGATTACTGGAAGTTAGCCATGTGTTTAGTTATACAGATTACTGGTAGTTTGCCATGTGTTTAGTTATACAGATTACTGGTAGTTTGCCATGTGTTTAGTTATACAGATTACTGGTAGTTTGCCATGTGTTTAGTTATACAGATTACTGGTAGTTTGCCATGTGTTTAGTTATACAGATTACTGGTAGTTTGCCATGTGTTTAGTTATACAGATTACTGGTAGTTTGCCATGTGTTTATTTACACAGATTACTGGTCGTTTGCCATGTGTTTATTTACACAGATTACTGATAGTTTACCATGTGTTTATTTATACAGATTACTGGTAGTTTTTTATTTACACAGATTACTGGTAGTTTTCCATGTGTTTATTTATAGTTTTCTGTTAGCTTTCCATGTGTAAATGTCACAGATTTCTGTGAGTTTCAGGTAGATATATCACAGATTACTGTGAGTTTCCATATGTATATTTATATCACAGACTACTGTGGGTTCTATGGCTATGTATATGTATACATCACTGATTACTGTGAGTTCTCAGATTCCTGTGAGTTCTAGGCCAGTGTATATATATATATATATATATATATATATATATATATCACAGATTACTGTGGGTTCTATGACTATGTATATATCACAGATTTATGTGAGTTCTATGTCAGTGTATATAGCACGGCTTGCTGTGAGTCTTAGTGCTATAGATATCACGGATTGCTGTGAGTTTCACGGTAGATGTCAGTTCTGTCTATGCCGATACTATTCTATCTTGTCAGGCTTCTTGGGAAGATTCATTGAGTTGAAGAGACCTCCTGAAGAGACCATGAGTACTATACCCTTCAGGCGGTACGATGATGATGATGACCTACAATAAAGATAAGATATATCATACAGATCTGTATGTACATGTGCATTACAATTTGCACTTTAAAGAAGGTATTGCTCAGCAGAGCTTGATTTTATGGACACTATATCACTGGAACATATCCAGCTTAAACCCAATATAATGGGTTTTACCTCTATGTTGCCTGCTGGGCACTTAGGGACCGCCAGTCCCGGTTACGGTTTATTCACACAGTATTACGCTGTCTAAGATTAGTGTCTAAGGGTCCTAGGTCACAGGATACCCGGAGGATTTACAGACATTTAGGGGACTATGCCAAACTCAGAGGTCCCCATTACTCATTTAATATGAAACCCAGGATTGGCCTGCTATGTCTGTGCCCCATTGATTGGCCTGCTATGTCTGTGCCCCATTGATTGGCCTGCTATGTCTGTGCCCCATTGATTGGCCTGCTATGTCTGTGCCCCATTGATTGGCCTGCTATGTCTGTGCCCATTAGAACGGCCTGCTATGTCTGTGCCCATTAGAACGGCCTGCTATGTCTGTGCCCATTAAAACGGCCTGCTATGTCTGTGCCCCATTTATTGGCTTACTATGTTGGTGCCTATTTGAAGGGCCTGCTATGTCCGTGCCTATTTGCTTGGCCAACTATTCTATGTCCATTCATTTGGCCTGCTGGGCCTGTGCCCTTCTGACGGGCCTGCTCTACTGGAGCCGAACCCCTTTTGGCCGCAGGCCTGGGGGAATATCACTGAGGAGAAAACAGTGCCCACCAGTGACATGGAAATAGGCAGGTGTCCAGACAAGTACCATTGCCATACTATCCAAGAGGACACCAATGTACGGCCATCTGAATATGGTGGGAAGGGTGAAGGCCCTAAACCTCATGCCTGAAGGGCAGGGTTTCGTATGAAGACCCCGGACACATCCACGGTTTACTCCAAACCGGCGACGGCACATCTCCAAGGAGAACTTCGCACAGGCAAGGACCGGTACTCAGACACCTACAGGAGAAAGCAGTGTTTTTCCTTGTCTTTAACATCTACTGCGTATCTGCCTCCCGGAATCCTTATAGGTGTCGGTAGTTTTTTCCTGCGTTAGGTTAGCTCCTGGCCCTGTCCAGTGGGGCTTACTTTTATTACCTTCCGGCCTGCTATTTGCCTTCTATCTGAGATAGAATTGGTGTATTTACTCTTATCTACGTTAATTGTTGTTTTTTTGTTCTTTCATGACTTCCTTTTCCTTTTCGCTCGGGTCGTCGAGAGGCCTGACTTGACCTCCTCCGACCTCCCGGGCACTCGTGGATTGCGGAGAACGTCTCCAGCTTTCCTCAGACTACCAACGGTCTTCCTGGACCCCGCGCGCGCGCATGGGATCCGGATAGTCGGTTGATAGTTTTCCATCATTGTTTCCGAAGATTGCCCTCAGCCTTATGCTGACATTAATAAGTGGTGTGCCCTGCAGTTGGTCACCCTGAGTCTCTAGGGACTCTAGTTTGGATCACAGGAGGGTGCGGCCCTCCATCACCTCGATCCGAGTATATTTATTTTCAGAAACAGAGGGCGAACCCCTCTCATATACAGAACCGGATACTGATTTGTTATTAGAGGGCGCAGCCCTTCCCTCGACCTCAACCAGATACTGGGCTGGATACAGAGGACAGGTTTGGAGGACACTGCCTTGCTCGGATAACAAGATTAAGGAAGGCTTATTACCCGGTCTGAAGGTAAACCGTACGTATGGATCACATGGTAAGACCGGAAACCCCGGTTGTCTTGACTTCCCCGGTCATTAAGATCTTGGGATAAGATGGCAGGACTGCCCCATCTCCTCGGAGCGCATACCTGGTGAACAGGGTTCGGAGATGGTGGACCCTCCATCTATACTCTATTTATCCCTCACGGGAGCCATTTTGTTGGATTCTTGCTAACCTACTTTTCAACTACCGTCGAGGAGACCTACGAGACTTTATGGAGGTACCTGGTGTGCCCCTACTCCTATACAAACATCTTTCACTCTTAGACGAGGACAAATCCGCATGGAAATCTGTGCTCCAGTTTGCACTTCCCATCCCTTTGAATATTTCTGGGATTCACTATTCCCTGAATAGTCGACCACCGTTCCTCTACACAAGTTCAGTTCGGAACCCTGAATGGACGTCCTTTTGGAGTCTTTTCTCTACCACATCCGAGGATTACACAGTCCATTTGGAATATTGGAATCACTTAGGATACGGATAGTCTGACCACACTCTTGCCTGCATTATAAATTTATTCTCGGATGAGACATCTCACCGGATAGGCCAGGAGGGAACGAAAGATCCTACTCGGTTCTATTGCGACTTGGTGGTGGACTTGGGAGTGGACTTGGGAGTGGAGGTCTACCTGCAAGGCCACATTGCCGGGTGCCCCTGGCACGATCGGTGGAGCAACCTTATACATCAAGAGTTGTGACATGGTGGCAGTGTCTTATCGCGGCCCTAAGTCCGCAAATGACCTTCGACATTTTATAACTGCAGGGAAATGGCTAATAGGTCAGTTTGCCAGCTCATGGACCGGCTGGTAGGTAACAGGTCGCTACCCCACGTACATTGGATCTATCAGCGGAGGATGTTTTTTCAGTTTTTGGGATACTTCATCAACTGGCATCTCCATCGGTTGCTGTATTGTCATCTATCGCAGTTGGAAAGTCCATTTGGGCTTGCTCGGGTAGCTCAGAGAATGGGTACCAGCGAAACAAACAGCGTGGAATTTGTTGACTGAGCGTTAAAACAGCAAATACGAAGCCTCCTGTCATGTTATAAAATTGTAGATTATGCTAGCTTTAGTGTACCTATAATCTTAATTTTATTAATGACAGGAGGCGAGTATTTCCCACCCGTTCTTATCCCTCCCTTTAATTTTATAGTTTGGATTAATCAGGTACGTATACAACTCTGCTTGTTGTTTCTGCTACCTGTCACCTGTCCTTATGTCTGTTTTTCATCAGTAGGGTTGGGATATCTACATATTAAGGTAATTTTGTTTGCTACATTGGGTATCTACAAGTTTATTCAAAATACATTTCATTGGATAATCAACCTGTTCGATTCTGTTTTTCTCTCGTTTCAGTTTCCAGTCCTTCAGCGCTATCTAGTGTGGCACTTCGTCGTGGATGGTAGACATTGACTTATTTATTTTCAGTCCATCAACGCTATCTGGTTGACAGTTCTTCTCAGACGTTGGACATTGCTGTATTCTTCGTATCTGGACTTCGTTGCTTCCCATTATTTTTTCTGCCTTTGTTCTGTTTTGTCGCAGCTTGAAAGAGGAAATGATGCAATGGGAAGGGGGTTTTATAGTACCTAACTTTTTTCTGATTGGTTGTTTTTCTGTGCTGCTGTGGAGTTCTAGTAAAGAGAGACTAAAGCAAATACTCGCCTCCTGTCATTAATAAAATTAAGATTATAGGTACACTAAAGCTAGCATAATCTACAATTATCTATATTTTTTTTATTACATCCTTTAAAGTAGGACAAACTATGGTATAAACCTACAAGTTTACTATATTTTATTTGTGACTTTAATTCAATTATTATTGTATTTCCTTATGGTTCAGGCACATAATTTAAATGATAAGCACCTGGTGACAAATAATAAAGAAAACTTTAGAAATTACTTTAGGTTTGGTATATATATGATCAAAAGTTAAAACGAACACTATAGTTACCAAAACAACTTTAGCTTAATTACGCAGTTTTGGTGTATAGATCATGTCCATGCAGCCTCACTGCTCAATTCACTGCCATTTTGGAGTTAAATCACTTTTGTTTCTCTCCATGCAGCCCTCGCCACACCTGATTGTGACTGACACAGCCTGCATTAAAAAAAATGTTAAATTTGATCAGATGTTAACTTACTTTAAACATTCTTATCTCCTGCTCTGTAAATTGAACTTAAACAGGAGATTCCTTCAGAGTTTAGAACAGGGGTGGCCAAATGGTAGATCCAAAGAAGTTTTAAAATTACAGCTTCCATTATGCTTTGTCATGCTAAAGGCATGCAAAGCATCATGGGAGTTGCAGTTCTAGAACATCTGGTGATCTACCTTTTGGGCTCTCCTGGTCTAGAAGGATAAGTAATGATATATTGAGCAGACTGTGCTATACATGACGTTTAAACATTAGATCTCTCTTTACAGGAAGTGTTTAGGAAGGCTGTGGAAGTCACATATAGGGAGGTGTGACTAGGGTTCTATAAACAAAGATTTAACTCCTAAACAGCAGAGAATTAAGCAGTGAGACTGCAGGGTCATGCTCTATACACCCGAATTGCTTCATTAAGCTAAAGTGGTTTTGGTGCCTAAAGTGTCCCTTTCAAGTAGTTTTAACAATTTTAATTGGAATGGCACATTCTTCTTGTGTTAGTCGGATGTATAGAATTTGGCAAAGACTTACAACATGCTAGTTCTCTGTTTAGAGACAAAGGAAATGGTGTACCGTACTTGTGTGCCAAATACAAAAAGACATTTGTTTTGCTGCACTGCAACATTTTGTAATTTGCCACTTGCCAATGTAGACACACATGATCATTCACTGAAAGTGTATTTATGCAACGCTGTGAATACAAGATTGTCTTAAGTAACTATAATAATAAATGTCAGAGTCAAATTCTTGCATACAAATTAAGGCAACTAAGCTATTAATATTGATTAAAACAAAAGATGTGGTAGTGTTTAAATTGCACCAGGCGACAGAACCAAATGTGTGTAAGTAATGAAGCAATAACACATTTTATAAACTGCTCCTTGATGAACACGAACACAGACATTGAATAGCATGGAACCTTTATCATCCTTCCAATAGGTTTAGATGATGATGTGCACACTCCCTTAAAATGTTTGCTCATTGCTTACAAGGATTTCTTATTTCCACTGGTTATATGGTGATCAGAAATTACCTGAAATTATTAAAATTTGTCATATACATGAAATGTTACTTGCTGTTATTTGTTAATAACTAGTTTCCCTGTTTTGATTGATATCTTACCTCCCTAATGAGTGATCGTCCCTGCAAAAGGCGGTACTGGACTTACAAAAGCAGAACCAGATACATGAACGCCGCTATGCGGCTCAAGAAGATACCAGAAGAAGACAAAATCTAAAGGCCAGAGGGCTCCCAGATGAGATACCTGAGACCGACCTCCGGCACGTTATACGGCGCATGAGAGCAGCCATATTGCCACACAGACAGGCCACAGCCATCACCCCTGTGGACCAATTTCGAATCCTTAAACCGCCCAGAGCACCACCTTCAGCCACAAGAGACACTATAATCACTTTCCGAAATGGGAAAGAGAAAGCGATGATTCTCACGGCCCTCCGAGGCAAAACCCCCATGCAGTTCAAAAACAGGGGACTGACCTTCTTTGCGGACCTGTCCGGTAGCACCCTGGCCTGGCGCAGATCGCTCCAACCGCTCACATCGTTGCTCCAACGGCACGACATCAGCTACCGCTGGCGGAACCCCAGAACCCTCAGTGTTCAGCAAGGAACGGCCTCTCATCTGATTCATGACATCCAGGAAGCCCCTGACCTCCTGCGGACTCTGGGCATTCCACAGACCTTGCTCATTCAGGAAATACTCCTTCACTCGACCACACCAGCGCAGACTTGGGACCCGGCAAAAATCAACCCGTTCATCCCAAGAGGCTCGACCCCTGAATCCTACGCTGCGGTCACCACCTAATATGCACAGCACCCCAGGGACTATATAATCTTTGGATGGTGAATGAAAGTCACCCCAGCAGACACTTCTGAGATGTTTGTAAGACACCCTGAGCCAATCTAACTTAACCTCCCACACTATATAACAAAACATACATGCGTTGTATATGCACTTATTAAGATACACGACTGATATACCAACATATGTTGCCGTAGGGACGCCCCGCAAAGCTATCTATCATCGATAGGGACTGTACTTAAGCCTGCACACTTTACTCACCCTAGTCCACACGCCCTAATTCACCTTGGAGCGGCGGCTGCTCCCCACGACCTGCCAGAGGGGGAAAAAGCTGAAAAGGTGACTCAACATGATATCACTTATGGGTCCTTACACAAAGGTCGCAGCAGTGAGACCTCACATGTACTATGGATTGCCTTGTGTATGCCATTTGTTTGCCATTTGATAACTTTCATTTGCCTCTTGCCTAATTTTTGTACAGTATTGTTTACCCTATTTTTCCCATGTGTAGGATTTAGAGTGTATACACCACACATTATTTGTAGCCCCGGACTGCAGCGACTCACACTCACCAACATAGCCAGTTCTATATAGCAACCACCCTCACCAGCATGACTGACTCTAGCGGACTAGTCAGAGGTCTTCATGCGGATGATAACATTGGACAACCAAATCCAGCACACATGAGCAACCTTACACTCAAGGCTCCATTTGTTGGACATTCCTGGCAAACTTCGGGACTGTACCTGATTAAGCTGCACCTGTCGCCCGACGGAACATTGGCAACACGGCACAAACTATCTGCACATGTAAGCCTATAGCCCAGCTGGGATAAAGGCCAATTGACTGCCTAGCTGTGCTGGCATATCAAGCCTGCCACTATGACAGATCATCATTTTTATTTATTTTTTCTGCCTTCTTTTTCCAATATATATATATATATATATATATATATATATATATATATATATATATATATATATATATGTATGTATTAGCTAGCGACACAAGGCAGAGCTACCCACACATCTTAACCACTAGCTGAAGTCCACAAGCTTTTGTCAGCTCAGACTTTTACTTTTCCTTTTTCTATTATTTGCTTTTTTGTATCTTTCACAATAACTTAGCTGTGCATCAGCTCTTACATGTCATTACTAAATCGTGATCGATTACCATTAATACTCTGTCTTATATAACGCATCTGTTGCCATGATAAATGTTGATTTATATACAGCAGTGTGTCGCTAGACTAACATGTATAGTCGTGTCTATAACTCCAGAAATCTTACGGCTCATGTTAAAAGCGTGTCTAATTTTTATTTTTGGTTAGTTTGTTTATAATAGTTCTTTACATGTCTCATGTATAGAGAGGCAGCGCATGATATATAGCCTGGCTACTCTGTACGAAGCACCCACTCTCCCTTAGACGAGTTAATGCCAGACAGGCATGTCATGCAGTGATTGCTATTAAACCTGTCTCTGACCAGGTTGCCACTGCCCTGACATCTACATGCATTTTGACAAAGCTCTCAGCGAGTTCAGTGATTCCCCTTGTGTTGTAATTTTTCTTTAGACCTCTCCTTTTGATTTCCATATTGACTCTAATGATGCTGAAGCTAGGAGTCCTGTGTCGATATGTATAATGCAGTTATGATCAAAAGGGCTAACTGAACTAACCATCCAGTATAGCCAGACCACCTGCTTATCTACTTAATATACTTAACTACGACCCTTCAGATCTGCTGTTCCTTATGACTGAAACACCAGCCTAGTTTATTGTCATGATGGACCTCACAGACTATGTAAAAATGGTTCTCAAAGTTTTGGAGGATGAGAATACATATAAAATCTTAGGGTCAGACCCTACAAATGATTTTCTCAAAAAGTATAAGGAGATTCTGGACAAGGGCAGTGGAGGGTTGCTATCTGGGGATGAATATGAATTCATCCTCAATCGCTACCCGAAGATAGCAACCTTCTACTGCTTGCCCAAAGGACACAAAAGTATGACCTTACCCCCAGGTCGCCCTATCATCTCGGGCATAGAGAATCTGACACAGAATGGAAGTATATATATGGACAAAATCCTAAGACCATTTGTCGAAAGTCTTCCTTCTTACCTTCAGGACACGAAACAGACCTTTGCTCTTTTAGCAAATCTAGAGGTACCTCCTCTAGCTAAATTATGCAGCCTAGACATCGAGGCCCTGTATTCATCTATTCCCCACTCAAATGGCATTAGTAATATACGCCATTTTTTAGAACAACGAGGTGAGTCTGCCATAACACACACTACATTCTGTTTGGAACTTCTTGAATATATCCTTACACATAACTACTTTACATTTAAAAACAAATATTATCATCAAATCAGGGGGAATGCGATGGGCACAGTTTGTGCCCCATCGAATGCCAACCTGCATTTAGGATGGTGGGAGGAGAACCTATCCCAACATACAGAATTTTCTCAATATCTTCCCCTCATTCACCTTTGGCGTCGCTACATTGATGACGTGCTCATAGTGTGGCTGGGCAGCCTCCAAGAGTTCAATGAGTTTGTCCGTATCCTAAATATTAATGATGAAAATCTAAGATTTACTAATGAATTTGGGGGCCAAAGTCTAAACTTTTCGGATTTGACAATCTCCATCACAGCTGAGAACAAAATACATACTCTCTTTCGTAAGCCTTCTGCGACTAATAGCCTTCTGAGATGGGACAGCTTCCTCCGATACCCCTCAAAAAAGGCATCCCTACAGGTCAGTACCTTAGGGTCAGACGCAATTGCAGCACTATTGATGAATTTAGATCAAGGCTAAAGAATTAACGTGTCACTTTAAGGCAAAAGGGTATCCCAACAGATGCCTGAAACGGGCATACCAGAGAGCACTCGATTCAGATCGTAACAACTTGATAAACAGTGATACCCTTAAACTATCAGAAGATCCGAAGAGGAATATACGCCTAATTGCAACCTATGATGCAGGTTGGGAAAACATTAAAGGCTCCCTCAGGCGCTTCTGGCCACTGTTAACTGGCGACCTGCACCTTCAACAAGTGCTGGCCCCAAATGTCTCCATCACGGCTCGTAGAGGTAAAAACCTACGAGACCTTCTGGCCCCCAGTCACCTTAAAACTGTACCCCCACCCACAACATGGCTCCAGACTCCTTTAACTGGAACCTATGGGTGTGGGAGATGCATTTCATGTAAATTCATTAAAAGAGATTCCAAAACAGTCAAGGACAGTTTGGAGAAGAAGGTCTTTGTTATAACCTCCTTCTTTAACTGCAATACATCAGGGGTTGTATATCTACTAACTTGTGAAAGTAAAAAAAAATATGTAGGCAAAACATTCCGCCCTCTCAAGAAACGTATACAGGAACATATTAGATCAAGCAAATATTCAACTGAAACCCCTATTTCAAGACACCTTCGCGAATACTACAATAGCGACCCCAAAGGGTTACGCTTTTGTGGCTTGGAATTGGTCAAAAAGAACCCTAGGCGAGGAGACTATGATAAATTCCTCAGACAAAGGGAATGTTTTTGGATTTACCAACTCAAGACCTTGAGTCCAAAGGGTCTCAACGAGGGAGTCTCTTTCTCCCCTTTTCTATAACCATTCCTACCTATATATATATATATATATATAATCATCTCACTCTGTCTATCAATTATATGACATATGTATATTTCTAAGCAGTATCAACATTTGGTAATTTCTTTATAAACCTTTAAACTCCTCATGGTTTCAAATATAAATGATCTAGAAAAGTGTGAACTTTATTTACAACTATATACTTACCTAGGTATAGATACTGTATCATTCCAGCCTTATTATGTATTTACTTATGAGCTCTCATAATAAACTTAACCAAAATGATACTAAGAGAGAAGGATTTGCTCTTTAAAATCAGTATACACCATTTGTGTGTATAAGTAACGATTTAGGGACCATTGTCCCTGACATTTACTGAATACACGTGTCTCACGGCTGACAACTATGCCGGTTCGCGCAATCCTCTGCCCCTCCCCCTCCCGTGACGTGGTGTTACACAATTGGCCAATGACGTCACGGGAGAGGCAGGCACTATTCCCTTTAAAAATCTCGGCGGTTACGGGATCTTCTTACCGCTCTTGACAAAGGCGCCACATAGCGCCGAAACGCGCGTCGAGCAGGACGCAAAGCAAAGCTTAGCCTGATACTTTATATACTATTTGACCAAGACGCTTGGCTTTGGCTTTGGCTTAGACTTAGGTTTATTTTAATTACACTATGAGTTGTTTAATTTGTGGGTGTCTGGCTCGGCCATCTGAGAGATGTCTTTCACTATTTGGGAGGCAGGGGTAATCTCTTTTTGGACCCATCTACTAGTTTAGCTATCTCTATTACAGCAGCTTTTTATTCACTCTTTTTTGCTTCTTCTAACTTACTGCCTAATATTGTACTAATACTGTAACTTTGTATCCCTATTTAGACTAGTATCATTGGGATACCAGTATTTTGTAAGCAACTGGACTAAAGAGCAACACATTTATTTACTGTTGCAACTTTGTCTGTATTTCTCTTTCCATGAGCCCTTATGATTTGGGCTTTGGAGCTGATTACTACCTAGGGTATCTGAGACATTTGGGTATCTATATACAAGGGGGATTATTGATACTATGATTTCATCTAGACATACTCTTTCACCTTAAGTATTACACTATGATCCCAACTAATCTCAACAGTGGAATCAGTACTTTTTCAGCACTTGAGAATTATCCAATTAGAATTAAGTAGGATCATAGGATAGGAATTAGGAATTAGGATAGGAATAGGAATTAAGTAGGATTAAGGTCTGACTCAGACTCCAGGGAAGGACACTCTGTCAATTGGGTACTCCTCCCAGAATAGCAGTTCTGAACCTTCTATGCAGGCACTCCTTTACTATATGCTTGACTGAGAAGCTAACCTTTAGGTGGATGTACGGTCCCATTATTTTACAGTATTTTCCACAGTGATATCTATACTGTATTTACCCTGCTGTCTTCCATATTGACACTGAAGTCTAATAAGCTAGACCCCACCTTTTAGATTCCAACTCAGTGTATTTTATACATTCTCTTTACGATTATTCTGTTTACTTTTCAATTAAAGATTTATTTTTTTGCTTTTTACACCAGGGGAGTTATTATCCTCTTATATGGGCACACCCTCAGTCTAGTGCTATTTGGAAGATGGACCCTTGCTCTCCCTCCCAAATACCTTGACTTTTGGGATTTTTCTATTAGTTTCTCAAGCAGACTTGTTTGTCCCAGCACTTCAAACACTGCAGTATAGTGATGTACCGAACTGTCCGCCGGCGAACAGTTCCCAGCGAACTTGGCGTGTTCGCGTTCGCCGCGGCGGGCGGACACATGCGCAGTTCGATCCGCCCCCTATTCGTCATCATTGGGCAAACTTTGACCCTGTGCCTCTCGGTCAGCAGACACATTCCAGCCAATCAGCAGCACTCCCTCCCTTCCACAGCCTCCAACCTTCCTCCCAGCATCCATTTTCGATTCATTCTGAAGCTGCATGCTTAGTGAGAGGAGGGAAAGTTTAGCTGCTGATGATTAGATAGGGAAATTGATAGCTAGGCTAGGGTATTCAGTGTCCACTACAATCCTGAAGGACTCATCTGATCTCTGCTGTAAGGACAGCACCCCAAAAAGCCCTTTTTAGGGCTAGAACATCAGGCTGCTTTTTTTTTTTTTTTTTTTTTCTGTGTAATGTAATTGCAGGTGCCTGCCTGCCAGCTTCTGTGTGAGGTTCACAGTGGATACTGTGCCCACTTGCCCAGTGCCACCACTCATATCTGTTTTTACAATAGCTTAAGCTTTAGATTTAAAAAAAAAAGGTTTTTTTTCACTGTAATAGAAGAGCAGTTGCCTGCCTGCCAGCTTCTGTGTCAGGCTGGATGCCTTGCCCATTTGCACAGTCAGTGCCACCACTCATATCTGTTTTTACAATAGCTTAAGCTTTAGATTTAAAAAAAATATATTTTTTTCACTGTAATAGAAGAGCAGTTGCCTACCTGCCAGCTTATGTGTGAGGTTCACAGTGGATACTGTGCCCTCTTGCCCAGTGCCACCACTCATATCTGTTTTACATTAGCTTAAGCTTTAGATTTAAAAAAAAAAAAATTTTTCACTGTAATAGAAGAGCAGTTGCCTGTCTGCCAGCTTCTGTGTCAGGCTGGATGCCTTGCCCATTTGCACAGTCAGTGCCACCACTCATATCTGTTTTTACAATAGCTTAAGTTTTAGATTTAAAAAAATAATAATTTTTTTCCCACTGTAATAGAAGAGCAGTTGCCTGCCTGCCAGCTTCTGTGTGAGGTTCACAGTGGATACTGTGCCCTCTTGCCCAGTGCCACCACTCATATCTGTTTTTACAATAGCTTAAGCTTTAGATTGAAAAAAAAAAATTTTTCACTGTAGTAGAAGAGCAGTTAGTTGTCTGCAAGCGTCTGGGTGTCAAGCCTCCTTCAGCGTGTGCTCTGCAGACCTGTGCCAGCATACTTTGACAGTTGCCACTCATATCTGGTGTCTCTGTAGCGTGCTTTTACAAAGAAAAAAGGTTTCCAGTGTAAGCTAATAGCAGCCAGTCAGTGTCCTTCAAGCGGCTCTGTCAGGCCTACAGTGTGTGCGCTCCAGAACTGTTACAGTGCACATTGCCACTCATATCTGGTGTCTCTATAGCGTGCTTTTACAAAGAAAAAAGGTTTCCATTGTAAGCTAATAGCAGCAAGTCAGTGTCCTTCAAGCGGCTCTGTCAGTCCTTCCTTCAGCGTGTGCTCTCCATAACTGTTCCAGTGCACATTGCCAATCATATCTGGTGTCTCTATAGCGTGCTTTTAAAACCAAAATTTGTTTTTCACTGTTATAGATTGAATAGCAGTTACTTGTCTTCAAGCGGGTGTGTCAGGCCTACAGTGTGTGCTCTGCAGAACTGTTACAGTGCACATTGCCACTCATATCTGGTGTCTCTATAGCGTGCTTTTACAAAGAAAAAAGGTTTCCATTGTAAGCTAATAGCAGCCAGTAAGTGTCCTTCAAGTGGCTCTGTCATGCCTACAGTGTGTGCTCTGCAGAACTGTTCCAGTGCACATTGCCACTCATATCTGGTGTCTCTATAGCGTGCATTTACAAAGAAAAAAGGTTTTCAGTGTAAGCTAATAGCAGCCAGTCAGTGTCCTTCAAGCGGCTCTGTCAGGCCTTCCTTCAGCGTGTGCTCTGCAGACCGGTGCCAGTGCACATTGCCACTCATATCTGGTGTCTCTATAGCGTGCATTTACAAAGAAAAAAGGTTTCCAGTGTAAGCTAATAGCAGCCAGTCAGTGTCCTTCAAGCGGCCTTCACGCACACAGAACTCCTTCATGCACGCAGAACCCCTCCACACATAAAAAGCACCCCTTCACGCACACAGCACCCCTTCACGCACACAGCACCCCTTCACGCACACAGCACCTCTTTACACACACAGCACCTCTTTACGCACACAGCACCCCTTCACGCACACATCACCCCTTCACGCACACAGCACCCCTCCATGCACAAACGATTTCTTTCATGTTTGAGTAATAGTTTTCAGTTTTTTTCCCGCTTCCATATCTGCGCACTATGCTGGCGCGATGCATTACGGGGCTGGTATGGAATTTTTTTCCAGGGCTGCTTTTCATTCCCAGTCCGGCCCTGCTCTGTAGCGTGCTTTTACAAAGAAAAAAGGTTTCCAGTGTAAGCTAATAGCAGCCAGTCAGTGTCCTTCAAGCGGCTCCGTCAGGCCTACAGTGTGTGCTCTCCAGAACTGTTACAGTGCACATTGCCAATCATATCTGGTGTCTCTATAGCGTGCATTTAAAACCGAAAAAATTTTTATAGGTTGAATAGCAGTTACTTGTCTTCAAGTGGTTGTGTCAGGCCTACAGTGTGTGCTCTGCAGAACTGTTACAGTTCACATTGCCAATCATATCTGGTCTCACAGTAGCTTGCACGCATAGTACCACTAATCCCCAAAAAAATGACAGGCAGAGGCAGGCCACCCCGCAGGGGCCGTCGTGGTCGTGGTGCTGTGATTCCCTTTTGCCCTAGAATAATGCCCAGTTATCAGAAGCCACGTACCCTGAACTTGAAAAGTTCTGAGGACATAGTTGACTGGCTAACACAGGACACCCAATCTTGTACAGCCTCCGCTCGGAACCTTGACGCACCATCCTCCTCCAGCTTAGCTTCAGGCACCTCTCAAGATAGCACTCACCCGCCTGCCGCCACCACCAAAACTAGCACCACAGCCGCTTTACTTGGTATGTCAGAGGAGTTATTCACACACCCGTTTGAAGAAATTAGTGATGCGCAACCATTATTGCTAGAGGATGTAGATAACAGGGATATGTCTCAGGCAGGCAGCATTAAACACATGGACGTACGGTGTGATGATGATGATGTTGTACCCGCTGCTGCTTCCTTTTCTGAGTTGTCAGATACAAGCGAAGCGGTTGATGATGACGATGCGTCCATGGATGTCACGTGGGTGCCCGCTCGGCAAGAAGAAGAACAGGGCGAAAGTTCAGATGGGGAGACAGAGAGGAGGAGGAGACGAGTTGGAAGCAGGGGGTGGTCGTTGCAAGGAGCTAGTGGCACAGTCAGACAGCATGCATCGGCACCCGGGGTCAGCCCGACAGCACGCCAATCAACGAATGCTGTGTCCACCACCAGAATGCCGTCATTGCGGAGCTCAGCAGTGTGGCATTTTTTTGTGTGTCTGCCTCTGACAACAGCGATGCCATTTGCAACCTGTGCCAAAGGAAACAGAGTCGTGGGAGGTCCAACACCCACCTAGGTACAACTGCTTTGCGTAGGCACATGATCTCACATCACAAACGCCTATGGGATCAACACATGAGTACAAGCAGCACGCCTACTCTAAGCCGCCATCCTCCTCCTGGTCCAGCATCTTCAGCCACGTCAACCACTGCTGTCCTTCTTGCCCCCTCTCAACCATCCGCCACTCTGTCTCCCGCCATGAGCAGTTCCCGCTCATCTGCCCACAGTCAGGTGTCTGTCAAGGACATGTTTGAGCGTAAGAAGCCAATGTCACCAAGTCACCCCCTTGCCCAGCGTCTGACAGCTGGCTTGTCCGAACTATTAGCCCGCCAGCTTTTACCATACAATCTGGTTGAGTCTGAGGCGTTCAAAAAATTTGTAGCTATTGGGACACCGCAGTGGAAGGTATCCCCAACCTGTACGCGATTGTGCAAAAGGAAGTCATGGCATGTATGGCACACAGTGTTGGGGCAAGGGTCCATCTGACCACTGATACCTGGTCTGCAAAGCATGGCCAGGGCAGGTATATCACCTACACTGCGCATTGGGTAAACCTGCTGACGGCTGACAAGCATGGAATGCGTGGCATTGCAGAGGAGTTGGTGACACCGCCACGACTTGCAGGCAGTCCTGCTGCCACCTCCTCTACTCCTCCTACTCCATCCTCTTCCATAACCTCCTCGGCGGAGTCCTCTTGTGCTGCTGTGTCTTGCTCCACATCAACGGCACCCCCCCAGCTCCCCAGGTACTATTCCACATCCCGGATACGGCAGTGTCACGCCGTCTTGGGTTTGAATTGCTTGAAAGCAGAGAGTCACACCGGACAAGCACTCCTGTCTGCCTTGAACGCACAGGTGGAAAAGTGGCTGACTCCGCAGCAACTGGATATCGGCAAAGTGGTGTGTGACAACGGAAAAAATTTGATAGCGGCATTGAAGTTGGGCAAGTTGACACATGTGCCGTGCATGGCACATGTGTGTAATCTGATTGTACAACGCTTTGTGCATAAGTACACAGGCTTACAGGACGTCCTGAAGCAGGCCAGGAAGGTGTGTGGCCATTTAAGGCGTTCCTACACGGCCATGGCTCACTTTGCCGATATCCAGCGGCGAAACAACATGCCAGTGAGGCGATTGATTTGCGACAGCCCTACACATTGGAATTCAACACTCCTAATGTTCGACCGCCTGCTCCAACAAGAAAAAGCTGTTAATTAATATTTGTATGACCGGGGTGCTAGGACAGCCTCTGGGGAGCTGGGAATTTTTTTGCCACGTTACTGGACGCTCATGCGCAATGCCTGTAGGCTCATGCGTCCTTTTGAGGAGGTGACAAACCTAGTCAGTCGCACCGAAGGCACCATCAGCGACATCATAGCATTTGTTTTCTTCCTGGAGCGTGCCCTGCGAAGAGTGCTGGATCAGGCCGTAGATGAGGGTGAAGAGGAAGAGGAAGAGTTGTGGTCACCATCACCACCAGAAACAGCCTTATCAGCATTGCTTGCTGGACCTGCGGCAACGCTGGAAGAGGATTGTGAGGAAGATGAGTCAGAGGAGGAATGTGGCTTTGAGGAGGAGGCATCCCAGGGTGCTCGTTGTCACCTATCTGGTACCCGTGGTGTTGTACGTGGCGGGGGGCAAGAACATACTTTCAATGACATCAGTGAGGAGGAGGAATGGGAAATGAGTAGCTCGGCATCCAACCTTGTGCAAATGGGGTCTTTCATGCTGTCCTGCCTGTTGAGGGACCCTCGTATAAAAAGGCTGAAGGAGAACGACCTGTACTGGGTGTCCACGCTACTAGACCCCCAGTATAAGCAGAAAGTGGCAGAAATGTTACCGAATTACAACAAGTCGGAAAGGATGCAGCATTTGCAAAATAAATTAAAAAGTATGCTTTACACAGCGTATAAGGGTGATGTCACAGCACAACAGGAATCTAACAGGGGGAGAGGTGGAAGTCATCCTCCTCCTCCCACGGCCACGCCGGCAAGGACAGGACGCTTTAAAGATGTGTTGTTGATGGAGGACATGCAGACCTTTTTAAGTCCTACTGATACCGGAGAAACTGACGGAAGCCAAGCACAGAGAGATGGACACAGGTTTCTTCAGGAAGGAAGAGATTCTTTATTCGGTTCACCGATCGGGACTCAGAGGGACTAATGTCACCAAAATAGAACAAGTTCTGAGCCCCGGACAATAGTGCAGGCTCCTTATATAGGCACATAACTCCTCCCATATTAAGCTCCACCCGCACATTCTCTTGACCAATCAATACAAATAAGAATTAACTTCCTGCTTGACCGCATGGCTTGTCCAGCACAATGGAGGAGGGGAATACTACATCCGGTATTCTTGCACATGCTACGTACACTACTGATCGTATCTTGCCACGTGCAACCAACCGACCGATACGTCAGCATATGCACGTACACATGCCACGTGGTAATCTCGGCCTACTAAATTTATTTTTACCGAGATTCCACCACATTCCCCCCTTTGATGCCTCTTGATATTTCACAATTACTTGAGGCATCACTTAACCTTGGTTTGCATACACCTCAGGTTACCATGAACCAGATCAGACTTGTCTATGATGTGAATCCCTCAGCACTCCTCTTCCTGCATTGGTTCTCCCTGATTTAGAGCCTCATATTTATATATGGCCATTATCTGTGCTGCAGCCTTCCTTTCTGCTATATTTTCTATCAGGCTTTGCACAGACCTAACTACTAAGGGAATAAGACATGGCAGGAGTAGACACAACATTAAAATCAGTATGACTCCGCCTACCAATGCCTTAAGCCCTCCAAACTGCTCATACCAGTTACCAAACCAACTACTTGGATTATACCCTTTCCATACCTGAGTAGGCACATGCGCTAGTTTAACCATATGGCTAGTAAGCTCAGCTATTGCTTGCCCTTCGTCATCTATTTGAAGACAGCAATTGCTCATGTTAAACTTCCCACATACACCTCCCTCTACTGCCAATAGGTAATCCAAGGCTAATCTATTTTGGTACACTGCTGTCCTCATCCTGGTATTATGCTTCGCTAGAAGAGTGAGCGCTTGTGAGGTCTCATTAGTAATTATCTCAACCACCGCCTGTAACCTTATAATGCGGTTGAGCATATAAATTGGGGTTCTATATCCAAAAGTACCATCCTCTGCCCACGTGGCTGGCCCATAGTAGTCTATAATACGCTGGGGAGGCCATTCATCATCTTCCCAGGCGCCTATCTCTATGGGTCCCCTTTTCTTCCTATGATTCACATCATACACTTTAACACCCAAAGTCTCACCTGTTTCAATAGGTAACAAGAAGAAGGGTGGTTTGAGCATACCCAACACACATGCCCCTTCCCAGTCCTGTGGCAACTCCGAATAGGCCTTCTTACCACAGATCCAGTACAAATTTGCTGGGGCTTTCCAACTAGATGTGATAGATAAATCAAACCATACGTCCTTTAAATTGGCATATCTTGCAAACGGGTTAGATGGTTCTGAGACATTTGAAGCCGACCACCAAGTTGTATTCTTTGTATCATCATCATAAGCTTTTTGCCCTAGACAAGTTAATTCTCCTACAGAAGTATTAAACATCATTCCTTTCCTTGCTATGCAAACATAACCTATGATGGAGGTCTTTAATCTCCACTCAGATTTACCTCTAACACTCATCTGATAATCGGCTTGTGAAGATATTAATTGTTCAACTGCCTCAGAACCGGACATTACCTCCTTTGCTTCCCAAGGCCATTGGTCTCCCATGTTAGTACCTCCACACACATAGCAGTTGGTTACATTAAGACTACCGGCAATATTCTCAGCTAAATCTATGAACAGGTTTTTAGCGTTATGGGGGATCTTATTATCTATACTCATCTCTTCATAAAAAGAATGGAATACCTGATGAGTTTGGGAGGTTACAGTATCGGTCTCTATCCCTATAAACAATATTGCCCCAGGGTCTAAACCCGTCCCATATATTTGAAACCCAAATAAGTTACCATATTTATCTAAGAATTGGTCAGGATTATTTATAAGAATATGGACTGGATTGCATTCCATAGACTTACAGTATGGATTGGTAGGCAACTTAGTCACAATCATATCCTTGTCTGCTGTCTGTCCCCAAGTTGCCCACCCCACACAAGACCAATATGGGCAAAAATTATATTCTCTATTTGGGCATCTAGGACTCACATACTTATTTTTACTACTGGGACAAATATATTTATCATTAGACCCATACGTTCTCTCCCATCTAAGATCCCCACATACATTCCACGGCTTTCTACCACTTGATATTGCTTTACATGCATCAAATAGCAGAACACCCGAAGAATGTACGGATTCTAACACTGTTTTGTTTATTAGGGTCCCCTGAGGATCTCCATTCCTGAGAGTCAACCAAATTGTACAGGGTTGATACTCTGGATTGAAGCACTTAGGTTCTCCTACTCCTAAATGGCATACACTATACTCTATATTTAAGTATCTACACCTAGACACATCTCCTTTACATTCATATTGCGAATGCCAAATTAGGGTCTGGTAAATATGGTTACCTGTTCTTGTAGTCTTAATGCATACCTCACAGCTAGGAGTGTCGGTACCTCTACCTTCCTGAATATAAAAAAAACATATAAATAAACATTATCATAAGCACATCTTTCATCGGCTGCATCCTCAGTCTTCGTCCGTGCGATGGCACCTCAGCTTCCAGGATGTAAGGGCTGCAGGGAATGGAGTTCTGCTCGTCTTCACAGGGGTCCCTTTGAGACTTTCCTGGCTTTTAAATTACACGTTGGTGAGCGGACAGGCTTTATTATGGCCGTCTAAACACTCACTTACCAATATCTGAAACAATAAAATTTGTAATCCACAAGTTTCCTCGTCACTCTGACTGAGTCGTGCGCTTTAACCGGATCTTGCAGGGATTCTCTGGATCTGGTGTAGCTTGCCAAGAATCTACCGCTGCTGGTTTAACCCTGGAGTGATGAATCCACGGAGTCACTTCGGCCACTTTTATCGCTGTAGGGGTAGACAAAAGAACAACATAAGGACCTCTCCACTTGGGCCCTAACGGTACATTATTCCACTCTTTAATCCACACTTGGTCTCCTGGGTGGTA
The DNA here is from genome assembly GCF_036172605.1 of Pelobates fuscus. Taxonomy (NCBI): domain Eukaryota; kingdom Metazoa; phylum Chordata; class Amphibia; order Anura; family Pelobatidae; genus Pelobates; species Pelobates fuscus. The sequence continues at coordinate 145,414,190 of NC_086318.1, forward strand.
ACTATGAACAGGGGGATAAATATTCACAGGTAATCTATCTTGTACCCATTTATGTACCTCCTCCATAGTTTTACCCAACTCTACAACCTGCTGCCGGGTAATTCCTTCTCCCAACTGACTCAAATCCCCCCTTAAGTTACCAAGTACGGGAGGTGGACGCCCATACATGATTTCAAAAGGAGAGAGACCCATCCTTCTGGTAGGTGTACTGCGAATTCGCAACAGAGCTATGGGCAAAAGAACATTCCACTTAAGTTGGGTTTCCTGACACATCTTTGCCAACTGGTTCTTAATAGTTCTATTCATTCTCTCTACTTTACCAGAACTCTGAGGTCTATATGCCGTATGAAGTCTCCACTTTATACCAAGCATATGAGTCAGTTGTTGTAGGCACTGATGAACAAAGGCTGGACCATTGTCCGATCCTATAGAGCAGGGTAGTCCATATCGGGGTATTATTTCTCGGAGAAGGAATCTCACAACTTCTCCTGCTTTCTCTGTACGAGTAGGACATGCTTCTACCCAGCCTGAATAGGTGCACACAACTACTAGTAGGTAGCGATGTCCACCAGATTTAGGCATTACTGTATAGTCAATTTGTAGATCGGACATAGGGAGTCCCCCCATATACTGAACTCCTGGTGGCTTTACTGGTCCTTGCCTTGCATTATTCTTAGCACACGTTACACATCTTCGTACAATGGCTTGAGTTAAGTTGGACAATCTTGGTATGTAGAAATGTTTTCTGAGAGATTCTTCTGTACTATCTCTTCCAGAATGTGTCCCGTTGTGATAGTTTTGGACGATTTCTACCGCTAGTGATGCTGGAATAACTATTCTCCCATCTTCTAACTGATACCATTTGTTCTCCAAGTACTTTCCAGGTTCAGTCTTTAACCACTCTTCTTCTTGAGCTGTATAAACTGGAGTCCATTGAGACAGTGGAGTCGGTATAAGAGCAGCTATATGTTCCACATATTCCTGTCTTCCTGATTCAGCGGCACGCTTAGCTGCATTATCTGCCATCCGATTACCTTTGGTTACATCACCATCTCCTCTCAGATGCGCTCGACAATGTATAATACCGACTTCTTTCGGTTCCCATACTGCTTCCAATAGTTGTAGTATTTCAGCTGCGTACTTGATTTCTTTGCCCTCTGAATTCAATAGTCCTCTTTCTTTATACAAAGCTCCGTGGGCATGAGTGGTTAAAAACGCATACTTGGAGTCCGTGTAGATGTTCACTCTTAAACCTTCAGCCAATTGTAACGCTCGTGTCAGTGCTATCAATTCTGCTTTTTGTGCTGATGTTCCTTTTGACAGTGGCCGAGCTTCTATCACCTTGTCTATCGTTGTTACTGCATATCCTGCATAGCGAATCCCTTCTTTTACATAACTACTGCCATCTGTATAATATTGGACATCAGGGTTCTGGATGGGAAAATCATGAAGATCTGGTCTACTTGAGAATACTTCATCCATCACTTACAAACAATCGTGTTGACTTTCAGTAGGTTGCGGCAAAAGGGTAGCTGGATTTAAGGTATTTACAGTCTCTAAATGCACTCTTGGGTTTTCACACAACATTGCTTGATACTTGGTCATACGGCTGTTACTAAACCAATGATTTCCTTTGTAATCCAACAATGTCTGTACTGCGTGTGGGACTCGTACATAAAGTTCTTGACCCAGAGTGAGTTTATCGGCTTCAGCTACCAGCAGGGCGGCTGCAGCTATGGCTCTTAGACAAGGTGGAAGACCACTGGCCACTGCATCCAGTTGCTTAGACATATAGGCAACAGGTCTTTGCCATGATCCCAAGTACTGTGTCAATAGTCCCACAGCCATTCTTCTTTGCTCGTGTACATACAGGAAGAATGGTCGTGTGTGATCAGGTAGACCTAATGCTGGGGCACTCATCAAAGCCTTCTTCACATCTTCAAATGCCGTTTGCTGTTCTTGAGTCCATAGGAAGGGGTCGTGTTCTGTACCCTTGATAGCTACATACAGAGGTTTTGCCAATATCGCGTAACTGGGAATCCATATCCTACAGAAGCCTGCTGCCCCCAAGAACTCTCGCACTTGTCTTCTATTCTTGGGTGTTGGTATTTGATACACAGCTTCTTTTCTCTCTGGCCCCATTATTCTTTGACCTTCAGAGATATGGAATCCCAGATATTTGACAGTTGGCAGACACAACTGAGCCTTCTTCCTAGACACCTTGTATCCTGCCTTCCAGAGAATGTGTAGTAGATCGTGTGTTGCTTGCTGACATATTTCTCTTGTGACTGCGGCTATCAACAAGTCATCTACATATTGTAATAATACACACTCTCCTGGGATGGACTTGAAATCCAGTAGGTCTTGACTTAGAGCTGAACCAAATAGGGTAGGTGAATTTTTGAACCCTTGGGGCAGTCTTGTCCAAGTCATCTGGCGTTTCGAGCCCGTTACAGCATTTTCCCATTGGAAAGCGAAGATACATTGGCTTTCTGCGGCAATTCGGAGGCAAAAGAAGGCATCTTTGAGGTCTAAGACTGTAAAATAGGTAGCCCCACCCAGAATTAAAGCAAGCAGGTTATATGGATTGGGCACAACTGGATGTATACTGACAACTGCATCATTGACTGCTCTCAAGTCCTGCACAGGGCGATACTCATCTGTACCGGGCTTTTGAACAGGCAGCAATGGGGTGTTCCAGGGGGAAGTACAGAATTTTAGGATACCATACCGTATGAACTTATCCAGATAAGATTGAATATTCTTCTTAGCCTTCTGCGGGATGTGATATTGCCGTAGGCTCACTGGATAAACCCCAAGCTTTAGTTCAATTCGAATAGGTGGAATATTGCGGGCCAGTCCTGGTGGGTTGTTCTCTGCCCAAACTCCTGGTATGTTGAATAAGGATTCATCACTCTTAGGGTTTTGGCTAGTCAACGCTGTATAAAGTCGCCACTCTTCTTTCTTTGGTACGGATAATGTCATAATACCTGAAGGTCCATTAAACTTTAAGGATGTTGTTCCATTTGGTAGGAACGTTATCTGCGCTTGTAATTTAGATAGCAAATCACGTCCCAGCAATTGGACCGGACATTCAGGCATATAAAGGAATTGATGTTTTACTACGTGGCCTCCCAATGTACAGAGTCGACTTTTAAGAACCGGTTTTGCAGCACTCCTTCCAGTTGCTCCTATTACGGTAATAGTTCTTCCAGATGGAGGAGCAACTAGGTCAGTCACCACCGAATGTTCAGCACCAGTGTCAATTATGAATGCACTCCTTTTTCCCCCTATTGATACATCGACCATAGGCTCCGCTCGGCCAAGGGGGATGGAGCCCGGTCGGTATCAATAGTCCTCCATGACCGTGTCAGCCAATCCTACAAAGTCCCTATCTTCTCTATCGCGGGACCTTTGCACTGCGGGATAGTATCTGTCTTCCCTAACACTACCTCTATTATTACTATTACTCCCTCCGGGACCTCCTCTACCTCTCGCTCTACCTCTAAAGTTTCCATATCCTGCCCTGGGTTGGTCTCTCTCATACTGCTCTCTTTTTGGACACTCGCTTCTCCAATGCCCTTCTTCTCTACAATACGCACACTGATTCCTACTCAAGGGTTCCCTATTCCACTTGCTATCGCCTCTATCTGGGCCCCGTCTATCTACGCCTGCGTTCGCTACCGCTAGCATATCCGCCTTCTTACGCATCTTGCGCTCTTCCTCTTTCTTACTTTCTGATTCCCTGTTCATATACACCTTGTTCGCTACCTCCATTAGTTGGGTGATGGACATTCCTGCGAACCCTTCTAACTTTTGTAGCTTGCGCTTAATATCTCCGTAGGCTTGGCTGACAAAGGCAGAGTTTACCATTCGGGAATTCTCAGTGGCTTCCGGATTAAAGGGGGTATACAAGCGGTATGCCTCCAATAATCGGTCATAAAAGACACTGGGCGCTTCATCACTTTTCTGAATCACCTCAGCCGTCTTCGACATATTTATGGCTTTCTTCCCTCCGGCTCTCATGCCAGCAATTATAGCGTCTCTATAAGCTTTTAGATGAACCATATCTGCGCCATTAACATCCCAGTCGGGATCAGCATTAGGATAATGAGTTGCGGCCCATGCTGCTGGATTAGCTTGGTTTAATGTACGGGCTTCATCTTCCAGCGCTTTAATGGCCGCTTGGTTTATCCTAGTCCTCTCCTCGTTGTTAAACAATGTCATTAATAATTGCTGGCAATCAGCCCAAGTTGGATTATGCGTCTGGACTATCGAGGTTAACAGGTCGGTCATGGCTTGTGGTTTTTCAGTATACGAGGAATTGTGGGTCTTCCAATTTAGGAGATCGGTAGTCGTGAATGGGACATATACGAAGACTGAGTCAGCATACACCATTTGACCTACATCATTAAGGTATGCTGACCCGGGAGTCAAACAAAGTGGCATCTGGTAATGTTTAGGTTTTTGGGTACCGGTCAGTTGTCGGGTTAGTACATGGCTTCGTTGAGGGGCGTCGGTTAGGGGTTCCAGTCGAGGGGTCGTAAGACATGGGGATGTAGAAGCTTTGTTTTGGGGAAGGTCGGTGAATAGACTATTCCGAGCCGGGCTAGAGGAAGCCTGACCGGAAGCTTGAAATGGCGCCAAATCAGGATAGGTGGGTTTAATGGGGGTTGGTACCGGAAGGGGAGGTTTAGTAAGGAGGGGGATGGATTCTGAGCTGGAGGAGGAAGTAGATGGGGACAACGGGGAAAGGGGTGTGGAACTTCCTTTATCACTTCCCCTTGCAGAGAAGTAAGGGGGCGGCATAGGGATCTCGGACTCAGGGGGCGTGTCCAAAATGGGCGTAACCATGGCCCTAGTGGACAAACGAGTCCTGGCCACCATGAGGCGACATTGCTCCTCGTGGCATATTCGGACCCATCTTGGCGAGTCGTTTACGGCCTGCCTCCAACAATCAATGTATGGAAACTGTCCGTAAAGTTCAGGCCTACTTGATACAGCCACGTGTACACGCTGTACCAGATTTGGATCTAAACTGCCACGTGGTGGCCATGCCGCAACCAAAGTAGGCCACTCCCTAGTACACAAAGTGATCAAACGTGCAGGAGACATCTTAACCCCAAAATCACATACTGTAAATCCCTTTTTAAAATTCTTTATCATACAACCTAAGGGATCCAAAATCGTCGACTCCGACGCGCCCATACTTATAAATGGAGCGTTGTTTACAACGAATGCTATACACACACTCTATTCCACGGTCACACCCGTTCCCTCGGCAACAGCACCACGTGGTACAGTTACCAAGTGAAACGTACACAATAACACAATAAAAACACTCAGGGAATTCCCGTACACACACAGCTGTTACACCAGTCACTAAGTAATCGATATTATGCCCTTTGGCGAAACTATACAGTCACCCACGCTATAATTCCCTATATATGAATTACCCGTCTATAACATACCCCAGTAACATCGTCTTTACAAACAGCAGTTACAGTACGGTTAGCATAGGTCAAAGTACAATTTAAGGTCACAATACAATTATTAGTGGTTATGGTGTTAGACATGCAATATAGACGACAATTATTAGTACTTATATACAGTGTCAGTAAATATACAGGGTTATGGTACCGTGCACTATGATACAGCTACACACTATTAACACTCTTGCTAGACGGCAGAGCTCACGCTATCTAACAAGATATACACGCTACTAAACAATCTTTAACACATATACAATCCCAACTAATCTATTGGCCAGTACCTTGATGGACTACCTAAAACTATCTACATCCGTTTTGGTTAGCCACACTGCCCAAGCACCACATATAGCGAACTAGAGGGCGGAATTTACAACAGAACCCTCTTAGTCTATCTACTCTATCAAAAGTCTAGTGGGTTCCAAATTTACACGCCTTCCCCCTTAGCCAAGATAGGTTGAGAGCTAGCGGACCGAATTTACACAGACGCCGCTTAGTCTCCCGGTCCCTCCGACCTAGCGAACAAATTGTACACCCTAGAACGCTAGTCTAGACAAGACACCGGTGTCCGGCTAGGGCTATTTACACAGAACCCCGCCTGACTCCAAACCAAATTAAACGGTCTTGCTAAAGAGCGTTCAATTGAGCGGTGCGCCTTTGCTCCTTCCCTCCGACAGAGGGGGCAGATTCCGTACACAAATAACCCCTTATGGGCCTACCGCACAATCGGTATACCCCTAGTGGGTCCGCCGTCTAAAACAGCGGTCGTCTTACCTCCTCGTTCCTGAACCTGAGTTCACACTCATCGACGGGGACACCCCAGCACTTACTACGTAGAGGCCGATGATCTCCTGGACAACATACCAGTGGCGCCGAGACGAAGGGAGGTCCACGCAGAAGTTCAGGGGTGCAGCCGTAGAGAACGTGGGCAAAGATAGACCGTCTCACGCCTCTGCTTCTCAGCTACCGTTGAACGATGAGTTTCCCGGCCAATGCACCAAATGATACCGGAGAAACTGACGGAAGCCAAGCACAGAGAGATGGACACAGGTTTCTTCAGGAAGGAAGAGATTCTTTATTCGGTTCACCGATTGGGACTCAGAAGGACAATAGTGCAGGCTCCTTATATAGGCACATAACTCCTCCCATATTAAGCTCCACCCGCACATTCTCTTGACCAATCAATACAAATAAGAATTAACTTCCTGCTTGACCGCATGGCTTGTCCAGCACAATGGAGGAGATGAATACTACATCCGGTATTCTTGCACATGCTCCGTACACTACTGATCGTATCTTGCCACGTGCAACCAACCGACCGATACGTCAGCATATGCACGTACACTTGCCTCGTGGTAATCTCAGCCTACTAAATTTATTTTTACCGAGATTCCACCACACTACGCATCGCCACAGCCCTTCGGGATCCACCCTCAGAGAGCGACTCGACCGACAGGTAGCAGACTACCTCGCCTTAACTGCAGATATCGACACTCTGAGGTGCAGGCTTGACCTGTGGCCTGAGCTATCCCAATTTGCGATAGAACTTCTGGCCTGCCCCGCTTCAAGTGTCCTGTCAGAAAGGACCTTCAGTGCAGCAGGAGGTATTGTCACTGAGAAGAGAAGTTGCCTAGGTCAAAAAAGTCTAGATTACCTCACCTTTATTAAGATGAATGAGGGATGGATCCCGAAGGGACTGACACTGGGCGATACATTCGATTAAAAAAGGCCTGATGAGATGAGCTGCCTTGGGCTAAAAATGGTCCACACGCTGCTGTATTTTAGCTCTGAATGACGTTTGACTTGCGTGACTTATACGCCACCAAGTAGGGTTCAAGCCGCCATGTTTTAGGGCACTTTCTGCCTGTGAAACAAACATCAATTTTTCTGGCCGCTGCTACAGCAGCGGCTGCAACAATACCAAATTTTTCAGGCATGTGTACATGCCTAATTTTTAGGCCCACTGGTGCAGCACTGTGGCTTCAAAAACCAAACCAAAAAAAAATCCTACAAGATGGCACCAATATACCAGTGGTCTAAGCATCTTCCAACCTTGGCCTAAAAAGGGGAGGTGATTCCACAATTAAAAATTGCTGCCATATACACGTCCACTGATTTGATACGCGGAAGGTATTAAACTGATCAAAACAATACTAAACTCACCACTCCTATCTGGTGGCACATTAGCTTGCCCGCGCAGTGCCCAAAATTTAAAGTAAGAGGACCGACCAAGCATCTTCTTCCATCTCCCTGTTACATAAATCACTGCCATATCCATAGAAATTGTACATTATATCCAGGAGAGTTTTACAGGGCCAAATCTTGTCGCCTGTTGAAAGAGGTGACATTGCTCGGGTCCCAGGTGTGCGGTTCCTACAATGGCTGCCATATACACGTCCACTGATAGGAGACGCGGAAGGTATTAAACTGATATGAACATTTACTAAACTCACCACTCCGAGTGCTGTTATTTATTTAAATTTGTTGTTGTGAGGCTTTACAGGACAGAGTGCTTCTCCACGGGACATGTTAACTCGTGGGCAGTTGGCTCATCAAGGAACCAGAGCAGCTTGAACGAGGTGACCTTACTCGGGTCCCAGGTGTGCGGTTCCTAAAATGGCTGCCATATACACGTCCACTGATAGGAGACGCGGAAGGTATTAAACTGCTATGAACAATACTCCACTCCTATCAGTAGGTCCCCCCATTGTGATTTATGGCCCCCACTCACCGCGCAGGGGTGGGGGCTGAGGGGGGGAGGACAGTAGGTCCCCCCATTGTGATTTATGGCCCCCACCCACCGCGCAGGGGTGGAGGAGGACAGTAGCTCCCCCCAATGTGTATCAAGGTCCCTGAGGACAGGTGTTAATCCATACCTGCCAAGTGACCCTATGTATTGCTCGGGTCCCAGGTGTGCGGTTCCTACAATGGCTGCCATATACACGTCACCCACCGCGCAGGGGTGGGGGCCGAGGGGGGGAGGACAGTAGGTCCCCCCATTGTGATTTATGGCCCCCACCCACCGCGCAGGGGTGGAGGAGGACAGTAGCTCCCCCCAATGTGTATCAGGGTCCCTGAGGACAGGTGTTAATCCATACCTGCCAAGTGACCCTATGTATTGCTCGGGTCCCAGGTGTGCGGTTCCTACAATGGCTGCCATATACACGTCCACTGATAGGAGACGCGGAAGGTATTAAACTGATATGAACATTTACTAAACTCACCACTCCGAGTGCTGTTATTCATTTAATTTTTTTGTGGTGAGGCTTTACAAGACAGAGTGCTTCTCCACGGGACATGTTAACTCGCGGGCAGCTGGCTCATCAAGGAACCAGAGCAGCTTTAACGAGCAGCTTGAACGGTGTCCCAATAGCTTGCATTTAAAAACCTGTTAAATGTTATAATAACGTCAGATTGCTTTGCAGCAGGATATCCTTCCAGAAGAGATGTATTTGACACAATGTTGTAATACCTTTAGTAAAAATTAGTGAAAAAATAAATCACAAGCAGGGTACAAATGGCTAATTAAATCTAAGGATTTCAGGATTAACCATGTTTTAGAGAAGGAGATCCCACCAAAAAACAAAACACCTTGTTCGATTGTAGAAACCTGGTGTGTATGGTAATCTGACCCAAGTCAATGAGGCAAAACTGCAGATGGAGGAAACATGCAAACTCACAGGTTACATTAGCACCACCACTCAAAAAACACTGAATAAACAGACGCAGAACTGTAGCCGTCTCTATATTTTAAAGTAAATTAAGTCATACAATTCACCACCCTCATTTTCTAAAAGGGGAAAAATTACTATGGGTCACTTTACCACCAGTGAAGTTCAGCCCACCCCCGGCTCCAACCAAGTGACTGAAATCCTCCAAGATGGCACCAATATACCAGTGGTCTAAGCATCTTCCCACCTTGGCCTAAAAAGGGGAGATGATTCCACAATTAAAAATCGCTGCCATATACACGTCCACTGATAGGAGACGCGGAAGGTATTAAACTGATCAGAACAATACTAAACTCACCACTCCTATCTGGTGGCACATTAGCTTGCCCGCGCAGTGCCCCAAATTTCAAGTAAGAGGACCGACCAAGCATCTTCTTCCATCTCCCTGTAACAGAAATCACTGCCATATCCATAGAAATTGTAGAGAATATCCAGGATTGTTTTACAGGGCCAAATCATGTCGCCTGTTGAAAGAGGTGACCTTGCTCGGGTCCCAGGTGTGCGGTTCCTAAAATGGCTGCCATATACACGTCCACTGATAGGAGACGCGGAAGGTATTAAACTGATATGAACATTTACTAAACTCACCACTCCGAGTGCTGTTATTTATTTAAATTTGTTGTTGTGAGGCTTTACAGGACAGAGTGCTTCTCCACGGGACATGTTAACTCGCGGGCAGCTGGCTCATCAAGGAACCAGAGCAGCTTGAACGAGGTGACCTTGCTCGGGTCCCAGGTGTGCGGTTCCTAAAATGGCTGCCATATACACGTCCACTGATAGGAGACGCGGAAGGTATTAAACTGATATGAACATTTACTAAACTCACCACTCCGAGTGCTGTTATTTATTTAAATTTTTTGTGGTGAGGCTTTACAGGACAGAGTGCTTCTCCACGGGACATGTTAACTCGTGGGCAGTTGGCTCATCAAGGAACCAGAGCAGCTTGAACGAGGTGACCTTACTCGGGTCCCAGGTGTGCGGTTCCTAAAATGGCTGCCATATACACGTCCACTGATAGGAGACGCGGAAGGTATTAAACTGCTATGAACAATACTCCACTCCTATCAGTAGGTCCCCCCATTGTGATTTATGGCCCCCACTCACCGCGCAGGGGTGGGGGCTGAGGGGGGGAGGACAGTAGGTCCCCCCATTGTGATTTATGGCCCCCACCCACCGCGCAGGGGTGGAGGAGGACAGTAGCTCCCCCCAATGTGTATCAAGGTCCCTGAGGACAGGTGTTAATCCATACCTGCCAAGTGACCCTATGTATTGCTCGGGTCCCAGGTGTGCGGTTCCTACAATGGCTGCCATATACACGTCACCCACCGCGCAGGGGTGGGGGCCGAGGGGGGGAGGACAGTAGGTCCCCCCATTGTGATTTATGGCCCCCACCCACCGCGCAGGGGTGGAGGAGGACAGTAGCTCCCCCCAATGTGTATCAGGGTCCCTGAGGACAGGTGTTAATCCATACCTGCCAAGTGACCCTATGTATTGCTCGGGTCCCAGGTGTGCGGTTCCTACAATGGCTGCCATATACACGTCCACTGATAGGAGACGCGGAAGGTATTAAACTGATATGAACATTTACTAAACTCACCACTCCGAGTGCTGTTATTTATTTAATTTTTTTGTGGTGAGGCTTTACAGGACAGAGTGCTTCTCCACGGGACATGTTAACTCGCGGGCAGCTGGCTCATCAAGGAACCAGAGCAGCTTTAACGAGCAGCTTGAACGGTGTGTCAGTATTCTGCTCTGTGTCAGTGTGTATCATGGTCTCTGTGGACGGGGAACAGTCTCTATTCTGCTCTGTGTCAGTGTGTATCAGGGGTTTTGAGGACAGGTGTCAATCCATATCTGCCAAGTGACCCTATGTAGGGGGAACAGTCTCTATTCTGCTCTGTGTCAGTGTGTATCATGGGCTTTGAGGACAGGTGTCAATCCATATCTGCCAAGTGACCCTATGTAGGGGGAACAGTCCCTATTCTGCTCTGTGTGAGAAAGAGGGACGGGAAATGAGTAGCTCGGCATCCAACCTTGTGCAAATGGGGTCTTTCATGCTGTCGTGCCTGTTGAGGGCCCCTCGTATAAAAAGGCTGAAGGAGAACGACCTGTGCTGGGTGTCCACGATACTAGACCCCCGGTCTCTATTCTGCTCTGTGTCAGTGTGTATCATGGTCTCTGAGGACGGGGAACAGTCTCATTTCTGCTCTGTGTCAGTGTGTATCAGGGGTTTTGAGGACAGGTGTCAATCCATATCTGCCAAGTGACCCTATGTAGGGGGAACAGTCCCTATTCTGCTCTGTGTCAGTGTGTATCAGGGGTTTTGATGACAGAAGTCAATCCATATCTGCCAAGTGACCCTATGTAGGAGGAACAGTCCCTATTCTGCTCTGTGTCAGTGTGTATCAGGGGCTTTGAGGACAGGTGTCAATCCATACCTGCCAAGTGACCCTATGTAGGGGGAACAGTCTCTATTCTGCTCTGTGTGAGGAGGAGGAACAGGAAATGAGTAGCTCGGCATCCAACCTTGTGCAAATGGGGTCTTTCATGCTGTCGTGCCTGTTGAGGGACCCTCGTATAAAAAGGCTGAAGGAGAACGACCTGTTCTGGGTGTCCACGCTACTAGACCCCCTGTATAAGCAGACAGTGGTGGAAATGTTACCGAATTTCAAGTCGGAAGGATGCAGCATTTGCAAAATAAATTAAAAAGTATGGTTTACACAGCTTATAAGGGTGATGTCACAGCACAACGGGAATCTAACAGGGGAAGAGATGAAAGTCATCCTCCTCCTCCTCCCACGAACACGCCATATCTGCCAAGTGACCCTATGTAGGGGGACCAGTCCCTATTCTGCTCTGTGTCCGTGTGCATCAGGGTCTCTGAGTACAGGTGTCAATCCATATGTCAAGGTGTCAATATGTCATATGTCAGGTGTCAATCATAAACAAGATACACCTCCTTTTTGGGAGTGGTGTGTAAATAAAAATTGCTAAAGGGAATAAAAAACAGCAGCTCTATACACTTGTATGGAATACCCTCACATCCACATCCAAAATTCTAAACCTGTAAAGTGGCATAAGTAAAAACTACACCAGAAGTGGAGCTCTTAATATAAGATGCGTATGTAAATGGGGTACCTTACCCAACGTTACATATATCCATACATATATATGGGTTTTATGCTTTTAGCACAGCATTCCACCTCTTGTCCACTTTAACATTCTCTCAGAGAAAAATAAAAGAAGATAGGAAACCAATGTGTAGACTGTCAATAAAAACAGATAAAGGAATAGGTATAGTGCTTACCTTGTTCATGACTGCAGACCACTTACATTCCCGTTGCCCCCCAATAACGACAAGACACCTGAGTATTGGATAAGGGCAACGGCCACAGCTTTATTATTATTCCAACATATCAACTCAGCCAGCTTTATATCACCACCTGTCGGCTGTTGGGGTGACTACCCAACAGACAAATACACCGGATAATTCCAAGAGTCCGTACAGTCTGCCTTCTGCCATCAGCCCTGGCAGCTGCAACTCCCCAAAGCCTTGTCTTGCATTACTTGCGCTGGCCAGGACCTCCACCACCGCGCTGCCGACCCTGATCTCCATTTGTCGGCATCACGCCCCCCCGCCGACAGTGCCATTTCAATCCCTCCTTGGATACCCATGTTAAATATATCCAGCCCAATAGGATTCAGGTGAACCCCATCTGCCCTCATTAAACTCCAATTGTCCCCTTCCAACTCCGTGTGTTGAACCGACACACCGCCAAGGCAACGAACAAACCTCAAAATCGCGAGATTAAACTTCCGCCTAGCCCTCTCCAACCCGTTTGCAAGCGGCAAGGCTTGCCAGCATGGACGGGGGACAATCTCTGACCACGCCAAACTACACTCTGCAAATAATGCCATGCACCGAGCCAAGTCCCGCTGTACAGAGTGCATTAAATCCACCGTCCTTACCCTTCCTAGGTCATTACCCCACGCATGGATTACAATGATAACTGACCCAGACATAAACCTGCTGAGAGCAACGCACTCCGGGTAGATTTGGCACCATGACAGACCCCGGATACCCCTCCAACGAACCTTTACTAACTCGGCTGGGATCCCCAAATTTCGACCATAGGAACGTGACTCTGCCCGTCGAGCTGCCCAATAGATGAAAGAGTGTCCTACAATCCAAACATACCGGGAAGAACACCCTAAAACAGAGGACAATTACAGTACATGAGGCCACACGTACAGCTGATACCTACGAGATGACCATCTACCCAAGCGCTGCACCTGTGACCCCGAATATCCCAAAACACTAGCCTGAGTGGCTGCTCCAATCCTAAATGAATGAGGAGAGAAACCGGTTGGATCCCGACCACATACTGCAACGCCTTACCCAGCATCGATGCGAACTGAAAACGCGTCAACGGAGACCCATCCGCATGAACCAGCAAAGCAACAGACAACGGCCGAATCGACAGACCAAACAGCCAAACCGGGCACAGCACCCCACCAGTACGCCCCACCCGCAGCCACATGCCCCTCGCTGACTGATCTGTCTTAGACCTACGAATATGCAAGTCCACAAACACATCAGACCAGCGGGCATCAGACAGCAGTAATGGGGGAATCGCCTGCCGGGAAGGGGCCACCAGCTCCCCCACCCGAAGCGCACCAAAGAAGCAAAAGGAGAATGCCACCTGAAACAGCAGACTCTCTCCTGGAGATACACAGATGGCCCAGCAAGTCGAAGGAGATCGGCCGACATCTGTCCGGACCTCTCCGACTCCTCCAACCACGCATAACCCTCTGTAAGCAAAACTCCCTGGTGATGTCCCTCCATCCCAAAAAACGAAACAGGAAAGACAGAGCAGAAAACGCCTTGTCTGCCTCCGAACAAGACCTACCACTAGAGAGCAGCGAATCCAGATACCTTAAAGTGATCTCCACACGGGCCGCCTCAGATGACAGCCGCACTGACCCATCCACCAAAGCCAACCAACCTACCCATACCGACCTGTATGCCTTCCAAGCAGTGGCAGACAAGGAGTCCGACACCAAGGACAACAAGCCTCTGAAATTAGGTCCCATAAGTAGGAAGACCCCTGCGATCCGCTTCTGGCGCCGACTCCCGAAACCGGTCCCACTGAAACCGAGAAAGAGAGTCAGCTACCACGTTCAACTCCCCCAGGACATGCCGAGCCTACATCCACACATTAAATTGCAAACTAAGCAACACCAGATGTCGCAAGAGAGACAAAACAGGAGGAGACGCAGAAGACGATCGGTTAATCACATGGACAACACTCATATTGTCTGTGTGAAAAACCACCACCCGATCCCGCAGGTCCTCACCCCACAATGCCAGAGCCAACACTATGGGGAAAAGTTCCAGCAAGGTAAGGTTACACATAACGTCTAACTCACGCCATTCTGGAGGCCACGCCACTGCACACCACTTACCCCTTAAGAAGGTCCCAAACCCGACTGAACCAGACGCATCCGTGAAACCAGCACGACCGCCCATTATACTTGCCTAGAAGGGACTCCATACCTGTAAGTCCGCCCGCAGCTTGGCTGTGACCCTGATGTAATGGTGCAGCTCCCTGATTCCAACCGTCGTCAATGACAGGCGTTGACAGAAAGCCCGACCCATGGGTAGTACGCGACAAGCGAACGCGAGATGACCAAGCAACACCTGTAACGTTCTGAGCTGGACCTTCCTAGCCCCTTTTACCAGATTTACCATCCTCAACAGAACCACTAATTTCACGTCGGGTAGGCGAAAAATCATGCGAACAGTGTTGATTTCTGTACCAAGAAACGACAATCTGGGAAGCGGCCTTTCTGTTTTCTGCTCTACCACAGGCACTCCAAACATATGCGCCACTGCACAGAACACCGACAATAACTCGGCACACTCAACCCCGTCCAGAGGACCCACAAATAGAAAATCATCGAGATAATGCGTAACTGACGCAATACCTGAGAACTGAAAAACTACCCATTCCAAAAACGAAGCAAACATTTCGAAATAGGAACAGGAAATGGCACAACCCATGGGAAGGCACATGCCATAAAAATATGACCCTTGAAACTGACAACCCAGAAGGTGAAAACATTCCGGGTGAACCGGCAATAACCGAAAGGCCGATTCAATATCAGATTTTGCCATGAGTGCCCCTACTCCAGCTTTTCTAACCAGCGACAGAGCCCGATCAAAAGAGGCATACCGGACCCTGCTGAACTCTCTGTCAATGTCATCATTCACTGAACTCCCAGCCAGGTAGGACAAGTGATGAATCATCCGAAAAGAGCCAGCCTCCTTTTTCGGGACTAGTCCCAAAGGGGAGACCCGCAAGTTAGGAAAGGGGAGAAAATCGAATGGCCCAGCCATGCGACCCAGCGCTGTCTCCTTAGACAACTTTTCGCCCAACAAGGCCTCCTTGCCCTTGACTGACCGTAGATTGTCAGCCAAATGCGGCTCCGGAGAAAAAACAAAGGGGATCCAAAAACCCATGGAAAACACTTCCCCCAGAACCACAGCGTCATGGCGTCTAGGGTAAAGCTCGAGCCACGGCAACATCCTTGCCACGCTCACTGGAGTCTTCCCCCTTTGACCCGTCATCCCGCCCCCATGCCTTAGGCACAGGCTGCCTCGCCTTCTTAAAGCAACGCATTGCGGGATGAGCCCCTCCACAATGCGAGCACTCATGCCTAAACCGGCAGGAGGAGTACAACCTGCAGTGGCTCTCATTAAAGAGCCAGCACACTCTTTTTTTCTGACCAGCCGGTGCACCAGAGGGAGCCCCGGCTGCTTCTGAAAAGGGCGATGGACGACTGGGGGTCATTATCAGCAGCCATAGGCTACCATCCTGGGTACTGAAATCTAACCTGGGACACGGCCCCACTTTTGGCGGAACTGCTGGTCATACCGGTACCAGCTCTGTCCGCCAAAAACCTTATATGCACCCCAAATGAGGTCTAGATAGCCGAACAAGAAAGGCGACCGCTCCAGAAAACGCCTGGTTAGGATACTGGCAAATACGGCAAAACCTTGCAACCAATTCCCAAACGTCCGTGGGAGTTGCTTGCTCTTCTCCGTGTCCTGGGGATCGCCACGACGTGGTCTATCCACGGAATCCTTCTCAGGAGGGACCAGCCAGAGGAAATCTATAAACTCTCCCTTTAAAATCTTATCACATGTCTCGACTGGGACATGCATGCCCAAGGTAGACAATTCACAGTCGGGTAGCGGAGGGCGGAATGCCCCTCCCCATGACTGCGTTACTGGGGCCTGCACCCCCAGGCCCCTATGGGTTTCGCTGTGCGCAGTTGGTGGCAACCTATGTACAACCTCCCTAAGCAGGCGCAGCAAGTCCCCTTGATCCTGATTTGAACCCTCTGAAGCGCCCTGCCACCCAGCTAGGCTACCCCAAGCACTAGCACATGCCAACTCACCGCTGACAGGAGCTGCCACGTTAGCCCGGGGCAGTCGCCACGATCTCCCTGGTGGTCCTGCTCATCTGAGTCATGTGATCCTGACTCCGACTCCTCTGGATCTGCTGGCAGCCGGCCGGTCCACCAGCTGCTGGGTCCACTACCTGCTCTCCGTCTTCCTCCAGGGCCTTCATCAGCCAGGGGCCGGCCCCCCGCCACCATGCCTTTCCGGTGCCTCCTGTCACATGCTGCACCTCCTGGCAGCCTGGGATCCACCGCTCACCACGCCATCAACGATCCTTATGAATCTCCCAACCACCTCGTCTCACTGGGCTTGGGGAAAGACGAGTAGGAGGCCTAGAACTTTGGAAGCTCTCTGTCTCCTGCCGGTCCTCTCCTCTCACCTCCTGGGGCAGACCGGCAATCACCTCAGCCAGAGATCCAGCTCCATGAGAAGACAGGTAAGCCTGCAGCACTGCAGCCATCTTAAAGTAACCAAAGCAAGCAGGTAAGACACTACAGGTAAAACTGTCCTTACAAAGCTTCAGATTTTTTTTTATTTTTTTTTGTGTAGAATATGGAAAGAAGGGAAAACCTGTTCCTGCCTTTCTTTCTGGGAATGGTGAGTAGCCTCTCCTTGCACACATACTTATACTGTCCCCCATGTTGCAACAAATGTGTCCCATAAATCCACACCCCTTACTGAGTGGCAGCAGTCATGCCTCCCCTTCCTTACAGTCCAGGGGATGTCTGAGCCTTACAGTTATGATAGCATTGTGCCAAATTAGTGGGGCTGGCACAGTCCCTATGAAGATTCGGAAGGCTCCAAAGGACTTTAGAAGATGTCTTTATTATTCTTATTGTAGGTCAAATTTCCTTTCTTTGAGTCTCAGAGGATGACATTTCTCATTTGCTAAAAATCAAATATATAAGTGAGCTGACATTTATAGCTTGCATTCCATAATGTGTCTGTCAGGCCCCCTCCCTGTGCGCCTGCTTCCTCATTGCGAGCGGCGGCTTCTGATGCCCCCACGCCGCTTGCAACGGTCTCACTTACTGCATCCCCTCGAGCGACGGCTTCTGGTTCTCGCCCGCCACTTGCGGCAACTCCAATGGTGTTTTACCATTTTATTTGATTTACAATAAAAGCCGCTATTTTATACTGTCACACGGAGTCCTGATTTCCTGCAATCCTGCGGGCTGCGGAGGGAGATTTACAGCCCCCCAATTACATCGGGGGAGGCACCCTTGAGCGCATTATACGTCTATATCTTGTGAGTGCACCTTTATACAGCGTATATTACCTGTTAAAATTGTATTGCACTATGTTGTATTTATGTTTTTTTTAGATTCTGCAGCCGTATCCCACTTGTGTTTTGCATGTATCTTAGTTTAAAAGATCACTACCTGGAAAGTGATCCTTGGGAGGCTGTTCACCTGATTTATCTGATAATTATATTATATATATTTTTTACACTATTCACATGTGATTGTGGTGATAGTATTGTTTTTGTCTTACATATGTGCAGTAGTATACTTGGATGACATTCTCATTTATTTCCCAGATCTTAAGAGTCATGTTGTTTCTTTTCCAAAAAGCTGTCTGATTCCGACATAGGAAACAGAGAACTATTAGCTATTGTGTTAGCTATCAAAGAGTGGCGATATCTATTGGAGGGGGCTAGGTATCCTATTTTAGTAATTATGGATCACAAAAACCTTTCGTACATTGCTGACGCCAAACGTTTATCCTCAAGACAAGCTAGGTGGTCCCTATTTCTCTCCCGTTTTCAATATACTACCACTTATAGACCCGGATACCGTAATGTCAAAGCTGATGCCCTATCCAGGCAACATGAACTAATAGAAACCACTTCTTCTGTTCCTGAAACCATTGTCCCCTCAGCTAATATTATAGCTACCACTCGTCTGGGGGTTTCTTCCATGTTACTCAATCAGATTAAACAATATCAGACACAAGCACCTCCTGAAAAAACACATGGCTTATTATACGTAAAAGAAAGAGAAAGACAAAAGATTATGTCTTTATTTCATAATTCTAAAATGGCAGGTCACCCAGGTGTTAAAAAGACATATGAGAACATTACAAGATTGTTTTGGTGGCCTTCTTCTAAGTGCATGATTAGAGATTATTTTTAAGCATGTGAAATTTTTACAAGTCCAAGTCCCCGTCACATAAGCCAGTTGGTTTTCTAATGCCCCTCTCTATACCCAAGAGAGGGGCCAAAGCGTGCTTGCAGGACTTCTTGCGGACGGCTCCCTTCCTATGGAATAGCCTGCCTACCCCCATCAGACTCTACCCTAGTCTTCAATCCTTGAAACCCATCTTTTTAAGAAAGCTTATGGCCTCCCAAAGTAACCTCTACCTTACATACTTGTCTCTTGCTCTCCCCAATAGGGCAGCACTCTACTCTCTCCTCCAGCTCTGCTTCACTCCCACCTTATTTGATTGATATTTCCTGTCCTAATATGTTTTATACCCCACCTCCTATAGACTGTAAGCTTGTTTCAGCAGCGTCCTGTTCAACCTATTGTTCCCATAAGTTTTTTGTAATTGTCCTATTTATAGCTAAATCCCCCCTCTCATAATATTGTAAAGCACTGCGGAATCGGTTGACGATATATAAATGGCCATAATAATAATAATAATACATAACCAGATCTATATGTCCACAGTATAGAAAGCACTTTTTCAAAAAGGTTCTTTGAAACATAGCTTTTATTTGCTCAAGTAAAATTATCAACGTTTCAGTTTCATCAGTAAAACGTTCATCAGCTTTGCGTATATAGTATTTGTAGCAGTCCATGCACTTAGGCTATAACCATTATAAATTGTCCGGGCTGTAAATATATAAATGTAGCAAAACGTTGGTAGCACTTACTGACAGTAAAAAGTAGAAAATGTCCTTTATTTTCCCATCTTAAAGAGTTTTGCATAATAGTGTAGTAAAAAATGTTGGTCAAAGTTTCAGTCATGGCTTGGGACTTTACTTGGGTCCTGAGGAATGTCCCAAGCCGGGACTGTAACGTTGACCAACATTTGTTACCACACTGTTATGTGAAACTTTTTAAGAAGGAAAAAAATTGAGATTTTCTACATTTTAAAGTTTGTGAGGGCTACCAGCGTTTTGTTACATTTATATGTATATAAATGTATTTATTTCAATTTTGGTTGAAATTGAGAGATTGCTTTTTAATTTTATAATTTAGACTTTTTTTAAGTTTGGAGTACAGTACCTGAAGTATGTGTAATCCTTTTGCATAATTTGTACAGATGAATTTCAGATCAATTCCTTCATTAAAAGTCCTGGTGTATATATTTTTTATATAAAATTATTAAATATTGGTTCAAACAGAACAAAGCAAAGACAGAGTTTAACATGATCACATAATATCACACATACACGTATTATGTAAGCAAATCACATCAATATTGCAAATTCATTATTTCAATATCTACAAAATAGATCAGAAGCAATTGTAGCAAAACAACAAACAACATCTTCAATGAACATTGTACATGAATCTGTTAATACCTATCTGTACAACAGGTTTTACATCCTATATACTTCATATAACTCATCTATTTCACAAAAAAAGAAACTATAAATGAAGTACATTCAGGGAGATGAACTGTTTAAGTGATGACAGTCCTGGGTGTTGTTTTAAACCCTAGTATCCACAGCGTACATCTTGGCGGTTTCTGTTTTTGATGGTGAATAAAATTTGTTAACAGAATCTCCATTATGGGTGTAGATTTTTCTTGAGGCATAAGAAATTCCTCTCCCATATCCATTCTCTAAAAAACAAAAAACAAAAACACAATATATTTACAATAATAGATAAAAGAATGAAGACC
Source organism: Pelobates fuscus (assembly GCF_036172605.1). Taxonomy (NCBI): domain Eukaryota; kingdom Metazoa; phylum Chordata; class Amphibia; order Anura; family Pelobatidae; genus Pelobates; species Pelobates fuscus. The sequence continues at coordinate 145,434,733 of NC_086318.1, forward strand.
GTGAAGATATAGATTTTTTTTTTACCAATAAACCGGTCGTCACAAACCTATAAAACTTTTATTTACAAAATAAAGTCCCAAAAAGGAAACAGAACGTCAAAAAAACTGTCTTCATAATAAAACATAACCTTTATTGAAAAAAATAGGAAAAGACTAAATAAATAAATATTTCTGCAAAAAGTGAAGTGATATATGAACAGTGATAAACAAGAAAATAGAAAGAGGGGAAATAAGGTTCATTTTATATGACTCAGGTATAGTATGTAAAGTATAGTTATCAGCCTGCAGGCTGAAACAGTACTGTGCAAAAAGCTACAAGGTTAAGAAAAATACACACAGAAATACTCTTAGTTCAAATTCCCACTACTCGGCAGCAGTAATGGCTCTAGTATTCATCAACCCAAAAACACAAAACAAAAAAAATAGTAAAGAACAGTGATAGAAACTTTTTTTTTGTTTTCATCATCCAAAATTCTGAAAACTAATAATACAAAAGTAACAGCATAAAGTACGTGCTATGAAACTATTCTAACAAGTTTTTTTGTGTCATGACCCTACAAATCAAAATGGCTGCTTCCTGACTCGGTTGACTGAAAATAATGTAGTACTCATTTTAGTCTGGTTGCTGTGCACAGCTTCTTAGTCCTGAAGCCTACATAAATTTCATTTATGGAGAATTAATAGTTTATCACAACAAAAGTGCATGTAAGAGCAAATGAATGTTAGATTGATGAATTTTGTAACACATGTATCATGCCGTTAAAGTTAGTCAAAGCATATGGGCAGAGATGTAATGAAGGCCCAGGATACGCATTTTAGTACAGTTGACTCCTATGTACCTGTCAAATACTATGATTAAACCACATCAATTTAATATAAGTGATCTGCTTTGCAGTGTTCTGAAAAAGCTCCTTGATGTATTAGATCTTATATATTGACAAAAACTGTTTTCAGAGTCTCTTTACAGGGCTCTTGTGATTAATGCATGGGTGCATTTTATGTGCATATCGTACATCATATACTCTACAACATCTCTCACTGCCGCTGACAGCACAGGTTGCTAATCTCACTAAGATTTCTGTTTATGGATCTTAACTTCAGATGTATTCTATAGCAAGAAATGCCAAAAGGTAGAATCACAGCTGCTGCAGAACTAGTATGGTTCTTGTGGGGGCTTTGTCAGCCTTATGGAAATTATCAGGGACGAATCAAGGGTCAGTGACTGACTGGGTGCAATATTTATATGCTATGCATGTAGGGGTGGCTAAATTACCCACTTCTCTAACACACACATTTGTTTTAAGTCTTCTCATTGTACCTGCTCCATTACTTTTCCACTGCTGGGTGATTGGCATAAGAAGTGTGCCAATCACAGGCATGTAGGAAGGCGTCACTACTAATGATGATTAGTTAAAGCACAGCAAATATTTGAGGACCACATTCTCATTATGCTAAACCAGCAAAACAAACAATGGCCTATTGGGCTTTGTTTTCCATAATGTTCAGGAAGTTCTTCACAAACAAAACTAAACTCCTCATTAACATGTCTCTGTCATTGTCCTTATCTGTGAGAGAAATTTAGAGAAGAATTACAATACCACAGACTCTAGGCAGACAGGCTACAATTTTGGTACCACCTCTTCACTCTTCATATAGGAATGATGAATGGGACGAGGTAAAGTCAGGGTTCCAAGACTTCTGTCTAAACTACAGGCCCTACACTTATGGTTAAACCTTATGGTTATTCCTCCTCTGCTGCATTTGTATGCGTAATGTGTAGAGCAAGCATGTCAAACTCGCGGCCCGCGGGCCGCATGCGGCCCACAAGGACCATCTTTGCGGCCCAGCAAGCCACGAGTATATGCTTGATGTTCCAAGCAGAGTAGGCACCTGCTTTCCCCATATTGCAGGTGCCTACTCTGCTCCTTTACCCGACCGGGGAGGAATGGCCTCTGTTGGCAGCGAGGGAGCTCAGTGTACCTGCTCCTCACTGCTCCCTCGCGCGCCGACTGAAGTAAAGCCGGGCGCCGGAATATGACATCATATTCCGGCACCCGGCATCACTAAACTGCGCGAGGGAGCAGTGAGGAGCAGGAAGGACCCCAGGGAGATGCTCCAAAAGGTAATGAGCAATAAAGAAAAGTATGTGTGTGTAAGTGTGTGAGTGTCTGTCAGCGAGTATGTGTGTGTGTGTGTCTGTCAGTCAGTGAGTGTGTTTGTATGTGTGTGTGTGTCTGTCAGTCAGTAAGTGCGTGTGTGTGTGTCTGTCTGTGCATGAGTGTGTGTCTGTCACCAAGTATGTGTGTGTGTGTCTGTCAGTCAGTCAGTGAGTGTGTGTGTGTGTGTGTGTGTGTGTTTGTCAGTCAGTCAGTGAGTGTGTGTCTGTGTGTGAGTGTGTGTCTGTCAGCAAGTATGTGTGTGTGTGTGTGTGTCAGTCAGTCAGTGAGTGTGTGTGTGTGTGTGTGTCTGTGTGTGTGTGTGTGTGTGTGTGTCTGTCAGCAAGTATGTGTGTCTGTCAGTGAGTATATGTGTCTGTCTGTCAGTCAGTGTGTGTGTGTCTATCTGTCTGTGTGTCTGACAGTGAGTATGTGTGTCTGTCAGTGAGTATGTGTGTGTGTGTCTGTATGTGTGTGTGTGTCTGTCTGAGTATGTGTCTGTGTGTGTGTGTCTGTCAGCAAGTATGTGTGTGTCTGTCAGTGAGTATATGTGTGTGTGTCTGTTAGTGTGTGTGTCTGTCAGTGTCTGTATGTGTGTGTCTGTCAGTGTGTCGGTCTGTGAGTATGTGTGTGTGTGTCAGTGTCTGTATGTGTGTGTGTGTGTCTGTCAGCAAGTATGTGTGTGTTTGCCATTGAGTATGTGTGTGTGTGTCTGTCAGTGTGTCTGTATGTGTCTGTCTGTGAGTATGTGTGTGTCTGTCTGTCTGTGAGTATGTATGTGTGTCTGTCTGTCAGTGAGTATGTGTCTGTCAGTGAGTGAGTGTGTGTGGGTGTGTGTGTGTGGGTGCGGCCCACATAAATTTAAACCTTGTTTATGTGGCCCGTGCCACACTTTGAGTTTGACATGCTTGGTGTAGAGATTCGCTAACAACTGCCAACTTGTACTGAACTGAATACTCTTTTGTAAAATGTAGGCAGAAAGTTCAGATTTAGAGCAACTGGCTACATTTGCCTAGATTTTGCAATTCAGTTTTCAATTCAGTAGTTTAGTGTTCCATGAAGAAAGCCTTCCATGTTATTTGCGCAGGTTAAGGTATATGTAATGCAAGCTGAAGTGCTTTATGTGTGTAAAATGTGTCTTTATTTTTCATTTATAAATTATTATTATAATTTTTATTGGTATTTATATAACGCCAACTAACTCCGCAGCGCTTCACAACATTATGAAAGAGGGGGGGGGGGGGGGATTTACAATAAATCTGAGAGTTACACAGTGACACAGGTAGATGAGGGCCCTGCTCAAACGAGCTTACAGTCTAAATCAAAGCAAACATCTCCCTGGCTGACGGTCAGACAGAGGCTGAGGTTTTCTTCTGATTCCTACAGCTCCAAAGGTGAGGCATGATTGGAGAGCAGGCACAGTAAACCAGAGATTGCCCTACTAAACCTTCTCAATGAGCTGTAGAACAGCTCATTGAGGAATCTATAAATGAAAAGCCGCAACTGTCTGCTGTAGCTGCAGACAATAGATCTGCAGATAGTGCAAGCTATATTTTCGTACATGCACAAAGAGAACATGCAATACAAAATACATGCATGGTTCCTTTTAGAGGCATATCTACTAAATTGTTAAAAATATATATATATATATATTTAATGGAGACATCACTGGACTTGCCCATGAAAGTGGCTAGTAGTTTGTTGCCCTGTACGATATGATACCATGTTATATGGCACCTGGTGCACCGGTATTAGCTCACCCCTGGTAATTGAAGCTATAAAGTAACTTTGGAGATCTAACTTTTGAACTTTTCTGTCATATGATATATTTTAAAATAAATTGGGGTTTATTCAATAAACAACAACTGGTAGCGAATTTAAAATCAAATTGTAAAGTTTAAATAAAATAATTCAAGATTAATTCACTAAAATTCACAAATAAATATAAAACATGTTTCTTAAATTGTTCTACACAAATTATATTGGGAACAATGCATGGTGAATCGAGGAATTTATTCTGATCTCAAAGTTCTTTTATTTTTCAAATATTTAATATTCAAATTACTTTTCAACCATACAGCATTTAATTTAAGCATTACCTGTACTAAGATTTTTGTCATTACAAAGATTACATTCAATTAATAAAATCCATATTTGCTATAGAAAGATACAAATCTTGTTTTATGAGAAAGATATAAAAGATATTGCTAGTACAGTTTGTGTGCTAAAGGGGAATATGCATAAAAAGTAATTGGAATACAGTTCTTTATTTTTACATCATTATTATGTATTAGAAGCAGTTATATGGGGTTAAAACTGTGCAAAACGTGCTTTCTGAAAATGTATATGTCCATTAAAGGGACACTCTAAGCACCAAAACAGCTTTAGCATAATGAAGTAGTTTTAGTGGGGTGTGTTTCAGTTCCAGTTAGGAGCTAAATCACTTTTTTTTTCTGGTTATGTAACCATAGCTACACCTCCCCTGGCTTTGGCTCACACAACAAACATGAAAAATATGGTTTCATTTTTAATCAGATCCTAATGCACAGTGTGGTTTACATTATAAGTTCTTATTTCCTGCAAGTTCTATCAGGCTATTAACAAAGCAGGATATAATAAATTCTGCATTAAACACACAGAGCAATAATGGAAGTTTACAAATTAGATCTCTTTACAGGAAGTGTGTGAGAAGACTGTGTAAGTCAGAGGCAGGGGAGGTGTGACATTCCTGCAGGAATGTAAGCACCAAAGCCATTTCTTTAAGCTGAACATGTTTTGGTGCCAAGCATGTCCCGTAAGTGCTTGTTTTTAAGGAAAGTGTATACATAGTTATGATCACAGTTCATTGAAATATGGAAGAGACTAAGATTGTGTTGAATAGTGTAATACAAAAATCATTATAGCAAATGTCTTGAACTTCTTGTAGTACAACTCAAACTGACCAGAATATTGGTAATACATTTATTGGAGGGTCACAGTTGGACACCATTGCCCAGGCCTTATTCCTTCAGACACCCTTTGTCAAACTGAATAATTAGTTCCTCCAGTTTGTGCCTCAACGAATGGACTGCATCAAAGCAGATATCTATCTGTGTGTGCCAGCGTGTGTGTATGTTCCAGTGTGTGTCAAGCTGCGCGTGTATGTGCCAATATATATCCGTGTGTGAGTGTGCCAATGTGTATATATGTGTGTGTATGTCAGTGTGTGTGTATCTAAGGATATATGTGTATATATATATATATATATATATATATATATATATAAAACGTATATACTCGAGTATAAGCCGACCCGAATATAAGCCGAGGCCCCTAATTTTACCCCCAAAAACTGGGAAAACTTATTGACTCGAGTATAAGACTAGGGTGGGAAATGCAGCAGCTACTGGTAAATTTCTAAATAAAATTAGATCCTAAAAAAAATATATTCATCGAATATTTATTTACAGTGTGTGTATAATGAATGCAGTGTGTATGAATGCAGTGTGTGCATATGAGTGCAGTGTGTGTGTATGAGTCCAGCGTGTGTATGAGTGCAGTGTGTGTATGAGTGCAGTGTGTGTGTATGAGTGCAGTGTGTGTGTGTATGAGTGCAGTGTGTGTGTGTATGAGTGCAGTGTGTGTGTGTATGAGTGCAGTGTTTGTGTGTATGAGTACAGTGTGTGTGTGTATGAGTGCAGTGTGTGTATGTGTGCAGTGTGTGTATGAGTGCAGTGTGTGTATGAGTGCAGTGTGTGTGTGTATGAGTGCAGTGTGTGTGTGTGTTGCAGAGCCTTGGTGGTAGGTGGGCAATTGTATTATTATTTTTTTTAATTATTTTAATATTTTGTTTATTATTTTGAATTTAATTTAATTTAATTTAATTTAATTATTATTTTTTATTTTATTATTATTATATTTTTTTTTCGTCCCCCCTCCCTGCTTGATTCATGGCAGGGAGGGGGGCTCTCCATCCCTGGTGGTCCAGTGGCATTGGCAGTTCAGTGGGGGGCAGAGGGGGGGGCTGTCAGAGCTGTAACTTACCTTTCCTGCAGCTCCTGTCAGCTCTCTCCTCCTCCACGCCGTCCGGTCAGCTCTTCTGTCAGCTCCCACTGTAAGTCACTCCCACTGTAAGCCGCGGCTCTCGCGAGATTTACACTGGGAGCTGACCGAGGTGCTGAACGGACGGCGCGGAGGAGGAGGGAGCTGACAGGAGCTGCAGGAGAGGTAAGTTAAAGCTCTGACAGCCCCCACAGCCCCTGTCTGTATTATGGCAATGCAAATTGCCATAATACAGACTATTGACTCGAGTATAAGCCGAGTTGGGGTTTTTCAGCACAAAAAATTTGCTGAAAAACTCGGCTTATACTCGAGTATATACAGTATGTGTGTGTGTGTGTGTTTATATCAGTGTGTACATATGTGTGTGTATGTCAGTGTGTGTGTATCTGAGTGTGTGCCAGTGTGTATATATGACAGTGTGTGTATCTGTGTGTCAAGTCGTGTGTACGTGTCAATGTGTGTATCTGAGTGTGTGTATGTGCCAGTGTGTGTATCTGTGGGTGCAAGTGTGTGTGTGTGTCACTGTGTGTATCTGAGTGTGTGTGCATTTGTGTGTCAAGGTGTGTGTATGTCACTGTGTTTATCTGAGTGTGTGTATGTGACAGTATGTGTATATGAGTTTGTGTATCTGTGTGTCAAGGTGTGTGTATGTGTCAGTGTGTGTATCTGTGTGTGTATATGTCAGTAGGTATGTATCAGTGTGTTTGTATGTGCCAGTGTGTGTATCTGTAGATCAAGGTGTGTGTATATGTCACTGTGTGTATCTGAGTGTGTGTGTGTATGTGACAGTTTGTGTATTTGTTTGTCAAGGTGTGTGTATGTCCCAGTGTGTGTATCTGTGTGTATATGTCAGTATGTCTGTATCAGTGTGTTTGTATGTGCCAGTGTGTGTATTGGTGTGTTTGTATGTGCCAATGTGTGTATTTGAGTGTGTATCAGTGTGTGTATCTGTGTGTCAAGGTTTGTGTATGTGTCACTATGTGTATCTGAGTGTGTGTGTGTGTGTGTGTGAGTGTGCGTGCGTGTATGTCAGTGTGTGTGTATTGGTGTGTGTGTGCCAGTGTGTTTTTCTGTGTATCAAGGTCTGTGCATGTGTCAAGGTGTGTATCTTTGTGTCTGTGTGTATATGTCAGTGTGCATATGAATCTGTGTGTATGTGTCAATGTTTTAATACGTGTGTCTGTGTGTTAATGTGTCTGTGTATGTATGTATGGGGCAGTGTATGTGCAGACATCCCAGCAATCAAACACCAACACAACATACAAATACAGTCCTGCAAACAATCACATTACATACAAAACACCCCTGGTTTTAAATGTCAAATGTATATATAAAGACTTAAACATCCTTCACTCAAACACCAATACTACACACAAATGTACATCCGCATTTAAAAGCCAAAACTACATCCAAGCACACCCCTGCACGCAAATGCAAACATTGCATACAAACACACCCCTGCACGCAAATGCAAACATTACATACAAACACACCCATGCACGCAAATGCAAACATTACATACATTTGATACACAAAAATGGTAACATTATATACAAACACCAAGTGTACACCCAAAAGCACACCTGCTCCCAGGGCCAGCCTTTGGGGTGTGCGAGCTGTGCGGCTACACAGGGCGCCATGGCAACAGGGGCGCTAGGCGCGCAACACAGCTTGCACATGCTTCGACACTAAGGCTTGTTATTCCATCCCTTGCTCCCTCAGTGGCACTCGGGAGGTAAGTATACAGAAGAGCAAGCACGTTTACCATGGGGGATAGCCAGGCTGAAGCAGTGCACAGATCACGGACATTGCTGGTTTCAGTAAACTCCCAACATCTCTATGGCTGCAGAGCTAAGGAGGAGGAGTCAGTAAGGAAGCAGACCCTCACTCTGGAATCTAACATCCCCCTGTGCTTACTCATCCAGTAAGCATGTTCCTCAAGCCATCCCTCCTGTTATAGGCTGCCAGTCACTTGCCTGTATTTTACCGCACTGGCCTCTTTCATGACCTCTGTGCTGCCTGTAGCTTCCCCTCGCAGGAGTATCAGCACTACCATGCCTTCATTCCCCAGCTGCTGTCTGACACCCTACAGATCACCAGCAAATCCTGTCTGAAAGTTTGGAGCATGGCTGGAGATGGAGATGTTAGCTGCTGCAGGTCAGCACTCTGTGACCTGATATATCCATTAACTGTCTGTTATTGCCCCTACTCAGGGCTGTCAGGCTCCATCCATCATTTACAGCCCTGTATGAGCAGCCAAACAAATATATCTGCAAACCACTTAGTGGAAATATGCATTTTTAAAACTATGTTGTGTGTCCTTAGGTGCGACTCTCAGGGTCTGTGTGTCAATGTTTATGCCATGACTGTGTCAGTGATTGCCTGTATTAGTGTGTGTGTGTGTCATTGAGTGCTTAAGTTAGTGTGTATCAGTGTGTGTTAGTGACTGCTTATGCCAGTGTGTGTGTGCCTTAGTTAATGCATGTGACATCGAGTGTCTATGTCACTGTGTTTGTGTGTTAGGGAGTACTTCTGTTAGCGTGTGTCAGTGTGTGCTTGTATCATATTTTGTCAGTAAGTACTTGTGTCTATGTGTGTGTCAGTGAGTACTCGCATCAGTGTGTTTGTGTCAGTGAGTGCATGTCTGTGTCATTGATAGTATGTATCATTGTGGATTGTAAGTTAGTGCATGTGTCCATGATTCTATGTGTATGCATCATTGTGTGTGTCAGTGAAAGTGAGTGTGTGTTACTGTGCATCCTTTCCTTAAATATATCATTATATGCATTTTATTCCCAGTCCGGCCCTGCACACGGTCACAGACCCTCCGCTCTAGCCTTTTCTGTAGCACTTCCTCTCAGTGAGGTTATACTTGGGCCCCAGGCTTTAAAACCCTTTTGGAATATGAGATGGACATGTTGGGTGTAGAATTATTTTAAGGATTATGTCCTTGCATGGAGAGAAGAAACTAAATAAATGATCAACATTTTAATATTTATGCATTCAGAGTATTCCTAAATCAGATGATTCTTATGGAGACAAAATAAAACAACACAGCTTCCCTTCCATTCCACCATACTCAACACATTTTCTAGTTTGTTAAGCGCTAAGTGAATAAACCCCTTATATGACAAGCAGGTTTCACTATGGACAAATGGTGAAGGAAGTCCATATAATATTGTATGACAATTACTGATGTAAATTAACCAGCATAATAGGTGAAAAAAACACCCGGGGGGGGGGGGGGGAGAGACACTGCCTGCGACAAAATCCTCATTCAGGTGATGTACCTTTAAATATAGAAAGAAAAATACATAGCGTGATACCGTAAAATATATATTGATTTATTAACAATCTGTGGCCCCCAAATTAAAAACTCTTACAAGAGATATATGTGGTTCTTGTCTCCAAGTCCCACACAACAGCTTGTCTGTTTTAGTCCAGCGGCTCTTTAAAACACGTTACCGATCCCATTCGTCTGCAGTTGATGTTTAAAGTCCCGTGCACTCGGACAAGTTGTTTATCAATGCAGGTAAATGCTAGAATCTCGGTTTAAATGTTCGGCTTACTGGTGTCTTTAGTAAGTTGATTTCATCAATTTCATCTACGCGTTATGCCTGCTAGAACCCAGGCCTTTTCAAGATGTCACGTATTAATGAGAGGGTGTGGCCATGAAGAGGGTGTGGCCAGATTAGGGTGCTGAGAAGCCTAAGGCCGGCCCTGCCTGCTCCTAAGTAGTACTATCTGTTTATTATCTGTGCTACGGCGCCAAAAGTTTTTGGGGGTTTCACGTTGTTAGTAAATTATGTCAAAGGTAAAAATTAATTGGGATCCCCTGCTATAGACTAAACTAGAAAGAATAATATTAGGATAGATGATACATTAAACATCTATCTCCATTTAGCTATAAAGAAAACTTTATATAGAATAAATTTACTACATCAGGTTATATAAGGTAAATATGGACAATTGACATGGACATTGATATGGTCAATTTACCTTCAAAAAAATAATGACAGCATATGAGAACACCTCCACATACAAAACCACCAAGAGATCCTGCCATTCCAAGCCAGCATGACCACCCAAACTTATATTGAATTCCTAGGAAAACACTGTACAACAAGTTTGTTCTCTCTACATATACATCAAGGGCATACCACACTGACCCAATGATCCCAGGAACACCTAAGAGGGCAAGAAATTACAAAATTAGGTTAATAAAGTCAACATTGGATATATTTAGACATTTGCAACAGCAAAAAAAGCATTAAATAAAAGGACATCAAATATGAGATCATTTTAAAAGCAACAATAAACCTTTGAAATACTAGTAAAAAGTAAAAAAAAAAAAAAAATCCTAAGTAAAAACATTAAAATAACCACCAAAACACTTGAGTGAAATTTCAAAGACAATTACAAATGCAAAGTCAATATTAACCAAATCTGAAAAGTTGGCTTTGCTTTCAATTTGAAAAAAAGTTTCTGGCTTTACATTTAAAATTCACTTTCAACTCTCACTTTAGTAAATTACTCTCGGTATGTGGGACCTCCAAATGAAGTTACATAAAATGTAACACCTTTTCTCCCAAAGGAACCCCCCACTTTCACTTACTTTATCTTCTCACTCACCAGCCTTCATCTAGAAGATAAACAACTTATCAGCAACCCTAAAACCATTAGAAGGAGATAATGGTGATGGTGCCAGGAAGTCCTGGGCCCCAGTTTGCCTCCAGGAATAAAACCGATAATGAATGTTTTAGCCCCAAAATCTTCAAGCTGGTTTGTTAACAGTTTAACCCCTTCAGCTAAACCAGCACCCAGGACTTTCCAACAACTTAATTCTGAAATCCGGAGTTTCCCATTAATTTGGCAATTCAATCTGCAACTGCTATTTGATATTTAGTAACGTGTACATTTTCATAAGAATATAATTATTGACAAAAGGGGATCAATTTCACCTGGAAGTACAGTGTTTTTGAAACTAAGCAAAATAATGTGGGCTTTTACCTAAAATATCTTCTTGTTCCAACAAGAGAAAACACAAAGAAGGCATGGAAACCAACTGTTCTGATGTAAGCCAGGTCCTGGGAATGATCAACTTGGCCCTACACACTAAAGCCAAGTTTCTGGTTTGAGAAATGGATCAGTGTTGGCTGTTAATACACTTTATATTGCTTTTTGTGAAGGACCTCTATCTTGAAGTTTATTTTGTTACTTTATTCTTTTTTAACCTTGTGTCATTAAATAATATCATGCCATGAAAACAATTATATGTCATTTTTAAACCATCAACTGCCTTAGTGCCCGGATATGGAAGATAAACTATTTTGGGTCATATCATTTCGATTATTGATTTCAAAGTGATTTACAATTCACAACAGTAGATATCCATTTAATATTCATTTTAGAAGTTAATGCAAAATAATTGTGTATGTTTCTGGTTTTCTAGCTGGTGGTGCCATCTATACATAGAGATATGCATTCATTAACATCAATTATTTGATAATGTTTCATTAGATAGAGTAAGCACCAGCTTACAGGTGCCTGATGTTTAGGGGGTGCATGTTTTTACCATTTATGATACACCTTTTTAGCTCGAGTAGTCTGTGGGCAGAGATAAATGCCAGGAGCCTTGGTCAATATCTTTGTTGACAAAACTCAGTCAACAGTTATCTATTGGATTCGGCCTATATTTTTTGATGAATTTCACCTAGATTTATTGCCAGTTATGATTCTAGCAACCAGGTTTGCTGCTCGTAAAATATTCTCTGATAAATGTGCTTCCAAAGCTCATTATTCTGATTATTTTAGAGATTAGCCTTGTCAGCAAATACAATAAATAAACACTTGGGTCACTTGGGTCAACATACCCCCAACAGTTTAAGGGAGGTTTAAAAACTTCCCCATGTCCACACTGACCATGCCACAATTGGGTTCACGTCAGCTAAAAAAATAAAAATAAAGACTAGCAACTAGAAAAGGCTATTGTGCATGGATGGCAAAATTCTGCACCAATCAGCATCTCCTCATAGAGATGCACTGAATCAATGCATCTCCATGGGGAATGTTCAGTGTCTCCATGCCACACTATGCAGTACATACAGAGGAAGTAACTCAAGTGGCCATCAGAGTGACTGCTAATAGAGGTTTTACAAGCCAGCTTTTCTCTGGATACGCAGTGTTTACAGTGCTAAGGCTGCAGGGGCATGCTATAGACATCGGAATAACTACATTAAGCTGTAACATAGAAACATAGAAACATAGAATGTGACGGCAGATAAGAACCATTCGGCCCATCTAGTCTGCCCAGTGTAGTGGTTCTGGTGACTGTAGTGTCCATTTAAAAAGCCGCGCAAGTCTATAGTCATAAAGCATATTTCTGGCAGCTAAAGTGCTAAGTGAAATTATACAAGTATTCAAATGAACTATTTTAACACAACATAATAATTTGTAGGCCTTATTTGAGAATAAAAGGTTGGTTTCAGATGACAAGCCTATATTATATGAATCCTGTACCTTATTATAAAAATTGCAATATTTAAATATTAATGTTATGATATTCTTTAATGAACAATTTGTTCTATAGGAAAAATTGATTAACTGTATATATTTAAATATATAAATAGAAGCAAAAATGGATGCATTTGACAGCTAAATACATTGGTTTTATACGCTTTACTCATATCATGTGTGCTTATCTGTTGTATATTGCTAATTAATGTATTTTACGCTTGGAGTCAACACCTTTGCATATATACATATACATGCTTTATATACAAATTATATAACACCATACAGCACCATACAGAGTATTACCGGTACTTATTGTGTCCCAAATTAAATACTGCCATGTCTATCCCAGCATGAGAAGTACAATATTTTTAAATTGTTGTTATGTATGCATGGACTGGCATGGAAACAGGAACTTTCATTCTACATTGGTTTCATTGAAATATATAAATAAATAGCTCCATGTGATCTACAGGTGGTGCAGAATTTCAGCAGAACTGCCAATTACTTCCATACTGCACAATGTAAAAATGAACTGTCAATCATTGTCATCTAAGAAAAGTATAATTTCAGCGAGGCTTACTTTCAGTGGTAAATTTGAGAATTACTAATAAAACAATATATACCAATTACCTTTTACATTTTTTTTTAAAATACATGACTTCAGGCAACAGTCAGCTTTTCTGAGAGGGTGTTTTTGAGAAGATTACACATTGATAAAAAAGAGATGGCTCTGAAATTTTTCATGGTTCTTATGTTCTGTCAAAATAATATGGGTTGTGTTATAACACCTCTAATGCTATATGCTTTTTTATATTTAGTTTTTGCTAAACACTGAGGCGAAGCAGTCGTGGGGATTTTGCATGAGAGCAGGAGTGGTTCTATTTTTTAACGTTTATAGGTACAACAGTAACCTATGTTTTGACAATTTGCCTTTATTTAAGTTTTATTAGATCTCCTATTAAACAATTTAATATAACTTTCCTTATCAGAATTTCTGCTCCATGTACAATACAGAAAGGTAGATTCTTTGCTCTCTGTCATACACTATCATCCACAACATTAAAACCACCTGACTTATAGCATGTATGTCACCCTCATGCTGCAAAAACAGCTCACATGGGTCGAGGAATGGACTCCACAAGACCTCTACATAGAGGATATGTTTCAAATTAACATCCACATGAATGCCAGGACACAAGGTTACCCAGAAGAACATGACCCAGAACATGTCTTCTTCCCATCGTGCATCCTGCTGCCATCTCCTCTTCAAATAGACGACACACATGTACCCTGCAACCCACCTGATCTAAATGAAAATGTGATTCATTAGACCAAGCAACCTTCTTCCATTGCTCTATGGTCCAGTTCTGAAGCTCACATCCCTATTGAAGATGCTTTTAAAACTCAATATTGATTCTGAAAACTCAAGATTTGCCATGTTACCTTGTTGTGAGAATTGTCTCCACACGTGCTTGAAAGAAACTTGTCATCATATTCTATCTAAAATAATATTCGTATTTAAAATACTTTGTGATGCATATGTATAGATAAAATACCTCTTTTCATGCATCTCCTGGCTTACGCTTACTCATTGGAGGAAGCCATCTTCAAATCTACTTTGGTCAAAAACTCAACTTCAACCAAAGAAAACTGATATTTAGTGCAATTTCCCAGATCCTGACATCATTCATGAGCATTGGAAATTTCACAACCATCCTTTCATCTGGTTTTTAGCTGTTTATTGTGCATGTTCTTTGGCTGGATAAGCTGTGTTTTGGACAAAAGACTTGAATATGGCTACCTAATACCAAGAGTAACAATGGAGTACTAATAACAAGTATTTGCTATGCCATCCTTAAAGAGGCAGTCCTAACCGCCATCTGGTGATATAGCACATCCTAGCCATCCTTGCTGCCCACTTGTCCACCGGCATTCCCCACTGGAGTTCGCACTGGACCTGTGAAGTATGTTATGATAAGGGTAATTCTCATTCCTGTGATGCCATATGGTCTCAAAGGCAACATAAAAGTTTCACTTAATATTGCTATAATAATATAATTATGACAACTCACAACTAGCATTGCAAAAATGCCTCATATTGCCTTTGCACAATTTTGCTTCATACAAAACATTATTTGCCAAAACAATTGCATGGCCAAAATCCTCCTGAGCTGAAATGGCACACAGTTTATAAATTGTTCTTTTATTTATTTATTAACTTTACGAACATGTGATGCATTAAATATTGTACCTTGCTCCAGAATCATCTGACCCAGTAAATTCATATCTTTGCAGGGTTACTCAATACATTTATATAGTCAGGAATTGACCCGGGAATTCCAGATTACCAAATTAGAATTATTCTCAAGCTCAGCAAGTTTTGCATTTCAGTTATTATGGCCTAAATTTGTAATTCAATACTGCTTGTGAATTAGCCCATAACGAGTTACTCCAGTCTATATGAATACTTCTGCTTTTAGATGTGGTCATGGAGCAAGGAATCTGTATGTATGGGGTTTCAGTTTGAAACGCTGCACCTACAGACATATCTGCACTTTTGTGTTGAGGCTAGTTGTAGCCACAGAACATGTGATTTAGGCAGCCCTGAACTTACTTACAGTTGCCTAGTGTTAATCCCATGCAAAACTTCTCCCTGTCGCCATCATGCTCTGTGCACTGGCAATGGACGTTTTCAGTTTCCAGCCCTCCCCACCTCGTGCATTGTGAATTATTTTTTTTATTTAGTTTTTCTTCACAACATCAAATTGCTCCCTCCTTTCCACTGCACACTCTGTCCCTTTCATCCTTGGTATAAAGCATGAGCATGCTTTCTGAGCCTGGAGATCATACAGATTGTAACAACTAATGGAGCAATGGAAATGTTCAAAGGAGTCACCAAAACAACTACAGCCGAGATAGCTCAGATGGTAGAGCTTCAGATGTTTAATTTGTGGGTCCAGGGTTCAAGTCCCTGTTTGGGCGCTCCCATTATTTTTAGATCACCAATATTAAGAGGGGCTACCTGCAAGTCTGTCGGCACTTGAGCGTTTGGTGCAGGGTTAGCAATTCTTCTCCACTGAAAGGTGACTCTTCAAAGTAAGGGGGAAAGGCACGATCCAAGCTTTAAAAAAAAGTTCTGGTACACACAAACGGGGACTATTCACCAAAGTGAGACATCCAAACAAAGGTTAAAGGAACTTAACATGGATAGCTTGGAGAAAAGACGAGACGGGGCGATATGATAGAAACATTTAAATACATAAAGGGAATCAATACAGTAAAGGAGGAAACTATATTTAAAAGAAGAGAAACTACCACAACAAGAGGACATCATCTTAAATTAGAGGGGCAAAGGTTTAAAAATAATATTAGGAAGCATTACTTTACTGAGATGGTAGTGGATGCATGGAATAGCCTTCCAGCTGAAGTGGCAGAGGTTAACACAGTAATGGAGTTTAAACATGCGTGGGATGGGCATAAGGCCTAGGCTTAAGGCTTAAGCTGAGGCCAGGGAAAGTATGAAAGTATTTAGAAAATTGGGCAGACTAGATGGGCCGAATGGTTCTTATCTGCCATCACATTCTATGCTTCTATGTTTCTATAGTATTTGTTCTGGTGAATATAATCATCCCCTTCAGGCTTTTTGCAGTAAACACTGAGAAAATGCAGTGTTTACATTACAGCCTGTGAATACCTCCAGTGGCCACTCCTCAGATGGCTGCTACAGGTACTTCCTGGGGCAGCACTACCATTCAGTGTCTCCACCCTCTGCATGGAGACACTGAACTTTCCTCATAGAGATGCATTGATTAAATTCATCTTTATGAGGAGATGCTGATTGGCCAGGGCTGCAGTTTGCTCCTTCACTGAGATTATCAGAATTGACAATCTCAGCCAATACAATGCTTTCCTATGGGAAAGCACTGTGATTGGCTGAGATCATCACTTGTAGATGGCAGTCAAGGAGGTAGATCTTGGGCCGAGCTAGCACCAGCAAACCAGAATAAAGGTTAGATTTAACTATTTTTAAGAGGAACAAGGGGGGGCAGGGGAGCTTGATAGTGATTTTAACGCTATAATGTCAGGAATACATATTTGTGTTCCTGACCCAATAGTGTTCCTTTAATCTCACCCAGTGCTCAATAGAGAATTATATATTTTAAAAAAGCTGTAGTGAGCAAGAGTTAGAGAAACCCTTTAAGTTTCAAAGGAAATAAAATAAAGGTTGTCTTAGCTAGATCACCTCTATCCATGTCATGCAAAAATCAACATCTCTCCCAGAAAAAGCAACTAGAAAAACTAGCCTGATGCCAAATCTCTATGCTGATTGACAAAACGCACACACTTAAATTGTCAGCATGTGGTTTCAAATCAGCAATGGTGGTGCACAATGCAACAAACATCAAGTGTAATAGAAAGTACTTTTCTTTTTTTTTTTTCGTCATCCGTGTCAGATTATTATATAGGCAAAGGTAATTTATAAAGTGTGATGGCACATCAATGCAATAATAATATATACAGAGAATATGAAACCCTGCCTAATAAAATGTTGATACAATAATATTATATTTTAATATGCAAGATAAGCTAATGATGCAAAATACAAGAATGTTCTTCCCAATAATATCTTAATAATTTTACATCAGATCCTATGATGCACAGATTAAATAACACCCTGTTAACATTACGTCATATTATTGGCTGATTGGAAGAATAACATAAGGCTTTACTCCAGAACCATTTTTGTCACTTACCTCCAATAACCATGGTAATGCCAGAAACAAAGCAAATCTTCAGCTTAATGCTCGAGTCATTTGTGAGTAGTGTTACGCAGTCAAGACCCAGAAGAAGAATAATGAACCCAAATCCCGCAAGAATATCAGCCAGTATCATCAATGTCCGAGTTGCCACTAATTTCACTGCAACATAAAAGCAGTTTACATACAGTACAGAGAACTTTATATAAACACAAAAAGTGTTAAAGAAATTTCATCTACACTAAAGATCAAAAGTGTGGTTACAAATACACCTATCTCAGTGGATAGTGATGACAGCTTCCTCCAGGAATATCCCAGAATTTATCCCTTACATGCAATGTAGGTACCACAGACAAAATGGAGCATACAGCTGTAAATCTAAAACAATAAATAAAAAAATGATAGTGCAACACTGTAATAAAAGGGTATTATAAAGCACTATTGGGTTAAACTCACAGGATGAAGAATGGTATATTCGCTTTAGCGTGCCTCCCCTGATGTAGATGGGGGGCTGATCCAAGTCACCTCCTCTCCTTTCAACAGCACTGCGACATGATGGGCCGGACTCAGGTTGAAGAGAATATATAACTTCTGCTTTATTATTAAAATAAATATATAAACAAAAAATAAAAAATACATGTAAATAGTTGCTATATCTGGTCCTACATGTTTCGTCCTAAAGGACTTCCCAAAGGAACCTTCAGATGTGTAAAGCAACCAAGTAAAATCCATATACAATGGAAATCACAATGCAAAAAGTAGTACTGCTTTGGATCAGCCCCCCATTTACATCAGGGGAGGCACCCTAAAGCGAATATAACATTCTTCATCTTGTGAGTGTAACCCAATAGCATATTATAATACCTTTTATTACAGTGTTGCACTATCATTCGTTTTTTTGTCTTTTGTAGATTTGCTGCTGTATTCTCCATTTTGTCGGTCGTACCTATAGTACAGACAGTGGAACATTTGATTACATTTTACAGAAATCGGTTAAACAAATAGGTAATATTTTTAGATGTTTCCTGCCTTTACTTTTGAACATTAAAGAGTTAAATTACATTTGTATGCCAAATGACTCCTGAAAGGTAAAAAGAAAAAAGTTTGACAGCTTGAATATGATTTTTTAATAACAAAAAAATGCCACGATTGCAATCTACGCCTATCTCGTGATGCATTGCACTTTAGAAAATTACAGTAAATTTGAAATGTGCTGCTCGAAAAATGATGTTTAGAGGAATAGATTGGATAGGAGCCAGCTAAGTTGTGTGAAGAAGGGGTGAAGGTTTTATAAGCTTATAATGTGGGGGATTCAACCAATGATTGTATAATTTAACCCCTTAAGGACCAAACTTCTGGAATAAAAGGGAATCATGACATGTCACACATGTCATGTGTCCTTAAGGGGTTAATCATTGTAATATTTTGAATCAAGCTTTTCCACCTTGCAGACAATACCATTTAACCCTTTTAATTTTTTTCAATCCTATGAAAAATATACATTAATTTTAGTGGGTAAGTTAAAACTATCAAGCATTTTCTTTCCAAAGAAGTAACCCCTGTGAAAAATGATCTTTAAATTGCAATGAATACTCTCAGTAGATGACTTATTTATCTGAATTATAATATTTCCTCCATTTTCTTTATTTATTTTAGGCCCATTTATAATCTTACTCTTGTTTCCATTTAAAAAAAAAAAGGTTGCTAAAGATTTGCTGGTATTGCATGTTTGTCTTTGCCATGATCATAATCCAAAAAGGTCTTAACCATTTCCAGCTGGAAATGATGTCAAAGCGGAATTAATACCAATTTAAAGGGATAATATAGTCAACAAAACGAAGCAGTTTTGGTGTTTATACAGCCCTAGTCATACCTCCGTGACTTGCATATCCATCCTAAACACTTCTAATCTAATGTTTAAACTTCCTTTATTGCACATTCCCCTGTGTGTGATTAAAGTTTAATTTACAGAGCAGGATATAAAAACTTCTAAAACAAGTTAACATCTGATTGAAAATGAAGCC
Source organism: Pelobates fuscus (assembly GCF_036172605.1). NCBI lineage: Eukaryota > Metazoa > Chordata > Amphibia > Anura > Pelobatidae > Pelobates > Pelobates fuscus. The sequence continues at coordinate 145,454,227 of NC_086318.1, forward strand.
ATTATTTTAATGCAGGGTGTGTGAGTTATAACCATGGACAGAAACAAAATGAATTAAACTCCTAATCAGTAGAGCATTGAGTAGTGAGACTGCAAAGTTGTGATCTATAAATTAAAAACACTTCATTAAGCTAATTTGTTTTGTTGCATATAGTGTCCTTTTAAGGCACAATTGTCATCACATTTTCACTTTTGATTTTTTTAAAGCTTTTTTTTTATTTAATGAAAAAAAATAACAGAAATACCCAGAACAAATCTTCAGTGTAACAATCCTTTATATAAGGTGCCAAAAGAAAGATGACATTTTAGCCACACAAGGCCTTTATCAAACCTAGTACACCTAATACAAGGTTAGGTAAAGGTTGTGCATGGCTGAAACGTCACCTTAAATAAAGCATCATTGCATTAAAGGTTTGTGTCTGGCAATACTGTCATTTTGCAATTTGATTGGCTGTGGCCGAAACCAGGGTCCGTGCACCTTAACAATGACAATATCTTAATTATTGTATTTACATTTAATGAAACAATGATTTATATTGATTTTACTGAGATTATTTCACTTTGATGTGGTGATTGTTCTGCGTAAATCTACAGCAGGCAAGTTCGGTTCAGCAACAGTTTGTCATAGAACAGCAGATTCTAACTCAAACGGGCAACTCAGTCCGATAAAAATGTAAAATTTTACACATTTTAACATCTGTCGTCAAATAATCTCAAGATCAATATGGAGACATTGCAAGGCTAAAAACAAATAAAATGTTTAATTTGCAGGCTTTGCAATCACATCAGATTAATGATAACAGGTGTTGTGTGAGGCATGAATCTGTTGCGTTCCAAATCAATATTAATCTGTGTGTTCCAATGCAAACATTTGGGTAAAATGAATATGTGTATTTTGGTTTTGTAAAAATATATTTTACAATGTTATATTCATGTAACAATGCTTATTTTTTTATTTGCTTTATACAATAATACAAGAAGGAAGTGCGTGCATATGATTTTGTTATCAAATTTCATAGAGTATACAGTTGCAAGAAAAAGTATGTGAACCCTTTGGAATGATATGGATTTCTGCACAAATTGGTCATAAAATGTGATCTGATCATCATCTAAGTCACAACAATAGACAATCACAGTCTGCTTAAACTAATAACACACAAAGAATGAAATGTTGCCATGTTTTTATTGAACACACCATGTAAACATTCACAGTGCAGGTGGAAAAAGAATGTGAACCCCTAGACTAATGACATCTCCAAGAGCTAATTGAAGTGAGATGTCAGCTAACTGGAGTCCAATCAATGATATGAGATTGGAGGTGTTGGTTACAGCTGCCCTGCCCTATAAAAAACACACACCAGTTCTGGGTTTGCTTTTCACAAGAAGCATTGCCTGATGTGAATGATGCCTCGCACAAAAGAGCTCTCAGAAGACCTACGATTAAGAATTGTTGACTTGCATAAAGCTGGAAGGGGTTATACAAATATCTCCAAAAGCCTTGCTGTTTATCAGTCCACGGTTAGACAAATTGACTATGAATGGAGAAAGTTAAGCACTGCTGCTACTCTCCCTAGGAGTGGCCGCCCTGTAAAGATGACTGCAAGAGCACAGCGCAGACTGCTCCATGAGGTGAAGAAGAATCCTAGAGTGTCAGCCAAAGACTTACAAAAGTCACTGGCAAATGCTAACATCCTTGTTATCGAATCTACAATACGTAAAACACTAAACAAGAATGGATTTCATGGGAGGATACCACAGAGGAAGCCACTGCTGTCCAAACAAAACATTGCTGCACGTTTACAGTTTGCACAAGAGCACCTGGATGTTCCACAGCAGTACTGGCAAAATATTCTGTGGACAGATGAAACCAAAGTTGAGTTGTTTGGAAGAAACACACAACACGATGTGTGGCAAAAAAGAGGCACAGTACACCAACATCAAAACCTCATCCCAACTGTGAAGTATGGTGGTGGGGGCATCATGGTTTGGGGCTGCTTTGCTGCGTCAGGGCCTGGACGGATTGCTATAATCGAAGGAAAAATGAATTCCCAAGTTTATCAAGACATTTTGCAGGAGAACTTAAGGCCATCTGTCTACCAGCTGAAGCTCAATAGAAAATGGGTGTTGCAACAGGACAATGAACCAAAGCATATACGTAAATCAACAACAGAATGGCTTAAACAGAAGAAAATACGCCTTCTGAAGTGGCCCAGTCAGAGTCCTGACCTCAACCCGATTGAGATGCTGTGGCATGACCTCAAGAAAGCGATTCACACCAGACATCCCAAAAATATTGCTGAACTGAAACAGTTCTGTAAAGAGGAATGGTCAAGAATTACTCCTGACCGTTGTGCACGTCTGATCTGCAACTACAGGAAATGTTTGGTTGAAGTTATTGCTGCCAAAGGAGGTTCAACCAGTTATTAAATCCAAGGGTTCACATACTTTTTCCACCTGCACTGTGAATGTTTACATGGTGCGTTCAATAAAAACATGGCAACATTTCATTCTTTGTGTGTTATTAGTTTAAGCAGACTGTGATTGTCTATTGTTGTGACTTAGATGATGATCAGATCACATTTTATGACCAATTTGTGCAGAAATCCATATCATTCCAAAGGGTTCACATACTTTTTCTTGCAACTGTATGTAGTGTTTATTTTACTCATGCATATTGTTGGGTTTTATATACCGTATATACTCGAGTATAAGCCGAGTTTTTCAGCACATTTTTTGTGCTGAAAAAACCCAACTCGGCTTATACTCTCATACACACACTGCACTCATACACACACTGCATTCATACACACACTGCACTCATACACACACTGCATTCATACACACACTGCACTCATACACACTGCACTCATACACACTGCATTCATACACACTGCACCCATACACACTGCACTCATACACACTGCACTCATACACACACTGCACTCATACACACACTGCACTCATACACACACTGCATTCATACACACACTGCACTCATACACACACTGCATTCATACACACACTGCACTCATACACACACTGCACTCATACACACTGCACTCATACACACTGCATTCATACACACTGCACTCATACACACACTGCATTCATACACACACTGCATTCATACACACTGCATTCATACACACTGCATTCATACACACTGCATTCATACACACTGCATTCATACACACTGCACTCATACACACTGCACTCATACACACTGCATTCATACACACTGCATTCATACACACACTGCACTACTACACACACTGCACTACTACACACACTGCACTACTACACACACTGCACTCATACACACAAGCTGCACTCATATACACACACTGTAAATAAATATTCAATTAATATATTTTTTTAGGATCTAATTTTATTTAAAATTTTACCAGTAGCCGCTGCATTTCCCACCCTAGTCTTATACTCGAGTCAATAAGTTTTCCCAGTTTTTTGGGGTAAAATTAGGGGCCTCGGCTTATATTCGGGTCGGCTTATACTCGAGTATATACGGTATGTTGACATACTAGTTAAAAAGTGTTATCAATGGTTTACCAAATTCTGTTAGTTGTTGAATTTGATTATGGGAAAAAAATTAAAACATTAATGTGCTGATAAATCTTGTTCAGAGTAACCGTGTGTTCTACTTATATCAACAAAACATCATCAACACCGAATCAGTTATAAGGACTTCTTGGGACAATATGCAGCCTTCATTAGAGGTGGGAATGTCATTAAGAACTCTGGGATAGGGTCGTTCTACTCCGACATTTACACTATTCCAATTATAAATTGTATCTATACGAAAGTTAGGTAAGTGCGGTAAAAATGATTGATTAAGATTGGATATTATATACTTTGTTTTTTTAAATAATCACATGCCAATGCAAGAATGCCAAAAGTGTTGATGAGAAACAGCTCATCAGGATTTGCAACTCAATTTAACAGTGGTGGCTCATGAAGTTTTAAAATGGTGGTGTTTTTTTAAAATTATGTAGTTATCACTGGAAACTGCAGACAATAATGCATCTGTACCTGTAAAATTGGGATAGTGTGATAAAATAAAATAAACACACAGTGTTGAGATCGAGGGAGGGATATTTTTAGTAGACTCACAGAGTGATGGGAATGGGGTACACATACACTCAGCAGAAGTGCAATGCTAGTATTGGAGGATACATTTTCACTGGTGGGATTGAGGGGCACACTATCTGTAGACAAACAGTGTTGTGATTGGATATCACATTATCAGCAAACACATTGTGTTGGTATTGAAACAGAACTTAGCTACTGTGTTAGCTATGATATACATTTGATATAAATTTGCTAAAATACATTTAGGGAAATTAAATAATAAAAAAAACATCACAATTCATTGATTAGACTTATAACCTTTACAATACAACCTTACTACTCTCACTACTTTTTATGTATTCATTTAATGTAAGAGTTGAAGACTTTTGAACTGTTATATACAGGGCATCTTGCTCAGACACCCTACTGGATTTTTAATGGGGCAAGTTAGAAATCACCTCTAGGATCCACAGATAAAAATTGGAAACTGAGAATACAGGTTGTCTGGGAATTCCACATAGTAACTTTATTAGGAAGACGTTGTTATGGGCCTGGTGTAATTTTGCTTGCCCATATTTATTTTTTAATATGTAAATTTTTATTAGAATTGCAATAACAATAAATAAATAAAATGTATTGTCCATTTATTCATGTCCATACCTGGGAACTTTCTTGGGTTTAGTACAAGTTGCCTCCATTTTATTTTCTCATTTAGCCAGTTAGCCCAAGGGTTTCTGGGTTAAATGGTAATGCCATCTACAGAATTGCTGGGGTTTTGTGGAAAGCAGGGTGGAGACAGTTTGGGGGTAGGTGGGATTTCATAAAATGTGGGAAATTCCTCATATGGATTTATATAAGAAAAATGGTTGGCTCAAGATGCCCAGTAATTACCTGGCAGATCCTAAATATTACTCTCAAATAGCAAATGTCCTGATAAAATACTATCTAAAGGTAGAACTATATCTTTTTCTGCCTGATCACACCAGTAACAACATGCAGTAAGAAAAATAAATTCCTGATTAGAATATACGGAAGCAGACATGACATGCTGTGGGCCTGCTGGTGAGGTGATTGTTACAAGGTGGGTAACATGGTTGGCAATTTTATATAGATATCCTTTTATTACAAGGAAGAACACATTACACAGTCTTCCAATCAGGTAACAGGTATCACATGGAGGGAGCTATAGATTGGGGGTGGGGTGGGCAAATAAGCTAGAGCAGTTATCTACCACTCTCCAGTTTTAGCTAGTTAGCAGTTTTCATCATCGATACAATTTAGAACATTTGCACTGCAAGTAGAATGATTACCTAATTTGAGGAAACATATATTAAAATTAACAATGGGACTGAGATTTGTGACAGGAGTTAATCATGAAAAACATAATGCCTGCGGAGATTTTCCGCTCCATTTGGCATCATGAGCTGTACTGATATTTCTATGCAAATGAGTAGCTTATCATAGTCTAGCAATGAATACAAAATTCAGAAGAAATATTAATTTGACAAATCATAGAATGGTTGACCACTGGCCACAAGTTCTCATAATCTATTTCCAAATTTAATTATTATCTTAACACAAAATAAGGTAAGACTGTTTTCAAATGAATATTTCAGGGTTTATTCACTGAAAAACAAAATTTCAAAAGTTGGAGAACCGACTATCTTTGCCATAATTTTGCAATTTAATTATCAATTAACTACAAATCAGCGTTGCGTGAATTAAATCCTTAGTGTTTTTCTATTGGCAGATATGTTTTGAGAAATGTTTAAAATACAAATATTCAGCCCTGTCTTTGTATTGTCTTGTTATTTTTGTGTTGTGATTTGCTTTTTACTTTTTTTTAGGACGTTATCCATGATGGTATAACTAGGTTTCCCATTAATTATGGGTCAAGAGCAACGCTCTACGCATCACACACACCTGGCTAATTTAATTGAAAGTGACCAATGATTGATGGTTAATTGTGGTGAAAATATAATACAATTGTTTCACTGACATACACTTACTCCAGGACTTTACAAATACTAAATAAAAGGTTTTAAAATATTCCAGATAGGAAAAATAAATGTAAAAGTTTTTGTTATTACAAACCCATAGTATACATTTCATCATGGGGAGATATGCTACAGACAGAATGTCAAAAAGAATGACCAAGCTTGTTTGAGAATCTTAGTGAACTGGATGAATTGTACATGCAAAATGTATTATTCTACTTCTGGGAGACTAATCTGTGTGAACAAAGCATTGTTCCATGGAGCATTCAGTTTTCAAAATAATATGAAAGCTTATTAGTCTAACTCTCTGATGCATACATCATACAACAGTTTTATGCAGCTAAAAAGTTTCTTTAAATTAAAGGAAAAACTACAGAGCTGCTATTTCCCATGGATTTACACTCCTAGGAGAGCTTCATGCTGATTTCACCTTCATAGGAAGAAACTTCCAGGATGAATAGTTAAGCAGAAAATGTAATCACATAATTACCAGGATATCTGAAGATATTATTCACGAATGACAAGAATCTCTTTTGTGGTAAAATGGTTTCTCTTCGGGAGAGTGTTTCGTAAATTACAATTGGCCCAATTCTTCTGCCAGCTAAAGCAATGGTCAGCTAAATATAGCTGACAACTTTGGGCTTGTATAAAAATTACCAGGAAAAAATGAAGACTGAATTAATTAATTTATGTTAAATTGGAGAGATATTAGATTCAATAGAGATGTTCAATAGAGTCCACAGACTCACAATGTCCGTATCTGATGGTATGCATGTTGGAATTGTTAACAATGACTAGGCAGTTTATTAAATTGGTTATACATTTCAAACACAAAAGATGGTAATGTATGACATTGTTGACATGTAGTAAATAAACCCCATATCTTTGCATAAACAAGAATGACTGGTAAGTATATATGATACATATAAAAAAAATTCTGATCTGCTAACTTGCTTATTGTAGCATAACAAACAAAGTGTAAAATGTTTAAAAACGAAGTATAAAAAGAACAGAGAATATGAGAGCTATGAGAACAAGCAACAGATTAGAGAAACTATGTAGCTTGCCTTTCAGTTTGTCTCCACTCAGATATCAAAAATGTTTTTGCTCACTTGTGCCATTACAAAGAGAACCTATACCATTTGCATGTCAGACTGATCACACCCATAAGGGCAGCTTAGGACTGAAATGCCAGCAGGTCCTCTCTGCACGAGAGACACAGCAACCCCAGACGATTGTATTGGCCTTCTTGGGCCTCGTCAGTGAGATGTGGCTGATATCACTCTAGGCACAATGAGCATATGATCCACATCTGCATTACCCTTTTAAATTAGGGATAAAAGTATAAAAAGAAGAAAATAAATAATTTAGAAAACTGATATTTGTCACCATCAATGTGGAACAATCAAGACATACCGGAGTGCTCAGCGTATATAGAATCATATTCATCGCAGGTTCGTATCCCATCAAACACATTGGTGACACATTCCCACCAAAGACCTCGACATTTTGTACTCACCTGAATGTAGAACAAAAAAAATATTAAAGAAGAATTCTTTACAAAACCAATATAGAACTCAATTTTTTGAGGATATCATCGAGAGGTGAGTATTATGTTTTTAAAAAACACTTTATGAAGAAATCACCATAAATGAAAGAACATACCAATAAAAAAATAAAATTGAATACCATAAGGACCATAATGGCTGTGCAGTCAATCTCCACAATCTTTGGCTTAGAAAACACAGTGTGATAAAATGCAATGCATTTACAAACAAAAAGCGATGAGAGTGAACAGTACAAAAAGAGAATAATATAGTCCTACACAACCACTCTGGTGAAAACTGTGTCTTGGGTGCCAAGGAGATGATATCCTCCTTGAAGCAGTCAACGCAATCTTTTATTTGGAACCAGGGTGTGGGTAATGAAGTGGATTCCACTTCATTACCCACACCCTGGTTCCAAATGAAAGACCGGATCATGGAGGATGCACCATCCTTTGCACCTGGGATCCTTACCTGAAGCTGACTTTTAGGAAGTAACTTGGACACAGTGATCACCAGAGTAGTTGTATAGGACTATATTGAGCTTTTTTTGTGCTGTTCACTCTTAGCACTTTTTGTTTGCAAGTGCATTTCATTTTATCACACTGTATATTTTAATATATCGCACTGTATATTTTATATCATATATCAACGGTGTTTCAGAGTTAGCCAGTGTGTTGATGGAATTGGAGGTTACTACTATTGCATTTGTGCATTTCTTTGTTACGTATGGTTTATTGTGTTTTTGTCCCGAAAATATATGTTATATTTATAACTTTGACACAGCCAGAGCTTATAATGCAAATTAACATCCACAATACCATACATACTTGTCAGTATTAAAGGAATGCCCCCAAACATGCATAGGCTTGTACATAATTTCTATGCATATGCCCTCATTCAAATAAGAACAGCCAGAATATCACGGGTTAATGATGCTGCTCTAGGCACAAGTGTTACAGAAGAAAGAGTTTTCATTATTAACCTCTGCGTCACTAATAACCCCACTAAGAACTTTAGCAGCATTTACTGGGAAGAGTGAATGTGATTACTTTCAGAGAAGTACCAGTCCTTTTTTAGGAGCATTCCCAGATTTAAATTCAATGATCTCCACCAGTGTAACACAGATTAAAAAAACGTGTAGAACGTCATGTGGATTCCTAGGAAGGTCCCAAGCCAGAGCTGAAAGAGCCACCGCTGATAAGCACTTTATCTGCTTTGTTCTGTTCTTTATTATTATTATTATTATTATTATTATTATTATTATTATATTATTTATATAACGCCATCAAATTCTGTAGCGCCGTACAATGGGTACTATTTTCAAGTACTGCCAGAAGATCAATATTGCAAAGGCCCAGGTTGCGGTGTTCATTTCTTTAGAAATAGTAGATATTTGAACATTAGAAAAGCATGTTGTCTGTGCGATCATAATTAAATTTAATTATTTTAATCAGATTTGCTGAATGATTTATATGCATATACAATTCTGCATTAAGTTTTTTGTTTTTTTCCTTTAAGGTATATATATATATATTTTTTACAAATTTTGGTGCAATAAAGAACTTTATACAGCTGCAACAAACCCATTTATATCTCTACATGGAGCCCTAACACACTTTTTATCTCTAGAGACATAGTATAAAGTATCTTTGCATTTCTTTGTGCCTTTGCTGGAGCTATAATGCTATGGGTCATTGGCTTGCATGACACAATGAACAAATCTCTGAGGTCATTAGGCAGGACAGGAAAGCCACTCTATCACACATTAATGCCTTGGGCATGTTCTTGGAGGGCTTGGCAGTTAATCTGACCTCAGATCCATGAGAATAGTTGCCATCATTAACTAAACTTCCTGTTAATGAGCCACTTATACCAGATATCACCTAAAGGTGCCTTTGTATATGCATGACAAGGTTAATATGCTACTAATCAAAGTGAAATAATTTAAATTAGCTTTAAGAAAGTATATCCTTTTGCGCTGTGCTGGATTAAAACCCCATCTTTACATGGAATTCTAGACTTTAGAATAAAATAAATTAAAATCAGCTCTTTAAAGGCAGAGTAACTTTGAACTAATACTTTATTCACTATGCTACAGTGCTCTTTGTCTGTCTGACCTCTGTGTCTTTCTGTTTCGATTTCTCCACATTGCTTGCAAACCCATATTCCATCCCACTCACTACTCTCCCGATTTGGACATTTCCTCCACTTCCCATTAAATAAATTTTTCTCACAAGTGTTACTGCAGATGCATTTGTCATCTGTCACGTCAATCCCCCTGATATCTTCATTCCTCCACCCCACTAAGTAACATTTTCATCCTCAGCCATAAAATCTTCATTACCCAACTTCACCCACATTTTATCCTTGTCAAGTTAAAAAACATAACCTACCATGCAGAGTTAAACCAATGTTACACTATATTTTAAAAGGGGATATCGGTGTATTGTCAGTTCTTGGAATGGCCAGGCGTAACTCAGTGTCTCAAGTAGGGAAAAATAGGCTCTTTTTGTTGCCTTCCATTTTGTGTGGCTCTTTTTGTTACTGTTGTATGGGTCCTTCTGTTCACCTGCCCTCCCAATACAATGGGGCCAGATCCTTTGGCCCTATTGTATTGCTCTTTATGCCAGCCCTTTGTCCACGTGTTAAAATAGTTTGGATTGTCCAGAATGCCCATGGATATCAGCTGCTAATGGTGCTAGAAAAGTAACTGTTGGCTAGTTAAAAAAGCAATTAGTACATATTATAAAAGTTCCATAAAATAAATACACACACACAACACACACACACACACACACACACATATATATATATATATATATATATATATATATATATATATATATATATATATATATATATATTTATTTATTTATTTATTTTACAAACGCCTTTGCCAAGAAAACACATATTTAAAAAAATAATAATAATAATATACATAGAGCCTGAACAGATGGAGATACAAGCAAATTGTCCAAAACAATTTTGTTTTGTTTTACGTAATTATGGATCATGTAGCTGTAACTAGGTAAACATTCACTTCGGTACTGCTTGATTATTTGACTGTTCTTGGAACTTATCCTTACAAAAACAAATACAGAAAATAGCAAGACCAAAACTAAAATGGTTCATTAAACATGAAACAGAAGAATGAGCTCAGAGTTATTTTAGACTGGAAATTGACTTTTTTCTATTATTAATTTCATGCTGTAAAGTCTCCAGATTTTGTTTTCATATATTTAGAGATGGAATTATTAAAGAAAAAAGTCAATAAGGAGTAGTAAAAGTCTTAATGTAAAAATAGTCTCTACAGTGATAATGACTACAGAGAAATAGTTATATTAACACTATTATGCAAAGCAAAAAATGCAAACTGGAGTAATCTGATGGCATCATTCTGTATGCTAAGATAAAATTAACATTTTCCCATACGTCTTTTAGTAATTTTCTCTTTTATATTCTAGAAGAACATATGTAGTATTATTTTTTCTTAATATATAATTTTTTTTTTACTAATTTTCACTTATTATTTTCACTAATTTTTTACTAATTATAAATGTGATAAAAAGAAAAAATCGGCCTCAAAGACTGTCATAACAAATATTATTATAAAACAGAATAAGACAGATAAGTGACTCTATCATGTAACTTAACGGAAAACATATCACAATTAAATAATGGTAGCATTTATAAGGCAGCAACAAGAGGGAAATAAATTAGAGAAAAAGAATAGTTGATGAATTTTTTTTTATTTTTTTTTTTAATGTCTGTTAGCTCTATCGTGTCTATTCTATGTCCATTGTTTCCGTTGGTGTTACCACATATGTGCTTGTTAAATTGCGTCAAACCCTTGTTTTGTAGCACATTCATAGAGTTTACTATGACTCTGCAAGTTATCGTAGGATTAATGTGGTTCATTTTTCAACAACAGTTTCATGTTATACAAGATCAGGAGGTATTATTTAAAATGTACCCCAAAGTTGTGGGGGAGGGGTTAGGTATTTTTTATAATTTAATTAATGATTATAACTCTGAAAGTTTGTTGTCCTGTTTGTGATCTAATATCTATTTTATCAGTAAATTGTAATATATTGCATTACATTGAATTGTGGTGAAGTTCTTACAATTAGGTCTGGCAATATTTGGACACTGGCACAATTTTCATGATTGTAGCCCTGTACGCCACCACAATAGAGTTGAAATGAAACTACTGAGTTGCAACTGAAGTGCAGACTTTAATTGAAGTGGTTGAACAAAAAATATTGTTTAAAATGTTTAGGAATTGCAACCATTTAGATACACGGTACTTTATTTCAGGGGCTTAAATGTAATTGATCTAATTAACACAATCATAAATAAATTGTACATTTTTTAAATTTTGACTAGAATCATTTGCAGGCAATGACTGCTTGAAGTCTGGAATGCATCGACATCCCCAAAAGTTGGGTTTCCTCCTTTGTGATGCGTTGCCAGGTCTTTACTGCAGCTGTCTTTAGTTGTTGTTTGTTGGTGTTTTTTTTTGCCTTAAAGGGACACAATGTAGTGGTCTGGGTGTCACATCGCTCAGGTTTTAACCCTTCACATGTAAACATAGCAGTTTCAGAGCAGGGTTAATCCAACTTCTAGTGGCTGTCTTCCTGAAAATCGCATTCAGCGCGCAGAACGTCCTATGGACTGTTAGAATGCGCGCACGACTCTTGCCACGCATGCGCATTTCGCTCCACTCGGGAGCTGATGTCCAGGCATTTTTGTGTTATAGAGATCACTCCAGAGATTTTACCTGCTTAATTGATGAAGAAATAATGAAGCAATAGCCCACACATGTCCATAAACAGATTTTGAGACAATTGACCAATTACTTTTGACCCCTTGAAAGAGAAGGGGATACATATTAAAGAACTGTAATTCCTAAACTATTCCTCCAACTTGGATGTGATCAAATTAAAGATGAGGGACTGCACTTTAAGCCCATATTCACTATTTCAATGTAACTTGATTTATTTTGGTAAACAGCGAAAATAACAAACCTTGTGTCAGTGTCCAAGTATTTCCAGACCTAACTGTATACAAAGCATAACTGACAGACTTTGGCCCAGAACACCCATAAACTTATATCCAGAAGAAAGCAAGTGGTACTGCCTAAATCATATAGTGAAACTGCACAATTTAAAATGAGGTATGCATTGTGAACAGGGACGGATTAACATAGGGGCTGATGGAGCTGCAGTTTTAAGCCCAGGCCCAGGCCCATGGAATAGGCCCATTTTTTTTTTTTTTTACACACTACTCTTAGGGTTGCCATGTATTTCTCATGTATTTCTTATCGTTGCCAGGTATTTCTCAGAAGTATTTCTCAGGTATTTGAGGCTGCCTAGCCGGTGTCGGCAGTAATACTGGCAATAAAAATGTCTGTCTGAGTATAAACAGAGATTATTCTGCAATACTAGCGCCGGCCAGTAGGGGTCGCTGTTTGTGTGGAGAGAGGCAGGGATAAGGAGTTACAGCATCTACCTCCCTGCCTCTCACTACTCACTGATCCGCGGGGGAGCAGCTCTGCACAGAGTCCAGACAGCAGCTCCATTCTGCGAGACATGGGGACGGTGAGAGACTTGGGACGCTGAGACATTGGGACACTGGGTGACATGGGGACACTGAGACACTAGGAGACACTGAGAGACGTGGAGACACTGGGGGACACAGTGAGATATGGGGACACTGGGCAACTTTGAGACCTGGGAGACATGGCTCCCTCCCAGTGTCCCTAGTGTCTCAGTATCCCCATGTCTCCCAGTGTCCCTGGTGTCTCTCAGTGTCTGTAGTATGCCAGTGTCCATAGTGTCTGAGTGTTTCCTAGTCTCCCAAAGTCCCCTAGTCTCCCAGTGTCTATTTGTCCCAATGTCTCCCAGTGTCTCAGTGTCCCCTAGAATAAAAGAAAAAATCTCAGGCACTCACTGTGATAGATTTAAGCAGGTTTATTGGACACCATAATGTTTCAACATGAACCTAGGTCTTTTTCAAGTCTCCAATGTCCCCTATGTATCACAGTTTCCCTTATGTATCAGAGTGTATCAGTGCCCCATGTCTCCCAGTGTCCCTGGTGTCTCCCAGTGTCCGCAGTGTCTCAGTGTCCCTTAGTCTCTCAAAATCCTCTAGTTTCCCAGTGTCCCCATGTCTCACAGTGCCCTCAAGTGTCTCAGTGTCCCCTGGTATAAAAGAGAAAATCTCAGGCACTCACTGTGATAGATTAAAGCAGGTTTATTGGACACCGCAATGTTTCAACCTGTACCCAAGTCTTTATCAAGTCTCCAGTGTCCCTTATGTATCATAGTGTTTCAGTGCCCCATGTCTCCCAGTGTCCCTGGTGTCTCTCAGTGTCCGTAGTGTCTCAGTGTCCTTAGTGTCTCAGTGTCTCCTAGTCTCTCAGAATCCTCTAGTCTCCCAGTGTCCCCATGTCTCACAGGGCCCCCAAGTGTCTCAGTGTCCCCTAGTATAAAATAAAAAAATATCAGGCACTCACTGTGATAGATTTAAGCAGGTTTATTGGACACTGCATCATGTTGACCTGTGTTTTTCTATTATTTTTCCCCTGATCACGTTTGAAAGGCATTCTTTCACCTCAGTAAGCAGTAAGCCATTTGGATCTACTGAACAATTATACTTTGTAAACTGTGAGGCAATAAGCACTTCTATCTCTTGTAGTATAATAGGCATGTAGAAGGCCAAATGTGTTGAATCCCTATTTTACCTGTCGGTCTGGTGCATGCTCCCTACCTATTGCCATAATTCTATTGGATAAGGATGTATTACTAATAATGGGTATCCCTGCTTCTATGAGACTTGAAATGTCTCTAGATTTTCATATGATCCTATAAATAATCCCTGTCTATAATCTTTTCACTTACACTTTGCTAAATGGTACATAGCACGACAGAACATTTACTCTAAAATTGTTGCTATATTAATTTCAGATGTTTACTAAGTATTTTATATTTTTAATTTAAAACCATTTTTTTTTTAAATTGAAAATGTTTTGGGACTTTCAATAAAGACAAAATCAATATAAAGTTGATGTTCTGGAGATAGAACTGTCATATTTTGTATATTTCTTTTTTGATTAACCAGACAATGAAATAACCATTACTTATGGTGTTCCAGTTATTGCTGCTAAATGTGCTTCTGCAAGCTATTGAATCATAAGGTGTACTTAGTTTTTTACATATGGCTTCTCCATTTTGGCTTTATTTCTGTTAAATAATAATAATAATATGTAGTATAATAATAATAATGATAATAATAGTAATATGTCATGTGTTGTTGTTTACCTAATTTTCAGACTTGCTACGGAACAGATGATTGTTATTGTGTCCTGATATATAAAACCAGAGAATTAAAAGAGTGTGTACTTTCTTTTTCCAATAACTGTATGTATATATATATGTATATGTATATATATATATATATATATATATATATAAATATATAGTTGTGGTCAAAACTTAAATCGTATATGAAATTAAAGGACAGGGGGAAAGTTGGTAGTGGTGTGCCAAAACCAACATACGCGTAGGCCTGTAATAAAGAGGGCCCACCAGAGGTATTGTAATAAAAATAGGAAGATATTAGAGGGAGTGGTGATTGGGGTTGCTCAAACAGGAAACGGCATAAATAAGCAGGGGGGTAGAGTTTATACAGGGAAAACTCCTCCCACAAATTCAGACCTATGGCCTTTTACGTGTGGTCAGAACTTAAATCATATATGGAATTACAGGACAGGGGGAAAGTTGGTAGTGATGTGCCGAAACCAACGTACGGGTAGGCCTGTAATAAAGAGGACAAAAAAAAGCAGAAAATACACTTTATTGCATACTCATAAAGCTGAGTTTTTCTGGATATAAGTGTTGTAGATGCAGGATTTCCATCTGCCCATTCTTTTTTTTTTTTTTTTAATATTTAGTTTTTATTGAAGGTTTTCAAGGTTATAAATCCAGTACATAGTTGTTTCATAGAGTAATCATATATGAATATAAGAAGACAATGGGTTTTGAGATTTGACATTCGTACATTTAAGTTTCACATTGTTACATCTGTTCTAGTGTATTCTTTAGCATTTCACTATTGTTTCTTCATAGTAGTCTAGTATTCCCTTCAGTGAGGTCTATGATAACCATTCAATTAAACCCAACAAATGTATATACACAAACAAACATTCAGATAACCACGGAGTTGCACATTTAACATTTTCTGTGTGCTTCTTTCTTGACAGTTTGCAAAAGTCCCTTTCTTGCTCTCATGTGTTAGTCGCCCATGCGCCTATTCTCCCTCTCTGCTCTCCTCATCTCCCCCGGTGTCCTCCTCCCCTATACCACGTCTCCCAAACTTTCCAAACATCTCTAAACATTTCTGTGGCCTTAGCGGTTTCAGTAGACATTTTATCATATATATAGAATTGTTGGACTTTGTCTGTTAGTTGTTGTTTGGATGGGCAACTGTGTGTTTTCCAGTTTAAGGCAATTAGGTGTCTAGCGGCCATGAGGACTATTCCTACCAGCTGTATGTGGATCTGTTGAGTCTTTTCAGGGAATTGCAACAGCAAGCAGGTCGTAATGTCCATTGGGAAGTTCTTAATTGCGAGTTCAGTTAGTAGGGTCTGAACATCCCCCCAGAGCGGTTGTATCCCCCCACACTTCCACCACAAGTGTGGCAGTGTCCCCTCTTCTACATCACATCTCCAACATTTGGGTGAGACATCTGGGTAAATTCTGTGTAGTCTAACGGGGGGCATATACCACCTATAAAGTAGTTTGCGATGTGCTTCAATATGTGAGTAACACCTGGTCCATTTTTTGATCCCATTAAGGGCCAGAAGCCACCCCTCCTCCATTAAGGCATCCCCCCCCCCCTCTGTTTCCCAGTGTTGTTTACATGTCAGTGGTTTCTGAGGAGCTAATTCCAGCAATGCTTTGTAGCAAAGTGAGAGGTCTTTGGGTTTCATTGGGGCTGTCCAACATCTGTGAGGTATAAGTCTGGCCGCAACCGTAGTGGCAGATATGGTGGGTGGTGTGTTCTGAACGTGTGCGTTAATAGTGTGTTTTAATTGTAAGTAGGGGAAGATATCCCTTTCTGGGACCCCCCATTTGGCTCTTATATCTGGGAAGTCCATGATTCGTTGTCCTTTACATATTTTTTGAATTTGGGAGATGCCCAAGCGCGACCATCTAGCTAGTGGAATCGTGGGATTCACTGCTTGAAGTGCAGTTAGGGGAGCTTCTGGGTGGAAGAGTTTCTTCCAGCCCAGGGAGGACATGAAGGTATCCCATACCCTGATCGATGCGATCGTGGTAGGATATAAATCTACTTTAGGGCCTCTTAGCGTACGCGGTGTCCACATGAAATTAAGCAGGGAGGTGTGTTGGTGTTGGTCTTGTTCCATATCTACCCACTGTGCTACCCCACGTTGGGCGTGTAAGTGGATGCTCGTTGCAAGAATAGAGGCTTTGTAATAAAGTCCAATATTAGGTAGTCCTATTCCCCCCATCTTTGTTGTCTGCTGTAGGAGGCCCAGGGGTAGCCTGGGTCTTTTACCCCCCCCCCAAATGAAGGAGCTGCATATGGCCTGCAATGCTTTAAAGATCGTGGTTTGGACATCTATTGTGAGCATGCGGAATATATACAGTAACCTCGGTAGAAGCATCATCTTATATGCATTTACTCGGCCTAGCCATGACAGTTTTGCGTTCTTCCATTTATGTAGCTCTGTGGTGCACATATGTATGAGGGGTTTGTAATTAAGTTTTACTATATTGCTAATAGGAGTAGTGATCTTAACACCTAAGTACGTTATGGACGTCGTTCTCCAGTCTAGGTCAAAGGAGTTTTTAAGGACAGTCACGTTCGGTCCTGGTAAGTTGATCGGTAGGGCTTGTGTTTTTTCTTTGTTTAGGCGGTAGTACGAGACCCTACCGTAGTCAGTCAATAATGTTAACAGCGGGGGTAATGATTGTTCAGGTTGTGAGAGTGCTACAAAGATATCGTCCGCGAACATCGCCAGACAGTAATCCTTGTCTCTCAGTTTGATGCTGGATATGGCTTGGTGTCGTCTTATCTTCCAAGCTAAGGGTTCTAGGGAAAGGATGTACAGCAGGGGGGACAATGGGCACCCCTGACGTGTCCCATTTGTAATGTGGAAAGTTCGCGATAAGAAGCCTCCATGGGAGACCCTAGCGCTGGGTTTCGCATACAGTGCCATTATCCCCCGGATAGCCCCCTCAGGGAACTGATACTTTGCAGTACCTGCGTCATGTAATGCCAGTTTAGCCTATCGAAGGCCTTTTCGGCGTCCAGCGCCAGGAAAAGACCTCCGAGGCGCCGCCTCTACATCCCCGCTATGATGTTTAGCACTTTCCTCGAGTTGTCGGAGCCCTGTCGGCCCCACACAAATCCCGACATAGATTTTGGCATCACTGTTAAGCAGTGAAATGAGCCTGAAGTTTTTACAGTGATCTTTATTTTTGCCCGGTTTAGGAAGTGTGGATACATGTGCCATTGTAACTTCTTCTGGCAATGCTCCGTCCTTCCTGCAGTGATTGAAAATTGCACTAAGAGGCTGGGCTAGGGCGGAGAGGAAGGTGCAATAGTATATATTAGACAGACCATCAGGTCCCGGTGACTTGTGTAGTGGAAGTGTGGAGACCACTGAAGTGATCTCTTCTAGTGTGAAAGGTTTATTAAGCTGTTCTGCTTCTGTGGTGGATAGAGTAGGGAGATCTATTCCTAATAGGAAGGCATCAATGTCTGCTTTTGAGGGGCAGACTGTCTGATGGTCATCTTTCAGATTGTATAGTTTTTCATAGTAATGTGCGAATTCGTCTACTATCCCTTGTGGGTCCAAAATTGTGGTGCCCTTGGGATTTTTGATGGAGGAGATCTTGGAGTTAGCAGCTCTCTGTTTTAATTGGGCGGCTAGCCTTGCTCCCGCTTTATTGCCTGCAGCAAAAAAGCCGTGCTTATACCTGTGTGTGAGGAAAGTTGTATTGGCCAGCTCTAGATCTCGCAGATGTGATTGTAATAGCAGTAATTTAGTGTGTGTGGCTTGCCGTTGGGGTGTATTTGTTAGCGTGGGTTAGGGAGGTTAATTCAGAAAGTATGGCCGTGTATGCTTCAAGCGTCTTTTTTTTTTGCGAAGCTAGCATGCTTTATGAAGCAGCCTCTTATGAAGGCTTTGTGTGCTAACCAAATTTGGGGGAGAGGGGAGTCAGGAGTCTTGTTCTCCTTAAAGTAAAACTGTAGATCCTGTTCTATTTGATTGACTATGTCAGGGTCTGCTAGCAGTCGTTCGTTGAGTCTCCAGCTATTCCTTCCTGTGTTTGGAAATTGTTCCCTGAGGTGTAACGTAATAGGGGCATGGTCCGACCAGGTGATTAATCCTATATCTGTGCGTTCAACTTTCATAAGGGAAGAAGAGTGTAGTAAGAATCTATCTATTCTCGAATAGCTGTTATGTGCTGCAGTGTGACATGTATAGTCCCTCTCTGTGGGATGAGTAATTCGCCACGGGTCAACGAGATTGTGTGCTGCTAGTTTGTTGCGTATTACAGTGGTCAGTTTGGACCTGTTCTTTAGTGTTTGTGCGGTCAGGCTCGGGCCTCCCGAGGAGTCTAGGTCGCTATCTAACAAGAAGTTTGTGTCACCTCCAATAATCACTTCCCCGAGTGAATGAGTAGATATCAATCCCATCAGTACATCAACAAAATCACATTGGTTAACATTAGGACCGTAAACATTAATTAAGGTATAGACATTATTATTCAGGGAGCATTGCAATATAAGGTATCGTCCCTGTTTATCCCCAATTTTGCGTATTAAGGAGAAGGCTACATCTCTGCTGATGAGGATAGATACTCCTCTTTTTTTGCGGAGTAGCAGGAGTGGTAATCTATGGGATACTGCGGGGAGTTAAATTTCAGTCGGTTACTCCATTGGAAATGCGTTTCTGAGTATATAGCATTACGTGGGCACCCAGCGATTTAATTTTGCGTAAGGCTAGGCGGCGTTTATGAGGGGAGTTTAACCAGTTAGGGAGCATATTTTGAGTGCCATCTTGGTAATGGGTTTGGTTGTGGCCTCTCGTGGGTGGGTGGGGCGCCCCCTTTACAGACATATCCCTGTCTATAAGTAATTGCACACCCGTTAAGGCAGTGCCAGCTAGTGATAATGGTATGGGACATGCTATCCGTGGATCTGTATTTTAAAGAAAATATAAAGAAAAAGAAAGGTAAAGCAATATAACAATCGGACCAAAAGTCAACTATATACAATATTCCGTTCACTGCGCCCTGACGGTGCAGTGTCAGGCGTAACGGATTCTTTTGTGGCTCTGAGTCTACAGCCACTTTGGGGGTGGGTATTGAATTCTGTAGAAAGGTTTCAACAGCAACAATTGTTAAACAGTTCCTAAATGTCTTAGGATCGCCCTCAACAGGTGCGAGTTGGCTATGAGCCCGGCATGGTAATCTAAAGAAAGGGCTTGTATGAGTGCAGTTTGTGCATACGACCTGTCCTTTATAAACACAGTGCGGTCCGCGGGCGATTATGTGTTCTGGTCTCGCTTGTTGTATTAGTGCGTGCTCGTGGTACGTGGTCTTTTCTGCCATTCGTTGTGAAGTTTGATTGTAGATCTGCGTTCTGTGGTTAGGAGGTGGACATCAGGTATAGGTATGTTCCATTCCAACAGCTGTTTCTTGCCTGCTTCTGGATCAAGGATCGGGTTTTCTACACCATTACGTTTGACTAGTAGCTTAGTCGGAAAGCCCCACTTATATTGCACCTCCGCTGCTCTCAATGCCGCTGTGATGTGTGTAAATGAGCGCCTTTTAATCATGGTCGCGGAGGAGAGGTCAATGAACAGCTTAGCTTGGGAGAATTGTCCTGGAAGATGGCCCTGGCGCCTAGATGCCTGCATGATGCGCTCTTTCGTTGTGAAATAGTGTATGCGCGTGATAACATCCCTCGGTATTGTTGTTGGTAGGTGTTAAGGTTTAGGGAGGCGGTGTGTTCGGTCTAAAAGCAACTCACTGTCTGTCAGAGCTGGGACGTACGCCTTAAAGAGATCTTGCACATATTGGGTCAGCTCCTGGGTATTCCCCGGATCCGGATATTATTACGGCGGTCCCTATCTTCGTGGTCTGCAATTTTAGCTTCTAGGCGTTGTACTTTATCACATAGGGCTGTGTGTGCCTCAGAGAGGCCATTATGTGCATCTATAATTTCCTCCGCCTGTTCCTCCAGGCGTGCTGTTCTTTCACCCAGCGCTTGGATGTCTGCCCTAATTTCTGCAGCAACTTGCTTTAAATCTGTTTTAAAAGTGCTTTGCAAGTCTAAGAGCATGTTATGCAGGGAGGCATTAGTGACCGGTGTCTGCATGTTTTCTATGGTGTGAATAGACTCACCCACTGCTGTACATGAGGCTGGGGACTGAGGTCTGCCGGCGCCATTTTGTTCCTCTGCTCCACTCTTCGGCGACGCTGCCACATGCATTTGGAGCGTTTTCTGTTTGAATTTTTTGGCGATTTTTGTGGACATGATGGCAGGTAGGTGTGCCCTCGTTTTGGGCTAGTTTGCCGGTATTTAGTCGCTGTGTTTCCTCGCTGTGTGCACCCGTCGGCGGGAGAGCTCCGTGCTCAGGCGACTGCTCTCATGCGCCGCTAAGCCACCTCCATCTGCCCATTCTTTTAATGATATGGACTGGTGTGTCCGTACTGGATGCTGCAGAGGCTGCCCCAATTCTGAAGGAGTGACCAGAAAACAAGGCGGGGTTATGTCCCAGTTTTAGCAGCAATGTTCTTACATGAAATATGAACTTGGAGGTGGTAGGTGGGTGTCCATGGAGAAGAAGTAAGGGAGAGTTAGTCGGGAGGCTGTTGCGTGTGCATAAAAATAAGTCGAGTATTTTAACAGGACACCAGAGGTTATCTGTTGGAAAAAGAGGGATTATAGTAGGATAGTTTGTGTGGTTAGTTTTAGATGTATGTAATAACATAACATAATGGTCGCTGTGTTTGACCATGTCTGATACTTTTAAACATGTGCTGATATCGGATTGACAGACCACAGTGAACTCTCGGAGTCTAAGGAAGCCATAGAAGATGATGTAAATAGCTACTTTGATGACAAAGTTAGCATGGGCGTTAAATGGGTTTGTGTCCAATAGGTCCGATATATTCCTGAATATGGTTCCGTCTATGGGTAGTCTATAGGTTATAGGAGGTCGATCTATTTTGCTCATACCTTTAAGAATAGTTTTAATGGGGTATGAAGAAAGAAAAGGTGGGTGATTGGGACAGGTAGTGAGGATGTGGTGCTGTATACCTTTAAGATATAATTTGATAGGTTATGTGCTAATTTGAGATGTAAGTGACAAAAAGAGGCAAAAGCCATCATAATCTCGATAGTTTAAATATCCAAAACGTGAAACTCCCCACTAAATTTGCGGAAAACAGTCAACGCCCTATCATATGCTGTCTTAGTGTTGGCTGACTGGGCGTTGCATGAGAGTGACCGTGCCTGGGTCAATAATCCTGTTAATCCATGATTAGTTCCGGAAATGTCGGTATTCGGGATGGGAGCTCGTTGGCGAAGGGATGCACCTTGTAGAATTCCTCAAAATTAGACCAGGACAAAAATTCAGCTGACATATTCAGAATTCCCGGAATGTGTTCGCACACCAAGAAGAATTGTAGCTTGGCGGCCAGCCACGTCAACTTTTGTGCCAAACGACTTATGGTCAAGGAGGAAGAGCGACCTTTATTGATGATCTCGCAAGCCTCCAAATTATCTGAGAAACACTTGACTGCCTTACCGGTCCATAGGTGACCCCAAGTATAACCAGCTGCTACAATGGGGTAGATCTCAGAAAGGGCTGAAGATTCACTGAAGGCAAGGTAAGTGTTTCTTGATGCCAAACATCCCCAAAACAGGTGGTTGCAAAAAATTGCAGTAAACCCAGTGTGGGCTGCTGCATCAGTCCAAATTACATGGAAGTGATCGGTCAGTGGGGGAATGAACATGGACATGCCATTCCACTCTGCCAGGAAGTGCTTCCACATGCATAAATCGGCTACGGCTGGGAAATTGAGGAAAACGGCATAGGTAATTGGGGGGGTAGAGTTTATATAGGGAAAACCCCTCCCATAAATTTAGGCCTATGGCCTTTTAAATTTATATATATATATATATATATATATATATTTAAAAGGCCATAGGCCTAAATTTGTGGGAGGGGTTTTCCCTATATAAACTCTATTATTATATATATATATAATAGATTTTCTCACCAATCCTGGTGGTATGTTTATTCCTCATTCTCAGGTCCTCTACCAGAGACCTGGGAGTTTGAGGGTTCTGCGCAGTATCTTAGCTGTTCCTAGAACTGCACACTTCTGGACAGCGATCTCAGATGTCCCATCTGGAATCTGTTGAAGCCACTTCCCCAACTTGGGAGTCACAGCCCCAAGTGCTCCTATCACAACTGGGACTTCTACTGCCTTCACTTTCCACATCCATTCTAGTTCTTCTTTCAGTCCTTGGTATTTGTTCACCTGTCATGTTCCTTCTTCCTGATGTTTTAGTCACTGGGTATTGCCACATCCACCACGACTGCAGTCTTTCATTCCTTGTCTACCACCACGATGTCTGGTTGGTTGGCCAGCACTTGCTTGTCTGTCTGGATCTTGAAGTCCCACAGGATCTTAGCCCTATTATTCTCAACTACCCTTTGTGGTATCTCTCATCTGGACTTAGGCAGGTCCAATCCATAATCTGTGCAGATGTTTTGGTACACAATCCCAGCAACTTGGCTGCATCTCTCCGTGTATGCTGTTCCTGCTAACATCTTGCATCCAGCTACTAGGTGCTGGATTGTCTCAGAGGCCTCTTTGCACAGCCTGCACCTTGGGTCTTGCCTGGTGTGGTAGACTCCAGCTTCTATTGATCTGGTGATGTGTGCCTGCTCCTGTGCTGCTAGAATTAGTGCCTCAGTACTGTCTTTCAGTCCTGCCTTTTCCAACCACTGGTAGGATTTTGTCATGTGAGCCACATCCACTATCTGCCGGTGGTACACCCCATTGAGAGGTTTGCTCCTCTTTTTATGTATCCTCGATCTGTGGAAGTCTCAGGTATTCCCTTAGCAGTTCATCTATGGGAGCCATCTTCATGATGTACCTGTGGATGCTCTGTGTTTCCTCCAGGACTGTGGCCTTGACACTCATCAGGCCCAGACCTCCTTCCTTCCGGCAGGTGTACAGTCTCCGGGTGCTGGATTTCGGGTGGAATCCTCCATTCATAGTGAGTAGATGTTTGGTCTTGACGTCCATGATGACCAGTTCTTCTATTGGCCAGGTTATTATTCCAGCTGGGTACCTGATGACCGGTAGGGCATATGTGTTGATGGCTTGGATCTTGTTCTTGCCATTGAGCTGGGACTTCAGAACCTGTCTGACTCTTTGGAGGTACTTGGATGTTGCTATCCTCCTTGCCTCTCCCTCATGGTTGCCAGGCATTTGTGGTACCCCCAGGTACTTGTAGCTGTTCTCTACATCATTTATTTGACCTTCTGGAACTTCGACTCCTTCTGTCCTGATCATCTTCCCTCTTTGTGCTATCATCCGCCCGCACTTCTCTGGTCTGAACGACATTCCGATGTCCTTGCTGTATTTCCTAGTTAGGTGGATCAGTGAGTCAATGTCTCGCTCATTCTTGGCATACGGCTTGATGTTGTCCATGTAGAGTAGGTGGCTTATGGTAGCTCCACTTGTATCTGTATCCACTCTTTTTGATGATCTGGCTAAAGGGTTTGAGGCCTATGCAGAACAGCATTGGAGATAGTGCATCACCTTGGTATCTGCCACATTTAATGTTCACTTCAGTTATTGTCCTGGAATTGGCTTGTAGAGTTGTTTTCCACTTGTCCATCAAGTTCTTGATGAAGATATATATATATATATATATACACACAGTTATTATATATTATATATAATATATATTATATGTATATAATGAAGTTTTAAAATATAAGATTTGAAAATTTTATTTAATTATACAAATTGTATTATCATTATTTATTTTTTAAAGATTTTTTATTTAATAACATGCAATAAAAGTTGAAAAGTGCAGAGTGTGTAGTTCATGAGAATTTGTTTATTTTCTCATTGGCACACTAATTTTCTTTTATGTTTGCCAGTATATTGCTGTCAAAGAAGATCGACAATGGCATTCTTGCAAAATGAGCAAAATGTGTAACAAAGCAGTTGCCCAAGAAAAAAAATAAAGAGAGTAAGTTAGTTTGCATGGAATGCCCTGTGCATTTTTAGATGTCCATTGTGCTATCAGAATGTAGTTTTATTAATTAAACAAAGGACTGGCCAAAAGTTAAACCAGAACCTTGCTAAGGGAAGGGAGTGAATATGGTTAAAGTAGTTTTAACAACAAAAAGGGCATTGCAGAAAAAGATTAAGGGCTTGTTTCCAATCTTGTCACTACTTTTTACCAGCCAGCCACTACAGGCTAAAATGCCCATTGATACTGTTATCGAGTCTGGGCTGTTTACCAACTGCATACTTTCACTGGTATGGGCAGGGAGTAACAGGCGCCTGCTACTTAAAGTCAGTTGTTAAGCAGCTTCTAAGGACTCCTGTTATTCCTTTTTGGAGTTGCTAACTGCTGCTTAGTAACTGATTTCCAACTGCTTTTGAGGCTTGTTACTATGTATTACTTGCTGCCACTAACCCACTGAACTTAACACTAACGTCTTGTCTGATGCAAAGATATTAACGAAAGCTATTCTAACGCCCTTTACATTCAATACATAGGAAAATACATATATGGCACTAGATTGAAACCCTAAAGCACTTATGAAAGCATGTAAAATTATATCAATCTGTGTAGAAATTAAAGGACAGACACTTGGTGGTGTAAACATAAAATGATTTGTTATAAAAGTAAAGTGCATGTGTCATTTAAATTAGCATACCAGAAATTCACCTGAAAATGTACATAGATGTGTATATGACATAACACAAAATCACATTTTAATTCATTGCCTTTACTTTTGCTATCTCCTTCTAAGGTCAACCACAGGGTGAAGTACACGTGCTGAGGGTGAGCCATTTTTCACGGCAAAGTATGGTTGCTATGATAACAACTTAGAAAACGTTTATTTCTGTGCTTTACCTGTGAGTGGCTAATCTGTGAGTGGTCGTTATCCTTGCAAGCATATGTTATTGGCGGCACATCCGTAAAATATAGTGACACGACTGGAAGTCATTCAGTGCTTAGTAGCTATTACTAGCTACCTGATTTTGTTAATAGCGTCTGCTTACTTTTTACCAAGAAGGCTGGAATCGAAGTGCCTGAATATACATTTCAATAGAATTATACATCTTTATTTAGACTCAGTTTGTACATGTGACACACTGGAATTGTCACCACTTTCTCAGGTGAAGCCAATTCAACAGAACACGTGCTGAGCATGATATCATGGAGATCACTGTACCTGCAGCACCTTTTTTCTTACTAGCATTTCTTAGAAATCGATGGCCCAAACAAATCTTTGCCCCATGCCCATACATGAAGAAAATAAGCACTGATGGCTCAGAAAGGTCAAAACAGCTTGGTGTCTTAATGCAGTGCAGATGGTAGAGACATGTATAGACTATATCAACGTTTCAGTCTTCATGGCAGGTTTTAGTCAATAACTTGTTTTAATATATATATATATATATATCCAATGTATCTGTATTAGTCGTTTATTGGATCATCAATACATATTAAAAGATAAGCTTTCAAAAAGTTTGAAAGTTTGTGTTTTAATATTGGTAGTCCAGTTAACAAAAGTATATATACATATATGGACTATATCTATCTATTAGAGTTGAGCGGACACCTGGATGTTCGGGTCCGGTGGGTTCGGCCTAACTTTGAAAAAAAGTCCAGGTTTGGGCTCGAACTTGGCCCCGAACCCAAACCCCATTAAAGTTAATGGGGACCCCAACTTTTGGCCTCAAAAATGCCTCTAAAAAACTCCTGGAAAGGGCTAGAGAGATGCAAAAGGAAGTAAGAGGTAAGAGTAGGACCCTGCAAACACATTTGGATAGGAAAATCACTTAAAATAACATAAAAATAAAAAATACAGCTGAGCCATAAAATAGCACTAGATGGAATCTTTGATTTTAGCTTTGGAAGAACATAATTTAAAATCTAAAGCATGGCTGTCAGGAGGATCACCAGAATTATCCATTTGAGAGAGGGTTGGACTGCGGGGTATTCTCTTTCATTGTTCAAACTGAGCTCAACTCCTGATGCATGGAGAAAAGGCCTTCACAAGCCTCTGCTATTGTGTACATAGTTTATACTAAGTGACCCATAGATTGAGGAAGCGGTGACCGTGGCAGTGTAGGTGGAAGCAGTGGTGAAGGAGGAGGAGGATGAGGTAGCAAACACTGTTTTTTATGTTTTTTTTTTTTAATTGTGGTAGCCCACAAAATATTGGGACATATAAAAAAAGATACATTTGCGGCCTGCGGTGCGTTTCTTGCAGTCCTGATGCATGGAGAAATGCTCAACTCCTGATGCATGGAGAAAAGGCTTTCACAAGCCTCTGCTATTGTGTACATAGTTTATACTAAGTGACCCATAGGTTGAGGAGGCAGTGACCATGGCGGTGTAGGTGGAAGCGGCGGTGGAGGAGGAGGATGAGGAAGCCAACTGTTTTATATATATATATATATATATATATATATATAATTTTTTTAATTGGGGTAGCCCCCAAAATATAGGGACATACAAAAAAGACAACTCTGTTCCGCAGAGTAGCTGCTGACATTATAGTTGCGCAGGTACTTTGTTGACTCTAGAGAACCTCGGGCCAATCGCACATCCCCGTGACGGCGACTTTGCATTTGGATGTCATCCATATCAACTTTCGATGCCAGTTTCTGTGCCTACCATGGTGACCACGGATAACGGGGAATTAGGGTTCCATTCCGTACAGGGACCCTGAGAAACAGCTACCACATGCAAGGAAGGCAGCAGGTCTGCAAATGACCCACTCCCGACGCGGGAAGGTGGTGGCGACAAATAACAATACAGGACTCTTTAGAGGCCCTGTAATTGGAAGGAGTCCACTTGAAATCCTTTAACTCTGATTAATTGGAGGGAAGTCTGGTGCAGAGCCACTGACCCGTGCGTACTACAGCTGAAACTCCACTATCGCCTGCTGCTGCTCGCACAGTCTCATGAGGCGGTGAGCGGGAAGGCCGAAGTTATGCTGCAACACACCCAGGCGAGCAGCAGCAGGGTGAGAACGCCAAAAGCGCGCACAGCTGCTACAGTGAATATCACATCCTGTTTCCAGTTGCGGATCAGTCTGGTGATGGCTTCTGGTATCCAGTACTCTTTTTACTGAAGCTGCATCAGGGTCCTGGTATGTGGCTGCACAAACGCTGGTGCTCAACACCAGGGGGCGTGCGGTTACCCTGCACCAGACCCTGCTTATCCATTCCACACTGTGACTCCTAACTTCAACATCAGGCATACTGGGTCCCAGTCGTCCGACCGCCGCCCAGACAGTGTCTGAGTCCTGGTCACCGAACTGCCCACCTGACTGTGAAACTACGAATGGATCGTTAAATCTGGTACAGAACTTTGCAGTTCGGATTCGCTCAACTCTATTATGGACCCTTTGATCGCTACATGTATTACTTGGATAACTGGTAATTGTCGAGCTAATACATGCCGACGAGTGCTAGGGGATGGCTGCTCCGCTTTTGCACCCTGCTCCCTCTTATGCTGTGCTGGTGCCTCTGTGCGACCAGCGCCTCTTCCTCCAAACTGCACACGTCACTCGCATGATCTTGATTCCATGTGGGGTCTAGGACCTCATCATCCTCCACATCATCTTTCACCCACTCCTCAACCCTGCCCTCCTTGCCGGTCTGCACACGGCAGAAAGCCACAGCAGTTGGCACCTGTGTTTTTCCAGCATGTAAAGTCTGCAAAGGACATATGGAAATTGTTTTAGAATTGTACCCAGGCAACAGTTTTCCCTATAAACTGACCTCTCAGTTTGACTTGTGAGGGTATTGCCCCAGAATTACAATATTGTTTAAGTACCTCTTAGCTATTGATAACTGGTTTAAATATAGCAGCTTGTTATCTGGTAGTTTCTAGTGTAGAAAATATCAATCTGTTTTCTATCACTTAGATCTGTGTAACAAGTGTTGTAGGTGTAAAACAATATTACAAGTGACCGATGTAGTAAATTCGAATCAAAGTTCCATTTGCAAAAAAAATTCTCGCCCATATTCTGTGGGTTATTGCATTTTTAAGATGTAGACTTATTGTATCACATTAGCCATGCACAGGTAGATTGTCTGGCACGTTGGTTTAGTGTTTGATTTTTAACTTTGTAGTTGTGTCTTTAAACAATATAGAAATGTATATTAATGTTTCTGTATATGAAGCGATCACAATAACACTTATTTTTCACTTTTTTAACCCCTTCAGGACCGCTGACGGTTCAGGACCGTCAGCGGTAAAACGTGCGTTTGGACCGCTGACGGTCCTGAACCGTCATAACGGTTTTGGGCTACTTACCTGATCGCCGTCGGTCCCACGGCGGCGATCAGCTCTCCTCCCGGTCCAGGGGGACTGCCTGTCTGCCCGGGCAGTCCCCCCTCGGCAGATCAGGACCCCACGGCCATGTGATCACTCGATCACATGACCGCAATAGGGGTCTTTGTATCTGCCTGCAGGGGGACTGTCTGTGCTGACAGGCAGTCTCCCTGCAAGTGTAAAATCATAAAATAAAGTAAAAAAAAAAAACAATCAGTGTAAAAAAAATTATAATATGTGTATATATATATGATATATATACATGTATTATATCTATATATATAATATATGTATATGTATCATATATATAATGTCACACTGAGTGTATTTTTATATTTATATATACGTATATTAATATAAAAATACACTTATATTTAAATTACACACGAATATATACAATATATATAATAACTATATATATGGTATATATATATTATTATAAAATACAAATAATATGTTAATAAAAATAAATAACAAAAAATAAAAATAATTTTTAATAATTAAAAAAAAATTATATATATATATTCAATTTTATTCTAACAGTATTTTGATATTGATATATATATATTTATATCAAAATACACTTAGAATGTAATGATATATATATCTATGTATAAATAAATAAATAAAAATAATACGAAATATACATATGTCCACATACAAAATTACATTAATAATTTCATAAATATACACGTAGACGTCAAATATATAAATATGTATATATATTAAAATTCTACGTGCATATTTATGTAATATTTTTACCTAATTAAGTAATTTTAATGATTGCAATTTGAGGGACCTGCCTGCCAACCCAGGCCAAAAGTCCAGATAATTTAATTTGCTAGCACTGTGCTTAACCCTGTAACTTTCTATGACACCCTAAATCCTGTACATGGGGGTACTGTTTTACTCGGGAGACTTCGCTGAACACAAATATTAGTGTTTCAAAACAGTAAAACATATCACAGCGATGATATTGTCAGTGAAAGTGAAGTTTTTTTGCATTTTTCACACACAAACAGCTCTTTCACTGAGGATATTATTGCTGTGATATATTTTATTGTTCTGATACACTAATATTTGTGTTCAGCGAAGTCTCCTGAGTATAACAGTACCCCACATGTAGAGGTTTTATAGTGTTTGTGAAAGTTACAGGGTCAAATATAAGGCTTGATTTTACTTTTTTTTTTTTTATTGAAATTTGTCAGATTGGTTAGGTTGCCTTTGACAGCGTATGGTAGCCAAGGAATGAGAATTAGCCCCATGATGGCATACCATTTACAAAAGAAGACAACCCAAGGTATTGCAAATGGGGTATGTTCAGCCTTTTTTAGTAGCCACTTAGTCACAAACACCGGCCAAAGTTAGCGGTTTTTGCATTTTTAACACACAAACAAATATAAATGCTAACTTTGGCCAGTGTTTGTGACTAGGTGGCTACTAAAAAAGACTGGACATACCCCATTTTAAATACCCTGGGTTGTCTACTTTAAAAAATATGTACATGTTAGGTGTGTTTCGGGGATTTATGACAGATAACGGTGTAACAATGTCACTATTGATACATTTAAAATATATATATATTGAAACAGCAATTTCCTACTTGTATTTATAGGCCTATAACTTGCAAAAAAAAGCAATAAAGCATGTAAACACTGGGTGTTTTTAAACTCGGGACAAAATTTTGAATCTATTTAGCAGTTTTTTTCATTAGCTTTTGTAGATAAGTAAAAGATTTTTCAAGTAAAAGTCCAAAAACATGTTTTTTTGTTTTTTTTTTCACCATATTTCATTATTTTTTTTAAATACAATATATGACATAATATAAATACTGGTATGTAAAGAAAGCCCTTCTTGTCGTGAAAAAAACAATATATAACTTGTATGGGAACCGTAAATGAGAGAGCGGAAAATTACAGCTAAACACAAACACCACAAAAGTGTTAAAACTGCTCTGGTCCTTAACGTACAAACATCGCAAAAACAGGCCGGTCCTGAAGGGGTTAAAAAAAAACCAGGCTACACAAAAATTGGTAATTCACAATATGACATCTGAAAAGCACATGAAAGGATGCTGTATGATTTTAAAAAAAAGAACACACTACATGAAGGTCCTGTTGAGTGTGTAGTCATGAATGTGACCAGTAAAACTTTGTTTCTACAGCCACTGGTTGGCCCATACATATGTTAAAACTTGTTTAATTTTGTTGTAGCATGACTTGTAGATATGAAGAGCAGGCCCCAAAATTTACTATTTAGCAGATTAGCACCCAGAAAATAAGAATGTTTACCACTGCGCTGTAAGCACACTATTTAACGCTTCTATTTGACTCTCAGATATGAAGTGCACCCCACTAAAATACTATTTAGCAGTTTAGCACCCAAAAATTTTTAAGTTTTAAAACTGCAATGTGACAGCAGTATTTGACGTTTCTATTTGACTCTCACATATAAAGTGCACCGCAGGCTGCAAATGTACTATTTAGCAGATTAGCACCCAGAAAATAAGAATGTTTACCACTGCGCTGTAAGCACACTATAAGACGCTTCTATTTGACTCTCAGATATGAAGAGCAGGCCACAAAATGTACTATTTAGCAAATTAGCACCCAGAAAATAAGAATGTTTACCACTGCGCTGTAAGCACACTATAAGACGCTTCTATTTGACTCTCAGATATGAAGAGCAGGCCACAAAATGTACTATTTAGAAAATTAGCACCCAGAAAATAAGAATGTTTACCACTGCACTGTAAGCACACTATTAGACACTTCTATTTGACTCTCAGATATGAAGAGCAGGCCACAAAATGTACTATTTAGCAGATTAGCACCCATAAAATAAGAATGTTTACCACTGCGCTGTAAGCACACTATAAGACGCTTCTATTTGACTCTCAGATATGAAGTGCACCCCACTAAAATACTATTTAGCAGTTTAGCACCCCAAAAAAATTAAGTTTTAAAACTGCAATGTGACAGCAGTATTTGACACTTCTATTTGACTCTCACATATGAAGTGCACCCCACTAATGTACTTTTTAGCACCCAAAAAATGTTAAGTTTTAAAACTGCAATGTGACAGCAGTATTTGATGATTCCATTTGACTCTCAGATATGAAGTGCACCCCACTAATGTACTACCCCACTAATGTACTATTTAGCACCCAAAAAAATGTACTTTTTAAAACTCCAATGTAACCGCGGTATTTGAAGCTTCTATTTGACTCTCAGATATGAAGTGCAGAATTCTTTCCTAAGCTGTCCCTATCGGCAGCATCCTCTCCCTACACTAATAAGACCTCATGTGCGTGCGGCGCTACGCGACTCCAGCTTATATATAGAGGCTGGGTCAAATGCTGCACTGGCCAATTACAGCCATGCCACTAGTAGGCATGGCTGTGATGGTTTCTAAGGGCACACAAGTCAAACACTTGTTGATTGGCTGCCCTGCAGCCTTTGAAAACGCACCATTAAATCGCCGAACACTGAACTCCAACCCAAACATACAGTGATATGTCCGTGTTCGGGTCCAGGGTCCAAAAAACTTAATGTTCGGTAGGAACCCGAACTTTATAGTTCAGGTTCGCTCAACTCTGCTATCTATCTCTTTATCTATCTATCTGTCTGTCTGTGACTTATGACAAGCATGGCAGTTTGTGTTTAATTTACTTCTATTGAGCCAACAGTAGTAATCCAATGATTCTTTCACCAGACAACTGGTGAAAACTATCATTAAAGTTTCATATACATTTTTTGTAGCATAATTTACATTTTGAACACATCCTTACATAAATGTAATGCATTACTTTGAATGTGTGCCAGCTAGGAAACAACTCAGAGTTTGACTAATGTATTCTATATTTTCTGTGTTTGAAAAAGAAAAATGAGTCTATTAAAGTGAGTGTCTCCAAAGTTACCCTCATTATGATTAAAAGAAGGATAAAAAAAAGCACATTGCAGGTACTGGCACTTTTGTTATAAAGAGAGAGACAATAACTAGAAATTACGCATTCTACACATTGGAATTTCTCAAACTCTCTTGATCTCTTACACTATATTAACCATGCCACTTCTTGTGGAAGTATATTCAATACATCTACATTTTTATTTTATTTTTTTAACTCTGGACACACATGTTTAAATGAAGTCCAACAAGTGAGCTATGAAGTGACACAATCACTTCTATTTTCCTACCACTAATTCTTCTTTTTACACACCCAATATACCCCTTTTCCATTAATTTATCATATTGCATGTTATCTTTTTGTTCATAGTAATCACCCCTCACCCCTAGACCTCTTCCCCTTCTGTTGGGTCAATCAAGGTTATTCACTTGGGAATTTCAAATGTAGGGTCAAAATAGCCAGTTTGAAAAAACCTCCAACTCTTTTATACATTTTATAAATGACGTTTTTCTCTCTGTGAGTGCTCAATTTTTTGCAAATTCATGTGTGGGTGTCGCATCGAGTAGTGCAGAGATTTTGTTGAGAAACCCCAATTCTTGGTCTTTTCAAACTATATCTATATATAAATATAATATTGCAAAAGTCCAGCACTCTTCATCTCCATGTGTAGATTAGCCCAGGTACGTTAGCCTCTATACAATTGTTTGAAAAACAAAAGAGCACTCTTGGGACTGAACTTAAAAATAGTTTTTGCATGTTGCTTTGATCACATAAGGCAACATATTTATGTATCTGTCAATGTTTTAGTTTACATTTAGTCTTGTAAAAATTCGAAGTGTGGATTGAAACGTTGGCCGACACATTAATTTGTTGCATTATGTGATTAAAACAACATTAAAAAACAATTTTCAAGTCAGTTACAGTAACAAAAACTCAAGTTCACTTGCTCAACAAGAGTTGAGTTGCACTAAAGAATCATTTGGGCTTCCATCTGAGAGGCTTTTTGATTTAAATTGTTCCCATTAATTATCACGTGTATTATTTTTCTATCAATACCCATAGCTTAATAAGTGAAGTCTGGTACAAATCAAAAATATGTACACAAAAGATGCAACATGTTATGCAATTCTATGATTAATATTATAGGTAGTACTATTATTAAATTGTGAACTATAACATCTCTCACCTCCAACGAGTCATCTGCATTCTCCATCCAGCAATCGGTCCAGGTTGCCACAATCAGGAAACCTGCAGACAAAAATGCCACAAAACAAGCCGCATATTGCAGAGTAAGTCTCATTATGCCACACCTGGCATTCAATGGGACTTGCATCAATCCTTTAACATCTGTTGAGAGCCTCGGAGTTCCCTGTCTGATGTAATATTGAGAGTTTAATTGATTTTAAAGAGTGAAAAGTTTGCTATAGATAAAGATAAAGCAGAGGCAGGGTTAAAGAGTTCTATGTCTCAGGCAAGTCATAGCATTTAACTTCAGCTGGCAATAATCCACCCAGTCACCTCTGCTACACAGGAGAATTCATTATCCCCTTGAGTTAGAGAAGAAAACACACAATCATTTCTCACTGTTACAATTGATATTTAAGTTTGGGGGTAGGGAGGTGGATTTTTAAAAAGAAAGCAATTTACATTAATTTTGTTAATTATTTACCGACTGTTAAATTGCCTCTCATGTTGTACTTTTAGGATATAGGAAAAAGCTGAATCCCTTTACTCTAATTGTATCTTTAGGAGGAAAAAAGGTTTCACAATTTTGTCAAGTCTTTTAAATTACCTTATGTTTAACGAGATTCATGAGTAGTAGATTATAATAATGAGTCTATTCTCTTTATTTTGCGTGATTAAAAATGCACCATGGAGTAATATTGACTTATTTGCATATCTGCATGAAGTGATGTTCTCTGCAACAGCTCAATTTACTAAAAACAAGATATTTTGTGATAGGCAATTAGTATAAGCTTGTACACCCGATTATTAGATCCTTGCAGTTGTTGATAAGCTTTATGTATAAAACTCTCATTGTGTTAGTCTGACTGTCATGTCCTGTAATTTCTACTGAATGTGAAAGTTGAGATGACAACATAATTTATAGCATAATTTGCATTTCCAAAGTGATTTGCTGTAGCAGTCGTATACAGGAAAGTCAACTTACGGAAATCAAAATGGAGTGCCCTCACTTTCGATCTCTTACACGGTTGATATAAATATTACCTATAAAAGTGTAAATTTTAATGATGTACGTTGGTGAGGTATTAAGAGAATTAAAAGATTAACTTGGCATTAGAAAACAGTACACTGCTATAAAATCTTTTCATTTACTGGACTCCAGAGGGACATAATAGAGATAGTGTCAATCTTTAATAATAATAATGGGTTATAAATATAATTGGATTTTACAAATAGTCGTTTTTAATTTTGTTTACTAATATATTTATTTTTTATTTCATACAAACACATTTATGCATGTACCTGCTTTGTTGACAGTGTCTGAACAACTACTCTATTTTAAACCAACTGTAATCAATTACAATAACAATTACAATTCTACACTATTAGGACAATTTTTGTGGCACCTTGTGGTTTCTATTTACATTTGATCCTGCACCATCATACCCACATCTCAGTGGGTGTAATACTAATAGAAAACTAACCCCCAGTCACTTCTATGTCCAGTCGCAGTGCAAACAGATTTACCCTGCTTGTCGACACTTCCACAGTAGGACATTTCTCCTCTATGGTTCAGCCTTCATCACATTTGTTTTTGCTGTTGATCCAAAAAAAGGCAATAAAAACCCAGTTTGAAGCACTTCCAATTTTGCAACAAACTAGGAAAAAAAATCATTCTTGACCCCAAAATGGCAGTTAGATTTATCCTTGGTTTCGGAAGCTATTACCCTACATGGAAAGATTATATCCTTGAATATTCTGTTTTTGCAAGTATGCTTCTAGTAGCTGTTTGAACATCTGTATGGACTCTGATAAAACCACTTCTTCAGGCAGAGAATTCAACATCCTTATTGTTCTTACAGTAAAAAAAAAAAAACCTTTCCTTTGCCTTTTTCCTGGTTCTCCTTCTCTTCCTGTTAGTTATTCAGCAGAAAGGCCTATGCTGAAAAATGGATTGACATGTGGGAGAGGGACCTCCCAATCTATACATTCGCTAGTATTTTCTACTTGCACAGCGTATTAATGGAATTTAATGCCGAGTTTAAATAAAACAAATGTTTTGTACCATGACAGATACACTCTAACCATGTTTTATGATAGATTAAAAATATATCTACAAACAATGTTATAAAACAGCAACTGTATGTGCTCCATCAGCAATATGCTACAGTAACATGGGAAGTAAATCAATAACAAACTATATATTTTAAGTATAAGGTTGACACACCAACAAACATGTAGAAATCAATGGATACTATTTCTTAAACTGTGACTTGGGAATTAATTTGGAAAATTATGCTTAAAAAGGCAATTTTGCAAAGAACATCTCATCTTAATTTTGCAAGATGGCTCTCATGTCACTGCACTTGACCGTTTATTGAATACTCCCTG
The DNA here is from genome assembly GCF_036172605.1 of Pelobates fuscus. Lineage (NCBI taxonomy): Eukaryota > Metazoa > Chordata > Amphibia > Anura > Pelobatidae > Pelobates > Pelobates fuscus. Next base: position 145,491,002 of record NC_086318.1, read on the forward strand.
ATGTAATAATTGAGGACTAGGCTACATTTATTGATTCTGAATGAAGATGTCACCAGTTAGTAGTGCAATGCTATGATTATATATCTCCAAACAAACGCACCAAGCCCAGCCCCATCTGATTTGTTCATATTGACTGTATACCTTGCTTAGTCCATAGCAATAACCTCCTGTTTATTTATAAAAATCAATAAACCCCAAATACCTAAAAAAAAAAAAAAAAAAAAGAAGGGAAAACGATTTTAATCATTTTCCCATTACTTTGTTTTGGCACTTTTCTATTAGCTGCCAATCACTTATGTTTGGTACATTTTGTTCCTGCCCCCTCTAGTGGTGAACTGAAGCAGTTACTATACTTTAAAACAGGGAACCTTGATAAAAAAAAAAAAAGTAAAGGAAGCATTTAGGACAGGGCAATGCTGGAAGCTATGTCACTCAGACAGAATGCACGGGAGGCATGGGGATAATACTAAAAGCTTCCAGAAGAAGGAGCTCTTGTGACATGTGTTATTGTCCACTAAGAGACACATTTCAGACTCCATTTCCACATCTGCTCCTTCTATCATTGGAAACACTGTTTTTAAACTAGTAGGAAAATATGGTCATAGTTCCTTGAACTAGGTTCCTTGAAGGATTGGTTTTTGTCTCTCCTACCCAAGGTTTGCTTTGTGCAGTTTCTTGGTATATAGAGGGAGGAAGAGCTTGTTCTCTACTCTCGTAGTAATTAGGACCTCTGCCCATTATAGGATTATAAGATTATAAGGTGCTTGGGTGATTTTGTCATAATCATTGTGTTCCTTGTTGTTTAGTACTTTGATATAATAGGTATGATAGAGGTTTGACATTCCTGCTCTCCTACCTCGAGCTAATTCTTATCGATCAGCTTTGTCCGTTCTCTTTATTGGTTATCTATGAGTTATTTAGTACCTTTGTTATCCTGGTCTGGCACGCCAGTATAAGAACCAGCTAATGTAAGGTAGGCTAAGTCCACTCCCCTCTCGACGTAATAGTCTTGATCTGTTAGTACGGGTCTAGGTACAAGCATTACTTTCCTAGGAGATCTAGAGTTGCTGTCTACAAGAGGGTGACAATTGTTTTCTGTCCCTCCTTGCTCCCCTTCTTTCCTCTCTATAAGCCTATTTTTCTCTATCTGGGTGTATGCACAGAGTGATTGTTTACTATGATTTACTTTATGATTGAACTTTAACCTTTTTAACCCCACTGGGCATTAGCTTACTATGTTAGCTGCCATGATAATTGTGCCAAGGCTCTTTTTTTACATTATATGGAGTTCCACTTAGATTGAGTTCATGATGTTTATTGAATATTGGTCTTGAAATGTAATCTAGGATTTGTTTGTATGAAGAACTAACATAGTAGAATGCTTACACATAATCCTCAGCTATAACTATTTAGCAGAAACCCAGTACAATGTTTTTCTCCTTCATTAGGTTTATACTATAACTCTCTCACCTGTCCAGTAGGTGGCTCTGTGAGCTATTCTCCTCAATAAAGAATATACAACAGTGGTTGGGAGTGAAACAAGCCGCTCCACCAGAGTTGTAGTGGTTGTGGGATACAGCGGGGGATAACCCCAAAAAGCGAGATGGAGGATAGAGGACTAACGGGTAGCATATTGAACAAACCTTCCCCCCATTAAGCCTTGTATCCCTGAGAGAAGGAGCTGCTGTGTTAGTTATTAGGACTGTGCCTGAATAGAGAGCAAAATCTAAAACTATAATCTTTAATAGTCCCTCATAAGAAACAAAGCAGAGAAACAATAATATTAAATAAATGAAACTCAATAGATTTATTAAGCTTTCCAAATGATTCAATACTACTAGAAAAAAAATTGAAATGATCTGTTTGCAGAACTCTATTGGGATTTTGGAAAATATAATATAATATTGGGAAAAAAATCTATTGGAATTTTGATAGATACATTACTTGGAAACTTTTCTAACTGTATTGGATCTATGGTATGCGCACAAGTTTTTAAAACAGATATTGCGGAACTAGGAAAAGTGCAGAGACAAGATACAAAATAAGGGGGGTTGAAATGCTACAATAACTGTATTTCTTTTCCTTAGAAAAGAGTGTCTATAAGGAGACATGTTAGCTCTATACAAATACATACATGGACAATATACATTGGTATGTGCTAGCCTGTTCATAAATAGGAATATACAACAGAGAAATGGTGAAGAAAGGCATTTTTGTTTACAGCAGTGGAAAAGGTTATTTACAGTAAAAGCAATCTTACCGTTAAAGAACCACTATAGTGCCAGGAAAACAAACTTGTTTTCCTGGCACTATATGGTCTTTAGGTCCACCCACCCTCATGGTCCTACTCCCGCTGGGCTCTAAGGGGAAGAAGGGGTTAAACGCTTACCTTTCTCCAGCGCCGGGCTCCCTCAGCGCTGGGGACTCTCCTCCCTCTTCGACCGAATGCGCATGCGCAGCAAGAGCCGCGCGCATTCAGTTAGTCCATAGGAAAGCATTCTCAATGCTTTCCTATGGATGCTGGCGTCTTCTCACTGTGAAATTCACAGTGAGAAGCGCGGAAGCGCCTCTAGCGGCTGTCAATGAGACAGCCACTAGAGGCTGGATTAACCCATATGTAAACATAGCAGTTGCTCTGAAACAGCCATGTTTACAGCAGGCAGGGTTAACCCTAGATGGACCTGGCACCCAGACGACTTCATTGAGCTGAAGTGGTCTGGGTGCCTATAGTGGTCCTTTAAGGACCAGGGATGTTGTTACATTTCTGTAGTGTTGTGTTTAGCTGTAATTTTCCTCTTACTAATTTACTGTACCCACACATATTATATGCCATTTTGCCATTAAATGGTCTTTCTAAAGGTACAATTATTTTCATCATATCATATATTTTACTATAAAAAAATGATAAAATATGATGAAAAATGTTTAAAAAACACACTTTATTTTTCCTTTCACCCCCAAAATCTGTTGCGCATCTACAACCACCAAAAAACACCAAAGCTAAATAGTTTCTGAATTTAGAAATACCCAATGTTAACATGTTCGTAGCTGTTTTCTGCTAGTTATAGGGCAATAAGTACAAGTAGCACTTTGCTATTTCCAAACCATTTCTTTTCAAAATTAATGCAAGTTACATTGTAACACTGATATCTGTCAGGAATCCCTGAATAACCCTTCACATGCATACATTTTTTAAACGAAGACAACCTAAGGTATTAAACTTGGGGTATTTTGACTTTTTGCATGCAACCATTTTACCATCAATCTATGCCAAATGTAAAAAAAAAAAACATTGGTGATTTTTTGACACACATATCAATTTAAGAATATATGTACTGAGAATTTTACGGGTTACTGTGAAAGAACAACCCAATATGTATTCAGCAACATCTCCTGAGTACAGTGATACCACCTATGTATAGGTGTGTTGGATTCTCTGAGGTCTAAAAGACCTTATTTGGAGGGTGCGCATTTCCAGTTTTCAAACTTAGAATTTTCACATCTGGTCATCATGCACCCATTTCCTATTTAGGACATTTTTGAAGCCAACCAATGTAATTTACCCCCCATGAAACCATATATTTTTGAAAGTAGACACCCTAGGGTATTTCAAATGGTGGTTAGAGATGTCGCAAACATAAAATTTTCCGTTCGCGAACGGCGAACACGAATTTCCGCAAATGTTCTACTTCAAATTTGGGGCACTGCGCGTGCAATCTAATGTGCCACCAGATAGGAGTGGTGTGTTAAGTAGTACTATTCTTATCAGTCTAATCCCTGTTACGTCCCCTATCAGGGGACGTTTATATGGCATCGATTTTAGGAACCGGGAGATGGAAAAAGATGCTTGGTTGACCCTCCAACTTCAAATTTGGGGCACTGCGTGTGTAATCTAATGTGCCACCAGATAGGAGTGGTTTGGGAGTTTTGACCTAGGCGACTTCTCTTCTCGGTGACAATACCTCCTGCTGCACTGAAGGTCCTTTCTGACTGGACACTTGAAGCAGGGCAGGCCAGAAGTTCTATCGCAAATTGGGATAGCTCAGGCCACAGGTCAAGCCTGCACACCCAGTAGTCAAGGGGTTCATCGCTCCTCAGAGTGTCGATATCTGCAGTTAAGGCGAGGTAGTCTGCTACCTGTCGGTCGATTCGTTCTCTGAGGGTAGACCCCGAAGGGCTGTGGCGATGCGTAGGATGTAAAAAGCTCCGCATGTCCTCCATCAACAACACGTCTGTAAAGCGTCCTGTCCTTGTCGGCGTGGTCATGGGAGGAGGAGGATTACTTTCACCTCTTCCCCTGTTAGATTCCCGTTGTGCTGTGACATCACCCTTATACGCTGTGTAAAGCATACTTTTTAATTAATTTTGGAACTGCTGCATCCTTTCCAACTTGCCGTAATTTGGTAACATTTCAGGCACTTTCTGCTTATACCGGGGGTCTAGTAGCGTGGACACGCAGTACAGGTCATTCTCCTTCAGCCTTTTTATACGAAGTTCCCTCAACAGGCACGACAGCATGAAAGACCCCATTTGCACAAGGTTGGATGCCGAGCTACTCATGTCCCGTTCCTAGTCCTCAGTGATCTCACTGAAGGTATGTTCTTCCCCCCAGCCACGTACAACACCACGGGTACCAGATAGGTGACAACAAGCACCCTGGGATGCCTGTTGTGGTTGGTCTTCCTCCTCCTCCTCAAAGCCACATTCCTCCTCTGACTCCTCTTCCTCACAATCCTCTTCCAGCGTTGCCGCAGGTCCAGCAAGCGATGCTGATAAGGCTGTTTCTAGTGGTAATGGTGACCACAACTCTTCCTCTTCATGCTCATCTACGGCCTGATCCAGCACTCTTCGCAGGGCACGCTCCAGGAAGAAAACAAATGGTATGATGTCGCTGATGGTGCCTTCGGTGCGACTGACAAGGTTTGTCACCTCCTCAAAAGGATGCATGAGCCTACAGGCATTGCGCATGAGCGTCCAGTAACATGGCAAAAAATTTCAAAGCTCTGCAGAGGCTGTCCTAGCACCCCGGTCATACAAATACTCGTTAACGGCTTTTTCTTGTTGGAGCAGGCGGTTAAACATTAGGCGTGTTGAATTCCAATGTGTCGGGCTGTCGCAAATCAAGCGCCTCACTGGCATGTTGTTTCGCCGCTGGATATCAGAAAAGTGCGCCATGGCTGTGTAGGAACGCCTGAAATGGCCAAACACCTTCCTGGCCTGCTTCAGGACGTCCTCTAAGCCTGGGTACTTAAGCACAAAGCGTTGTACCATCAGATTACACACATGTGCCACGCAGGACAGGAGTGTTGGTCCGGTGTGACTCTCTGCTTTCAGGCAAGTCAACCCCAAGACGGCGTGACACTGCCGTATCCGGGATGTGGAATAGTACCTGGGGAGCTGGGGGGTGCCGTTGATGTGGAGCAAGATGCAGCAGCAGAAGAGGACTCAGCCGAGGAGGTTATGGAAGAGGATGGAGTAGGAGGAGTAGAGGAGGTGGCAGCAGGCCTGTCAGTCAAGCCAGCTGTCAGACGCCGGGCAAGGGGGTGACTTTGTGACATTGGCTTCTTACGCTCAAAAATGTCCTTGACAGACACCTGACTGTGGGCAGATGAGCAGGAACTGCTCAAGGTGGGAGACGGAGGGGCGGATGGTTGAGAGGGGGCAAGGAGGACAGCAGTGGTTGACGTGGCTGAAGATGCTGGACCAGGAGGAGGATGGCGGTTTTGAGTTTGTGTGCTGCTTGTACTCATGTGTTGATCCCATAGGCATTTGTGATGTGTGATCATGTGCCTTCGCAAAGCAGTTGTACCTAGGTGGGTGTTGGACTTCCCATGACTCAGTTTCTTTTGGCACAGGTTGCAGATGGCATCGCTGTTGTCAGAGGCAGACACACAAAATAAATGCCACACTGCTGAGCTCTGCAATGACGGCATTCTGGTGGTGGCAACAGCATGCGTTGATTGGCGTGCTCTCTGGTTGACCCCGGGTGCCGATGCATGCTGTCTGACTGTGCCACTAGCTGCTTGCGACGACCTCCCCTGCTTTCAACTCGTCTCCTCCTCTCTGTCTCCCCATCTGAACTTTCCCCCTGTTCTTCTTCTGTTCTAGCGGGCACCCACGTGACATCCATGTGACGCATCGTCATCATCAACCGCTTCACTTGTATCTGACAACTCAGCAAAGGCACCAGCAGCGGGTACAACATCATCATCACACCGTACGTCCATGTGTGCAATGCTGCCTGACTGAGACATATCCCTGTTATCTACATCCTCTGGCAATAATGGCAATAATGGTTGCGCATCACTCATTTCTTTTAACTGGTGTGTAAATAACTCCTCTGACATACCAAGTGAAGCGGCTCTGGTGCTAGTGTTGGTGGTGGCGGCAGGCGGGCGAGTGGTAACTTGAGAGGTGCCCGAAACTAAGCTGGAGGAGGATGGTGCGTCAAGGTTCCGAGCGGAAGCTGTATAAGATTGGGTGTCCTGTGTTAGCCAGTCAACTATGTCCTCAGAACTTTTCCAGTTCAGGGTAGGTGGCCTCTGAACACTGGGCATTATTCTAGGGCCAAAGGGAATCACAGCACCACGACCACGACAGCCCCTGCGGGGTGGCCTGCCTCTGCCTGTCATTTTTTTTTCGATTAGTGGTTCTATGCGACAACAGATATGAGTGGCACTGTGCACTGGCAGAAGTTGGCAGAGTATACGCTGTGAGCCTGACACACACGCTGACAGACAACTAACTGCTATTCAATCTATTACAGTCAAAATTTTATTTTTATTTTTAAAATGTACACTACTGTTACACCAGATATGAGTTACACTGGTGTGACACTGTGCCCTGGCAGGCCCTGAAACGCACACATTTGAAGAAAACTGACTGCTATTATATTACAGTCAAAAAAGTTTAGTTTTTTTTTTTAAATGCAAGCTATTGGGACACCAGATATGAGTGGTGGCACTGGGCAAGTGGGCACAGTATACGCTGTGAGCCTGACACACACGCTGGCAGACAACTAACTGCTATTCAATCTATTACAGTCAAAATTTTATTTTTATTTTTAAAATGTACACTACTGTTACACCAGATATGAGTTGCACTGGTGTGACACTGTACCCTGGCAGGCCCTGAAACGCACACGCGTGAAGGAAACTGACTGCTATTATATTACAGTCAAAAAAGTTTTTGTTTTTTTTAAATGCAAGCTATTGTGACACCAGTGAGTGAGTGGTGGCACTGGGCAGGCCCTGAAACGCACACTCGTTAAGGAAACTGACTGCTATTATATTACAGTCCAAAAAGTTATTTTTTTGTTAAATGCAAGCTATTGTGACACCAGATATGAGTGGTGGCACTGGGCAAGTGGGCACAGTATACGCTGTGAGCCTGACACACACGCTGGCAGACAACTAACTGCTATTCAATCTATTACAGTCAAAATTGTATTTATTTTTTTTAAATGTACACTACTGTTACACCAGATATGAATTGCACTGGTGTGACACTGTGCCCTGGCAGGCCCTGAAACGCACACATTTGAAGAAAACTGACTGCTATTATATTACAGTCAAAAAAGTTTTGTTTTTTTAAAATGCAAGCTATTGTGACACCAGTGAGTGAATGGTGGCACTGGGCAGGCCCTAAAACACACACTCGTGAAGGAAACTGACTGCTATTATATTACAGTCAATTTTTTTTTTTTTTTTTTAAATGCAAGCTGTTGGGACACCAGTGCGTGAGTAGTGGCACTGGGCAGGCCCTGAAACGCACACTCGTTAAGGAAACTGACTGCTATTATATCACAGTCCAAAAAGTTATTTTTTGTTAAATGCAAGCTATTGTGACACCAGATATGAGTGGTGGCACTGGGCAAGTGGGCACAGTATACGCTGTGAGCCTGACACACACGCTGGCAGACAACTAACTGCTATTCAATCTATTACAGTCAAAATTGTATTTTTTTTTTTAAATGTACACTACTGTTACACCAGATATGAGTTGCACTGGTGTGACACTGTGCCCTGGCAGGCCCTGAAACGCACACATTTGAAGAAAACTGACTGCTATTATATTACAGTCCAAAAAGTTTTGTTTTTTTTTAAATGCAAGCTATTGTGACACCAGTGAGTGAGTGGTGGCACTGGGCAGGCCCTGAAATGCACACTTGTGAAGGAAACTGACTGCTATTATATTACAGTCCAAAAAGTTTAGTTTTTTTTAAATGCAAGCTATTGGGACACCAGATATGAGTGAGTGGTGGCACTGGGCAGGCCCTGAAATGCACACTCATGAAGGAAACTGACTGCTATTATATTACAGTCCAAATTTTTTTTGATAAATGCAAGCTATTGTGACACCAGATATGAGTGGTGGCACTGGGCAAGTGGGCACAGTATACGCTGTGAGCCTGACACACACGCTGGCAGACAACTAACTGCTATTCAATCTATTACAGTCAAAAAAAATTTTTTTTGTTTTTAAATGTACACTACTGTTACACCAGATATGAGTTGCACTGGTGTGACACTGTACCCTGGCAGGCCTTGAAACGCACATGTGTGAAGGAAACTGACTGCTATTATATTACAGTCAAAAAAGTTTTTTTTTTTTTAAATGCAAGCTATTGTGACACCAGTGAGTGAATGGTGGCACTGGGCAGGCCCTAAAACACACACTCGTGAAGGAAACTGACTGCTATTATATTACAGTCAATTTTTTATTATTTTTTTTAAATGCAAGCTGTTGGGACACCAGTGCGTGAGTGGTGGCACTGGGCAGGCCCTGAAACGCACACTCGTTAAGGAAACTGACTGCTATTATATTACAGTCCAAAAAGTTTTTTTTTTGTTAAATGCAAGCTATTGTGACACCAGATATGAGTGGTGGCACTGGGCAAGTGGGCACAGTATACGCTGTGAGCCTGACACACACGCTGGCAGACAAATAACTGCTATTCAATCTATTACAGTCAATTTTTTTTTTTTTTTTAAATGTACACTACTGTTACACCAGATATGAGTTGCACTGGTGTGACACTGTGCCCTGGCAGGCCCTGAAACGCACACACGTGAAGGAAACTGACTGCTATTATATTACAGTCAAAAAAGTTTTGTTTTTTTTCTAAATGCAAGCTATTGTGACACCAGTGAGTCAGTGGTGGCACTGGGTAGGTCCTGAAACGCACAATAGTGAAGGAAACTGACTGCTATTATATTACAGTCAAAAAAGTTTTTTTTTTTTTAAATTCAAGCTATTGTGACACCAGTGGTGGCACTGGGCAAGTGGGCACAGTATATGCTGTGAGCCTGACACACAGGTTGGCAGGCAGGCAACTGCAATTACATTACACAGAAAAAAAAGCAGACTGATGTTCTAGCCCTAAAAAGGGCTTTTTGGGGTGCTGTCCTTACAGCAGAGATCAGATGAGTCCTTCAGGACTGTAGTGGACACTGAATTCACTAGCCTAGCTATCAATTTCCCTATCAAATCAGCAGCAGCTACACTGTCCCTACTCTCACTAAGAATGCAGCTTCACAATGAATGTAAAATGGCTGCTGTCCAGGAGGTGGGAGGGTCTGGGAAGGAGGATCTGCTGCTGATTGACTGGAATGTGTCTGCTGACTGTGAGGTACAGGATCAAAGTTTACTCAATGATGACGAATAGGGGGCGGACCGAACAGCGCATATGTTCGCCATCCCTGGCGAAAGCGAACAAGCGATGTTCGCCGGGAACTATTCGCCAGAATCGCCAGCGAACAGTTCAGGACATCACTATCAATAGAATGTTCAATCAGTTATAGCAGCAGTTACTCTTATGACATCACAGAATGGTGTCCCGTGATTTCACAGATAAGGATTAATCTAACAAGAAATATCATTTCTTCGATCCATTATTATCACCGCCATTGTCTACCTTAACTTTAGTAACTGCTCTGTCTGTGAATCACTACTTCTCCACACTATTACTGCATCTCCTTTACATCCACCTCAACCTATTCAATTATTACAGTTATCCTGCACCATATAATTGCAGTGATTTAATAAAAAAATAATAGATTGCCACATTGGATCGGTGATGTCAGAGAAGGAATTTTACTTTCATCTTTGTGTCCACAATCAGCTACTGGCACATACCATACCCATGAAATTGGATTATAGAGGGAAGACACAAAATGCATGTCCCCCAAAGGCTGACAGTTTCCCCCTATCAGGACGAATAGTCTTATCTCAAATTTACAAATCCTTCTTTATATAAAAGGGAGACTTGTAGGGAAAGAAAAGGAAATTAAAAAATACTTTTTTTTAGATGATCATTAAATGCATTAATGAAAAAGTTAGACAGCAATAAACAAAATCACCGTAGACCTATACAAACATCCCACTAATTAGCACTCTGAAAACTGTTGCTTGACTCAACCCTGGAGTAAGACTAATTATGGAGAAAAATAATACCCAACCACAATCAGAGAGCTAGTGGATTAAATACAGCAACTGTGTGAGGTTTAAGGACAATTAAAAACTGTTTGTCAATAAGGTATTAAAACAATGTATCTCTCTGATCCCATACAATCTGTTCTCATTGCTTATTAGTAATTCTTAAATAGTGCCTAACCAAAATACATATGCTATACAAATAAATTAGCCAGGGTCTTAGAAGATAAATAGAACCTTGTTAAATAAATTAATCCTAAAAGTATACTAGAGTTTGTTGGTTTGTTGGTCATACTTCCATGTTCATGATTACATCATACATATGTAAATTTGTGGGTTCAGCATTTTGTATCTATTGATTTTTGGTGTTTTGACCTGGCTTGTTCCCGTTTATCCTGCTTTCTGAACTCCATGACCTTGGTTTGTTTATCATTCTCATGCTTTTCTTTATTCATTCATCTTAATTTGCTCTGGTTATTCCATGCCTACTCCAAGGGCTGTTACATATGCATGGAAATTCCTCACTGTATCTGATATGGAGCATTTCATATTGTTAAGTTTCTGTTTTGTTTTGTTTTTGTAAATTAAAGTTTACAAATTCAGTTTCGACAAATTAACAAATAACCTCATAAATTATGAAACTTAAAAAGGCATTTGCAAATGAGCAAAAGAAAAGCTACATACATCTAAAATAGGTTTGTGTAAGCTGGGCTTTATATAGTACCAGTCACAGTTCCTTAAAACACATTGCGACGATATGGCCCTGGCGTCTCTGGATCCAAAGTTTTACCAGTTCAGGCCTGCTGTTGTCCGTGGGCTTCTTTGCCTAACCTGCAATGCGAATTGCTCAACTAAGCCCCAAGGTTACATTGGCTTGCTAGTGGACTCACTGACAACCTAGGATATACTGTTGTTGAATGTTTTGGCTATTACAGAGTATACTAGCTAGCTTGTTTCAATGGCAATACACTTCAATGAACAGGATTTTTTATCATGGATTACATTTGCATGGATTCCAAATAAGATGTCAGAAAGAGACAACACTTTATTGATTTCGTAATTTCTGAGCTCCCAGCTTTTATTACAAGACAATAGCAAACAAAGGACATGTATTTACAAATTTTTTTACATCAATGAAAATACAAACTTGGATGGAATACTAGAGCTCTGACTGAGGAATGTAAACTCGATTGAGCTAGTTATCCACAGGAGTCCTGTGTTCTTATCCCAGGACACAATATTCTTGGACATTCCAAGGGAAAGGCTACTTCTCCCACTCCCTGTACACGTCAAACAAAGATTTCTGCATCACCAGATCTAGTGTCTGTAAAACACATGTTGAATTTGCCCTAATTCTTTGGATTTTTTTTTCTTAGGGCATACAATGCAGCTGAGACTATAACTAATAAATATATCAATTTTGCCAGACACATCATGACAGGCTATTTACAACTTATATTGATGCTGTATAAGTGTCAATAATAATAATAATACAAACTTAGAATGGAATTGCAGAGCCCATAAAATCATAATTTTAGATATTATTAAACATCTGATCTCTTCATCATTGATTGTGAAATTGTTTGAAAGATGTTTACCCCTTCCTGATGATGGGTGTGCTATGCCAACCTGCAAAAGGCTTTAACCCCTTAAGGACACATGACATGTGTGACATGTCACGATTCCCTTTTATTCCAGAAGTTTGGTCCTTAAGGGGTTAATGCTGTAGGGTGGCACAGCACTGCCTAATGATCGGCGCTTCTCCTGGCCTGGATACTTACTCTCGATGTAATTCGCGATCAGGACGAGTGCCTGACAACAGAGGCAGTCACCTTGCAGCCAATCCTGCCCATCCGCTATCACATGATCGCCGTGATTGACAGACTGCTTGCAGGGGGGCTGCATTTCAGGCAGGTCCCCCCATATATAATTAGTCAAATCTAATTTTTTAGAATGAAGTTAGAAGTTAGAATTCATCATCAACTTAAAACTATGTTACTATCTGTCCTTAAAGGGTTAACATACATACCAAGGGAGCAAGCCCAGGGGGGGCGCAAAAACCAGAAGCCAACAGTGCTAGGGCTGAATGGCGCACCAGCATACCTTAAAACTATGTTAACGTGAACGGTTAACATAGTTTTAAGTTGATAATAACATCTAACTTCAGAGGTTTTTTTAAGTAACATATACTTGGATTGTTATTGTGTTGAAAACAAACAATAAGTACTATCTGAAATTCGCAAACCAATAACAAAAACAGAAAAGGCACAGGTTGCTGACAGGTGCAATTGAGTTTTTGAAAATTAGGTCAAAGGCTATTTTCTCTTAATCAATAAAGATCAAAGCTGTCTACCTTGATGGAGAGCAAGGAAGGAATGTGATAGAAACAATTACAGATTTTTTGTTTGCAGACAATCCGTTTTCTTGTTGTTTTTATTTTTATAAATTTGTATTTTTTTCTTAAAAGTCTACATTTTAAAGTAGAAAACTGTTAACTGGTTTATTTAGAAATGCTACAATTTGTTTTAGATTGTTCTATTTTCTGCATGAATGTGGAGCAAAAATAATTATAGGACTGGATGATCTAGTGCAGCAATTTATGCCAAGGAAAACATAGCCATTAACAAGTGTGTGACTGACAGTGAGTGTCCCTGTGTGTTTATATGTATATGTGTATATGTGACTGTGCCTGGAATGCATATCTGTGTGTGTGGGTGTCTGTGTATCAACATGGATGAAATCTCTGAGATCACTAGTGAAATTCTGCATGCATAGTTGTATGAAGGCTAGGCACATTCCACAGTTTGCAACATGTATCAATACATATCATGCAAGCTGAACTTTCAGGGAGAGGAACATGAATTACACAAATATACCGTTTAAATTAAATTTTAGTTACAGTTACTGCTATGATTTGCAACATAAGTAACAACTTTCAACGTAGCAGTTAATAATCAATTGCAATGGTACATTTTGAACAATAGCCTAACATTTGTGGGGTAATTATGTTCTATATGCACACGGATCCAGTCATTAACCTCACCCTTCATAATTGTTGTATAAGTCAATACATTTTACATGGAACATTGTAATATACAATTTTTCAATTTGGTCTGTATTTCCTTCTCTCTGCCCTTAACCAAGATGGACATTTCTTTGCTTGTTTGGCTACAAAAAGTTTTAATAATAAGTAATAATTAAGTTTGATTGTGACTTAATTTAAGCATACACAGTATATCCTATTTATCTCCTCTGATGATGTGCCTGTAGGCCAAAAAACTGGTGAAGCATCTTCACTGAGGTGACTTCCCCCTGCTGCTAAATCTCAGCCATGAATTTTAATATGAGATAATAAAGTATGATTTTTTTAAAGCATAATTATTGTGTACTTGGGCAGTCAGCTACACAGAAGTTCTGCTTCTTTGCTATCTCTTGTGTCTGTGTATGTCTGTGAGCATCTGTATCTCTGTGGCTGAAAGCATATGTGTGTAGGGGAGCTGCTTGCAGTGTTGTGTGTATGGTGGGCTGCCTGTGGTATTGGCAAGATGGGTGACTGTGTGAATATGAGGGTTACTGTCTGGGGGGGGGGTGTCTATGTATGTGGATGACTGTCTGTGCATGAGGGTGACTGTGGCAGGGTTACTGTGAGAGTGTGAGTGTGACATGGTGACTGTGACCATGACTATGTGTGAGGAGTGAGTGTGACAAAGTGACAGTGTGTTGGGGTGATGTGACAGGGTGAATTGGGGTGGGGGGTAGATTGTGTGTGGGGAGGCTGTATTTCTCTGTGTTCAGCCTTCCTACACAATGCCCATTTTAAAAAAAAAATTTATTTAGTTGAGCCTATCTCCTGCTTGCCTTTTCTGCAGCGAGGGGGTTCCAATCTTGATTCCCTGGTGGCCTCATGTGCTGCCAGGCAGATCTGCACCTACAGCTGGGTGCAGAAACCTCTGAATGCCCCCTTCGAGTCTCGGAGTGGGAGGCAGCATCTGAACAGAGATGCTCCCAGACATAGGTGCAGCCCCTTTAGATCTCTCCACCCACCTATGCAGCTGCGAAGGGGAGGCTTAGCAGGACTGGCGCTAAAATGGTCTGAATAGACATTGAAATTGAAATTTGTTTGCAATAAATTAATTTAATTTGCAATGATTAAAACTGTGTATAAATGATGGCAGGATATGGCTGCTGTGACAAATGCTCCTTCCTTCAAACATTTGCCATGGACTCCTGGAGGAGTGTCGAAGCTGGCCTCCTGCCCACCGACTATGATCCAGGTCTAAGACACCGTTGGGGAGTTACCCTGCCCAGCCGCCATTAGTAGCTTTCACTGGGTGCCCCTGGTTCTGCACTTTCCCTTCTCCCAAATGGAGCCGAAAGCTTGCTCCCTGGAGGCCGTTCACATGAATGAAACCCACAAAAGGGGAAGAAATGCTACCTAAGAGCCAGGTGGAACACCCCATATTTCAGATGTAGGAGCAAAAGCACCAAACCCACTGGAACTATTTGGGGCATAGGACCACTTGAGCTGCCAGTCTGAACTTTAACATGGTTGCGTTTCCCCTACACTGCATGGATCTGAGCACTTTTTGGAGAACTTGGGCACTCAGATTAGGGCTATTTAGGGATGTATTATTTGTGGGGTTATTGTATGTTTTGTGATGTTTTGGGGTACTTTTATGTTTTTATGTTTTGCTCTCTTTTCCTGGGAGATAATTAGCTTACCGGTCTTTAATTCAATTATCTCCCAGGTCCAGAGATTCCTGGGAGGGGTTTGTGCTGAATACAAAGGAGACCCCCTGCTGGGGTCTGTGCACAATAGGCCAAGTTTATTATTAAAATCAGTTGTACTCCCAAAACTATGTGTCGTTTAATTACTGGGAGGGGAAAGGGCTAATCACTGCTCAGCACCTTGTTCCAGAGCGTGGAAGATTTAGCGGGGAAAGTCCTTGTAAGGACTGCCAGGACTGTGTGTCATCCAATCCTTGGGAGGTAATAGAGTTAGTCTTCTATCCTGTTCCAGGACCGAGAGGCTCCAGGAAAACCCCAGTCAAGCCATGGTGACTGGTTGCAGAAGTGCTGCGGTTCCAGCTAGGAAGCGATCCTTGGCGGAGGTACCAGCTGGGGTACAGGGAGCTCCACTACAGCTGCATATCCTGGTGTGAAAGTGTTAAGGAAATAACAGAGAAATTCAGAGAAACCTCTCTATTTAGAGAAATCCAAAACACACAATGCAATGATGCTGTGATGACATGGACACCTTTCCACTAGGTGTATTGTCCAGAAGGGGTTTGCATTGAGACTGGGGTCAAGTCATTGATTATATCTCCCTCAGGATGCTGGTCACAGTAGGGGAATCTCTTTGAAGCAAGGCTGAAGTGGCGGTAGTGGGGAACCTGTAGCAGGTTAGCAAAAAGCAGGGATTGTCTCCTCTGCCTCAGCCAGCCAACCTGTGTGGGTCCTAAAATTGTCATATGCTGACAGCTTACACATAATATTACATAGGAACATCCCTTAGTTGTTTTGCTGCACTATTCGGCATATCCAGAAATTCTTCAAATGCAAGTTTTCATTGTAGCTGTATAGTAAAAAGAAAAAGTTATAATAATAATAGTCAGATATTTGACTGCCAACATCCCACTTTGTTTACAGTATGTACAGCCCACGCACTGTGAAGAATTTCAATTACCATTGTTATCTTCTGGCAGTAAAGGGAAAAAACACATTTAAAAAAAAATACAATGAGAATACAGGAGATGTGAAGCTTAAACTGATAAAACAACTAATATCAAGAACTTCAAAGCAAGAAAACTTAGCAAAAATAAAAAAGCACTACCGTCAGTCTAAATATCTTCTTTATAAACTATGGGCTACTCACACTTATTTTATGGAGTAGAATTCATAGGTGCATTTCTTTGCTACCACATTTGGAGATCTGACTTTGATGACAGTGAGTTATCAGACTTTTTAAGACAGCTAGCAAAAGCAAACCTATACTCTCATTATTACTTAATCAGCATTTTATTAGACACCAACATTTACTAGTTGATGATTTGAAACAAGGGATTTGCATTGATGCCCCTCGATGCTGGGTCGGCACTCTGCCTCTTCCGACGCGGGGGCTAATGTGTATTTGCGTTGTGTGCCGCAAGTGCATTAGGCTCTTACTATATGGGGTTTTGACTGATGCTGGTTGGGAATGTGTTTAGGGAATGTAGTGTGTGTGTTTAGGCAGTGGCGGATCCAGAACCTGATCTCGGGAGGGGCACTTGTAGATTATTTAAAGAAATAATCCAGGCACAATAACCACTACAGCTCAGTGTAGTAGTTATGGTGCCTGTAGTGCCAGGATCCCATCCCAGAGTAAGTAGTCAAACTGTTTAAGAACAGTTTGACAACTTACCTGGGGTCTGCTGGGATATTGGGCATAGGAGCAGTGGTATTTATTAGGGGTGAAGTGTGTGTGAAAGGTGCAGTGTGTGTGTGAGTGGTGAAGTGCGAGTGCGTGAGGGCGGCAGTGTATGTCAGGGTTGCAGTGTGTGTGTTAGGGGGCAGTGTATGTGTGGGGCAGTGTGTGTGTGAGAGAGCTGCAGTGTGTGTGTGTGTGTGTGTGTGTGTGTGAGGGTGTGTGAGGGTGGCAGTGTGTGTGAGAGTTGCAGTGTGTGCGTGTTTGGGGTGGTGTGTGTATGGGGGGCAGTGTGTGTAGTGTGTGTATGGGGGCAGTGTTTGTGGAGCAGTGTGTGCAGTTTGTGTATGGGGGCAGTGTTGTGGGGCAGTGTGTGTAGTGTGTGTGTATGGGGGCAGTGTTTGTGGGGCAGTGTGTGCAGTGTGTGTATGGGGCAGTGTTTGTGGGGCAGTGTGTGTAGTGTGTGTATGGGGGCAGTGTTTGTGGGGCAGTGTGTGTATGGGGGCAGTGTTTGTGGGGCAATGTGTGTACGGGGGCAGTGTTTGTGGGGCTGTGTGTGTAGTGTGTGTATGGGGCAGTGTATGTGGGGCAGTGTGTGTATGGGGGCAGTGTTTGTGGGTCATTGTGTGTAGTGTGTGTATAGGGGCATTGTTTGTGGGGCAGTGTGTGTAGTGTGTGAATGAGGGCAGTGTTTGTGGGGCAGTGTGTGTAGTGTGTGTTTGTGGGGCAGTGTGTGTAGTGTGTGTATGGGAGCAGTGTGTGTAGTGTGTGCATGGGGGCAGTGTCTGTAGTGTGTGCATGGGGGCAGTGTTTGCAGGCAGTGTGTGTGGTGTGTGTATGGGGGCAGTGTTTGTGGGGCAGTGTTTGTGGGGCAGTGTGTGTAGTGTGTATATGGGGCAGTGTTTGTGGGGCAATGTGTGTAGTATGTGTATGGGGGCAGTGTGTGTAGTGTGTATGGGGCAGTGTTTGTGGGGCAGTGTGTGTAGTGTGTGCATGAGGCAGTGTGTGTATGGGGGCAGTGTTTGTAGGGCAGTGTGTGTAGTGTGTGTGTGGTGTGTGCATGGGGCAGTGTTTGTGGGGCAGTGTGTGTAGTGTGTGTATAGAGGGCAGTGTTTGTGGGGCAATGTGTGTAGTGTGTGTATGTGGCAGTGTTTGTAGGGCAGTGTGTGTAGTGTGTGTGTGGTGTGTGCATGGGGCAGTGTTTGTGGGGCAGTGTGTGTAGTGTGTGTATAGAGGGCAGTGTTTGTGGGGCAATGTGTGTAGTGTGTGTATGGGGCAGTGTTTGTGGGGCAGTGTGTGTAGTGTGTGTATGGGGCAGTGTTTGTGGGGCAGTGTGTGTAGTGTGTGTATGGGGGCAGTGTTTGTGGGGCAATGTGTGTAGTGTGTGTATGGGGGCAGTGTGTGTAGTGTGTGTATGGGGCAGTGTTTGTGGGGCAATGTGTGTAGTGTGTGTATGGGGCAGTGTGTGTAGTGTGTATGGGGCAGTGTGTGTAGTGTGTGCATGGGGCAGTGTGTGTATGGGGCAGTGTTTGTAGGGCAGTGTGTGTAGGTTGTGTATGGGGCAATGTGTGTAGTGTGTGTATGGGGGGCAGTGTGTGTAGTATGTGTATGGGGGCCAGTGTTTGTGGGGCAGTGTGTGTAGTGTGTGTATGGGGGCAGTGTTTGTGGGGCAGTGTGTGTAGTGTGTGTATGGGGGCCAGTGTTTCTGGGGCAGTGTGTGTAGTGTGTGTATGGGGGCAGTGTGGGTAGTTTGTATGGGGTAGTGTGTGCATGGGGGCAGTGTGTGTATGGGGGCAGTGTTTGTGGGGCAGTGTGTGTAGTGTGTGCATGGGGGCAGTGTTTGTGGGGCAGTGTGTGTAGTGTGTGTATGGGGCAGTGTTTGTGGGGCAATGTGTGTAGTGTGTATATGGGGGGCAGTGTTTGTAGTGTGTGTATGGGGGCCAGTGTTTGTGGGGCAGTGTGTGTATGGGGCAGTGTTTGTGGTCCAGTGTGTGTAGTGTGTTTATGGGGGCAGTGTTTGTGGGGCAGTGTGTGTAGTGTGTGTATGGGGGGCAGTGTTTGTAGTGTGTGTATGTGGGCCAGTGTTTATGGGGCAGTGTGTGTAGTGTGTGTATGGGGCAGTGTGTGTAGTGTGTGTATGGGGGGCAGTGTTTGTAGTGTGTGTATGGGGGGGCAGTGTTTGTAGTGTGTGTATGGGGGCAGTGTTTGTAGTGTGTGTATGAGGGCAGTGTTTGTAGTGTGTGTATGGGGGCATTGTGTGTGGGGCAGTGTGTGTATGGGGGCAGTGTTTGTGGTCCAGTGTGTGTAGTGTGTGTATGGGGGCAGTGTTTATGGGGCAGTGTGTGTAGTTTGTGTATGGGGGGCAGTGTTTGTAGTGTGTGTATGGGAGCCAGTGTTTATGGGGCAGTGTGTGTAGTGTGTGTATGGGGTAGTGTGTGTAGTGTGTGTATGGGGGGGGGCAGTGTTTGTAGTGTGTGTATGGGGGCAATGTTTTTAGTGTGTGTATGGGGGCAGTCTTTGTAGTGTGTGTATAGGGTGCAGTCTTTGTAGTGTGTGTATGGGGGCAGTGTGTGTAGTGTGTGTATGGGGGGCAGTGTGTGTAGTGTGTGTATGGGGGCAGTGTGTGTATGGGGGCAGTGTGTGTAGTGTGTGTATGGGGGCAGTGTGTCACGATACTGGGGAACCCAACATGCTAACACACACACAGACACACAAACACAAAGTGTGCAGTACCGGTCCTTAGAGTGGCCGGGCTAAGCACACACAGAATAGTCAGGAGACAAGCCGAGTAAGGGGAACCAGAAAACAGAATAACGAGAAACAAGCCGAGGTCAAAGGGTAGGAGAAAGTCACAAAGTCAGTATAACAAGCCAGAGAGTACGTAACCAGAAAGCACACGTTCAGAATCAATACTATAAAGCAAAGACCACAACAGGGCACAGATAGACAGGAAAGGTAAGTATTTAAATCCTAGCCTGAATCCTGATTGGCTAACCACCAATCAGTATTAACAAACACACGTGGGGGATATCTATACCCCCCACTGTGTTTGTTGCACTGTAGCTTTAACGCCGGGTCACGTGAGTGACCCCGGCGCTTAGATAATAGTGCCGGCTCCCAGCGTGCAGCGTTAGACATGCTGCCGCTGGGAGGAGGAGAGGAGGACGCGAGCGGCGTGTCAGGAGGAGAGGACGCCGTTCGCTTATCGGTAAGGGGAGAGGGGACCGCGAGTGGCGACGGACCGAGGGTGAGTGCTGCGAGAGGATTGCAGCCTCCCCTCACCGCTGCCCGCGGAGCCCTGACACAGTGTGTGTAGTGTGTGTATGGGGGCATTGTGTGTATGGGGGCAGTGTGTGTAGTGTGTGTATGGGGGGGCAGTGTTTCTGGGGCAGTGTGTGGTAGTGTGTGTATGGGGGGCAGTGTGTGTAGTGTGTGTATGGGGGCAGTGTTTCTGGGGCAGTGTGTGGTAGTGTGTGTATGGGGGGCAGTGTGTGTAGTGTATGAATGGGGGGCAGTGTTTCTGGGGCAGTGTGTGGTAGTGTGTGTATGGGGGGTAAGGAGGGTAGGGAGGCTTTTATTTTAAATTTAATTAAACTTAATATATTTATGCCCCCCCTCCCTTCTTACCTTTATTGATGAGGAGGGGGGACATATTTTGTTCCCTGGTGGTCCAGTGGGATTCCCTGGTGGTCCAGTGGGATTCCCTGGTGGTCCAGTGGGATTCCCTGGTGGTCCGGTGGTGGTGAGGTGTACTCTAGCCCAGCTACAGGGCTAGAGTTCACTCTCGCGAGATTTGGAGCATTGCCGTGGTTACCGTGGCAACGCTCCAAATCTCGCGAGAGGAGGACCCGGAGGAGCTGCAGGTAAGAGCTCCTGGGTCCTCTCTCACTCCCTCCCCTGCCGGCTGTCAGCAATGTGCCAGAGATCTCCCTCCCCGGTCCGCAGGCACATTGCAGGGCTGGCACTTGGGCAATGCCAGCCCTGCATTAGCCGGCAGGGGAAAATCTCGGGGGGGGGTGGGGTGGGCAATTGCCCCGTTCCCCCCCCCCCCCCCCCCCCGGAACCGCCACTGTGTTTAGGGCAGGAGTAGGCAACCTTCAGCACTCCAGATGTGATGGTCTATATCGCCTATAATATTCATAAAGCTATAATGCTGGCAAAGCATCAAGGGAGATGTAGTCCACAACACCTGGAGTTCCAAAGATTGCCTAACCATTGATCAGGGTATGTAGTATGTGTGAGTAAAGAGACGGATAGTATAGTGTGTGCATGGCGAATGTACAGACTGTACAGAGTCTAACCAGCCCAACCCAGGAGGGGGCTTTAATCAAAGATCTCTCAGATCTATGAATACCCAAAGGTGGATAGCATTAATCCTGCATGGGCCAGCAGAGGATATCCATTGATTTCCCCTGTCAGCCTTAGTCGATATCCATTTGGCCTATCAGACATTCGTCTGTGTTTGACTGTATCTGTTAGTGTGTATGAATTATAAGAGTATATTTGGCAATGTAGATGTATGGCAGAGTGTGTGTCTGCGTATATCTATTATACAGTTAAGGAACAACGCACACAAAATAACAAGCAGAAATCTCACAAACCCCCCCAAACATGTATGGGGATTCAGTAACACCATATAACCACTACGTCAAGGTACCTCATTATCGTTGGGTCCTACACTAATAAACATGAGAGACATACATGCTTACTGCAATACTTACTGCTAAAACTGTATCCAGAGTCTCTCATCAAATGTATGATTTCCTGTGATCACTTCCAAAGGGGAACTTATGGTGAAAGAGTGGATTGTGGGAGCTAAATCAGCCCTGGAAAAAGTCTGTACCAGCCCACTAATGTTTCACGCCAGTATACTGTGCAGGTATACAGGTGGAAAGATAACTTAAAGAAACAACAATACAGTGTCAAGAACACAAATGTGTATTCCTGAGAATATAGTTCTAAAACCACAGTTTAGATCAGTTGTAGTCAATCTGGTGCCTACCGCCCACTAGGGAGCAATTCAAGCTTTAACAGTGGGCGGAGGTGGGTTTTACCGGCGACCCTCAATTTTCAAGCACAACGACATGCTCCGTACAGACGTGCACTTCCCTCCAGCCCGAGAGAGAGACCGTACAAAAGCACCCAACATGCATTGCGTGACCGACTCTGTTTGCTAAATCTCTCTCGATGGCTAAGAGGAAGTGCATGTGTGGATGCAGTGATCAAGGAGGACTTGGGGTGTAATGTTGTAACATGCCAGAAGAGGAGGGGAGCTGTTGCACTTGATGTGAAAGCAGGGACATGAAGAAGCGTGGCGTTTAGAGTGACTGGGTTCTGTTATTTTTTGATTACTTGGTTTACTTACAATAAAAGAAAAGATAGAATTAACAGAAAAAGAAGTAAAGGAAGGAGAGAATAAAGAGAAAGAAAAAAGAAACCCCTGATATATATTACTTTTTGTTGTTGGCTTATATTACATTTGGTTACCTAGTTCAGCCTTTATGCTGGTGATTGCAATAAGGAAGGAGAAAAGAGAAGAAGAAAGGAAAAGGAGAAAAAAAAAGTTACAAATGGAAAAAAAGCAACAAAAGAAAATAGAAAAGGAGAACCTCTTTATGGTGACATGTAATATAAATGACCGCCTAATACAGCGTTGTTGTCGGTGTTTGAGTTTGTAATAAAAGGGAAAATAGAAAAAGCATTTTTAAAATCATTAAATGTAAAAATATATATGTATAAACATGCATAAAGGAGGAATAAAGATACATATCTGTACATATTTTTTAACCCCTTAAGGACCAAACTTCTGGAATAAAAGGGAATCTTGACATGTCACACACGTCATGTGTCCTTAAGGGGTTAAAGAACCCTCCTTTCTAAAATAATGTTTGCACTTCCCCAAAAAAATTAGTTAATGCGACACCAGTGGGCGGTAAGGAAATTTTACCATCAAAAAAGATAGATAAGTAAATGATATGTATTAAAAGGTTGACTACTGGTTTAGATAGTCGCTCCACCTTCCTTCAGGTCAAAAAAGTGAATTACTCAAATTCTACTAGATCTTTTGGAAAATTAGTGAGGGGTGATTGTTTAGTTATTGGTCACAGTTTCCCTTTAGCTATAACAGATATGTAATGTTTGTGGTGATAATCCAATCATACAATAGTTTGTGTAATAAGCCTGACTGTTACCCTCAGTGTAAGTTTTTATGGCTGATTGCAGTTCTGGTACCTCTCTCAGTATGTGAGATGTGAGGCACAGATAGCAGACAGTCATGTTATTGCTGCTTTTCCACTCCCTGAAGCTGCATTTTATTGATGGGTGTGACAACTCCTTGGAAACTGCTGTAGGAGAGGTGAGCCTGTATCAGGACAAGTTTCAACAAAGAAGTTCCTCTCTGTACAGATGGAAAATAACTTTTGTGCAGTAAAAAAACAAAACAAAACAAATGTTTCAGATGTTAACAAAATAACTAACTGAATATATTTTATACATTTCTCTTTTTAATAGAAAAAAAAATACTCATGTAGACAGTAATAATCTATTAATCTATCTTTATATATATATATATATATATATATATGTGTGTATAAAAAACATATAATTTGTGTCTTGTAATTCATCAGTTTTTTACATCTGCATCACTGGACTAATACGGCTTCAATCTATTATTATATATTAAAACATTTTCTTTTGTAGTATTTATACTGCTTGAACAACTCACTCATTCTGACTCTTACCAGAAATGTATATTGGTTATTGTGCTTTGTATATCATAAAAAAAACATTTCATCCATATGGCTGAGAATAAGAGTACAGAGACTGGCTGAATTTTCCTTCCACACCCTGTTACTAATGTAGAAATATGTCTTACTTTTGAGAAAACAAAAATCAACAAGTCCCAACAAACCTTTTTTCAAAACAATTTTTCTCCGGATGTGAGAGGTATGACCAATTAACTCCTCGAAACCTAGTGATGACAATTTTTCCACATTGATGTGAACAGTTTGAGTCAGTTTCAGAGCCAGTGGAGCTAATAACCTTTAGAATTTTTTTGGTATTGATTAGCAAATTTGCACTGAAATGACTTGGAAGATTGTTGAAAGTATTATGAAATCAGCAGATGGCAGAGATGATTCCAGGAGTGCCCTGGCTCCCCAACACTGAAATAGTCAAACGTTTTGCTAATGTTTTGCTTTCTACTTGCGGTCCGCTCGGGATCAGCAAAAGACATTGTTCTTCCTGGGTCCACAGATGAAATAATGCTCTCGGCACATCCATTATGTTATGTACTGTGTGCAGTGAATGCAATGTTTGTGTAGGGAATGCAATTTGTATTGTATGCAATATGTGTCATCTGTGTGTGTATAGTGAATGCAGAGTGTGTTTGTGTAGTGGATGCAATGTTTGTGTAATGGATGCAGTGTATGTAACTGTGTAGTGAATGCAATGTTTGAGTTTTTGTAGTGAATGCAGTGGTCTATGTTTGTGTATTATATGTGGTGTGTGTAGTGTATTGTGTGTTTGTAGTGGATGCATTGTGTGTTTGTGTGTGTTTTGTGGATGCATTGTGTGTAGTCGATGCAGTGCGTTTGTGTAGTGTATGCATTGTGTGTAGTGGATGCAGTGTGTGTGTGTATGTGTGTGTGTTTGTGTAATTGGAGAAGGGTGTTGGGCCCCAAACCTTGGGGGTGAGTTTTTTCTTTTTAAATTTATACTTAAAGGGACTCTCCAGTGCCAGGAAAACAAACTGTTTTAATGGCACTGCAGGTCCCCTCTCCCTCCTACCTCCCATCCCAAGTTGCTGAAGGGGTAAAAACCCCTTCAGTGACTTACCTGTATCCAGCGCCGATGTCCCTCTGTGCTGGGTCAGGCTTCGCCTACGCTCCTCTCCCGCCGATGTCAGCCGGCGGGGGAGACCTATTGCTCATGCGCAGCCGGCGGCGGGGGAGACCTAATGTGCATGTGCATTAGACCTCCCCAATGCTTTCCTATGGGGATTTCGGCGATGCTGGAGGTCTTCAATAGCGTGAGGACGTCCAGCGTCGTATAACACACTTTTCGTATTCTATGAACACAGAAGTGTCCTCTAGTGGTTGTCTAGTAGACAGCCACTAGAGGAGGACTTTACCCTGCAAGGTAAATATTGCAAGTTATGAAAACTGCAATAATTACACTTGCAGGGTTAAGGGTAGTGGGAGCTGGCACCCAGACCACTCCAATGGGCAGAAGTGGTCAGGGTGCCTGGGTGTCCCTTTAAGCGCATTCACTCCTCCCTGATTTTACCTGTGGTGATGGAGGGGGCGCTAGATTCCCTAGTGGTCCGTTTGCACACTATGCCTGTGGAGTCTGATCTTCCCCTCCAGCATAATCTGCTCCTCTCTTCTCATCAGAGCGCTGCCATGGCAATGTTCCGCACAGCATGCAAAGTAAAGCTTTCTAATGTACCCCTATACTAACATACAATTATCTCCATTTTCATTATCTCTAGCATGAATAACCTCCTCTCCCAGCAATAATCCTGCCCGCGCTGCAGAGGTACCAGTCAGACTGCCGGGAATGAGTTTTCAAAGCTGCATTTGTTAAATGTGTTTAAGATGTGCTCCACACAAACAACTTGGTCCATGCTGATCCTCAGCTCTGCTAATAGGTGCACATAGCCAGGTTTACAGTTAATCATGCTATGTGCAAAATGAACTGCAGTATGGTTACTATCAGTTTTTAGTGTACTTTCACTAACCCTGTGTGAAAAATGGAACTGCTCGTGCAGGATAAAATAGTTATTCTATACATGATGCTGAACAGAGGTTTATGAGATAAGGTCAGACCTCCATAGATAAGAATAAGAGAGTCCTGAGTGGACGTTCTCTAGCTGGCATGGAGGGGGTCTTTCTGTAGATGCAGCCACATCTGCACATCAGAATGAGTGAGTTGTTCAAGCAGTATAAATACTACAAAAGAAAATGTTTTAATATATAATAATAGATTGAAGCCGTATTAGTCCAGTGATGCAGATGTAAAAAACTGATGAATTACAAGACATCTAAATAGGGATTAAGAACTTTTTTTTTTTTAAATTTGTATTTTATTGGGTTTTGTACACACAGTATACATTTTTCCATTATATTGGTTATTGAATAGGTTATAACAAGATCATGTAGCATATCGTTGGGTTACAAACATGGTAATAATCACAGTTGTAGTGAAACATGTACACTAAATTGCTAGGTGCCAAAATGCATTTACTACTTTTATATTTTTATACTTTGACCTCTGCTTAGTGAGGTTGCTTGAGTTTTGCGTTCTCTACTGACGCATTCTGCGCTAATGAAGACAGGTTGTTAGGGCTTATGTATGGGGTAGTAGGTTAGGCATATAAACAACTCCTATGAACTATATACAGATATAAACACATGAATTACAGTGTTATAATAGCTAAGCCTTGCAGGAGCTAAGTGTTACGTTTCTCGGTTCGCTTGTGGTGTCCATTGGCTAGCAAGCCTAACTTCGTGAGGAAAGTCTCTGGGTCCTCCCCTGAGGTCAACGTGAGTACATCAGTGCCCTGCTGTACCACCAGTGAGCCGTCTGTGCTCCATCGGTATCGGACGGAGTGCTCTCTCAGCCTCCTTGTGACCGGTACTAGTTGTCTCCGTGCAGCAAGCACAGCGAAAGGGAGGTCACTGTAGATGTCTATCTCGCTTCCCTCTAATTTCACCGACCCCAAAGATCTGGATCCGGCCATGATGGCGGCTTTCGCCGCTATGTCTCTGGTGGTAGCTATCGTGTCTCTGGAGGCACCAGCTGGTGCTGCCGGTGATTTGCGCACCCGGAAGGCGGATAGTATCAGTGGGGTGTCTGAGTTGCACTTGAGGCCCATGGAGGCGGTAAGTCTCCGGACAAAGGGCAGCAGGTCCTCTCCGCCAACTGTTTCGGGGATGCCCCTGAGGCGTATGTTACGACGGCGGTGTCTGGTCTCGAGTGTCACCACCGTTCCTTGCAAGCGCCGGACCTGCTCAGTAAGGCCTTCCACTTGCCGCTTGGTGTCTCGGAGTTGGATATCTCTGGATTTTTCTCTGGTCTCCACCTCCTGGACTCTCTGCTGCAAGACCCCTAGTTCAGCTTGGGTCTCCTTCAGATCGGCCTTCCAGACCTGTCTTAGGTCTGTCAGCAGCTTCCTGATGTCCCCTTTCGTAGCTGGGGAGTCATCCTCCTCTGAATCAGACCTGTGAGTGGTGCCTGGGAGTGAGGCTTGGGAATCCCTCTCTTCCTGGGAGTCATCAGACGTCTCCAACTCACTCTGCGGGTCCGGCGCCATCTTGGCGGGCCGCGCCTGTGTAGGCCTCTGGAATGCCAGCCTAATGTCGGGTGCCGCGGGTCGCTCCGTGTAGGTTTGCTTTTTATGTTTGCGCCCCATGTTGTCAGCTATCGGGTGGCAGGGTAGCTGTGCAGTTTTGGAGCGGATTTCTCTGTTTTAGCTCTCTGTATCTGTGGGGCTGTAGCGGAGCTCCACAGATGTGCGACCGTTCAGCTCCGTGGTCGGCCACGCCCCAGGGATTAAGAACTTTTAAGGTAAACATCTTTTTATTTAAATTCTTATAGATCATTTTTAATGTGGTATCTATACAATGCATTAAAATAAGGAGTCATTTTTACCCCTTAGTTTCCTTTAATATATATTATCCATCTATATGTATGGCCTTACATTTCTGGTACCCGTGTTATGGCATGTTCCGTTTCTTGTAAATGCTGGAGACGTTCACTAATATGACCATGTTCAGGCATGTTAACTGCAAGAAAATGTGCTGCACTCTCCACTCAGGTAGATTAAGTCCGCAGTGATTTATACAGCCTGGCTTGCATGCGTTCCAGGTTAACATGACTATTTTATCTGTACTGTGTGTGCACGTACATAATATTCATAATTTATATATATTGCAGAGCTGAGGCATGTACGTGCATAGAATGTTAGAAGAGAACATAGGCTCCCCTGCTTTACCTTGCCAACCCTTCATCACTATTTTCATATTTACTTCTCTGTCACTCTTTTTGCCAATCTAAGTTATGAGTTATGAGTTTTTGTTTTTTTTGTTTTTTTTACTTTGGTGTTAATCAACAAGCAGTGACTTGCTTGTGTTGATTTTGTAAGCAATTTATGAGATTTAGGAGGCTGCAACCAAGTCTGAAAAAATAACCAAAGGAGCTTAGCTGGAAAACTGTTTGGTATAAATTTTACAATTTGTTGTCATCCCATCATAATTAACAATTTAGTTAGTAGATCTTTTTGTGTCCTTCGCTGTAAAATCTCGGTTTCCACAGGAATGCCCAATCGTGAGTGAGAGATTATAAGAATGTTTATTTTCTGTCACGTTGCGATTCAAAAAGGTTATTGTTAATGTCTTTACAGATTTAAACGTTGTGGATTGTATTTGTTCTATGGCAGTCTGTGTCTTTGTTGTTTTACCCCCTTAAAGTTTTAGAGTACGCTTTCAAATTTCCTTTGTAAGTCTGCCAATTTATAATTGGAAAGCTAACCTCAACTGAATAGAATTTGATCAAAAAAACAAAACTGGATAATAGGAAAATCCCAGCCAATACCATTGCAGCCATTCTAAGTAGTTTTATTATTGTGTACTTTCCCAGTAATGTTCTGTTGCTTATGATTAGGACATTTACAGGCTCCAGTGAAAGTCAATTCATTGTTAAGGGTAGAATGCCTCAGAACACACTAGCAGCCCCAATCATGTGCAAAATTCCATCCTTTTAGTTTGGTGAAGCACCTTCAAAAATTATTTTGTGAAAGACTGAAATAAAATGTGCCTCTACACACTGTGGGGAGTTGCCTAGAGATGTCTGCCTACTTGATGTGTGTTTACTAGCACTAAAATGTGCATAGTTATTAAAAATATTTCAGTGTTGCTATGGATTGCTCCTTACAAGAAAGGTAATTGTGGTGATTCCAGTGAGGTAGGGAGGGCTCAAGATATACTTCTGGGCTCTCTTAGTCATCTCCAGGGCCGGACTGAGAATGAAAACCAGCCCTGGAAATAATTACATACCAGCCCAACAGCATACAAACTAATACACTGCCCCCCAACCCCGTGCCTCCACTCAAATACGCTGCCCCCCTCCGCCCTTCCCTTCCCCCCAATTTAATACACTGCCCACTCCCCCAATCGCAATAGGTAAGGGGGAGTGGCTGGGCTGTCAGCCACTCTGCGCACTAAAGCGACACCGCTGCACCGCCACCGGATAAAACTGCATACGCTGCACGCTCATATCCATCAGCCAACAAGGACCAATACTGGCAGGTCGCAGGAGCACGTGATCGGCCGTGCAGATAGCAAAGTCAATGCATAAAGTAGCTCCAGAGCAGGCAGCCTACCGGGAAATTTCCTGGTATCCCGGTAGGCCAGTCCAGCCCTGGTCATCTCTATACCTTTCAGCAAAGGTTAATTTGTCAGAGTCTTGCTTACAAATGTGGCCAAAAATATTGGTATCCTTCCACTTTTTTAGGAAAATGCACCATTGTCTCTGCACTAAGTAAAAATTGAGAAAAGCATTTGCATCTACCATTCTTTATTTTAAATGTAATACAACAGAAACGTAACTTTTGATTCATGACTTCATATATTACTTTAATCAGTAAAACAAATGAGACTGGCACAGACAAAGATATTGGCACACTTAACCTAATATTTGGTAACACAGCGTTTAGAGACAATCACTTTAAGCAAGTGCTTTCTGAAACTCTGAATAATATTTCAACACTCTTCAACTAGGATTTTGTCCCACTTATCTTAAGCAAAGTGCTCCCGATCTTTCAGGTTTGGTAAGTGGGTTTACCGACTATGGGTTTCATCTCTTTCCAGAGATTTGTAATTTAGATATGACATCATAGAAGGCAACTTCGGAATGGTCCAATATTTTCTTTTTCTCATCCATTATTGGGTGCTTCTTGACATAACATGCAATTGAGACCTGTATTCTGACACTGGGTAGTATATTTTGCTCCAGGAAGGTGTTGGGCTGGGGACACAATCCGGTTGCCTATCGCCATTTCATTGCTGACCTGTTTTGGATTTGGAGGGGATCCAAGCAGGACCTTTGTCTCTTGATTGAGCACCTTAATTTTAACTCCTGGTGGATTAAGCTGACCTTGGACTATAGTGGCAGTAATGTTCATTTTTTTTAGATTTGAATATTTATATTTCAGACGGTTGCATTCACACCAACACTTTCTTTAACCCCTAAGGGACACATGACATGTGTGACATGTCATGATTCCCTTTTATTCCAGAAGTTTGGTCCTTAAGGGGTTAAGAAGGTAGATGTTATTAGTTTTACCCTTTTTTGTAGTCGTCACTATGAATAAATTCAGAGAAAAAGTATTACCCTGACAACATACTAGAAAGAGCCAATAAGGAGGTGTATAAGTTGAATAGAAATGACCTTTTCACAGAAAAAGTAAACAAGGAGGATAACAAATTTTTTAAAATACAGGAGATATCGCACTGGGAATAATTAAAAAAATATTATAAAGAAATATTGGTTTGTCCTTGCAGAAGACCCTCTTTTACAGAACTTTGTTCCCATGCCCATTATGATTATCATAGAGGGGTACCAAGCATAAAAGCCATTTTAGTGAAAAGTAGCCACAAAATTGAGATAGAAGTATAGGTTACTGCAGTACCTACATTACAAAAATATGAAAAATCTAAAAATTCCTTCTGTGCTACATTGCACGTCCCACTGTAGCTCAAAACAGGTTAAAGCAATTACACAAGAAATGAAAGAATGGGAGCAGCACAACCAAATGCAACAACCAGTGCTACAGTAAATTATTGAAGGACAAAGTGTACAATACAGCAATCGTTTGGATTACTCCCTTTGTCAATGCATCAAGTCCTCATGCCCCTTAGTGAAAAGTAGTAGAAAAATATAAGTGGGAATAATAAAAAATAATTGTTTAAATAATGATATCTCTTTTTAAAATGTGGATACTGTCTGGCAGCTCAACAGAAAGTGACAAAGGATTTAAAGGTGTATCCATGGACAAAGTATATAAGTTTAAACAATTGATAACTTGTCACACTGCCAATGTTATTTATATTTTAACTTTTCTGTGTAAATTTTAATATGTGGCAAACATCACAAGACAAATATAAATGTGTATTGAAGTGCATGTTAGGAACATCAGGAGAGGTTTTAAAGAACACCCGTTATCTGTACATTTTTTAAAAGAACCTAATGGCGATCTCAAGTTTGTTTTTTGGGGAGATAGAGAGAGTAAGTAGGAATTGGAGGAGGAAAGATTTTGATAATAAGTTGTCACAGCAAGGGATGAGGTGCAAATTTAAACTAAAAAAAGCTTGCCCCAAGAGGATTAAATGGGGAGTTTAAAATCTGCCACTTCTTGTAGGAATAAGGAAAATATGGAAAACATAAAATATATGTATATCTTCTCCTCCCCTTTTTTTAAATTATATTTTAATATCATTTGAATATAGGTTATAAGTTGAAGTTAAAATAGTAATTAATAAAATTGATTTTAAAGTGGCACTGTCATGGACTCATCCATTTTTTTTGACCCCCCCTTTCCAACTCCTCTACATTTAATTGTCCTCCTTGTCACCCCCAAATGCCACATGATCTCCCATTTCACCCTTTTTTACTGCTTTATTTTTTAGCCCAGATCTATTTCCTATGTGCCGCCATCTTAGTGTTCCCCCAATGACGTGCACCGCATAGGATTCATCTGCCGACACTTGGACATGCTATGAAATTCTTGCACATGCCCAGTTGTACACTTGGTTATTCATGATTGTCCAAATTTTGGACATAATTTCGTCTCTTCGTCCATTCATCAGAAAGATGAATGAACAAATAGAAACTACAAAAGAAACTAATGAAAACTGAATTGCAATTCGGTCTTCATTCATTTAGTTTATTACATAGAAACATAGAAACATTGAATGTGACGGCAGATAAGAACCATTCGGCCCATCTAGTCTGCCCAATTTTCTAAATACTTTCATTAGTCCCTGGCCTTATCTTATAGTTAGGATAGACTTATGCCTATCCCACGCATGCTTAAACTCCTTTACTGTGTTAACCTCTACCACTTCAGCTGGAAGGCTATTCCATGCATCCACTACCCTCTCAGTAAAGTAATACTTCCTGATATTATTTGTAACCCTCTGTCCCTCTAATTTAAGACTATGTCCTCTTGTTGTGGTAGTTTTTCTTCTTTTAAATATAGTCTCCTCCTTTACTGTGTTGATTCCCTTTATGTATTTAAATGTTTCTATCATATCCCGCTGTCTCGTCTTTCCTCCAAGCTATACATGTTAAGATCATTTAACCTTTCCTGGTAAGTTTGATCCTGCAATCCATGAACCAGTTTAGTAGCCCTTCTCTGAACTCTCTCTAACGTATCAATATCCTTCTGAACAGTGGCGTACATACCAGGGTCGCGGCTGCTACCGGGCCCGGCCCACCAGGGGGCCCGGCCGCCCCTGCGGCCCGGTATGTACGCTCTGGGCCAGCCTCTTCTCCTGGGAGCCCCAGGAGCCGGCCACCTCAGGGCCCCCCGAGGCTGGCCCTGCTTACACCCGGCGGGCAGTCAGGCTGGCCGGTGCGCGAGGGAGCACTCTCCCCTGAGTGCTTCCTCTTCAGCTCCCTCGCGCACCGCACTGATACCGGAGCCGGAAGATGACGTCATCTTCCGGCTCCGGTATGATTACGCGGCGCGCGAGGGAGCTGAAGAGGAAGCACTCAGGGGAGAGTGCTCCCTCGCGCACCGGCCAGCCTGACTGCCCGCCGGGTGACCAGCCCACAGGACCCCAGGGAATCCCCTCAGCACTCCAAAAGGTAGGGAGGCTGGGGGGATTAAATAAAAAAAAAACATGTGTAAGTGTGTGTGAGTGTTAGTGTGTGTGAGTGTTAGTGTGTGTGAGTGTAAGTGTGTGTGAGTGTAAGTGTGTGTGAGTGTTAGTGTGTGTGAGTGTTAGTGTGTGTGAGTGTAAGTGTGTGTGAGTGTAAGTGTGTGAGTGTTAGTGTGTGTGAGTGTTAGTGTGTGTGAGTGTTGGTGTGTGTGAGTGTAAGTGTGTGTGAGTGTTAGTGTGTGTGAGTGTTAGTGTGTGTGAGTGTGTGTGAGTGTTAGTGTGTGTTAGTGTGTGTGAGTGTTAGTGTGTGTGAGTGTAAGTGTGTGTGAGTGTAAGTGTGTGTGAGTGTTAGTGTGTGTGAGTGTTAGTGTGTGTGATTGTTAGTGTGTGTGAGTGTTAGTGTGTGTGAGTGTGAGTGTTAGTGTGTGTGTGTTAGTGTGCGTGTGTGTGAGTGTTGGTGTTTGTGTTAGAGTGTGTGTGTCTGCTAGTGAGTGTCAGTGAGTGTTACTGTGTGTGTGTTAGTGAGTCTGTTTGATGTCTGTTAGTGAGTGTGTGTTTGTCAGTGAGAGTGTATGTTTTGTAAGTGAGTGTGTATGTATGTCTGCCGCTGAGTGTGTCTCTGTCAGTAAATGTGTGTGTCTGTTAGCTAGTGTGTATGCATTTGTTCGTGAGAGTGTGTGTGTGTGTCTTCAGCACTTACCTTTCTCCAGCGCCGGACTCCCATGGCGCTGGGGATCGCTCCGAATGCACATGCACGGCAAGAGCCGCGCACGCATTCAAACCGCCCATAGGATACTCAATGCTTTCCTATGGACGTTCAGTGTCTTAAAATGGCGGAAGCGCCTCTAGCGGCTGTCAGTGAGACAGCCACTAGAGGCTGGATTAACCCTCAGTGAAACATAACAGTTTCTCTGAAACTGCTATGCTTTCAGGTGCAGGGTTAAAACTAGAGGGACCTGACACCCAGACCACTTCATTGAGCTGAT
This sequence comes from Pelobates fuscus, assembly GCF_036172605.1. Taxonomy (NCBI): domain Eukaryota; kingdom Metazoa; phylum Chordata; class Amphibia; order Anura; family Pelobatidae; genus Pelobates; species Pelobates fuscus. Next base: position 145,524,709 of record NC_086318.1, read on the forward strand.
GTGATCTGGGTGTCTGTAGTGGTCCTTTAAGTGTGTGTGCATCTGCATGCACTAGCGTACATACCGCGGTCGCAGCCCTGCAACCCCTGCGACCAGGTGCCCGCCGCCATGTGTTGCTGCCCCGGCCCGCGCAGAGTAAGCGTGAGGGGGGGGGGCACGGATCAATTTTTGCACCGGGGCCCCATGGGTCATGTGTACGCCACTGCTTCTGAAGATACAGTCTCCAGTACTGCGTACAATACTCCAAGTGAGGTCTCACCAGTGTTCTGTACAATGGCGTGAGCACTTCCCTCTTTCTACTGCTAATACCTCTCCCTATACAACCAAGCATTGTCCCACAAGAAGGGAGCTACCGACTTGCGGTTCCCTTGTTGCAATATGAAAAAATAGAAGCGTCAGGGAACTGTGCTCCCCGCCACTTTATAAACACCCCCTCACTCTAGGGGTTTCAATATGATCCCCATATTAGCATAAGGGAGACTGAAATCTCTCTCCTGACCCTACTCGCTGTGCTGTGGGTAAGGGCATGTCTACTAAACAATGGCAGTTCACTGTTGTAAATAAAGACTCCCAATCCAATAAATGGGGACCTAGCACAGCCCCCCCCCCCCTCCCATGCTCCTATGGTGGGGCACCTATTATACTAATTAACAGTGGGAACATAGTGTCCCTCTCCAGCCCCTACCCATTAATGGAGAGTGGGGCCCTATGTGATAAGGGCACCTATTGTACCCCCCCTGGCTCCCACCCATTGCCATTGACAAGCACACACTGACAGACACACTCTCACTGATACTGACACACACTAACACACTCACTGACAGACATACATACTAACACAAACTCATTTACATAAACACATACTCATTGACAGATACCAGGGGTGATATCAGGGACACAAACTAACACACGCCCACTGATAGACACACTGACATACATACACTGACAGACACACTCTCACTGATACTGACACACACTAACACAAACTCATTCACAGACACACATAAGCATTGACAGATACCAGGGGCGAACTGGAACAAAAGGTGTCCAGAGTATTTTTTAATCAGAGAGGCCCACTGGTAGTGGATGGAGCCAAAAAGGGAGTGTGTCATGTCATCACCAATAATAAGCACAGCCCTCCAAAGTGAGCATGTTAGTTAATTTCTCTTCCAGGGCAGCCTATGTGCAGAGCTCCGCTAAAGAGCTCTTGCTTCGGAAAAAGGCCCAGTGTAATGTGCAATGCTGTGTTTGCTTATAACTTATCTCAGGTGTTTCCATAAGTCGGATACCAGAGGATAAAACATTCCAGGAGAAAGTACTGTGCACGCGTTCGGTAGCTAATTGTAGTATTGTATATGTGTAGAGTGAACTGTTTGTGTGTCAGGAATGCTGTGTGCGTGTAGGTGGTGCAGTGTGTGTCTATAGGGGTTCTAGTGTGTTCCCAAGGGATCCCTAGTCTCTGTAAGGAAACTATATGTGCATAAAGGATTCATAGTGTGTATATGGGATGTACTGTGTATGTCAGGGATGTTCTGCATGTGTCATGGAATGTACGGTGTGTAGGGATGTAATGTGTGTGTCAGGGATGTACTGTGAGTTTCAGGGACGTACTGTGTATCTGGGATGTTCTGGTGTGTCATGGATGTACTATGTGTGTCAGGGATGTTGTGCATGTTTGTGTGTGTGGGGGTGGTGCAGTGTGTGTCTGTAGAGGTTCTAGTGTGTTCCCCAGTGTGTATATGAGATGCACTGTGTGTGTATGTTATGCAGTGTGTATCTGTAGAGGATCTAGTGTGTGCATAAAGGATCTTTAGTGTGTATATGGGATGTACTTTGTGTATCAGGGATGTTATGTGTGTCAGGGATGTTCTGCTGACAGTTTGTGTGTGTGGGGTGTGCAATGTGTGTGTAGGGAATCCAGTGTTTGTGATGGGTGCAGTGTGTGTGAATGTGTTGGGGCTGTATTGTGTGTGGGGGAGGGGGTAAGAGGGGAGCGATTTATTAACTAAATATGTATAAATATCTTTGTTTAAAAAAAATATATATTATAAATTAATAAGTTTTATATTAATCCCTCTCTTCTTCTTGTCTTTGGGTATGGAGGGGGGACACTGAAAGCCTGGTGGTCTAGTGGTGTCTGCAGTGTCTAAACCTGCACCTCCACCGGGTGCAGGACAAGATCACTTTTTTTTGCGAACTCTTGCACTTTTGTGTGTTGGAGTGTTGCTGTGGCAACCTGCGGCAGCTCTCCGAACTGTGAAGCTCAGGAGCTCACGAGAGAGATAGTTTGCAGCCTCCCTAGTCCCTGATCTTCCCACCGGCCACAAATATGCAAAGCGTGGCTGGCTCTCCCTTGCCGGCCTCAGCCCATGGCCATTGCGGCTCAGTGGGCCTCACAGATATGCGCTCTCACTCATATTGAGAGGCCCACTGAGCCGCAATGGCCATGGGCCAAGGCCGGCAAGGGAGAGCCAGCCACGCTTTGCATATTTGTGGCTTGCTCTCCCAGCCACACATATACTCACACATATACACATTTTCTCACACTCAGAGAAATTTTATATATAGAGTTTTCTTTTTTTTTTTAGGCCCACCCAGTCACCCACAGAGTGTGCAAGTGAACTGTGCAGGAAAAGCAAATAGATCAGAGCCCCTTTGATCCCAACCTCCCCTCCCCAGAACTGTATATTTAGCTAGAGTGGGCACCTGATATTTGAGCAAGCAGGTGCTTGCCTACTTTGCCTTACTACATAGCTGCCCACCTCATGTTGCTCCCTAAGGTGGCCAGCCAGCTCTTGAGTCCCCATGACAGGTGAAACACAGAGGGCCCAGTCGCTTTAGTAACCTAAACAACCCATGTGTTCTGCCACTGGGATCACATTTCTTAAGGGGTATATTATGGAGGCAAGGAGTTTTGTTTTAAAAGAAATATGCCATGGAGACTGATCTTCAAATGGATCTGATGAGGCAGAAAGGTGGGGACTTAAATGTTGAAGCCTGGGTATCTCCAGCTTGCTATGAGGGCACTAGTTATGACACTGGATGGAAGACTTATGTTCCATCCTGGTTAATTTATTTATTTAACCCATTATCTGCCATTATTAACCTCTCACTCATCCCTGCCTCAGACATTTTGCCTTCATATTGGTAAAGATATCCCATAAATGGTTTTCTCTGAATGTCTTACTTGTAAATGAAGAGGTTAGCAAATAACCTTCATAGTATTGAACTATAGTATGGTACTTTTTTCTTTTAGTTGGTGAAAACTGTGATATAAATTATAAGGATGCTCTAATAGTAAAAAGTAGATATACAACCGAGATAAAGAGAGATTTAGAGGACACATATATATTAAATTAAACTCCATCTGTTCTAATATTACTCATATTTCAGGAAAATAACGTGTCTTGACAGACTGATGCTAAGAGACATGTCTAATGATGGATCACGGAGAGCTTGACATCTGGAAAGGTGAACACAAGCATCTGATTGCTTTTTTCCAAAAAGGACATTAGTTACACAAGCTGTCGTTAAGAACATTTAGTCTGGTAACGTTCATGACGGGATTTTTTTCTCATGGATGCATCTATTCAAAATGTAGGCTTGTTTTCTTTTTCTCTGTACCTTAAGTTGGGAGGCTTTTTTAACTCCCTTTTAAAGGATGTCACTGACGCAATTTTTGTGATTTCCACTATTTTCCTTTACGATTTCTTTTTTTCTTAGTTTCCAGAGGATAACATACTGACTAATCATGACAATAAACCACAAATGGGGGACATTGCCTGAAAGGGACACTATAGGCACCCAGACCACCGTAGCTCATTTTCCCAGGTCCCATAACTCTGCAAAGGTTTATGAAATACAATAATTACCTTGCAGGTTAATTCCACCTCTAGTGGCTGTCTACCTGACTGCCACTAGGGGGACTTCCGGGCTGTTAGGCGACTTGGTTCACCTAACTGACACTGGACATCCTCACGCTATGCATGAGGACTTCTAACGTCACCTAAATCCCCATAGGAAAGCATTGTATAATGCTTTCCTATGGGGAAGTCCTAAAGCGAGTGTGGCCTTGCCGCGCATGCGCATTAGGTCTCCCCACCGGCTGACATTGGCCGGGGAGGAGCGACCCAAGTCAGTACCAAGGGACATTGGCACTGGACCCAGGTAAGGGACAGAAGGGGTTTTTAACTCCTTCTGCGCCAGGGACTGGCCGCGAGGAATGGGGAAGCTATTGTGCCAGGAAAACAAGTTTACTTTCCTGGCACTATAGTGTTCCTTAAAATATGAGTGAGCATGCACAAGTATATATGTTAGACTTGGCAGCACAAAAAAAGTGTGGTTCTTCTGAAACACTTTGTAATTTTTCTTTTATTTGGGGTGGTAGTTAAGGGAATTAATTTGTGCCACTGTTCAGCCTGACCAAATTTTGATACCGAAAAATAAAAAAATCTGGAAAGAATTTCCTGCAGTCAGAACAGCAGGAAAAAGGGGCTCTGAATGTGCTGACATACAAAAACACATACACTATTGCCTGGCTTAATGGCTATGCAATATTAGCCATTTTTGCAATGCCAACTTTGAGTTGAAAATTTAGATTAGATTCATTTTCCTTTTGCTATCTTGCATTAATGGCAAGAGAATGTCCTGCAGGAGTAATTTCATTTTAATTTCATTTTTTTATGAAGTGGGTGAGGTGGACCACCAGCATCACCACCACATTTTAGAATACTTCTTTTCTATAGAGAGTTAAAACAAAGACCTTCAACACGTTTGAGACCTTCAACACTTTTGCAGGCAGAGTTTACTTGTGCTGTAAACTGCAGCCGCACACTGTGTATGTTACTAGGGAAAGAAGTGGTGGTGGTAGTGGTGGTAGTGGGTGAGCTACATGTGCCAGTGTTTGCAGGGGCAGCTGATGTCTCAAATGTCTCTATTAGATGAGGCCATTACAAAACAGATACAGATGGACTTGGACATGGTGGAGAAGATGCAGGAGGTGAGTGCACGCTAGGTGCCAGAGAAAATACTGGGCGGCTGTCTGTCCTCTCCAAACTCTGCTCTTCTAATTCCTCTGACTCATTATATGCATATTTGAGTAACTACTGGGCCAGATGTAAAAGTGCTCTGTCTGCAGTGGTGTGGGAAACAGAATTGCCATCAGTGGGTTCATCACCGATTATGACCAGATATTGGAGACACTACTTTGGATCTCTGTGCTAAGTCCTCAATAAAATGTTATTCTAATGACCCCCACAAACTTACTAGACAACCAAGCAGAGCTCTCTTACTGATATTACATCACTGCCCAGTCGTTATATTTAGACATTTAGTAAATATGTCCCCACATGCAGCACGTCAGGTGGGGGCATGGGGAGGTTTTTTTTTTATTTATTAATTGATTGATTTAATTTTAAACTATTTACTGTTGCCAATGGCTAGCAATTGCTGGTCAGCTGTCACATAAATAACCCTTGCATTGTTAAATGCTTTTTAAATTATACTTAAATTTATTGTACACTTGCATAAAAGCGAATGAATAGCAATTTGCAAATGTGAATCCTGCCTGATGCATTCAGTTCTGAATTTAAGTTAAATTTGTGCTCTGTGAATCTTCCAAATCTTGTACTTTGTATAGGGTTCAAAAGCACTCAATATAATCTGGACACCAATTGCTCCAGGACAAAAGTGTATTACCCTGTCAGTCTCTAACTCGAAACAGTGGCCCAGGCTATCTCCAACTCCCACAAAGGCACAGCAAGGGTAAAGTACACAGAGTAACTGCTGATCTGTCTCCTTCAGTAACTGCAGTCAAAGCGTCCAGAAGAATCGTAAAAAAAATATAGATTGGTCGCTTCACTTAATCTGTAAATAAAATCAATATTTAGTTGCTGTGTCCCCTAACCTTCATTATCTTTTTTGTTACCTCTTGGTTTGATAGGCGATCCAACCCACATGACTGGGCAGATCTCTTCTCTATTGTGGGAAACTTAGCTGCTTATTTAACTCAACTTTGCGTGAAGCATTTTGTCTTTTATCTACCAATACTCAAATCCAAAATTCTAAGTATAGACCATTGATAGAACCTGGCAAAGCCAGCACTTGGTTGATTAATGCTTATCAAAAACCAAGGCTTAGAGTGGTTGGAAACACAGTACTGGCTAGGTCAAGCATTACGGATAATGAAAAACAATAGCTGTTATATCTCAGGGAACAGACTGTAGTATTAGAAACCACTATATGGTTTTGTTCAATCAGTGCAACCAGCTTTTATAGAGTAGCCAATATATTGCATGCATATGTGCAGGGAAGGTCGATGTCGTTTGGTGCAATTATATAACTATACTTATTTGGCTGTAATAGTGATATGGTGGAAACTATGGCAATAATCTACTCACTGGATGCATGTCCATTCAGGGCCGCCACCATAAATTTTGGGGCCCCTAACTGAGCTCAGGGTCTGGGCCCCTGGGGGCCCGCCTCCAAAAACCGCCCACAGAGACCGCCTCCAAATCCCGCCCACAGGAATACACACACACAGACACAAACACATTCACTGATACAAAAGGACACAGATACACACACACACACACACACACACACACTGATACATACTAACAGACACACATACTGATACGCATATAGGCATACATACTGACACACAAATACTGAGACATACACACATATACAGACACACAGGCACACATAGTGACAGACACATACTAACATAGATACAGACACACATGCATAAGGACATACAGACACAGACACATTCATACTGACATACAGACAGACATTCATACTGACATACACACATTCATACTGACATGCAGACATACATACACTGACATTCATACACACATAATGACATGCATACAGATAGACATACATGCATACATACATACAGACATACATTCATACTGGCATCCATACAGACACTGACATCCATACATACACACATTCATAATGACATACATTCATACTGGCATCCATACAGACACTGACATCCATACATACACACATTCATAATGACATACATTCATACTGGCATACATGCATTCATACAGACACACATTCATAATGACATGCAGACATACATACACTGACATGCATACACATAGACATACATGCATACAGACAGACATACACACATTCATAATGACATGCATACATACATACACTGACATTCATACACATAATGACATGCATACAGATAGACATACACTCACACACAGACACACAGACAGACATACACACAGACAGACATACACACAGACATACACACACACAGACAGACATACACACACACAGACAGGCATACATACACACAGACAGACATACAGACATACATACACAGACAGACATACATACACACAAACAGACAGATAGACATACATACACACATACATACATACATACATACACAGACAGACATACACACAGACAGACATACACACACACAGACATACACACACAAACAGACAGACATACATACACACAAACATACATACACACAGACAGACATACACACAGACAGACATACACACAAACAGACAGACATACACACAAACAGACAGACATACACACAAACAGACAGACATACATACACACAAACATACATACACACACACACAGACAGACAGACACACACACATACATACATACACACATACATACATACATACACACAGACATATATACACACAGACATACATACACACAGACATACATTCACACAGACATACATACACACACACAGACATACATACACACACAGAGACATACATACACACAGACAGACATACAGACATACATACACAGACAGACATACACACACACAAACAGACAGATAGACATACATACACACATACATACACAGACAGACATACACACAGACAGACATACACACACACAGACATACACACACAAACAGACAGACATACATACACACAAACATACATACACACAGACAGACATACACACAGACAGACATACACACAGACATACATACAGACAGACAGACATACACACAGACAGACAGACAGACAGACATACACACAAACAGACAGACAGACATACACACAGAGCTCATTTTCCAGCCACCCTCCTGTTTCTTACCTTGTCTTTGCAGGAGGGTGGCTGGCTGGGGCTGATGGGACTGTCAGTCGGCTGGCTCTCCCTCTTCATTGTCGGGCGGGCGGGGCTCTCCCTCTTCATTGTCGGGCGGGCAGGCTGTCGGGCGGGCGCTCCCTCCTCCCGCGCGGAGTGAGCTGGGAGGAAGTGACTACTTCCTCCCAGCAGCAATTGCGCTGCGGCGGCAATTTATTTTTTAAAGGGGCCCGGTCGTGCTATACCACGGCCACAGCGCTGACCGGGCCCCTGAAGTTCCGCTGCTACACGTGGGGCCCGGGGCCGCCGGGCCTGTGACAACCGTTATGGTTGTCACTCCCTGATGGCGGCCCTGTGTCCATTACTTGAATAGTTCGTGGGTGTGTGTGCTTGAGTGCATGTTATCGATTTATATGTAGATAGGAATATTTATTGATTTATACATAGGTATTATAAATAGGAACTGTCAACCCACTCTAGTATTACATGTAATTGTTTCAAACTATTGATAAAGAGATATAGGGTGTTGGAAAAGCCAACTCCCCAACCTCTATAGAGGTTACAAGAGGTATAAGGGGCTTATTTCAAACTATGATATTGCATTTATTTCATAATTTGGTATGTTCATTATTTTTCTCTATAATTTTCTATCTTTATTTTTGGTATTTTTTGATGAACTAATTATTCCATAATTGGCATATATTGGTTGCATTTGAATTAATAACCACTGTCACAGCCAGTCTGCCAGATGTGAAAGAAACCCAGGAAGCTGAAATTAAAAAGGAATGCATGTGTTGCATTCAGTGTCCAAAGAATATAACCGTTCCCAATGTATCTAATTACTGTCAACTCAGGGCACATTTGATATGTTTTCCCTTCCTGTTCATGCGATTTATCTAGAAAGTAATTGATTTGGATTTTAGTTGGCCTAAGAAACTACTTCCATATGGATTGATGGTGGAAAGGTAGATTAGTAACGTCTAATCTTACCGTGCAAAGTCATAGATTTCTGAAACTCATCAGTCATTAACCACTTAGTGACCAGACCACTTTTCAATTTTCTTACCGTTTGGGACCAGGGCTGTTTTTACATTTCTGCAGTATTTGTGTTTAGCTGTAATTTTCCTCATTTACTGTAATTTTACGCATTTACTGTACCCACACATATTATATACCATTTTATAAAATGTTTATAAAATACCATTATTTTCATCATATCATATAATTTACTATAAAAAAATAAATAAAATATGATGAAAAATGTAAAAAAAAAACCTTTTTCGAACTTTGACCCCCAAAATCTGAACGCATCTACAACCGCTAAAAAACACCCATGCTAAATAGTTTCTAAATTTTGTCCTGAGTTTAGAAATATGCAATGTTAACATGTTCTTAGCTGTGTTTGGAAAGTTATAGGGCAATAAGTACAAGTAGCACTTTGCTATTTTCAAACCATTTTTTTTTCTTCAAAATTAACGCAAGTTACATTGTAACACTGATATTTGTTAGGGATCCCTGAATAACCCTTCACATGTATATATTTTTTTAAAACAAGATAACCTAAGGTATTAAACTTGGGGTAGTTGACTCTTTTCGTGCTCTTTTTATACCATTTTACCACCAATCTATGCCAAATTTTAAAAACTAAAAACATTTTAAAACACATAGCAATTTAAGAATGTCCTGAGAACTTTAAGGGTTACTGCCAAAGAACACCCCAGTATGTGTTCAGCAATATCTCCTGAGTACAGTGATACCTCCCATGTTTAAGTGTGTAGGGTTCTCTGGGGCTAAAAGACCTTATTTGGAAGATGTGCTGTCCAGTTTTCCAGTTTTGTGTGTTTCTGAATGTGTGTAAGGGATGCATTTTGTGAATCTGTGTTTGTATGTGTAAGGGATGCAAGGTGTGTTTCTGTGTATGTAAGGGATGCAGTGTGTGTGTCTGTAAGGGGTGCATTAAGAGTGTGTGAGGGGTGCATTGAGTGTGTGTTAGAGATGCAATGTGTTTCATTGTGTGTGTCTGTGTGTAAGGGATGCATTGTGTGTTTCTGTGTGTAAGGAATGCAATGTGTGTAAGGGATGCATTGTGTGTTTCTGTGTATGTGTGCAAGGGTGCACTGTCTTTGTGTGTAATTCTTGCATTGTGTGTGTGTAATGGATGCATTGTGTATGCATTTCTCTGTGTGTAAGGGAAGCATGGTGTGTTTTTGTGTGTAGGGATGCATTGTGTATTTCTGTGTATGTATAGGGATGCATTGTGTGTGTGTAGTGTGAAATAAAGAGTTTGTGGGGTAGGATGGGGCTGAATCCTACCAGACCCTTTTTGCTTCTATTTCCCTCCTTCCTCAGCCTCTCTCCCCTCTTGTCCCTTAGAGCTCTCCCCTCCTGTCCCTTAGTGCTCCCCCCTGCCCCTTAGTGATCTCCCCTGTCCCGTAGTTATCTCCCTGCCCCCTTTCCCTTAGTGCTCTCCCATCCTGTCCCTTATTGCTGTATCCAGCCCCACTGTCCCTTATTGCTTTCCCCTGCCCCCAATTCCTTATAGCTCTCCCCTCCCATCCCTTAGAGCTCTCCCCTGTCCGTTATTGGTCTCTTTAACCCCATCCCTTATTGGGCTCTCCTCTCTCATTACCTCCTTCCCCCCGAAAGTGATCTCCCTGCCCCCTTTCCTGTAGTGCTCTCCCCTCCTCAATTGACCGCCCAGAAGCTGCGGTTAACCGCAGCTTAATTGACAAACGCTGGGTGGCCTTTGTTCGTCAAACGAACACGTGGCGGCGGCCATCTTAACTCCCGAACAGCTGTGTTTTGCCGTCGAGGGTCTAGAACTAAAATCGGACACTCGACTAAGCAAACACCGCTGAGACCTCCAGACTTCCGTGGATTCGTGCCGCAACTACCGAACGAGCCACCGTTCGGTAGAAAGACTAATGTTCACATGGGGAATCTAACAAACCCAAGGAAACCCATGGATGACAAGCCGTTCGGGACTTTTGAATGCGTTAACGGAGACCGACCGCAGGGCCAAACCTTATGGAACTATTTTCGGCTACTGTTGCCTGTGCGGTCGGTCATAACTTTCAACCTTTATAACCCCTGGCCCGATCTGGGTGATCTTTGAGTATGTTACTCACCCAGATCAGGGCTATCAGGGGATCCCCTATTTAGGAGTGTACTCTAAGTATTTGGGGTACATCCAGAAAGTGGGGAAGTAATGGACATGGCTAAGGGGATTATGTGTCATGCTGAGGGGAGGAGATGTGTGGGAGGTAATGCATGTGTGATTGGTGTACTGTAAATCCCTCCCTTGCATGGGAGAATCCTTTATAAGCCACTTGTGTTAATAAACGTTGTTGCTGCTTAACCCTGAAGGTGAAGTGTCGTCTCATTCTTAGGGGGAATTTGACTGTATGCCGATTGCCAGGAGTGTAAGGTGTTTGTATGGCTTTTCCTGTTCGGCTGCTTCCAGGGTTTGTGTGTTTCCTGTTCGGGAGTTGGGGGATTCGTGCAGTTTGGAGTTCGGGAGGTTGGTGATTGTAGTAGCTGCTGGTCTATCGGAAAGGGGATTATCGCCTAAACGGTTTTTATCCTCTTGTGAGTGAAACGGTCCGTTACAGTCTCTGTCTCCCCCCCTCCCTCCATGGTCTCTCTCTCCTCACTCCCTCCATGGTCTCTCTTCCCCCCCTCCCTCCATGGTCTCTCTCCCCCCCCTCCATGGTCTCTCTCTCTCACCCCGCTCCATGGTCTCTCTCTCACCCCCCTCCCCATGGGCCCAATCTTCCCCCTCCCTCTCTTGTCTCTACCCTACCTCTAGTGTAGCGTGGCTGAGCTCCGTCCAGTCCGCGGTACAGGAGCTTCTGTTTCCTGTACCCGGCCGGACTGACAGGAAGTGCCTACTGAGCAGAGATCGGCCACGCTACACTGAGGGACTGACGGGAGGGGGCGCTGTGCTCCTTCCTCCAGCAATCCCTCTTTTATTTTCATGGACGCGCCGGCTTGGACAGTGCTGCAGCCACCTGAGGCTCTCTATAGAACACTCAGGTGGCTGCAGCATGAGGGGGGCCGACTGCCTAAGTCGCCTATAGGAAGCGCCGGCCCTGTCTACCACCAGTGTTTGTCAACATTTTGGGTAGTAATTTTTTGTGTTATTTTTCACACACATTGTACTTTAGGCATGGAATATCAACTCCTGTTATGTATTACTGCCAAAGAGCATCCCAATACGTGTTCAGGAACATCTCCTGAGTACAGTGATACCACCCATGTACAGGTGTGTCAGGTTCTCTGGGGACTAAAATACCTTATTTGGAGGGTGTGCATTACAGTTTTCCAACTTGGAATTTTCATAGCTCGCCATCATGCACCCATGTCCTATTTGGGACATTTTTGAAGCCGACCAGTGAAAGTTACCCCCATCAAACCATATATTTTTGAAAGGTAGACACCCTAGGGTATTTTAAATGGTGGTATTTTAACACTTTCCATGCACTAATTCTACCACCAGTCTTTGTCAACCGTTTGGGTAGTCATTTTTTTGTGTTATTTTTCCTCTCACATTGTACTTTAGGCATGGATTCTCAGCTGCTGTTATGTGTTACTGACAAAGAACACCCCAATATTTGTGTTGATCAAAGTCTCCTGAGTATAACAATACCCCCATGTACAGGTTTTATGGTGTTTTGGAAAGTTAGCATACCATTTTCAAATGTAGACAACACATTGTTATATATATATACGTGTGTGTTTGTGTGTGTATATATGTTGGAAGGCCATTTGTCCTTAATTTGTGGGAGGAGTTATGATCCTATATAAACCCTATCCCCCTACTTACCTTTGTCGTGCAAGCTGTTTGTCATCCCCATAGTTACCTGCACTTCCGGTTCATCATTCCCGCCAAGTCCTGTCTCAAGCTGTTGCCAGCAGCTCCTGCCTCCGTCTTCCGTGCCCGTCCACCGGCTTCTACCCGACTCCGCCACTTGCTACCCGGCTTCCGGTCACGAGACCGGCACGTCCACATAAGCATAAACGTGGGAAATGGCGTTCGGCCGAAAAACGCGGGGATAGGCTCCCTTTATTACTTACCCATTCGTGCGTTTACACCATTCGTGTACTTCTGCATTCGTGCAGCTAACAGCCGACCGCAGAGTACACACTCCTCTCGTTTATTTTTGTATAAGCTAACTACCGACCGCACTAAACAAACTTACGTTCGACTATTTCATTCGTTCGTTTGTTCGTTCATTGACCACAGGTACAATTGGCTTTCATTTTAAAAATCTGTTTTGTATGCTCCATTTAACCGAACGCAGGAGTTCTTTCTTTTTACAGTTCTCCTGTTCATTCGTTTACCAAACACAAGAGACTACAGTGTTTAAATTCACTAATCAACTGTAATAGTACATAGTGATGCTTTCACGTATCTAAGCACTCGCATTATTTATCCTATATGTATTTATGTGTTTTTATTATATGGCTCTTAAAGTCACCACTGGTTAAATATGTGTTTCTAATTTTCCGCTATGGTCACATAATTATGGGACACCTATCTTTTACAGGGTAAATCTTCTTAAAGGCACAGTTTGTCCACTTTCTCTTATAAGTTAAGTTATAAAGTACACCTCCAGGCATTATCATACACTGCTGACACTTAGTCTATTGTACTTTCCCTTATGTATTAGTCTTCTACGCAACTAAGGTCTCTGCTCATAGGTTAAGCCTTCCAATCCTTTTTCAACAGGCTCATAACAGACCATTAGCACGATTTTAAAAACCTCTGTTCCTTAAAATCCCTTATATACTAGTTCCTTACACTTAGTCTGCATATGTTTTTTAGGTTTTTTACTGTATCAGGTAAGAAGGTTTACCAGTTCTCTTTTCCCTCAAGGCCTCATTCAGCCTCCGAGGCCTCATTCAGCCTCCCCACCTCCTAAAGTGGGTTCTAAACTTCAAACGAGCCAGATCTGTGTTTCCTCACTGCGATTATAACATCAATCACACAAACCTACACCACCTTGCTTCTACTTATACTTTTCTTCAAGCAAAGCTCCAAGAAGAGGTTCCTAGTATCCCGCATTTCGGTAACAGGTAAGAAGGTTTACCATTTTACGTTTTCCCTTGAGGCCTCATTCAGCCTCCACGGTCTCATACAGCCCCCACCTCCCAAAGTGGGTTCTAAACTTCAAAACGTACCTGGTCTAAGATTTCTCACAAATGTCAACAACAATCTCATTATCATAATCCACCGTATTACTACCATATTTAACGGTACATGTTTTTGTCATTCAGTTGTACATATCATTACTTAGACCTGCGTCATTACCGCAGCTCGCCAAGTCCTATGCCATCGACAACATACAGGCTACCTGGTTCTCTGCATTACAGTATCAGGTATTGGTAATCTTACTACGTTTATGTTTCTTCTTAAGGCCTCACTTCGCCTTTGTTTCATTCAAAAATATTCACATTTGTGGGAACCCAGGGGCTTGTCTCTAATTTACGGACCTACGTTCAGGTCCCTCAGCTTCAACAAGTTCTTACGTTACAGTATCTCTGCTACACACCTACCCATACGCTCAACATTTTTACACTCATTATACTAGTGGCACGCCTCAGGCCCACTAGCATCTTTTTCCCCTAAGGTTTCCCGGACCAGGCCCGTTCCCTGCAGAAGCAAGACTGTTTTGTAATCTTCCTGCGCATTGCCCAAAGAAAGAGGACAAACACTCAAGGTTAAGTATCTACATACGTTATATCACACCATTCTAAGAGACAAGTCCCATCAGACTAGAGAACTGGCATTGAGGGTAAGGCGCTGGCCTTAGCTATCCTAAGTAGTACTAGTACTACGGTCCTGCAAGGTCTACAGCCCGACCTCATACACAGAGGTTCAGCTCCAAGACCAAATCATTGTTAGCTACCTCGCTCGCCCTTCTTTAGGGCTACAGTTAGTGCTTCCCAAGTCACGGCCATACGTTTTGAATCTCTTGCGGTCACCGAGAGGCCGACACCCTGCCACCACATTCAAGTGGCCACAAAATTCCCTCGGCCCAAATCATAGGTAGAGCCTCTCTCCGCCACTTGGCACTAGCAGGGCCTCACCTGTCACTTGGTTCTAGAATTTTTTTTTCGCTTTGGCAATAGCTAGCAGGCCAGTTCTCCGAAGGTCTCATCCACACCTCTAAGACACATTACTTATCCAAATCATTATTTCTTTTTCAGAATGTCACGAGAATCCATCCCTATAATCGGTCTGCTGTTGGACGAAATACCCAGCACGCCAGTCAGGCCTGGGTCTCCAAAGGAATCCCTCACCCCTTCTACCCTCAGTTACCTGGGATACTGGTACATTCCAAAAATGTCAGCAGAGCTCAGTCACAGGGGTATCCCATCTCCAGCCACTACCAGTAAGGCAGGACTACACAGGCTCATGGTGGCTCAGGCCAACGTCCCCAGGCCCGGTTCACAAAGGCCATCAGCTTACTCCTCAGATTCCAATCAGTAGACCCCGGTCGCTATCCCGGCCAGCCTCCAAATGATCAACAGGCTGATAAGTGGAATCGGCTATAGCCACACCAGGTGTCTCATTAAACCCGGCAGGCCCTCACCTGGCGATCTCGGTCATACAGTCTGACTTACCCCTCATTTTCCTCCCCGTCCCACACCATCCACTATCACTACTCCATACCAGGCCCGGACTGGCCATCGGGCATACCGGGCAAATGCCCGGTGGGCCGCGATGGCCGTGAGGCTGAGGCCGGCAGGGGAGATCCTGCAGGGCCAGCGCTACCCGAGCACCGGCCCTGCTGTGTGCCTCCATGGGCCGGTGGGGAGATCAAAGATCTCCCCACCGGCCCAGAGGCAGTTATAGGCGGCCGCTTGCTGGGGTGTGAGGGAGGGAGGAGAGAACACCGGCAGAGCTCTAGCCAGCAGCTCCGCCGGGTCCTCTTGCGAGGTCTGAGCGTTGCCGCGTTTACCGCGGCAACTCAGATCTCGCGAGAGTGAACTCTAGCCTACAGGCTAAAGTTTACTCTCACCACTGGACCACCAGGGAAGGATGGCAGCACGTCACCCCCCCTCCCCCCAGGCAGAACGGATCCCCCCCTCCACCCAGGATAAAGGTAAGAAGGGAGCGGGGGTATAACTTATTTTTTTTTATTAATAAAAAAATATATTTAAATTTAAATAAAATATACATTCACACTCACACACACAGCACCCTCAGACACACACAGCACCCCCAAACACACACAGCACTCTCAGACACACACAGCACCCACAGACACACACAGCACCCTCAGACACACACAGCACCCTCAGACACACACAGCACCCTCAGACACACACAGCACCCCAGACACACACAGCACCCAAACACACACAGCACCCAAACACACACAGCACCCAGACACACACAGCACCCAAACACACACAGCACCCAGAAACACACAACACCCAGACACACACAGCACCCAGACACACAAAGCACCCTCAGATACACACAGCACCCAAACACACACAGCACCCAAACACACACAGCACCCTCAGACACACACAGCACCCAAACACACACAGCACCCAAATACACACAGCACCCTCAGACACACACACAGCACCCTCAGACACACACACAGCACCCAAACACACACAGCACCCTCAGACACACACACAGCACCCTCGCTCACACATATACAGCACACTCCCACACACACATATATATGTATATATATATATATATATATCTATATATATATATGTATATATATATATAGATATATATATATATATAATATATAAAATAACCCTCAGTGAGTTAACAGACAAAGAAAATTAGAAACCTAGAATGTGACGGCACATAAAAACATCCTCACACACAGTACCCCTCTTACATACACACACACTGCGCCCCTCACACATACAATACGTCCAAATATATATTTATATATATATATATATATATATATATATACACACACACACACACACACACTACAGCACCCCTCACACTGCACCACTACACACATTACGCTCCAGATACACGTTAGATCCCTTACCCTATATGCACTCTTAATCCTCTACACACACACACACAATCTCCTATACACACTCTGGGTCCTTTACACAGTAGATCTCCTACACACACACACTGCACCACCTACACACACACTACATTCCTTGTCATCAAACACATACAACATTCTCTAAACACACCCTCTCTACAACCCCTACACACACTACGTCACCTATACACACACACTACAGCCCGTATGCACACACTCGCTACATCCCCTATAACACTATGCCCCCTATACACACACTCTCTACAGCCCCTAGCCACACATATTACACCACAAACACAAATGAAATTGACCTATTTACACAATACCACACCACACTCTACACACACGCAATCCCACAAGCAGGCTCCAAACATATGCACCATGCACTTTCCTGGCCCTTTTCTCCTCTGGTATCCCACTTGTGGAGACACCAGAGACAATTTAAAAGCAAACACAGCGCAAGCATGTTATTAAATTTGCTTGCGCTGCGCAGAACAAATTCAGGGCTTTTTTCTAATGCCAGAGCTCTTCAGCGGGGCTCTGCGCATTGAACTAACATGCTCACTTTGAGAGGGGGCGTGCTTGTCATTAGTGATGACAAAACACACCCTCTCTTGCCCCGCCCCCTTCTTAGGGGGCCGCTCTGATTGAAAAATGCCCGGCCTAATTTTTTTCCCAGTCCGGCCCTGCTCCATACGTCTCACCGGCCCACTCTGTTCCAATCACACGGCCTTATCGCCATTCCCACAGGTACACTCATGTGCCCCAACCTATTATCTACATCCATTAACCATCTTATGGTGGACCACCTTCTGTCCACAGCAATCATACGCTGGTTTCACAATCTCCTCTTTTCCGGTCCTCATACTTCTCATCTTGGCGTACCATTCCCATCGAGGTAGCCATTCACAATACCCTTTTATACGTCTGATCATAGTCCCCTTCCACACCGCACTTTACTTCCATTCCCAGCATCAAAACTCCTCATTCCCGTTAAGGAGTTCTCACTGCACTACGCAAATCGACCATGCCATACAAGCACTTCAGCAAGTAGTAAGGCTTGGTTGAGCAAGTCAGACTTATCCAATGCCTTTAACCCCTTAAGGACACATGTCATGTGTGACATGTCATGATCCCCTTTTATTCCAGAAGTTTGGTCTTTAAGGGGTTAATCTACTACCTATTCACCCTCCACAATGGCACCTTGTCTACGTTTGGTTCTAGGAGCAGCCGTAAGTATTCAACATCTTCGCACAAACCCTCTGCTGGCCGCTCCTAAAAATATTCAGGTTATCCACTATCTGGATGAATTTGTTGATTTAGCAGGTTTACAAACACCTAACAGTGTTCACACCACCACAGCCTCCTTTTCACAACACTCTGGGTCCCTCTGTCACCAGGCAACCTCGGGTTAGGGATGCCTGGCCCACTGTGACGGATGCCTTACTGGCCTTTAGAGAGACTTTGTCAGAGATCTACCCCAACGTGGCGGCCACCCTCACATGGGGTCATCTTTGGACCGGCAAGGCAGTTAAATGCTGCTCTGTCAACTCCGCAGCCTGAGATTTCATTAGCAAGGGCGGTCATACTCACCGCCACTGTGGCTGATTTGCAGACTGATTTGGCAGGTAGCAACCCCTCAGTTCTTTCTAGTCTACATTTTTATTCCTGGTGTCCACTACACAACTGCTGACACTTTGCACGCTCTCAATTTAAGGTTTTCTTTCAGGCATTCCCTACGATCCACTACATACCATCCAAGATGCCAACATTCCATGAGCTAATCTTGGACTAAGCACACATTTTCACCACGTACAGGTGTGCACACTTCACGCAGTTTCACGACTACTCCATCACTCATGCCAGGGCCTTGTATATTGTACATATCACAATTAGAGCCTGCTTGAATCAAGACGTTAGCAGTTACAATATGTTTGTTTGTTTTTTGCCTCTTTCTCCAAACCTACAAATCAAGCATCTTACTTAAACCTCCTATGCTGTCACACCGCTTTATGTCTCCAAGGTCAACCACACACTATCAGTCCTAATCCACTACTCCACGTCTAAACCTTCCATTAAGGTGGAGATACATAATGGCTTCCTTCGCTGGTCTTTCTGTCACAAAGCGCTGCATCAGCAGCTTCAAGCTCTTACACCCCAGTCTACATCACTAATTGATGGGGCCACGGCTAATACTCAGCGCAGTTACATATATACCTCAATCAGAGTATAAGCTCCTTACAAGCTTTCAGTACCCACGCTGTATTTAACTTGCATAAAGTGTGTTTTCTTTGAATCCTCTTTTTGCCCTCTTTTACAGGCCTACTCGTACGTTGGTTTCGGCACACCTCAACCAACTTTGCTTCTCCTTCTACATTCCATTACGTATTAGATAAATTCTGAGCAAAAAAATATATATATATATATATATATATATTAAAAAAATATATATATTATTACACATTAATATATGTATTTCTTTATTTAGGAATAATTATTAGGACTTCTACATATTAGACAATGCAAGATGCTCATGTAGATATTTGTGCAGAGGATAGTGCTTACAGATTAATATTCAATAATATTCAATAATCCGTTTCTATTGTCTTTTATGTATTTATAATGTCTATCTCCCCATGCATGGCGATCTCTGCAGCTAATAGTGGGAACACATCCCCAGGTCCCACTCTGGGTGGACCTGTCACTGATGAGAGGAGGAGTTCTCCTCACGGCTTACGGAGACACAATGTTGCCCATAGCCGCAGTGTTTCGGCGGCTTCTATGGCAATGTGACATAGCCGCATCACGTGAAGGACCCTAGCTGATCTATGACTGGGAAGTGGTTCCCGTAATTCCCGTAATCAACTGAGGAAGCCTAGGACTTAGGTGAAACGCGTCTTGCATTTGTTTTTTTTATCCCACAGAGGACTTATCTACTTTTCCACTATATAGTGGTTTCTAGCAGGCTAGAGTCTTGCTTTAATTTATGCACTTTATTGTGATTTTATTTTTTATTTGTTTATTAAAATAAATGTAGTCCCCAATAATCATTTGGTGTGGACATTTCTCTTTGGAACCAGCAAAGGACCATCTGCACATTTAAAGGGAGTGGGATCCCTTTTGATTATCCCACAGGCATCCAGATTGAGCCATAATTCCCTGGCTCTCTCCTTGTGAGTACTGAAATATAGGTTTTATATTATATTATTTTCATACTGTATGATATTGCACTAGGTGCCTGTCTACCATTTTATCTTTACAGTTATTCCATCTGTATTTATACCATCCTCAAACCGAGATACACCACCCACTATGTATGTATACATTCTTTATAGTTTACCATTACTGATTTTATATTACATTTCAGCCTATTTACCATTATTCATCTTGATTGTAATTTTACCCCATGCCATTATTCAATCCATATGCCCGCATTCACATTTCTGATAAAAAATTTCCAAATCTGTTATCTCGTTTCTCAGTACAATTTACTTTTGAAAAAAAGCTGATTAGTAAAAAGCATTTTTATACTGTGTGCTGGTGGTAATTATGTTTTGCATGCTAGTTAAAGGTCTTGAGCAGATTAAACATTTCAGCTCTAGAAGTGGAAAGGTTTGTACATAGCAGTCCCTTACCTGTACATAAAGTATACTTTGTACACAGACACCTTATACCTCTCCCATACACACACTTTCCCTTATGTACAAATACAATTTCTCTCTCCCATACACGCACTGCTCCTTCTACACAGACAGCAAACAGCTTTCTAATACAAACATTGTCCCTTTTGCACAGACACACTATCTCTCCCCCATACACACTGTCACTTATCTGAACCAATCAAAATGCTTTACCCTAGTAAAGAATTGGATTGACTCAGATTGGCAAGGAGGGAGGTCAGGGGCAGAACCAGCACAAGCCAAACACAGCACTGGCCAATCAGCATCTCCTTATAGAAATGCATTGAATCAATGCATCTCTATGAGGAAAGTTCAGTGTCTCTATGCAGAAGGTGGAGACACTAAATGTCAGTGGGTGCAGCACTGCCCCAGTAAGAACTTCTAGTAACCATCTCAGGAGTTGCCAGTGGAGGTTTCCCTAGGCTGTAATGTAAACACTGCCTTTTCTTTGAAAAGACAGTGCTTACTGCCAGGGCTGCCATCAGAAATTTTGGGGCCCCTGACAAAGCACAAGGTCTGGGCCCCATCCCCGGGGCCGCCCGCGAGTCCGCCCACAGGACTTCTACCTAGTCCGCTGACAATGATGCAGGACTGAATGTGGTGTGTATAGTGGAAGTGAATTAGAATGTGTGTAATGGGTATAGTGTTTTTGTGTATTAGATACTGTTTGTGCAGTGAATTCAGAGTGTGTGTTTGTGTAGTGGATGCAGTGTGTATAGTGAACGCAGAGTGTGTTTGTGTAGTGGATGTAGTGTGTGTACAGTGATGTAGTGTGTGTTTGTGTAGTGGATGTACTATTTGTGTGTACTAGATGCAATGTGTTTAGTGGATGCAGTGTCTGTGGAAGTGAATTAGAATTTGTGTAATGGGTGTAGTGTTTATGTGTATTAGATACTGTTTGTGCAGTGAATGCAGAGTGTGTGTTTGTGTGTTTGTGTAATGGATGCAGTGTGTATAGTGAACGCAGAGTGTGTTTGTGTAGTGGATGTAGTTTGTGTACAGTGATGTAGTGTGTGTTTGTGTAGTGGATGTAGTATTTGTGTGTACTAGATGCAATGTGTTTAGTGGATGCAGTGTCTGTAGTGGATGTAGTGTGTGTATTATACACAGTGTCTGTGTATAGTTAATGCAGAGTGTTTGAATGTGTGGTGGATGTAGTGTGTGTACAGTGAATGCAGGATGTTTGTGTAGTGGATGTGTGTGTATAGTTAATGCAGAGTGTATGTTAGTATAGTGAATGCAGAGTGTGTGTCAGTGTAGTTAATGCAGAGTGTGTGGGAGCAGGGCCGGATTTACATAGGGGCTGATGGAGCTGCAGCTCCAGGCCCAGGCCCATGTAATAGGCCCATTTATAGTCCCCATTTGGGGGACACAGACACTGGGAGACCTGGAAACACTGAGACACTTGGGGACACTGGAAAACATGGGGACACTGAGACACTAGGGGATACATGGGGATGCTGTGAGACATAGGGACATTGGGAGACACTGAGACATTGGGACACAGAGACACTATGTCCCCATTTCTCCCAGTGTCCCTATGTCCCCCATCCAGTGTCCCATGTCTCTCAGTGTGCCTAGTGTCCCCATGTGTCCCAGTGTCCCTATATGTCCCAGTGCCCCCATGTCCTTGTCCACAACTGTCCCCATGTCTCCCAGTGTCCCCAAGTGTCTGTTTCCCAGCCAGTGTCCCATAGTCTCCCAGTGTCCCTATGTCACTGTGTCCCTAGTGTCTTGGTGTCCCTAAATGTTTCAGTGTCCCCATGTCTCAGAGTGTCTGTGTTCCTAGTGTCTCAGTGTGCCTAGTGTCCCCATGTCTCCCAGTGTCCTTATATGTCCCAGTGTCCCCATGTCTATGTCCACAACTGTCCCCATGTCTCCCAGTGTCCCCAAGTGTCTGTCTCCCAGCCAGTGTCCCATAGTCTCCCAGTGTCCCCTAGTCTCCCAGTGTCTGTGTTCCCATGTCTCTGTGTCCCTACTGTCTTAGTGTCCCCAAATGTTTCAGTGTCCCCATGTCTCCCAGTGTCTGTGTCCCTAGTGTCTTAGTGACCCCTTTTCTCCCAGTTTCCCTAAATGTTTCAGTGTCTCCATGTCTCCCACTGTCCCCATGTCTCTGTGTCCCAATGTCTCTGTGTCCCCGGGTCTCTGTGTCCCCGGGTCTCTGTGTCCCCGGGTCTCTGTGTCCCCGGGTCTCTGTGTCCCCAAGTCTCTGTGTCCCCATGTCTCTGTGTCCCCAGTATCCTAGTGACATGGGGACACACTGAGACATTGGGACACTGGGAGAAATGGGGACACTGAGAGACTAGGGGACTGGGTGATATGGGGACACTGACACTGTTATACATAGGGACACTGAGACACTGGGTGACTTACGAGACTGAGACACTGGGAGCAATGCATCTATACAGCAGAATCAAACTGTGAGTAGTTTGTTGGTGATTTTACTGAATTTTCTCTGATGTCACTCCTTGTGATTAAACAAATGATTAAGACTGGTATTTTTTTCCAAGAAAGGTGGCAACCCTAACTACTCTTTACATACTCTTGCTTAAATGAGCACTATAGGGTCAGGAACACAATCATGTATTTCTGACCCTATTATGTTAAAACCACCACCTTGGCCCCTTCCTGCCTCCCTAAGTATAGTAAAATATAACTTGTATTCAAGTCTGCAGCTGCTGGCTCTGCCTCTGAACTGACTGTCTGCTGACATCATCAGAAGTGGTGGTCTGAGCAAATTACAATACTTCCCCATCGGATTGGCTGAGACTGTCAACTAGGCAGATCAGGGGCAGAGCCAGCACAATTCCAATCAGCATCTCCTCATAAAGATAAATTGAATCAATGCATCTGTATGAGGAAAGTTCAGTGTCTGCATGCAGAGGGTGGAGACACTGAATGGCAGTGCTGCACACTAGGCAGTACTGCCCCAGGAAGCACCTCTAGCAGCCATCTAAGGAGTGGCCAGTGGAGTCATTTTCTCTGAAAAGACAGTGTTTACTGCAAAAGGCCTGAATGGAATGATTCTACTTACCAGAACAAATACAATAAGCCGTAGTTGTTATGGTGACTATAGTGTTGCTTTAAGTTTGAAAGCTTAAGAGGGATGTATGGGAACAAAACTTGTGTGGACTGGCTGACAGTAAAATTAGTTTGGGTAATGCAGACGCTCTAACACTGTGGCATGTCCCCTTTCTTCTACACTTACTACATACACCTTTTCTGTTTCTCAGACTATATACCAGGAACTTCTGCCTGCTAGTAAGAAGGTAAGGAGACAAGTGGACACGTGAGTGCTAGGGGACAGTCCTTAGAAAGCATGGAGTGAACGCAACATTAGACGCATTTATGTCAAGCTCAGGGTGCTGCCTGCATAGTATGCCCTTAGTTGGACAGCCTGCAGGATAGGCAGGCAGCCTGACATGCATTCATGCCAGGCTGTCCTTCAAATTCTTTGGACAGACACGCCCCCTTTTTGGGCATGTTCTCCCCTTTTGGCAGGTCTAGTCACATGATTCGCACCAGTGGCCCACCTTTTACCCCGCCCATTGACTTCCTGCTTCACTGGACACTGCTGTTAGGGGGTATGGATTTACTTGAAAGATGAAAGCATAAATTAGAGAGAGATTAGAACAGAGTATGTGTTTTCTTATAGCCGCATCCTATGAGTTTCCCTCCAGCACCATCTCTATTTGATACATGACGCTTGGGAGGTATGACTGTTTTAGGTAAATAATATTCCGTAATTAGGCCCATCATAATTGTCAGCACCAGGCCCAGTGTGCTCTTAATCTGGCCCTGTGTGTGAGTGTAGTGAATGCAGTGTGTGTGTCAGTGTAGTGAATGCAGAGTGTGTGTCAGTGTAGTGAATGCAGTGTGTGTGTCAGTGTAGTGAATGCAGAGTGTGTGTCAGTGTAGTGAATGCAGAGTGTGTGTCAGTGTAGTGAATGCAGAGTGTGTGTCAGTGTAATGAATGCAGAGTGTGTGTCAGTGTAATGAATGCAGAGTGTGTGTCAGTGTAATGAATGCAGAGTGTGTGTCAGTGTAATGAATGCAGAGTGTGTGTCAGTGTAATGAATGCAGAGTGTGTGTCAGTGTAATGAATGCAGAGTGTGTGTCAGTGTAGTGAATGCAGAGTGTGTGTCAGTGTAGTGAATGCAGAGTGTGTGTCAGTGTAGTGAATGCAGAGTGTGTGTCAGTGTAGTGAATGCAGAGTGTGTGTCAGTGTAGTGAATGCAGAGTGTGTGTCAGTGTAGTGAATGCAGAGTGTGTGTCAGTGTAGTGAATGCAGAGTGTGTGTCAGTGTAGTGAATGCAGAGTGTGTGCCAGTGTAGTGAATGCAGAGTGTGTGTCAGTGTAGTGAATACAGAGTGTGTGTCAGTGTAGTGAATACAGAGTGTGTGTCAGTGTAGTGAATACAGAGTGTGTGTCAGTGTAGTGAATGCAGAGTGTGTGTCAGTGTAGTGAATGCAGAGTGTGTGTTAGTGTAGTGAATGCAGAGTGTGTGTTTTACTGACACTATATTCTGAAGCTATATTCATTTTTTTTTGTGTATGTTTGTCTTTATTATACATTATCCTCCATAGCCAGTAAACTGTGTTTATTATACATTATCCCCCATAGCCAGTAACCTGTGTTTATTATACATTATCCCCCCATAGCCAGTAACCTGTGTTTATTATACATTATCCCCCATAGCCAGTAACCTGTGTTTATTATACATTATCCCCCCATAGCCAGTAACCTGTGTTTATTATACATTATCCCCCCATAGCCAGTAACCTGTGTTTATTATACATTATCCCCCATAGCCAGTAACCTGTGTTTATTATACATTATCCTCCCATAGCCAGTAACATGTGTTTATTATACATTATCCCTCCATAGCCAGTAACCTGTGTTTATTATACATTATCTTCCCCATAGCCAGTAACCTGTGTTTATTATACATTATCCCCACCATAGCCAGTAACATGTGTTTATTATACATTATCCCTCCATAGCCAGTAACCTGTGTTTATTATACATTATCTTCCCCATAGCCAGTAACCTGTGTTTATTATACATTATCCCCCATAGTCATTTATCGTTGGACCTAGGCAGCATGATGTCTTAGGCTGGCCCAGAGAGTGAGTGAGTAAGTGAGTGAATAATATAATATATATGTTCAGAAACATATTAGTAATATATGTAAATCGGGTTCATGCAAAGAGGGTGAAAAGGTATTAAAGAAAAACACACTTATTGCATCAAATTTACAAAGCCAAACTTTTAAAAGCTTTCCTTATTTCTTTCTCGGGATGAGGAATATATCGGTTGTAGACTGAGGATTTCCATCTGCCCAATCTTTTAATAATATGCACTGGAGTGTCAGTGTTGAAGGAGACCGAAGCTGCCCCTATTCTAAATGAAAGACCCGAGACATGGATACAACCCAATCTTAGGAGTAGTGTTCTGATGTAGAAGATGAATTTAGCCGTAGTCAGAGGGATTCAGTGAGAGTAGTGGTGAAATGTGTGTGGCATGACTGAGTGTGGGTAAGTAAGAGTCAAGTATTTTAACTGGGCACTAGTTCTAGGTGGGATAAAGTGGTATAGCGGATGGATGAGTAGTTTGGTTCGTTTTAGAGGTTTGTAGAGAAAGTATATAGTGATCATGATTTTTAGCGATATCCAATATTTTTAAGGTGGTCTCAAACAAACATAAAATGCTATATAAAATTTGTGGGAATATCGAAAAGTCGTGTACAGTAAATCAGAGAGGGCTCAGAATATCGAACCATCGATCGGTAACCTGGATGGAGTAGGGGGTCTATCTGTTTTATTAAATACGCGGTAATATGCTTTTAATGGGTTAGGACGTTAGGAAAGGTGTGTGATTGGGATAAGTAGTTGTGGCTGTATTTATCTTATCCTGGGACCGACCTGGCTCCTAAGCTTGAGCCGCGCATGGCTGGATCACTCCTGCCTCCACACGAGCCGCATGCGGCTTGATCTCCTCTTCTGACCTAGCCGCGTGCACTGACCGCAGTGATCGGTCACGTGGCCCGCCTGGCACTAGGAGCACGGCTCGAGTCACGAGCTCGCTCTTAAAGGGGCAGTGGGAGCCAAAAGTTGATTCAGGCTCCCATTGGCCCACGTCATTCCAGCACCCCCACACACGAACGTTTTGGGGGCACAATAGCTTGCATTTAAAAAAACAAAAACTTTTTTCACTGTAATATAATAGCAGTCAGTTTCCTTCACACGTGTGCGTTTCAGGACCTGCCAGGGCACAGTGTCACACCAGTGCAACTCATATCTGATGTAACAGTAGTGTACATTTAAAAAAAAAATACAGGCTGGCTTGTTGTCACCTTTCGGGGACCCTTGGTGTTGTACGTGGCTGGGTGGAGGAAGAGACCTTCAATGACATCAGTGAGGACAAGGAACGGGACATGGCTAGCTTGGTATCCAACCTTGTGCAAATGGGGAGATTGCGGTTGTGCAAATGGACTGTTTGCGGTTGTTTGCGATGCGTTAAACGGGGAGTTTGGTCTGCCACTGTGAAGCGGGCGTAACCCTTACACTACCTGATCGATACAACATCATACCTGATGTTTTAAAGCATGTTATTCCAAACAATTTAGGAATGTTAGGTGATTTATGCCCATTATGGATTAAAACCAGACTCTGCATCAACTATGTAATTTTCCATGGGAGTTTTGCCATGGATCCCCCTCCGGCATGCCACAGTCCAGGTGTTAGTCCCCTTGAAACAACTTTTCCATCACTATTGTGGCCAGAAAGAGTCCCTGTGGGTTTTAAAATTCGCCTGCCTATTGAAGTCTATGGCGGTTCGCCAGGTTCGCCCTTTCGCGAACATTTGCGGAAGTTCGTGTTCGCCGTTTGCGAACGGAAAATGTTATGTTCGCAACATCACTATGCATAAAGTACACATCAAAATATCTTAGCAGAGAAAAAAGTGCAAAGTATAGTGCATAACCTATTCATAGTACCAAAACCACAGTAATAGTAAAGTGATAAATGCAAACACCCATTAAAAAGGTATACTGACCAAGAGCAGGAGAAATTAAAACCCCAAAGTTTCGGCTATGGAGCCTTCCTTTGGGTGGTCGCAATGGCCAGGTGACTGGCAGGAGGAGAGCTAACAGCACAGTGCTAAATGTCTTACCAGTCACTTCACATAGTGTGGCCAAGTTAACCGTGGTAGAGGAAATTTATCTACACTGTCTGACAGGAAGTACTCACTGAGAGCAAACCGTTTCCTGTCAGACCGGGTAGAGGATACAGAAGATCCTCTATTGCGGTCCCTAGATGTTTGAGATGGTGTGAATGATAATCCAGATATATTAATGTGGCACCTAAATACTACATATACATATACAAGGTTTGGGGAAATAGAGATGTTCAGGGTTTCCTTAATGGGACTCTCTAAGCACCAAAACAACTCTAACTTAATGAACCAGTTTTGGTGTATAGATGCTCAGTTTCTTGCCATTTAGGAGTTAGATCAATTTGTTTAAGCAGCCTTGGCCACACCTTCCCTGACTGTGATTCACATGGCCAACCTACACACTTCCAGAAAAAGAGTCTACATTTTTTATCTTCCCTTCCTACACCAAAACTGCTTAATTAAACTAAAGTTGTTTTGATGCTAAGAATGTTTTTAAAATGTGACAGTGAATAGTTCAACTATAGGTGTGCCTGTGATATAGGGAGATCTTTGATATCTCGTGGGGGAGTTAAGGGATTGTATTACTGATAGCAGAAGTTGGAATTCCAAAAAGTGGTTTAAGGGTCCTGAAAAACTTTATTGCCTGTGACCACAAAATTGTCAAGAGTGGTCCTGCTACACAATCACCTTTGTCACCAGCCGGTGAAGATATTTTCTCATAGACTTTACAAGTCAGCTTGGGACAAAAACTAATATAAATAAATATTATGGATGCATACAGTGAACAGCAATGGATAATTATTAAAATCATTGGGCATAGATTTGTTTGTTCATCTTGAAAGGTTGCGTCAATACACATTTTAGCCAGTGCCCTGCAAGCATAAATAGCTCTATGCAAGGATAAATAGATACATCGAAAAGGTGTCAAGTCTCTGTTACAACTAGAGCCAACAGGATATACTGTAGAGACTATAAAAGCGCCACAATTATGATCAACAACATTTTAAACACACTAACACTATCATAAGAATGTGTTAAAGAAGACAGACAAGCAATAGCAATGAGAAATATTAGTACTTCGATTAAAAAATATATAATAAAATGTGAGGTTGCACTAAGGATGAATTTGATGGATCCCTATGTATAAAGGTAAAACCCCAAACCCAGAAATATTTTGCAAGGGCCAATAAAAGCATTTATCTAAAACAAGGGTAGAAGTTGTATAGCAATGATTACGGGTCTGGATTATAGATATGATGACAGCACTAACAGCATACAGAAATGAGTCCTGCACTTATGGCAGAACTTCACAAAGATGAAGAAATATTGGAGTTTATTAAAACTAATTAATGAGTTGTGGTAAAGTAAAGAGCAAATTACAAACTGTAGACAAAAAATTGGAAAAAAAACTTACTTAAAGGACCACTCTAGGCACCCAGACCACTTCAGCTTAATGAAGTGGTCTGGGTGCCAGGTCCTTCTAGGGTTAACCCATTTTTTCAGAAACATAGCAGTTTCAAAGAAACTGCTATGTTTGTGAATGGGTTAAGCCTTCCCCTATTTCCTCTAGTGGCTGTCTCATTGACAGCCGCTAGAGGCGCTTGCGTGATTCTCACTGTGAAAATCACAGTGAGAGCACGCAAGCGTCCATAGGAAAGCATTATGAATGCTTTCCTATGTGACCGGCTGAATGCACGCGCAGCTCTTGCCGCGCGTGCGCATTCAGCCGACGGGGAGGAGAAGAGGAGGATCGGAAGAGGAGAGCTCTCCGCCCACCACTGGAAAAAGGTAAATTTTAACCCCTTTCCCCTTTCCAGAGCCGGGCGGGAGGGGGTCCCTGAGGGTGGGGGCACCCTCAGGGCACTCTAGTGCCAGGAAAACGAGTGGTCCTTTAACTCCCTTTCAAGTCTGGCTATTTTGAATTCACTTCAATTAATTGTTTAGTGAATAAACCTTTGTGTGCGTAATGTATGGATACAAACTGAGGAATTTTATAAAGGATGTTGATTTTTTTTTACATGACAGGAAGACCGTAGGTCATTTTTTAAACACATATTCTTGCACATACTGTATTTGCAGCATATACAGATAATTACCTCAGAAACTTTCAGGAATTAGATTCTAAAATTGTACTATGGACATGGCTAAAAATATGTTAACATAGAATTTATTGTCCTTTTTTCCACTGAATTTTTGTCTTAGCACCTCTTCCTGGGCCCAAAGCTATAATACTGCACACGCAGAGAATTCATTTACAGTTGTAATAAAATTGGACATGAGCTGATAAAATGTGCTGAGCTTGACATAGGATGGAGACATCAAATTCATATCACAGTCTGTACAGTATGAGAACCTAGTAATGTTTTTCCCTCTACAATAAAATGACAAAAAGAAAAATAGATTAGTTAAAATAAGTACCGCTCAGTTTACCGAGTGCACCCATTACCTACAGAAAAACTCATCAGGCAACTTTTGCATTCTATACACCCCCACATTCATCCTAAAATGTGTTCTATATTTGTATTTAATCCTTTTTTCTACATGGCTGACTACTTCAGGTATCACAAGAATTTCACATTCCTCTTGTAATCCTGGTCTTCAGTGTCAGCTTAGAATGACCTTAGGCTTGCAATAACTGCCCCTTCCCCACCCTGATACACTGTTTCAAACATCATCCTTTAAATGGTGTACTGTCCATATTTAACATAAAATACATCATTTATTTTTTGCCACCGTTTTTTACATGATCTACTTAAACCTTATGAAAATAAGTCAATCTTTCATACTCAGGAAGTGGTTTTATGTTTGGAATAAACTGGATAGAACACTTAGATGCAATTTTTCTATGATTTGTAGTCATTTTATTTTCAGAACAAGTATTTTAGCATTAAAATCATGTTGAATGGCTAGACCTTAAATGACAAATGGAAATGTCTAGTGCTAAAGGATATTTGACATTTCAAAAGGATCCAACATTTTTACTGACATAATAAAAGCAATCTATGAAACCAGTATTAAAGTATATTACATTACCCATTAGGCTACCAAGGTGACTGCCTAGGGCCAAGGCTCAGACAAAGGTCCTGTGGGCTGCAGCCTTGGAATTGAGTTTTGGCTCTACATGGGCCCTGCATGAGGTCTTTATTGAGGGAGCATTGTGATCTGTACCTATAGAAGTCACAGACTACCTTAAGAGAACCCTTGTGCTCCCTCAAATGATGGAGCTCCCCTTCCAAACCACCAGGGATTCTGCTCACTCTCCACTAAACCACTAGGAAACGTAAGTTAGTGGGGGGTGGGGAGCAAAACATAACACTCAGAATCCCCTACACACACACCATTTAAAGAAACAAAGGCCAGGGCTCTCACAGGGGGTTCATAGGCACCCTGCCTAGGGCCCTGGGTAACCTTACGCTGGCTCTGGTATAATACCTAAGCTCACAGGCATTGCTAGGTTCCATAAACATATGAAGCTTCAGCACAAAGGAGAACCTGAAGACCACTATACTGATAGAGAGGTAGAGGTATGTTATAAATATAGATTTTTTTAATGCTTTTCCTTTTTTGCCCCTCTAGTGGTCACTTCTCACTTAATCTGTGAATAAAATCAGCATTTATTGACTGCCCCCAAGTCATCAATCATCATTTTTACCATCCCTTTTTTTTTTTCACACCACAGATGAAATTCAGAACCATGAACCAAAATGGACATATTCAGCCATCGCGCATCCTTGTTGGTTCATCATTCAGGTACATTTCAGCTCGGAGTTCAGGAATTCATCCAAATTCGGCCAAGCTGCAGTACCGCTCTAAACGAATCTCCAAGACTAATTTCTAGTAATATCTGCCTTTCAATTTGAAAGAAAAGTCAGAGGTTACAGATTTCTAGGATGGGGAAATTAAAATCTATAATTCTAGTTGCTAAGTTGTTTTGGAGCTGGGGTCTGACCCTCTTAATAGCAATTAAATTGACATATTTTAGGGCTTTAAGTTTACTAATACAACATGAAGAGATAGTTGGTTGAATTAGTCTTTGCACCAGAGGCACAGTTCACTTGTTCCTCCTGCTATGACACCAGGAGAAAAATGTTATGGAGCTCTTCAGAATGAAAGCCTAATAGCAACTGCATCCATATATTTGTCACAGGGTCCAATGTGATACTGAGTACTTAGTGATCTCAGTTTCCACTCATAGCTCACAGCTCTGGTTCAGTATTGCTCTCTGCATTGCTTTCTGTGGATGGAGCTGGCCTATAACTTGTCAGTCAGCCAGGTGTGAACTCATACCAGGTTGACATGCCCACCCATCTGATCGTATACCTCCCAATGTTAAATGTTAACCACAGATGGAAATTCAAAATTAATGTCACCTGTTATGATGAATGTAAGTGTAATTAAAACAGAAGATGTAAAAAAACTATAATTCAATGTTTGTAAAGTTTAAATACATTTTTAAAATAACGTTGGCTTCCCATAAAGAAGACAATATTTTCTTCAAGTAAACTTGGTTGCTTTTAGGAATCTCAATGTATGTTTTTAACAGGACAGTTTAAAGGGATATTTGATTTCATGTATATGTCATGCCCCTGCAGTTTCACTCTCTGTGCCATTTAGAAGGTAAATCATTTTTGATTCTGTTTATGCAACCCTAGCCAAACCTACCCTGACTGTGACTGACAAAGCTTGCATAAAAAAAAACTTTAATTTTTAAACAGACGTTAACTTTCTTTAGAGGTTTTTACCTCTTGCTCTGTAAATTAAACTTAGATCACACACAGGAAGCTCCTGTGCAGGAGAAAATAATTTCTAAAATAAACAGACTGTGCAGTACACGAATCTTGAATACCTTGGTATATTTTCTGTAAATGTGCAAGTCACATGCAGGGAGGTGTGACTAGGGCTGTATAAACAAAGTTATTTAAATTCTAAATGGCAGAGAACTGAGCAGTGAGACTGCAGGGCATTAACTATACACAAAAACTGCTACATTAAGCTAAAATTATTTGGTGCCTATGGTGTTCCTTCAAGCACTATAAATTACTATTGCAGTGGTTATAGTGCTAGTTGATTATAGGCAGCATCCCCCTTTTTTGGCACTTTAATACAAAATAGGGGACCTCAATGCAGACGTGGACTAGTTCTCACTTGACTTACAGACAGTTACTAATACCATGGGTTAGGTTTCAGACCAATTCTGTGAAGTAAAATTTGTGAATTTGTGTCAATTTGGAAATTTGCTGGTAGAACTTAAAAGCCTTAAAACAAGTTTACACATTCGTACCATTATATGTATGTGAAGTGAGCCATTGTGCTAGAATAAAAAGATGTAAAAGTAATAAATGAAAATATGCAATCACCATACATATTGCTAACTTCTAATTAGTGACAATTCATCAAATGAAAAGCACTGTATTAGCAAAACACCATAAAATGATATCATAATCGGATGGCAATGATACGTTGAGTGCATCAGATGTAAAGAATTTGACCAAGAACTGTGAGCAGTGGCATACACACAATCCATGGGGCCCCGGTGCAAAACTGATGCATGGGGCCCCCCAACCACTCACCCACCGCCACCTCATACAGACACACACAGACACACATACATACATACATACATACAGACACACACACATACACACAGATACATACAGACACATACATAGACACACACATAAACAGACACACATACATACAGACACACACACAAACACATACATACAGAGACACATACACACAGAGACACACTTACAGACACACATACACAGACACACACACATACACATACACTAAAACACACATGCAAAATATTTTAGTCACCCTACTATTACCTACCTTTTAGGTGCAGGAGGGTGACTTCCCTGGGGTCCAGTGGCTCAGGTTAATGGGAGTCAGAGTGGGAACTCTCCTTCCTCCTGTGTGGCTCCCGATTGTTGCTAGGAGGAGTTACCGGGGCAGTCACTTCCTCCCAGCGTCTGACATCATCAGAGGGGGCCCAGTCGCGCTGTTATTGGCCCACTCTGATTATGATATTCATTTCTATCTGGTGGCACTAACAGCATGGGCCACCCGATGGGCCCCTTCACGTGTGGCCCCGGCAATTATACTGCGTGGCCGGGGCCGCAGCACATGTTGATGGACACATGGTCGCAGGTGTCCGCAGGGTGGCTGGGCGGGCTCGAGTGACGGACCCGCTCGCAGCTGCGACCCCTCTGACCACGGTATGTACGCCAATGACTGTGAGACAGAGCCAACAGCCTAGCAGGGCCCCTTGCAAAAACACACACACTCACTGACCCATGCAGACACACTCACACTGACCTATGCAGACACACATAGATGCTTGTGGGAAATCCGTTCCAGACTTGTACATATATGTAGGAGGAGCAATAAAATGTACCCATAGGTTGAAGCCCCTGGCCTTTTTGTCACTTAGCATTGACCCTGTCCTACAGGACATAGGTAAACAGGGGGCTGGGCTGTAGGTTTGGTCCATTTAGGAATGGTACCCATAGGCTAATAGCACCATAACCACTACAACAGCATGCTAAAGGGTTAGTGAGTACAAAGTTTAGACTGGCCCTTTAATTGGTATTGCATGTAGCTGTATTCAGTTTAAATAAACAAATAGTTGTCTTGTTTTCCTTATTGTTTTTCAGGCAGGCATTCAAGAATATAAAATTATTCTAAAGTAGGTAAAAGGTGTCATATATTTTACATTCTAACAGAAACGTGTTTTTGAACTAAGTTTAAGCCTTATTAGTAAAACAATGAGGAACAACAAATATTTGTGCAGATGTAAAAGCTCTGACTGCCTGATTCATCTGTTTTTCCATTTTATTGTTGTGGCTGTTTGTGCATTTCAATGCCCATCGTATTTGTGAGCAGTTAGCACCTGGCTTTGCGAACATCTATTATGGATGGGAACCAAAACAATGACTTCAGGGCTTAAATGAATTGAGCCACAAACTCACCAGCAGTCAAAGCAAACAGAAATAAAAACATGTAGTGTCATGGTGGGAGGACAGTGGTGGGAGGGTGATAATAACTTATTGGGATTTTGCAACTGGAGAGTTTCCCTACTAACCCAATGCAGTTCCAAGACATACCACTAGGAGGACACTTTAAGATGCTTTAAAAAGGCAGAAAAGTGGATTTGCTCATTTAGATGCTTGACACTCACTCTGCTGATCAGCTTACTTTTCTTCTCTTGTAAAGATAGTTCAAGGTGCAACTTTTCCTAGTGTAAGGCACATTTTTTTTTTTCATTTTAGATACGCAAATAATAGCCATCACAAGGTTGAGCTTTTGAAGATGGCCAACACAGGTTTACAGATATTAGGATTTGCGTTGGCTAGTTTAGGCTGGATTGGGTTTATCGTCTGCACAGCTATTCCTCAATGGAAAATGTCATCTTTCGCTGGAGATGCCATCATCACAGCCCAGGCCACCTACGAAGGACTCTGGATGTCATGTGTTATGCAGAGCACGGGACAGATGCAGTGCAAGACCTTTGACTCATTACTGAAATTAGACAGTAAGTAGATTTATTTATTAATAAATATGTTTATGTATTACTGTCAGTAATAATAAAGGTAAAGAGATTATAATATTGTATATTCGACTGGTAAGGAAATGCTCATTAGTTATGTAAAATTGCAAGGAACATGGGATATTATTACTGTTATAAAGAGAGCAAAATGCACTGTATATTATTATTATTATTATTATTTATAAAGCGCAAACAAGTTCCGTAGCGCTGTACAATGGGTGAACTAACAGGCAAGTAATATTTATTAAGGTCTGAAAACAAAGCCCAGTTTAGTAAAATTGAGCCACAAAGGCCGTGAGAGTATTAATATTGTGATATAAATGTATTAAACTTGTTCCCGCTTTTGGAGACCTGTGATTGCATTCTTAATTTAATTTTGCTCGATATTTGATTCCAGACAATATACACATTGATTGCTTAATGTTGAGAGCCAAGCTCCATATATGCATATTAAACAGAATCATAGGTTTGTGTTTGGTTGCTTTAAAACAGGGGTGGCACTCCAGATGTTGTGGACTTCATCTCCAGTTATGATTACAGACATAATGCTGGCAAAGCCTCAAGGGAAATGTAGTCCACAACAGATGGAGTGTTGAAGGTTTCCTACCTGTGCTTTAAACGGACATTAGTAGAACAGTGCTAAAGTATATGTACAGTATAAAAATAACTGCAGTGAACTATTTTATATGCCTTGAATCCCAAGCTCCCCTCCAGCTGTTATTGGACTACAGAGATAATAGCAATATTGTGAGCACAGATACGGTACTTTAACAACTGTACTGCTCTATAAAAGCCACTATCTAGCATAGCATCATGAAAGAGCTGCATACTTGAGCATGTCTGATCACATCCTTGTTTTGCGTGAGTTTACAGGGCATCAGTTAGATTTCCTGAGATCTGAATAACATAGGTGTGCACAGCACATTGCATTAGGGTGTGCACCCAGAGAAAATTATCTACATTTTACTTTAAAATACTAATTTAAAAACTAATATTTTTTTCTTTAGTGGTAACCAGGTTTATTTAGAGACAGTCATGTTTCATTTTCCTTCACAAATATAAAATATATATATATATATATATATATATATATATATATATATATATCCCAACTGTTGTAAAAGTGTCCGTAAAGAACTAAACAAGGGACAGATGAGATGACTTAACCTTCATTTGGATATAAATCGGTTAACCAGGCACACTCAAGGATCTTTCAAAGACCATTTAAGTATTTTTCCTAGAAATTCTAGAAATATGTACGGCAGCAAGGTAGAAATCTAATTGACATGGGCAGCATAAAAATTAAAAAAATTCATGAACAAATAACTGCTTGCAGTTTGATAACTTAGTAGCTTACAGATTGGTAACTGAAATGCATAGTTGTCCTACTTACACTTGTACTTAAATTAGTAAATATTGGTGAATCCCTTTAACAGCATTAGAGAGTTATACCAAGGTGCATTATTTGGAAATGCTGTGCAATCTATTTACATTCGTTGAGTACTAGAAGGTCGCACATTAATCCTTGCGATATGACTGTAGGTGCTTCACTGAACTGGTAAATACATAAGAAAATTAAAACAGGATGTATTTTATTTAAGCCAAATAAGACTCAGGCACAATAACATTAGTCAATAACAAATGCAGATCGCAAGTAGGATATTTTAGCACAGGATAACAAAGTTAAAATCACTTGGGTAGGCAGGTCACCCATAAGTCAGATTTCCTTTATGTAAACAGTTCTAAGTGTAACACATGAGTTCATGTCATGCGAGTACAGCAACATGCACGTAAGAGCAAAACAGTCTGTTTATGACCTGGGATAAATATTTTGATAAATAACCATTGTGGCTTTGGCCAGTGCTGTGCTTTGGAACCTGACAACCCATCTAGCTGATAAATATCTTTCTTTAACATATTTATACTTACTTGAAAGTAACACATCCATTCAATGAATATATGTACCGGTATCTTGTAAGAAATAGCCTACAGATAGCTACAGATAGCACTTACATATTCCTCAGTCTTGTAAAATTTAGGGATACCTAAAATTAACATTTTTAATCATTTTTTCAGGAAATATTAGGGGTATAAATTTTGCCTTCCAAAAAGTTTATTTATGTTAATATAGAAAAACAAATATCACAGATCAAACTATATTAAATAATATAACATGAAATTATTCGTAAAAATTGTCAAACATCCTGCTAATAGTTACTTAAAGGGAATCTCCAGTGCCAGGAAAACAATCAGTTTTCCTGGCACTTCAGGATTCCTCTCCCTCCCACCCCCCAATACCCAGTTGCTGAAGGGGTGAAAACCCATTCAGTGACTTACCTGAGGCAGCGACATGTCCCACGTCGCTGCCTGCTCCTCCCCCGCCGCTCCACCTTCTGCCTACGTCGGCCAGTGGGCGAGACTGATCCCGCCCACCGGCCGAGGAGACCTAATGCGCATGCGCGGCGCGGCAATGCATTAGCGCACCCCATAGGAAAGCATTGAAAGCGATTTTCAATGCTTTCCTATGGGGAATTGAGCGACGCTGGAGGTCTTCACACAGCGTGAGGACGTCCAGCGACGCTCTAGCACAGAAAACCCAATGCAGGAAGTTCCCTCTAGTGCAGGGGTAGGCAACCTACGGCACTAGTGCCATGCACGGCACTCGAGGTGTCTTTGTACGCCACTCAAGGCTGCTGGAGCCAAACGCACTCTGGCCTATCAGGAGTCCCAGTAAAACTTCAGATATTTGCTAATACGAAGAAATGGTGAAGGACAATCCTCAATTTATGCATTGCAGCACATGGAGTAACTGATCTCAGATCACTGCCTCCCAGCACTTGTGAATGGGAATCCACACTTTAGTAGAGCAGCTATCGCAGCTCCTGTCCTTGACCTGTACCTGGCCAGCCTGGTCCCCACTGGAACCCAGAGAACCCACCCACACTGCTAGATATACGCAGAAATGCAGAATAACCCTCCCCTCATACAAATAAAATGAACAGCCCACAAACAAACATACACACAATCCGCACAAACGCAACACCACTAACAATACACATACATGCACACAACCCCACATGCAGCCTCTCACATGCAATACCCCAAACAGCCCCCACACACTACCAAACACACAATGTGACATATCCATCCACACACAATTCCACAAGCAGCCATACACAGCCCACATTCATATGTATCATGCACGATACCATAAACTACTAATGAACATGTACAATATAATAGCTCATATACGGACAAATACAACGATACAAAGCAATTACAGTAAAAATAACCCAAGCAGAATACGGCAGCATACACACCTTAATTAAAAAAAAATAGGATCAGCACTCTACGGGACATCACAATCCTATATCGGCACAGTGCTGCTAAAAGGTTGCCTACCCCTGCTCTAGTGGCTGTCTAATAGACAGCCACTAGGGGAGGACTTAACCCAGCAAGGTAATTATTGCAGTTTTAAAAAAAACTGCAATAATTACACTTGCAGGGTTAAGGGTAGTGGGAGTTGGCACCCAGACCACTCCAATGGGCAGAAGTGGTCTGGGTGCCTACAGTGTCCCTTTAATAATCTAGTAGCATTTTTGGAAATGGGAATTCCCAAAATGCCAGCCAAATGTTGGTGTTTCAGCTCAATTTACTAGATCCTGCACATTTTTCAGGGGGCATTCTAGAAACTCCAAAATTGCAAAATTCTTATTGGCATACTTTTGCTACACATTCTGGTTGGAACACTCCATAGTAAACCACAGAAACCCTAACATCATTTATTATTCACTAGACGACAGTATGGTTTCACTGTCAAAAAAGCTTCTAAGTATTGTAAATGCTACGCATCCTGTCGACTCTCTAACTGAGAGCCAATCGTGTATCTCCATATTAAAAAATGTGGTTACTCCATTTCAAAATATTCAAGATCCCCAGGACCCCTAAAAGGACCAGAAGAGTTCGAGCAAGTGGCCTCTATTCTTTATCAAATTTAGGCAGTGTGGTGGAGAGTAATACAGGACCTAGGAGATACCCAGTTTCCTTGGCCATATGAAAAAAAACAAAACCAAATGTTGTCCGTCATAAAATCATAACGCAATATAATGCAAAAACTGTATACCACAAATTATAACTAAATAACATATTTACATTTTAAATCCTTGGGAATTGCAGTGTCTACCTATGAGTTTTTTCCTGGGAAGAAATGAAATCGGTGAGCCAATGTTATCTGGGAGTGCTGGTTGTATCCCATAAAGCCATGTTGAGCAGGTGTTTATAGGATAAGTAGTTCAGTATTTGGCATCAGTTTCCCTCTTGAAAACATGTAAATCACACTGCTGCCCATGTGGATAATCAAACATCATTACCAATAGGTATATTCTTGATTTTCACAGCTAGCTATGAAAGAGTTTCTGAAAAAGGTGGAGTATATTCCATACAAGTGCTTGTATAGCCTGGGGAAATGATGTCTTTTACAGGAAACCTCCCTCCACTATGCTAGCTTGGAGTCTTTCTTTGAGATAATTTGTTCTGGGAGGAACCTATTTCTTAAACATTACCCTGCCATTAATCCATTTGTTTTTTAAATTACTTGTATAAAAGAATTTAGAGGGCATTACATTGGAAACCAACAGAATGGATACACTGATCTCTCTACTTTTAGGATTTTACAGAGTTATTTACTAAAGTGAGAATTCCAAGTGAATTCATAGTGAATTTCAACTTTAAGATAAAAAATAAAAAAAGTCAAATATGTTTTCAGTTCAGCGTTTCTGGCCTTAAATTTAAAGTTCACTTTGAATTCACCTGAAATTTTTCCTTTAGTAAGAAACCTTATTAGTCTTAGAATATTTCTGTATAAATAAATCCTGTTTCATTAAGGAAGGCAAAACACCTTACTGTTAGTAAGACAGTTAATCAAGCTCAGTAAAACTAGTGTTTTCATATCAGACACTTGGTGTTTTTCAACACGAGGCTAAGATAATTAAGGTAGATGTAAATTTATTAAAAGGTTCAGCTTGAGCGCACAATACAATTATATATGAAAATAATTTCAAGCTTGCTGGAAACTGAGATACTGTTTGTAACGAACAAGGGTAATGTGTTGTTCTTTGCAGAAAGGAAAATACATGTGTCCTATGGGAGTGTTGTCTTTGGATAGCTTGATGATTGAAAACACAGTGGGGGCAAGGCTGTTTTATAAATATATCCAAGTATCTGAAAGTTCAGATAGCACTGTGCATGCTAAACTCCTATATCGGTGATACAATGAAAGGTGTGACATGGAAATGATACATACTGTGCATGTACATGGCGATTTGCTGAATAACCAAAGTAAAAATGGTAAGAAAACTCATACAAATATTTTTAACAAAACTATTACATTTGGTTGTAGAATTCTTCTCTATGATCTTATAGAGAAGATAGGTCATGGTCATGGTTTGGCAAGGTCATGCTTATGGCAAGGTCATGGTTATGGTGTGTAGACTGCTTTTTGTTCTTGTTGTGTACTCGCTCGTACTGAGTGTCCTTTGCCACCAAACACTCCAAAGATCTGATTATTAGTTGCCCGTTGTCAAAGTCTATACTAGAAGACTAGAAAGAGAGAATTTATTTAAGAAATCATGTAGAACCTAAGGAATTTAAAAG
Source organism: Pelobates fuscus (assembly GCF_036172605.1). Lineage (NCBI taxonomy): Eukaryota > Metazoa > Chordata > Amphibia > Anura > Pelobatidae > Pelobates > Pelobates fuscus. Next base: position 145,565,931 of record NC_086318.1, read on the forward strand.
AGATGGACAAATTTGCCATTTAATCCTATGAGAGCCAATACAACATCAAAATCAAAAATACCTATTGAAACAAACACTTGGTGCTGGGACATATTGAAGCAAGACTTCTGGATATTGAAGTGACAAACTATCTAAAATGGAGCAGTCTCTCTGGATGAATGGAAGACAGGGCAGAAAGATAAAGTAGAAATGCCAAAGGCAGGTAGAGTGAAGCAAGACAAAAGGGATTAGTTCCAGCAGATGGTTTATATAAACAAAGGACTACAACAGCCAGGGGGAAGCAGGGACAGAAATACAAGCAACATAGAATAGGGAAACATTCTAGCTATAAGAATAACACAAATCACTAGCAATAATAAGATATATCACAGTGATAGTCTAACACACAATGCAAATCATAAGGTATGCAGCATCAGGCCGGAGAGATAGTCCAAGCAGAGAACGGATGTTCATTTTACACCATGCCATTAGTGATCCGTAGAAAAGTTTTTAATGTTTGTCGTTTTAGGAGCTGTTAAAGCCAGAAACATGGGTTTCATTGCCAGTATCATAGGCACAGGCTCCATATGTACATAAAAGCAAAAGTGTCCACAGTAAAGAACTGAAGACTAGGTGGGCAAAATGGTGGAATCAAAATCTAAAATGGTCAGTCTTTCTAACTTTTAACTCATCTCCAAAAGATCTGTTTGACCATGGTCCAGGGAATACTATAGGTGGGGGGAGAAAACCCAGCCCAGAATACAGAATTAGATAAATCAATTAGAATTTAAACCAATAAAATGAAATTATGACTGTCGTGATAATGATTGCTTTACCATGGTCCTGAAAGTATCAAATTAAAATTGCATTTGCATACTTATTTTTTTCTGCTTTATTCCCAGTATTATTTTGTCCTATATTATATCTAGGATCATGGTAAAACAGATCTTCTGGGAGAGTTTAACCCCTTAAGGACCAAACTTCTGGAATTAAAGGGAATCATGACATGTCACACATCTCATGTGTCCTTAAGGGGTTAAGCTAAATGAGGAGCTCCTCTTGCTACACTTAGAACACACCTTATGTTCATTATACTGTATCTGTGTAATTTGCAGAACACATCCATTGATAAGTTGTACCATGCGATAGTCATGTATTTTTTTGTTGAATGATTCTTAATATTGTCTCACTTGTCTAAGAATCTGTATGCTGAAGGTCACAGAATAGGGAAATTATTATGACAGTCTTTTATCAAGTTTATTGATTTTTGGATGTTTGATATTTGTTGGCCTTCTTTTACTTGTAGTAGGGGAATCCAAAGCAGGATGAAGGGTGAGCAGTATGTTGTCAGCAGTGATAAACAGGAGCTCTAAGGAAACATAATCACTAGAGATCCAATCCAGTAAATGAATTAAATGTTTACACATACAATGACAATGTAGTTGTATACATGGCTTGTATAAATGTGTTATGTTGTTTATACATGTTGGCCTTCCTAACAGCTCTTCCTGGTCAGGCTGCAATGCATACTAGTACAAACAGTATATTTCAGCTTCTAATTTGGGGTCAGGGATCCACAAACTATGGGATCAGGTGAGCAGCCTTAGAGAGCATTTAGTTGCAAAATGCTTCCCTCACTTCTTGAGAGTTATCAGAATATTCCCTTGAACAGAAACAAGCTGTGGCCAACTATATGTATTGACTTTCTGGACATGTGTAATGCCTGTGATCCATCTCTGTTCCATGTATTCCCAACAATAAAAGGATAAGTAGAGCCTTTATTTCTCATGATAGTGACAAGGGAACAGAGAGATGCTCTCTCTCAGTCTTCATAGTTGAGGGAAACTTTCTTCTCTTGTATCATTCAACTTTTGTAATGAATAAAACTTCTTATATGCAACTAAAATAAATGATTATAAAATATAAAGTCACAGAGTGATTTTGTTCCCTCTGAATGAGAATGTGGATAATACTTAGAGTGGTACTGTCACCATCTGGGGACTTGCAAAGACCCACAATGGTGACATCGCCGCAGTGAGATTTAAAGACGAGATTTAATAACCTGAACCTGTCTTTTATGGACGCGGCCATTTTGATCCGGCGGGTTCTCTTTGGAGCCGATGTCACTACTGTACTCTCGTGCACAAGATTACAAAATTGAAGTCTATAGAAAATTCCCCATGACCGCGGGATCCTCTATATACACAGCCAGTTCCCTGCAGTTGTCACTGGTGACGGCTGTTGGGATTGACACTTAGACTTCTCCCTAAGAAAGCCAGGTGGAGGAGACATACAGAGACAAAACAGTCCCTACTTTCTCTTGGTATATCTCTTAACTGTGTTAGAATTTAAGTTAAATTCCAACACAGTCAAAATGAGTATTTCCTGAAGATTCTATCTTTATGAAATATTTGTTTTTCGGGTGGGGGAGGGTGGGGGAGGAGCAGTGCTGCTTTAACATGTCTAATCATAAACAGTTGAAGTGCATTGAAGTCAAGATCAGACCCGTCACATCAGAGGCATGCATATTTCTATTAACTACTTGTCCCTCACGGTCTAAAAGAGAAACACTAATAGCCAGACTCCATAGTTAAATATGTAGTAAGTAGAATAGACACTTAAAGATCATAGAGTGCACATTTTAACAGAGATTTTCACAGCTTCCTAACGTAATTATCTAACTTTGTCAGTTTCTAATACCCTTTGAATCCACTATCAAGCACTGCATAAACTATTGTTACTCTATTGTTACAGCAGAGGAGTATAATTGTATTGAAAATGAAGGAGCAAAGTCCTAAATGCAGAGCAATCATAAGGAAGATTAATTTGGCTTCCATAGTGACTGCCCCACTTTTGCCATTTTTAAAACTTAGAAACCAGCACACAATTTCTTAAAAAAATAAAAAAGCATAATGTATTTTATTCCTCTTTTCGAATGGGCTGATAGTCTTTCTAGGTATTTTACCCCAACTACATCCGCTGACAATCCATTCCATGCGTGCACTACGTTACCAGCGCTTATTATAGCAGTATTATTTTTTATCATTTCCAAGTTGTTTTCTGCTATTCTGTTCTCATAGGAACAAATGCATTTTGAATGAAATCAAAATGTGTTTCCTCTGTATTCGTCTATCTGTTAAAAACAGCCTGGCAGCTTATTAATTGTGAACATAAGGCACAGCATGGTGTCACAATGGAAGGGTTGAAAATGGCATTTTATTTATTTTTTTGTCACTAAATTGCAGATATTTTCAGAAAGGGTGAGTCAGATCATACAGCGAGAAGTGCTTTTGCTCACAGCATTTTGGATGAACTTACAAAGAAAACATCGTATCTGGTTCAGACTTGCTTACATGAGAGACATGCTGCTACTTTTTTTTGTCCAAGTGCAGACCTGGCAAAGCCTTTAAACGAGGAGGTTTTCAAAGATATTATTACATGGTCACCTAATCTGGGATGGGAAGAAACATAACAACAACACTCACCCTTCGCTGCTACTATAATAATAGTGCTACTGCCAAGCCAAATACATAGACAGTTTATCCATAAACGGTTCAGATCCATTGCAGTCTACTAGTCAGAACTACAAATCTATTTTCATGTTATCATTTTAATCCATTTGATCCATATAGATTGTTACAAAGCATTTCTCAGAATCATGGTCTGAGTTCCATAAGTGGCATAAGTAAGCAGCATTATATGGTTGGGCACCTCATTTACATATTGAGGACAACTACCAAAGACTTAAAGGAACAATATAGGCACCCCACTCAGACCTCTTCTCAATTAACTGGTCTGGGTGCCATCATCCCCACCACCATTTTGACCCTGCAACTGAAAATTTTGCTATTCTGCATGAACGGCAATGTTTCCATGTAAGGGTTTAAATGCCTCTAGTGGCTGCAGCATTGCCCACTAGTCTCCCAAAGCATGGGATAGGCTGGGATCATTGACTGTAGTGGTTATCATGTCAGAAGTACTCTGGCCCTGTTCCCTGTTAATGGGGCAAACCATTTAGCTACAGTTTGCCCTCTTACCCTGATCTCCGCCTGGCTCTGTGACTCCGTCCTCTGTGACGCCAGGAGACAATGTAATCGCTGTCAGCTGTCCACGCTCAGCAAATTAATGGCATGCCATGCATGAAAATTTGCACAGAATTATCATTAGCCACTCCCAAATTAATTTTCCGGGCTGACTGATGACACCCTGTGATGCTTCCAGAGGTGGAGTTACACCTCCAGCCGAAGAGGGGTTAAACTCAGTATGTGCAGCTTTTCAGTATAGACTCCAGGCACCATGACAACCTTAAATCACTGCAGTGGTCCGGGTACTTGGAGTAGCCCTTTAATATGCAAAAAGCACAGAAATAACGATCTACATATCTTCCCCTGTGTTTACTAGTGTTTGGTCATTCTATGTTATTGTCTGTCAGTAATTACAGTGGGAGATTGACTTTACCGCAAGAGCATTTGGAAAGCTTAAATTTGGCATCTTGTGTTCCACTGTTTCTCTGCTAATCATTTGCTTGTGATAATGGGGGCCATAAAGGGATTGTTTTCTTTTCAGAGCATTTCAGCTTATGTCTACTGGCATAGAATGTTTATATACACAGATAGGTTTATTTACTAACGCTGGGATACAATTGATTTGAGAATTGTATATTTTAGGCAAAAATAGACAAATTAGAATAACCATGTAAATCAGTTTTTTCCAGCTTTGCAATTATAGCCCTTTCAATTCTCCACAATTCCCCCTTTAGTAAATGCACTCCCAATTATCCAAGTAGTTTTATTAGCCATATATGTTTGTGTTTATTGTATTTTAATAAATGTATCCATCTGTTTGGATCAGTAATTATATGTAAGGTAAACAATATTTAAAAAAAAAAAAAAAAAAGAGCACATATAAAAGATGTATTAAAATGGAAAAGACAATACTACTAAATTAATTTTACTTTCCAAAATCCATACTTAAAAAGCAAGGTCACAAATACACTGACTATTTGATATTGAATAAGGTTCTGGGCACACATTTCAATGTTATAATGACCTCTTAATAATTCATTGATATGAAAATGTCTACTTTACATTTACAGCTACCATGCAGGCCACACGAGCACTGATGATCTGTGGGATTCTTGCTGGTTTCTTCGCAATTTGCATTGGTGCAGTGGGGATGAAATGCTTGACGTGTATGCAAGATGATGAAGTGAAAAAGGCTAAGGTTGGCATAGTAGGAGGCATTCTCTTCATTATTGCCGGTAAGTGTAAGATTTATTCATTTTTCTTAGATGTTGTTTTTTAATATCTCAAGTTTACAATGTATCATCTCATCCATATGGACTTTTGGGCATGTTATATTATAGCTTAAAAAAATAAGTCAGATAGGGACTAAATAGAAACGTTTAATAATTCATTTAAGATTTTTAAAGCAACCCAAGTACTTTTAATTACATGATGATAATCTGAAATCTTTAATGATCCCATGAATGTAGAATGATGTAGAATGATGTAAAGAATTAGTCATGTATAATGATGTAAAGAACCATGCCAGCAAACTTGTGGCTGCTTAAAGGAAAACTATAGGGTCAGTAGTACAAATGTGTATTACTGACACGATAATGTTAAAAACACTATTTAGGTGTCGGGTCCCTCCTGTCCCATTAAATAAGTTAAAAACTCACCTTTATTTCAGCATTGTGCAGGTGTGCCAGCGCTAGCCTAGCCCCCAATCCCACTCATTGGCTGAGATCATCAGAATTGACAATCTCAGCCAATCCAATACTTTTCCATAGGAAAGCATTGGATTGGCTGAGACAGTCAATTCTGATGATCTCAGCCAAGGAGGCAGGGCATAGGTGGAGCCATGTGCCACACCGGCCAAACAGCATCTCCTCATAGAGATGCATTGATTTAACGCATCTCTATGGGGAAAGTTCAGCCATGGAGATGCCACACATTAGCGCTGCACGTTGTGTATTCCATTTTGAGACATAATTCTTAAATATACATTATAAGCACACTATGTAATTTAATCATGCTTTCTCAGTGGTCTTTAACCCCTTAAGGACACATGACATGTGTGACATGTCATGATTCCCTTTTATTCCAGAAGTTTGGTCCTTAAGGGGTTAAACATATATTTATTAAATTTATATCCATTGAATTACTTACCTCTGGCTTTTGAAAGGTTAATCATCTTTTAATGTCCTTGATTTGAAGATAACTTGCTTGAACACAGGAAATGAGTTAATCAATCAGTCATGCTATTTAGCACTACTGTTATCAGACCAGATTATCTTTAAAATGTGACCTGATTAGGCTAGCATGACAATTTTAGTTCTTACTTTCTGCAATCTGCATGTCTAATTCACTGAATGGGTATTGTCTCATAACTGCAGTCTTTGCAGCATGCTGATAATTTGTATACCTTTGTTTTGAAGATTGATAGCACCTGTGCCATTGAGCTTGCAATTTAGTTGAATGGGTAACCAAAACAACAACAGAACAGTCTAAAGCAATGTTGCCTATATGTTTCAATAGTATGATCATACACAATATATATGTTAGGCTCACTTTGCCATAGCCACTGTGGTGGTTTTGTGGACTATGTGACTAAAACGATGCATCCGGATTATCTGTCTGCTTGACAAACCTGGTTTACAGGTTGAACTATTTTACTATCGGTTACTATGGTAGCTAAAGGAAGCATATATTGTTTGCACATCAGCAATTAATGCTATTAGTTGATGTATCACATCCTATATCTCACATTAAATAAATTGGAAAATAATACATCATAAAATAAGTTGCAACCTATATTTCTAGTTATACCAGCCTTATCATATATATGTGTATTATAATATGCTTTCGTTTACTTTTTAGGTCTCTGTGTATTGATCGCAACATCCTGGTATGGAAACAAAATAGCAAGGGATTTCTACAATGCATTCACACCCAGCAATTCCAAGTAAGTGTCAGTTTTAGAATGAAAGTTGTTACTTTTTTTCACTGTACAAAAATGAAGATGAATGCTTTTATTCTACATTTATTGCATTTTAAAATTCCATCGTCATGGTGATAGAGATGGAAATCTAAGTTAGGGAGAAGGCAATTGAAATCCTACTTCAAGCAAATGTTGGAGGAAGCACGGAATAATTTACTTAAAATAGAACGCTATGGTGGTAAATTAGATAAAACATCATGTCCATGTTTGTAGTAAGGTCCTCAGATTGAATGTTGCATTTTCAATATTAACTCTCTAGGGTGCTGTCAGGTTTAGCAGTTTGACAATAATTTGGTGTTACTGAATTAACATGGTATTTCTATAGAGTTCAAAACAGAAGTGCCAATTAAAGTCATCAATTGCTATGGAATTGCTAACTGAGTAAACAGCTGACTTGCAACAGTTCTGGTCTATTTGACTATGCTTACCTACTTAACTTAGAATCTAACTATGTAGAATCATATAATACAATTAAAGGGACAAAATAACTTTAGCCTAATGAAGCAGTTTTGGTGTATAGATCATGCCCCTGCAGTCTCACTGCTCAATTCTCTGCTATTTAGGAGTTAAATTACATTGTTTATGCAGCTCTAGTCACACATCCCTGTATGTGACTTATACATCCTCCCTAAATACTTCCTGTATGGAGTTCTCTAATGTTTACACTTCCTTTATTCCAAATTCTATTTAATTTAGAATTTCTTATCTCCGGCATTGTTAAAAACTTGCTAGACCCTGCAAGAGCCTTCTGTACACAATTAAAGCTTTAATTTTTTAGAATTTACAGAGCAGGAGATAAAGTAAGTTATATTTGATTGACAATGAAACCATGTTTTCATGAAGTCTGTGTGTGTCACAACCAGGGGAGGTCTTGCTAGGGCTGCATACACAGAAACAAAAGTGATTTAACTCCTAAATGGCAGAGAATTGAGCAGTGAGACTTTAGTTTCATAGTCTATACACAAAAACTGCTTAATTAAACTAAAGTTGCTTGGTGACTACAGTATTTAAAAGCAAGACATCCCTTCTAATCACAAAGCTGAATACATTCAATGTTATAGGTAAGGATCCGACATTGAAAGGTGTTATGGGATGTGTTTCGAGACCTTCTATATAATAGACAGGAAGATGGGTGGGAAGACAGAAAGGCAGCTCAGACTGGGAGAAAAACATACATTTCTAAATGAAATAGGTGGACATAAATGGGAAATGGAGATCCCAAAAATATTTATGGATGGATGGATTGTTGGACAGATCACTGAATGGATGCGGGTATGGGTTTACAAAAATGCGAAGCTGCAATTGTAAATTGTTGGATATCTGAAAACAAAACAGAATTCTTTTTCAACATACTTGTAATTATACATTTTACTGCTCAAGGTTTGCAGAGATCAGCAATTAGTTCTGAGGACCTTCACAGTAACTGCTACAGGACTGCCCCCTGCCTTCCATTTTTCTCCACTCAGTGTTAGTCTTATACTAAATAGCACTTCTGGTAATTAGAATATTTATGTAAAGTCATATTTCTCATGATAAAAGATTTATTTTAGGGAAATGTGCTAAATGTGCTAAATATAGACCACCATGAAAACTAATAGATTGTTTCAAAATGTTCAAAACATTGTCTCAGAATAGCACCTATTATGCCATGATAAATATTGCCCATAATGTTACTTAGCTATATAATAATATTGGCAGAAAAAAAGACTCTGGTCCATCAAATTTAGCCTATTATTTTTACATTTATTTCCACAATATACTACTTTTTCCTAACCTTTTTTTCTGTTCTCTAGGTATGAGTTTGGCCCAGCTCTCTTTATTGGGTGGGCTGGCGCAGCAATGGCTATTTTGGGGGGTGCCATGTTGTGCTGCTCCTGCCCCAGAAATGAGACATCCTACCCACCACCCAGAAGCTATAACAAGAATGCACCTTCTACAGGGAAAGACTACGTGTAAAAGAATACCAGAGGAAAACAGAGCAAAATCACTGCCATTCAGACTCTTTACTATTTGCCACAGTAAAAATGGTCCTCAGACCCATTTATTTCTTTCTACAGCAAAACAGGGATCCGGTAAAACCTTTTGATGTGGCAGTAGTACTAATTCCCTCTAGCAAGAAACCAAACCAATGTCAGTGATATGTTTAAACAGGTGGCCATGGTGAAAGGTCTAAAATATGCTGTTAAATGAAACAATTGTAAACAGGAAATAAATTTGTATCTGTTCCTATGCGTAAGTGTTTGCATACATATAGAAAGTTAAAACTCAATACACACTGTGAACAAGGTCAAGAATCAGAGAAAAACATGCATGTTTCCAAATATATATATATAAGTATACATATATATATAAACAGTAAATTCTTGAAAGGAAGAACCCCTCTTAACAAAGGATAAAGAGTACAGCGTTAAATAAACAGAATTCAGAGCAATGGTTTACAAGGAGAAAAACTGGATGCCTAACATTTGAGAAATTCATTTGTTTTGTAACCTAAATGCCAAAGTAACAGGCTGTGTACTTGTTAAAACTGAAGAGCTTTAGTTGAAATATTGATGTCACATTATAAAGTATTTAGTGCGTAAATGTTAAAAAGTGTGTGAATGTTAACCGAATGTTAACTAAGCTGGCAAACACTTAAAATGGTCAGCAGGTCCGAGCCGCCACAACATATTATAAATCTCTTCCATTCTTCTGATTTTTATACTAAAACAGGAAATCCTTTAAAAACTGAACCGCTGTTCTGTTGCATGGGAGTGATAAAATGAAACAAAGAATATTTTCACAGAGTTAAATTATTAACATAGAGATGAAGCAGAATGCATTGGTCATTTTTATTTAAATTAAAACTAGAATTGTTTCCTTGTATAGCCAGACATTCAATAATTACATATCTTCAAAAGCCATTGATTTAATTTGTTTGTTAAAGAGTGAAGTACAGCTTACTTTACATTGATGGAGCATTTATTGACCGTAGATGTTTGCTTGTAGCATAGGGTATCAAGTAAAAACTATTATTCCCTAATCCAGAGGTTCCAAATCCTGACCTCAAGGCACCTTCACAGGTGCGACTTTTTAGCTTTCTATTCTTATAAGAATGCTGACAAAAACCCAGACTGCTAATTTCCCTTGAAGATTAAGAATAAAATACTAAATAGTAGCTAGTGACGAGTCACAATAAGCTTTAAAAAATGAGCTAAAGTGACCAAGTTAGAAAAACAAATCCAACCCAATTGCATTTTAGATTGTTTCTAGATTTTGCACACTTAACTTTTTATGTTGGTTGTTCATGCAAAATCTCTCTCTGTTTAGTGAATAACCCCAAGTATTTTATAAGTTGAAATGTCATTACAGGCACACAAGGCTGTAAATAATAAGAGGGTTTGCAAAAACAAAATAACGATACAGTATAACAAGTACATTATGTTCCCTTTTCAATTTGTTTATCTTTCTGCTCATTACAATGTAAATTGATATATTTTGCCGTTCTGTATATGCATTCATTTTAGCTGATGAATATGGTGTGTATCCCAATATATCATTGTGCATTGAACCAGTTTGTATGGATTTTTTTTACAGATACTTTTCAATAAATACGGTTTTTACAAAAATCATCTGTACGCGTGTAAGCATCAATCAATATATTTGACATCATTATATTCTGCTTGACATAGTTAAACCTCGGATAACAGTATACATTCTAGGAATAGAGACAAACAAAAACGTTAACTTTTTTAATAGTATTATTTTCATGGATAATGTTATGCATAAAGAAAATACTTATGTTGAATTAGAATATTAAAGAGACACTTTAGGCCCCAACGCAACATTAATGATGCATTTTGTCCCATTAATATGCTGTATTTTTGCATGCCAAATATTTAAAGTTTTAAACAATGTGGCCATAAGACTGCCTCTTTAGCCCTGTCCCCATTTCAGGAAAATACTTCCTGATCAGTGTATCAGTGTACATACACTGCTCAGTCATTGACTGCTTGGAGAGAACTTAACTTCTGTTTCTGATAATCTGTTGTTTGGCTGTATGTTAAATGGAACAGTGTCATTATAAATTACACCCAATGGATGGTTAACTGTGTGTAACACAGAGTGGATGGGAATATCAGGGTAAAAATGTGCATTAGAAATACTTTGCATAAAGATCTCCGAAATACCCTTTTTAAACTTTCTCTTCAGCTCAGCTCTTACACAGTTAGTCCACACATTGACAGGCTTAGCTGCACTCCCAACACCCCATAATGAGCAGAAAAACAGCAGTAAACCATAGGATTCTGGGTAAAAGCCGGAGAAGCACACATGGAGAATAATGATTGGCCCACGAACATGGAGAATAATGTTTGGCCCACTTAGTCGCTTTCCTTTGCTTGTAACATAAAAGAAAGGTTGTTTCATTCAATCCACAACCAAGTTGCAGACATTGAGAAAACAGCAATTATATCAATATCTATATGTCTGTTATTAGTTAGTCTATTCTCTAATGGTAGTACAAAAGACAAGACAAATAAATTTTGCGCCAAAGCTGACTATTGTACAGCTACTGACAAACACAGTCCAAAGTACGTCGGTAAATCTTAAGTTAAAAGTAGCCAAATACCAGAAAAATAAAAGTGGATATTTTATATTTTTAATCTGTATTCCAATAAAGTTATTTTGGCTACTTTTAACATACTTTGATCGTGCCATTTTACTTATATATATATATATATATATATATATATATATATATATATATATATATATATAGATATATATCTTTTATTTTCACTATTGCTGCTTGGTATCCTGATTTTATTTTTCCTGTTGAGTATTACTCCAAAGAAATCCTAGGTGGGGATTATACCACTCATGCCTGAGTCATTGAGCAGTCCGCCTGCTCAATCATATGTGAGTACACATTTTATTACTTATACTCCCAATATATTTTTATACAGCGAGCACTTCACAACTACATCAGTTGTCTCTCTTCTCCTCCCTATGGTCTACATATTAATATGATACTTACCACTCTGCACGTATCCTTTAAGAGGGGATTGAACTGCTGTATGCCATTCATACTAGAGCTTGTTCAAGCTCTACTACACATGAGGTGGACTAAAATAGATCCTGTTGTCCAACTATTTATCCATCTATACTAGACGTATTTCACCATCTTTTCTCTCTTTTTCTCCACATACGGATTAAAAGACCAATACCTCTCTATGTATCCCACAAGCGGGGATTGTACTGCTGTATGCCATCCACACTAGAGCTAGTTTAAGCTCTACAACACATGAGTAGGATTACTATAGACCATATTTTTCTGTTACTCACATTCTGTACTAGACGTATTGCACCATTATCGTCTCCTCTCTTCATATACTTATCCACAAAGAGAATATCCCCCTACATAGGCCATTTGCTGTCCTTCAGGCACTATTAAGGACTTTTTTTTGGTATCTCTCTTTTTCAAGGTTTCTCTTAAGATTTACCACCATAGTTTGCACTGTGTTTATCAGTAGCTGTACTATAGTCAGCTTTGGCGCAACCTTTATTTGTCTTGTCTTTTGTACTATCATTGTTAATAGGGCTTGGAGGGAACCCTATTTTTAGGTTTGCTGCCTCTTATACTTCCCATTTACAGCATTGGTTTATTTTAGCACCTTTGTTTTTGTATTCCTATTCTCTAATGGCGACTGCTTAGCTTAAAATATGATTCTAATATAAGATAAAAGTTTTTTATTTAATCCACAACCAAGTGACAGACAGAGAGGGAAACAGACAGTGCACATACTCTTGTAAGGGAGTCTTTTTTTGAAAAGAGGACATAGCTTTGGAGGGAGGTTTATGGGGTAGCATTCTGCAATGCATTTCTTATCTTTGAGTAAACAACACAAAATATATAACAGGTTAATGAGGCCAAAACATATGAAATACTCAAGATGTGTTAATGTATTTAGTGTCTCTTCAAATTCCATGTTTTCACTAATTAAATTCTACTTTAGGGTTCCAACTATATGGTAAAATTGTTACTACATCAATTGCCAATATGCTCTTATATACGCTTTTGTTTTACTGTGGCAACTTCTTAAAAGCTTGGCAACCATGTTATCATGTACTTAAGTTTCTTAATATTGCCAACATTGGGTTGAAATCATATTCATATGAATGTCCCCTAAAATCAGGACACATTAATGAATATATGTTGATTCATTTTCACTTTAGTTTTAATAGTTGTGTATTACAGGGGAAATGTAAAAACCCATGTTTAATTTATCTCATGTTTCATGTAATACTCCTACAGCTATAAAAAAAAATAAATAAACATATAATGGATCACTATGGGGAAAGTTCAGTGTCCCTATGCAGAGCACTGAACATCAGTACTGCACGGTGTGCAGCACTGACCCAGGAAGCACCTCTAGTGCCATAATCTAAAACATTCTGAAACACTCTGAAAAGCCTCCAACTTGACCCTCTGTCAATCATTGTTATAAGCTCTGATTTGTCCACCTTGCAGTTAACATACGAAGAGCAACATACCTATTAAGGAACAGTGCACAAACAAAAATAAAATTTTAAATTTTACAAGTATACTAAAAATCACCTAACTCAGCAAACAAATATAGGGATTTGGCTTCATCATAAGCCCACCAGTACCTAACAGTACCAAAATATCAGTTGATCCTGCACTAGTTTTAATGTGGGAGACAAATGAAATATTTCTAGTGTGCTAAATGAATTTAAGTGTATTTCATTATTCTGTTATAAGCCCTTTGTGAAATGAATGTGTGGCATAGCAGGCCCAGTGGATTTGCACAATCTGTAGGCCAGAATACTTAACTACCGTGGCGATCCCGATTGTGGGGACTAACTGACAACCCAGGCAATCCTGCCCATTCGGGCCATGTGATTGTGAAGACATCATGATCCCCCAACACTGAAATATTAAAAAATATATATTTATATACACTGAAATATCTGGATTTAATATAAATATATATCATGTGGTGACAGTGTGGGGGGATGGTGACAGTGTGGGAGGTGGTGACAGTGTGGGGATGATGACAATTTGGGGATGTGACAGTGTGGGAGGTTGTTACAATGTGGGGGGATGGTGATAGTATAGGGGAGTAGTGATAGTGTGGGGGGATGATGACTATATGGGAGGTGGTGACAGTGTGGAGGGATGGTGACAGTGTGGGAGGTGATAACAGTGTTTCGGATGGTGACATTGTGGAATGTGGTGACAGTGTTTCGGATGGTGACATTGTGGAAAGTGGTAACAGTGTTGGGGGAAAGGTGACAGTGTGGGAGGTGGTGACAGTGTTTTAGGTGGTGATAGTGTGGGGGAAAGATGACAGTGTAGGGGAAAAGTGACAGTGTGGGGGGTGGTGACAGTGTAGGAGGTGGTGACAGTGTGGGGCGGTGGTAGTGTTTGGGGATGGTCACAGTGGGGGAGTGGTAGTGTGTGGGGATGGTGGCGGGGGGTGGTAGTGTGTGGGGATGGTGACATTGGGGGGTTGTAGTGTGTGGGGATGGTGACAGTGGGGGTGGTAGTGTGTGATGATGGTGACAGTGGGGGGTGGTAGTGTATAGGGATGTGACAGTGGGGGGTGGTAGTGTGTGGGAAGGCTGTTGTTTAGTGATCAGTCTCCTGATAACTTTTTTGTGTAATTCATCCCCTGGTGGTCTAGTGGTCTCCTCCTCCTCTTTGGTGGTCCAGTGGGCTACGTATGTAGTCTGCCAGCGCCTCTGGTCTGTAGCTCTTCCAGGTGCAGAACTGCAGGCCGTTTAGTAGAGATCTCATGAGCTCTGGTCAGAGCATTGCCGTGGTACATGGAGGGGCCTTGCACCCGGCGGCCGCATCTTGGTGTCAGCCCTCGGTCATGGGCTGAGGAGCCAACACATCAGTCAGCCCTGTCAGTGACCGGTTCGGTGAACTTGTTACATTTTAGGAACCAGCTGAATCCCACCACTGGGGGCACTGTTGTTCACGTGAGACATCACTGAACACACATATGAGTTTTTTAAAACAGTAAAATGTATAGTGACAATGTTATCATCAATAAAATAGCAATTTTTGTGTGAAAAATGCAAAAAACAAATAAGAACACTAACTATGGCCAGGGTTTGTGACTAAATGGCTACTAACAAATACTGGACATACTCCATTTTAAATACCCTGTTTTGGGGTTTTTTTGTTTGCAAATGGTATGCCATGATGGGGGTAATTTCCATTCCTGGGCTGCAATACAGTCTAAAAGGCAACATACATCCAGCAAACCAATCTGGCAAATTCCAATGTGTAGAAACGGAAATCTTTATTTGACCCTGTAACATTCCAAAACACCATGAAACCTGACAAGGTCAGCTGATGAATCTAAAATCAAATGAAATAAAACATAGCATAATACAGTTTTCGAAATGTAATATTTCCTGCTATAGATTGCACTCACAGGATGTTGGAAGTATATGCGCTCTATTGGAGCCTCAACGATGTTTTGGGGGGCTTGTATCTCCCTCTTTGGATCAAGTATCACCCGGTATCAGGAACCATTCAGGACTCCGACAGGTAGATAGGTAAAAAGGAGGTTTATTGGTATAAAAAGTATAAAAAAGGATTGGTCTTACGCGTTTCGTCCACCAGGGGACTTCCTCAGAGACCAGTATACAGTAAAACACAGTGAGTAGATAATGCAAAAAACAGCAACTATGAAACCAATGCAGTAAAAGCTGATTATCACGAAATTCAATGTTAAAATTCCATGCAGAACTTGGAAAATAAATTTTCTTAATTTCTCACATAGAAATTATACATAAGAGGAGAAATTAAACGGAAGAATATTTTTTTTATTTTCAATGCTTTTCCTTGCCTGAAATTGATTATTGGGAAGGGAAGAGAAGGGAAGAGAATGAAAGGAAAGGGAAAGTTGTACAGGTTATGTGTGATCTTCAATGTTTTATTCATTAGTGTAAATTCCAGAGACGTTAATGGAACTGCTGGTTAGACCCCACCGCACCCTGCCAAACACATACAAACGGAAAAGACTACAACTGAAGCAGCCAGCACTCGGCATAATCCCATTTAAATCAAATTACTATTATATTAAATCCTACTAATCCGAAATGTAACCTCTTTTGAACTCTAAACACCATAACCCAAAATATCCACTTTACCCAAACCCTAACTTTAACCCCTTAAATGTAACCTCTCTCTAGACCAAACACATTTAATTCTAAACTCATTTTATACAAACTCCTGAA
This sequence comes from Pelobates fuscus, assembly GCF_036172605.1. NCBI lineage: Eukaryota > Metazoa > Chordata > Amphibia > Anura > Pelobatidae > Pelobates > Pelobates fuscus. Next base: position 145,582,173 of record NC_086318.1, read on the forward strand.
TTGAATCCATACTAATTGCATAGATTTTGTCCTGATTGTGACCCCCCTCTGACCCTTAAAGGCACCATTTATAAATGTAGGGGTTTCAGGTATAATATTTGTTTTTGTTTGGTTGATACAATAGTGCCTTACAAATTGTGTCTATGTTGATGACTTAAAGGATTTGCTACTAATGTCTTGGTGCCAGTTACCACAGGACACATTCAAAGGTCTTGTGGAGTATGTTCCTCAATGCATCCAATCTGTTTTGTCATGATGGTCAGGTGGTTTTAATGGTGTGGCTAATCAACGTATGTTAATGTCATCCATCTATTCTTCCCCAGATGTTTCCTCCACAGGGTTTTATTTCCTCTCCTGACTGCTGAAGGATTGCTCTTCAACCCTAGAGGTTATCCACATATCAGCCATCTTCCAGATCTGTAACTATACTCAAACTGCATAGTAGACAGACACACAGATAGATAGGGATCAAAATGTCTAATAGCAAGCTAGCCAATGGCGGGTGAATATTCAGCCCAGGCAAGTAAAATGTAACCCTGCATAGTGTAACATCCTATTTATGTCTTATGTTAATTTTTATAATTTGTTAAATGGGTTGGTTGAATACAGAGATTATGAGGTGATATGAGTCTGGACCATCCATTGATCATCTAACTGTGTGTGATTATTTGTTGGTGCTGTATATAGATGTGTCATATTTCTTTTTCATTTGTGTTTCTTTATCTTATCCCCCTGTATCTTAATGATTAGACTCTCTTTCTTGCCATTTGGATCTACTCAAATTTATCAAATGTTCTACCTTGTGCCAGATCTTAGACAAATGCACCTCAAACCATTTTTAATATAATAATGCTTTACGTTTTGAAAGAAAATAGATATGTTTAAAAATGGGACACATGGAGAGACTGTTAAGGGGGATGAATGAGACACATGTAGTGGCTGGTGGCATAAGACACATGAGAGACTTGAGGGGGTGAGAAACATGGAAGTGCTGGGGGGGATAAGACACATGGATGGGTGAATAAAACCATGGAGGGTCTGGAGGGGTGAATGAGACACATGGATGGGCTGGGGGCTAAATGAGACACATGGAGAGTCTGAGGAGGGAATTGAATGAGACACATGGAGGGGCTGGCTGGATGAGACACATGGAGCGGTTGGGGGTGATGCACATGCAGAGGCTGAGGAAGTTAATTAGACACATGGAGGGATGAATGAGATACATGTAGGGGCTGGATGGGTGGATTAGAGACATGGAGGGGCTGACGGGGTGAATGAGACCCATGGAGGTGCTGCAGGGGAGTGAGTGAGACACATAGAGGAACTAAGGGAGTGAATGAGACACATAGAGGGGCTTGGGAGGTGAATGAGACACACGGAAGGTGAATGAGACACATGGATGAGCTTGGGGGGTGAGAAACATTGAGGGGCACAAAACGAAACACGGATGTGCTGGGGACACAAAGTGACAAACAGTAGGGCTTGGGGGACAAACAGGTACACACAGAAGGGCTGGGGAGACAAAGAGACTTACAGAGTGGAGATAAAGAGACACACAAAGCGGCTGAGAGGACAAAAAGACACACACAGAAGGTTTGGGGGGCACAAAGAGACATACAGAGGGGATGAGAGAGGACAAAAAGACACACTGAAGAGCTAGGGCACAAAGAGGCACACAGAAGGGCTGAGGGGACCACAATGCACCCAGAAGGGCTGGGACGGGGGAACAAAAACACACAAATGGTTTGGGGGGGGCAAACAGACACAAATAACATACTTTTTGCACCTGCACTGTGAATGTTTACATGGTGTGTTCAATAAAAAACATGGCAACATTTCATTCTTTGTGTGTAATTAGTTTAAGCAGACTGTGATTGTCTATTGTTGTGACTTAGATGATGATCAGATCACATTTTATGACCAATTTGTGCAGAAATCCATATCATTCCAAAGGGTTCACATACTTTTTCTTGCAACTGTATATATACACACACATACATACACTGCTGTGTGTGTATGTGAGGTTAGTGTGCTGTGTGAGGTTGGTGTGTGTGTGTGTGTGTGTGTGTAAGGGTGGTGTGTGTGAGGGTGCTGTTAGTGTGATGTGTGTGTGAGGGTGCTGGTAGTGTGTTATGTGGGTGAGGGTGTGTGTGTGTGTGTGTGTGTGTGTTTGTGAGGGTGCTCTGTGTGAGGGTGCTGTTTGTGTGTGAGGGTGCTGCTGAGTGTTGTATGTGTGTGGGGGTAGTTGAGTGTTGTGTATGTGCTAGAGTGTGTAGTGGCTGAGTGTTGCGTCTGTGGAGGAGGCTGAGATCTGTATGTTAGGGGGTAGGCTGTGTGTGCCTGTGTATGTGGAGGCTGAATGAACCATGCCCCAATTAAACCTCAGATGTCTCCTTACTAATGGGATTTCTAGCTAATCTATCTTCACAAATAAGCGCTGCCTATGTTACGGCCATATAACTTATTCCCACTATCCAGCAAAGAAGACAATGACAATTTTAGGGGTTGCAAATACTCATATTGAACATTACAGCTCTTATTATTCCTATTATCATTACTGCATTGCATGTTCTCATAAAAATGATATATTTAAGTTTGCTTACTTAATTAACCTATAAATCAAATTGAGGTTAAGCATCTAAGTCAAAAATGAGATTAGATCTACTTGGATGATAAAAATTACATTTTAATAGAGGTCAAACATTTAAATGTCTACAATATTCTGAAAGTTAATGTAGGAGAATGAGGTCATTTATGGTCTGTTCATCCAAATGTTTGGATCTATTAATTATTTCTTAAACATATGAAGACATACGCAGAATACCCTTGTTTCTCTTGCTAATCGTTGGAAATTAATAGGAGATAATTGAAAGGTCCTTTTACTTTTATCCATGCATAAAATGACTTTAATTGTCACTCAGGATAGAAATGTAAGTCGTAGACTAGACAAGTCTCTCTCACTATGATCCAGTGCCCCGGTATTAAATGGCATAGATTGAAAGTTTGATAAAAGCAAGGAAGTTCAAATGGAGGAGAAGAAAAAAAGAAGACTATTTCAAAAGTGCAAGAGAAAGCAGTAACCCTTTGCACGTTGCATTGCAATACTCTACACATATCGCCTTCCAAAAGCTTATTGAATGTATAATTTATTTCCATAGCACCAATAAATCCTTAAAGAGACACTCCAGGCACCAAAGTATCTTCCTCTAAATAAAGTTTAGGTGCCAGGAGGATCCTGAAGGTACTTTTATCTGAAGGGGTTAAATTGTTCTTGCATGGTTTAACCCCAAAGTTGCCTCCAGCACTGGTCTTCACTCCCTCTCTCCCCCCGGTTACGGCTTCCAAATTTTAAGATTCAGGAAGCGTAGAGCGCCGCAGGGCAGGGACTGGCTGAGAAACATACCTTTTGCAAACCATTTTAATGAATAGGAAGTCACTGATGGACTGATAGCATTAACTGACCACTCTCAGCCAATCAGCAGCGCTCTTGACTGGCAGCTACAGTTTGTTCTAACTATAAACATGTAAAATGATTATACTTTTTTACATTGCCATCACAGGCTAAAACTATTAAAGTGACCTCCCTCAATCCTACAATTCTGTATTTTGTATTGAACAAACATATTTTATTATGTTTACAGATAAAAGCAATATTCATAGAATCCTCCTTATCCATGGGCAAGTGAGTTCACCTATCTTAATTAGGTCTTAAAGGGACACTATAGTCACCAGAACAACTACAGCTTATTGGATTGTTCTGGTGAGTAGAATAATTACCTTCAGGCTTTTTGCAGTAAACACTGTCTTTTCAGAGAAAATGCAGCGTTTACATTACAGCCTAGTGATAACTTCACTGGCCACTCCTCAGATGGCTGTTAGAGATCCTTCCTGGGTCATGGCTGCCTAAAATGCATCCAAACATTCAGTGTCTCCACCCTCTGCATGCAGACACTGAACTTTCCTCATAGAGATTCATTGATTCTAATCATCTCTATGAGGAGATGCTGATTGGCCAGGGCTGTGTTTGAATCATGCTGGCTCTGCCCCTGATCTGCCTCCTTGTCAGTCTCAGCCAATCCTATGGGAAGCACTGTGATTGGATCAGGCTACCACTTCTGATGATGTCAGTAGACTGCTTGTTTTTTTTCCGTTTTTTTTTGTTGTTGATGCAAACAGCATGCATATCTACAGCTTCTGGCTTGAATACAGTAAGATGTTGCTATATTTATGGTGGCATAAGGGGCCCAGGGGGCTAGATGGTGTTTTTAACACTATATGGTCTGGAATACATGTTTGGGTTACTGACCCTATAGTGATCCTTTAAGGTTACAACTGGAACAATGCACATGAAGGAGTGTAAGTAGGACCACCGTCTTGTTATAAATACTAATGCACGGTCATAGCATAGCTAATGTCAATTAGCAGGGCCAAATGTTCTCTCACATGATACAAACTGCTAAAAATATTCAAAGGAAGTATCTTGACACCAGAAGGAAGTGCATGATCTCCCCAGTTCCCCACATGAAAAGTAGATTTCCACCTACATTTTTGAAGAATTGGCTTCCTCCCAACATTTCAAATGGACAAAGGGGATACTTTAATTTTACGGTTGTCAGTGCGGAAATTGCCAGGGAAGGACCTGCTTTGATACATTTTAGGTTATTTATGAATAGCAATTTAGTCAACTAAAATGTGATTTAGAATAAGGACAATTTATCTTATTTAGACAGACTGTAAAAATACTGTGAGTATTATTGCTGCAGACACACCAACAATATGCCACTCCTAGAAAAGGGGAAATTACAGTAGAAAAGAGGAACTTGGGCCACAAATAGGCACTGTTCCTCCTAAATAGGGACAATTGGGAGGTATGAAATAGGGCAATGTCAACACACACACTAAGGAAATAAGTAGCTTCTGTCATTATGAGGGTCTTGACAATAATAAATTATTAGGTCTTTTCTATTATTTTTTCTACTCTAGACACTTAACTTGCATTACTCCATCTCAGTGTCTTAGAGTGTCAATAGAGGTATAATTTCAACAATAATACATTTTGATGTGTTTTTCTCCTTCAAATAACTGTTTACTACATGTATGAAATTGATACCTTCAGCATCCTTCAGTAATGCAACATTATCCACACCTAGTAGATAATATGAACAAATAAGTGGATTGAAAGCCACAGAACACCACGTGTTTTTTTTCTGGTGTACAGACGGTTCAGATAAACACATAATTGTTAGCTGTGTTTTTGTATATCACAAAATCAAAATGTCTGGCCTTACGCTGCAAACATGTCAGGACATAGTGAGTCTACATACCCTGAGATAATATGTTTGTGTGTTTTGTTCTACTGGAATCCCTGGGATTATGTAGCCTGCATGCACTGCTAGTAAATGGGCTCCATCTATCATGTCAAAGCAAGCAGAAAAGATATGAGATATATTTACTAAACATTGAATTTGCAAAATTCATGCAAGAAACAAATCTCCAGCTGGCCAGTTTTACAAATATTGCATTATTTGTTGTATATATAGTAGTATTACATGTGTGAGCATAATGGTACATGTTTGTGTATGTGTGTTTTGGGCCTGTATGTTTGTAGTAGTTATGGTGTATCATATTTGGGACATACACTATATTCATATGTATGGTAAAGCTTATGTGTGCTTGGTAGTGCTGTGTGGGAGTTGTATGTAGTGCTCACATCTCACCAAGCCCACAATCTGTTAAGGCCCCTTTGCCATGAGGGCATGCCTCCTAAGTCCCCTTTAGTGATGTATGTACTTAAAGCAATATGTAAGTAGCTGACAATTGCTGCTTGCAAAAACAAGAGAAATATACTTACAAGCTTAGAAGTGATGTGGAATTATTAAAAATCTTTATTGTACTTGTATTGAATTATTGTACTAACTCCATTTTAACTTTATACTGTGACTTCGTCCTCCATCTTGTCCTCCTAACCTGACTTCTTCAATCCTCCATTTTGTCCTCATGACTTAACTTGTTCATTTTAAAACTACATTACGTGACTGAACTTCTCAACCCAATTAATACAGTAGACAAAGACCGTGTTTCCTTCAAGGACAAGTACCAGGAGGTGCTGGCTACTCCTTAAGATTTGCTGGCTACTCCTTAAGAGCTTGTAAGATAGTACAGTTTGAAGGCCACAGAACACAGTAGTAATGAAATGTTCTATTCATAAGAGACCTTGCACCTGGACATAAAGCCTGATATCATTGACCGTGTAAAATGACGCTTAGGACCCCCTTGTCCCCCACCCGTGTCCAGAATAATCCCACCTCTGATGGGTGGGCACGGGACTAACCTCTTAATTTTACTAACCAATAGGTAAGACACTAACTCCGTCACTTAACAATTAATCCAATTGATGATGTTTATTTGCTGATATTCTAATAATCAATGATGACGCAAAATGCCTCTTAAAAGGGCCTGCGCGCCCGCTTTTACTTCACTTGCCAATAAACTTTCTCGAAGTTATTTTAACCTGAACCTCGTGTGTCAGACTTAATTACTTCAGCGTATATACGCAATTTAATTTTATTGATTTGGACAGGAACAGATAGACTTTGAACATTTTGGTTTACTTTCAAAAAGTACCATAACAACTTGGCGCCCAACGTGGGGCATCGGGCTATGTCTGGCCGGTGAGCCGTCCTAAGGAAGACAAGGGTGGACGGAGAAATCCAGGGGGAAGGAAGGGAGACTGATCACCTCCAGATACACGGTAGAGACTTCTGCAGAGCCACCGGTACGTTCCGGCCCCTTTGATTGACCCGTCCACGTGTCTGTGACTGCTTCCCGGGAGGACATCAAAGACAGGTAATATCTTGCCCGGTGTCTCGTTACTCATTTGTTTACCTGCATTTTAGTCTATCTGTTGCCTGGGTGTGTTTGAATTGTTTGCCTGTTTCCCCATTTTGAGATAAAGGGGGGGTGGACCTGCAGGGGATTTGCCTGGGGTTCTGTCTTGCTTGTTTTCCCCTTTTTGGGATAAAGGGGGGTGGACCTGAGGGGATTTGCCTGGGTCTTCAGTGTGTCTGTCTATCTGTTTGTACTTTACCCCTTTTGGGATAAAGGGGGGTGGACCTGTGGATTCGTTCCTGGGGGTCTTCTGTTGCCTGTTTTACCTCTTTTAGGAACCACGGTGCTGTGGTTGTAAGGAAAAAGGGGGGTTGACCTGTGGATGTGTTCCTGGGGGTCATCTTTTCCTGTTTAACTCTTTTAGGAGCCTCGTGGCTGGGGCTGTAGGGAAAAAGAGGTGTGTTGGATCTGTGGAGATTGTGTAGACTCATAGTTTCCTGGGGATCCTTCTTGTGCCACTTTGATAGCCTAGCTAGCTTCTCTGTGCACGTTACTCTGCTTGCAGAGTGGTGGTACCCTCCAGCTTTGAGCGCTGAGCTGGAGCCATTCCAATTTTTTATTTTGTGGTGTGTGAATTCGGGCAGGCATTGCTGTCTTCATCACCACGGAGTAGTGGGACTTATAAAGTGGGTCTTTATGGGGGCACTACAAGAGTGAGGGTAGCGCAGACACTACGAGTGGGCTGCTGTGACGAGGGAGGCATATGGATTTCGGACCGGTGTTAGCTGTTATCCTTGGCCGTTGGTAGTAAGATACTACGGGATTGAGGGAGGTGACTTTGGAGTAAGCACACGAGTAAAGGAAAGGAATTATTGTTGATTTCATTTGAATTGTGATGCATGCACTGTATTTCAACTGTATTGTTGTCTTGTTTGTTTAATAGGAGTCTCATGAACTCCTGTGTCTGTCTCTAAGGATTTTCCTTGCCTTTCATCTTTTCTGTACTTCCTATATTATTATACTATCCACTCCCATTCCTCTTGAAGGAGAAGTGATTGGTCACACACTTCTCACCTCGCTCCAATCCGTGTCTACCACCCCGGGTAGGCGGATTCAGTGACTAGTCTACGTTTTGGGAAGACGCACCTGAGAAAGTTTTTACGGTTCTCGGGTGGCAGTCGAGCATTGTAGACGTTCTTGTTCCGTTTTCCTTCTCTCTCCCTATATCTAGGACGCTGGTATAGGGGTAAAGGGATTATGGGGCAGGATTTAAGCAAGCCCAATAAGGGCTGGTTAGCATGTGATTTGGTAGAAAACAGAGAGGGTGAGGAGATGGTTAAAGGTGTTGTAAAGATTGCAAAAGTATGTAAAATTACTGTACCAACGGGTGGAAGATTGCAACCAGAAAGTTGGCGTAAGTTACTGGCAGAAATGAAAGGCAAGCTTACAGATAATGGTTTATTAAAGACTGCTGAAGCATGGTACAGAGTAGCGAAGGCTATTCAGCTAGAAGGTTGGGTTGAGGAAGAAATAAATCACAAGGGTGTGAAATTGTTTGTGTATCATCAGAATTGTGTTGCTGGGGTCTACCCTCAGCCAGCGCCCCAAAGTGGCGCCCAGGGGACGTCTATCCCCAAGGTTCAGTCAGCAGTAGGTGATAGCCAGCTGACTATGTTCCCCGTTCCCAATCCTCCTAACACTCATCCCGCCACCTCCCCTGTTTGCCCGGTCCTGAATTCTGATGGATCTTTCTTTTCCCCCTCCCCGTCCCTAACATTCCCATCATCCTCGTCCATCCCTACGCTACCTGCTGTACCTCCCCCTAACATTTCATCTGCCATTCCTTCCCTACGCTCCCTCTCCGTTCATGACCCCCTCCCCTCCTCATCCGCCCAACTAACCACCTCTTCCACCCTCGCCCCGACTCCTCCCCCTCCCATCTCCACCCCAGTCCAATACCCCACCTCCTTCCCCTCCCCAGCCTGGCCCTACCCCTTCCCGTATCCCATGACTCTGCCCTATCCCGGATATCCACTACCCCTTCCCCAAGCCACTCCCCAGGTCCCGGTCATGCCCAGTCCGACACAGTCTGCCCCGGATGTGCCCTCTTCCAACATGGCCGCCGCTTCTTCCCTTAACCCTAATGTAGCACCTTCTCCGGCCACCAATATGGCGGCCCCCAGTTCGGCCCTGATGCCGGTAATCCCCGGTGACTACCTATCCCCAGGTTATGACTCACTAGCCACCCCCGCATCTGGGGCTCGTTCCCAACCACCGATCCTTTCACCTCATTCGGGCCCTGCACCACGCAAAAGAGCCAATATCATAGAATTCGATGATGACGAGATGGACAGGGTGTCCCATGTCTCATCGGAGCTTGCCGCGGGAGCCCCAACTCACCGTTCTATCGATGACCCTTTTGGCCACAAGGGTCGGGGAGAACAGGCCCCTTCTAAATATGTTGCCTTTAACCCCACTCAAGCTAGCGCATTAATGAAATCGCTCCCCGACCCAGAAAAACAGCCTATGCCTTTTTACCGAGGGATAGTTCAAATTCAAAAGACTTATTCCGCCGCATGGCGTGATCTACTCAGCATTTGTGCTATTAAAGCAGGGGATGCCTATTGGCCAAGTATGGCCCGTCACCTCAGTACAGATCTGCTTTCCAGTGATGTTGATTACCCCTCCGGGGTAACCTTTTGCACCCAATTAAGAGAATGGGCTAAGGACAAACTTGCAGATCAGGCTGCTGGCCTTACTGATGTTGTTCAAGAAAAAGGAGAATCAGTGGAAAAGTTTCATGCAAGACTGTATCAAATGTTCACAGATTTGGGGTTTGATCTTACTGACAAAATTCATTCACAAATGCTGTCAGGTGCGTTTGTCCAAGGCGTTAAAGACTCTATACGCAAGGGAATCATTGCTGCACGCCCTGAATATAAGGTTGTTCCCCTGGATACCCTGCTTTTAGTCGCTAGGGGCCTAGAATCTGCCCAGACCCCCAAAAGGCCAAGCTCTGCTCCTCTTATGGTATCACGCAGTATCCCTGTTCCCAGGGGCACCAGACCAGAGGATAGCTTCTGCTTTAATTGCAAAGCTAAAGGTCATTTTAAAAGTGATTGCCCGGAACCCAAAAGAGAGATAAGGAAGCCATCCAGACCTGCCCCGGTCACTAAGACCGAAAAAGGGGTCCCAATAGTTGAGGAACCCGATGAATAGGAAACTGGCAAGCCTGTGTCTGTAACCCCTGTAATGGCAGTGTCTACAGGGGATAAGGGGGGGCCACTTGCCACAGTGACTTTGCCCATTGAAGGCCACCCCACCACATTTCTAGTTGACACAGGTGCAGCCCGTAGTGTTCTACGAGAACAAGACTTGCCAGACCCATCTTTTCTGTCAAATATTGATGTCTCTTGTGTTGGAGTGGATGGCCAACCGAGACATAGCCCTCTAACAACTCCACTACGAGTTGGTTCTAGCCTGCTCGCTCGCTTTGTAGTATCCTCCACATGCCCAATTAACCTGTTAGGTGCTGATGTTCTCTCACGCCTGCAAGCATCCATCACCTTTACCCCGGATGGGCAGGTAGAAATGTTTACACCTCTGTCTGTATCAGACACTTCAGCCCTATGCTCTTTGCCTCTGATGCTGCATTTAGAAAAGCCCCGTGAGGAGACAGCAGAATTAAGGTCCAATTTCCCAGAGGAATTAAAAACACAGGTGCCCGCAAAGTTATGGTCCTCAGGCCCAGAGGACATAGGTCACCTAAATGTTCCCCCTGTGGTGGTAAAGCTTATTTCAGGAGCTAAATTACCAAGAAAACCACAATATCCATTAAAACCAGCACAGTCTGCTGCAATTTCTGTCCACATTAAGGCACTCTTGGAGAAGGGTGCCCTTGTCAAATGTAAATCTGAATGCAACACCCCGTTATTTCCTGTGAAAAAGAAAACTCCGAAGGGTGAGCCAGAGAAGTACAGGATGGTTCAGGATCTCCGTGCTGTTAATGAAGCTACAGTCCTGGACACCCCTCTTGTACCAAATCCTCATACTCTGCTCTCTGGAGTCCCACCATCTGCAAAATTCTTCACAGTTATTGACCTAGCAAATGCTTTTTTCAGTGTCCCACTGGACCCATCCTGCCAATATCTGTTTGCTTTCACTCATGAGATGCAACAGTATACCTGGACTGTCATGCCCCAAGGGGCACAAAATTCACCAAGTCAATTTGCAAAGGCCATGGCCACCATCCTTGACCCATGGCAAGCCGAGCACCCAGAAGTTGTTCTGCTTCAGTATGTGGATGATTTGCTGCTCTGTGGAGATGACATACCCACTACCGAAGAGTGCTCAATTAGTCTGCTTTGTTATTTGGCAGAACAAGGATGCAAAGCTTCGCTCATCAAGCTACAGTTCTGCCAACCTTCAGTAATTTTCCTTGGACACTGCCTATCTCAAGGTACCAGACATCTTACTCGGGACCGGGTAAGAGCTGTGCTGGATATTCCGCCTCCAAGGACTTCTAAGTCTCTTCATGCCTTCCTAGGCCTCATTTCCTACTGCAGAGCATGGATCCCAGAAGCCTCTCTGCTCATGCAACCTCTCTATGACGCACTTAAGTCTGACCCTTTCTGTTTAACTAAAGAAGCTATGGACAATTTTAATGCTCTCAAACGAGCCATTGCTTCTGCTCCTGCCTTGGGCCTCCCTGACTACTCCAAAACTTTCAAATTGTTTGTCTCTGAAAGACAAGGCCACGCAACAGGAGTGCTCACCCAAACTAATGACTTAAGAGGCCGCCAGAGGCCTATTGGATATTTCTCATGTCAACTGGACATTGTGGCCAGAGGGACTCCTTCCTGTCTCAGGGCTGTTTTTGCTGCGAGAGAACTCATAGAGAAGACCTCAGACCTGGTCCTTGGCCACCCTCTGGTTGTTTTGGCCCCTCATGACATCTCTGCCATCATCAACCAAGTCCAGCTCAAGCACGTGTCTCCAGCCAGACACCTGCGCTTACAGTGTCATCTTCTTTTGCCTGACAACATTTCCATCCAAAGATGTCAGGTGCTTAATCCGTCCACTCTTCTTCCACTCCCTGAGGGGGGTATCTATTATGGATTTATCACGGATGAAACCTACATTCACCTGCTCTGTGGATGTATCAAGAAAGTCATGCATCCACATTTGACATTTTATGAAGGTGAAAAACCTCTCTGTGAAGGCCCAGATCACGCCTTCTGCACCACGTGGTACAAACCAAACATTACCCCTGAACCTTGCTATGAAGATGAGCTTTACCACCGGACCGATGTAAAGCTTACTGCACAAGACTTCTATTGTGACTCTGACGGCAATAGTATGGTCTTGATCCAGCTACCTCAACAACTTAACTACCTTTACCGTCATTGGGATACTGCTATCCCACATATTCCTGTTACCAAGTTGAAGACAAGGTCATGGAATGATCTTGGGCCCATGGCAAAACTATGGGCCACCATGAATGAAGAACAGCTACAGGAAAATGGTATTGTCAAATACCCAACAACTGACCTTCTAGAAGCATGGCCACGCCATTTCCTGGAAAAGGAATTTCAAGATCTGGTCATAAAGAATGATTATGACCCAGAAACACCTCATGACTGTTTTGAACAGATGAAAATGGAAACAGTGCACTTACCAACTGTGCATGAGAACCCATTACCAGATCCGGATTTTACCCTGTTTGTGGACGGATCGAGATATGCCGATGAAGGAGGAACATATCATACAGGATATGCCGTAACCACAACAGATGAAGTTATTAAATCATCATCCTTACCACCAGCAATGTCTGCACAAGAAGCTGAATTACAGGCTCTGACTTCAGCCTGCAAAATTTCCGAAGGAAAACGTGCCAACATCTATACAGATTCAAGATATGCTCTAGGCGTGGCACATGACTTCGGCCTAATTTGGAAGACTAGAGGATTTCTTACCACCGCCGGTACACCAGTCAAACACAGCACTGCAATCAAGGAGCTAATGGATGCCCTCCTACTCCCCAAAGAAGTGGCCGTTTTGAAAGTAAAGGCCCATGGGAAATTGGATACAGATGAAGCAAAGGGCAACCATTTGGCTGATCAGGCTGCTAAGTTAGCGGCCAGGGACTTGCAGGAAGTGGATGAAGAAGTGTCCGGACAAGAAGAAGAAGTCCCTATTTTTGCCCTGCAAACTCTTCCTACTGATTTGCGAATTTTACAAGAACAGCAAGCTGCAGTCACTCCTGAAGAAGTCCAGAAATGGAAAAAGAAAGGAGCTGTCCAAAAGGACGGAATATATTACAACAACTTCAAATTTTGTCTTCCCAGAAATTTGTATCCAGCAGTTGTCCAATGGGCACATGGGCCTGCACACCTGTCAAAAGAATTGATGGCCGCCCTCATACAGAAGTATTATGAAGCACCTGGAATCACAACATTGATCAATAGCTTCTGCAAGGCCTGTGTCATTTGTGCAAAATGCAATCCAGGAAGACCAGTTAAAGTACCTGCGAAACACCTGGCAAAGCCCATGTACCCCTTCCAGCGGATTCAAATTGACCACATCCAAATGCCCAAGAGTGGGCCCCATGAATATGCACTAGTAATAGTGGACATGTTCTCAGGCTGGCCAGAAGCCTACCCAGTGGCCAATATCACTGCAAAAACAACCGCAAAGCGCCTACTTACAGATATTGTATGTAGATTCGGACTCCCAGAAGTTATTGAGAGTGATCAAGGCCCAGCCTTTACAGCAACTGTGACTAAAGAAATTTGGACTGCTCTAGGGGTGACTCTAGCCTTCCACACCCCTTACCACCCACAAAGTAGTGGTAAAGTGGAGCGCATGAATGGCACCCTAAAAACTAGAATGTTAAAAATGTCACAAGAAACAAAGATGCCCTGGCCAGAAAGCCTACCAATAGCTCTATTTAGTGTTAGGCACACACCTAGAGGGAAGCATTCACTGTCCCCATATGAGGTTCTATTTGGGACAGCACCCAGACTAGGTTGTTATTATCCGCAGCAGTTGCAACTCCAATCAGATGTTTTAGTAGACTATGTAACTGAACTTGCAAATGTCCTAAACAAAATACATGCCCAAGTTTTCTCTTCAATTCCAGATCCCGAATTGGATACAGGTTCCCATAACCTACTTCCCGGAGATTGGGTCCTGGTCAAGAAGTTTGTGCGGAAAAATACCCTGGAACCAAGATTTGACGGTCCATTCCAAGTTCTCCTGATTACCGCAACCTCCGTCAAATTGGCCGGTAGGCCAAATTGGATCCACGCTTCCCACTGCAAGAAATCTCCTGCCCCAGAGGAAGCGAATATCGCACAAACATGTATCTCTGGTACATCTTCTCCTTAATTAGCCTTATGAAGGCCCAGCAAGTAGCCATTACCAAAGACATTAGTGGGTACACCTTCTGGTATAATTCATCATGCACCCAGGTGGCTACCTATACCTTTGACTACTGTGATATTGTAGAATGCCCATTTCCCACACCACAAATCCAGAGCATCTATAGAGATATCCCTCATTCGAAAGACCCATATGTTTGTGTAGTTGACAAACAATGGGGGCACAATTGTGATCACTGGGGGGCGGCGGGATGGAATGCCGGGCCTGCCTGGGGTTACAAACCAAAAAGTGCCGTAGCTAAAGTAGATGATCATGGTAGATCGCTTCTCCAGAGAATGACTTTGAGAAAGCCTGGGGGGAGCACACCAATGAAATTAATCCTTAACATTGAGCGCCCAAGCCCAACAGATGCAGACCAGTATGTGATGGGAATGTACTGGAAAAAGGGTTCCTACCAGAAATTAGGGCATTTCTACCTCAAAGATATGTGCAACTCTTCTGAGTGGCAAGGGGCCACCCATATGGTCCCTAACCCATTAAAACCCCATATCCAGACCTTTCAGGACATGATGGCCATTGCTAACCCCACTTTTGAAGATACCATGGCCGCTGAAACAGGTTTTAATGATGTAAATTTATGGTTAGAATGGATGAAATATAATGCTAATAAGCATAATAGAACCGCATGTTATGTGTGTGGAGGTGCCCGGCCTCACCTGGGCACCGTACCTTTAATCCTACCTGTAGATATAGAAGAATGTGTTTTAAGCCTTTTTGCCTATCACTATAATTTTAACAGGTCCATATGTATTGCATGGACAAAGGAGTATCCTCTTCTAGCCAAAGACGTCAAACCCCCTGATGGTATTACCGTATATAAAGGTAATTACACTTGCTATGCCATGTACGATGGTATTGGTAAATTTGTAGGTAACTTTTCCAAAGGCTATTGTGCTACATACAGAACTGTCCCTGTACGTTTGCTGCAACATCACACTAGGTCACTAGGAGACATTTATTGGTTGTGTGGGGATTTACAGCTAAGATCCAGAATGGACACAGAATGGTGGGGAGAGTGTACTTTGACTAAGGCCATTATGCCTATACATATTATTTCTGACACACACCTCAACCCCCATGAGTTCAGCCACACTAAGGTTAAACGTGACGCCCCAGTGAAAGGAAGTTTTGATCCTCATGTATATATTGATGCCATTGGAGTGCCCAGGGGGGTGCCCAATGAGTTTAAAGCTAGGGATGAAGTTGCTGCAGGATTTGAATCAATTTTTACCATAGTTACCGCAAACAAGAATCTAAATTGGATAAATTACATTTATTATAATCAACAGCGTTTTGTCAATTACACCAGAGACGCCCTCCAGGGATTGGCCGAACAGTTACAGGCCACATCCCAAATGACTTTTCAGAATAGGATGGCCCTAGATATGATCTTAGCCGAAAAAGGAGGGGTTTGTAAGATTTTGCCCGACACTATGACATGTTGTACCTACATCCCAGAAAACACAGGCCCTAATGGTAAAGTCACACTAGCTATAGAAAAATTAAATGACTTGTCTGAAGAGTTAAAAAGGAATTCTGGGATAAAAGATCCCTGGGAAAGATGGTTTGGTTGGATGACAGGATGGCAAAAGGCTTTAATGCAGATTGGTATGGCTATACTAATTTTTCTTTTTATTTTTGCTCTTCTCTTTTGTTGTGTCCTCCCATGTCTGAGAAAATCCCTCATGAAGACTGTTGACCAAGCGGCACCCGCTTTTACCCATCTCGAAGTTGATGACCAAGAATCTCAAGACATCAACTCACCCTGTCTGCCGCTGCAACTTATCCCCTTTGTTGATAAAGTGCAGGAATTCTAGGAAGGGACTAGATTAGGGACAGCATCTGTCAGTGAATGGTAAAGGCCCCATGTGGAGAAGTGGTGGGTTAGCTGCCATGGGATACCCTTGGGTGTGAAGCGTTCGAGAGCCATACTGACGGATGGTTAGCCTATTAGGGTCAGATCTAGGGACAGCCTTGCACTTTGCATTAACATCTAGCTAGCGGCCACGGGGTTTCTGTGCCTTTGGGTTAACACGTCTTCTGATACTAACATAATAAAGTTTTATCTCTTAGAATCTAACATTTCATAGGGGGGACTGATGTGGAATTATTAAAAATCTTTATTGTACTTGTATTGAATTATTGTACTAACTCCATTTTAACTTTATACTGTGACTTCGTCCTCCATCTTGTCCTCCTAACCTGACTTCTTCAATCCTCCATTTTGTCCTCATGACTTAACTTGTTCATTTTAAAACTACATTACGTGACTGAACTTCTCAACCCAATTAATACAGTAGACAAAGACCGTGTTTCCTTCAAGGACAAGTACCAGGAGGTGCTGGCTACTCCTTAAGATTTGCTGGCTACTCCTTAAGAGCTTGTAAGATAGTACAGTTTGAAGGCCACAGAACACAGTAGTAATGAAATGTTCTATTCATAAGAGACCTTGCACCTGGACATAAAGCCTGATATCATTGACCGTGTAAAATGACGCTTAGGACCCCCTTGTCCCCCACCCGTGTCCAGAATAATCCCACCTCTGATGGGTGGGCACGGGACTAACCTCTTAATTTTACTAACCAATAGGTAAGACACTAACTCCGTCACTTAACAATTAATCCAATTGATGATGTTTATTTGCTGATATTCTAATAATCAATGATGACGCAAAATGCCTCTTAAAAGGGCCTGCGCGCCCGCTTTTACTTCACTTGCCAATAAACTTTCTCGAAGTTATTTTAACCTGAACCTCGTGTGTCAGACTTAATTACTTCAGCGTATATACGCAATTTAATTTTATTGATTTGGACAGGAACAGATAGACTTTGAACATTTTGGTTTACTTTCAAAAAGTACCATAACAGAAGGACCTTCCCAAAGATGGTTATCCACTTAGTGGATACTCCAAATAAATATTTTTTTTTATATATTGGTGGACTAACTAAATTTCCCTGGTTCCCTTTAGTCTCAGTCCTGGATCCGAAGGGATCTGCAGCTAAGAAATAATACGCAAATACTGTAACTTTTATTTTAACACACCACGTCCACCCAGGTACACCACTGTTAGATATGAATATGTTTAAAGTTAAAATAGTTTTAAATGGATTAGAGTGCAGTTTCATCTCACTTTTTTTTTTGAATTCTTTATTTTTGAGTGCATAAGTAGACAAGACAGCTCACTCTGCCACAATAGCGTTCGTAAACATCAACATATCACATTGATATTACAATGATGGCGTTTGAACAATGCACATTTTTATATATAAATGTAGAAACAGAACATGAGTTAACATTGGTTGCCCTTTACAGTTAAAGTGACTAGCTTAAGCTGCGCTAAATCAGCAGCTTGGCTAAATAATAAGAACATTGATAAAGAGCAGTGATGGCGAACCTATGGCACGCGTGCCACAGGTGGCACGCCGGGCCCTCTCTGTGGGCACGCGGCCACAGGTCCGCCATCACTGCAGAGTAGGCACCTGCCTGCCCGAAACGGCAGGCGCCTACTCTGCTTCCGTGTTGGGAGGCAGGGGGAGGGATCTGTGATGCTGATCCCCTGTCCTCCCGCGCGATACTGTGTGGAGTGTTGCCGAGCGTTACCATGGCAACGCTCCACACAGCATCGCGCGGGAGGACAGGGGAGCTGCTTCACAGATCCCTCCCCCTGCCTCCCGACACGGAAGCACTGCCTGCCACCACCGGACCACCAGGGATGACGGTGCCACCACCGGACCACCAGGGATGACGGTACCACCACCGGACCACCAGGGATGACGGTACCACCACCGGACCACCAGGGATGGCTGTGTCTCCCCCCCCCACTTCATTAAAGGTAAGAAGGAGGGGGGATACTGAAACACAGCACCCCTACCCCCCAGAAGTACCCTTACCCCCCCCAGCACCACCCCTATCTCCCCAGCACCACCCCTACCCCCCACAGCAGCACCCTACCACCCCAGCAGTACCCCTACTCCCCCACAACAGTACCCTTACCCCCGCAGTACCCCTACCACCCCCAGCAGTACCCCTACCCCCCCAGCAGTACCCCTACCCCCCCAGCAGTACCCCTACCCCTCCAGAAGTACCCCTACTCCCCCACAACAGTACCCCTACCCCCGCAGTACCCCTACCACCCCCAGCAGTACCCCTACCACCCCCAGCAGTACCCCTACCACCCCAGCAGTACCCCTACCCCCCAGAAGTAACCCTACCACCCCAGCAGTACCCCTACCACCCCACAACAGTACCCCTACTCCCCCACAGCAGTACCCCTACCCCCCCAGCACCCCTACCACCCCCCCAGCACCCCTACCACCCCCAGCAGTACTGTGGTGGAATCTCGGTGAAAATAAATTTAGTAGGCCAAGATTACCACGTGGTATGCGTACGTGCATATGCTGACGTATCGGTCGGTTGGTTGCACGTGGCAAAGATACGATCAGTAGTGTACGGAGCATTGCGAGAATACAGGATGTAGTATTCCCCTCCTCCATTGTGCTGGACAAGCCATGCGGTCAAGCAGGAAGTTAATTCTTATTCGTTTTGATTGGTTAAGAGAATGTGCGGGTGGAGCTTAATATGGGAGGAGTTATGTGCCTATATAAGGAGCCTGCACTATTGTCCGGGGCTCAGAACTTGTTGTATTTTGGTGACATTAGTCCCTCTGAGTCCCGATCGGTGAACCGAATAAAGAATCTCTTCCTTCCTGAAGAAACCTGTGTCCATCTCTCTGTGCTTGGCTTCCGTCAGTTTCTCCGGTATCAGTACCTCTACCCCCCATCAGCAGTACCCCTACCCCCCCTCAGCAGTACTCCTACCACCCCCAGCAGTACCCCTACCACCCCCAGCAGTACCCCTACCCCCCCCACACACAGCACCCCTACCCCCCACACAGCACCCCTACCCCCCACACACAGTACCCCTACCCCCCCACAGCACCCCTACCCCCCACACACAGTATCCCTACCCCCCACAGCAGTATCCCTACCCCCCACAGCAGTACCCATACCCCGCCAGCAGTATCCCTACCCCCACACAGTACCCCTACCCCCTCAGCAGTACCCCTACCCCCCACAGCACCCCTCTCACACACACATACAGCACACCTACCCCACGCACAGCACCCGTCTCACACACACATACAGCACCCCTCTCACACACACACACAGCACACCCCAAACACACACACACACCCCCCCCCCACACACACACACGCACCCCCCCACACACACACACGCACCTCCCCACACACACACACGCAATTGCCGTGTTGGCACTTTAAGGAAAAAAGTTGGCATGTATTGCGGTTTGGGCACTCGGGCTCAAAAAGGTTCGCCATCACTGATATAGAGTGAATAAAAATAAAAACAAAAAGGGAACACACAGCAACGCTTATCAGTGCGAGGCTAGTTATATTAGTGACGCTAAAACAGTTGCAGTGTGGTAATGCGCTTTGCTGTGTGGTCATAGCTGGCCCGTGTGCGAGGTTTATACAGCGTGTCGCTCTTGTGTGGGCTATTTGAAAACTGTGCATTTTAATTGCTATGTTGAGATTTGCTAGTCACAATTTTTATGCAGCTATTACCTGCAGATCGTTCAGCATTTTTAACCAGCATTATCACAATAACACTAGGACACATTTATGCTTTAAATCTTAGAGGTAGAATAGTTAGTGCTGGGTAAAGCTTTAGCTCTGCGACTATTGTTGATTGCTTGGAGTATTAAGTAAAACAAGTAGCGTAGTTAACGCTTATATAAGATACTATCAGGAGCTGGGAGGTTAGCCAGGGTCCCCTGCCTGGGCTTAAGTTTTAAGTGAGGTTGATGAGATTAAAGTCATGTAGTAGCTTTCTCACGGGTGTACGTTATATTAGTCAAGCAAGTGATAGCAGGTTCAAGGATTGTTAGGCAGTGGTGGCTATGGTTAGACCAGTTAATTAGAAAGTGAGTCACACACGTGATATGGACAGCATTAACACTGGCTAGTAATTTCCGCAGTCTAGGTACACAGTGAATACTCATATAGCCGGCGCATATACCTGTCATGTTCCCCTTTAGAATAAGTGCTGTACATTACGTATATTAAATATGCTATTAAGAGTTACGTCAGTAGGTAGTTAAAAGTGTTGTGATGCGTAATTTGAATTAGTACCCCCGGCCAGGTACAATTTAGAAAAATATGTATACTCTTATCAGTTCAGTCGTATGTGCTGCGCCTATAAGTAAAGTGCACACAGAAAATGTAGGCAATGCCTTATTTAAGAGGCATGCCTTGGGGTGCTAGAAAAAGGGAATACTAAACAGAAAAACAAAACCAGCATGAACATTGTGTTGCGTTTAAGCCGCTTGATCTGGATTCTACAGCATTACGGCCAACCAGAGGAAGCCCTTAAACTTTTGGAAGGTTGGAGGTTTCGTATAACCGAGCGGGCCCAACTAGCAGACCAATGTCTCGTCAACCAATGTCCCCTCGAGGCTTGAGTCCATGTGGGCCATGTAGGCCAAGTTCCTTCTGCTCTCAGTTGAGATTGGAGGTGTTGGGGCCTGCCGTTCCTGAGACCCGTTCAGTCGATATTTCCATTGGGTAGGGTCGGAAGACGGGTCTGTAGGGTAGAATCACTTGGGGGGGGGGCAATTGCTCATTTCGAGGGACAGGGGTTGTCTGTGTCCCGGTGGGCTCTAGGTCTTCATAGAAAGCATGTGTAGCAATCTGGTACGGGTAGGTTCTGGTGGCCCTGCGGCTGGAGAGCCTGTCCCATGTTTCCGTTTAGGTGGTGACAGAGGCATAAGTGATCGGTGTGGTGCTCCACGGTACAAACGGGGCAATTCTCGCTGGGTCTCAGTCGTGGGCCAGGGAGGTGAGAGTTTGGAACCCCGATTGGGGTAGCGAGTCCTGTGGTATGCCTAAGGTGTGCAGAAGATCTGCAGCGTCCTGCATGCCCCGGAGTTGATGTGCTTTCCCTCCATGTTGCACGACTAGCATATGGGAGGGCCCCCAGCGGTATTGTATATTGTGTTGCCGGAGAGTGGAGGTGAGTGGTCGGAGTGATCTGCGCCATGCTAGAGTTCCACTGGATAGGTCGGCATAGAAGTTTAATTCTGTGTTTTCAAACCGCATGGGAGTTTTACCCCAGAGGGCAGTGAGGACCGTCTCTTTGTCCGATCCATTTCTAAAGGAAAGTATAGTGTCCTTTGTGGCCATAGCTGGCTACCCTAGTGGGTTTCGGGATCCGGAAGATGCCCGTAGGTGTGATAGCCTTGGTTTGGCCTGGGGGCAGCACAGAAGTTAGCATACGCTTGATCGTTTGCGGCAGCTCTGCCTCTGGTAGCCCCTCCGGGATCCCCCTAACATTTAAGTTGAGTCTCCGTCTCGTGTCCTCCTGGACCGCGAACCGCCTTTCAAACAGCATATTTTGGTGGCGCAGGTCTTGCATTTCCCGTTGCAGCGAGGCTGTATTCCGCTGTTGTTCTTGGCAGGAATCCTCCAGCTTTGTTTTGCAGCCCGTTAGGCCTTTCAGCTCTCCCCTGAGTGTGTGACATCTGATAGGATGTTCTTCTGTAGTTCCGCTAGCAGGTTCTTTAACACTCCGGTAGTTACCAGATCGGCGTCGGGGTCTATTCTCAGTTTATTGAGCTTTGCCCTCAGTTTTGGGTCTGGGGCTGGGAGATAGTCTTCTTCATCTCCCCCTGTGCCGTCATCCGAGAAATCAGTGCAGCCTCCATGCAGCATCGCCATATTGGATCCAGGGCCGGTGCAAGGATTTTTGGCTACACAGGCAAAGATGAATTTTGCCGCCCCCCTCCCCACACGAATAAGATGTATCTTTAGTGGTGTCTCATATCCAGCCTTTTGAAATCCCCATGTAGTGTATTGTACTCCCCTTTAGTGTGTCTTACACCCCCTTGTGTGTCTCTTACAACCCCCATGTGTATCTCCTTTCCCCCCAGCCCCTTTGTGTGTCTTTCTTTCCCACAGCCCTTTTCTGTGGGTCTCTCCCCTCAGCCTGTTTTTTGTGTGTCCCTCTTCCCCTCAGGCTCCTTTGTGTAACTTTTCCCTCCCAAGCCATATAGACATAGATATATAGCTACACACACATACAGGCACATAGTCACAGAAATATGCAGGCACACAATCAAACAAACACAGCCATACAGGCACAGTCATACAATCAACACATACAGGTACACAGACATACAGTCATACAGACACACACACGGAGACATGCAGACACTGGCATATAGATAAATAAAGACACAGTTATACAAACACAGACATACAGAGACATGAAGATGCAGGCATACAGAGACATACAGAACAAGGCATACAGGCATGCAGAGACATACTTACACAGGCATGCAGGGACATATATACACAGACAGTCACACACAGATATACAGAACAAGGCATACAGAGACATATGGATACGGTCATACAGAGACATACAGACACAGGCATACAGTGACATTCAGAAACACACGGAAACAGTCATATAGAGACATACAGACACAGACAGACATAGTCATACAGAGACATGCAGACATGTATACAGAGCAGGGGCAGATCCAGAACCTAATCTTGGGTGGGGGGGGGGGGGGTGGTAGTGAGTTTTAGTGGGGTAATAGGGGCTCTAATTAAGGAGTTAAGGGCTGTAGTAGGGGGACAGGGGCTGTAGTTGAGAGTTAGGGGCTGTAATTGGGGGCTTAGGAAATATAGTGGGGAATTGGGGCTGTAGTAGGGGGTTAGGGACTGAAGTAGGTTGATGGCTGCAAGTGGGAACATGGGCTGTAGTGTGGGGGATATGGGCAGCAATTGGGGGAGAGGGGCTGTAGTGGGGGTAAGGACTGTATTAAGGGAATAGGGGCTGTACTGGAGTTATGGGGTAAAAGGGAGTGGAAGGGATGTGAAGTAAGGGAGTTAGAGGCTGTAGAAGGGTGTATAGGGGCTGTGGTGGGAGCAAAGGGGCAATGTGGTTGGAAACGGGCAGTATGGTGGGAAACAGGGGCAGTAGAGGGGGACACAGTGGCAGTATGGTGTGGGCACAGGCTGTAACGAGGGACACTGAGGCAATAAAGTGGTGTCACAGGGACAGTATGGTAGGGGGTAAATGGGAAGTAGAGGGGGGACAGGGGCTGTTGAGGCGGGTAGAGGAAGTAGAGGGGGAGATGGGCAGTAGAGGCGTGTGAAAGGGGGGCAGAGGCAGGGGGCAGGGGCTGTAGAGGGAAATAGAGGAGGCACGGGGGATAAAGAGGGGGGCACAAAAGCAATAGGGGGGCATAGGCAGTATAGTGGGGACAGGGGCTGTAGAGGGGGGCATGGGCTGTATAGGGGGCGCATGGGCAGTATGGTGGGGCAGAGGCTTTAGAGGGAAAGAGGGGCTGTAGACAGGGCAGGGGCTGTAGAGGGAAATAGAGGAGCTGTAGAGGGGCAGTATGGTGGGGCAGGGGGGAGTATGGTGGGGCAGGGGGGAGTATGGTGGGGCAGGGGGGAGTATGGTGGGGCAGGGGGGAGTATGGTGGGGGCAGGGGGAGTATGGTGGGGGCAGGGGTAGTATGGTGGGGGCAGGGGTAGTATGGTGGGGGCAGGGGTAGTATGGTGGGGGCAGGGATAGTATGGTGGGAGCAGGGATAGTATGGTGGGAGCAGGGATAGTATGGTGGGGGCAGGGATAGTATGGTGGGGGCAGGGATAGTATGGTGGGGGCAGGGATAATATGGTGGGGGCAGGGATAGTATGGTGGGGGCAGGGATAGTATAGTGGGGGCAGGGGGAGTATAGTGGGGGCAGGGGGAGTATAGTGGGGGCAGGGGGAGTATAGTGGGGGCAGGGGGTGTATGGTGGGGGCAGGGGGTGTATGGTGGGGGCAGGGATAGTATGGTGGGGGCAGGGATAGTATGGTGGGGGCAGGGGCCGTATAGTGGGGGCAGGGGGTGTATGGTGGGGGCAGAGGGTGTATGGTGGGGGCAGGGGGAGTATGGTGGGGGCAGGGGGAGTATGGTGGGGGCAGGGGGTGTATGGTGGGGGCAGGTGGAGTATGGTGGGGGCAGGGATAGTATGGTGGGGGAAGGGCCATATAGTGGGGGCAGGGGGTGTATAGTGGGGGCAGGGGGAGTATAGGGGGGGCAGGGGGAGTATAGTGGGGGCAGGGGGAGTATAGTGGGGGCAGGGATAGTATGGTGGGGGCAGGTGGAATATAGGGGGGGCAGGGGCCGTATAGTGGGGGCAGGGGGAGTATAGTGGGGGCAGGGGGAGTATAGTGGGGGCAGGGGGAGTATGGTGGGGGCAGGGGGTGTATAGTGGGGGCAGGGATGGTATGGTGGGGGCAGGGATAGTATGGTGGGGGCAGGGGGTGTATGGTGGGGGCAGGGGGAGTATAGTGGGGGCAGGGGGTGTATAGTGGGGGCAGGGATAGTATGGTGGGGGCAGGGATAGTATGGTGGGGGCAGGGGGAGTATGGTGGGGGCAGGGGGAGTAGAAAGGGGCTGAAAAAAAAAGTTTTGATTTAAAAAAAAAATGCTACAAGTTCTTCCCCCACCCCCTCCCCTCCCACTCCCACTCCCACTCCAAGAGACTTACCTTGGGCCAGGAGGGAGAACCTTACCCCTGGTGGTCGGCTGGGAGGGCTGCACTGGAGGCTGGAGCTGCAGTCAGGACCGCTGGGGAGTCTGGGAGCAGTAGAAGTCCCGCCCCCTTCTGACATCATCAGAGGAGGACGGCTGACTTCACTGCCAGGCTCCTGCTGTGTGCTGGCTGCAGGGAGAGAGGTGAGATTACAAATCCGAGTCTCCAGCCAGAGGCAGGGGATTCGGATTTTTGCGCCCCCCCTCCTCTGGCGCCCTAAGGCGGCCGCCTGTGCCGCCTTATGGACGCGCCGGCCCTGATTGGATCCGCTCTGGCCTCGTGCTTGCTGCCACATTTCTCCTATCGTGAGCCCTGGGGCTGCTTTGTCCGGTATCATCTTTTTATGCTTGCGTCCCATGGGGCTTGGGGAAGTTCTCCTTGCGGTACAGCGGTTAGTTGGGGTAGTACCGGCTGTATATTTGCTTATTTTCTCAGTTTCTATCACGTAGCTCCAGGATTATGCGTCCGCTTACTTCGCTGCTAGGCTCCGCCTCTCTCATCTCACTTTTTAATGAGAAAAACATAGAATATGAGCTACATTACACTAATACATAAATAATATAAACCAAGGAAGCAGAATAGTTTTACAGATGAGCAATACTAAAATAATTGAGGAAATAATTGGGTGGCCCACTGCCCCCAATCCACACCAACCATAATTTCAAGATCTTTGTATGGTAGTTGTTTGCATATATGTAACTTTAATATGTATCTCTCCTGTTCACTATATTCCTGATAAAAAAAATATATGAAAAACTCTCAATAAACATTTAGCTTCTAAAGAAAATGTATTAAAAAACTTATTTTGAAGAATACGCTGAACTACAAGAGATGGAACAGAAAATGATTTTCCTGTATTAACTGATATGTGCATTTAACTAACAAACATGAGCAATTCTGTTTAGAAAGCACTTGAATGTTTAATCAGGAACCCAACGCTTAACCCATGCCCCAAAAATAGCATATAAACACATTATTTATTGGTTAAGAGCATAGGTAGCTTAAATCCATAAACTCTAGCCTTGTTAGCCAAAGTCACCCTTGTAGAGCATATCTTCCAAGAGTCCAGAGGCAGTGTTACTACATTGCAATCCATAATGCTGGCCTGAAATTACCGCCAATGCAGGGGCTATTCTATTCAGACCCTAGAGACCCTGCTCTCCCCTGCTGCCAGCATCCTCACCATACCAGCCTGGATGCCAGCATTAAAGATGTCCAACACTATATGCATTAAATGAACCTCATCACGTCTAATCGGCTCAGTATTTTCCCCTGCCAACTCAGTGTGACGTTTGTGAAATCGACCAATGCGAGAAACAGTCAAATTAATATTTCTTCAAGTATGCTCCCAGAGCCGCAAATTCACTCCAAGCTTTTCGGGAGACCATTTCAGACCAAACCACTGATAAAACATGTCAAAACAGGCTCGCCCCTCAAATATTTTTAATTATAGCTGTGCTTAAGCGGGAGTTGCAGGCAAGAATGGACCCCTCTGATAATGCTATGCATTCTTTGTACATTGGCGTAGCTACAGAGGTGGTGCTTTTCATGGAGTCTGTTTTTGTATTGTTTGGACTTTAGGACATTTGATTGTTTATTGGGCCTCTGCTCTGATCCTGTTTCAAGGCAGAAATAAGATAAATAGCCCTAACCCTCGGGGCATTACCCCCACCTTGGATGATAAGGACAATATCTGAACAAATCCTCTGAGACAATGAGCAGCATTTCCTAAAAACATCATTCCAATGCAGGATCTTAACCATCACAATGTAGCCGGGAATTCCCAGGTTCCTATCATATGGCCTCTGCTCTGCCACCATAGCAGGGGTCCAATAAACAAACAAATGTCCTAAAATCCAAACCATACAAGGGTGTCAACCTACAAAACAATAAAACAAATAAGGGTGTACGTACAGCAAATCACAATGGAACTTCCGCATTCTTCACATAGGGGTGGTTATTGGGGCCAAGCAACTTCATGATTCTGGTGCCCCTGTCTAATCCCTGGGCATTAGACGGCGATCTAAGAACTCTGTATGGTTAATCCTGCTTTGGTTGTACACATGAAAAATGCAAAGCCAGTACATGCAGTCAAAGTAGCATGTCTACTGCTTGAAGAACAATCACTGAACTCCAACATGACTGATGTCTTAGACTTAATGGATGTCAAAAGCAGCGGCATCCATATCTGAAGGAACCACTGTGCTTGACAGTAGTAATTCCCCAGCCTGCAATGCATCAAGTAAGGAGAATGAAAAGGCCACTCAAAACATTGGTATTTCAAAGTCCCTGCAAACCAAAGGAAGAGAATTCTGTAGCTGAACAACAGACTTGAGGATATCAGCCATTATAAGTTCAGAAGCCAAGTCCTCATCCAACATCTTGCATAGAAAACTAATTTATTCTCAATTCTGCCAGAAAAGTAAAGGTTACCTAAAGCCTACCTTCATGATCCTGAATCCCATTTCACCATAGGTCAGACTCCACCAATCATACCAGATCCACACATATGACTTCCAAGCTGGATCAAGATTCATAATGATTACAACACGAGGGTTGGCAAATGGTGATGGAACTTGCAATCCACTCTCAACACCTCGAGAGCCACCTGCCAGAAACACTCCCACTAGAACCAATACAAAGCATCAGCAACCATATTTTCCTTGCCTAACATATGGCGTACCTTAACCCATATGTTAAATACCAGGTAGGCAATTTCTGAGCACACCACCCTTTAAAACCTAACCCGACAGAGCTAGATGAAGCGTCTGGCACCATCTCCAAAGGTTGTTCCCAAGAGGTGCCTTGGGAAGTCACAAGTGTATGTAGCTGGACCAGCAAGGACTCTATAGGAAGCAGAGAAATACCAACCAGTCACAAGAGACAATCAGACTAACCAACAAACCAGGATAATCAGGTGGACAAGCCTGGTGCAAAATTTGCCATTTTACAACAAAAGACCTGTAGCCTGTAAGCTTCCGATCTACAGTATCTTGGTATAAGTGCGTGCCCCTCTGCAGCATTATAACTAGTCCTCCTGGGCACTACTATACCTGTGCACTCGTTGTTCAAAACTGGATGCAAAATTGGAGAAACCCACCACTACTATTGAAATGACTATGGCCTAATTAACAGCTCAATCCCACTACATCACAGATGCAGAAGATAGAATCTCTTCTATAGAAGATACCACTGCCACTATGCATTACACTCTCTGTCAACAAGAATCTTTAATTATTTCTATGATACCCCAGATTTAGCTGCAGCAGCTCTTTTTTTTACAAATTTAACATTTTTATAAACTTTTTTTTTACCGTTAACCCCTAACTAGCAGTAAGCAGCACTAACTGTAAATTCCCCAATTTCCCTTAACTCCCACCCCAGATAGCAAAATAAAAGTTAACCCTAACTGGTTAAAAAAAAATCTGAAAAATCACTATAGGTAGTGATCAACTGGCAGGGAAGGGGTTAATTTGTATTAGAACTGGGTAAAACATTTTTTTTTTAAACTTTTTCAAACTTTTTAAAAACTTTTGTTTAACGTTAAAACTAACCTAACACCAAATTCCCAAATTCCCCACTAACTTCCACCCACCCCAGCTAGATAAATATATTATTTTAATATATTTAAATTAATTAATTAAATTAAATGGGGTTAAAAAAAATAAAATAAATAAATCAGATCACAGTAAAATGTAGTCTCTGCCAATTGATCACTGTCTTCAGTGATCAATTGGCAGGGAAAGGGTTCATTTTATTAAAGCAGGGTAAAGGAGGGGTGGGATTTTACTTTAACTTTATTTTTTAACAGGGAGAAGATCAGCAGTGATCCGTCTTCTTGCACTTCACACTGACCGTGGAAGAGCGATCACTGCTGTAGGGACTGCGTGATCGGGTGCTCCTGGTCTGCCTCTAATACAGAGGCAGACCGGAGGAGCGTTAACCCCGCGATCGCCACGATTGCGGCGATGTGGGGTTAACGTTGCATAACAGACCCGGTCTGTCATTCGCCGTTAGCTGTTTCCCTGCCATGACGGACCGGGTCCGTCATCTGGCGGGAAGGGGTTAAGCTCCATTAGCCTCTATGTTAATCCAGCCCTGCTCCATACACAATATTCACCCACCACGCACTCACACACACAACACTCAACTACCTACACACCACTGAATCTCCCACACACATATAACACTTAGCCACAGGACACTCAGATGCCTCCATTCACAAAAGAGAAGCCAAGGCTCTAACACAGGGTCCTAATATGGCATCCTTCCTTTGGTCCAGGGCCATCCCTTTGCCTATGCACCTATTTCTCCCATTTGAATTCTTCTACCAATACCCCTTTTTCCAGCTTGTAACTCTTTGTCCATAGCCCTCTTGTGTTTCTGTCCAGACCTATTTTATCTATCTGAGTCTCTCCAACCATTCATCCCACTCTTCCCCCTGTGCCCCTTTGCAGAAAGCCTCCTTCCATTACTTTTATACATACACCCAGGGACGTATTTGCCGCAAGAAAACAAGGCATTTCCCTTGGTGGCACATTCTAGGGTGCGGCAAATGCCCCAAATGCCTGCCACCCACCTTTGAACTCGGCTAGCCACCCACCTGCCTGCACGCCCGCCTCCCTCTTTGCCCAAGCAGCCCGGCCAGCAGCCCCACTGGACCCACTGGAGGTATAAAATCCACCCAGCTCTCCCAAAGGTAGTGAGTCTGGGGGGGATTTAAAGGAAAATTTAAAAATAAACTGTGATTTTTTTTTGGGGGGGGGGAGAATGTGTGTGTGTCTGTGTCTGTCTGGCATTGTGTTTGTGTGTGTGTGTGTGTGTGTGTCTGGCTGGCTTGAAATGGGTGTGTGTCTGGCTGTCAGTATGTGTGTATGTCTGTCAGTGTGTCTGTATGTCTGTCAGTGTGTGTGTCTGTGAGTGAGTGTATGTCTGAGTGTTTATGTGTGTCTTTGGGTGAGTGTTTGTTTCTGTGAGTGAGAATTAGTATGTCTGTCAGTGTGTGTCTGTGAGGGAGCTTGTGTGTCTGAGTGATTGTGTGTGTCTGTGAGGGCACCTGTGTGGCTGTGTGTGTGTGTCTGTCTGTAAGCGTGTCTGTGAAGAAGCCTGTGTGTCTGAGTGATTGTGTGTGTTTGTCAGTATGTGTCTGTGAATGAGTGTGTCTGTCAGTGAATGTGTGTGTGTCTGAGTGATTGTGCATGCCTGTCAGTGTGTGTGTCTGTGGGTGGGTGGGTGTCAGTGAGTAAGTGTGTGCATCTGCCTCATTGTGTGTGTATGTCAGTGATTGTGTGTGTCTGTCAGTGTGCGTCTGTCAGAAAGTCAGTGATTGTGTGTGTCTGTCAGATCGTGTCAAATCAGTGTGTGTTTGTGTATGTCAGTGTATCTGAGAGTGTGTGCCTGTCAGTCAAAGTGTGTGTGTTAGTCTTTAACAGGAAGAGGTGTGGCATTGACAGATAGGGGTGGGGCAAATGTAAAATAGGGGGTAATCGAGTTCTGTCATGCCTAGGGCAGCACAGATCCAAAATACACCACTGTATAAACCCTGTGAATGCTCCCCTTCTCCCACTGCTCTTACCACCTTCTACTTTACTAGCTGATATTTGGGAGCATGGGAGTTGGATAATTGCCAGCTAGCACACCCGGTCAGGACTGTGAAGAGCCGGATGCCATATGCAAATGGCAGAAATTTAGCCTCTTGTCCCCACTCTCAGTACCAGCATTCACAATCCAAGCATGTGTGCTTGCTCCCAGGACTTGCAGGCACTATAGTGATAATATAATATAGTGACCTCCTCCTGGCCCCAAAAATAAAGAAATTAGTTTATATACAGGGACCTGACATATGTTCCTGTCTAGCTGTCAGCTCGAGGGGAGCACTTACCCGGGTGCTCCCCCCTGGATCTGAACCTGATGCCTTGATTACTCTGCTTTCAATATTTACACTCCTCTTTAGTTGCTGTCTAACTTTAATAAATACATTCGAAAAAGAGAAAGGCGTGATTAGGATTGCATTAACATAATAAACAGCTCATAATACAAATATTCATCAGATAGACTGATTATGGTCAAGGCTTTACTTTGAAGAAAATAAAAGCATAAGATATCAGAAAAGCTACTGTTAACACGTTCAACATGATTTTATGTTAATAAAAAAAAAGTATTTTAATGCAAAAACCAAAAGCTAACTGTTCTAGTTTCCCTTATTACCTACGACTGCTGTTCTTGGCATATTTTGTTTTTCTTGCAGGCAGGCATGCCTGAATCTATCTGTATTAAGTCAACTCTTAATATGGTCTAAGTATGCTAGAAGATCGAAAAAAAGCTCCCAAAACCTTTGCATTTCCCATTGTTACTTAATCATATGGAATTTATGTCATTCTTGCTATCTTTCATACTGTATTTAAAGATCTGCATTGCTAATATTTCTTCAATAAACACTGAATGATAAAACAAAGAAAAAAGAGGAAAGAATATATTGCAAGCTGAACACATTGTTCCTTCTGTTCGAGGGTTGTTCGCCCTCTGTGTGGGTGGCCTGCTCCGATTCTATTCTTCGATCCACCTGGTTTAAATGGATGATGGAATTTCTCATCAGGGAATATGTGAATGCTAAGAAATGTCCAGACACAGCAGTATTCCTGAACTCAAGCCTGCATCTTTTATTAGGTCAAGGAGTAATTCAGAATAAACAGATGCTAGACTCCAGATATGAAGTCACCTCAAAGGCCACTCCTTGACTGTGGCCGGGCTGCTTATGAAAGAAAACAAAGGAGAAACATAACGGCATGGGGTGAAGATTTAAAACACCTGACCTTCGTATTAAGAATATAAATACAATGTACTAAGGGACCCTGTCTCCCAAGAGGTTCTTTGATGTTGTGCTGTGTTAAAATATTATTATAAGGGAAATGTATAGCAAAAACAAAATAAAATATCAAACCAAATTATCAGGAATTCTGTATGGTTTGCTATATATTTCTCTAGAAACCTAACATGTTCAAGTTATATGTTCAAGTTATTATTAAGCTAGCAATGCTTCATTAGCATGGAAAGTCAGTCAAAGTCATTTTGTAGCATAGCTTTCCGGTACCAATGGAACAATATAAAAAATGCTCAGTAGCTCTGTAATGCCAATTTGTACATTTTCCATAGATAATGCATAAAAAAAGAAATCTTCTGTGTAGGTTGGCATGTGTCCTTTGTTCCCAATAATGCAATTTTTTGCCCCTTTGTTTTATCTTTGTGAAATAATACAGCATAGCTACATTGCAACTATAGGGAAGATAAAAGGGCCAAACTAATAATAAATGAAACCCTGCACTCAAACTCCCACTACTCTTGGATAGAGATGTCACGAATTGTTCGCGTTCGCCACGGCGGGCGAACATATGCGATGTTCGGTCCGCCCCCTATTCCTCATCATTGAGTAAACTTTGACCCTGTACCTCACAGTCAGTAGACACATTCCAGCCAATCAGCAGCAGACCCTCCCTCCCAGACCCTCCCACCTCCTGGACAGCATCCATTTTAGATTCATTCTGAAGCTGCATTCTTAGTGAGAGGAGGGACAGTGTAGCTGCTGCTGATTTAATAGGGAAATCGATAGCTAGGCTAGTGTATTCAGTGTCCAATACAGTCCTGAAGGACTCATCTGATCTCTGCTGTAAGGACAGCACCCCAAAAAGCCCTTTTTAGGGCAAAGAACATCAGTCTGCTGTTTTTTTTTCCTGTGTAATCTAATTGCAGTTGCCTGCCTGCCAGCGTGTGTGTCAGGCTCACAGCGTATACTGTGCCCACTTGCCCAGTGCCACCACTCATATCTGGTGTCACAATAGCTTGCATTTAAAAAAAAATAAAAAAAATGTTGACTGTAATATTATAGCAGTCAGTTTCCTTCACACGTGTGCGTTTCAGGGCCTGCCAGGGCACAGTGTCACACCAGTGTAACTCATATCTGGTGTAACAGTAGTGTACGTTAAAAAAATAAATAGAAATTTGACTGTGAAATAATAGCAGTCAGTTTCCTTCACACGTGTTCATTTCAGGGCCTGCCAGGGCACAGTGTCACACCAGTGCAACTCATATCTGGTGTAACAGTAGTGTAATGCTCAATTGTTGACAAGATGGAAACAACTGCAGATTTC
Organism: Pelobates fuscus; assembly: GCF_036172605.1. Taxonomy (NCBI): domain Eukaryota; kingdom Metazoa; phylum Chordata; class Amphibia; order Anura; family Pelobatidae; genus Pelobates; species Pelobates fuscus. Next base: position 145,615,204 of record NC_086318.1, read on the forward strand.
TGAAACTGATATTGTTTATTGCTTTAAAATAAAAAAAGATAATCAATTTGAACTGTCTCTTTAATTCCTGGCAGGTTATAAACAGCTGCGGAGTTGAAGTTGTTTTAAGATAAGGCAATTTTAACACAACCAGCGAGAAGTTCCAAATTAGGATGCAGATGATTAATTAGTAGTTGAAACAAGGTTAGGAGGTTAGGTGGAGCAGATAGCGAACCACATAGAATTAGGATGGTTATATATCCAGCTTGAGCAGATCTGGTTTACTTAACTTATGAAGGAGCGATAATCCAAATTGGTGATAGAGATTCCACAGAGAATCGAGGTTGCAGCAGGCAAGAGAATATCCAAAAACAGTCCGAGGTCGTGGGAGAGGAGAAGGGGGGTAAACGATTAAACAGTCCGGGTCCGATACACAGTAGAAGTAGTAATAATTCAGTTTGAAGTTCGCGGGAGCTTTCGAGTTGATCCAGCACTGTGGTGTTGACGCGGTCTCTCTATGAATCCTGGGAACGACCGCGTCATAGGAGGGGGAGTGGCCGCGCTCCGAGAACCCGGAAGTCCACGGTTAGCGAATGCCGGAAGGTCTGACAGAACCCCCCTCATAAGAAGCAGCCACCGGATGCTGTCAACGAGGTCTGGACGGGTAGCGAGCATGGTACGCATTGATAAGTCGACGAGCATGCACCGCGGAGGACGACACCCATGAATCTTCGTCAACTCCGTAGCCCTTCCACCGGACAAGATACTGTAAGGAACCACGATGGATTCGTGAATCTAGAATCCTCTGGACCTCGTATTCCTCTTCACCTTGTACCAGAATGGGATCAGGAGTGGTAAGAACATCCCTCAGGAAAGGGTCGGAGTGGTGTGGTTTAAGCAATGACACATGGAAGACTGGATGTAGTTTCATGGTAGGTGGAAGTTTCAATCTGACCACGTTTTCGTTGATAAGCGACAATATACGAAAAGGGCCAAGGAAGAGTGAACTCAGTTTCTTTGAGGGACGGTTGGTGACAATGTTTTTTGAAGAGAGCCATACTAGATCACCAACCTTGTAAGTAGGGGAAGGTCGTCTACCAGTATCGAAAAACTTTTTCTGAGCAGATGATGCATTTTTAAGGTTATCACGTAACCTGAGGAAGAGGGCAGACATGAAAGAGTTATGGTTGGAGACGTATGGATTAGAAGAAGGAAGTCCTTGATCAGGAAATGAAGAGGGATGGAATCCAAAATTTGAGAAGAATGGAGTCATTTTGCTACTAGCGTGTACCGAGTTGTTGTATGAGAACTCTGCCATTGGTAACCACGTGATCCAATCATCTTGTAAGTGAGAGCAATAACACCGCAAGTATTGTTCAACACATTGATTAACTCTCTCTGTTTGTCCGTTGGTTTGGGGATGATAGGCTGAAGATAATTTACGTTGAATATTGAGGGAGGAACACATCTCATTCCAGAATTTGGAGGTGAACTGTGTTCCTCTGTCTGATATGATTTCTTCAGGAAGACCATGGAGTTTCACGATGTTATTGATGAATATTTTTGCAAGTTCAGATGAAGAGGGTAATTTCTTCAAAGGAATAAAATGGGACATCTTGGTGAAACGGTCTACCACTACCAGAATGGTGGTATGATGTTGCGAAGGAGGGAGTTCTACCAAGAAGTCCATTGAGATGGACTGCCAAGGTCTTTCTGGAACAGGTAGGCTTAATAATTGACCGAATGGTGGATGATGGTCAGATTTTGATCTCAGACAGGTTGGGCAGTTTTGACATAAGATTCTATGGTTCTGTCCTGGCGAGGCCACCAGTAATATCTTTTAGACAGCTCCAGTGTTTTCCTTGTACCAGGATGACCAGCCAGAGGGGAATCATGAATCAAAGAGAGTATTTTATTCCTAAGCAAGGGAGGAATGTATAACCTGTCTTTGAAGTAGTAGATACCGTCCTTTTTTGATAGATTGCTTTGTTTGGGAAGTTCAAGATCTTCTTCCTTAAGATGTTTAATATCATCTATTAATGACGAAATAATACCTATGATTTTAGGTGGTTGAGTTTCGTTTACAGGAAGATCTTGGTGAATTCTGGACAGGGCATCTGCCTTTTTGTTTCTGGATCCAGGTCTGTAGATGATTTGAAAATTGAAACGGGAAAAGAAAAGATTCCAGCGTACTTGTCTGGCAGAGAGTGTTTTGTTGGAATGAAGATATTCAAGGTTCCTGTGGTCTGTATAAACAATTACAGGAGTGCGTGTGTCTTCAAGTATGTGACGCCAGTTTTCGAATGCAGCTTTAATACTTAATAATTCTTTTTCTCCTACAGGATAATTTCGTTCAGCAGGAGACAAAGATCGTGAAAAAAAAGCTACTGGATGGAGAGGATCTTGAGGCGTTTGGTGTTGAGAGAGGACAGCCCCGATAGCTGTGTCAGAAGCATCCGTTTCCATGACGTAGAGAAAAGCAGGATTAGGTAGTTGGAGAATGGGAGCACTTGTGAATCTCCGTTTTAATTCATCAAAGGCTGCTTGAGCCTTATCGTTCCAAGCAAAGGACCGTTTACTGCTATTGAGCAGGTTGAGGGGATGAGCAACATTGGAGTAATTTTTAATGAACTTCCTATAGAAGTTGGCAAATCCCAGAAAACGTTGTAAGTCTTTAGTATTAGTAGGAGTAGACCAGTTGACAATGCAATCTATTTTGGAGGTATCCATACTTATTGAATGAGGGGAGATAACGTATCCCAAAAAAGTGATTTCATTGACTTCAAATATACATTTTTCTGGTTTTGCGTATAATTTGTGTGTTCTTAATCTGGATAATACCCATCTCACGTGTTTTCTGTGTTCTTCAAGGTTGTTGGAGTAGATGAGAATATCATCTAAGTAAATGATGACACAAACGTCTAGGAGATCTCGGAAGATATCGTTGATGAAATGCTGAAAGGTTGCAGGGGCGTTACATAGCCCGAAGGGCATGACAAGATATTCGTAAAGACCATATCGGGTCCTGAACGCCGTTTTCCATTCATCATTGGCCTTGATTCTAACAAGGTTATATGCCCCACGAAGGTCAAGTTTAGTGTAGATGGTAGCTGTTCTTAATCTTTCAATCAACTCATTGATCAGGGGAAGAGGGTAACGATTCTTGATAGTTATTTTATTTAAAGACCTGTAATCGATGATTGGCCGTATAGTCTGGTCCTTGTTTCTTACAAAAAACATGCTGGAAGCGGCTGGTGAACAGGAAGGTCTAATGAACCCCTTACGGAGGTTTTCATCCAGGTATTCCTTGAGGGTTTTTAACTCTGATTCAGAGAGAGGATAAATATGTCCAAAAGGGATAGGAGCACCAGGAACAAGGTCAATCGGACAATCATAGGGTCGATGAGGAGGAAGTGTCTCTGCTTCCTTTTTACTGAACACATCAGCGAACTCTGAATAGCTGGAAGGTATAGTGGATTCCCCAGTAACTTGCAAAATGGGGATGTGTTGTAGACATGTTCCCTGGCAATATGCAGAGTTAAACGTGAGAGAGAAAGGAGCCCATGTAATATGTGGGTTATGAGTCCGTAACCAGTCTATCCCTAATATTATTGGATAAAGAGGAGAATTTATGACATCAAAAACAAGAAATTCAGAATGGATATAATTAGTAGTAGTCCTTAAAGGGACAGTTTCAAGGCGAATGGGCCCCGAGGAGATTAAGGAGCCATCAATAACTCTGACAGAGACGGAATTACGTTTTTGAACACAAGGAATTTTATTTTTTGTAACAAAGGATGAGTCCAGGAACACCCCATTAGCACCGGAATCAATAATGGCCTTAGTCGTAATTCTTTCTTTGTCCCACTGTAATATGAGAGAAACAGAGGAGAAATGAGAGATTGGTTTAGAGGGAAGCACACTCATAACAATTGTGGTGGAACCATGCTTACCACCTCGGGGACGTTTCAATAGGGGACAGTCTGGGACCACATGTTCTTGTGAAGCACAGTACATGCAGAGGTTCATTTGTCTTCTTCTGGTTCTCTCTTCTGGAGTAAGAGGACTTCTCACAACCCCTATTTCCATAGGTTCAGCGGGAGTTATAGGTTTCTCCGGTGCCTTTGAAGAGGTGAAGGGTTTTTTCCATAGAGAGCTAGTGAGTGATTTCTCAGCTTTTCTTTCCCTAAGTCTTCTGTCAATGCTGATTGACAGTTGGATAAGTGTATTCAGTGTAGTAGGTAGTTCAGTTCTGGAGAGCTCATCCTTGACAGCTTCAGATAACCCAATACGGAACTGGTTACGTAGAGTTATGTCATTCCACTGAGTTTCTGGTGCCCATCGTTTGAATTCAGCAATGTAATCTTCGACAGGCCTGTTTCTTTGCTGCAGTGTTCTAATGGTTAAATCTGCAGTCGCTTGTTTGTTTGGGTCTTCGTAAAGAAGAGACATGGCTTCAAAGAATTCATCCAGAGAATCCAATATGGGATCATCATTCTCAAGAAAGGAATGAGCCCAGGCCATGGGTTCACCTCTCAAAAATGAAATAACAGAACAAACTTTAGATCTTTCAGTGGGATATGCAGGGCCGCCATCAGGGGGTGACAACCGTGACAGTTGTCACGGGCCCGGCGGCCCTGGGGGGCCCGGACTGCCCTGGCAGTCCTGGGCCCCACTTTCTTTCTCTGCACACATAGATAGCGAATATCGCTATCTATGTGTGCAGCCGTGGGCCCCCGGCTCCCTGTTACCGCAGAGGGGGCCCAGCACACAGCTTCTCCTCTCTTCTCTCTTGTAATAACTCTCGCGAGACCCGGTTGCCATGGCAACGCTCCGCGGGTCTCGCGAGAGTAATTGAAGAGAGAAGAGAAGCTGTGTGCTGCCTGGGCTCCCTATGCGGTAACAGGGAGCCGGGGGGCCCCCCACCGGACCACCAGGGATGGAATCTCCCCCCTCCCTGGACAAAGGTAAGCAGGGAGGGGGGAGAAACATTAAAAAAATTAAATAATAAAAAAAAAAATTATGTAAAATTTTCCCCCCGTCCTCTGAGTCCCACCGGGTGGCCCATGCACTTAGGGCCACCCGGAGGGCTTGTATCAGCAGGGGCCCGGTCGGGCGCTCTTTCCCTTTAACACCGCGACCGGGCCCCTTGCTTTCCGGCAGCCGGCTGGGAGGAAGTGACAGCCGCAAGTCACTTCCTCCCATAAAGAGAGGAGCAGCATGGAAGGTGGCAGGAGGAGTCGCGAGGGAGTGAGGATGGGGGATCCTCACTCCCATCATCCTCAGGCACCACAATGGACCCCATAGAATCCACCCTCCAGCAAAAGGTAGGAAACTGGAGGGTGGGTTTAAAAATGTACATTTTACATGTGTGTCAGTATGTCTGTGTGTCAGTATGTCTGTTTGTCTGTGTGTCTGTGTGTCTTTGTGTCTGTGTGTCTGTCTGTGTGTCAGTAGGTCTGTCTGTGTGTAAATATATTTGTGTGTGTGTCAGTATGTCTGCGTGTGTGTCATTATGTCTGTCAGTGCATGTTCATGCATGTGTCAGTCTCTGTATGTGTCTGTGTGTCTGTCAGTATATCAGTCTGTGTGTGTCCGTATATGTGCCTGTATGTGTGTCAGTGTGTGTGTGTGTGTGTGTGTGTGTGTGTGAGTATCTCGGTCAGTGTATGTGCCTGTGTGTGGGTGTCAGTATTTCTGTCAGTGTATGTGTGTCAGTATGTTGATCAGTGTGTGTGTCAGTATGTCTGTATATGTGCCTGTGTGTCAGTATGTCTGTATATGAGCCTGTGTGTGTCTGTCAGTACGTCTACCAGTGTATGTGTCTGTGTGTGTCAATATATGTACCTGTGTGTCAGTATGTCTGTCAGTGTATGTGCCTGCTTATCTGTATGTAGTCAGTGTATGTATCTGTGTATCTGCTGGTGTGTCAGAGTATGTACCTGTGCATCTGAGCCGCAACTTTATATACAAATACACCCCTCCATTCAAACTTCAACACTACATACAAGCACACTCCTACATTCAAAAAACAAACACTACACATAAATGCACACTTGCATTCAAACTCCAGTACCACATACAAACACATTCACACAAACATACTTCATACAAACACATGCTTACATTCAAACACACAAAACAGTGCTAAATACAACCCTGCAAGCATGGGAAATTGGTAGAGCACCAGCTGTCAAAGCATTGTTGGAGTTGCACGACAGATGGGGTTCTACCTTTAGTCCATTCTTGCAATTGGGTGTCCCAATAAAATTCATTCTATTTTAGTGCCGCCACTGCATTAGGATGGATGCCGTGATTGCATACCAGGGAGTGAGGGGCGACGGCGGCAGGGCCCAGGGGGCCCAAGCAAACGCTTGCCCAGGGTCCAGTCGTTATTAAAGACGGCCCTGCACACACAAACTGCATACACTGACACAACACACACACACACTGCATACACTGACACAACACACACACTCTGCATACACTGACACAACACACACACTCTGCATACACAACACACACTCTGCATACACTAACACAACACACTCTGCATACACTGACACAACACACTCTGCATACACTGACACAACACACACTGCAAACACTAACACAACACACACTGCAAACACTGACACAAAACACACTCTGCATACACTGACACAACACACACTGCATACACGAATACAACAGACACTGCATACACTAATACAATACACACACTGCATTCACTAATACAACATGCACTCTGCATACACTACACACTAACACACTCACTGCATCCACTATACTGACACACACTCTGCATTCACTACACTCACACACACTCTGCATCCGCTACACACTAACACACCCTCTGCGTTCACTACACATTAACACACCCTCTGCATTCACTACACTAACACACACACTCTGCATCCGCTACACACTAACACACTCTGCATTCACTACACATTAACACACTCTGCATTCACTACACTAACACACACACTCTGCATCCGCTACACACTAACACACTATCTGCATTCACTGCACTAACACACACACTACATTCATTACACTGACACACTCTGCATTCATTACACACTAACACACACTCTGCATTCACTAAACTATGCACACACTCTGGATTCACTATACTGACACACACTCTGCATTAACTATACACACAGCATCCACTACACAAACATCCTGTATTCACAGTACACACACTACATCCACCATAAATTGAAACACTCTGCATTCACTATACACAGACACTGCGTCTAATAAACACACTACATCCACTACAGACACTGCATCCACTAAACACATTTCATATAGTACATACAAACACTACATCCACTACACAAACACACACTACATCACTGTACACACACTACATCCACTACTCAAACACACTCTGCGTTCACTATACACACTGCATCCGCTACACAAACACACACTCTGCATTCACTGCACAAACAGTATCTAATACACACAAACACTACAACCATTACACACATTCTAATTTACTTCCACCATACACAGCACATTCAGTCCTGCATCATTGTCAGCGGACTAGGTAGGGCGTGGGCGGGCCCGGGAGGGGGCCCAGACCTTGTGCTTTGTCAGGGGCCCCAAAATTTCTGATGGCAGCCCTGGGGATATGATCGAGGTTTTAATGCAATCAACAACTTGCAAGAATTGATAAACTCTCGGTATTGGGACCTGTCTCCAGAGAATTTTTCGGGGTTGGAGACAGCAGGGTCACTAGCCGAGTGTGTAACTGTGTGAGGAGTATGTGTTTGCAAGTCCCTTACATAAGTAAGGATTCTTTCATTGGTGATCTGTAGATCTTGCATGCCTTGAGTAAGCGTATCCACTCTTTGGTTTAATCTGGTGATTTCAGAAGTGAGATCTGCTGTATCCATTAAAAAGGCTGGATCAATCTGTAATGCTCAATTGTTGACAAGATGGAAACAACTGCAGATTTCTGAAACTGATATTGTTTATTGCTTTAAAATAAAAAAAGATAATCAATTTGAACTGTCTCTTTAATTCCTGGCAGGTTATAAACAGCTGCGGAGTTGAAGTTGTTTTAAGATAAGGCAATTTTAACACAACCAGCGAGAAGTTCCAAATTAGGATGCAGATGATTAATTAGTAGTTGAAACAAGGTTAGGAGGTTAGGTGGAGCAGATAGCGAACCACATAGAATTAGGATGGTTATATATCCAGCTTGAGCAGATCTGGTTTACTTAACTTATGAAGGAGCGATAATCCAAATTGGTGATAGAGATTCCACAGAGAATCGAGGTTGCAGCAGGCAAGAGAATATCCAAAAACAGTCCGAGGTCGTGGGAGAGGAGAAGGGGGGTAAACGATTAAACAGTCCGGGTCCGATACACAGTAGAAGTAGTAATAATTCAGTTTGAAGTTCGCGGGAGCTTTCGAGTTGATCCAGCACTGTGGTGTTGACGCGGTCTCTCTATGAATCCTGGGAACGACCGCGTCATAGGAGGGGGAGTGGCCGCGCTCCGAGAACCCGGAAGTCCACGGTTAGCGAATGCCGGAAGGTCTGACAAGTAGCATACATTTAAAAAAAATAAAAAAATTTTTTTGACTGTAATAGATTGAATAGCAGTTAGTTGTCTGCAAGCGTGTGTGTCAGGCCTACAGCGTCTACTCTGTCAACTTCTGCCAGTGCACAGTGCCACTCATATCTGTTGTCACAGTAGCTTGCATGCATAGTACCACTAATTGAAAAAAAAATGACAGGCAGAGGCAGGCCACCCCGCAGGGGCCGTCGTGGTCGTGGTGCTGTGATTCCCTTTGGCCCTAGAATAATGCCCAGTGTTCAGAGGCCACGTACCCTGAACTCGAAAAGCTCTGAGGACATAGTTGACTGGCTAACACAGGACACCCAATCTTCTACAGCTTCCGCTTGGAACCTTGACGCACCATCCTCCTCCAGCTTAGCTTCGGGCACCTCTCAAGTTACCACTCGTCCGCCTGCCGCCACCACCAACACTAGCACCACAGCCGCTTCACTTGATTTGTCAGAGGAGTTATTTACACATCAGTTGGAAGAAATGAGTGATGCGCAACCATTATTGACAGAGGACGTAGATAACAGTGATATGTCTCAGTCAGGCAGCATTACACAACTGGACGTACGGTGATGATGATGATGTTGTACCCGCTGCTGCTTCCTTTGCTGAGTTGTCAGATACAAGTGAAGCGGTTAATGATGACGATGCGTCCGTGGATGTCACGTGGGTGCCCGCTAGAAGAGAAGAAGAACAGGGGGAAAGTTCAGATGGGGAGACAGAGAGGAGGAGGAGACGAGTTGGAAGAAGGGGGAGGTCGTCGCAAGGAGCTAGTGGCACAGTCAGACAGCATGCATCGGCACCCGGGGTCAGCCAGACAGCACGCCAATCAACGCATGCTGTTTCCACCACCAGAATGCCGTCATTGCAGAGCTCAGCGGTGTGGCATTTTTTTTCTGTGTCTGCCTCTGACAACAGCGATGCCATTTGCAACCTGTGCCAAAAGAAACTGAGTCATGGGAAGTCCAACACCTACCTAGGTACAACTGCTTTGCGAAAGCACATGATCGCACATCACAAACGCCTATGGGATCAACACATGAGTACAAGCAGCACACAAACTCAAAGCCGCCATCCTCCTCCTGGTCCAGCATCTTCAGCCACGTCAACCACTGCTGTCCTCCTTGCCCCCTCTCAACCATCCGCCACTACGTCTCTCGCCTTGAGCAGTTCCTGCTCATCTGCCCACAGTCAGGTGTCTGTCAAGGACATGTTTGAGCGTAAGAAGCCAATGTCACAAAGTCACCCCCTTGCCCGGCATCTGACAGCTGGCTTGTCTGAACTCTTAGCCCGCCAGCTTTTACCATACAAGCTGGTGGAGTCTGAGGCGTTCCAAAAATGTGTAGCTATTGGGACACCGCAGTGGAAGGTACCCGGACGAAATTTCTTTGCAAAAAAGGCAATCTCCAACCTGTACTCGATTGTGCAAAAGGAAGTAATGGCATGTCTGGCACACAGTGTAAACCTGCTGATGGCTGCCAAGCATGGAATGCTCTGCAGAGGAGTTGGTGACACCGCCACGACTTGCAGGCAGGCCTGCTTCCACCTCCTCTACTCCTCCTACTCCATCCTCTTCCATAACCTCCTCGGCTGAGTCCTCTTCTGCTGCTGCGTCTTGCTCCACATCAACGGCACCCCCCCAGCTCCCCAGGTACTATTCCACATCCCGGATACGGCAGTGTCACGCCGTCTTGGGGTTGACTTGCCTGAAAGCAGAGAGTCACACCGGACCAGCACTCCTGTCCGCCCTGAACGCACAGGTGGATCAGTGGCTGACTCCGCATCAACTGGAGATCGGCAAAGTGGTTTGTGACAACGGAAGAAATTTGTTGGCGGCATTGAATTTGGGCGAGTTGACACATGTTCAGTGCATGGCACATGTGTGTAATCTGATCGTACAACGCTTTGTGCATAAGTACCCAGGCTTTCCCACGTTACTGGACGCTCATGCGCAATGCCTGTAGGCTCATGCATCCTTTTGAGGAGGTGACAAACCTAGTCAGTCGCACCGAAGGCACCATCAGCGACATCATACCATTTGTTTTCTACCTGGAGCGTGCCCTGCGAAGAGTGCTGGATCAGGCCGTAGATGAGCGTGAAAAGGAAGAGTTGTGGTCACCATCACCACCAGAAACAGCCTTATCAGCATCACTTGCTGGACCTGCGGCAACGCTGGAAGAGGATTGTGAGGAAAAGGAGTCAGAGGAGGAATGTGGCTTTGAGGAGGAGGAGGAGGAGGAAGACCAACCACAACAGGCATCCCAGGGTGCTCGTTGTCACCTATCTGGTACCCGTGGTGTTGTACGTGGCTGGGGGGAAGAACATACCTTCAGTGAGATCACTGAGGACGAGGAACGGGACATGAGTAGCTCGGCATCCAACCTCGTGCAAATGGGGTCTTTCATGCTGTCGTGCCTGTTGAGGGACCCTCGTATAAAAAGGCTGAAGGGGAATGACCTGTACTGGGTGTCCACGCTACTAGACCCCCGGTATAAGCAGAAAGTGCATGAAATGTTACCGAATTACCGCAAGTCGGAAAGGATGCAGCAGTTCCAAAATAAATTAAAAAGTATGCCTTACACAGCGTATAAGGGTGATGTCACAGCACAACGGGAATCTAACAGGGGAAGAGGTGAAAGTAATCCTCCTCCTCCCACGACCACGCCGGCAAGGACAGGACGCTTTACAGACGTGTTGTTGATGGAGGACATGCGGAGCTTTTTAAGTCCTACGCATCGCCACAGCCCTTCATGGTCTACCCTCAGAGAACGACTCGACCGGCAGGTAGCAGACTACCCCGCCTTAACTGCAGATATCGACACTCTGAGGAGCGATGAACCCCTTGACTACTGGGTGTGCAGGCTTGACCTGTGGCCTGAGCTATCCCAATTTGCGATAGAACTTCTGGCCTGCCCTGCTTCAAGTGTCCTGTCAGAAAATACCTTCAGTGCAGCAGGAGGTATTGTCACTGAGAAGAGAAGTCGCCTAGGTCAAAAAAGTCTAGATTACCTCACCTTTATTAAGATGAATGAGGGATGGATCCCGAAGGGACTGACAGTGGGCGATACATTTGACTAAAAAAGGCCTGATGAGGGGGACGTAACAGGAATTAAACTGATAAGAATAACTGATAAACTGATAAGAACTACTTAGCACACCACTCCTATCTGGTGGCACATTAGATTACACACGCAGTGCCCCAAATTTGAAGTAGGCGGACCAACCAAGCATCTTTTTCCATCTCCCGGTTCCTAAAATCGATGCAATATACACGTCCCCTGGTAGGGGACGTAACAGGGATTAAACTGATAAGAATAGTACTACTTAACACACCACTCCTATCTGGTGGTACATTAGATTGCACGCGCAGTGCCCCAAATTTGAAGTAGGAGGACCGACCAAGCATCTTTTTCCATCTCCCGGTTCCTAAAATTGATGCCATATACACGTCCCCCGATAGGAGACATAACAGGGATTAAACTGATAGGAATAGTACTACTTAACACACCTTATAATAACGCAGAGAGAGGCAATGCATAGAGAGGAGTCTGAAGAAGAGGAGTCAGAGGAGGAAGGTGGCTTTGAGGAGGTGGAAGACCAAACACAGCAGGCATCCCAGGGGGCTTGTTGTCACCTTTCGGGGACCCTTGGTGTTGTACGTGGCTGGGTGGAGGAAGAGACCTTCAATTACATCAGTGAGGACAAGGAACGTGACATGGCTAGCTTGGTATCCAACCTTGTGCAAATGGGGAGTTTGCGGTTGTGCAAATGGACTGTTTGCGGTTGTTTGCGGTGCGTTAAACGGGGAGTTTGGTCTGTCACTGTGAAGCGGGCGTAACCCTTACACTACCTGATCGATACGACATCATACCTGATGTTTTAAAGCACGTTATTCCAAACAATTTAGGAATGTTAGGTGATTTATGCACTTTATGGATTAAAACCAGACTCTGCATCAACTATCTAATTTTCCATGGGAGTTTTGCCATGGATCCCCCTCCGGCATGCCACAGTCCAGGTGTTAGTCCCCTTGAAACAACGTTTCCATCACTATTGTGGCCAGAAAGAGTCCCTGTGGGTTTTAAAATTCGCCTGCCTATTGACGTCTATTGCGGTTCGCCTGGTTCGCCCGTTCGCGAACATTTGCGGAAATTCGCGCTCGCCGTTCGCGAACAGAAAATTTTATGTTCGCGACATCTCTACTCTTGGAAGCAGCAATGGGCATCAGCCCAAATACATAGAACAAAACAACACAAAATAAATGGTACCTTAGCACTATCCCAAATTCTTATGCACATATAAATAACATGCAATTTTAACTACCACCACTCCATCGGCTATTAAAGTGTTAAGCTTTAGTGTCGGATCAAAGCACACCTCTTAGGTGAATCCTAAACTAACAATCCCCCTTACTGCTTTCAGCTAAAAGGCAAAAGATGTATTTTAAATAACTGCTAAACACTTGTAAAATTATCAATAGGGTAAGCCTGAGGTGGGTGGCAGCACTGTGCAATAAAGAAGCAAATAGAAACATAAAATGTAAGCTCTGTGTTCAAACTCCCACTGCTCGTGGGCAGAAGCAATGGGTTTCGTATTCATCAGCCCAAATACATGGAACAAAAACAAAAAAAAAGATTTACTCACTGCTCCTATTTTTTCCCCTTTAATAGTCACTTTTCAATTGATCTATAAATACAATCAGCATTTAATGGAAGTTTGTTCTCTTTTTTTCCCCACCAATCATTTTTTTTTGCGTCACAGACAGTATATTGATTCACAAAACAAGCGATACAGTTCATTGCCCATTGTATTTGTTTTGTCAGTAATCCATAAAACATTTTGGAGGTACGGGATTTGTGATAACCACCAATCGCCCCAAATGAGCACGAATTGCAATTCATTTGTAACCAAGTCCACAAGTCTACTATGCACCTTATCAGTGGTAAAAAAGTAACGCGTATACCTTACCCCATCCTATGTTTTAATGTTTTCTTTGATATTGCATTTCTAATTTTGTATTCCTTTTTTTAGGTGTTCAGCATGATTTTTACGCACAGAAAAGCAGCCAGAGTTCTTCTTTCATCTTTGAGCTTGATTATGCCATAACATCATAGACTGTATAGCTTGTAATTGCACCTATCTTTTCAAATAAAGCTTTTCATTGGTTCACCATGTTCAAGTTTTTTTATTTCATAAAGGTTCTAGTTTTGATCTTGTTAAACGCAATGTATATGTCAACATTTTAAAAATAAACATTAATTTAATGTGAACATACTATTTTTTTTCTACTTAGATGAGTAATATGTATCATAGATTGTTGGCATGCCTTTTCACACTCAATCAAAATGTCCCTTGCCTTAAACTGGAATTTACATCATTGAATAATACGTTGAAAATGGAATCTAACTTAGGATAACGTTTTGTTTCCATGAGATTCTCTGGTTTCTTTTACATTTATTTATTTATTTATTTAATATTTTTGCAGTGCATTAGGATATTACAGACTGGCGTGAGGTACCCCAACGGCATTCTTCAGGCTTTTTTTGTCACGTTTTACATTTGGGGTATCTGGGAACATATGCACAATTTTATGGTATAGGTAGAGTGCAACAATAGAAGCAATTCAAGATGTACATTGTTATGTATAGTTCAGTAGATTAGGTTCTCGCTTAGTTGGGGTACAGGCTTTTCTACTCATGTGTGGCATTAGTTTGCTTTGTGGTTATCGCTAAAATGATATGCTAATCAAATGAACATTTATCAGGTGAGTGTTAGCTGCAGGAGAAAGTCTCAGTGTGTGAGTGTGTGAGGCTTATGTGCTAGTCATCCGACCTGCTTGCACCTCCAGGTTGAGGGCCAGTGCGTCATTGGTGTGGCAGTTTCAGCCAATGCCCCGCTTGCACAGGAGTGTTATGGCCAAAGAGGGTGTCTGACTAGGAGCCTCCTTGGTCGTCGTCGTGTGAGGCAGTTCAGTCTCTTGGGTAGGAGTTCTCAGGGGCATAGTGTGTGGTCGGCAGGGTTCCACTTTGGGGCTCTGCGGCCTCTTGTGCGTGTTCCCCACCTGGTGAGTGCTGGCCTTCCAGAAGGTTGTGAGGCTGCGAAGGAGTAGTCCCTGCTGGGGGGGGGGGGTAGGATGTCTCACTGCTGGTCTAGGTCTGCGGTTTAGAAGTTGGTGTCGGGCTGTCCGCCTCCTCCTTCCCGCTCTCTGAGCTTTGCCAATATCCCGGTTGGGAGCCGCATATCTTCGCACGGCCTCTCCTTGGGTCATTGCCGCTGGGGTCTCCTCTTCATTGCCCCTCTAGTGATAAATTTTGGCCCAAAAGAGATGGCAGCGGGGCGCTGTTTAGTGGGTTACACGTGGTGGCTGCCATGTTGTTCAATGCTGTTCCGGCAGCGTGAGACAGTCTCCGTTGGTGTTTTGCGCTTTGTCACAGGCTTCGATTACCGGGATAACCCTCACCGGCAGGGGGGGGAGAGAGTGTACCGGGGAGACCTCCAGGTTAGTGGCAGTAGTCAGCAATGGGATCGGCCGCCTCCCTCGCCGTAGCTGAGTAGGCCTTTTGTAGGTCTCAGGTCTATCCCCAGGTGGGAGCCGCTGGTTTCTGTCGGGATGCTTGGCGCTTGTTTCCACAGTCTTGGGCTCCCCTCTCCAAGTCGCTTAGCAGTCGGTTTGGAAGGGTTGTGCCCCGATTTTGGCTAGGTTTGAGCGTTTCTGTACGGAGCTTTTCTAATGTGCGACCGCTCAGGATGGCTGCCAGGCCTTCTTTTAAATTTATATAAAATATACAGCAATTTATGTTATAATACAGTACAGTTCAGTTTGCCAGTACAGACCAGGCAAATGATGAGCAGGCATTGCAAATGAAGAGGACATATAGAAACATTTTCTTTGTAAGCCTTCTTTATTCTAATGGCCAGGTGTAAAGGAAAGAGCTTAAAACAATGATTGACAGGGAGCCAAGGTGGAGGTACCCAACTGCAGGATATTTATTTTTTATTAAATATTATTTGTGAAGTATAAGGATAAGTAAACATACTATTGAAAACCTGGGGTAGTGCCAGTCCCTGTTTAATGGTTTTTGGTAAGGGTATATACGGAGAAAAGGTAATAACAGAGTAAAACCATGCTTTATATGGATAACAGTGAAACACTTATTATGGGAAAATAACTGAGGGTTTCAGAAAAACATCGTAAACCACATGAAAGAATGTCAAGTGGTCTATGAGATCTGAGGCCTGAGATGCATTATTCTTTCCCCAATGCATGCTCCAGTGTTCTGTGCTTTCTATACTGCTTTAAAAAATAGGTTAAGACTGAGCTTTTGGCTAAGCTTCATTAATTGTAGGGCCACACAGGTAAGTACATCTCCTAACCTGTCTGAGCCTGGTGAGCAGTTGATGATATTGCTTTCTATAGGCCCTTTTCCATTACTAATAAAGAATGACACTGTCTCTGTCTCCCCAGCTCATACACTAGTCCAGGGGTAGGCAACCTATGGCACTAGTGCTATGCACGGCACTCGAGGTGTCTATGCACGGCACTCAAGGCTGCTAGAGCCAAACAGGCTCTGGCTTATCAGGAGTCCCAGTAAAACTTCAGATATCTGCTAATACGAATCAGCACAAAAAGTAACCCGCTAACAATCCACATATATGCACACAACCCCACATGCAGCCTCTCACATGCAATACCCCAAACAGCCCCCACACACTACTAAACACACAATGTGACATATGCATCCACACACAATTCCACAAGCAGCCCCCATACACAGCCCACATTCATATGTATCATACATGATACCATAAACTTCTAATTAACATATACAATATAATAGCTTATATACGCACAAATACAACGATCCAAAGCAATTACAGTACAAATAACACAAGCAGAATACGGCAGCATACACACCACAATTTAAAAAAAATAGGGCCGGCACGCTACGGGACATCACAATCCTATATCGGCACAGTGCTGCTAAAAGGTTGCCTACCCCTGCACTAGTCAGTTTCTGGAGTGAGGCTGAATTAGGCAAGAATACTCTTTGTTTTTGGCTTGTTTTGATTTTGTTTTGTTTATTTCTTTCTTTTTTCTACAATGTTTTTAATTGCAATTTCTTATATTCAGAGAAATGTGAGTCCGCAAGATAACCAGTGTAATTGGACATAAAGACTCTAAATTTACTCCTGCCAAATTATCTGAAGATTTGAACTTGGCACAAACCTGGGAGGTTTGTGTGATGCCTAATGCAACTTACTGTCTAATTAGTAAGATACATCTTTGTTTTTGCTTACTATTTTTTTTTCATACCTTAAAATACATTTTTTTTCTTTGGCCTGGCATTTATCCTGTTTATATCCTGGTGGTTTAGTTATGTTATGTTTTTATTTATGTGCATGCTGTACTCCTACTGCAACTTAATAAAATATTTTGATTGAAAACAAAAATACACGAAACGGCAGTTTATCAGCTCAGATGTTTTTTTTACACAAGTTTATTAAGCACATTCATAAATCATGGAGAATATGTACAATGTATAAACAAATCATTTACTGTTCTGGGCAACTGTCCTACCATGAATTACACTGTTTTGCTGTAACACGCTACCCAGTACACAAAAAAAGCAAAATAATAAAAACAAAATATACAGCCTGCAGAATACCTGCTGTTAAGCATTTCATGAAAAGTGGTTAGAAAAATTCCATTAAATCATACCAAACATGGTGTTTTTTGGCCATGTATGTCATGGCTACTTGTTACTTAAGCATATTGTATTGACCTGCTGCCAGATTGTCACCTCCCTCTCAGCACAACTTGCTAATCATATTCCTCTACTCTGCTTCCATCCTCTCATTGCACCCCAATGATGGCATCAAGTGGAGTTCCCTGCATCTTTTGACATGAACAATCTCCTTACTGTTGGCCTTACATCAGTTGACGTCCCACGTTCTGTGCTATCCTAGAGGCGTCTTTTGTGACAGTCATGCCGCAGTCAGTGCTGCTTACATCTCCAGCTGATGCACGCATTGTCCATTTGGCATCCTCCATGACAACTAGGCCAGATTTAGGCCACATTGCCCACATCTTCTATGGAAACCATAGAGTTGCCAATGATAGGCGGCATTATGCAAGAGTGACACTAGTGATGCATTTGTGACGTATCCCAGTAAACCCTACCTAAAAGCACTCAAGACACTTCATCATTGCTCACAGTGCCTAATGAAGAATTACTCTACAGCTATACTATTTATCTACTTGTATTCTGCTAGTCTTATTGTTTATGAACCATTGCCAACTGAGCTGGCTTATTCCTAGACTTGACTATGTTTTCTGGATTTTCTTTGCCCACTACCTCGTTCCTGCATGTCAGTTCTTTGTCAGTTTCTGCATCTTTAGCTTCACCACTCCAAACCTTGATACCTGCAGATAAAAGTGACTTTAAGGAAAATTCCTACAGTAGTCAAAAAAAACCTGAATGCTCACTCCCACATATTAGCCTACAGAAGTTTAAAGGGGGGGGGGGGGTTTCCCTCACTCCTCGCGTATTACAGGGCAACTCGCCTCCTTTACATAACTATCTATGCTTGAGCATAGAGGTTGTAGTTTACCCCTGTTTGTTTTGTTTTACATTATTTTATTTTTGCGTTATACGGAATTTGTTATTGATGTATCTTTGTTTAGACTAGAAAGGAGCTGAATGTAGTGTAGACAATGAAAACGAAGTGTGAAACATTAGGTGTACTTTACTGAACATCAGTGGTACTGAACCTATTTTATCAGTGGAAATTATTTTAATACTGAAGATGTCATCATGTCCATAGGATACATCTGAGAAGCCATGATCAAGGAGCATGATTGCTGCTCTGACACTGCTGTCTCAGGTATTCAGACTGATTTAAAGTCACCAAATCACTATATTATGGGGCATTGTCCTTTACCATTGCTCTGGTGATGACCTTCACGTTTGGATCTTCAGTGTTCAGCATTATTGTGCTAATACTAGTATAGATGTTATTGACCTATGTCTTGGTTTATACCCCGTTACAAAGGTTGTGAAATGGAGATTGACTAAAGACTCACAGTCTCTATTTGGATGCTTCTAAACTTGCTTGAGAAGTTCTCAGCTGGGAAATGTCACTGGTTCTAGACTTTATAAAAACGCTGATGTCATGCTGTCTCATGTATAGGGAATAGTAACAGCAAGAAAAAACAAATACTTGGTGTCTAAATACAGTTAGATGACTTTCAGTGCAGGAGACAGTTTGCATTTTAAACTTTACTTATCACGTGTGCCTTTTCATTTTTCATTAAGTTAATAGCCTTATCCTATTCACATTCATTTAACAATTGCTAGATTCTCACTATTCAGCTAGAGTTGGCACTGGCTGACATTGTAACAGTATACAGTGATGGGACTTCATTATGAAGCAGCCATTGAAGAGAAGATATGGTGACTTTGCTTTGCAACATAAAGGAAATGTCAGACTCCATTATTTTCTTTGAAGTGGTTATTAGTTTCAAGGTAGGACACGGATGTCGCATTTTGAAACAATGAGACAAACCATTTTTGACAACTCTACAAGTTCAAAGGACTTTTAAGCCACCATCAAATTTATTCATTTTAAGGGAAACTATTCAAAACTAGTTTTATTTACCTTTAAATGCAACTTGCATTGGATTTTTTTTTTTTGTTTCATGGTTTACATAAAAGTCCATTATTGGTAGTTATTATAGGATTAGAACTCTTTATTGTTTTTGCTTTGTTTCCATCCCTTCTGAGTTAATCAGAATACATATACAATCGTGAAAGATAAGTCATTTAATGCTATGAAAATAGCAGTGTAGTCTTTATGCGCATACATATATTAAAGACTAATTTAATATTATAAACAGTGTCTCTCTTTATTTTCTTTATATTAAGTACGTTTGTTATATTTCCATTGTTGGCCAAATACTATTAAAAGTGCTTTACCATAAACACATGTAGCTTAAAACAAAAGCAAAACTCAATGACCAATAGACCAAAAGAGAACTGGGGTTATTTAATGACATATGACCATCTCTCCATGCTTTGCCTCGTTCTGTCTGCCAATAAAAAGAATACCACTTGTGCTCTGCAGGATGCTCTGCAGGATGCTCTGCAGGATTTCAAAGAAAGGATAGATGAAAACAAGCACATGCTGCTCAACCATATATTCAATGTAATCCTGCAAACTACCAGAGGTGTGTGACAAACTTATGTTCGCCAGCAACTCCTCTGAGCAGTCACCTGGAAGTACCTTCTCTCCTTGATAGCCTTACGGAGCATTTTATTGTGATCTTTTTTTTTTAAAGTAAAAAAAAAACCAACAAATACAATATCAACATTTCTCCTCAAATGGGACTATTTTTACATATTAACATTAACATGTTTGATATTTGTTAAGATGATGCAATCCATTTGACTTCACCACCTAAAAGGACTCAAGAGTAGAGGATCATTGTCATGGTTTCCAGACATGAAAGAGAAACAAAACATATTGAAGGAAAGATGGAATTTGTTATAGGTACTTGACAGTTACCTCCAACTCATGCCTTAAAGGGACACTGTAGGTACCCAGACTACTTTAGCTCATTGAAGTGGTTTGGGTGCTGTGCCCCTTTTGCACCTCTAAGTCTACATTGCAGCTCTAAGTCTGCCCTCATTGGCTGTCTACCAGACAGCCACTAGAGGGCTTCCGGAATCGAAACAGACCTTTGGTCCATTATCTGATGCTGGACGTCCTCACGCACCATCTGATTTCTCTCCATAGGAAAGCATTGATTAATGCTTTCCTATGGGGAAATACTAATGCAAGCGCGGCCATTGCCGGGCATGTGCATTAGGTCTCCCCCGCTGGCTGATGTCGGTGGGGGAGGAGCATGGGCGAAGCCTGATCCAACGCCGAGGGACATTGGTGGTGGATTCAGGTAAGGTTTTAACCCCATTACAATTGCAGGTGGGGGTTTGTTTTCCTGGCACTATAGGATTCCTTTAAGGGCTGACGCAAGGTCCACAAATGGTAGAGGTTCCAAGAGAATGAAGGCAAGAACAAATTTCATAGACCAAAGCAGTAAATTGACAGTCATCCACGGGAACATGAGGACATGACAGGAGCCATTAATATAGAAGTGCAAGAAGCATTACAACGTTTTTGAACGGGCAGCTAAAATGGGTTAAAATACATAAACCATTTATAATCCAACATCAGGGATAAATTATTCAGGGGAGTCAAGAATGGCAGGACAAAGCATTACAATGCAAACAAAAGAAACGGAAATGTAAAAAACATCACATACACGCTTAAACGAGAGAAGTAGAAAGACTGAAATAGTATAGAAAACTATGACAAAAATAGAGCTCAGCTCTCTTATGAAGGGATATGATGCAAAACTGCAGTAGAACATAATCCAAACACATTGCACCATTCCCAATAAAGGTGCAACGACATAAACTAAAGAGGGGCAAAAGCAATTAAAAAAACGGTAATGTCTAAGATGTGACGTGAAGCTGCATAAGCAGGCAGTGGAGGCTGGTCCATATGTATAAATTTATTGGTGTAGCAAGGGCTACTGATAAGTGTGCGTTCCAAAAGAACTCTTAATTATGGTTGGAGATGCTGCTAAGAGGCAGTAAAACTAACTAGATTACGATTTTTAGGTATTTTTTATTAACCTCCCTGGCGGACTGATTATGTCAGTATTTTTGAATGCTAAAGCAGTACATTGATTTGTATGTAAATTTGTTGTTCACATTGTAGGCTTGTAATTCTTAGGAATAACTCACTTAAATATGTCCAAACAAGAGTCTAGTAGACATCTCAGGTATGATAAAGTTTGAAACATTAAATCATAAATTATAATATAATAAATAATTATAAATAATCATAATATAATAATGAATTTAATTAATAATGTAATAAAACCAAAAACACTGAAATTTGTCCAAACATGGGTGCAATATTACTTGTCACTGCAATACTTGACACTGTATATTGGTTTAGTAAACATCCCGGGTATGAAAAATGTAGAAACATAGGACTGCGCAAAGTCCGACGTCATGATCAGGACAATGAAAAATAGTTTCCTTTCTGATTTTCTTTCCACTGTCATCTCGCTTCGAGCAACAAACCACGCACATCCTTGTAGGTGCTGACTTTTTCTCGGTTGGTGGGATGTAGTCCATGAAGTGACGACCAGTCAGGCGTTTCGGGTTGACAACGCCAACAGCACGATGTCCAGCTCTATTCACAGCCATTGATGGTGTTTGGTGCTTCACAAAGATATGTTCGGCAACTTTCCAAATGAAGTCAGAATGAAACACAGGCTTGTCACTTTTTTTTTACAGGATGTAGGCATTCCACAAGCATTACTCAAGAAGATGCCTGAAGATCTTCTTGTAGTACTTCTTTTGCTGTTTCCTCATTGCTGGGTAGAATGTCATTCCTTGGTCGGCTCTGTCGAAACCTCCCATGGTGTTATTGTAGCCTATCACTACTTGTGGTTTCATGATTTCTTTCCCACCTTTCGTGCGTACTATAACAGTAGAGGTATTATGAACTGTACTCATTAGGCACACATCTCTCTTGTCTCGCCATCGCAGTGCCATCATTTTGCCTTTTTGCCAGGCAACCATTTCTCCAGTGTTCAGCTTCTTCTTGCCAAACATTGGCGGCATGTCGCGCCGGTTAACCCTAACGGTTCCATAGGCATCTTTTTCCTTTTGCAGAAGAAACTCATAAAGTTCAGGAGACATATTAAAGTTTTGGTTGTTACGCAATAGCCCTGATTTAGCAGTGGCTCAATGAGTGAAAGAACAGGAGATGTTGCTATTCCATAGTTGCTGTATTTTGGATTGAATTTTGTTCCTTTTCCAGTGTAAATGATTGTATTCCAAAATGTAGCCAGTTGATGATGCGCATAACGTAGGATTTTATGCCAAATTCTGCTCTCTTTGATGCAATGTATTGTACCCAGCTGAGCCTTCCCTTGTAGTCCATTAGACTTTCATCTATGCTGATATCTATTTCTGGCACATAGCTCAGTTGGAAATTCTTTAGAATCCTTTTAGATACTTACCAAAGTTTCTTTAGTTTTATACAGGATGAGTAGTTTCATCAAATTCTTCGTTGTTTTTTTAAGTTTAAACATTTCATGATCAGGGTAAATGTGTACTCTGTCATGACCGTACCAAAGAATGGAGATTCCAGCAATTTATTAGTTGTCCAATACCACTTCTGCATGGGTTTTCCCACCACTACTCGAAGCATTAATAGTCCCAGAAATTTCAAAATGTTATCTTTGGTCACTGGTTCCCACTTTCTGCTTCTTGAAAACTTCCGATGCAGAGTAGCTAATTGTTGCTCTTTATACCGGTTTGTCTCAGTAACTATTTTTTCAAAAACCTAATCGGTCAGAAATAATTGTAAGTATGCCAAGGGGTTGTTGTGTTCAACTTCTACTTTCATACCAGAAGATCCAGCAAATGGGAATCTTGGGGCCGCTGCCTGATCCGTACCACAGTCAATAGAGCACCAAGTTCGCACATCACAGAATCGTTGATGTCGTCACTTTCGGTGTCTGACTAATTTTCCCATGAATCCCTATCGCTTAATTCTACAAGTGATTCTAATTCACTATCGCTGTTTTATAGCTGATCTAAAAACCACTTTTGACCAAAAGGGACGCTTTTTGGATGCCATGGACATTCTCAAGTTTCCAGGCAGAAAGAACAGTAAAAGCGCAAGCAGGACACTGGACAAAGCACTGTGACAAAACTGAGGTTAAAAGGTTTGATACAGTAATGTAATCGTATGAATAGAGTAAGGAGCACAACCAAATCTTTACATATACAAAAAATTCTTTATTAATATGGGTATATACTATAGGAATGTCTCTATAGATATTCTCAACAAGAATACAAAGTCATATTATTGTAAAGTATATAACAGAAAACAATTCTGGACATGTATAAACACGCAATGCGTGATATGTAGATGAAAGAAATGACAAGCAAACAGACCACTGTAATACTAGTATAAACAAAAATAGAAAAAATTGTTGCTGGCAAAAAAAGATGTATATCAGACAACTTGGAGGTCTGTACCTACAGAGCTCTACAGTGACGTGAGGTATATCTAATGGGAGTGTATGGGGGAGAATCAACTCCCTAATATCTTAGATGGTGCTCCTGCAAAGTGATCGCCTGACAATTGTCTTTATTTGATCCTTTATGATTAGCAAGATGTCACCAACTGAAAAGTCTCCCATCAAGGGTTAACAGAAAAAAATCCCATAGAAACATTAGGACAGTATGAATAAAAGAGGGGGAGTGGGTTAAAGCTACAAAGTTGCAGTCAAAAAATGCAAATACAAGTAACCCCTTAAGTACCCCCTTGTGTATGGGTTATATACCGAAGGGAGATATGCATTTGAGGGCTGCTAAGAAACTCCTCTAATTTCTATATAGAAGAGGAAAAATTCTGCGCTAGTCCCTATTGTTCTCCCAACACCTTTGAGGGTGTTCTAATCTGTAACTCCATCTACAAGGAAAAAGTATATACTGCCTAGTGTGCCATCACATCAACTATGAGAACGGCACTGTGTAAAAGTGAGGAAAAAATAAATAAATAATTTTAACCTACAAGGGCCTAAGTACCCATAGCGAAAAAAGTGTCCCTAAGTGAGCAAACAGTGTGAAAACAAAAAGGTGACGAGCCAAAGCCCGACGTGCGTTTCGGTGTGTAACAACACCTTCGTCAGGGGCTAAGAGCCCTTTGGTGGACTGGCACCACCTTCTGACCACTTTGTCCATTGGTCTCGGAACTCCTCCATTTTCACCTACACAGGGGTTCTGAGATCACTGGGCTACTTATTCATTGTTCCTAGTATAAACAAAACCCAAACATATAACAAAATACAAAAAAGCATACCAAGTTCAGTGAGAAGCAGGGACAGAGTCAATCAAAAAAACAACAACGTGTCGACTAAGAAGCCTTTATCAAGGGAGCAGTAAGGTAATCGTAACAGATTACACTGTATCACTATGTATGATGTGTATTTGTACTTTTGTTTTGTTTTTTTAATTTCCATGCGGCTCTCGCAGGGAAAGGGAACCCGGAAGACGGATCGGGCGGAGGACACTGCGGGAGGACACAAGGAGCTCGTAGAGACAAGGTAAGTGAAACTACAGTATAATCCCGAGCGTGGCTCGGGGTTACAGCTTTTGGTACTGAAAATTAACCCCCCCAAAAAATGCAAAGTTGTCTGTGTACAAAGACTCCTCTTGGCATCAGAGGTTGAGGACATTGGGTTGAATGGACAGAGTCCAATATGTCAGGGTGCAGAGATATATTCTGTTCCACTGTCTTTAAATTTCACCAGCAACCACTACAAGCAAATAGTAATAAGAATGCTCCCAGAAGCTGATAGGAAATTAGAATGATATCATTGGTGGATGAAGATATATCTGAGGCACACCGCTTTAAAGTGCAGAAATGTAGCATCACTCTGAGGATCCAAGGCATAAAGGAAAATACATAATATAACAATCATTGCAGACTAGATTGAGAGAAACTGTGTGTCTGTGTGTGTGTGTGTGTGTGTGTGTCTGTCAGTGAGTGACTGACATGAGGGGGCGGTAAAATGCATCTTTGCCTAGGGCGGCAGAAAGCCTTGCACAGCACCGGCCCTAAGCACTACTCAGCTAAAATGCCTGTTCAATCTGTTCTGAGTACTTAAAGATTGTTGCAGTCGTCATTTTGTTGTATTAAACATTCACTCTAATTTTACACTATGTGAGCTTGGATCAGTTAAATTTCATATTATACCTACTATGCCACAGCTGGTAGGTCTGCACAAAAGGGGCCAGATAAATGGTCTAACACACATCCAAAAAATAGGAGCTGTGTACACAGGACAGACATATGGTTGGGTCAGAATGGATGGTGACAATGGGTGGGCCTAGGAAAGGGGTAGGTCTGCCCGAAAAGTGATAAGGGCCAGCCTAAAAGGGCACATAACAGTCTGGCTTGAGTGCATGCCATTCAGGGCAAACCATGTCATGCTTCTGCCCTGAGGTTAATCAGTCTAGTGCAAATGTGTCTAATGTTGCCAGTATGGCAAGACACTAACCTGAATTCAGCACAGTTATGCCAGATCTATGGATTGTGAGATCTAGGGCAGTTTGGAGGTATGATGTAAGTCCACTGTGAAAATGTAAATGTTGTGAGCATTGTATTAACCATATGAACACAAGAAGGAGTTAAGACAACTTGCAAAATCATGAATTTCAGTAACGTTTTGTTGCTGTCTACATCCTGGCCAGGACAGAATATTACTGGAATATGTAATAGTCATGTTAGTGATTCTTAAATGTTCAGTCCGTTTAAAGTTATTATTTGGTAATTTCATCATAGTTCCCCAGATGTTTTAAAACGACAGCTTCCAAGATGCTTTGTAATTCTAAAAGCATTCTAAAGGCATGCTAATCATTATTGGAATTGTAGTTCTTCTACATCTGTGGATCTACCTTTTGGACACCCCTGATGTTAAGTATGTGTCTTTAGTTTTATACAGGATGAGTAGTTTCATCAAATTCTTTGTTGTTTTTGAAGTGTAAACATTTCATGATCAGGGTAAATGTGTACTCTGTCATGACCGTACCAAAGAATGGAGATGCAAGTAATTTATTAGTAATTCAATACCACTTCTGCATGGGTTTTTCCCACCACTACTTGAAGCATTAATAGTCCCAGAAATTTCCAAATGTTATCTTTGGTCACTGGTTCCCACTTTCTGCTTCTTGAAAACTTCCGATGCAGAGTAGCTAATTGTTGCTCTTTATACCGGTTTGTCTCAGTAACTATTTTTTCAAAAACCTAATCGGTCAGAAATAATTGTAAGTATGCCAAGGGGTTGTTGTGTTCAACCTCTACTTTCATACCAGAAGCTCCAAGGGCAGCCCCAGCCCAGACAAATTCAGTGGAACAAATAGTAAGTTTGGGCACACCCAGTAGTTTCTTTCAGCAGGTAGACTTTATTGTGGAGTACAAAAATGTAGGCTTTGTCAAGTCTCAGAAACAGCAATGGTTTCAATAGTAAGGCTACAGGGGCAGTGTGTATGCACCAAAATCACTTCATTAACATGATGTAACCATTGTAGTACTTAGTCTGTCCCTTTAACCCCTTAAGGACACATGACATGTCTGACACGTCATGATTCCCTTTTATTCCAGAAGTTTGGTCCTTAAGGGGTTAAAATGGGTGCAAAGGTACTCAAAAACAAATGAATGCTGGATATGTGCTAATGCAACAAATAGGGGTTTGTAAAAAAGAAAAAAAAAGTGGACGATGCACATGCTTAAAAGGGATTACTCCCACCTGTGTGTTCCAGAAAGGGAGGGTGAGTCCCCAAGACTTCACTGGAAAATTTACAAAGATATCCAGGCACACCGAGTGTTTTTTTTTTTAAATCACAGCTTTTATTCAGGAACAAAATAAAATGACAACATTTAACAGGGCTGATCCTAGGTCCTGAGTGCAGAAATTGTTTTGACACTCCCATGTGGGCATGGTCATTATACTAACCTCTCTGCTTTGTAGATGTCCAGACATGCACGTTTCTATGGCAATGACTCCACTTCTCCTTCTATAAACTCCACCCATTTTTCTAATCAGACACACTGTGGCAGAACCAACCTAACCCCTGGGCATTGGAAAAGCATGTTTGCCCGCCTCCTGCCTTCTGACTATGGCCCCTGGGAGACTTTGCCCTGTGTAAGCATTATATGGGCTTATTGGATTTTGAAACACTTTTTCTGCCCCTTTGAATACATAAGAAGGTGTGCCCCTCCCCCGTTTCCTGTCTATTGTTCTCCAGCAGGGCGTTGTCCCAGGGACATTGCCAGACCGGTTGGAACTTGTTGCTAAACTTTAACCCCATGGCCATTTGACTGTGTTTGTGGGATCTGAGCGCTGTTCGGATATAGTGAGCGCTCAGATCCAAGCAATCTGGGCATAGGTTGAATGTGGGGGTTCTGTTCAGTATGACAGGAATTATGTATTTGTGTGTGTTTTTGCTGTTGTTGTAAATGGAGATATTTTCTGTATGCTGGAGATAATTGGCTTACCACACCCAAGCCATGCTTGCAGTCGGTCAAATAGGTCTTCCATCTATCTTTTGAACCACTGGACCAATTTGTATGATTTTGACACATGGAGTATGCTGATTCTGAAAATGTGAATCTGATGTATACTTTTATAGTTATGAATATTGTGTAAAACTGTGTATGTTCCTGCCTGTGATAATTACGTTAGCCGATTGTGTTCAGTAATTGTATCACAGGCAGAGGGGAGGATTTCTGCTGGTATGAATGGGAGTGTTTAGCTGTGTTGTAATGTATTGATTGGTTTGTTCTTCAAAACCCTGTGGGTAGTACTATGTGTGCAAAATGTGCATAAAGTGTGTTGAATTAAAGCTTCAGTTCTACTTCACTCTCAATTTGGAGTCCTGTCTCTTATTGTGGGAATCTGCTACAAGGGATTGCTATGCTCTGCATATTCCCTTGCTATAATCACTTCTAAGCTCTTGTAAGAGCTTGTTCCTGTCTTGCTCTCTGAGGGAGTCTACGGTGGTTATGGTGTTGGCTGGAGTGCTTGGAGCCCTCAGGAAGCGCTAGAAGCATCCTTCAATGGAGGTACCCAGTCGGGGTGCCAGGTGATCCTTTACACACACACTCACTGACAGTCACACACTCTCACTGAGAGAGACACACTGACAGATGCACACTGGCAGACGCACACTATCAGTAACAGACACACAATCTCACTGATTTAAAACACACTAACTGACAGGCACATACGGTCTGTTTTTAGAAATAGATCATTATGTACATGTTTGCTTGTTTTCTGAAATATAATGTCACCTTAATAAACTTGGAAGGATTCTGTCAAGAAATAAAACCTCACAGTTTACGATAATTGAAGGTTACTATGTCTTTTTTTTCCACTTCAGTTTGCACATCACTATCACATGTATATTTTACATGAATAAATTATGATGTGGGAAAAATAAGCAAAATAAAGCAATCATTTAAACAAGGACAAATTGACAGACACACACACTTACTGTCACTGTTCTCACAGTGTCAACTGGGGATTTGAACAAGGGTACTTTGTGGGCCTGGGCCTGCTTTACTGCCTTTAAGCCAGCAGCTCCTATTCCTTGGAGTATTTCTAGCCCTGTTCTACCTGGCTATGTCTCCAGCACTAGGGGGCTGGACTTTCCCTGCGACTGCTCCTGCTTATCTCAGTCCACCTGAAGCAGATGCCAAATCAGCCAGGTATAAAACACTGCCTCTCTCTGAGGGCAGTGTCAGTTCATTGACTCTGGTTCCTGTATTTGTGTTCTTGATCCAGTGTTCTCCAGACGGTGCCTGACCTTGGCTTACCCTCATTTATCCTGACTGCTGGCATCCTCTGACTTTGTCTTTTCCTCGACAATCCTCCTGTTTGTGCTCCTGATACTGACAGATACACACACTCACTGACAGACTCTCACACATTAATTTTATTTTTTGAGGCCCATTCAGCCTCCCTACCTCTCCCTGAGGTCCACTGATTAAAGAAACAGTTACAGTTTAGAGGAATACAATTTAGCAATGTGTATTATATCTACAATTGCCCATCACAGTGTAGGGCTTTAATCTTGCAGTTCTTCACACCTCCATGCGCTGTTTAGTATGACATCATATTCTGGCTCCCAGCATCACAGCGAGGAAGGAGTAAAGAACTGCAAGATCTATGCTCCCTCAACGCCGCCAGCTGCCTGCATCCCTCCTTGCCACACCCCTCCAGCACATATCAGCAGAGTAGGCACCTGCCATCCAAGTAAGCAGGTGCCTACTCTGCCTTACTAAATAAGCGCAGCATCAGGGGCACGATAAGGTGACCAGCTGGCCACCTAGTAGGGTTCCTGTGACAGGGCTCACCTCGGTCCCCCCCCACCCCCTTTGGGGGTCTTGGCGCAGTGCACCCTATGCACCCACCCAGGATTGGCTCATAAATGAGCCAAAACATTGTCATTTTCTTTTGTTCCTGAGTAAAGACTACCGTTTGAAGAAACAACTTTGTAAAAAAAAATCAACAAATAGTAGCATCATTGTTATTCGTATATCTTTTTTAAAGCAACAAGTTAATCAAAATCAATTGTTGCTAAAATTCTAAATCATGCACACTGCTATATATAACTGTAAGCCTTTAAGGACAGCATATAATGAACACATTAAAGGTCTATATTTATTAATTATTAATTCATTATATGTTTATGCTTCCCTTTGTGAAAATATTAAAACAGATATATGTATATATCAGCAATTGAAAAGTCCAACCAGGTACTAAATGATCTGCAACAGCACCACCTTCTGGAAAAAATATCAACTTGTCATATAAAAAAATGAATCAGCTTCTTTTGTTAATTCTACTGAGGAATAACTTAATTATTTTCCTTAATACTGTCCCTGATCTGTTATAGGCAAGTACTGAAAAATAAAAAATAATAATAAAGTCATCTGTGAGCTCAGTTCATGAGTATTGGAAGTAGACTCAAATATTTTTCAGTCAGACTGTTCAGAGAGGGAGAGACATGGATCTCGGTGACATTCAGATTCAGTATCATGTAATAATTAATTGACAAAGGTCTGTCTGGGACAAATGAATTTATTTTTCCAATACAGCGAGTGCAGAGCTACAGACATTAGATACATGTGCAGTATATAAATAAAATAATACATCACAGTCAACAGGCAGAACGGAGTATGTGCAATTGTGCATCATTATAAAAGCATGCGCTGTGCGGCAGGCACTTTGACCATGTATTGAGCACTTCAGCAGTATTATCTGCATGGTGTTTTGTGTTAGGGGCCCACCAGATAGGCTGCCAGTTAGCCTAAAGTGCTTGACACTAGGATGCCCCTTGAGTGGGCAAGTCCCTTTCAAGAAGGCCACACACAGTATGGGCCTTTCTCAGGGGCTGCCCAACATTCCGATTTCATACCCACCAATGTTGGGTGGCACAGCCCTTCCATAAATGAGTGGCGGGTGGGGTCCCAAAAAGACAATTGGGGGGACCTATTGTCCATGGGCAACGGGTGGGGGCTAAATGTAAAAATACCCCGCCCCAGGTGACTAGGTGTCCCTAAGCCCCTAGTCATCCCCCCACTCAAAAAAATTAAATAAAGTCCTACCTACCCACCTTACCCAAAATAGTGAGGGTGGAGACAATAAAACGAAATAAATAAAAAATATTTACCATTTGATGTCTTTTTTCACCCCCCCAAAAAGGCCCAATAAAAATCCATAATACCCGTCGAACTTATATAAAAAAAAAAACAGAACGCCCCAAAAAATCCATCTTCACCCAGCGAGGTCACAGCACAGACTAAGCTCGAAAGACTTATAAAGCCTTCCCACTGCCTGCAATTTGACTTAGAGGGTTCTGATTGGTTGGTTTAAGCCTTACCTGATTGGTTTCCTGTAAAGCTCACTATTTACCTGTTAGAGCACTCTGTCGCCCATGGGTGGCAGCCGGAGGGATTACAATAGGTCCCCCCCTCATTGTCTTTTAGGGCCCCCACCCACCGCTCAAAGGTGGGGGCAGGAGGGAGAACTATAGATCCCCCCATGGTCATTTATGGCCCCCATCTGCCGCTCATGGGGGAGGGGCGGGGGAAGACAATAGGTCCCCTCCCCATTTTCTTTAGGGCCCCCACCCAATCTTGGTCTTTCAGTCTTTTAGTAGATAGCTCCCCAATACCGCAGCATGGATCGGATCAGAATTTTATTAATTGTAGGTCCCTCCCCCATTTTCATTTAGGGCCCCCACCCACCACTCATAGGTGGAGGCAAATGGGGGGGGGGGGAGACAATAGGTCCCCAACTAAAAGAAAATAAAAATAGGTAATATAGTGAGTAGAGATGTCCCAGACAGTTCGCCGGGAACTGTTCGCCAGCGAACATAGCTTGTTCGCGTTCGCCGCGGCGGGCAAACATATGCGATGTTCAGTCCGCCCTCTATTCGTCATCATTGAGTAAACTTTGACCCTGTACCTCACAGGGTTGCAGACACATTCCAGCCAATCAGCAGCAGACCCTCCCTCCCAAACCCTCCCACCTCCATGACGAATAGGTGGCGGACGGAACATCGCATTTGTTCGCCCGCCGCAGCGACCGCGAACAAGCTATGTTCGCCGGTGAACAGTTACCGGCGAACTGTTCGGGACATCTCTAATGGTGAGACTATGGGCATTTGGGGCTTACTAAGAGGACAATTAGATGTAGTGGAGTTGGAAGGGGGGGTTAAAAAAAATGGATTCGGCCATGAAAGTGCCGTTTAAGTAGATTAGTGTGGAAATAAGTGAACCTCTTTATTTAATCTTTCAAGATTCTTTTCTTTCAGGAATTGTACCAGAGGATTGGGAGGTGGCAGATGTCATTCCTATATTTAAAAAGGGTTCAAATTCCTTGTCTGGAAATTATAGACCTGTGAGCTTAACTTCTGTGACTTGGAAAGTATTTGAAGGGCTATTAACGGATAATATTCAGGAATTCATTGGGAACTTTGTTATTAGCAATAATCAGCAAGGTTTTCTGAAACGTATGTTATGTCAAACTAACCTTATTGCATTCTATGAAAAAGTAAATATACAGTTGCAAGAAAAAGTATGTGAACCCTTTGGAATGAAATGGATTTCTGCACAAATTGGTCATAAAATGTGATCTGATCATCATCTAAGTCACAACAATAGACAATCACAGTCTGCTTAAACTAATAACACACAAAGAATGAAATGTTGCCAAGTTTTTATTAAACACACCATGTAAATATTCACAGTGCAGGTGGAAAAAGTATGTGAACCCTTGTATTTAATAACTGGTTGAACATCCTTTGGCAGCAATAACTTCAACCAAACGTTTCCTGTAGTTGCAGATCAGACGTGCACAACGGTCAGGAGTAATTCTTGACCATTCCTCTTTACAGAACTGTTTCAGTTCAGCAATATTCTTGGGATGTCTGGTGTGAATCACTTTCTTGAGGTCATGCCACAGCATCTCAATCAGGTTGAGGTCAGGACTCCGACTGGGCCACTTCAGAAGGCGTATTTTCTTCTGTTTAAGCCATTCTGTTGTTGATTTACTTCTATGCTTTGAGTCATTGTCCTGTTGCAACATCCATCTTCTGTTGAGCTTCAGCTGGTAGACAGATGGCCTTAGGTTCTCCTGCAAAATGTCTTGATAAACTTGGGAATTCATTTTTCCTTCGATGATAGCAATCCGTCCAGGTCCTGATGCAGCAAAGCAGCCCCAAACCATGATGCCCCCACCACCATACTTCACGGTTGGGATGAAGTTTTGGTGTTGGTGTGCCACACATAGTGTTTTTCGCCACACATAGTGTTGTGTGTTTGTTCCAAACAACTCAACTTTGGTTTCATCTGTCCACAGAATATTTTACCAGTACTGCTGTGGAACATCCAGGTGCTCTTGTGCAAACTGTAAACATGCAGCAATGTTTTGTTTGGACAGCAGTGGCTTCCTCTGTGGTATCCTCCCATGAAATCCATTCTTGTTTAGTGTTTTACGTATTGTAGATTCGCTAACAGGGATGTTAGCATTTGCCAGTGACTTTTGTAAGTCTTTAGCTGACACTCTAGGATTCTTCTTCACCTCATTGAGCAGTCTGCGCTGTGCTCTTGCAGTCATCTTTACAGGACGGCCACTCCTAGGGACTTTACAGGACTGATGAACAGCAAGGCTTTTGGAGATACTTGTATAACCCTTTCCAGCTTTATGCAAGTCAACAATTCTTAATTCTCGTAGGTCTTCTGAGAGCTCATTCACATCAGGCAATGCTTCTTGTGAAAAGCAAACCCAGAACTGGTGTGTGTTTTTTATAGGGCAGGACAGCTGTAACCAACACCTCCAATCTCATATCATTGATTGGACTCCAGTTGGCTGACATCTCACTCCAATTAGCTCTTGGAGATGTCATTAATCTAGGGGTTCACATACGTTTTCCACCTGCACTGTGAATGTTTACATGGTGTGTTCAATAAAAACATGGCAACATTTCATTCTTTGTGTGTTATTAGTTTAAGCAGACTGTGATTGTCTATTGTTGTGACTTAGATGATGATCAGATCACATTTTATGACCAATTTGTGCAGAAATCCATATCATTCCAAAGGGTTCACATACTTTTTCTTGCAACTGTAAGTATAGATCAGGGTGTTGCAGTTGATGTGATATGTTTGGATTTTGCCAAGGCACTTGATACAGTTACTCACAATAGGTTAGTGTTTAGACAGGTGCAATTCGTTTTATTCCGAATTAGTTTTGTTCTGAATGTAAATTCAGATGAATTTCAGCAATTCGGACATTCGGATGCTTCCGAATGTCCAAAGTGCCAAATTTCGGACGTACCAAACCGAAGAATTTGTGCTGAACCGAATTGCCAAAGTGCAATACAAGAGAGGGAGAGAAAATTACGTGAATGATTACAGGAATCTAGACCAATAAGCTAATTCCTGGCACCGGGAGCCCTATTATTATTATTATTATTATGATATTTATAGAGCGCCGTCAAATTCAGCAGCGCTTTACAATGGGTGGACGAACAGACATGTAGTTGTAACCAGACAAGTTAGACACACAGGAACAGAGGGGTTGAGGGCCCTGCTCAATGAGATTACATGCTAGAGGGAGTGGGGTAAAAGGACACAAAAGGTAAGGATAGTATTAGACTAGTGACAGTTGCAGAAGAGGAATCAGGAGCTATTAACAGTTTAACTGATACGCGTTTATGAAGAAGTGGGTTTTTAACGAATTTTTGAAGGAGTGGAGACTGGGTGAGCATCTAATGGAGGAGGGAAGCGAGTTCCACGGGAACGGTGCAGCCCTCGAGAAATCTTGAAGGCGAGCATCAGAGGTGGGAGTACAGACAGAAGATAGACGTAAGTCTTCAGCAGATCGTAAGGGCCTAGATGGGACATACTTGTGTATAAGGGAGGATAGATAGGTGGGATCAGCATTATGTAGAGATTTGAAAGCAAGAACCAGAATTTTCAATTGAGCTCTATATTTTATAGGAAGCCAATGTAGGGACTGACAGAAGAGTGAGGCATGGGAGGTGCAGGCGGACAGGAAGATGAGCCTCGCCGCCGCATTCATTATGGACTGTAACGGCGCAAGTTGGGAGCACGTAAGACCACTGAGAAGCGGATTACAGTAGTCAAGGCGAGAAAGGACAGTGGAATGGACCAACACCGTAGTCGCATCTGGCGTTAAGTAGGGGCGGATGCGCGCAATGTTTTTGAGATGGAAATGACAGGAATTGGCGATAGATTGAACATGAGGCTTGAAGGAGAGGTCGGAGTCAAAGAGAACACCTAGGCAGCGAGCCTGCATGGTGGAGCTGATGGTAGCACCGTTGACTTGGAGGGAGACAGACACAGGAGTAACAACACTTGAGGGAGGAAAGACCAGAATTTCAGTTTTGGTCAAGTTTAGTTTAAAGAAGTGGGCAGCCATCCAGTTAGAAACAGCAGAGAGGCAGTCAGAGACACTAGTCAAGAGGGACGGGGAGAGATTAGGAGAGGACAGGTAGATTTGCGTGTCATCTGCATAGAAATGATATTGGAAGCCAAAGGAGCTAATGAGTTTACCAAGGGAGGCAGTATAGATGGAGAACAGTAGGGGACCAAGGACTGAACCTTGGGGGACACCAACAGAGAGGAGTTGGGGAGAAGAAGCAGATCCAGAGAAAGAAACACTGAAAGAGCGCTGGGAGAGGTAGGAGGATCACCAGGAGAGAGCAATATCTTGTAGACCGATATTGCGGAGGATGAGAAGAAGCTGTTGATGATCAACAGTGTCAAAAGCCGCAGACAGGTCAAGGAGAATTAGGATAGAGTAGTGACCACGAGATTTTGCAGAGAGTAGATCATTGGATACTTTGGTCAGTGCCGTTTCCACAGAGTGCTTAGCGTGGAAACCAGACTGAAGCGGGTCTAGCAGAGAGTTGGACTCGAGTAAGTCTGTCAATCTCGCATACACAATTCTTTCAAGGATCTTGGATGCAAAAGGCAGTAGCGAGATAAGACGATAGTTGGATGGGGAGTTAGGGTCAAGATTCGGCTTCTTTAGAATTGGGGTTACAGTTGCATGTTTGAAGGGCGATGGAAATATACCAGAGGAGAGAGATTGAGAATTTTAGTGAGAGGTGGAGAAAGAGAAGAAGACAGAGTATGGATGAAATGCGAGGGAATTGGATCTAGTGAGCATTTGGTGGGGCGGGAGGACTGGAGCAGAGTAGATGTGTAAGTGGTTGTGGTGGAAGTCCGGGCACCTAACCCTACCCTTAACCCTACCTCTACCCATAACCCTACCCCTAGATGTGTAAGTGGTTGTAGTGGTTAGGGAGCTCTACAGATGTGTAAGTGGTTGTGGTTGGAGAGAGAGAGATGCTTACGAATGTCCAAATTGCCAAAGTCCGAATTGCCAAAGTCACAAATTTCGGAAGTGCTGAACCAAACCAATTTTTTGCCCATGCACTTCCCTATTAGTGTTCAAACTAAAAGAAATTGGTCTAGATCAGGGGTTCTCAACTCAGTCCTCAGAGATTTAAGGATTACCCTGCTGTGTCTAATGTGTTTTTTTTTTGGGAGGGGGGACAAACACTATAGACACAACAGGGGGTCCTTGAGGACTGGGTTGAGAACCCCTGGTCTAGATGAATATTCTTGTTTTTGGGTAGAACATTGGCCATGTTTTAGTGTTTGCATATGGCACAAAACTTTGTAAAGTAATAAAATGTGAGCAGGATATTGCTTCTCTGCAGAGGGATTTAAATAGATTGGTGGACTGGGCACTGATATGGAGAAATGCAAAGTTATGCACTGGGGGAGCATTCGACACTTGAAAGCTTTCGTATGTTGTGTGTGGTTTTCGTATAAAAATCCTGCAAACTGAGACCAGCCCTTGCCAGAATTCCTCTGGAACTATTTTGGGATTACACCTCGTGGCCAATCGGTCAAAACTTTCCCTCTGTACTTGGAGATAATTAAGTTTGTACAGTTCCTGTCAGGGTTCTTACCTGTGGTGCGAGGCTGTAACGCAGCTATGTTTGCTCACCCTTGCAGATAGACACAGTCCAAGATGACCAGATAAAAAGCCACCTGGACTGTGAATCTGTGCACAGGGGCTGTGCAGGAAAGGTGATTCCAATGCAGTACCGACAAGGACACAAACAGCATGATAGCTGAGGGATAGCCGAAGTCAAAGGATGCCATAGGTCAGAATAAACTAAGTGTAGCCGAAGCCAAGGGATGCCAGAGGTCACAATAAATGCAGCTCGATCCTCCTGTGGTGATGTCACTCTCCTTCAGTGCAAGGGAAGGGACATCCTGGAGGCTATGGAATTACTTAGGGTGGGGGCCGAGGGAGGACAATAGGTCCCCCCATTGTCTTTTAGGGCCCCTACCCGTGGCTCATGGGTGGGGGCCAGGGGATAGGACAATAGGTTCCTCCCCATTGTCATTTAGGGCCCCCAACAGCCGCTCATGGGGGGACGGAGGAGGACAATAGGTCCCCTCCCCATTTTCATTAGGGCCCCCACCCAATCTTGGTCTTTCAATCTTTTAGTAGATAGCTCCCTAATACCGCAGCATGGATCAGATCAGAATTTTATTCATTTAAATTAAATTTCGAACCGACCTAACAGTACCAAATGTCGTCTTAACATGAATGAACAAACTCTTCTCATTCTTTTAGTCTAAAATTCGGTAGTTTTGATGGCATTCTGTCTAAATGACAGGACGTTCGGGAATTGTGAAAGCAGGCATTACGAGGTCATGGAGGAAAGAGTGAGTATTGTGGGAAAAGTTCTCTGACCCACAGGAAGTGGGTCAGAGTGGATCAAGCATAGGAAACCTCCATAAGACAAAGTAGTCCCTAAATAGATTGGTGGACTGCGCACTGATATGGAGACATGCAAAGTTATGCACTGGGGGAGCATTCGACACTTGAAATCTTTCGTATGTTGTGTGTGGTTTTCGTATAAAAATCCTGCAAACTGAGACCGGCCCTTGCCACGATTCCTCTGGAACTATTTGGGGCTTACACCTCGTGGCCAATCGGTCAAAACTTTCCCTCGATGGCAATTCCAAACCGATCGGAGTGATTTTTGGATATGAAAGTTTATCAGATCAGGGATCCGATGTGATTCTCCAGGGGTTTTGGGGTGTTGTAAAATTGTTGTATTTTTCTGTACTTGGAGATAATTAAATTTGTACAGTTCCTGTCAGGGTTCTTACCTGAGGTGGGAGGCTGTAACGCAGCTATGTTTGCTCACCCTTGCAGATAGACACAGTCCAAGATGACCAGATAAAAAGCCACCTGGACTGTGAATCTGTCCCTACTGTCCCTACTTTGTCTTATGTTTTAAAGGAAACTACATCAGTTAGAAAGAAATTAAGAACAGATGGAGATAAAAGGAAGCCATAAGATAAAGCTAAGAGCGGCATGATGGTTGCGCTTTACGTACTCGTGGGTGAATACCGTCAGGCCCCTGAGCTTTATTTACATTAATTTTCTTTAATAAATTTTCTTTAATTTTTTTTTTTTTTTTTTTTAACCCCTTAAGGACCAAACTTCTGAAATAAAAGGGAATCATGACATGTCACACATGTCATGTGTCCTTAAGGGGTTAAAGACCACCCACACACACACAAAGCATTTTATCTTGTTGAAGTACTTTATGGGTGACGAGTATCCTATAATAATCGTGACTGCCTGCCTCCCTTCTTCAAACCTCAGACCAGCGTCCACAGAGCTCAAATCAAAATAGTGTAAGTGTGCACATGCACTCAAGCCAACGTGCAACATGCAGCAGCTGCACATGCATGCATAGGTGAAGACCTTCAGAAGCTTCACAATTAGAAGCCTCTGCTTGATTCTTTTCCCTTGAAGAGACCGAAAATCTCTTCTGGGGAAAAGGGGGAGGGCTGCAAAGACTTCAGTTCATACAAACTGCTCTTTTAAGATATACCTCCAATGGATACATGCAGGAAACTGCATGCATGTATTCATTGTGGGATATCTACTAAACAATATCTATTTTTTTAAGAAAGGGGGCATGCCAGCAAGGGTTGCTACAGCCAAAATAAAGCATTTTATTAAAACACTATTTTCGGATGGAGTCATTCTTGAATGAGCAGGGTGATTTTGACAATGGAAAGGAGTGGTGTCAAATTCTGCTAAACTCACAGATAGGATAATTCACTAAAGTGAGAATTGCCGAGAAATCAAAGTGAATTTCAATATTTGAGTCAAAAAAAAGCTGAATTGGAAAGTTCTCCAAGTCAATTCTGTTTCCAGTTTGACTGTTTTGTCAATAAATTTGAAATTCACTTTGAGCCCAAGCTATCCTCTCTTAAGTGAATATCCCTATTAAGTGTAATACATTTGTGTTTGGATAACTCGAGACAACGTGCTACAGCTATTAAAGAAAATTAATGTAAATAAAGCTCCGGGGCCTGACGGTATCCACCCACGATTACTTAAGGAGCTAAGTGGGTAAATAAGTGAACCTCTGTATTTAATTTTAGTCAAGATTCTTTTGTTTCAGGTATTGTACCGGAGGATTGGAGGAAGGCAGATGTTGTTCCTATATTTAAAAAGGGTTCAAAATCCTTGCCTGGAAATTATAGACCTGTGAGCTTAACTTCTGTGACTGGGAAATTATTTGAATGGCTATTAAGGCTATAATCAATAATCAGCATGGTTTTATGAAACATAGGTCATGTCAAACTAACCTAATTGCATTCTATGAAGAAGTAAGTAGAAATATAGATCAGGGTGTTGCAGTGGATGTGATCTACTTGGATTTTGCCAAGGCATTTGATACGGTTCCTCACAATAGGTTAGTCTTCAAACTAAAAGAAATTGGTCTAGATGAATATTCTTGTTCTTGGGTAGAACATTGACTTAAGGATAGAGTACAACAAGTTGTCATTAATGGTAAATTTTCAGGCTTAACAAAAGTGGTAAGTGGTGTCCCTCAGGGTTCTGTTTTGGGACTGCTTCTAATTAACATATTTATAAATGATCTTGACTTAGGCATTGAAAGCCATGTTTCAGTGTTTGCAGATGACACAAAACTTTGTAAAGTAATAAAATGTGAGCAGGATATTACCTTGCTGCAGAGGGATTTGGATAGATTGCGGGACTGGGCACTAAAATGGCAGATGAAATTTAACGTGGAAAAATGCAAAGTTATGCACTTCGGGGTTAAGAATGCACAAGCAATTTACACCCTAAATGGTAGTGAACTAGGGATAACCACACACAAGAAGGATTTGGGAATTGTTATAAACAACAAATTAGGTAACAATATGCAATGTCAATCTGCCATTGCTAAGGCCAGTAAGGTTTTGTCATGTATAAATAGGGGCATAAATTCTCGAGATGAAAATATAATTTTGCCTCTTTATAAATCGCTGGTAAGACCACACCTTGAATATGCTGTGCAATTTTGGGCACCTGTTCTAAAGAAAGATATCATGGCACTAGAAAAAGTGCAGAGACGAGCTACAAAATTGCTAAAAGGAATGGAGCATTTTATTTATGAAGAAAGGTTAAACAATTTAAATCTCTTCAGTTTGGAAAAAACGGTGCCTGGGAGGGGATATGATAACATTATACAAATATATTCGGGGCCAGTACAAACCATTATATGGAAATCTATTCATAAACAGGGCTATACATAGGACACGAGGTCACACATTTAGGCTGGAAGAAAGGAGATTTCATCTAAGGCAAATAAAAGTTTTTTTTTACAGTAAGAGCAAGAAGGATATGGAATTCTCTGCCTGATGAGGTGGTTTTGTCAGAGTCTATACAGATGTTTAACCCCTTAAGGACACACGACATGTGTGACATGTCATGATTCCCTTTTATTCCAGAAGTTTGGTCCTTAAGGGGTTAAACTGCAATTGGATAAATACTTGCAAAAACATAACATACAGGGATATAATTTTGAATTAGTGGGGTAATAGCTGCTTGATCCAAGGAGACATCTGACTGCTATTTTGGGGTCAAGAAGGAATTTTTTCCTAGTTTGTTGCAAAATTGGAAGCGCTTCAGACTGGGTTTTTTGCCTTCAACAGCAAAAGCATATGTGAGGAAGGCTGAACTTGATGGACGCAAGTCTCTTTTCAGCTATGTAACTATGTAACTATGTAACTATGTGTTATGCTTGCAACTGGAATATTTTGACATTATAATACATTTGAGGGAAGTACTATTAATATTATTGTAAAATACAAGAAATATAAAAATGCAAATGCAAGCCAATCATACAATCAGACATTTCATTCAAATCATGTTCTTCCATTTCTTACAGTCAGGGCCTTTTATTAATTAGCTTTTCAGCACCTAGTGTGTGCATCAATATTAAATAGAAACACAGAAAGAGAATTGCATGAGTCTTATCATCCTCAGGTTGTTAGAAAGAAAAAAAATTTTCATTAGCCCACTGGTTCTAAACCTCTTTATACTATTTCCATGAGTTCTAGAACAGGCTTATTATATACTTAAGGCACTGGCAACTGGCCACAGTAAATTGGCTACTGTAGCATCATTGCTCTTCTAAATGCAACAGAGGCCCGCTGACACAGTGAAGAGAAAAATTAAAGCATTTTCCAGAATTCATGTTGCTTTGTCTTAAATCATGCATGTTAATTGACTTTGCAAT
This sequence comes from Pelobates fuscus, assembly GCF_036172605.1. Classification (NCBI taxonomy): domain Eukaryota; kingdom Metazoa; phylum Chordata; class Amphibia; order Anura; family Pelobatidae; genus Pelobates; species Pelobates fuscus. The sequence goes on from NC_086318.1 coordinate 145,656,605, forward strand.
GTAATAAAACATTTTAAATAAAACAAAATAGCATCTATGAATACCAATCAAAGGTTGCCTCTTTTTACAGAGGAGTGTGTATAACAAAAGTGCTCAAAAGAGTCAAAAAGTGATTTACAGGCAGCTCAATACACTAGTGTGGAAATATCCTCTATTCCACTGAATAAATTTAGTAGATATTGGTGCGGTGTAAGTGACAAGGACCTACACCTATAAGTGGAGCGCTCAAACACAGATAAATCTTACCAAAACGTAGTCTCATTCAATGGTAAAATATGGGGTACATGTCAAAGTAAAATACAGAAAATACAATATAGTGTAGATGGTACTGGAAAAATGGCTTCACAGTGATTATAATGATATCGTGCTGAATATTACACTCACATTTCAAGGAGCCTGTATATAGAAAACACTGGCTCCGTATAAAGGCTTGTGTGCTGTTATGGTAGCACCACCCTCCTACTTCGGCTTGAAGAATTTCTCGGGAACACGAAAAAGAAGGGAAGAAAGCAGACCAATGTGTAGACTTATGGTGATAAATGACACAGATATGTGTTCAATAAATGGGGTGCTCACCTGGTCCTGAGCCTACGAATCCCGGCTCTAGGTGTGTAGGTTTTGTGCCAATTTGAATGGGGATGGCACTTCCCCTGTGAGGATTCCTTGGAGGCTCCAAAAAGGACTTGGATTAGGTTTTGAATGAAAATGGTGAATTTATTAGTTTTAAATAAACATAAAAACAAAGATGATAAAAGTCCTTTAAAAATGGCCAAAACGCGTTTCACTCTCAAATAGAGCTTCTTCAGTCAGCTGTAATGTTAGTCCTCTGAATCCTCCATTTTAAATGCCATCTGGGTCTTCCCCTTTAATGATTTAAGTTAATTCTGTCCAATCAGATTAAATTTCACATAATGTGTGTGTGTGTGTGTACCTTTAATAGGTTAATGATGTTGACGCCTTTATTTGTCTATTTTTTCATTGGTGGGCAGCGTTGGTTGGCGGAAGTGCTTGTTTTCAACCGGGCGGTTGACGGAAGTGACGTCACGTAATCATGTGATCGCCATCCAGCCACGTCCGTTTGGCCACTCCTTGTTCAAGGAACAAGCAGACAAATTAATTACCGACCTGTTAGATAAGGGCTATAAAAAGGAGACACTCAACGACACTTATACACAAGTTTTAAAAATTCCACAGAGCACTTTATTACAAGAAAAAAACAAAACGCAAAATGAATGTGAGGTCAATTTACCTATTGTATGTAATTACAGCCATAACAATAAGGCATTAAGGAAAATCCTAAATAAACACTGGCCTATTTTACTTCAGGACCATGCCCTATCCCAGATTCTACCACCAAAACCCAAGATAATATTTAGGGGTGCAGCTAATTTAAACAGACTTTTGGTAAAGAACCACATTAAAAAACTAAAACTACTACCTTCCTAAATAAAGGAAAGGGTTTTTTCGGGTGTGGTACTTGTCTTGCGTGTAGGAACACCAATAATAAAAAGAGACATAGTAAGACTTTTAAGAACTGCAATAACGATGAGGAATTCCCTATTAAAGAACTTATAACTTGCCACTCAAACAACGTAATATATTTATTGGAATGTCCTTGCGGTTTAAAATATGTGGGACGCACTAAACGGAATTTACACACTAGGATTGAGGAACACACTAGAAATATTAAGAAAAAATTTGAAGGACACAGTGTATCACACCACTTCACCCTAGCCCACAATAGTGATCCCACTCAATTACTCTTTATGGGTATACAAAAGGTTAAGGGTAATTGGCGGGGAGGCGACCTCAATAAATTATTGGGACAGAGTGAGATGAGGTGGATATTCAACCTCGGGACTTTAAAGCCCCGGGGTTTGAATATAGACTTCGAACTCTGCCATTTCATTTAAATGGGTATCCCCCCTTTATTTTGGGTTCAATGGAATTTATCCATTATAATCCATTCTACCCTTTTTCTGTGTCATTTATCACCATAAGTCTACACATTGGTCTGCTTTCTTCCCTTCTTTTTCGTGTTCCCGAGAAATTCTTCAAGCCGAAGTAGGAGGGTGGTGCTACCATAACAGCACACAAGCCTTTATACGGAGCCAGTGTTTTCTATATACAGGCTCCTTGAAATGTGAGTGTAATATTTAGCAACAATATCATTATAATCACTGTGAAGCCATTTTTCCAGTACCATCTACACTATATTGTATTTTCTGTATTTTACTTTGACATGTACCCCATATTTTACCATTGAATGAGACTACGTTTTGGTAAGATTTATCTGTGTTTGAGCACTCCACTTATAGGTGTAGGTCTTTGTCACTTACACCGCACCAATATCTACAAAACAAAATAGCAACTTACAGAATGTAAACAGTTAAAATGCACAGCGACTAACAGTTCAAATCAATACTACCAGGACTAGCTGGACAGGACTGACACCTACCTACACAACAGCAGGAATCCTAGAATATAATTATATCCAGTGAGTAGCATACATAATAGTCTGTCTTTGTTTAAAAAGATAAGAAATAATTTGAATTTAGAAATTGTGTGAGACGTTTCGTTTTATTTTGCTGACTTTATGAAAGACTCCTACTTATAAAGGGCACTTACTACCTTGCAGTAGTAGAATGAATTGCAAAGGTGATTTCCAACAAGGTAAACATTTGGGTAAACAACAAGATGTGAACATATAGAACATGTGGACCCATATTGGAGAGGAGGGGATTTGACCAAAAAGCTCTCTCAAAGAGAGACTTTTTGGATCAATAAATTAAAAACACTCCAACCCCTTGGTCTAAATTTAGATATAGATTTATGGAGTTTTTTTGAAGACTAAATGCACCATCAATTTCATATTCTGTTTCTGTGGAATGTTTGGGAATCATTGCACTTTTCTCTCATTCAAAAATCAAGGATTTTTATTATATATATACATTTTTTCATTCTATTTTTATTTTTATTTTTAATTCTATTTTTACTTTCATTTCTAATTTAATTTAATTTTTATCCCCATTTTCATCTTTATTTCTATTTTCATTTTATTTTCATTTTTATTTTTATTTTTATTTTTATCTTTATTTTTATTTTTATTTTCATTTTTATTTTTATTTATTTTTTTATTTTTTATTTTTATTTTTATTTTCATTTTATTTTTATCTTTATTTTTATTTTTATTTTAATTTAATTTTATTTTTATTTTTATTTTTAATATAACTTAACATTTTTCCAATATAACTTAACATTTTTTCGATTAAGGTTATTTAGAGATATATATACCTCTTTCCTATAAGAAGAAAGAGACAAAGGTGCAATGAAAATGGGTTTCACCAACTACAGTATCATCTGTACATCATATGTATAATATATATTACACTGTAATTGTATGAGATGTCTAGTTAAGGATTCCTTTATATAGCCTTAGGTATACAAAAAAATATATTTTTTGGTATGAGTTATATAAATTGTACATAGATGTAAAACAAGTAAAAAACATATGTCTTTACATAGATTTGCATTTTTCATTTGTGAAAATGGGTTACATAGTAAGAGATTTATAAACTCAGATCGTAATGTAAATATATATCTTCTTCGTTTTTCACTTCACATCTACTTTGTGAAGATAGTGCCATCCAGAGAACTCTTTTAACTGTTTCCCTTTCCCCCTCCCCGTTTTGTCCACCCACTTGTATATACTTTGAGTCAGTGTAATAGAACCAGTGACCAACGATCACGACCCACTTCCGGGTCTGTGAAACGCAAAGTGGAACGCACGCAACGCACGCGATGACGTCATCCGGTTCCGTGAAACGCAAGTGGAACGCACGCAACGTACGCGATGACGTCATCCGGTCCCATGCCGCGAAAATGAAAATCGAACACCAGCTGAAAGAACTTTAACACTGAATATTGTATTTTACTGCACCTTATTGACACCAAGTCCCTGAGGAAGTCCAAGCTAAGGACGAAACGCGTAGGACGCTTTATGGTGACATGCCGTTTGTTTGAAACTTGAATGTAAGTTATTAAATACCTTTTTTATTCATACTCTGGAAGTGCACTAAATTTTTTGTATATATTTTCCCTTTCTTGAGATATATACATCTATGGATTGATGAAATTGTGAGGAGGGACAACACTCTGGACACTGAAGGAAAAATATATCACTCAAGGCTGTTTTATCTCCACAAATTTGTGAGTGACCAATTATGAATACATAACAGTGCCAGTCTCCACACAGTTATACGCTATGTTGTTTTGTTTTATTTGTATTTAGCAGATTGTCCCCTATCTTATTTGCATATACCTATTGAAGACAAGAGGAAGTCTTCGGGGATCTACCTGGATACTCCACCTATGATATAGGGGAAGTCCTGGTTTGCTTTTATTTATATTTTCTTTTCACTGGGTTGTGTTCACACATCTTGTTGTTTTTGAAGGTAAACATGATAAAGAACTTCAGGACACATTTTGTCACATTCGAACATTGTTTTCATGTGGGACATGACAGTAGGTCCGCTACTTATTTTATGATCGTGATATATATATTTTTTCCTGTACTTGTTAGAGCAAAGCATATATGTACCTCAAAACTATTTTTGGCATACTTCCTCACAGAATATACAACTAAACACAAGCATACTCCTCTAGATATGCATGGTATGTGTTTATAAATGCATATGGGAAATGCATGTGTTCTGTACATGTGACTGTATTTGTGTGTGGATATGTGTGAGACAGAATATATGTGTATCTCTTGCAACTGTCACTAGTCTAATACTATCCTTACCTTTTATGTCACTTTACCCCACTCCCTCTAGCATGCAAGCTCATTGAGCAGGGCCCTCAACCCCTCTGTTCCTGTGTGTAGAACTTGTCTGGTTACAACTACATGTCTGTTCGTCCACCCACTGTAAAGCACTGCGGAATTTGATGGTGCTATATAAATAATAACATAATAATAATAATAATAATAATAATAATAATAATAATAATAAATGTGTCTGCATATGTAGTGTGTGTATGTGTGTGCATATCTGACTGGCTATATGCATCAGTGACTGCTTATGTAGTGTATTTATGTGACTGGGTATGTGTGTTCATAAATGAGAACATATGTAGTTTGTGTGTCTATGTGTGTCCATCATACCATCAGTGCAGTTGAAGAACTGCACATTTCTGAACATTTCAAATGGACAAAGATGGACACTTTAATTTAAGAGGTATGAGACTTCTCTCCGAGAAGAGATGGACTTTACTAAAGAAAAGAGGGACAGATGGATTTGGGCCCAAAAAAATTAGGATTGTACCTCTTAAATAGAGATATGTGGGAACTATGTAGCTATATCTGGAGTGGAGCCACTTTAACTTCTTTATCGCTGTCGCTCATGGGATGGAGTGCTTTGCGTGACAATGGAGGATGAATAAAGGAGGCAGGGTTAACTTGCAGACTGCTTAAATGCATATAACTTTTATTGGTACATCAGTGCCACACTTAAGATTACACATCCAAGTTATTTAAAATTCAACATCCAAGTTCCACAGAGATGTGTTATCAATCAATTCATCACCAGTAACAATCCGAGTACCATTATCTGTTTATATGTGTTGTTGTTAATAATGCTAATAGGTTGGAAGTTCTTCTTTGTGACATTTGTATTTCCATACCTATGAGTAAAATGCAAGCCACATATACCATTTGATTAACCATTTAATATAATGGTAACAGAGTACCCTGTTAAATAACTGGCTATAATCAATCTGTCAGTCTCCAGGGACTTATATTTTACACTTCCAATGGGGACATCAGTTCTTTGGGTGGGGTGGCAGAGGTGAAAAATTAGGGAAAATGTCCTTCATCTGTCTATCCAGTTATCTGTCAGGCCTGCACAAAAATGTGTTTTGTCCAGTTTATCTGAATCAAGTTCCTTTTAATCCACCCCCAACGACTCGATTTGGCCAATTGATTATCTGTGAAGTTTTATTCAATGGATAGGACTCCACAGGTAAATCCCAGGCAGATCAATTTGTAGCTATTTTGGGGTCAAGAAGGAATTTTTTCCTAGTTTGTTGCAAAATTGGAAGCGCTTCAGACTGGGTTTTTTGCCTTCAACAGCAAAAGCATATGTGAGGAAGGCTGAACTTGATGGACGCAAGTCTCTTTTCAGCTATGTAACTATGTAACTATGTAACTATGTGTTATGCTTGCAACTGGAATATTTTGACATTATAATACATTTGAGGGAAGTACTATTAATATTATTGTAAAATACAAGAAATATAAAAATGCAAATGCAAGCCAATCATACAATCAGACATTTCATTCAAATCATGTTCTTCCATTTCTTACAGTCAGGGCCTTTTATTAATTAGCTTTTCAGCACCTAGTGTGTGCATCAATATTAAATAGAAACACAGAAAGAGAATTGCATGAGTCTTATCATCCTCAGGTTGTTAGAAAGAAAAAAAATTTTCATTAGCCCACTGGTTCTAAACCTCTTTATACTATTTCCATGAGTTCTAGAACAGGCTTATTATATACTTAAGGCACTGGCAACTGGCCACAGTAAATTGGCTACTGTAGCATCATTGCTCTTCTAAATGCAACAGAGGCCCGCTGACACAGTGAAGAGAAAAATTAAAGCATTTTCCAGAATTCATGTTGCTTTGTCTTAAATCATGCATGTTAATTGACTTTGCAATGTAATAAAACATTTTAAATAAAACAAAATAGCATCTATGAATACCAATCAAAGGTTGCCTCTTTTTACAGAGGAGTGTGTATAACAAAAGTGCTCAAAAGAGTCAAAAAGTGATTTACAGGCAGCTCAATACACTAGTGTGGAAATATCCTCTATTCCACTGAATAAATTTAGTAGATATTGGTGCGGTGTAAGTGACAAGGACCTACACCTATAAGTGGAGCGCTCAAACACAGATAAATCTTACCAAAACGTAGTCTCATTCAATGGTAAAATATGGGGTACATGTCAAAGTAAAATACAGAAAATACAATATAGTGTAGATGGTACTGGAAAAATGGCTTCACAGTGATTATAATGATATCGTGCTGAATATTACACTCACATTTCAAGGAGCCTGTATATAGAAAACACTGGCTCCGTATAAAGGCTTGTGTGCTGTTATGGTAGCACCACCCTCCTACTTCGGCTTGAAGAATTTCTCGGGAACACGAAAAAGAAGGGAAGAAAGCAGACCAATGTGTAGACTTATGGTGATAAATGACACAGATATGTGTTCAATAAATGGGGTGCTCACCTGGTCCTGAGCCTACGAATCCCGGCTCTAGGTGTGTAGGTTTTGTGCCAATTTGAATGGGGATGGCACTTCCCCTGTGAGGATTCCTTGGAGGCTCCAAAAAGGACTTGGATTAGGTTTTGAATGAAAATGGTGAATTTATTAGTTTTAAATAAACATAAAAACAAAGATGATAAAAGTCCTTTAAAAATGGCCAAAACGCGTTTCACTCTCAAATAGAGCTTCTTCAGTCAGCTGTAATGTTAGTCCTCTGAATCCTCCATTTTAAATGCCATCTGGGTCTTCCCCTTTAATGATTTAAGTTAATTCTGTCCAATCAGATTAAATTTCACATAATGTGTGTGTGTGTGTGTACCTTTAATAGGTTAATGATGTTGACGCCTTTATTTGTCTATTTTTTCATTGGTGGGCAGCGTTGGTTGGCGGAAGTGCTTGTTTTCAACCGGGCGGTTGACGGAAGTGACGTCACGTAATCATGTGATCGCCATCCAGCCACGTCCGTTTGGCCACTCCTTGTTCAAGGAACAAGCAGACAAATTAATTACCGACCTGTTAGATAAGGGCTATAAAAAGGAGACACTCAACGACACTTATACACAAGTTTTAAAAATTCCACAGAGCACTTTATTACAAGAAAAAAACAAAACGCAAAATGAATGTGAGGTCAATTTACCTATTGTATGTAATTACAGCCATAACAATAAGGCATTAAGGAAAATCCTAAATAAACACTGGCCTATTTTACTTCAGGACCATGCCCTATCCCAGATTCTACCACCAAAACCCAAGATAATATTTAGGGGTGCAGCTAATTTAAACAGACTTTTGGTAAAGAACCACATTAAAAAACTAAAACTACTACCTTCCTAAATAAAGGAAAGGGTTTTTTCGGGTGTGGTACTTGTCTTGCGTGTAGGAACACCAATAATAAAAAGAGACATAGTAAGACTTTTAAGAACTGCAATAACGATGAGGAATTCCCTATTAAAGAACTTATAACTTGCCACTCAAACAACGTAATATATTTATTGGAATGTCCTTGCGGTTTAAAATATGTGGGACGCACTAAACGGAATTTACACACTAGGATTGAGGAACACACTAGAAATATTAAGAAAAAATTTGAAGGACACAGTGTATCACACCACTTCACCCTAGCCCACAATAGTGATCCCACTCAATTACTCTTTATGGGTATACAAAAGGTTAAGGGTAATTGGCGGGGAGGCGACCTCAATAAATTATTGGGACAGAGTGAGATGAGGTGGATATTCAACCTCGGGACTTTAAAGCCCCGGGGTTTGAATATAGACTTCGAACTCTGCCATTTCATTTAAATGGGTATCCCCCCTTTATTTTGGGTTCAATGGAATTTATCCATTATAATCCATTCTACCCTTTTTCTGTGTCATTTATCACCATAAGTCTACACATTGGTCTGCTTTCTTCCCTTCTTTTTCGTGTTCCCGAGAAATTCTTCAAGCCGAAGTAGGAGGGTGGTGCTACCATAACAGCACACAAGCCTTTATACGGAGCCAGTGTTTTCTATATACAGGCTCCTTGAAATGTGAGTGTAATATTTAGCAACAATATCATTATAATCACTGTGAAGCCATTTTTCCAGTACCATCTACACTATATTGTATTTTCTGTATTTTACTTTGACATGTACCCCATATTTTACCATTGAATGAGACTACGTTTTGGTAAGATTTATCTGTGTTTGAGCACTCCACTTATAGGTGTAGGTCTTTGTCACTTACACCGCACCAATATCTACAAAACAAAATAGCAACTTACAGAATGTAAACAGTTAAAATGCACAGCGACTAACAGTTCAAATCAATACTACCAGGACTAGCTGGACAGGACTGACACCTACCTACACAACAGCAGGAATCCTAGAATATAATTATATCCAGTGAGTAGCATACATAATAGTCTGTCTTTGTTTAAAAAGATAAGAAATAATTTGAATTTAGAAATTGTGTGAGACGTTTCGTTTTATTTTGCTGACTTTATGAAAGACTCCTACTTATAAAGGGCACTTACTACCTTGCAGTAGTAGAATGAATTGCAAAGGTGATTTCCAACAAGGTAAACATTTGGGTAAACAACAAGATGTGAACATATAGAACATGTGGACCCATATTGGAGAGGAGGGGATTTGACCAAAAAGCTCTCTCAAAGAGAGACTTTTTGGATCAATAAATTAAAAACACTCCAACCCCTTGGTCTAAATTTAGATATAGATTTATGGAGTTTTTTTGAAGACTAAATGCACCATCAATTTCATATTCTGTTTCTGTGGAATGTTTGGGAATCATTGCACTTTTCTCTCATTCAAAAATCAAGGATTTTTATTATATATATACATTTTTTCATTCTATTTTTATTTTTATTTTTAATTCTATTTTTACTTTCATTTCTAATTTAATTTAATTTTTATCCCCATTTTCATCTTTATTTCTATTTTCATTTTATTTTCATTTTTATTTTTATTTTTATTTTTATCTTTATTTTTATTTTTATTTTCATTTTTATTTTTATTTATTTTTTTATTTTTTATTTTTATTTTTATTTTCATTTTATTTTTATCTTTATTTTTATTTTTATTTTAATTTAATTTTATTTTTATTTTTATTTTTAATATAACTTAACATTTTTCCAATATAACTTAACATTTTTTCGATTAAGGTTATTTAGAGATATATATACCTCTTTCCTATAAGAAGAAAGAGACAAAGGTGCAATGAAAATGGGTTTCACCAACTACAGTATCATCTGTACATCATATGTATAATATATATTACACTGTAATTGTATGAGATGTCTAGTTAAGGATTCCTTTATATAGCCTTAGGTATACAAAAAAATATATTTTTTGGTATGAGTTATATAAATTGTACATAGATGTAAAACAAGTAAAAAACATATGTCTTTACATAGATTTGCATTTTTCATTTGTGAAAATGGGTTACATAGTAAGAGATTTATAAACTCAGATCGTAATGTAAATATATATCTTCTTCGTTTTTCACTTCACATCTACTTTGTGAAGATAGTGCCATCCAGAGAACTCTTTTAACTGTTTCCCTTTCCCCCTCCCCGTTTTGTCCACCCACTTGTATATACTTTGAGTCAGTGTAATAGAACCAGTGACCAACGATCACGACCCACTTCCGGGTCTGTGAAACGCAAAGTGGAACGCACGCAACGCACGCGATGACGTCATCCGGTTCCGTGAAACGCAAGTGGAACGCACGCAACGTACGCGATGACGTCATCCGGTCCCATGCCGCGAAAATGAAAATCGAACACCAGCTGAAAGAACTTTAACACTGAATATTGTATTTTACTGCACCTTATTGACACCAAGTCCCTGAGGAAGTCCAAGCTAAGGACGAAACGCGTAGGACGCTTTATGGTGACATGCCGTTTGTTTGAAACTTGAATGTAAGTTATTAAATACCTTTTTTATTCATACTCTGGAAGTGCACTAAATTTTTTGTATATATTTTCCCTTTCTTGAGATATATACATCTATGGATTGATGAAATTGTGAGGAGGGACAACACTCTGGACACTGAAGGAAAAATATATCACTCAAGGCTGTTTTATCTCCACAAATTTGTGAGTGACCAATTATGAATACATAACAGTGCCAGTCTCCACACAGTTATACGCTATGTTGTTTTGTTTTATTTGTATTTAGCAGATTGTCCCCTATCTTATTTGCATATACCTATTGAAGACAAGAGGAAGTCTTCGGGGATCTACCTGGATACTCCACCTATGATATAGGGGAAGTCCTGGTTTGCTTTTATTTATATTTTCTTTTCACTGGGTTGTGTTCACACATCTTGTTGTTTTTGAAGGTAAACATGATAAAGAACTTCAGGACACATTTTGTCACATTCGAACATTGTTTTCATGTGGGACATGACAGTAGGTCCGCTACTTATTTTATGATCGTGATATATATATTTTTTCCTGTACTTGTTAGAGCAAAGCATATATGTACCTCAAAACTATTTTTGGCATACTTCCTCACAGAATATACAACTAAACACAAGCATACTCCTCTAGATATGCATGGTATGTGTTTATAAATGCATATGGGAAATGCATGTGTTCTGTACATGTGACTGTATTTGTGTGTGGATATGTGTGAGACAGAATATATGTGTATCTCTTGCAACTGTCACTAGTCTAATACTATCCTTACCTTTTATGTCACTTTACCCCACTCCCTCTAGCATGCAAGCTCATTGAGCAGGGCCCTCAACCCCTCTGTTCCTGTGTGTAGAACTTGTCTGGTTACAACTACATGTCTGTTCGTCCACCCACTGTAAAGCACTGCGGAATTTGATGGTGCTATATAAATAATAACATAATAATAATAATAATAATAATAATAATAATAAATGTGTCTGCATATGTAGTGTGTGTATGTGTGTGCATATCTGACTGGCTATATGCATCAGTGACTGCTTATGTAGTGTATTTATGTGACTGGGTATGTGTGTTCATAAATGAGAACATATGTAGTTTGTGTGTCTATGTGTGTCCATCATACCATCAGTGCAGTTGAAGAACTGCACATTTCTGAACATTTCAAATGGACAAAGATGGACACTTTAATTTAAGAGGTATGAGACTTCTCTCCGAGAAGAGATGGACTTTACTAAAGAAAAGAGGGACAGATGGATTTGGGCCCAAAAAAATTAGGATTGTACCTCTTAAATAGAGATATGTGGGAACTATGTAGCTATATCTGGAGTGGAGCCACTTTAACTTCTTTATCGCTGTCGCTCATGGGATGGAGTGCTTTGCGTGACAATGGAGGATGAATAAAGGAGGCAGGGTTAACTTGCAGACTGCTTAAATGCATATAACTTTTATTGGTACATCAGTGCCACACTTAAGATTACACATCCAAGTTATTTAAAATTCAACATCCAAGTTCCACAGAGATGTGTTATCAATCAATTCATCACCAGTAACAATCCGAGTACCATTATCTGTTTATATGTGTTGTTGTTAATAATGCTAATAGGTTGGAAGTTCTTCTTTGTGACATTTGTATTTCCATACCTATGAGTAAAATGCAAGCCACATATACCATTTGATTAACCATTTAATATAATGGTAACAGAGTACCCTGTTAAATAACTGGCTATAATCAATCTGTCAGTCTCCAGGGACTTATATTTTACACTTCCAATGGGGACATCAGTTCTTTGGGTGGGGTGGCAGAGGTGAAAAATTAGGGAAAATGTCCTTCATCTGTCTATCCAGTTATCTGTCAGGCCTGCACAAAAATGTGTTTTGTCCAGTTTATCTGAATCAAGTTCCTTTTAATCCACCCCCAACGACTCGATTTGGCCAATTGATTATCTGTGAAGTTTTATTCAATGGATAGGACTCCACAGGTAAATCCCAGGCAGATCAATTTGTAGCTATGTGTCTGTCTGTCTTTCTATCAAATCTATCTCTGTCCTTCACAGCTCCATCCTCTAGAGGTCAGCATTTAACTGATCCTTAATTTTACAGAACTCAATTTCTGCCTTATACAATTTTTAGGAGGAATTAAGTTATTTTCTTAACAAAAATGTGGACTGAAGTCTGAAGTCTACATTTTTACCTAGACATCCTTGAAGTATGTATTTATATAAATAGCCCTGACTAAAATGTCAAAGCGACAATCCTGTTATCTGCATTGCATAAAGTAATCTAATTTTGGTATCATCAATTGTGATGAGGGAGAGGTAGTTGCTGCCAATTACAGGTAGAAAGAATCAATGATTTGAAAACCTTGGCACTGAGCGGACTATGCAGTCACTCTAAATATTTAATGCAGTGAGTTTTAGTTTTCTATGGCAAGAGTTGACATATTGACTATTTTTGTCTGCATTAAAGATACATGAATGCTGTTATTTGGGTCAAAAAAGTACCTATATGCTCAATGTTCATAAAATTTCTAAAAAAAAAAAGTAGCATGACTTAAAAAGATTCAGTCCTTGTGTTGTCTTCTACATAAATTTACTGATATGGATTTTTGGAACATTTCTAACATTTCTTTAAAACGATTACATTTTTCTGGTTAAATAATTATAATCAGAATTCTATGTATCAGCACTTACCATACGTTACATAACAGGTGTAGCACCTTGTCTCAAGTTATCCAATAACAACTTATCACTTACTATACATTAAACATTTTAAATGCTGCTATGGAAAGAGTAGGACAGAATAAACATAGGGGCTAATGGAGCTGCATGGATTAGAGGGTACTTAGAGTTGGCTGAAAGTGATAGGAATTACAAAAGGCATTTGTGAGGCATTTTAAAGACAGATATCCACTAACCTTTTACCCACCAAACACTATTAATTTTTTTTGGCTGTAGTATACCAACAGTATGTCTAATAATGATGTTGCTTGAAAAAACAAACAAAAAAGGAAGCATGGCTAAAGGGCAAGAATTTCACTTTCTTTTCTTCTTTTTTAGCAAAATTAAAGAGATTGAAATGTGGAGAAAAATGCAGCAAGAATAATAGGGCACAAACTATCAAATGTACTTGAGATGTGTTGGTGACTGGAGTGTACTTTTAAGTATACTTAAGTACGCTGAGTAAATTGCTGTACACTGTGTCATTACAGTCTAAGTAACAACTATAGCGCCATATTATAGCATCACTATAACTTACAAGGCTTTTTAGTATTGACATTTGCAAGCTAACATTTATAAAATGAACATTCAGTAATGTTAGCGCAGTGTAAGATGTGCTCTATGCTATAACCTTCACGTTTCACAGGAAAATATATTTAATACATAATATTTATTTTCATCTACTTACAGTAAACCTGTCATCTACAAATTTACCTGGTCAGGAAAATACATACATCCCAAAGCAATGCTTGTGAGAGGGACCTTTAAGTCTTAATTTCTGTTATGTGTTATGGTCTCAGTCAGGGCTAGATTTCCCACAGGGCCACCAAGGCCATGACTTCAAGACGTGGCGGGAGAATGGCAGGTTCACCCGGTGCAAGGTACCTGGTGTCTTGGCTCATAAAGTGCTCTGCTGCCACAAGTATGGAGTAGCTATAATTAATTATGCATCAGTGATAGCTATAATGCTCTGCAGCTTCTGTGCTTTTCAATACAGCTGGCCCCATAGGCATGCGGCTGCTGTTTAGCGGGCGCATGTGGCTATTTTGCATTTGGCCTCACTAAATTTCTGCCCTGTCTAGCAACTATGTCTTTCCCCTAGTAGCTGCTGCCACTCCTGCCTATGATTTGCATCCAAATACACAACTACAAAGCTGTTATTCTGGGAACATGAACATAACATAACTTCCAAATTACTCAAATCTAACTCACCATATCACATATGCCCATCAGTTCACCTACCAGTCATTGACCCTATGTAGGGGGAACAGTCCCTATTCTGCTCTGTGTCAGTGTGTATCAGGGTCTCTGAGGACAGGTGTCAATCCATATCTGCCAAGTGACCCTATGTAGGGGGAACAGTCCCTATTCTGCTCTGTGTCAGTGTGTATCAGGGATCCTTAGGATAGGTGTCAATCCATATCTGCCAAGTGACCCTATGTAGGGGGAACAGTCCCTATTCTGCTCTGTGTCAGTGTGTATCAGGGATCCTTAGGATAGGTGTCAATCCATATCTGCCAAGTGACCCTATGTAGGGGGAACAGTCCCTATTCTGCTCCGTGTCAGTGTGTATCAGGGTCTCTGAGGACAGGTGTTAATCCATATGTCAAGGTGTCAATATGTCATATGGCAGGTGTCAATCCATATCCATTGTGATTTAGGAATGTTAGGTGATTTCTGACCTTTATGGATTAAAACCAGACTCTGCATCAACTGTGTAATTTTCCATGGGAGTTTTGCCATGGATCCCCCCCCGGCATGCCACAGTCCAGGTGTTAGTCCCCTTGAAACAACTTTTCCATCACTATTGTGGCCAGAAAGAGTCCCTGTGGGTTTTAAAATGTGCCTGCCCATTGAAGTCTATGGTGGTTCGCCCGGTTCGCCGACGTTTGCGGAAGTTCGCGTCTGCGACATCACTAGTGATAACTGATAGCAACAGATGGATACTTGATACTTAACATGGAACCTTATGGTGTTTTAATCCATCTCTGCTTGTATGAAGTAATACACTCTGTTTTAAAGTGAAAGTGTCACAGACTCACCTCACCCTCAGATTCAGCACTGTCATGTTCTAACAGGGATGGGTTTAATACTACTGTAACACACATATCTGGTCCACCTGTGTGCTGCCTGCAGTCTTCTTTGATTTGTCCTGGATGCATCTCTAAACAGGCTAAACATGTTCCTTGATGCCGACACACTGGCTTCATTGAAAGCATGCTGGCATCTGAATGTTAGTGACTGTTACTCTACTCCCTAGCCAGCACTAGCAGCATTGATTAGAGCAGCGTTTCCCAAACCAGTCCTCAAGACACACCATGAGGACTGGCTTGGAAACCACTAGATTAGAGAGTTATCGTAGAAATGCATGCTTGGAGACAGGGCCTGGTGAGGGAATGACAGCCATGACGATTGTCACGGGTCTGGCGATCTCGGGAGACCCGATCTCCTCACCTCTACGCTGGTTATCCTCTGTGTGCCAGGGCCCCCTGCTCTCCAATGTGCATAGCAAGTACCGAGATATATATATATATATATATATATATATATATATTGTGAAGAAAATTGACTTTATCCGACCTTTTCTTCTATTTTTATGTGTGTGCTACATTTTTTCTGCCTAAAATTGGTTATTAGTTCGGCAGTTTGAAACTACTGAACCCCGACCCCCTCCTGGCTTGTTATGTTCAAAAGCACCGTCAATTAAGTGTTCCCTGGGTGGCCGCTGTTCGTATAGCCGAACGCCACGTGGAAAAGAAAACGGCGGCCATCTTGTTCGCACGAGGGGAGTCAGCGGGACTTGGTCATCGAGTGTCTGGAACTAAAATCGGACACTCGACCGCACGAACCACCGCTAAAAACTACCAAACTCCCGCTTCTCCTACTTACCGAACAGCCAGAAGAGTGGCATTCGGTAGTTATGTTCGTGCAGACCAGGGGAACAATCGCTACTATGAGCCAGGAGGATCTATTCGGTATTTTGACCGCTTTTCGCCTTTTTCCCAATTGACCGACCGCAGACGCTGAATTTGTGGAACTGTTTTGGGCAGGAGCCTCGTGTGTGGTCGGTAAAACAGGACTTCCACACTTTTCAAGAACCTCTGAACCAATCTGGATGAAATTTGGATATGTTTGCCTCCCAGATTGGGTCTATCAGGGGATGTGTATTTTGTGGGGATACCTTGTGGGGAAAGGGGTCTTCTAACTTTTGGGGAAAATGTGTGCCCTTTGCCTGGTGATAATTGATTTATTCCTTAACTTATCTCAATATCTCCCAGGCAGAGGGAGGGCGTGTATTAGTAAAATACTATACAGTGATTGGTGAATGTATTTGTTTGTTCTGGGACGTCCTCTTGCAGGAGGATTCCCCATAAAAGCCAGCCTGTTTCAATAAAGCTTAGTTCTGTTACACCCTTCATAAAGTCTTGGGTCATGTTTGGGAGGAATATTCTACTTACTGGGAAGGATTGTCTTGGAAGCTGTATTCATCTCTACCCCCTGCTGGAGCTATAATCACTAAGGCTCAGCGGTTGGGAAAGGAACAGAATACTGCAGTACCATAACCACTGCAGGTCTTAACATATATATATATATATATATATTTTTTTTAATTTATTAATATTATAAATAAAATCCATTGGGCCCTGCTGGCTCCAAAGAAGGACCCAGGGCACATTGAGCTCACCACCAGCTGCGGCTGTAAATTGTTGCAGCAGGTTGCCCTGACGCTGGGGCCCACTTTGCTCAGCTGAGCTGTTGGGTCACTAGGCAATCCAGTGTCCCTCATCCCTGGCTACAGGTAAGAGGCAGAGAGGAGAGAATAAACAAAAACAACCACCACCCCCACAACATTTGTCCAACATTAAGGCACACCCACTACACACACTACAAAACCACAGATATAGCATCCACTACACAAACACACTACTACACAAACACGCACAATGCATTCAACATACAGACAGCAACCTCTACACAAACACACACTCTGCATCAACTATACACACACTTCATCCACTATTCAAACACTTCATACATTGCACAAAGTTACAATCTGCATCCATGGCATACACAACACAGCCACCACACACACCATCCACTTTACACAGGCACTCTGCATCCACTACACATTCTACATCCACTATACACACTGTAACAAACCACCTCTTTCACAGGTAGGGTTTTGTCACAGATCTTACAGTAACCACAGCCTTCTAGGGTAATCCAGCTCAGTTTTTCTGATATATTTGGTGCAAAATATATAGGTGCTTCAAAATAAAATAAAATAAACAAAACAAAATTCCTTGCTCTTGTTTGAGCACTTATTAAACACAGTAATCACTAACTGGAATTGGGTGGCTTTCCCACTTACCAATTTACAATAACAAAATATAGCTGCACATCATTCCTCTAAATCTTTCTCCCACACTCTGCAGCAGGGCTGATCCCTTCTTTTAAAAGCCTGCCTGCTAATTGACCAGCTACAGGTGAGTATCAATTAGTTCACATCTCTGGAACTTCTAAGGTATATACAAGTCCTGGTCTGGCTGTTACATAGCAATTAGTGCTATTGGAGCACTGGCCCACCCTGCTCTCCAAATGCTCACCCCCCAGGGACCCTTACCATGGTTTGAGAGTACCAGCAATGTATTTGCAAACCATCTCTCCCTGGGACATTTAATTGAGAAACCTCAGGCTGATGTTTAGTAAAGCAGGCCTAATATATCTTCCCTTAACAACCATTCCACATATTCTCTCACAACACACACACACACACTTCACCCTTGTATGTGGACTTAGGTTTGGACCAGGTGGGCAGACTCAGGGGCAGACTCCGGGGGCCCAGACCTTGGGCTACATCAGGGGCCCTAAAACCTTTGATGGCAGCCCTGCTTGGAAAAGGTACCTCTTACAGCTTCTGTAAGGTACGTTCTGCCCCCCTGTCAAAGAGTAGTTGAGTATGTAAATCATTGGATGAGTTAATTAAATTTAGTAGAACAAAGCACAATATATCCACTAACTTACTAAAGTTATCCATGAAGTATCACCCTCAAAGTAACATTTCACTATCCAAAATAAACTGACTTACTGGCTGAAAATAACAGAAACATTTCCTGTGACAAGACTGTACTTCATTCAGTAATGAAGCCTTAGATGCCATATATGTTATAAATACCTGCTAGACACACATCTCTGCTAGTTCTGATATATTTGATTTAGTTAACTCGGGGCCCAAGAGCTTAGCTTAAAATCTTACATACATTTTAACAGTCTTAGGAAATATCATTAGATATCTTTTTTTTTATTCCGTATTTTTGTGGTAAAATCGTCAGACAATACATGTGTGCAATATATGACAATATGGAGACATGTAGGACTCAGAAGATCAGTCATATTATATAATTAGATGTGGCCATAGTGCATCCAAAACAATCAATTCTGTATTCACACACCGCCAGACACCGTCTTTGTCATTGCGTACAAATTTTTTGGTACCTTGTCCATTCTATACAGCTGCACCGGTGTTGCGTGCCACCTAAATAGAATTGCTCCCAATACCTTTGCTGCTACCTCCCACATCTCCTTCCAGTAAACCGTCTCAATCTCCCTTTAAAGTCCTGCTCCTGTTGCTGGATGTATCTCATTGGGCCCCACTCCTGTGGCTGTGAACATATATGTTTGTATATCCCCAATATGAGCCCCTTGCGATGTCTCCCTTGAAGGAATACATTTTTAAAGTAAGTGTGGCGAAACCAACCTCGCCACTTGGCATTGGAGAAGCCTATTTGCCCGCCTCCTGCCTGCTGACTATGGCCCCTGGGAGATTTGACCCTTTAAATACAGTATTTGGGCATATTGTATTTTATTATGCTGCTGCTGACCCTTTAAGAACCATCTGGGGACATACTGTGACTTTTGGGAACAATGCCCCTTTAAGATGTTGTATAATCCTTATAATATTTTCCCCAACATAAGACTATGGCCCCTGGAAGATATTGCCTGTTAAAGACTATTTTAGCAGATTGGATTTTAAAAGACTTGCTGCCCCTTTAAATTGTATTGGAGCAGTTCTGCAGCTTTAAATTGGCACTTCGAATGCAGCCGAAGTAGTCGAAGTGGCCGCCATTTGACAAACGAACATGTGGTGGCGGCCATCTTTGTTCATTCGAACGAGGTCGTACACTCCGTTTTCATCTGCAGAGACTAAGTCCCGTTCGACAGTTTGAACTCACTGCTATACTAAGCTAAAAGGCCCTGGGGAGTCAGCACAGCTAAACGGACAAGGGCACATGTATGAGTGTGGGGATGGTGCTAGTGATTGGCTATATTTGTCTAGGGGAGTGGTTATGTGTTTGTAGGGGGGCCGGGATCATCTTACCTCAGTGCCTTTTGGGATTCTGGCCAGTAAACAACTTCCCTGCCTCTGTGCTCCTGTTTGTCCTAGGCCTGCATGCTTTTCTGCCATCCTGTGCCTTGGAGCCTCAGCTGCCCTGCATGGCTGGCACCTGCATGGGCAATTTCCCACCTTCACCCTGGTTTGACTGCCGGTGCGGTTCCCCCCGCGGCCAGGCCTCTGCTGGGGGCCTCCCTCGTGGCCACATTCCCTGTGAGCCGCAGGAGCACGGGCCGGCACTCACGCCCGCCTGCTCCTTTAAGTCCTGATGTGGCGCCCTGGGCCCTTTATGGGAGCCAGGGCCGAGGTGCCACCAGGCCCACGTGTATGGCCTTCTGGCAGGTGGTTGGATCCCCCTGCAGTTTCCTGGTGCTCCCCTGGCCTTGTGCAGCGGGCGGGGTGCCAGAAGACGGTCGGCGCAATCCGGCCGGCACGGAGCAGCTGGGCGGCCCTCTCGTGTGCCACGTGGTCGGCGCGACGCCGGACCTGTACCCGGCGGTGATGGTGAGTGGGCCCCCTGCGGGGCTGCGTGGGGCACACTGGTGCTGCTGTTGGGGGAAGAGGGGGGTCCTCCCCGGGCTCTGCTATGTCCTCAGGGGATGGGGTCCCTCCCTCTTCCCGCCAGGTTCCGCTCACATTTCCCCACCTCCCTTGCCTCCTTGTGGTTTCTTCCCTGTCTCCTCCCCCCCCTCCCCCCTACCCTTTCAGTGTCCGGTTCTGCTCCCCGGTTTTCAACCCCCCTCTTCTCTCTCCCCCTCCTCTCTCTCTCCCCCTCTCTCTCTGGGTTCCCTTCCTCTGCCTGGTCCCTCTGTGTCTGCCCTTGGTCCCCTGTGCCTGCTGGCTACTCACCTCGGCTGCTCCTCTGGGAGTGTGAAGCTTACCTCCTCGCCGCTGCTCTTCTCACAGGATCTGGCTGTAGTTCCTGGGACTGTACAGCAGGTGGTGCATGGAACTCCTGCTAGTCTGCACAGTGAAGAAATTCAACTTGCTCTGTCCTGTCTGTATCTTCTTCGCTTCCTTTGCCGTGGGAGGTTTCTCGGGCATCGGCCGGTGAGTACACTTCAGTCTCTTCTTTGCAGGTTGGGGGTCCCTCGCTGGGTGGGTTTCTGCCCGGGCTTAGGGGTATTCAGGTTACTGGGAGCGGGGGGCGCATGCTGGGGGGTTCCCCTCTTTAGATGTTCGGGCAGCTGGGTCCTCGCTGCATTTACAAGGGGTTCAGGCGGCCCCTGGGTTCACGGGGTTCCCTCCTCCTCGGACAAGTGTCCATGGCATCTCTACCTTGGTGTCAGGTGCCGCACGGCTGCTGTGGCAGAGGTGTCTCCAGCCTTAGGTGTTTCTAACGTGGCGCGTGAATCCGCCTATATGTGTTGGTCAGGTTAGGAGAAGTACTAGTACCAGAGATCCCCCAAAACAAAATAAATAATTAAATAAAATAATATATTAAAAAAATAAAAATAAAAAAAACAGATTTTGGGCTTGTGCTTGAGGGGGATTTGTGGCAGTTTTATCCTCCCCCCCTCCCCATGGATGAGTCTCCTCCAGGCGTGGAGGAGGATGCGAAAGAGTCCACCTGTGGGGGAGCCCATCCCGTCTCCCGCTGCGTGGAACGCGTGGTAAATTGGCGCCCTTGGCTCACCCGCTATAGGAATCAGCAGGCTGCTGACATTGTTTTAGGCAGGTTTGCGCATGGTTTGTGGTTCCCCCCACACCCCCTTCCCTGTGGGTTGGGAGCCTTCGCTCGGTTCGGAAGTCCCCTCAGATGGCTAGGGAATCTGGGCAACGAAGTATCTCTGGGTCATGTGGGTGGTCCCTTTAAGAACCCTCCACTACCGGACTGATGACATCCTTTCGATACTCTGCTTAATGTCTTCTGCATCCTTTGATGCGGCGGCTGACATGGTGGGGGCCGCGGCCTTGTTGGCCATGGCTGAAGTGGAATTGGCTTTCCGTTTGCTGCCGGTGCACCCGGACTGCCACTGGGTGTGTTTGAGAACAGGTATGGCGTGGATGTGTGCCTCCTGGTGGGTGTTCCGTGACCTGCTTTTACTTTGACACATTCTGGGACTGGGTGGTGAGGAAGGAGGCATGGATTGGCTCCTTGATGCACTGCTTTGTTGTTTTCCTTTGCGTGGGTTCTGCCGATTCACTGAGCTATGCAATACTGCGGTGGGTTTTGGTTGAGGTGTTCCATCGGTTCGGGGTCCCATTGGCACACTGCGGGATGGTGGGCCCGGTCACCTGTCTCCACGTTCTGGGCATGGAGATTGACTCTTTGGCGGGGTAATGCCGCTTGCCTTGAGATAAGATTCAAGTTAAGCTGTGCTGCTGCAGTCTCTCCTGGGTAAGCGGAATTTTGCCTGTGGGATCCTTCCTGTGGGGTAGGTCTTTAACCGGCGATGGCCAGGGTCTCCGGGCTCGCCATTTCATTTGGCTCACTCAGCCGCTGCGGGAGGATTTTTTGGCGGTTTGGGACTCCTTCTTGACTGCATCTAATGGCTGGTCCTACGGGTTGAAAGGCTGGAGGTTTCTAACGCCATCCTCCACCTCTTTCCGGACACGACTGGCTCGGTGGGGTTTGGGGGCATTCTGGGCTCTAGTTGGTGTGCTGCTGTGTGGCCTCATAGTGGGTGTGTCTCTGGGCTCACATAGAATCTGGCCTTTTTTGGAGCTTTTTCACATTTTTGGTGGTGGTGGAGGTCTGGGGGTTAGGTTTTTTCAGGATTGAAGGGTGTTTTCACTGCGACAATTTGGGGGTTGTGCAGGCCATTAATCGGCTGCCGGCATCTTCCCCTTCGTTGGTTCGCTTACTTGGGTGGTTGGTACTTCGACGTTTGCGTCTCAAGGTGTATTGTAGGGCAGAGCGTATACCGGGAGTTCACAATGTTATGGTGGATGTTCTCTCTCGTTCTCGGTGGTCGGAGTTTCGGGGGTTCGTCCCTCAGATGGATCTGGTAGGGACGCGTTCCCCGGCGGACATCTAGTCGCTCGGTAAGGCAGAGTGATGGAATAGGTCCGTGGTTCGGTTTCTAAGGTCACCTGGACGCTATGCTCCTGACAAGACTGGGTGGGGTTCCCCCTCTGGTCGGGTAACCTATTTTGAGGCCTGTCTCTTTGCTTTTGCCTATTCACAGGAATTCGTTGGGGCCATGTACATTGGGGAATTGGTGATTCATAGTAGGCCAGGATATTGTTTGCCACTATTCGGCACCCTGTGGATCATATCACTATGAGTATTTGACAATCATGGTCGGATGTTTTTGGGAAGGGTATAGGGGGTCAGCTATTGTAATTTTTCCTTTCAGGTGCACTGTGGGCTGCGCCCGGTCTGCACAGGCCCTCTTGGGGTTATGCGGATGGGATCTTTTCTTTCCCATTCCCAATTCTTTGTTTTTTTTCGCTCGCGTCTGATGGTTCTGGGAATTGACAGCAAGGAATATGGTGGCATTCCTTTCGGTTTAGCGCTGCCTGGGAGGCTGTTAGGATGGGTATGTCAGCGCACATGGCACAGTGATCCGGGAGGGGGTATGGTGAGATGGCTCAGTGAAGTAATGCTGGTTTGTAGTATTTGTTTAATCCCTGGGGGGTTACGGGTTCAATGCTCCGCGGCGGTGGCTCAACCATTCATTCCTTTGAGTTAGTTAAATGAGTACCGGTTCTTTAGGTACGAGTAACAATTCCCAGGGTGCAATTGGAAAAAGAAAATATCTGGATGTATTGTTTTTCTGGTTATACTCCCGGGTGGCATGCGGGTGTTCGTCCGGGAAGTGAGCTATTGGCTTCTGAAGCGGAGGTTCGTTTTGTTTGGTGCCGGAGGTATGGAATGGTTCTGGCTCCTCCCGGAACAGGTTTCCCACTGGTCCCTATGGTTCGGGTTATCCACCTGGGGGGCATTGAGCTTGGGACGATGCCAATGTGGTATTTGGCGTCTGCCCCTAAGAGGGTATTGGTGCGTGCTTTAGTTGTTTCGTGATGCGTGGTGTTGGGTTCACTTTATGTCACTATGTATTAAGTTATATGTGTATGGTAATTTATGTTTAACGTTTTAGTTCCTGGAAAGAAGAGAGATTATTAAACTAAATTCTGGATGTGTTATATGGTATTTATCATATGTTATAACTAAGGCAGTTAAAAAAAAAAAAGTACAAATACATAAATAAAAAAATTAAAATATTTTTTTAAATAAATAAATAAATAAATAAAAAGGTATAAATAAAGAAAAATTAATTAAAAAAAAAGAAAAAATTTGGTCAGAGGTCATTTCCTGTATCTTTTGGCGGCGTGCCCATAATCAGGGCATGGTGCGCTGCCGTATGACACAATAATTGGAGGGCCTCTAGGTGTGTTTTTGAGCAGGGCCGGACTGGGGATGCAAAGCAGCCCTGGAAAAAAATCTATGCCAGCCCCATAAGTCAATGCGACATATATTGTCGCATGTAATATGTAAAACTATGTCCTAATATAAAATATTGGTCCTTTCAGAGTAAAACGTTTAATTATACAGTAAGCATACTCACATGCCGACACAGACAATCTCACTGACACGCACATTGATACACAGCCTCATAGACAATCTCACTGATATACATAAGCTCATTGACATAAAAACACAAGCTCACTCATAGCAGACACACACACACATACATGCAAGCAAGCTCACTAGCAGGCGCACACACACACAGTTTAATGTAGTGGTTCTGGCGTCTATAGCCTGTCCCTGCAGGCTTTTCAATGTAAACACTGATTTTTCAGAGAAAAGGCAGTGTTTACATTGCTTCAAAGTGACACCTCTAGTGACCGTCAATCAGACGGTCACTAGAGGTGCTTCCTGTGTCAGTGAGTAAAAACACTATTTTTAAAGCACACACACCATGGCAGACACACACACACACCATGACAGACACACACATAACACGACAGACACACACACACACACCATGATAGACACAAACGTGACACAGACACACACACACCATGACACAGACACACACCATGACACAGACAGTCTATGACACAGACACACACACCATGACAGACCCACACACCATGACAGACACACACCATGACAGACACACACACCATGACACAAAGTCCATGACACACACACCCACACTATGACAGATAGACACACACACACACACACCATGACAGACAGACACACACACACACACACCATGACAGACAGACACACACACACACACACACACACCATGACAGACAGACAAATGCACACCATGACAGACAGACAGACACACACACACACACCATGACAGACACAGACACACACCATTACAGACAGACACACACACAAACACACATACATACATACAATGACAGCATTACACATGTGGGTGATTACCTGTGGGTGATTGGCTAGGGGGTCATGCAGGGCAGAGAGCTGGGAGTGTTGACGGACGCAGAAGGAGCTGGGAAGGCGGCTACAGAAGGAGCTGGGGAGGCGGCCGCGGAAGAAACTGGGGAGGCGGCCGCATGGGAAGCTGTGCTGTCTCTGCTCCCCCGCCCTCGAGCGCTACTGAATGAGACCGGGGCCGGAATATGACATCATATTCCGGCCCCGGTCTCATTCAGTAGCGCGCTGGGAGCAGAGACAGCACAGAACAGCTCCTTCTGCGGCCGCCTCCCCAGCTTCTTCTGCGGCCGCCAGCAGACCCAGATGTCTGCCCGGCCCTAGGTGCCGACGGCCCACCGGGAAATTTCCTGGTGTCCCGGTGGGCCAGTCCGGCCCTGTTTTTGAGTGTAAGGGGATTTTGGTTCACCACAGGGTGTTTTGCACAAGTGGCAGCCAAAGAGTTTATGGGTATGGAGGTCGGGCTCAACCTTTTTCGTCTTGCCATGCAGGAAGTGGTGGAACAGGCCTTGGTTAGTTATGGTGGGGCTCCCCGCTGATTTTAGGTGTAAAACAGCGGGGTTTGTGGCGGTGAGCGTGTCCTTGCCAACAGGGTTGGAGAGCAGATGGAATGTCAAGAGATGATCAAGGTGGGTCTCAACCTCCCCTGCTCTGTAAGGTAAACTTTCAGGTTACCGAATAGGATGGGCCCACCGAGCAAAGAGCCGGCTGGTGGTAGAGCATTTAAGATGATGGGAATTTTGGTTTGGACAAGGGGGGAGGCGAGACACCAGTGGGTAAAGCTTTGGTGCATAGGCACCTGGTTATGTTCGTTGGCAAGGAAGGTTATTTAAGTTGGAGGCTGTAGGGCAATAATTGTTAATTTATATGTTAATTATGGTATGCATATATATTTATGTGTTTATTTATATTTGAATTAAAGGAAAAGAATAAAGTTCGGATGTGTCCTACAGTTGTAAGTTTTTTAATAAATGCTGTGGCCTGTTTCATCCAATATTCGTTGTCTGTCATTATTAGGTGGACAAGTGGGGTAGTCTCTTTACTTTTAGTCGCACCACATTCCCCACTACGTACATACATGCATTTTAATTGGACTTCCTATGGAACTGTTTTGGGCAGGAAAATGTGCTTGCGGTCGGTCATAAAGGACTCCCAGCTAACTTTTGATCTACTGGATCGATTTGTCTGAACTTTGAGAGTGTTTATGTTTAAAGTGTGCTGATTCTGAATATGTAATTTTTATTTTAAAGTTATAGTACATGTATAAAAACTGTATTTTTCCTGCTTGTGATAATTATGTTAACCCATTGTGTACCATAATTATATCACAGGCAGAGGGGAGGATTTTGTGTATAATTGCTGGGAGTGTTTTCTGTAATGTACGTGTGTTATTGGTTGTTCTGTAAAACCCTGTGGGCAGTACTATGTTTGTGGATTGGGAATAAAAGAGGCTGTATGTGCCAGTACAGTCAGTTCTGCTTGACCTCAAAATGAAGTGTCGTCTCGTTATTGGGGGAATTGGATTGTATGCTGATTGCCAGAAGTGTAAGCTGATTGCATGCATTTCCTGTTCAGCTGTTTACAGCATTCATATGCTTGAGAGCATTCGTATGCTTCTCTGGTTCGGTGATTGTGGTGTCTGCTAGAGTGCTTGGAGCCCTCAGGAGGCGCTAGGAGCATCCTTCAACGGAGGTACCAAGTCGGGGTGCCCGTCGATCCGTTACAGTAAGTAAGGGGCTAATTGGGTGTTTCGCTATCATAGTCTTGAATCTCACTACTCCTTCCATATCCCACATCTGAAAGTACCTTTGTACCCCTGAGTCTTACATTTTGCCAAACTGCTGTAGGAACGTACTGGGAGGACAGTCCCGATTAAGTAAAATCATGGGCGAAGGATTAGAACTCAACTGATATTTACTTCTAATTTTATCTCAAATAGACAAGTAGAACATGACACCAGGGCAGCCTTTGTGCAGCAAGGCCCTTTGCCATCGGCAAGTCCAACCCCATCACCTGGGCCACCAGTTCCTCACCTGAGCCTTCTCAACGTTTACCCTTTAGCATGAAACCAAACCAAATGCGCACATCTCCTCAAATAATGGGGACAAGGACCATCCAGGGTCTGCAAAAATAGTACTACATCATTGGCATATGCCGCTATTTTCCCCATCTCTATCTCCATAAATAAGTGGATTCTCTCTGATTCTGTCTAATAATGGCTCTAGGGAGAAAGCAAACAACTGAGGGGAAAGCAGTCACCCCTGTCTCATCCCATTGCATATCCAAAAGGGTTCCCTCTCTATCCCCGATAAAACCAGCACAGCCCATAGATCGATGTAGCGCACGTGGGTGGCCTCCAAAAAATGTTGCAGGAATCCACATCATTCCAGCTGGCCAAACAGGTACAGCCACTCCACCCTGTCAAATGCCTTCTCCGCATCCAAAGAGAGTAGCACAGAAAGTGTCCAAAAGGCTCCCATGTGATCTATACCTCCTCTAATATTCTCATAAAGCTGTCTTTCAGGGATGAATCCTACCTGATCTGGGTGTATTAGGGTGATCAATAGTGGATTGAGCCTATTCATTAGCTAAACTTTGATGTCTGCACTAATAAGCAAGAAAAACATGTAGCTGCCTACCTCCAGCGGGTCCTTCCCATCCTTTGGCAGCAAAATTATATTGGCTAGTGTCATTTTACTAAAAAAAGGGGCCACCCTTAATAGCAGCGTTAGATAAGGTGGTCATGTGAAGAATCAAGATATTCAAAAAGGTCTTGTGATAGGCTCAGCTGAAGCCATTTGGGCCTAGGGCTCTGTTGCCCTAAGCAGCTGAAATAGCGGCCAAGACTTCATCCCGCATTATGTCGGCACATAAGGATTCTATTGTAGTGTCTGGTGTGGTGGGCAAATGCAGGGTGTCTAGGTAACCTTGCATATTTAGCTTGTGCTGTTCATTGTCACTAGAATATGAAGGGGAATGGTTATAAAGAGATTGAAAAAATTCCCAGAATAGCGCACTTATGTCCTGTCACTACTATATCTCCTGGTCCACTCAAAGTCATGACTGCTTTAGGTCTTGTACGAGGGCGTAGTGTGTCCATCCCATTCAACTTTTCATTGAGACCATTTAAGATCCTTCACTATGTTGTGTAGCATCATTAATTTAAGGGCCATTTAAACCCCCTTAAATCCTTTAGGGACTCTGGAGTCGTGTCAGCTTTGTATTTTTCTTCAACTTTGCGTAGAGCTCACTGTAAGTCTGTCATTGCTTTGGTTTTAATCTTTTTCTTATGAGTGGTTTTCCTGATCAAGTGCTCTTGGAGTACCACTTTATGTGTGGACAACACTGTAGAGAGGCTAACCTCTGGGGTGTCATCAATGTCAAAGTATTCCTGCAATGTTTTCATTAGCTTCTCTACCAGCTTAACCTTCAGCAAGGAGGAGTTTCAGCTTCTCAGGGATAGAATGATATCTGTGTGGTCAGACCAAAAACATTTATTTTTTCAGTCTTCCATGCTAGGGTGACCATTTTCCAAGACCTGAGAAAGACGTCTATATGGGAGTATGTCCGATAAGGATGGAGAGATGGCCGAACTTCGACCCTGACCTGGAGCTTGCATGCTCCTCGCCCTCTGCTCTGCACCTTTAGTCTGATGGGGGATATCCTGGTCCCCACTGGACATCTTGAAAGTGTCACCTAGCCAAGATCTATCACTCACGGACAAGCCAGAGAGTTGAGGCCTAACAGCCAAAATGGTCACTTTACCAGGTCCTGCAGACATGAGCGCCTCCCCGCAGTCACCTACAATTACAGATCCATTCCTAATGGTGTTGTGACTTGTTTTGGGCAAAGCTATATACAAGGGGGCTTACATCTAGTCCTGTTGTCTGAATCGAGGCACCCCAGAGCTATCCTGATGTTCGCCGACACAGGTGTAAGCATCCCCCACATGTATCTAGAGAAGTGCAGCACAAGACAAGGCACAAACATCCACCGTTACGTGTGGCTCTGCCTCTCTTATGGCAATATATGCGCTTCCACTCACCCCATATGTAGAAGACCAAGCTCCTTCGCCAGCAGCAGAAGATAGCAAGCCCGCAGATGCAAGCTCTGGCTAAGACCCGGCTCTCATCCTGGAGAACATCAGTTCAAGTCGCCTGGAGGGACCCTACCGACAACACCCTTACTATATCTGATAAGAATTTCCCTGAGTTGGGCATCTGCTAAATGTGTGCTGGTTAACCTGGGCAGTACCCCTGTTAATTGTATTTTGGGACACTCTCATATCTTGATGACGTTGTCTTGCTCTCTTCGAGCCATTACAATCCATTCATGGTTAGATTTACTGTGTACCTAAAAATTTATTTATTTTTTCTTATGCAATGAGTGATAGCATATTAAGCTTTAAATTACATACTACTTTAATATACGGTAATCCTGGGTGAACCAGATGATTCATATCACTGATAACATCAACTCATGTATTTTTGTCTCTCTCTGCCCACTTTCTTAGTTTAAGTTCTATCCTCTTATTTACTACTTAGCTTATCATAGTGCAGTTAACATATGCATTTACCCATTATACACTGCGTGCAGAATTATTAGGCAAATGAGTATTTTGACCACATCATCCTCTTTATGCATGTTGTCTTACTCCAAGCTGTATAGGCTCGAAAGCCTACTACCAATTAAGCATATTAGGTGATGTGCATCTCTGTAATGAGAAGGGGTGTGGTCTAATGACATCAACACTCTATATCAGGTGTGCATAATTATTAGGCAACTTCCTTTCCTTTGGCAAAATGGGTCAAAAGAAGGACTTGACAGGCTCAGAAAAGTCAAAAATAGTGAGATATCTTGCAGAGGGATGCAGCACTCTTAAAATTGCAAAGCTTCTGAAGCGTGATCATCGAACAATCAAGCGTTTCATTCAAAATAGTCAACAGGGTCGCAAGAAGCATGTGGAGAAACCAAGGCGCAAAATAACTGCCCATGAACTGAGAAAAGTCAAGCGTGCAGCTGCCAAGGTGCCACTTGCCACCAGTTTGGCCATATTTCAGAGCTGCAACATCACTGGAGTGCCCGAAAGCACAAGGTGTACAATACTCAGAGACATGGCCAAGGTAAGAAAGGCTGAAAGACGACCACCACTGAACAAGACACACAAGCTGAAACGTCAAGACTGGGCCAAGAAATATCTCAAGACTGATTTTTCTAAGGTTTTATGGACTGATGAAATGAGAGTGAGTCTTGATGGGCCAGATGGATGGATTGGTAAAGGGCAGAGAGCTCCAGTCCGACTCAGACGCCAGCAAGGTGGAGGTGGAGTACTGGTTTGGGCTGGTATCATCAAAGATGAGCTTGTGGGGCCTTTTCGGGTTGAGGATGGAGTCAAGCTCAACTCCCAGTTTCTGGAAGACACCTTCTTCAAGCAGTGGTACAGGAAGAAGTCTGCATCCTTCAAGAAAAACATGATTTTCATGCAGGACAATGCTCCATCACACGCGTCCAAGTACTACACAGCGTGGCTGGCAAGAAAGGGTATAAAAGAAAGAAAATCTAATGACATGGCCTCCTTGTTCACCTGATCTGAACCCCATTGAGAACCTGTGGTCCATCATCAAATGTGAGATTTACAAGGAGGGAAAACAGTACACCTCTCTGAACAGTGTCTGGGAGGCTGTGGTTGCTGCTGCACGCAATGTTGATGGTGAACAGATCAAAACACTGACAGAATCCATGGATGGCAGGCTTTTGAGTGTCCTTGCAAAGAAAGGTGGCTATATTGGTCACTGATTTGTTTTTGTTATGTTTTTGAATGTCAGAAATTTATATTTGTGAATGTTGAGATGTTATATTGGTTTCACTGGTAAAAATAAATAATTGAAATGGGTATATATTTGTTTTTTGTTAAGTTGCCTAATAATTATGCACAGTAATAGTCACCTGCACACACAGATATCCCCCTAAAATAGCTATAACAAAACAAACTAAAAACTACTTCCAAAAATATTCAGCTTTGATATTAATGAGTTTTTTGGGTTCATTGAGAACATGGTTGTTGTTCAATAATAAAATTATTCCTCAAAAATACAACTTGCCTAATAATTCTGCACTCCCTGTATACAATGCTTGCACTGTGTCGAGACCTTCCTAATTACAAAATGTGCTGTAAGCTAAACTGTTTTGATCTCTTATTACTTGCTCATTAAGTTTTATACAGGACAACAGTGCAGAATTCTGTTTTGTAATATTCATGCACAACAAAAATAACAATAAAAAATTATATCCGGTGGGGTGTGGCCTAGTTGCTGATGACAGCGGACATGTGACTTTTTGGCTCCTGATGCCTGGTGCAATAAAGTGTGTGTTACATGGTCACTACCTCTTCTTTGTTAAGAATACTAACTCCACAGAGTAACGACGATATGACAAACAAGTTCTCAAAAAAAAAAAGCAAAGCACACTTAAGCACCTTGCGAAATTGGAAGCTTCATCTCAGTGGCGGCTCTAGACTTTATGAGGCCTTAGGCGAAACTCAAACAAGAGGCCCCCCACTAACACTCATAGTAAAAAAATATATAAGGTTTGAATTGTGTGTATAATGAGCTGTAGTTATAATGTATGACAGGTTTGCAGCGCTGGATACAGAGAGCTAGTCTCTGTATTCACTGTTGGGGTGAGTGTGGTACGGTTGAAGGAGAAAGGGTGACAGGGCGAGGGGAGGTGAGAGTGACAGGATGAGGGAGGGTATGTGACAGGGTGAGTGTGGCATGTCTAGGCAGGATGAGTGACAGGATAGGAGAAGTTAATGTGATAGGGTGAAGAGGGGATGAGTTTGACAGGGTTATGGGTTACGTGTTGCACGGCTGGAGGAGGGAGTGTGACAAGGCAAAGGGAAAGTGAGCCGGACAGGATTACGTGACAGGGTGAGTGTGGCATGGTTGGGCCCACATGAAAGGGTTAATGTGAAAAAGGATGAGTGTGACAGGGTTGGGGGTGAGTGTGACAGTATGAGAGACAAGATGAGTGTGATAGGATTAGGGGGATTAATGTGATGGGGTAAGTGTAGAAGAGCGAGGGCCAGTAATTGTGGTATGGATGGAGGGGGTGAGAGCAACAAGATTAGGAGAGGTTAATGTGAGCGAGGCTGGGTGTGGGGGGGTGACAGTGTGTGGGGTGGCTGTATGTGTGTGGAATTGTGACGGTGGGTAGGTGAGAGTGTGGGATGCAGTGTTGGAAAGGGTGACTGTGTGTGGGGGGGGTGACTGTATGTATTGGTGACAGTGTTGGGGGCTGACAATATGGGGTGCAAGTGTGTGAAAGGGTAACAGGGTGAGAGAGCAGTGTGGAGGAATGTGATAGTTTTGGGGGCAGGGTGTGAGTGGGTGACAGTGAGGAAGAAGATGACAGTGTAGGGTAGCAGTGTGGAGGATGGTGAAAGTGTGGGGAGCAGTGTGTGATAGTGTGGGGGGACAGGGTGTGTTACAGTTTGGGATGGGAGGGCAAGGTGTGTGGGACACAGTTTAGTGAGGGCAGGGTGTGTGACAGCATGAGGGGGCAGTGTGTATGACAGTGTAGGGGGGCAGGGTGTGTGACCATGTGGGTGGCAGAGTGTGTGGGAAACAGTGTGGGAGAGCTGGGTGTGTGACAGTGGGGGGCATTTTGTGTGAGAAATTGTGTGGAGGCAGAGTGTGTGGCGGACAGTGTGGGGGGCAGGGCATGTGGTGGTCACTGTGGGGGGCAGGGTATGTGGTTGTCACTGTGGGGGGCAGGGTATGTGGTGGTCACTGTGGGGGGCAGGGTATGTGGTGGTCACTGTATGTGGTGGTCAATGTGGGGGGCAGGGTATGTGGTGGTCAATGTGGGGGGCAGTGTATGTGGTGGTCAGTGTGGGGGACAGTGTCTGTGGTGGTTAGTGTGGGGGCAGTGTATGTGGTGGGCAGGGTATGTGGATGGCGGGGCAGTGTATGTTGGGGCAGGGCATGTTTCAGACAGGGTATGTGGGGTGCAGGGCAGTGTGGGTGAGAGGGCAGATGTGGGGTGCAGGGCAGTGTGGGGTGAGAGGGCAGTGTGAGGTGAGAGGGCAGTGTGGGGTGAGAGGGCAGTGTGGGGTGAGAGGGCAGTGTGGGGTGAGAGGGCAGTGTGGGGTGAGAGGGCAGTGTGGGGTGAGAGGGCAGTGTGGGGTGAGAGGGGAGTGTTGGGGCAGGGCAGTGTATGTGGGTGGCCAGTTGGGGTGGGAGGGCAGTGGGGGTGGGAGGGCAGTGTTGGGGTAGTATGGGTGGGAGGGCAGTGAGGGTGGGAGGGCAGTGTATGTAGGTGGACAGTGAGGGTGGGAGGGCAGTGTATGTAGGTGGGCAGTGAGGGTGGGCAGTGAGGGTGGGAGGGCACTGTTGGGGCAGTGTATGTAGGTGGGCAGTGAGGGTGGGAGGGCAGTGCTGGGGCAGTGAGGGTGGGTGGGCAGTGTATGTAGGTGGACAGTGAGGGTGGGAGGGCAGTGTATGTAGGTGGACAGTGAGGGTGGGAGGGCAGTGTATGTAGGTGGACAGTGAGGGTGGGAGGGCAGTGTATGTAGGTGGACAGTGAGGGTGGGAGGGCAGTGTATGTAGGTGGACAGTGAGGGTGGGAGGGCAGTGTATGTAGGTGGACAGTGAGGGTGGGAGGGCAGTGTATGTAGGTGGACAGTGAGGGTGGGAGGGCAGTGTATGTAGGTGGACAGTGAGGGTGGGAGGGCAGTGTATGTAGGTGGGCAGTGAGGGTGGGAGGGCAGTGTTGGGGCAGTGAGGGTGGGGGGCAG
This sequence comes from Pelobates fuscus, assembly GCF_036172605.1. Lineage (NCBI taxonomy): Eukaryota > Metazoa > Chordata > Amphibia > Anura > Pelobatidae > Pelobates > Pelobates fuscus. The sequence goes on from NC_086318.1 coordinate 145,690,627, forward strand.
TGTATGTAGGTGGACAGTGAGGGTGGGAGGGCAGTGTATGTAGGTGGACAGTGAGGGTGGGAGGGCAGTGTATGTAGGTGGACAGTGAGGGTGGGAGGGCAGTGTATGTAGGTGGACAGTGAGGGTGGGAGGGCAGTGTATGTAGGTGGACAGTGAGGGTGGGAGGGCAGTGTATGTAGGTGGGCAGTGAGGGTGGGAGGGCAGTGTTGGGGCAGTGAGGGTGGGGGGCAGTGTTAGGGCAGTGTATGTAGGTGGACAGTGAGGGTGGGAGGGCAGTCATGGGGCAATGAGGGTGGGTGGGCAGTGTATGTAGATGGACAGTGAGGGAGGGTGGGCAGTGTTGGGGCAGTGAGGGTGGGTGGGCAGTGAGGGTGGGTGGGCAGTTTTGGGGTAGTGAGGGTGGGTGGGCAGTGTTGGGACAGTGAGGCTGGGTGGGCAGTGAGAGTGGGTGGGCAGTGCTGGGGCAGTGAGGCTGGGTGGGCAGTGTTTGGGCAGTTAGGGTGGGTGGGCAGTTTTGGGGACAGTGTGTGTGGAGGCTGCTACAAGCCTCCACACACTAAAATACCTTGTTTTATAATTAAATTCCCTGGTGGTCCAGTGGCAGCACTCCCTGGTGGTCCGGTGGGATGACTGTTCTGTCTGCAGCTCCGCGAGAGCAGCAGACCTCGTTCTCGCGAGAGCCTGTCAGAGCATTGCCGTGGTAACCCGCGGCAACGCTCTGTGTGCTCGCGAGAACCACATCATGTGATCTGCAGCTCTGCACTCGGCGGAGCTGCAGATCAGAGGCTGGCTCTCCCTGTGGGCAGACCATGTGGAGGGGCCACCCGGCGGCATACTGGGCAAGCCGCCGGGCCCCCTCTCACTGTCGGATCCTCGGTCATGGACCGAGGACCCGGCAGTTCAGTCTGCCCTAAGGTGATTTAGGCGGCCGCGAGGCCCCAGCAAGCGCGAGGCCTTAGGCGGCCGCCTAAATCGCCTAATTAGAGAGCCGCCTCTGCTTCATCTCCACGCACCTTTCCAAGATGATAAGGGTTCACTGCCTTAGACAGGAGTAACTCTACTGTTGAAACTGTGTCGGTTAAAAGGTCTTCTCTCACTGAGAACACCATACAAAGGATGCTGGACAAGCTCCAAGATAGTTTTAAAGATGATTTAGTGAAAACAGTCAATGAGATTAAAACCTAGATCCATTTGGATCTGCAATACAGTGAAAAATGTGCAATACAATTAGAAAGTGCTCAGGCGGACCAAGAGGATCGTCTGAGGCACCATTTTTCTAGACTAAACAGTCTAAACTTACATTTCCTAACCTTTCTTCATAACTAAAAAGCTCCATTTCTTTTATTAATTTTGTAGCACTTTTTCTAGTACCATTATATCCTTCCTTAGATCAGGTTTCAGGTATGATTGATTGGTGAATGTGACTAGGTTGGTGGGTGAATGATAAGTGGGACAGGGCTGGATGTGTGTGGGAATGCTGCTTGTGGGGTTGCATATGTGGGGGTGGCTGCTTGTTGTGCTGCATTTTAAGGGTAGGCTGCTTGTTGTGTTGCATTTTAAGGGAAGGCTGCTTGTGGTGTTGCTTATTTCTGGAGATGTTGCTTGTGGGATTGTTTGTGTGGGGATGCTGCTTATGGGGTTGTGTATGTGGTGGAGGCTGCTAGTAGGGCTGCGTGGGTGGTGGGAAGGACGTTTGTAGGATTGCAAGTGTGGGAGGTTGGCTGCTGTAGGATTGTGTTTCTGGATAGGGCTGTTTGGAGTGTACTATGTGTGTGTCCATGTAAATTATGGATATAAGGGCAGTAGGTTGTGCTTAGGAGTTAGAGAAAGTAAGTTGTATGTGGGGGGGAAAGGAGCAGTAGGGTTTATTTGGGAAGAAATTGTACAATCTGGACTGTGCATGGGGAATTGGAGCTATAGTGTGTGTGTTTGATGGTGAATAAGGGCTGTAGCGCATATGTTCAGGGGATTGGGCGCTGTAGTGTGCATTTAAGGGTGATAGGGACTGTTGTGTGTGTGTGTTGAGGGGGAGAAATTAGCTGTAGGGAGAGGAACCAGGGTTAAAGTGGGTGCACAGGGACTGTACTGGGGAATAGACGTGATAGTAGGAGGGTAGTCGCTGTAGTGGGCTTTAGTGATGGTATTAGGTCTATAATGGGAGGGTAGTGACTATAGTGGGGTTTAGAGGCTGTATTGTGGGGGGTAATGGTCATTGTGGGAGTATAAGGGTGTACTTGTGATAGTTTATAATGAGGTGTAGTGGCCATAGTGGGAGTATAGGGGCTATAGTGGGAGTAGGCACTATAGTGGGAAGATCAGTATGCTGATAGGGACGAAATTGTTTTAAAGAAATTGTAAAACTTTTTAAGTAAAAAAAAAAAAAACTGATCTAACATTTATTCCCCCCTCCCTGAGACCAACCTTGGACCTTGGGGGAATCCTGATCCCTCTTGGTTCTGTGGGAAAAGCTGCTTGTCTGCACCCCTTTTGGGTGCAGATTGCGCCTTCTGGATGATCCCGGGGGAATGTATCAAAGCTTTGACACAATAACCAGCGGCCAGATAACCAGATACTGAGAAGGGTTATAATAGGGTGGACTAGGTTTGTTACATAGTTACATAGTTACATAGCTGAAAAGAGACTTGCGTCCATCAAGTTCAGCCTTCCTCACATATGTTTTTTGCTGTTGATCCAAAAGAAGGCAAAAAACCCAGTTTGAAGCACTTCCAATTTTGCAACAAGCTAGGAAAAAAAAATCCTTCTTGACCCCAGATTGGCAGTCAGATTTATCCTTGGATCAAGCAGTTGTTACCCTACATTCAAAGATTATATCCTTGAATATTCTGTTTTTGCAAGTATGCATCTAGTAGCTGTTTGAACATCTGTATGGACTCTGATAGAACCACTTCTTCAGGCAGAGAATTCCACAACCTGATTGTTCTTACAGTAAAAAAACCTTTCCTTTGCCTTAGACGAATGTTAATGAAGACTGTATGAGCGTTATTGAAGACTGTATAAGCGTTCTCAATTCTCAACTATCCTACCTAAATAACATTTCATTTTTACATTTGCTAGCGCTTGGCTAGTACAATATATGTATCAAATTGTATTCTCATAAAAGTGACACCAATAGGGTTATTCACTAAAATATGATAGGCCAAGTACCGAATGGAGCAAAACCATATGACTGTACACAGGACATTAAGACTTCTTTCAGGCTACTTAATACTGTTCGGATTTTGCAAACAGGCCTGAATTTGATCCACAATTTGGATGAAACACAGCAATACGGCTGAAAATCAAATGCTTCAAAACTGGGCCAAGAAGATTCTAAATCTGGCCCCTTTCTCCACTGTGATAGCCCAGTGAAAACCCTCACGGGATGAAGATGGATTAATTTTATTTTTCAAATTATTATCTTTTTTTTATTACTATTAGCTGTGTCATAAATAATGGATTATTATGATGCGGGAGTGGCAGGTAGGGCAATCTAGTGTAAGGGGAGATAACTAGGGGATTGAAGATCCCTAGCCACCCTGCTGTTGGTAGGGTACAATGCCACTATTTGGGGGGATGGAAACTGGCATATCCACGCCCCATTGTATAATTATTTAGAATAAAAACACACTGCCAATTGGTGTGGGCTGGGGTGACTGTAGATTCCCCCTAAATAATTAGGGAATCCACCGGCCACCAATGGGTGAGGGCAGGGGGAGGAAACTAAGTCTTCCCACTTTAATATTATATTTAGAGCCCCAAACCTCCACCAATGGATGGGGACGTGGGGGGACATTAAGTGTTCTTCCTCAATAATATATTTACATCCTTACCCACTGACCAAGGTAGGGGGCAGAGGGAGATATTAGTCTGTCTACTCTTTTTTTTTTTTTTTATAGACCCCAAATGCTAGACACGAGTGTGGACGGGGTGTGGACAAAGATCTACTATGGTACTATGTGCCCCAAATTATTTTACAGGCCCCATAGGGCTTTTTTATTGACATGGTAGCAATGGCTATCCAGTCGCTAGTATTAAACATTTAGTAGAGATGGCATGGCAGGTGGTGGTATAAGTAGGTTTAAAAACCTACCTTAAAGTAATATAAGGGTATTATTTATCCCTGTAGTGATTTTTATTTATTTATTTTTAAACTTTTTTTTTATGTGGCGGCTGGCCTGCAATTTTAATGTGGCCAGCTGCCCAATAAGTAGCCCTAGCACCGACTAAAATTTTTAACTACTTGCCCGTTGCTAGAGCTGTGTATTTGGAAGTGTGTGTATATATGAATGGATTAATCAGTGTGTGTTTTTAATGAATATACCCATTCGTAAAAATAAACACGGGGTATGGAGAAAAAAAGACAGACTAGAAATATTTGGTAGAGAAAAGTAAGCAGAGAAATAGTAAAGACTTAGGGGTTTATTTACAAAAGACCAAGTTGTAGAAAAATGAAAACCAAATTACAAAATTTAGGGTAAAATATTGCAAAATTTCCAAACTTAGCACCGCTTTGCTACTTTGAACTAACTTTTGTGATGTGGTTTTTAATTTCCGACAGCGGGGCATAAAATTCAGGCCACAATATGGATATTTGCATAGGGGGGGCATAAATCCTTGCACTGGCCCTGGTTACTCTTGTAGCTTACCTTCTACTCGATCATAGGCCACCAGGCAAAGTAAGCAACACATAAACATACAACAGTCAGGCTTCCCAACACACACACTCCCAAACAACACTCAACCAGCATGCACTCTCACACACACTCAACACACAGTCAACACACACATCACCCATAGAAACAGAGCCCAAGACTCTAAAAAAGGGCACAAATTTGGCACCCTGTCTAGGGCCCTCGGCAACCTTAATCCGTCTCTGATCTTGCTAAATGAACTCATTTCTGAAATGTATTAATATTGTTGCTTTCTAAGTCTTCCATATCCAATACTTTGTGTGGGATTTGGGTGGAAAAGGGATGATTTTAATCTGAACTTCGAATTCAGATTCGTTAGGGCCAGCCAAATTGAGAGTTGCCATTGCTGTCAGAATTTGGTAATTTTCACCGGATTTTGAACATCCAGACAAAATCTAGTATTAAGTGAATAACTCTGCAAGTCGTGAAAGTCGTGACAGGTACTCCTTAATCAAAAGCAATTAAACAGGTAATTATTTTCTATTATTATTTTACAAAAAAAAACATGTTTTCTGTGGTTATAACCTATAAATGCCCTCTTTTTGTGGAACTATATTTGGACAGGTTTTTGGCTGCCAACAAAATGACAAAAAGCCCTGTGCTAATAATATATTGGAAAATGTTTCATCAAACATGAATATCTTTAAAACGTTACTTTTACAGTACTTGACTTTTACCATGAATTCCTTTTTGTGTGAGTGCCAAACTATTTAAGTGCAATTCTGTAATAACAGAATGCGTTGAGATTCCTTAGTCTCCAAAGCTATGAGGATATTGATTGAAAATTAGTAAAAAAAAAAACAAGTATTCATAGAGCATGTAACTCCTCGATATGTTCATTACCTTAAAAACAGAAGCGTGTTGCAAAAACTAGTTGGAAATAAAAGAAGATTGCAGACCATTCTTTGTCAATTGTATATTTGTTCTTATTATTTTATTTTTATTTATTTTTTAATCAAAAAACTTTATTGTGCTTTGATACCATGGAACACATAACCGCTTCTTAAAGTGGTGCCTGAAGTCTTTGGAGCTGGATACTCAAGATTTATCCCCAAAGGCTTTTTATACTCAAAATGAATACAGAGATAGAGCTTGATTTATTGAAGAAATAATGGCCCGTTTTTTGGGCATTGCAGTAAATTGACTCCAAATGCTATTTATTAACTTGTGTAACTTTTCAAAGACAGCAGTTAGTAGAGACTTTCAAAGAGAGTGAGAGCGCTTCATAGGAAAGCATAGAAATCACAATCACAATGCTATTTATTGAAAGGCATTGCCGTTTACAGGACTTTAAAAAAAAAAAAGCCCCTTTTCCATCAGAAACTACCTATTTTAACCATATGTAAACTTAGTGCCAATCAACTCACTATGATAGATGTAAATCAACTAATCACATTGTACCAAATGAAAATTCAATGCAGGATAGGCCTTTATAAAGATATTTCCTACCTTCCACAGTCATTAAGTGCAGAGCCCTCAACCCAACTAGTCGGGTTAGAATTTGGAGATTGAAACTGTTTTGTTATTTTTATTTTTACGGGAGTTTTTATTTTTGTCTGTTTTTTGTTTAGTTTTTTTCAATACAGGCTTTTTTTTCTCTTAATAATCTCTATAGATTATTCAAAATAATAACACAACGTAAATATGGAGACTGGGCATTTCTTGGGCCCTGTGATGGGTAATAATCATATTGTTTGGGCTCAGAAAACAGAGCATTTATTGGGCCCTTCAGGAGCTCAATTACATTGCTTCACACAATAATAATTCTTTTGTTTCACCTTTTTTCGTGCCGCAACTCCCTCAGTTCTGGCTCACCTCTCTGCCTCCCACAACATCATCGAGGATGCATGGCCTCCACCGGCAACGGTGCAATCCAATGTTCCTCATAGTACCTGATACGCACGTACAAGCTTCCCCATAGGAAAGTATTTTATTCAATGTTGCCTATGCTAAGATGTGGATTTAACCCTATAATGTAAACATTGGACTTTTGTGTCCTTTTAAAAGTTTCTTATTAAAAGCTGTAAACAGTGACAAATTGTTGATGTGTGCAGCTCTATATTTTCCTGTATTGCCTTTTGTATTGGTATATTTTATATCCTCCCCTGCCATCCCTTTATGCCAGGAAATCAGTTGCACTAGTTTTGTAATACGTAAATCAGACTAGTAAATCTCATAGAGAAATATGTGCGTAAATCATTTTATTCCTTATTCCAACTTTGCTTGCACACTAATAAATTGACCTGTAAGTAGTGATGTCCCAAATGGTTCGCTGGCGAATAGTATGCGATGTTTGGTCCGCCCCCTATTCGTCATCATTGAGTAAACTTTGACCCTGTGCCTCACAGTCAGCAGACACATTCCAGCCAATCAGCAGCAGACCCTCCCTCCCAGACCCTCCCACCTCCTGGATAGCATCCGTTTTAGATTAATTCTAAAGCTGCATTCATTTTTTTTTTTTTATTATTATTTTTTTTTTTTGTGTGTTTGTGTTTATTATACATTATCCTCCATAGCCAGTCACCTGTGTTTATTATACATTATCCCCCATAGCCAGTAACCAGTGTTTATTATACATTATCCCCCATAGCCAGCAACCTGTGTTTATTATACATTATCCCCCCATAGCCAGTAACCTGTGTTTATTATACATTATCCCCCCATAGCCAGTAACCTGTGTTTATTATACTTTATCCTCCCATAGCCAGTAACCTGTGTTTATTATACATTATCCCCCCATAGCCAGTAACCTGTGCTTATTATACATTATCTCCCCCATAGCCAGTAACCTGTGTTTATTATACATTATCCTCCCATAGCCAGTAACCTGCGTTTATTATACATTATCCCCCCATAGCCAGTAACCTGTGCTTATTATACATTATCTCCCCCATAGCCAGTAACCTGTGTTTATTATACATTATCCTCCCATAGCCAGTAACCTGTGTTTATTATACATTATCCCCCCATAGCCAGTAACCTGTGCTTATTATACATTATCTCCCCCATAGCCAGTAACCTGTGTTTATTATACATTATCCTCCCATAGCCAGTAACCTGTGTTTATTATACATTATCCCCCCATAGCCAGTAACCTGTGTTTATTATACATTATCCCTCCCATAGCCAGTAACCTGTGTTTATTATACATTATCCCCCCATAGCCAGTAACCTGTGTTTATTATACATTATCCCCCCATAGCCAGTAACCTGTGTTTATTATACATTAACTGCAATTAGATTACACAGGAAAAAATAGCAGACTGATGTTCTAGCCCTAAAAAGGGCTTTTTGGGGTGCTGTCCTTCAGGACTGTAGTGGACACTGAATACACTAGCCTAGCTATCCATTTCCCTATCAAATGAGCAGCAGCTACACTTTCCCTCCTCTATCTAAGAATGCAGCTTCAGAATGAATTTAAAATGGATGCTGTACAGGAGATGGGAGGGTCTGCTGCTGATTGGCTGTAATGTGTCTGCTGACTGTGAGGCACAGGGTCAAAGTTTACTCAATGATGACGAATAGGGGGCGGATCGAACCGCGCATGTGTACGCGCATGTGTACGCCCGCTGTGGCGCCAGCGAACAGTTCGGTACATCACTATCCACAAGAGTCTACGGCACTATCTACCTCTTCAGCGAAATGCCTCTATGGAGACTGGCAGATGGCAGGATTGCACAACAAGGCCAAAATAACCATACCAGCGGGACTTTCTCACTAGCACGTCAGCTAGGTGGCAAGAGGAGAAATATCCTTTCTAAAGTTTAATGTTGATGTTGGTTACTTGCACAGTTCAGTGTTGTTTGTTTAAGAATCATAGTATTGTGGGCATGCTAAAATTAAATCAGTTAACTTGTACTAGGCATGCACAAGCCCTTGCCCTTCCAGCTGCGAAGAGCAGAGGGGAGATCGTAGCATGGGCATGGGTTGTAGCTGGGATGCAAAACATGGGTTGTGCATGATATGTAAGGCCAGCTACCTCTTCACTCTTTAAAGCCCGGATGGTATAAAGTTATGCTGACCATGAGTAATTAAGTGCATGAAGTGAGACGCCCATAGGTAAAACAACATCCAAACACACAAAAAAAAAATGTTTTCACATGCGAGCTGCGGTTGATTGCCTATGTTTACTTTAACCTGCTTTCAACAGTTGGCACCATGCTTTTGAAACCGTAAACCTGCACCTCATACTGGTTTACATTACCTATAGTGCAATTCTAAATGAGTTGTATGTCCTTCTAAGAATGTCAAACTGGGTCAATACACACCTCGCTCTGAACAACAAGTGTACACCCTAGGTTGCGCATAGCTGCTGGAGAGCCTTGCGCCAGCCTATGCCTCAATCACATAGAGCGCCTATTTTGCCAATGGCGCTATGTATATACTTTTGGTTTGCTTTTAGAAACGTTTGCGTTTCCTTTTATCCCTGATTTTTCACGTTACAGTCTCTTGCTACACAGTACCTTGACCAGAGTCACCAAATACAGAAGGCAGGTTGGGGTACACAGAGCTGAAGTTGTTGAGTAAATGGAGCTGCTTGCCCCTGAGTCGGGGAATACAGAGATGCACATAACGCACCCCAAAGGCCTTAGCCCCATACCCATATGTCTCCTCACATGTGCCACTAACTTTGCAAGAACTCTACAAATCTAAAGCAGCAATAGTATGCTTACAGGAGACCCATTTTTGCAAGCTCAACCCTCTGAAATTTGCTATAAAAAATTATGTCCAAATTTTTCTTGCAATGTCCAGCACAAAATCTAAAGGGGTCTCCATATATTTCCACTGTTACTGGATATTCTCCCCAGACAAACAATACTCTAGCCGAGATGGTAGATTGTTAATTTTGGTGGGCTTCCCTCGGTGTCTACACAATGGATAGCACTCAAGGCTGTGATGAGGGGCAACCTCAAACAAATTGGCTCTCTAATGAAAAAATCTTGTTGCACGGCCCAGGCACTACTCACCCAGACGCTTTCTGCCCTAGAAAGCAAAAACAAAACAAATCCTTCAAAAAAAAAAACCCCACAAACAAATGATGAAACTCAAAACAGAACTCCACTCCCTACAATTACAGACGACAGAGAAACATCTGCGTTACCTAAAACAATCCCATTACATGTCAAGAAATAAAGCAGGTAAGTTTCTGGCCAAGAAACTGAAGCAAAAATACCTTCAATCTAAAATTCCCTACATAACGTCCACACAGGGGGCAAACTGTACAAACCGCAGGATATTGTAGATGAACTGATGAGATATTATGCATCCTTATACCAGCTACAGAACGACCCAGAGACACACCAACCATCTAGCGCAGAGATAGAACACTTCCTAGACCAGGTGCTCCTCCCTAAATTATCTCAAGACCAATGCACCTTCCTTGAAAGCCCTTTCACAGAGGAGGAGGTCAGAGCACTAATTAAAACTCTCCCAAAACAAATCACCCAGCCCGGATGGGCTTTCCAATTACTACTACATACACCCAGTGGCGTACGCCAGTGTGGCCAGCCTCTTCTCCTGGGGGGCCCAGGAGTTGGCCACCTCAGGGTCCCCCGAGGCTGGCCCTGTTGTCACCGGGCGGGCTGGCTGGCGGGAGGACAGGTGCGCGAGGGAGCACTATGACGTCATATTCTGGCTCCGGCATCAGTATGCGGTGCGCGAGGGAGCTGTGCTCACTCGCGGTCCCGCCAGCCAGCCCGGTGACCAGCCGCCTAGCAGCACCACTGGTCCCCAGGGAATCCCCTCAGCACTCCCAAAGGTAGGGAGGCTGGGGGATTACATTAAAAAAAAAAAAGCATTGTGTGTCTACAGGGAGTGCAGAATTATTAGGCAAATGAGTATTTTGACCACATCATCATCTTTATGCATGTTGTCTTACTCCAAGCTGTATAGGCTCGAAAGCCTACTACCAATTAAGCATATTAGGTGATGTGCATCTCTGTAATGAGAAGGGGTGTGGTCTAATGACATCAACACCCTATATCAGGTGTGCATAATTATTAGGCAACTTCCTTTCCTTTGGCAAAATGGGTCAAAAGAAACATAGAAACATAGAAACATAGAAACATAGAATGTGACGGCAGATAAGAACCATTCGGCCCATCTAGTCTGCCCAGTTTTCTAAATACTTTCATTAGTCCCTGGCCTTATCTTATAGTTAGGATAGCCTTATGCCTATCCCACGCATGCTTAAACTCCTTTACTGTGTTAACCTCTACCACTTCAGCTGGAAGGCTATTCCATGCATCCACTACCCTCTCAGTAAAGTAATACTTCCTGATATTATTTTTAAACCTTTGTCCCTCTAATTTAAGACTATGTCCTCTTGTTGTGGTAGTTTTTCTTCTTTTAAATATAGTCTCCTCCTTTACTGTGTTGATTCCCTTTATGTATTTAAATGTTTCTATCATATCCCCCCTGTCTCGTCTTTCCTACAAGCTATACATGTTAAGATCCTTTAACCTTTCCTGGTAAGTTTTATCCTGCAATCCATGAACCAGTTTAGTAGCCCTTCTTTGAACTCTCTCTAAGGTATCAATATCCTTCTGAAGATAGGGTCTCCAGTACTGTGTACAGTACTCCAAGTGGGGTCTCACCAGTGTTCTGTACAATGGCATGAGCACTTCCCTCTTTCTACTGCTAATACCTCTCCCTATACAACCAAGCATTCTGCTAGCATTTCCTGCTGCTCTATTACATTGTCTGCCTACCTTTAAGTCATCAGAAATAATCACCCCTAAATCCCTTTCCTCAGATGTTGAGGTTAGGACTCTATCAAATATTTTGTACTCTACCCTTGGGTTTTTACGTCCAAGATGCATTATCTTGCACTTATCCACATTAAATGTCAGTTGCCACAACTCTGACCATTTTTCTAGTTTACCTAAATCATTTTCCATTTGGCTTATCCCTCCTGGAACATCAACCCTGTTACATATCTTAGTATCATCCGCAAAAAGACAAACCTTACCATCAAGACCTTCTGCAATATCACTAATAAAAACATTAAAGAGAATGGGTCCAAGTACAGATCCCTGAGGTACCCCACTGGTGACAAGCCCAAGCTTCGAATATACTCCATTGACTACAACCCTCTGTTGCCTGTCACTCAGCCACTGCCTTACCCATTCAACAATATTGGAATCCAAACTCAAAGATTGTAGTTTATTGATAAGCCTTCTATGTGCAACAGTGTCAAAAGCCTTACTGAAATCTAGGTAAGCAATGTCTACTGCACCACCCTGATCTATAATTTTAGTTACCCAATCAAAAAAATCAATAAGATTAGTTTGGCATGATCTCCCTGAAGTAAACCCATGTTGTCTCTGGTCTTGAAATCCATGTGTTTTTAGATGTTCAACAATCCTATCCTTTAACATGGTTTCCATCACTTTCCCCACTACTGAAGTAAGGCTTACTGGCCTATAGTTGCCCGACTCCTCTCTATTTCCTTTCTTGTGAATGGGCACAACATTCGCTAACTTCCAATCTTCTGGGACTACTCCTGTTATCAATGATTGGTTAAATAAATCTGTTAATGGTTTTGCTAGTACACCACTAAGCTCTTTTAATAGCTTTGGGTGTATTCCATTAGGTCACATTGACTTATTTGTCTTTACTTTTGACAGTTGAAATAGAACCTCTTCCTCTGTAAACTCACGTGTAATAAATGACTCATTTATCCTTTTTCTTAACTGAGGTCCCTTTCCTTCAGAAGGACTTGACAGGCTCAGAAAAGTAAAAAATAGTGAGATATCTTGCAGAGGGATGCAGCAATCTTAAAATTGATAAAGCTTCTGAAGCGTGATCATCGAACAATCAAGCGTTTCATTCAAAATAGTCAACAGGGTCGCAAGAAGCGTGTGGAAACACCAAGGCGCAAAATAACTGCCCATGAACTGAGAAAAGTCAAGCGTGCAGCTGCCAAGATGCCACTTGCCACCAGTTTGGCCATATTTCAGAGCTGCAACATCACTGGAGTGCCCAAAAGCACAAGGTGTGCAATACTCAGAGACATGGCCAAGGTAAGAAAGGCTGAAAGACGACCACCACTGAACAAGACACACAAGCTGAAACATCAAGACTGGGCCAAGAAATATCTCAAGACTGATTTTTCTAAGGTTTTATGGACTGATGAAATGAGAGTGAGTCTTGATGGGCCAGATGGATGGGCCCGTGGCTGGATTGGTAAAGGGCAGAGAGCTCCAGTCCGACTCAGACGCCAGCAAGGTGGAGGTGGAGTACTGGTTTGGGCTGGTATCATCAAAGATGAGCTTGTGGGGCCTTTTCGGGTTGAGGATGGAGTCAAGCTCAACTCCCAGTCCTACTGCCAGTTTCTGGAAGACACCTTCTTCAAGCAGTGGTACAGGAAGAAGTCTGCATCCTTCAAGAAAAACATGATTTTCATGCAGGACAATGCACCATCAGCTCCACCAAAATCTAATGACATGGCCTCCTTGTTCACCTGATCTGAACCCCATTGAGAACCTGTGGTCCATCATCAAATGTGAGATTTACAAGGAGGGAAACAGTACACCTCTCTGAACATTGTCTGGGAGGCTGTGGTTGCTTCTGCACGCAATGTTGATGGTGAACAGATCAAAACACTGACAGAATCCATGGATGGCAGGCTTTTGAGTGTCCTTGCAAAGAAAGGTGGCTATATTGGTCACTGATTTGTTTTTGTTTTGTTTTTGAATGTCAGAAATGTATATTTGTGAATGTTGAGATGTTATATTGGTTTCACTGGTAAAAATAAATAATTGAAATGGGTATATATTTGTTTTTTGTTAAGTTGCCTAATAATTATGCACAGTAATAGTCACCTGCACACACAGATATCCCCCTAAAATAGCTCAAACTAAAAACTACTTCCAAAAATATTCAGCTTTGATATTAATGAGTTTTTTGGGTTCATTGAGAACATGGTTGTTGTTCAATAATAAAATTAATCCTCAAAAATACAACTTGCCTAATAATTCTGCACTCCCTGTAGAGTGTGTGTGTGTTAGAGTGTGTGTGTTAGTGTTAGAGTGTGTGTGTGTGTTGGTGTTAGAGTGTGTGTTAGTGTGTGTGTGTTAGTGTTAGAGTGTGTGTGTTAGTGTGTGTGTGTGTGTGTGTGTGTTAGAGTGTGTGTTAGTGTTAGTGTGTGTGTTAGAGTGTGTGTGTGTGTGTGTGTGTGTGTGTTAGTGTGTGTGTGTTAGTGTGTGTGTGTTAGAGTGTGTGTGTGTGTGTGTGTGTGTGTGTGTGTGTGTGTGTGTGTGTGTGTGTGTGTAGAGTGTGTGTTTGTGTGTGTGTTTGTGTGTGTTAGAGTGTGTGTGTGTGTGTGTGTGTGTTAGTGTTAGTTTTTGTCATTAGTATTTTATTGACAATTTTATGGTGGGTAGGGGTACAGAAGGCAAGAGGGAGGGGTTTTTAACAAGTAATTCAAATATTCCACATGTCAAGTTGTTCGTTTATCATTTTTAACTCAAATAATAATTTCTATCAACGCGGATAACGTATCAATATCTTTCGCAACATAATTGAGACACATCATAAGTAATATTTATGGCTATAATGCATGTTCATTCACACATACGTATGTTCATACCCAAGGGGTCTCTTATATAGATATATATATATATTTATTTTCCCTGTGTGATTCGGGGTATTAGTTTCTGTTTGTTGGGATCATAAGTAACTGAATACGAAACCTTTTGTGGTTCCATTCTGCTAGTTAACTCTCCGTTATGGTAATGGTAATAGTGTAGTTACCAATCTCATGTGTCTAGTTCGTGAGTAAGTTCTTGTGTGAAATTGTATCAGCGTCAGTCACCGTTACCTCAAATGGGTCGTGGTAGATGTAACATATTTGGGTTTCAGTCTAATAAATTGTACGTGTGTGGACTCCACTTAGTGGTGAGTCATCTGGCACCAGGTTTGATTACTTCACTCTGGGTTTATACATTACACGTATTGTTAGGGGTATGGTTTGAGGTTGGTCCACCTATGCCAATTGTAATGTGCTATGGTAATTTGTTTTTGTGTGTTGGCTGACAACTTTTCATACTTAAGATATTGTCTAATTTTTTGTTCCAGCATTGAGGGTGATGGGTATTCGTTTTTTTTCCAATGAGTTGCAGTTAGGTTACGAGTCGCTAGAATCGATATCAATACCATGTGTTTGTCTTGGGGGAGGATTGGTGTGGGAAGCAGGAGAAAGAGGCCTAGCTCAGGTGTCAGTGGTAGATGTGGTATCCCCAGTAGGGGCCATAGGCCATGAATTTCTGCCCATAGTGGCGCTATCACCTGGCATTCCCACCAAATGTGAGTCATAGTTCCCTTGTGCTGTCCACACCTCCAGCACCCACCTGGAGTGAGGGGGTATATTCTATGGAGTTTGTCAGGAGTATAATACCAGCGGTATACAATCTTTTTATGGGCTTCAATATGTGAGTAGCATGTGGTTACGCCCCTGAGGGCCGTGAGCGTGTCCTGACACTTTTTTTCGGAGAAGTCGAGAGGGCATTCTTTTTCCCCTTGTTTTTTTTATAGGCGAATTCTTGTAGAGTAGCTTGGTTTCCCAGCACTGCATATCCCAGAGATAAAGTTTTATTTTTTGTTGGTGCAGAATGGCATCTATCATAGAGTTTGGCAGATTCCAGCTCTATATTTTGTGGCCCCGATGTAGGTTGTGCCACTTTGTCTATAACTATGCTTTTTAATTGGAGATATGGAAAGATAAAGGAGGGGGAGAGATTAAACATGGATTGCAATTTTGGGAAGGGTAGTATCTTCCCCTCGTGACATATATCTTTAATGCGTTTAGCTCCTAGCTCTTTCCATTTGTGTTAGTGTTAGTTTTTGTGTGTCAGTGAGTGTGTTAGTTTGTGTGCATCTGTATGTGTCTGTCTGTCAGTGAGTGTGTATGTATGTCTGTCACTGAGTGTGTGTCTGTCAGTAAATGTGTGTCTGTTAGTTAGTGTGTATGCGTCTGTTCGTGAGAGTGTGTGTGTGTGTCTTCAGCACTTACCTTTCTCCAGCACCGGACTCCCTTGGCGCTGGGGATCCCTCCGCCCCGATCCGCCTCTCAGCTCCGAATGCGCATGCGCGCGCATTCAAACCGCCCATAGGAAAGCATTACTCAATGCTTTCCTATGGACGTTCAGTGTCTTCTCACTGTGATTTTCAATGAGACAGCCACTAGAGGCTGGATTAACCCTCAGTGAAACAGCAGTTTCTCTGAAACTGCTATGTTTTCAGCTGCAGGGTTAAAAGTAGAGGGACCTGGCACCCAGACCACTTCATTGAGCTGATGTGATCTGGGTGTCTGTAGTGGTCCTTTAAGTGTATGTGTATCTGCATGCACTGGCATACATACCGCGGCCTGCAACCAGGTGCCCGCCGCCATGTGTTGCGACCCCGGCCCACACAGAGTAAGCGCGGGGGGGGCCCACGGATCAGTTTTCGCACTGGGGCCCTATGGGTTGTGTGTACGCTACTGCATACACCTGGAGTCGCTGTTGACGCCTCATCTCACAAATCTCTTCAACCATATCAAACATTCGGAAACACTGCCCAAGCCCAATAAACCCCCAATGTTATGTGCAAATTTACGCCCCATTTCCATGCTAAATGTGGATGTTAAGCTCTATTCTAAGATACTGGCAACGCGGGTCAAAACTCTATTCCCCACGTTAATATCTGACAAACAGGAGGGATTTGTTCTTGGGAGGCAGGTAGGGGACAACACCGGACACTTTCTCAACCTTATTGAATGGGCTAACAAATCCTTCCATGCGGGAATAGTCCTTACGCTAGACGCTGAAAAAGTGTTTGATCGCTTGCACTGGAAGCAATTTCCTGGGTACATGGAAATTACACCAGCTAGAGTGGTATTCCCCTCCACCTTTCTGTCCAGCATATTAGCCCTTTATCAACAACCGTCGGCCAAGGTATGTAGCACAGGCTTCCTATCAACGTCGTTCCTATCACAATGGCACTCGTCAAGGGTGCCCGTTATCCCCGCTAATCTTTATTTTATGTCTTGAACCCCTGACACATCTTATAAATCAGAGCACGCACAGCAAAGGCTTGAATACCCCAGGGGGCACCAAAAAGTTGTCTCTCTTTGCTGACAATATTCTCCTATTTATAACAGACCCATTGGCTTCCGTTCCACATTTGTTAGATCTCCTAAAAGCATCTCTAAAACCCAAGCACTGCCTATCAACCTCCCGCAATCCACAACTTCGCAACTGGTGCAAACATACCCCTTCGACTGGCGTAAAAAATCTCTATCCTATTTAGGAATACAACTGAAGAACTCTCTTCATAATACCCCGCATGAGAACCACCACCCTTTGATGGTCAAATGTAAATTACACTATAACCCCCTCCCTCACACCATCACCCCCTCCATCAGAGTATTACTCCCCCCTCCCTCTCACCTTCCCCTCTCCCTCAAACCATCATCCCCATCCCTCTCACTTTCACCCCCTCCCTTACATGAAAAAAAAACATATTTAGAAGCTACAGAGACAACTGTCTCATTCAAAGCCAAATGTTTTGAATGAGACAATTGTATCAAAGTGATGCAACAAAATTATAAACGCAACACTTTTGTTGTTGCCCCCATTTTTCATGAGCTGAACTCAAAGATCTAAGACTTTTTATATGTACACGAAAGACCTATTTCTCTCAAATATTGTTCACAAATCTGTCTTAATCTGTGTTAGTGAGCACTTCTCCTTTGCAGAGATAATACATCCACCTCACAGGTGTGGCATATCAAGATGATGATTAGACAGCATGATTATTGCAAAGGTGTGCCTTAGGCTGGCCACATTAGAAAGAGTCTTAGATCTTTGAGTTTAGCTCATGAATAATGGAGGCATTGGGGGCGCTTATAATTTTGTTCAGTGTATGATCAACTCAGTTAATTTATTATGAAGTACTTTGCCTTACCTGTAATAATTATGTAGAAACAAACAAACTAAAATAAGTTTGGTCTTTAACCCCTTAAGGACACATGACATGTGTGACATGTCATAATTCCCTTTTATTCCAGAAGTTTGGTCCTTAAGGGTCAATCAGTGGTTTGATAAGATGTTTATTTACTTATTGCAATCGCTAACACTAATATGTTACGAGAATTCCCATTACCAGCAGCTTGCAACTTCTAAGCTTTGATTCAACATTGAAATAACACAGTTTATATCAGTGTTGTATGCTGAGTCTCTGTATTAAAATATATGTAGCATGTAAAAATTCAGTAAGATTTTTACCAAGCACCATTTGCTGGGCATATGCTACTCACAGTGGCAAGACTATATGCAATGGACTACTGGACTGACCATTCCTTGGCTTTTTCGGGATGCTAGATCTTACTGGGTCACAGTGCAGTGCCAGAGGTCTGATTTAAATATCAGCTTCTTGAAAAAGTACTATAACCACATAGTACATTGCTCTGACATGCTATGCCGGGGGTGCAGAGAGTTCTGAAAACTGCCTTTGTCACATAAGAAAACACATCAGGTTCGTTCTTCTCGCGGTACACTACTCACATTGTGACATAGAAAACTCCAGTGACAAATGTTGGACAAGGTGGCATAAGAACTATGGAAGAGTGAGAGATTCATGGAAGAAGATGAGGAACCAATAGAAAAAGATAGCACTGAACAAGGGAAGCAATGGAAAGAGAAATGGAAGCGAGAGGGACGGTAGTGGAACAGAGGATGAGAGATCATGTAAGAAAGCAGAAAGACAGCAAAGGGGGAGAGAGGTAGTGACAGAAATAGTGTGGTATTGTAGCAGTGGAACTACTGATGAGAGAACAGAGTTGAGGGATGTATGATCAAATCTTACAAATTGTTCAAGTCCTGGGGACTGCAGGTAAGAGAGCAGAGTACTGAATGTAAGAGGATGGGGCATTGAAGTTAAGAAGATGATTTGGTACCAGTGACCAGTAGATTAGGGGTGTAATAAATATGTGAACTCTTAAAATAATTATTCTGCTTGATACTTATTCATATATATGTAAATTCCTCTTTCTTATTGTTGGGTGGCTCCTTGTATTAAATGTATATAATAATTCTTCTGTGTCACTTAAACATATAACGCAATCAGATTTTCCTGGCTTTTCTTATAAAAGAGATTTAATCTTCTTGTTTCGTAAATACAAAGTCAGTACTTACAATTTCATTGATGTTAAATAGGTCAACAGCTGATGGCACATGCTGGACATTCAGAGTGCGTTATGTTAGTGTATGAATGCTGAGATGTATGCACATATACTGCCACACAAATGCTCACGCAGATACACACGTTCTAAAAAACATGCAGACACACATTGATACACATGCAGATACACAGATACACACACTGAAACAAACACACACAGATACACAAACTGACAACATACAGATACACAATGACAGCAAACAGATACTCAGACACATATGCTGACAGACATACTGACAGATGCACTGACACACACACAGATATACTGACACACACACTGACAGACAGAGACACACACACTGACACATATACTGACACAGACACTGACAAGGATACTGACAAGCAAACTGACAGACACATACACTCTCACACACTGACAGGCATACTGACACACACACACTGACAGGCCTACTGACACACACTGACAGACACATATGCTGACACACACTGACAGGCATGATGACACACACTGACAGACATAATGTCACACACATACAGACAGACATACTGACACACAATGACATACTGACACACACACACAGACATACTGACACAAACTGGAAGACATACTGACAGACACACTGACTCATACTGACACAGACCCAGACACACACACGCATTGAGAGACATACTGACACACCCACTGACAGACACACCCACTGACAAATACACTGACATGCATACTGACAAACACTGTCAAGCATACGGACACACACTGACAGACACATATACTGACACACACACTGACAGGCATACTGAAAACACACACACTGACCGGCATACTGACACACACTAACAGACACAGACACATTTACTGACACACACTGACAGGCATACTGACACACACTGACAGACATACTGACACACACACACATACTGACACACACATACACACAGACATATTAACAGACATACTGACACACACACATGCTATACACTTAACCACCCTCCAGGTTCTTACCTTTTCCTGGAGGGTGGTTCCCATGGGGTCCACTGGCAGGCTGAGGCAGTTGGGAGTTAGGCTATGGCACTCTCGGCCTGGCCCATTCCTCACTGCTTTTATCCTCCCATGCGGCTTTAATCTGTCTGTGGGGCGAAGTGACACACGTCTGTCACTTCCTTCCGGGCAGCCCAACCGGCTGCCAAACAGAAAGTGTCCCAGTCGCACTCTTTAAGTGCCACAGTGCCCGACCGGGCCCCTGCTGACACATGCCCACCACCTGGCCCTTAGTACATGGGCCACTTGGTGGGCCTCCTTAGCGTGCAGACCATTGAGAATTTGTGCAGCTGCACCACCGGGTCCATGGCGGCTGCTCAAACCGCGGGGCCCATGCGGCAGCTGCTCTAGGGTCCCCAGGAGTAACTGGGCCCGGGGCAGCTTCCCCGTTTGCCCCACATTAAAGACGGCCCTGGTTAACATTAACTACCAAAAATGTATTGAGATCCTAGACATGCAAGACATTTAACAATCAGGGCTGATACAGAAATCCATTTTCAGTTATTTTTCTTTAGTTACACTGTAAACACTGTAAGCAAAAATGTAAAAAAAACAAAAACATTTTTTGTTCCTTTCCCTCCTCCCCCAGTTTTAAAATGTTATTATGTTAGGCATACTTATATGATATTAAGAGAAAGCCCTTTCTTTCATTAAAAAAATTATATATAATTAGTGATGTCCCGAACTGTTCGCTGGCGAATAGTTCCTGACGAACATCGCTTATTCGCGTTCACCACGGATGGCGAACATATGCGCTGTTCGGTCCGCCCCCTATTCGTCACCATTGAGTAAACTTTGACCCTGTACCTCACAGTCAGCAGACACATTCCAGTCAATCAGCAGCAGACCCTCCCTCCCAGACCCTCTCACCTCCTGGACAGCATCCATTTTACATTCATTGTGAAGCTGCATTCTTAGTGAGAGGAGGGACAGTGTAGCTACTGCTGATTTGATAGGGAAATTGATAGCTAGGCTAGTGTATTCAGTGTCCACTACAGTCCTCAATGACTCATCTGATCTCTGCTGTAAGGATAGCACCCCAAAAAGCCCTTTTTAGGGCTAGAACATCAGTCTGCTTTTTTTTTCTGTGTTATGTAATTGCAGTTGCCTGCCTGCCTGCCTGCCAGCCTGTGTGTCAGGCTCACAGCATATACAGTGCTCACTTGCCCAGTGCCACCACTCACTGGTGTCACAATAGCTTGCATTTAAAAAAAAACAAAAAAAAACGTTTTTGACTGTAATATAAAAGCAGTCAGTTTCCTTCACTAGTGTACGTTTCAGGGCCTGCGCAGTGCCACCAATCACTCACTGGTGTCACAAAACTTTAAAAAAAAAAAAAAAACTATTTTGACTGTAATATAATAGCAGTCAGTTTCCTTCATGCGTGTGCGTTTCAGGGCCTGCCAGGGCACAGTGTCACACCAGTGCAACTCATATCTGGTGTAACAGTAGTGTACATTTTTTTTTTTTTAAAAATACAATTTTGACTGTAATAGATTGAATAGCAGTTAGTTGTCTGCCAGCGTGTGTGTCAGGCTCACAGCGTATACTGTGCCCACTTGCCCAGTGCCACCACTCATATCTGGTGTCACAATAGCTTGCATTTCACAAAAAAAACTTTTTTGACTGTAATATAATAGCAGTCAGTTTCCTTCATGCGTGTGCGTTTCAGGGCCTGCCAGGGCACAGTGTCACACCAGTGCAACTCATATGTGGTGTAACAGTAGTGTACATTTAAAAAAAAAAAATTGACTGTAATAGATTGAATAGCAGTTAGTTGTCTGCCAGCGTGTGTGTCAGGCTCACAGCGTATACTGTGCCCACTTGCCTAGTGCCACCACTCATATCTGGTGTCACAATAGCTTGCATTTAACAAAAACAAAATGTTTTTGACTGTAATATAAAAGCAGTCAGTTTCCTTCACTAGTGTGCGTTTCAGGGCCTGCCCAGTGCCACCAATCACTCACTGGTGTCACAAAACTTAAAAAAAAAACCAAAACTTTTTTGACTGTAATATAATAGCAGTCAGTTTCCTTCACGCGTGTGCGTTTCAGGGCCTGCCAGGGCACAGTGTCACACCAGTGCAACTCATATCTGGTGTAACAGTAGTGTACATTTTTTTTTTTTAAATACAATTTTGACTGTAATAGATTGAATAGCAGTTAGTTGTCTGCCAGCGTGTGTGTCAGGCTCACAGCGTATACTGTGCCCACTTGCCCAGTGCCACCACTCATATCTGGTGTCACAATAGCTTGCATTTCACACAAAAAACTTTTTGGACTGTAATATAATAGCAGTCAGTTTCCTTCACGAGTGTGCATTTCAGGGCCTGCCCAGTGCCACCACTCACTCACTGGTGTCCCAATAGCTTGCACTTAAAAAAAAAAACTTTTTTTGACTGTTATATAATAGCAGTCAGTTTCCTTCATGCGTGTGCGTTTCAGGGCCTGCCAGGGCACAGTGTCACACCAGTGCAACTCATATGTGGTGTAACAGTAGTGTACATTTAAAAAAAAAAAAATTGACTGTAATAGATTGAATAGCAGTTAGTTGTCTGCCAGCGTGTGTGTCAGGCTCACAGCGTATACTGTGCCCACTTGCCTAGTGCCACCACTCATATCTGGTGTCCCAATAACTTGCATTTAAAAAAAAAAAACTTTTTTGACTGTAATATAATAGCAGTCAGTTTCCTTCACGAGTGTGCGTTTCAGGCCCTGCCCAGTGCCACCACTCATATCTGGTGTCCCAATAGCTTGCATTTAAAAAAACAACAACTTTTTGGACTGTAATATAATAGCAGTCAGTTTCCATCACGCATGTGCATTTCAGGGCCTGCCAGGGCACAGTGTCACACCAGTGCAACTCATATCTGGTGTAACAGTAGTGTACATTTTAAAAAAATATACAATTTTGACTGTAATGGATTGAATAGCAGTTAGTTGTCTGCAAGCGTGTGTGTCAGGTCTACAGCGTCCACTCTGCCAACTTCTGCCAGTGCACAGTGCCACTCATATCTGTTGTCACAGTAGCTTGCACGCATAGTACCACTAATCGAAAAAAAAATGACAGGCAGAAAAAAATAGAGACACGAGTAAGCGCTAAAAAACCAAAAGGCAGCAACCTTATAAGGGAATCCCTCAAATACCCTTAAAAAGATAACGTAAAAGAGAAATAAAAGGAAGGGCTGCGCCAAAATAGTCAATATATAAACAATAAATAGTCCAAATAAATAAGGAAGAAAGTCTTATCTAAAACAGGTCTTCTAGGGGCAGGCCACCCCGCATGGGCCGTTGTGGTCGTGGTACTGTGATTCCCTTTGGCCCTAGAATAATGCCCAGTGTTCAGAGGCCACGTACCCTGAACTGGAAAAGTTCTGAGGACATAGTTGACTGGCTAACACAGGACACCCAATCTTCTACAGCTTCCGCTCGGAACCTTCACGCACCATCCTCCTCCAGCTTAGCTTCGGGCACCTCTCAAGTTACCATTCGTCCACCTGCCGCCACCACCAACACTAGCACCACAGCCGCTTCACTTGGTATGTCAGAGTTATTTACACATCAGTTGGAAGAAATGAGTGATGTGCAACCATTATTGCCAGAGGATGTAGATAACAGGGATATGTCTCAGTCAGGCAGCATTACACACATGGACATACGGTGTGATGATGATGATGTTGTACCCGCTGCTGCTTCCTTTGCTGAGTTGTCAGATACCGAAAATGTTATGTTCGCGACATCACTTTATATAATATGTATGGGGACACTTAAATAGAAACCCTTAGATTACAGTGGAACAAACACACAAACATAAATTCTAGGTTTTTATGTGTTTCAGAACTTGGAGAATTTGTGTTGCTTGTAATGCACAGCCTTGCTGAATGTATTGCCACTTTTTCATTTCTAACTAGTAATGATAAGGAAAGGAAAGGAAAGGAAAAAGGGGAAATGTGCAATGCTACCCTTCATTATCCAACTTTTAAATAGATTTATATAGTTATTCTTTTTGTCTGTGTTCATTTAGCTTACGGACCCCTCCACACACAAATGAATCCGTTCCCAAATGGCTATAAACTTTATTGCACCTTTCCCTACAATGCTTCCATCCTCACAAATTCCTAGCATTCTTTGTGATAGTAACATCCCCATGAGCTGTACAGCCAGTGTTCTCAATTATTTTCATAGCCTCTTCCAATGGATTAGCTGCCTACATACATTGTGAAAGTAATTAAATGTACTTACAGCCTATAAGCAATGTGTAGCTTTATGTACTCTCTTCCCACACTTTGCCCACAAATTTCTATTTTTCAATTTTTAAAATTTCATAGCAGCACGCTAAATCCCACTGTGCGAATGTTCGGTATTCTATGGTTGGTAATAAAATGACAACAAATTCCAGAGCATTGCTATGACAACAGCTACTTGTAACATAATATAATTAGGAGATGTAAACACACAAAAACTATAGAAACAGAGCAAAAATGATCCAAACACAGTGCAGTCAAGGACATCGCTAGGTGAAATAAATCAAAATATATCAACAGTTTTGGTAGGAAGGACTAACTTCAAATTGAAAATACAGGCATGAATCTGAACAATGTGAAAAAGACGTTTAGGTAAATTCCCATATTAGCACATTTGCAATAGATAATGGCTAATATGTGCATGTAAAATTTCCATTCAAACAAAGTGTTGTGTTGAAGGAACTGTCCATTCATTTATTTTGTACTACTGCTAAGCTCAGAAAAGGTTTATATACACCTCTTTTAAAAAAGGGACACTATAGTCACCTGAACAACTTCAGCTTAATGAGGTTGTTCAGATGAGAACTATAGCTCCCTGCAGCCTTTCTCATGTAAACACTGTATTTTCTGAGAAAATGCAGTGTTTACATTGAAAGCTAGAAACACCTCCAGTTGCAGTCACTCAGAGTGAACCAGAGGGACTTCTGAGCCTCCATCCACTCACATCTGCTGTGCACGAGCATCCTGTGATTCAGTATCTCCTCCCACTGCATGCAGACACTGAACTTTCCTCATAGAGCTTCATTGATTCAATTCATCTCTATGAGGAGATGCTGATTGGCCAGGGCTGTGTTTGAATCATGCTGGCTCTGCCCCTGATCTGCCTCCTTGTCAGTCTCAGCCAATCCTATGGGGAAGCACTGTGATTGAATCAGGCTATCACATGTCAGCAGACTGCTTGTTTTTCCTGAGTCTAACAGCATGCAGATTTACAGCTTCTGGCTTGAATACAGTAAGATTTGTACTATATTTCTGGAGGCTTGAGGAGCTCAGGAGGGCTAGATGGTCGTGTTAACACTATAGGGTTAGGAATACATGTAGTTGCACTGGTGACTATAGTGTCCCTTTAACCATTGTAGTAGTTCAGTCTCCTCTCTATGACGTGTGCAGACAAGTTGAAGCAGGGTTAGTAAAGACAATGGGAGGGTGAGGCAATGATTTCCCCTAGACTACAAGATTGTTTGACCAAGGTATTCTTCACTTTTTATGTCTATTTGTATTAATTGTGTATATCAATTGCATGCTTATTATTAAACAACCCCGTTATATCATTTTATAATTACTTTATAACGATTAAAAAATAATGGTATTTATTTTAGGAGCAAAATTAACAGGTTAATTGTTTATGCTTCCCATTAAAAGTAGGTTTGGTAGGCAATAATTGGGACAAAGTGCAAGAATAATGGGGAGAGGCATTCTATAAAAACATGGCTATTCAAGACAAGTCTTGTAGTTAAAAGGACACTGTCGACACTATAACCATTTCATGTTATTACATTTGCTATACTGACATGAGTCCTTGGCACTGTCTCTCCATTGAAGTTATATTATTTTCTATCAGTGTAACAAATAAAGGTTCTCAATGACCCCTAGCCCCTTCTGGAGGTTTCATCGTCATTATACATTTTAGTGCTTTAAAACACTCATATTTGTGTTCAGCAATGTCTCACAAGAATAACAATACCCCACATGTACAGGTATTATGGGGTTTTTGGAAAGCTGTAAGGTAAAATAAAGGGCTTGCCCATTTCAGTTTTTACACATTGAAATTTGCCATATTGGTTTGCTAGGCCTATGTTTCCATTGAGACCGTTTTGCAGCCAAGGAATATGCTGATGCTTGTCAGGGTTTGGGGAGACCTCTGTATGTTTTTGGCACTGTGGCATATGCTAGGGTTTCAAAAAAAATACAATTTTAAATGAATTAATAATAGCATAACAGTTATCAACCCACAGATAACCATTATTTAACAAAGGAATGATCAGATCCCACAAAATCTTGCCATTTGTGCATACGGAATCAGGTCATCGTGGTGGGTGATGGCTATCGTTCTCTTTATAAAGCTGAAATGCCCATGTATAGACAGTGGTGGATTCACAGAATTGATCAAGTTTGATGCCATATTGTGACCCCGTATCAATGGGATATATTGTTTGAAAAGCAGTCTATATTTACACGTCTTAAGGGATGCATCAATACAAATGGTTTGGTCTGGGAGATCATTTTGGAAAGATTTGTCAAACAGGAGTTGAAATGCATTTTGTAGAACCTGTCAAACCAGTGGCGGGACACAATCTATGGGGCCCCGGTGCAAAACTAATATTTGTTTAATGTATTTTGGACACTATGATGCATGTATTGTATCTAGTCGTATTCATAATCACATGTAACACACTATTTAATGGTCACCTGATGGTGTTTAAGTGAAGTTTTGTGTTCCACATGTGGCTCATCAATCTACAGTTTGCACTGTTTAGTCTGGATCTTTGATCACAGGTATTACCTTTGTCTAGGGGGAGGGTACTTCACCTTTACAAGTTTCCCGCACTTTTTTGCTATTTAACGTTTGTGTTTGGAGTTATGGGTTTATCCTGATGAAAGTCCTTTGATGGACTGAAACGTCAATTTACTTTAACCTGTGTGTTATTAATAAAGACAAATAATTTTCTTCAAAAAGCCCAGCCTGTGCCTTTATTTGTGAAAATTTATGTTGATTTGGCTGAAAGAGCACCGTGGCACTTATACTACATATGTGAGTGTAGGATTGCCACGGTATAAAACTTACAGGAGCGATAGGTTGAAGAGGACCCTGCTCAAACGAGCTTACAGTCTACAGGAGGTGGGGTATAAAACACATTAGGACAGGAAATAGCAATCAAATAAGGTGGGAGTGAAGCTGAGTTGAAGGAGAGAATAGAGTGCTGTCCTTTAGGAGAGAGCAAGAGACAGGTATGTGAGGTAGAGGTTACTCTGGGAGGCCATAAGCTTTCCTAAAGAGATGGGTTTTAAGGCACTTCTTAAATGATTGAAGACTAGGGGAGAGTCTGATGGCGGTAGGCAGGCTATTCCATAAAAAGGGAGCTGCCTGCGAGAAGTCCTGCAAGCATGAGTTGGCCGTACGTGTGTGAGCAGCAGACAGGAGAAGGTCACGGGCAGAGCAGAGAGACCGAGAAGGGGCATACCTATGGATCTTTGAAGAGATATAAGAGGAGCTAGAATTTTTCAGTGCTTTATATGTATGGGTTAGCACTTTTAATTGACTCCTATAGGATACAGGAAGCCAATGTAAGGACTGATAGAGGGGTGAGGTGTGAGAGGACCGACTAGAGAAAAAAATTTGTCTGGCGGCAGCATTCATTACAGACTGTAGCGGGAATATATGGCTTTTGTGAAGACCAATTAGGAGAGGGCTAAAATAATCCATGCTGGAAATTACTAGAGCATGGACAAGCTCCTTGGTAGCATCTTGCATAAGAAAGGGGTGGATGTGGGCTATGTTTTTAGGATGAAATCTACACGATTTGGCAACAGACTGGATGTGAGACTCAGAGCTGAGGCCAGAATTAAGTATGATGCAAAGACAGCGCGCTTGCACGGATGTGGATGCCACTAATTTGAAGGGAGAGCGAAATAGGAGGTTCAGTATTAGGAGGAGGTGCTCAGACAAGGAGCTCAGTTTTAGAGAGATTGAGTTTCAGAAAGCGGTAGGACATCCCGTCAGAGATGGAAGAATGGCAAGTGACATGTTGCAGGACGGCAGGGGAGAGGTCCAGAGAAGAGAGATATATCTGGGTGTCATCAGCGTACAGGTGTTAGTGGAATCCAAACGATGTAATCAGTTTGCCAAGAGAGGCAGTAAAAAAGAGAAAATAGATGCGGACCAAGGACAGAGCCCCCAACCGAGACAGGACGAGGGGAGGAGACACTGAATGAGCGCCTGAAGAGATAAGAGGAAAACCACGAGCAGACAGAGTCACAGACACCGAGTGATTGAAGAGTTTGAAGAAGGAGAGCATGATCAACGGTTTTAAAGGCAGCAAAGAGGTCAAGAAGAATTAGTAAGGAGTAGTGGCCTTTGGATTTAGCTGTGATTAGGTTGTTAGTAACTTTGATAACAGCAGTCTCAGTAGAGTGGAGAGGGCGGAAGCCAGATTGAAGAGGGTCAAGGAGAGAGTTGGAATTGAGGAAGTGAGACATGCGGGTAAAGACAAATCTTTCCAGAAGCTTTGAAGAATAAGGGAGCAGGGATATGGGGCGATAGTTAGAGGGGGAGGACTGGTCAAGAGATGTTTTTTCAGGAT
Source organism: Pelobates fuscus (assembly GCF_036172605.1). Classification (NCBI taxonomy): domain Eukaryota; kingdom Metazoa; phylum Chordata; class Amphibia; order Anura; family Pelobatidae; genus Pelobates; species Pelobates fuscus. The sequence goes on from NC_086318.1 coordinate 145,719,142, forward strand.
AGGTACCAAAGTGGCATGTTTAAGGTCAGCAGGGACAATGCCAGAAAAGAGAGAGCAGTTTAAGATGTGTGTTAAGGAAGGCACAAGATGGGGGAGAGAAATCTGATCTGGTGAGATGGGACAGGATTGAGTGGGCAAGTGGTGGGGTGAGAGGAAAGGAGAAGTGCAGCCACTTCATGTTCAGTAGCCGGGGAGAAATTCTGAAGGGTAGGAAAGGCATGATCTACGTGTGGCTGAGAAAGAGAACAGCAAGGTGGGGAGAATTCTTTCCTTAGTTGTTCAATCTTGTCTGTAAAGTAGCTTGCAAAGCTATTGGCTGTAAGGTTAGTTTGAGGGGTGGCCACAGCAGGGCAAATAAGAGAGTTAAAGGTGTAGCCTGGGATTGCGGGAGCAGGAACGAATGATAGAGGAAAAGTATGACTTTGGCAAGGGCTGCGCTGTATGAACACAATATGAATCTATAATGGAGATATTCTGAATGGGTGCGGGACTTTCTCCAGGAGCGTTTAGCACAACGGGAGCATCTTTGCAGGTAGCGTGTTGATTTAGTATGCCACGGTTGGGGGCGTATCCTCCTCAAGGTGCATGTTTGTAGCAGGGCTGCAAGGCAGAGGTGAGGGTAGTATTATATGTGGAGATGGTCAGTGAGGGACAGGAGAGGGAAGGAATGGGTAGCAGTTGTGAATCAATATAAGCTGACAGCTCCTGGAGGTCAATAGAATTAAGGTTCCTTCTGAGTTGAGGGAGGTTAGGCTGAGGTTGTTGGGTGAGGGGGTACTCAAGATCAAATGATCAGAGGTGGTGATCAGAGAGAGGAAATGGAGTGTTGCAGATATTAAATACTATACATGCATAAGAGAAAATGAGGTCGAGGGTAATGCCAGCAACATGGTGGGAGAATTAGCCCACTGTGATAGCCCGAGGGAGGAAGTAATTGAAAGTAGTTTAGAGGATGCTGAGGTCAAAAATAGGTTAATGAGAATATTGAAATATATATATTGTTTGTATATTGTATTGTTTTTCTAATATTGTATCCATAGGCGTGCGCAGCCTATTGCATTAGGGTGTGCACCCTCAAGCACAAGCACACGCGGCGTGTATATATATATATATATATATATATATATATATATATATATATATATATATAGGGAGTGCAGAATTATTAGGCAAGTTGTATTTTTGAGGATTAATTTTATTATTGAACAACAACCATGTTCTCAATGAACCCAAAAAAACTCATTAATATCAAAGCTGAATATTTTTGGAAGTAGTTTTTAGTTTGTTTTTAGTTATAGCTATTTTAGGGGGATATCTGTGTGTGCAGGTGACTATTACTGTGCATAATTATTAGGCAACTTAACAAAAAACAAATATATACCCATTTCAATTATTTATTTTTACCAGTGAAACCAATATAACATCTCAACATTCACAAATATACATTTCTGACATTCAAAAACATAACAAAAACAAATCAGTGACCAATATAGCCACCTTTCTTTGCAAGGACACTCAAAAGCCTGCCATCCATGGATTCTGTCAGTGTTTTGATCTGTTCACCATCAACATTGCGTGCAGCAGCAACCACAGCCTCCCAGACACTGTTCAGAGAGGTGTACTGTTTTCCCTCCTTGTAATTCTCACATTTGAGGATGGACCACAGGTTCTCAATGGGGTTCAGATCAGGTGAACAAGGAGGCCATGTCATTAGATTTTCTTCTTTTATACCCTTTCTTGCCAGCCACGCTGTGGAGTACTTGGACGCGTGTGATGGAGCATTGTCCTGCATGAAAATCATGTTCTTGAAGGATGCAGACTTCTTCCTGTACCACTGCTTGAAGAAGGTGTCTTCCAGAAACTGGCAGTAGGACAGGGAGTTGAGCTTGACTCCATCCTCAACCTGAAAAGACCCCACAAGCTCATCTTTGATGATACCAGCCCAAACCAGAACTCCACCTCCACCTTGCTGGTGTCTGAGTCGGACTGGAGCTCTCTGCCCTTTACCAATCCATCCATCTGGCCCATCAAGACTCACTCTCATTTCATCAGTCCATAAAACCTTAGAAAAATCAGTCTTGAGATATTTCTTGGCCCAGTCTTGACGTTTCAGCTTGTGTGTCTTGTTCAGCGGTGGTCGTCTTTCAGCCTTTCTTAGCTTGGCCATGTCTCTGAGTATTGCACACCTTGTGCTTTTGGGCACTCCAGTGATGTTGCAGCTCTGAAATATGGCCAAACTGGTGGCAAGTGGCATCTTGGCAGCTGCACGCTTGACTTTTCTCAGTTCATGGGCAGTTATTTTGCGCCTTGGTTTCTCCACACGCTTCTTGCGACCCTGTTGACTATTTTGAATCAAACGCTTGATTGTTCGATGATCACGCTTCAGAAGCTTTGCAATTTTAAGAGTGCTGCATCCCTCTGCAAGATATCTCACTATTTTTGACTTTTCTGAGCCTGTCAAGTCCTTCTTTTGACCCATTTTGCCAAAGGAAAGGAAGTTGCCTAATAATTATGCACACCTGATATAGGGTGTTGATGTCATTAGACCACACCCCTTCTCGTTACAGAGATGCACATCACCTAATATGCTTAATTGGTAGTAGGCTTTCGAGCCTATACAGCTTGGAGTAAGACAACATGCATAAAGAGGATGATGTGGTCAAAATACTCATTTGCCTAATAATTCTGCACTCCCTGTATATATATATATATATATATATATATATATACACATATATACACACACACACAAAGCTGTGTGTGTGCTGTGTGAGGGTGCTGTTAGTGTGATGTGTGTGTACTGGTAGTGTACTATGTGGGTGAGGGTGTTTGTGTGTGCGTGCTTGTGAGGGTGCTGTGAATGTACTGTGTGTCAGGGTGCTGTTTGTGTGTGAGGGTACTGGTAGTGTTTTGTGTGTGTGTGTTAGGGTCCTGTTTGTGTTTGTGAGGGTGCTGTGTGTGTGGGTGCTGTATGTGTGTGTGGGTGCTGTATGTGTGTGTGGGTGCTGTATGTGTGTGGGTGCTGTGTGTGTGGGTGCTGTGTGTCTGTGGGTGCTGTGTGTCTGTGGGTGCTGTGTGTCTGTGGGTGCTGTGTGTCTGTGGGTGCTGTATGTGTGTAGGTGCTGTGTATGTCTGTGGGTGCTGTGTATGTCTGTGGGTGCTGTGTATGTCTGTGGGTGCTGTGTATGTCTGTGGGTGTGCTGTGTATGTGTGTGGGTGTGCTGTGTATGTCTGTGGGTGTGCTGTGTATGTCTGTGGGTGTGCTGTGTATGTGTGTGGGTGCTGTGTATGTCTGTGGGTGTGCTGTGTATGTGTGTGGGTGCTGTGTATGTCTGTGGGTGCTGTGTATGTGTGTGTGTGTGCTGGGTATGTGTGTGCTGTGTATGTGTGTGGGTGATTGTGGGGGGGTGGAGGTGGGGGTACATTATTTAATATCCCCCCTCCCTTCTTACTTTATGTGGGGAGGGGGGATTCTTGTTCCTTGTCCCTGGTGGTCCAGTGGAGGTGGAGGCAGATCAGTTATCCCCCCTCCCTTCTTACCTTATGCCTGGGAGGGGGGATCCTGCTGCTGCTGCCGCCATCCTTCCCTGGTGGTCCAGAGGAGAGTGAACTCTAGCCCCGCAGGGCTAGAGTTCACTCACGCGAGATCTGAGCGTTGCCGCGGCAACGCTCAGATCTCGCGAGAGGAACCCGGCGGAGCTGCTGGCAATAGCTCCGCCAGTCCTCTCCTGCCTCCCTCCCTGCATGTGAGCCGGGGAGGGGAGGCTGAGAGCAGAGCCGGCGCTCGGATAGCGCCGCTCTGCATGAGCCGGCAGGGGGGATCCTGAGATCTCCCCTGCCGGTCTCAATACATAGGCGTGCCGCGGGGATTAGGGTGTGCCCAGGCACACCCGGCACACCCCGTGCGCACGCCTATGATTGTATCCTATTGTAACAATGCAATGTTTTGTGACAGAACATACTTGAAAATGAGAGAAATCTCAATGTACCCTTCCTGGTAAAATATTTTATAAATAAATATGCAGTTATCCAGTACCAATGTATGTTTGTAGATATTTCTATGCCTGCAGTGTACAGTTAAGAAATGTTTGCAACTCACTTTATCTGCCATTTATTTATAGTCTGTGCCTACAGGCACCTGATATGGACATCTGGCCCTGGCCACAACAGTGTGAGAAGAGTTCACAGGAACATGGTAACCACTTACTGTTCATGTTCCAGTGATTCACAGCTCTGCAATGCAATTATTCAAGACATAAGCTTGCAGAAGGGAAAAAATAACATTTAAAGCAGTTGTTCCTTTGAATACAAGGGCTCCAAGAGGCATGGGGTCAGGAGGACAAAGGTCCACACCTCCCTAAGGGCAGACCTGTCTCTGCATTTTCTTCATTTGCCATCAGTTGACTTTTCACTTCAGAAGCATTTTCAACCTTTTTGTTTTTATTGCGTCTTATTGTTTGCCGGTCATATAAAAAAAAAAAATCAGGGGGAAAAAATTATCAGCTTGCCATGTTTGTCCTTTTACTTCTTGGATAAGATAAGCAGCAAGATTTTTAGCATTTTACAAAATAAACATTTTTCCAGCGTGATTTTTAAAAAAAGTTGACATTTATATAACAGAATAAAAACATAAAAGAAAATGCCAGTCTGTGTACATAATTATAGGCCTTCTTGTATTTATGGAAACACTAAAAATGTGCTTTACAACCAGATCTTATAAATAAAAATAAAAAAACTAGATTTTTTTGTATATGATTATACAAAATACCTTTCATCACATATAGCCGAATTCATCCTCTAACCAAATGTAGGAAACATATGATGCTTCAGTTGTTTTAATATAAAATTAATCTCAGTTAGCCACCTATAAACTAATATGGCTATTCCATTAGTTCAAATCCATTGCATGATCTAGGACGTCATCAAGCATAAACACACAAAATTAATTTATGTTGGCTAGAAATATAATTGCAAATAAAAAATGATTGAACTCATACATTTTATTGGTATAGAGATATATATTGAGACATATACATGACTGATGTGGTAATATGGGCACAACAGATCAAAACATTAATAATGGTCCTGTTACTTTATTCATGTGGAATTTACGAGAAATGTCTTCTTTGAAGTCTAATTGAACTTCGTGATATATTTGGTGTGTCTACATTTTCATAAACCATGCTAAAGTGTAATTGAACTTGGCTTTAGGCAATTCCGTTGATCTTGAGAATCTTTAGTGATGTCAAAGAAATCATGCCGTTACAGTTTTTCCAACCATTTTCATGACATTTAGACAAATGGGCAGTCAACCATTGTAGTGATATACACAACCTTTTTTAGTGTACAATTTGGTTTTAAATGTTTAATTTTGACATTGTGATCAAATCTGAAATACAAGATAACATGAGCTATGTTTTCTCTTTTTTTACTTGAAATTGGTCGTATACCAATATACATAAAAACGTTTGAATAATACTAACTTACCTTCTAGTTGATAAAAATAACACAATAGATTTGACATACCGTAATTTGTGTCATACCTGATAAATATCTCCCGAGTAACAAAGCTCACTGTGATTTTGCTTGTTATATTATACAGTTAAAAACAATATATCTTCATAATATGTATTCAATCCCCAAGGTAAATATGCTTTGAGCAGTAGCAGAACAATTTTCCTGTATGTCATAGATCAGGTATTCTGCTCGAAGGTATAACTTCAGGATAGTTATTTTTGCACTTATTGCTCTATTGACAATGCAAAGGCACTTTATCTGTCTGTTGGGTATTTAATCTGAATTTGAACTTAATGTTTCACAATTATTTTCTTCTGTCAATAAATAATTAAATTGATAAAACTAGAAACTAGACGTCATGGCCTCAAATTAATCAGCCAAATGATTCCTAGAGTTTATACAAATGTGTCTGCAAATGCTACCACTTGACATAAATCATTCAAATACACAGAAGGTTTAAAATATTAAAGGGATACTATAGTGTTAAAAAAAAACTTTATTTACTAACCCTTTATTTACTCATCCGACTCCAGAGCAGACACTGCAAGAACATTAGGCCCTCCCCATAGGAAAGTAGTGAGGCAATGTTTTCCTATGAGGATTTTAAGGATTTTATTTTGTATGTCCTCTTGTAGAGCGTGAAGACATCCAGCATCATTTAGGTGACCTTGAGTCCATTAGGATCCAGGAAATGCCTCTAGTGGCTATCTGATTGACAGCCACTAGAGGCAGTCTTAGCCCTGCCAAGTAATCATTGCAGTTTCTCTAAAACTGCAATGATTTACATTGCAGGACTTTGTAGAATAGCGACACTGTACCAAGACCACTTCAATGAGCTGAAATGGTCTGGGTGACTGCAGTGTTTCTTTAAGTGTTATGAGGCCTCATTTTTGTTAGTACAATATTAATCAGGATCTGTCCCTTCCTCTCTAGGTTTTATGTGGTCAGTTGCTCAGCAAAACTCCTTCCCCCTATTCAGTATGCAACCAGTGGCTGCAATAATAGACTAGTTGGATATTTGTAATGTGACAATTTGCTTCATCTAATCAACTGTAGTATTCTACACTTTCCCAGAGTCACAGCAATGATTTCTCAGACCCAAAACCTCCAGTAGAAATCGGGTTTGTAAAGTTGTGCTCTATGTAGTCGAAGTGGGTATAAGCCTAATGATTTTCCTAAGAGGCTGGCATGACCTCTGTTCTATGTTGGTACTTGTCGACTGTATACAAGTTTTTTCTTGCTCTTTTCGTAATGAGTGGGAGCAGCACTATTTGCTGTGAATTTATGTAGAAAAGCATGTTCAAAAGTCTAAGGTATATTGGGCATGTAGCTGTTTTTCAAACATTTGATGTGTATCATTAACATATTTCACATAGAGATAAAACGTTCTTCAATACCTTGATATAAATGGCTGCTAATTCAGCCTATCGGGATTATATTTAACTTGGACCTAAATCTGCCTACAGGTTCAGTTGCTATTTTTTAGAAGCCTACATTTAGTTTAAATTAGACATTTTAATGCATTGGCAGTCATACAACCTCTTGCTTGTTTGAGAGCGCGGATAATATATGGACAGTGTCAAAAGAAAATTTTCATTGAAAAAATAAATCCCACTATATGCTGAAGTCATTTAAAATGAAAGCATATCCGCTCTGGCATGTTTCTGTTCCATTGGTGTGTTTATTACCATTATTTCACTTAATATATAACTACGCAGCTTGGGGAGGAAACCACTTTAATTTGGCAATGGCAGATGATAAATTACATTAACACTGTAATCACCATGACAACTTTAGCTTAATGAAGCAATTTTAGTGTATAGTTCATGACCCTGCAATCTCGCTGCTCAATTCACTGACATTTATGAGGTAAATCACTTTGTTTATGCAGTCCTAGTCACACCTCCCTGCATGTGACTTACTCATCCTTCCTAAACACTTCCTGTAACGAGTAATCTAATATTTACACTTCCTTTATTGCAAATAATGTTTAATTTAAAATGTATTATCTCCTGCTAAATTAATAACTTGCTAGACCCTGCAGGAGCCTCCTGTGTATGATAAAAGTTCAATTTACAGAGCAGGAGACAAAAACTTTTAAATTAAAGGACCACTATAGGCACCCAGACCACTTCAGCTTAATGAAGTGGTCTGGGTGCCTAGTCCATCTAGGGTTAACCCTTTTTTCTATAAACTGCTATGTTTATATTTGGGTTAATCCAGCCTCTAGTGGCTGTCTCGTTGACAGCCGCTAGAGACGCTTGCGTGCTTCTCACTGTGAAAAGCACAGTGATAAGACGCCAGCGTCCATAGGAAAGCATTGTAAATGCTTTCCTATGAGACTGGCTGAATGCGCGCGCTGCTCTTGCCGCACATGCGCATTCAGCCGAGGAGGAGGAGAGGAGGAGGAGAGGAGGAGGAGAGCTCCCCGCCCGGTGCTGGAGAAAGAGGTAAGTTTAACCCCTTCTCTCTATCCAGCCCGGCGGGAGGGGGACCCTGAGGGTGGGGGCACCCTCAGTGCACTATAGTGCCAGGAAAACAAGTATGTTTTCCTGGCACTATAGTGGTCCTTTAAGTTACATTTGATTGCAAATGAAGCAATTTAGTTTTTTATGCAGGCCATGTGAGTCACAGCCAGAAGAGGTGTGGTTATCACTGCATGAAGAGAAACAAATTAAATGCCTAAATGGAAATGAATTTGCAGTGAAAAATCAGAGGCATGATTTATACACAAAACCTGCTTCATTAAGCTCAAGTTGTTTTGGTGACTTTAGTGTCCCTTTACAATTTCATTTAAAGGGGCACTATGCGTGTATAATGTGTTCAGGTTTTTAAATTTAAAAAAAAAAGTAAGGATTTCAATAGAAATTGGCCCTTTTATAGATTAGCCTTGTTACACCCCCTATCAATCAGGCAACTGGTCCTGTTACCTCTTTTTAAAAGGTAGCAATTGCCCAGAGCATCTGCTTTGCAAATACTTTTTCTTGAACTATTTTTGATACACTGCTTTTTGAATTATTTTAACTTGCAATCTATATTTTTTTTTATTGTTTATTCTGTTTCCTTATTAGGTGCTTGTTGTTTATTTTTAATATTTCAATATTTTATATTACACCAATATCTTATATATTATTTTTATATAATCTTATAAGTTTTAATATGTTTATATATATATATATATATATATATATATATATATATATATATATATGTATACTATGAATAATTTGACTTTTTTGTCTAGCAGATTTTCTACTCATTTGGACATTATCTTTGCAAAGCTCCTCATGTATTCCACCTTAATTAAGGAGCTGCATAGTTCTGAGCAGTGCCATCCAAGCCACCCCTTTCTCTCTTCATGACCACTGACCATAACATGCTTTTCAAATACCGTTTTATTTGTAACAATTTACAACACAACCTGTCAGCCTTTGGGTGGTTTGTCCAACAGAAATTTCAGGTGCGCTGTCCAGGAATCCCACCAGCTGTGACAAAACATAACCAGGGAGAGAAAAACACCCCATCAAAATACAACTAATATACATGGTCATTTGCACTTTTTTAAAATTTTGTTTGCTATTAAGATAAATGTATTAATCAATGTATATAATTAGTTTTGCTCACTATATTAAATGTTTATACTTTATAGTGTCTTTAAAGTCGTAGCGCACCTTAATTTTACATGTATTAATATAGTGGATGTTTTATTAGGTTTTTGCCCTATATAAGGTTGTTGCTGCATCTATTAAATTGTTCTTTTTTTTCCACACAAAAAAGTGCCATACCTTCGCTTTTGTATTCCACATTTTCTGATTGAGTTGTATTGGGAAGGCTTTGATTAGATAGACAAAAGCCTGGGCTGCAGAAGAAGGGGAGGGCTTGTAAAGGCTTTGGATAAGAGATCTGCACCATTTGCAAGTTGTTCTTAGATATATCCATATTGAAAGAATGTATTATAAAAAATAAATTGTTTATATTTTTTTTGTATTCAAGATGTTGAGTGGACCATTAATTATTTTTAAAAGAGATTTAGAAAAAGCCTATTTATTTAAATGATTCCATAAATATTTTCAGATATTTAGTGCCAGTTCCTACATCCATAGTGTAAAATTAGAACCAATTAGAGGATAAACTAGAGCAGAGGTAGACACTCCTCTCCAGGTATTGTGGACTACATCTCCCATAATGCTCTTACAGCTATAATGCCAGCAAAGCATCAAAAGAGTTGTACTCCACAACATCATGAGTATATAGGTAGTGGAACATATTACACTTCATTCCCGTAAGATAAGGGCCAAATACATTTAATAATTCAGTTTCCCCAAACCTTCTGCTGATTTCAGAGTTAAGAGTTAACATCCATAAGCCAAGGTAAAATAAATATTCTTTAACAAGAAAGAGTTTGTATTGTTGTGTTTGTATACCAGTTGCCAAAAAAATGATGTAATTTAATTTTATTACGTTCCTTTGCCGATAATAAAATTGAAATAAAAAACAGCTGTAAACTAGGTCAGTTTTTGCAACAAAAAGTGAAATCGGCTCGCAATGTTTGTAAATTGAATTGGCCCAGGATTTACAGCATATTTCATAAAAAATACAAAGATATATAAATATTTTAATTTCCACTGCACAGAAAAAAGCTTAGTTCCACCATATGGCCATATTGTGTTAAGCCAACCACTAATACCCTAATATCGGTGGGTACTACACTAATTTTCACAAAGGAGACAAACATAAACTTAACAAGTGCCACTGCTAAATTAAAATTATAAACTAATGTACATTCAATTAATCAATTGTGAGAGCATTGAAAATATATGTCATACACAATAATGTGATCAAAAACCAATAAAAAAAAAAATAAAGTGCCATAACTAAATAAGTAAGGTGACAGTGACAGATACATATTGTTAAAGTGACATTGCTATTCAAAATCTCATCGAATGTATACTTTCCTGTGGTCACCTCCAAGGTGCGGGCTGCTCAACCAACAAGGAACGTGCATTTCTCAGCAGTGGTGCTGCTGTAAATACCAAAATTTATACAAAATACAGATTAAAGAACAGCGCACACAAAAATACAGTTTTACATTTTACAAGGCTACTTAAAGTCGTCTATCTCAAAAAACATATATTCAGTTCCACCATACGACCATATCATGTAAATACATTTGGCAATCTGATGACAAGTAGGCTACTGGAACAAACTTTCCTGGAATTGGTGCCTAGATCTGCTTGACTGCTACTAAAACAGCAGACCCAATAAGAGGGGCTACATGATACATATGTGGGAACCATGGATGAATCAACTTAAGAGGTGGAAATAAAGGACAGATCCTGACTACTGAGGAAATCAAGGAGATCCCATACCAGGGGCACTAGAAACAGATAAGCAAAGGCTGACAGCACTTGCAACTAGACTGAGCAGATACACCAGAGCAGAGGGTAAGAGAATTAAGGCCCTGTTCACCAAAGAACCATCAAAATACACGAGCCGAGGTCAGGGTAACGGAGAGACACCAAAAACGAGAACTAGCCAGAGTCGGATTAACGGTAATAATCAGAAAAGCAAACAAGACAGGCAAGGGATGGAGGCGGAGCTTAACCCCAAAAGTGAATGGTCGCATAACTCCCGAGCTCCGCCGAGGCCTAGCCTAAATTACAAGCCATCCACAGCACCTGAGCACCCAAACCCCCCGAGAATACCCCTCGCTATCCCCCCCGGCACCCACACGCACCTTCCCCATGGGCGGAGGGAAGAAAGCCCGAAATTACTCCGTTGCTCCGATCTTCAGGCAGAAGCCTGAACAACAACGGGCGCCATCTTTGGAACCCCCACTGATGGATTCAGACTCTGAAATGAGCAGACAGGCACACTCCGAGAGAACGGAGGCACCACTGACCAGGAGGGACATGAGGGGATTCCTGGCAGATTTTAAAAAATCCGTGGCAGAAGAACTTGACAAACAACTATGCCCCATACTAGAAGGCATGGCAGACCTCTCAGCCCGCCCACAGGCCGCAGAGGCCAAAATGGTGGATACAGACGAAAGAATTCAAGCCCACGGCAATGAAATACAACACCTACGTGATCAATTACGCTCCCTCGAAGAAACCAATGAAGACTTCAATGATAGAACACAGAGGAACAACATCAGGGTAAGGGGCGTCCCAGAATCGATATCAACTGACCTCCTCACTGACACCCTTACAGAGGTATTCCAAAACCTCCTACCGGAGGCCACAGCAGCCGATCTACTGATGGACCGGGCACATCGGGCACTGAGAGCCCCAAGCACCAATACCGCCACTCCTAGGGACGTTGTGGTACGGCTCCACTTTTACCATATAAAGGAGCAAATTATGCGAGCTGCCAGGGACACCCCCATTGACCTAGAAGGAGTGCCAGTCCAACTATTCCAAGATCTGGCACCAACTACCCTGAAATGATGGAGAGAACTACGGCCACTTACACAACACCTTAGCCACCTTGGCCTCCGATATGCATGGGGCCACCCATTCATAATGATCATCCGCAAAGATGTCAGATTCCACTCCCTCACAAGGCCCGACGAAGTCCCTGCACTTCTGACTCAGCTGGGCTTACCACAGATCCCAGAGATGCTTCACTCCGATGCTGACCCCCCACCGCGACTGCCGCCACGCAACAACCTGCCCGCCAAAAACGGTGACCGCCAACAACGTAATACGGCACCGCAAACCGCAGACGCAGCACGGCAGTAGAAGTGAGGAGATGGGGGGACAGTGACACAGGAACAGCTACCCGACTCCAGACCCCGACACCCCTGCCAGACATCCTCAACCTACACCGAATGAACCAACCCCTCACCGCACCGCCTGAGCGATCACAAGCCAGAGGCACACGACAATGCAGTTACAAGCACAACATGACCCCCACTCTCCGGGAAGTTCTCTCCAGCAAAACCACTTCAGCCACAACAAGTACTCCCGACTCCGGACAGAGAAGACCAGGGAGAGGGACACAACAGAACAGACAGAATACAGCGAGCCCGCTTATACAACCCCAGAGACTGGCCTACACCCCAGCAGGAACAGCAGAGAGCTGCAAACATAGCTCAGCCACTTTACCGGGCAACACACCAATACCATCCAGCCCAAGTCAAAGCAAGTCACAGCAGAGTTTCCCGCACTAAGTACCATGCCCTGTAACGACCCCCCCGATACACCGACAGCTAAGACCACGAGAGGGAAACCAACGGCGACCGGCACAGCATCTCCACTCGGCAAGACCCCCCAGAAACCACAGGACTGCTCACGGACCGCAACACACCCCGTTTCAGAACCCCTCTCCTGGTCAACGCCCACCACAGGAGCTTGACGTCGAGAACCAGGAATGGGACTCTGAGTCTTGGACATTGGGCTGCACGCAGCAAGTATACTACATACGGGGCAGCACACACATAACCCCCATAAGCATCCTGTGAAGCGCTTATCGCCCGCAGTCACCCAATCCCAAGCCAGACCACAGGTCCAGACCTCAAAGCACGGGGGGGGAGAAGGGAAGGAATACCGAGGAGGGAGAGAGAGGGGGGGTGACTATCAGGAGAGACGGGGTCACTGGGGAACAACCAGCCCATTCCAACACCTCCCCATTACAAGAGGGTCGGGCAACACAGGCCCACGGGACGCCCCGCATCCCACACCACATACGCTAGGGACCTAACTCCGACCCCAACCTGTGACCATCCCACGCCCTGACTCACCGACGATACCCAACGGACGATGAAAGACTGACAACTTAGCCACCCCAGCCCCACATACACCCGACGGAATACAGAGCCATGGACAGGCCACATATAAGAGCTGTGGACAGGGGACAAACACCATCACCACATGAGCAGCTTGCGACTACACAAGCCAGGGTAGGATAGCGTAAACAATAGGAGACGCTGCCCTGGTGGCACACGGGCCTCCCACTTACCACTCAAACACCAACTGACCCCTAACAGGCTGTTCCGACAACGAACTGCACATAGGATAAAGACGAGACGGCTTAACCCTTTTTTGGGGGGGGGGCTGTGGGTCGCCGGGGGCGTGGGACGCTTAGCAATATATACACAAGACCAGAAGCACCTGCTAAAATCACTGTTCTCTTTCCTCCTCTTCTGCTTCGATGCTTTATCTTTTGCTACCAGCGAATTAATGTGTTATATTGTTGAAATGTAAATGTAAGCATGTTATATACAGGTTATTGAAAACGTATTCAGCCAGAGGCCGAAGCACACACACAGAATCCCGAATAGAGAGGTGTAACCACACCCTACTAGGCCGCAACCCCCCTTAGGGGGAGGGAGAACTGCGACAACTCTATTACCAGGGACTGACCACACCCACACTACACCTTGCTTCAAGATGTCAACACGCCACACCTAACCATCACAAATACTACAGCGCGGTCAACACAATATAAACAGGACCACCTTACATAACTCTAATGACGCGGGGTTGTCCCCCCGCTGCCCCAGCGTGGCACACCTCACTTGAAGGTTGGGCAGCAACGTAGCAGACCTCGTACCATTGGCACACAAAAACACCCCCCGCATAGGTACACACACACCCGGCACTCACACGCTCAACATCACATAACACACGCTCACATCAACAAGCCAGAAGAGCAGCACCCAGAACTCGCACAATGGGATCTCTCCTATACACTAGCTACACGTACACGAGCACACTCCCACGTCACATAACAGACCGCACATACGAGAACCCCCGCCCAAGACCCAGCTCCCCTATCCCAAAACCCAATACCCGGGCTCAGCCAAATCAACATGTTCATGGGCAGGTCACAGACGGAACCTGCCAACACTTGTGCACACCCTACCCCACCGGCCTCGACTCTCCCAAGGACCTTGGGTCAGTTAATCGAGACCCCCACCTAACCAATGACTGGCCATGATAAGCCCAGTCCTTCAGACGTCAGCCCGCGTGGGCAGGACCCTACCGCCCCCCCTCTCTCCCGCCCCCACTCTCCCCGCCGATCCCACACCGAACCGACTGCCCACCCGAAGCCACCATGCCTGGAAGGGACGCCACGCTACACACCGCCCCGTACCTCACCGCTCGACCAGGACCACCCTTCAAAGATAACATGGCGTCAAAGAACCTCCAAATCCGCCTCACCTCCCTCAACGTCAAGGGACTTAACTCGCCAGGGAAAAGACACGGGATACTGTGCTGGGCCAACCACACGGGAGCGGATATCATTCTGATTCAGGAAACCCACTTCACCGACCACAAACAATTCCCACTAGTCAACCGACACGTTAGAAGGTATTACCTGGCCAACTCGCCGGAAGCAAAAACAAAGGGGGTTGCAATATTGCTGCGAAACTCCTGTCCATTAGAGGACATACAAACCCGCAAAGACCCCTCAGGGAGATTCCTCTTCCTCACAGGACATGCGGGAACAACTTAACTAACCATATGCTCACTATACGCTCCCACCACCCCGGATGCCTCATTCTGGAACACATTCAAGACCCACCTCATGAGCCTCTCAGCCAAACACCTAATCGTAGGCGGCGACTTAAACGCCTGCCACGGACCGCAGAACACACACCAGCAGTACACCGGTCCCAACTAGAAACGACAAACTATATGCGGACTTCCTAACCGACACACCCCTACTAGACGCCTGGAGGATCCAGCACCCGTCGTCGGTTGATTTCACCTTCTACTCCCACACACACATGTCTTACTCCCGAATCGACAGCTTTCTTATCTCCCCGGCAGTCCAACCTTGGACCACCCACATGCATATAGGAAACATTGTGTGGTCCGACCACGCCGAAGTGGCACTGATGGTACAGACCCCCCTACTGGCACGACCTTGGCGATGAAAACTCACTCCATGGATACTCAAAGATGCGGCTACGGTCCACATGGTGACTGAGAAACTCCAAACCTACTTCGACCTCAACACCACTGACGACGTGGCGCCACCAACGGTCTGGGCAGCTCATAAAGTAACGATTAGAGGAAATCTTATAGCGATAGCCACGGCCCTCAAAAAGCAACGACTCCGGAAACTTACGGACGCCTTGACCGACCTCACAAGGCTCGAAACCCTTCACAAACAAAACCCGTCCTATTCGCTTCTTGCACAGCTCAAGACAACACGAGAACTCATCAAACAACTGTCAGCAGCGTGTGGTCCAAGCAACGATTCTACGAAAAGGGTAACAAAGCGGCACGCTGCCTCAAAAAAAGACAGGACAACAAGAAAATCTCAACAATCCGAACTAAGACCGGAGAAACAACAAAACCCAGAAGCAATAGTCCAAGAATTCCTTCAATACTACACCAACCTATACAATCACACCGCCACGACACCCGCGGGAGATACAGATTGGACGACAGGGCCGGACTGGGGATACGAAGCAGCCCTGGGAAAAAATCTATGCCAGCCCCATAAGTCATTGTGCTATGTAGGGTGTATATATATATATATATATATATATATATATATATATGTGCATGTATATATATATATATATATATATATATATATATATATATTTATATATATATATGTGTGTGTGTGTGTGTGTGAGTGTGTATATATATATGTGTGTGTGTGTGTGTGTGTGTGTATATATATATATATATATATATATATATATAGGCAATTGAAATAGTTGGCTGCACTCTCGGATTTCCTTAAAACGTAACTTTTATTAAAATATTTAAGAGAAGATCAACGTTTCATCCCCTCTTGTGGACTTTCATAAGGATCATGATGAAAGTCCACAAGAGGGACTGAAACGTTGATCTTCTCTTAAATATTTCAATAAAAGTTACGTTTTAAGGAAATCTGAGAGTGCAGCCAACTGTTTCAATTGCCTGGATATATATATATATATTGATACATTTCTTCTTCTAATTTAAAATATTAGTTCTTTCAGAGTAATTAAATTATACAGTAAAGCATACGCACATGCAGACACAGACAATCTTACTGATGCACACAAATAGGCTCATTGACAGACACTCTCAATGACACACACAGACAAGGTTACTGGCACACACACAAATTTAGTACAGACAAACTCTGATACACACACAAGCTTACTACAGACAAGCTCACTGTCACACACACACGCTCACTATAGACAAGCTCACTGATGCGCACACGCTCTCCCTACAGACAAGCCCATTGACACACACATGCTCCCTACAGAAGAGCTCACTAACACACAGATTCACTATAGACAAGCTCACTGACACACACAAACTCACTAGCAGGCGCACACACACAGAGGCTCCCTCACTAGCAGATGCTCGCGCACACACACACACACACCCACAGAGGCTCGCTCGCTCACTTACTAGCAGATGCACACACACAGTCACTGACACCGAGGCAAACATCCACACTTAGAGAGACAGGCAGACAGTCACTGACACTGAGGCAAACATCCACACACACAGAGACAGGCAGACCATCACACACACAGGCAGACCGTCACACACACAGGCAGACAGTCACACGCACGCAGACAGTCACACACACAGGCAGACCGTCACACACACAGGCAGACAGTAACACGCACACAGACAGTCACACGCACGCAGACAGTCACACACACAGGCAGACCGTCACACACACAGGCAGACAGTCACACGCACACAGACAGTCACACATAGACAGTCAGACACAGACAGTCACACAGGCAGACAGAGTCACACACACAGGCAGACAGTCACACACACAGGCAGACAGTCTCACACACATGGGCAGACAGTCACACACACGCAGACAGTCACTCACACAGGCAGTCACACAGACAGTCACATGCAGACAGTCACACACACACACACAGGCAGTCACACACACACACGCAGGCAGTCACACACACGCAGGCAGTCACACACAAGGAGGCAGTCACACACACACGCAGGCAGTCACACACAGGCAGCCACACACACACACAGTCACACACACAGAGGCAGACAGTCACACACAGACAGTTACACACTCACAGACAGTCACAGGCAAACAGTCACACACACAGGCAGTCACACACACACAGACAGTCACACACACACACAGACAGTCTCACACACACACACACACACAAACAGTCATACACTCACAGGCAGTCACACACAGACACACTGACCTGCTTCTTACCTCCACATCACTTGGAGCTCCTGGAGGCTGGTTGTTGGGGAAGCAGGGACTCCCTCCTGCTTCCCATGCTGCAGTCAGCCAGGCCCGGCCGCACAGCAAGCTCCGCCCCTGCCGCACGCTAAGCCCCGCACACACCCCCTCCGCAGTTTTTTTTTAAAATGATCCCTGCCGGCCATGTGTGAGCTGTGCCGGCCGCCTGGCTCCCCCTGCTCCAATGGGACCCTGTGCGGCCGCACAGCTCACATATGGCCGGCCGGGATCACAGGAGCCTAATCACTGAATGGGGCTGTCAGCCCAGCCCCAGGTGCCGCGGCCCACCGGGAAATTTCCCGGTATCCCGGTGGGTGGGCCAGTCCGGCCCTGTTGGACGGAGACCATCTCATCATTCCTACGACCCCTCAATCTACCCTCCCTCTCCAACAGGGCACAAGCCATGCTGGAAACACCCATTGAGGCCGAAGAAATCGCCCTAGTCCTCAAGACACTGAAACCCAGGAAAAGCCCGGGACCTGACGGCTTCACAGCCATTTACTACAAGACGTTTCAGGCCATCCTAATACCAGTGAGTTGCAAAGCCTTCAACTCACTGTTACAAGGACACGAACTCCCCCCCGACATGCTGACAGCCGACATATGCCTCCTACCCAAGCCGGGGAAAGAACACCTTTACCCAGGACATTACTGCCCAATTTCGCTCTTAAATACCGACCTGAAAATACTTACGAAAGCACTTGCTAACCGCCTCAATCCATACCTCCCATCACTGATCCACCCAGATCAGGTCGGCTTTATCCCCAAACGGCAGGCGGCAGACAATACCAGGAGAGCTTACGACACAATCTGGTTCACCAAACACCAAAACATCTCCTCGGTAGTGCTATCACTGGATGCCGAGAAGGCATTCGATCGCCTTCTCTGGCCATACATGTACGGAGTATTAGCACACTTGAAATTCCCACCGGAATTCCTGAACATCATACGGGCAGTATATAATCGCCCAACCGGAAAGCTCCTACTCCCCCATGTCGAAGCCCAAACCTTCAACATAGCTAACGGGACCAGGCAGGGATGCCCCCTCTCCCCGTTACTCTTTGCAAAATCCCTGGAACCACTGCTCCAAGCTATCTGCATTCACCCCATCATACATGGAGTACAGATCAGACAAGAAACGTACACCGTGGCAGCTTATGCAGACGATGTCCTCCTAACGTTGACAGACCCCATCCCCTCCCTGCACGCCACACTCACCCTTATCGACGAATATTCTATCATATCGGGCTACAATATCAATTTAACCAAGTCAACACTAATGCCAATAGCAATGACCCCCACGCAACCCTACCTGCTTCACCACTCCTTCCCCTTCCGCATCACCACGACTGCCCTCACGTACCTGGGCACCAAACTAGCTCCGGCACTGGGAGACATCTATGGCCTCAACTATACACCGCTCCTTACGACAGCGTACTCAGACTTGCAACGCTGGGACAAACTGGGGATATCGTGGCTGGGAAGAGTCTCCACCATCAAAATGAACCTCCTCCCACGATTCCTCTACCTCTTCCAGACACTGCCCATCCCGATACAAAAACCGGACTTCAAATGCCTTCAGGCGGCAATAGACAAATTCATATGGAAAACCCTAGACTTAGAGGCGGACTAGGACTGCCCAATTTCCAGCAATATTACAACGCGGCCCAACTGGCCCACATCCAACAGTGGCATGCACCCCCAGGCACCAAACGCTGGGTGGATTTGGAACATGACATCCTGGGGTTGCACCAACCCTCCTCATACATGTGGGTACCACGCATACACCGACCACTTCCACCACCCACCTCGCCGGCAATTACCCACACACTAACCCTCTGGGACAAACTCAATCCGAGATATGACCTATCATCCTTTCTTTCCCCGGTAACACCGATATACCGCAACAAACTCTTCCCACCGGGCATGACAGCGAAGCACTTCCTCGCATTCGACCAGCGTGACATATCAAGATTACTCCACCTGTACCGCCAGGGAGAAATCTTCAAATACAACGAACTTCCCCACGCGGAAACCTTAACCACAGCAGACCATTTTCGATATATACAGCTTAGGGACCTGGCGCAACAGCCCATGATCAAACAAGCAGGCATCTCACCTCCGACGACATTCGAGAAACAGTGCTTCGACACACCCCTACAATCAGGGCAAAGCTCCGCCCTCTACAACACACTGACGACCCACGCCTCACAAGTCAAGCGACTGCACCGAAATCTGGGAAGCGACAAATTCTCTAACGGTCTGCGTTACGCACAAAGAACAGGCATACAAGACGCTGCACCGGTGGTATCTGACACCACACAGACTCTACAAAATGGGCCAAAAACCTGACGACGGGTGCTGGAAAATGTGTGGCGCCACCAGCTCCTACCTACATTGCTGGTGGACATGCCTCAAACTCAAACCGCTCTGGGGCCAGGTAAGCAACCTCATTGAAACGATCATAGACAAACCAGTCACCGCACAACCATGGACCATGCATCTCAGCAAACCGCTAGACTCGTTAACAAGGAAACAAACTAACCGCCCGCATCAACCTAGCGGCATGGCGAGCGATAGCGGAACTGTGGGCCGACCCAAAAATCCCCACAACCTCAACCATAATTAGCAAAATCAAAGAAACCCGCGATCTGGACGAACTAACGGCACAAATAAACGATACGTACAAAGCGTTCCACCGCATGTGGGACCCCTGGGACATGAACCAAGTGAAACTGAACGAGAACACAACGAATTAACGCATATCAGTTAAAATCAGTAGCCACATCGAACCTCGCCCCGAGATGAACGCAGATACGAACCAATCAGAAGGAGCACAACGTGTGGGCTCCCCTTCTCCTCTTGAACCCCTCCCCCCCTTTCCCTGCCCCCCCTCCTTTTTTTTTTTTTTCCCTCACCTTCCCCATCTCTTTCTCTTCCCGCCCAACGGGGGCCCTGCCTGCGCGGGCGAGGAGCAGTGCCTCCCACCAAGCCACCCTACACAAGATCAGCCAAAATGTGAGACCCCGCGCCTCCCCCCCTCCCGCCCCGGCCCCCCATCCGCCCTGCCCAAAAGCACACGGGGTTCAGACCCCCGACAACAGCCCTACCCAAGGCATGCAAACAACACCCAACACAAATAAGAGCACCTAGGGGACACAGGCCTCGCGGCCATAGATGCGCCACTAGAACACCCGTTCCTCGGTGACCAATAAACCACAACACACCTGCAATAAAGGGCAAGAACACACGCCCCGAACACCAGAGCGCACCGACACACATCAGCTAAAAAAGGATGGTTCGCAACCACCGGCAGGCTGTAACACGAGGAAGCACACAAATGGAAACGCATGCCAACCCGCCCCTCCCCCTTCTCAAACCTTAGTCTCCCACACGGTTGCTTACACAGCAAAAACACAATACAGACCCTACAAGAGGGCGGAGCGACCGCGGGGGGGAGGGGGGGTGGAGGGTGGGGGAAGCAACCCAATAGGACACCCCTGTTCCCTCCCTTTTTATTCTGTACCCTCCTCCGACCCATAGAGCTAGAGTCATAGCAAATGTTATGTACAGAGCACTTTCGAATAAGCAATTAACAAATGATGTAAATGCAGAATTACCGCCAAACAAGTTTCACATGTACGACTGTCATAACCAACAAATGTAAAACAAACTCTGTGCAATATGTAACAATACTCTTACTCCCTTGTTGTCTTCTGTACCCTAACCCGAATGAACACGAAAATCTTAAAAATAAAGAATTTTAAAAAAAAGACAGGCAAGGGATAATGAGAAACTAAGAGTCAGGAAACAAAGCCAAGGTCAATACCAGAATACAATACAAATCACTAGGAACTCACAAAGGGTACTGGGAAAATAACCCACAATAGGGTACAGAATCTAGGGCCTGGTAAGTTTAAATACCTTTATTTTTAATTTGACTGGTCCACGTCATGCCTGTGCCCCAAAACGTGCGTGAATGGGGGCGCCGAAATTACGTGGGCCAATGGGAGCCAACCACAATGTTAGGCTCCCATTTCCCTTTAAGAACGTGCTTGCAATGTGAGCAGCGTTCCCAATACGGTACAGGCCGCACGTCTGATCAGAGTGTTTCGGTGTGCACGGCCCGCCAGAAGCAAGGAGCTTCCGAGCCACATGAGACTCGTCTGGAGGCAGGAGTGCTCGAGCTGCGTTTGGCTTGATCAGAGGACCCCTGCGGGCTCGTGGATCAGGTCAGTACCATTACAAATCCACCCAGACCTGAAAACAGACCACTACATGTTCCCAGAACAGGAACCAGTGTTCCCAATACGGTTCACTGTCGAAGCTATCCAACAGTGAATAGCCCACATGAAGAGATAATCAGCCCCAAAACCTGACATGATCTACACCTACAGGATAAAGAAATTAACAACGCTGCATCAGCACCTACCCGCACAAATGAACCAGCTACTAGCAGCAGACTTGAATCCTGACTGGCTAATACAAGTCAGAACAGTATTGGTCATGTAGGATCCTCAGAATGGAGCAACACTATCCAATTACCGACCAATAACCTGCCTCCTCACAACATGGAAGGTATTATCAGGAGTCATAGCCTCCAAAATCAATGGGCATATGAGTCAATACATGCTCAAACGGGGATTTAAAACAACACCAGAGGATCAAAACCCCAACTACTGGTGGACAAAGCAGTCACATGGGATTCTAAGACCTGAGAAACCAGTCTGTGCACAACCTGGATTTACAATAAGAAAGCTTATTACACAATGCCACAGAAATGGATGCTGGAATGCTTGACTCTATACAAGGTCAACATGACAATAAGAGCCGTCATCAAGAACTCGATGGGCAAGTGGAAAGCAAATATAGAAGCCTATTCCAGGACAAAAACACAAGTGAACATCAAATGTGTACAAATTCAACTGTGTGGTGTAAACACCCACCACAGTTATTGTGGAGAGCAACAGGCTAAAAACACTTACCCCAAATATTAAAAGGTAGTACAGCCTACAAAATACAAACACATATATAGTGCAATATTGCCATTATTAAAGTGATAATTGGTGCTTTATTATGGACTCACTCACATAGGCTGATGTGTACTATGGTGACAATGTCCCTCTTCCACTGTATGTTGTCAAACTTGTAGAGGAAAAAGGGGAAGAAAGATTAACCCCTTGTGCAGTATATTTACCAAATTTGGTGAGTTAAATGTAATATTGTAAACTGCTCACCTTATTTAGAGCCTAGGAAAATTAGCTCTAAGTTTGAAGACCCTTGTGCCAATAGAGGGCACGCAAACCTTTCTTTAAGAACTAGACCAATAGGTTACACGGACTTCATGTGAGGATTCTTAAAATTACTGTTTATTATTAAAAGAAAAATATCAATAAACAATTGTAAAAGTGTGAAGATCTTCCTGGAGTCCTCTCCGAGACGCGTTTAGCCTGCCGTCGGCTTCATCAATCAGTGTAGTGTGCTATCAGTCCCGTTCCATATTTGAATCCTTACAACAGATTCCATTGGTTGATTGTTCTGCTTGCTACCCAATCCCTATGCTTCTTGGTGACTACATTTCGTTCTGAATGTATCTCCTCCCTCTGATCGTGTTTCTCGGAAATGACGTGGCAAATCTCCCGTCGCCTCACTTACGGTTTCGCTTGTTCATAGTGAGTGAGGGCACATTACTGGCAAACCTCAATGTGCATTCAGTAAGTGAAGCAGCGGATCTCCGACCGCCTCACCTCTGATTACCTGTATCCATATTGAAGAATGGCAAAATGTTTTTTAAGTGGGGTAGGTTATACTCACATATTCAGTGTCCGGATATAGGAGTAATTTTAAGGGATTTCGAGTATCCAAGACTTACAAATCCCAATTTCAGTCAGTCCCCATAAAAAAACAAAGAAAGGAAGAAACAGAGGAAAGAAAAGAGAATACACATATATCAGATAGTTATACATATCTTATTATTTATTACTACATATAAATATGTATTATTTAAAAGACAGTGTTACTTATTACAATATTTGGGGAAAAATATAAAAAGTTGGATTGTTTTTATAAAGGTATACATATAAAATTAATTAAATAACCATATTTTGAACTCTTTTTAAAAAAAAAAAACTCTGAAAGGGCATATTTGATTAGGAAGAGGAATGTATGTTGGTTTCATAAAAAATGACGTAGTTTAAAATCATTGTTAAGACCATGAGGTAGCATCATATTCAAATTAAAAACCCACCTCATTTCAAGTTGACCCATTTTTTATTAAGTCATTTTTTATTAAGTGACTAGGATCCTTATTGTATGCGTTTTTAAAATATAATGACACACTGTGCTTTTCAAATCCATTTTTTATATTTCTGATGTGGATTTGTGTGTTTAGTGTATGTGTTGTCATTTCTACATAATAAAGGCCACAAGGACATATAATTATGTATATTACCTCCTTGGAATGATAAGTGATCAATTCTTTAATGTGGAAAGTTTCTGTCTGATTCTTTGGGTGTTTAAAGCTATTTTTTCCGCTTTTTACTAGAAGTGCTTTTGCATGATCCACAAGAGCCACAACCATAAAAACCTCTAGATGTATTTTAAAAGTGTTCTGTGTTGTATGTTTGATATGATTATAAACTAAAGTGCTCCTTTGTTAGGGACCCCTCTGTAAATTATGACAGGTTTATCAGGTAGTATCTGGTTCAACATGTCATCATTCCTAAGAATGGGCCAGCATTTGTTAAAAAATACCTTTCATCTGTTGGTTTCGACAGTTGAAAACACATACAAAAGCTATTTGTTTCTTCTTTTATTTTCATCTTTATATTTTAATACATTTTCTCTCTCTTCTATTTTGACTTGTTCATGTGGGTCTTTTAGCAGTTCATCTCTATATCCCTTTTCTCTGAAATCATTTAAATTCTTTGTGCCTCTTCATGAAATATCGTCTGAACAATTTCGTCTAATTCTTAGAAGTTGGGACTTTGGAGCATTCAGTAGCCAAGGCGAAAAGTGGCAGCTGTTTTCCTGTATGTTGCTGTTTACGTCCACTTTTTTTTAAAAGGTTTTAGTTTTTAATGTTCCATCTTCTATATAAATTCACAAATCTAAAAACTAAACACTTTTTTTGCTAAAATCTGTAGTGAGTTGTATTCCCCAATCATTTTGATTCAGATTCAGGTAAAAAAAATTTAAATAAGGAGGTTTTATTGCCTTTCAAAATTAAGAATAATACAATAGCCTTAATTATGGTACCTCAAAGGCTATATCTGCGTTGTGACTGTATTCTTGTCTGCCATGTATGTGGAATTTTTTTCCTGTCAACCAAAAAAAAAAGA
Source organism: Pelobates fuscus (assembly GCF_036172605.1). Taxonomy (NCBI): domain Eukaryota; kingdom Metazoa; phylum Chordata; class Amphibia; order Anura; family Pelobatidae; genus Pelobates; species Pelobates fuscus. Next base: position 145,744,209 of record NC_086318.1, read on the forward strand.
ATAAAAAAAAAAAGAAGAAGAATAAATCGTCTATATAACGGCGATAGGTCACAAGGTATGCTACCCATTTATTGTCCTTACATATAAATTATTTTTCCAATAAGAACATAAATAAATTAGGATAACTGGGTTTGAACCTTGTGCCCATCGCCGTTCCACAGATCTGAAGGTAAAAATTATTACTGAACCAAAAATAGTTATTTTTTAATATCCAAGCTATCCCTTCAACTATAAAGTCGGTCTGGGTTTAAGGGGATTGGTCACATTCCTCCAAAAAGTGTCTTGTAGCCAAACATCCCCTATTATGGGCAATAATGGTATATAACAAACTTACATCCGCCGTAACCAAATAGAAATCCTGCTCCCAAATTATAGCTTTAAGAACTTGTTAAATATTAATAGTATCTCTAAAGGTAGCCGGGGCATTTTTGTACAACTGACTTTAAATTGCAGTCGATGTACTGCGAAAGTTTGCTGGATAGTGATCATATGCCTGATACAATTGGTCTTCCCGGGGGGTTTTCTCTGTCTTTGTGGATTTTTGGGAGATGATAAAAAAACCAGGTATTTTCGGGTATTGTACATTTTAAAAACCGCATTCTTTTTTATTTAGAATACCTAAGGATTCACCCTTATCTATTAATTTGTTATAACTTATTTTAATTTTACCTGTGGGATCCTTAGTTAATATTTTGTATGTTTCATGATCTCCCAAAATTCTTAGAGCTTCTTTTATATAGTCTTGACTTTATATAAAAGAAGCTCTTAGAATTTGGGGCGATCATGAAACATACACAATATTAACTAAGGATCCCACAGGATTTTAAAATTATAATTAAAAAAGACCAAAGGTGCAGACTGTGCAAATAGGACTCTGAGACAACCCAGCACATAGTCACTGGATGCAATATGTTAGCAGGGACAGCATACACTGAGAAGCACAACCAAATTGCTGGGGTTGTGTACCAAAATATCTGCACAGAATATGGTCTGAACCTGCCTAAGTCCAGATATTCCAAAGGTGTAGTTGACAATGACAGGCCCTGTGGAACTTTCAGATCCAGACAGACAAGAAAGTAGTGGCCAACCAGCCTAACATCGTGGTGGTAGACAAGGAACAGAAGACTGCAGTGCTAGTGGATGCGGTAATACCCATTGACTATAACATCAGTAAGATGGAACATGAGAAGGTGGAGAAATACCAAAGATTGAAAGAAGAGCAAAAAAGGATGTGGAAAATGAAAGCAGTAATAGTTCCATTTGTGATAGGAACACTCAAGGCTATGACCCCTTAATTGAGTTTCTGCAAGGTAGACTATGGAGGAAACTATCTACTCTTAATACTGGACATTATAATTGTATTGAATTTTAACCACTTGCATACTTTTAAACTATGTATCTCTAACCACCATTTCCTTGTCATTGTATCTTAACTGGGTGTGCTTGTTCTTTAATATATGTATGTGTGTGTGTGTGTGTGTGTGTGTGTGTGTGTGTATATATACATATGTGTATTTGTATGTATATATAGATATATAGATGTATGTATATATATATATATATATATATAATGCAAAAAACGAGTGCACTCGAAAGGACTTGGTAGAAAATTGTTCAAATTTATTCACATACGTGCCAGTGATAGGTTCAACGTTTCAGTCCTCGCAGGACTTTTTTCAAGAGGTCTTGAAAAAAGTCCTGCGAGGACTGAATCGTTGAACCTATCACTGGCACGTATGTGAATAAATTTGAACAATTTTCTACCAAGTCCTTTCGAGTGCACTCGTTTTTTGCATTATACATTCTGACGGCCGAGGCAGCACCAAGGCAAGAACAAGACAGGTACATTGAGTGCGGAGTCCTCGATATTTTTATATATATATATATATATATATATATATATATATATAGATGTGTGTGTTTGCTCACACATACATGCATATATTCTGCAGTTTATCTTGTCCTGCATGCTAAGGCTAGTTGCTCCCTGCCCTGCTCATCACTGGTTTGTTAACTTAAATGTTATTTAACATTCTGCTTATCTCTAAAGACTTTCTCTGTTATTTTTGCTCTCCCCCCCCCCCTTATTTTATTGATACCCACCCAAATGTCTTGCTTGACCAATCCTCACCTCTTCTGTGCATCTCCATTCCATAGATTTTATTGCAGTCCTGTTTTGACCCTATCATCCCTGTCTCCCACAGTCAGAGTTTTAAAAGACCACTTCTAACAAACCTGAACAGTGCTCAGGGTCCCACCCACCCCTCCCCAACACCACCCCACCCCAAGTTTCTTACTACATTTATAGATAGAATCCCTCACACAACTTTAGATAACTCCAAATAGCAGCTGCAAACACTACCAGTAATGAGCACAATCCACCTTCTTAACCCCTAACACTCAGTCCTCCTTCTTACTTCGGCTCATTCTCCTTTCCTCTAATTACCTACCCATCAGAGCAATGCTCTATACTCTCCTCCTCTCCTTCTCTCTTACCTCCCTCAGAATCAAAATATCTCATTCCACCCACCTCCCTCAACACACTCACATTTACATCAATCCCTCTTTGCTACACTCCCCCTTTCTCTCATCTCAAGCCCTGCACTCATTTCTCTATTCTCTCTCTCCTGCTCTAACCCAATCTCACCCTAGTCGCCGCCCATATAAAACCCATTCACACCTCCTGTCACTATCTCTCCTCCTACTTCTGGCAGCTGGTGACGTCTCTCCCAACCCAGGGCCCCACACCTCATCTGCTCACACCAAAATAAATAGAAACCATGCAAACCTCCTCCAAATACCCTGCAGTTTATCCAACTCTACCAAAATTCAGTGTGCACTCTGGAACGCTCGCTCCATTTGTACTAACATCAAATCTACAGCTATACATGACCTCATCATCTCTAACTCGCTCACAATATTGGCACTCACTGAGACCTGGCTGTCCCCATCCGATACCGCTACTCCTGCTTCTTTATGTTTCGGTGGTCTACAGTTCTCCCATACTCCTAGACTCGACTGTAAAGGAGGTGGTGTAGGCATCCTTCTCTCCCCTCAATGCACCTTTCAACCTATCCTCCCTGCCCCTGCCCTATCCTTTACTTCCTTTGAAGTTCACACTGTACGCCTTTTTAAGCCCACTCCTTTAAGAATTGCCATCATCTATCGCCCCCCCGGTCACCCTAAACTATTTATTGAACACTTTTCCTCCTGGTTACCCCATTTTCTTTCCTCTAGCACTCCCTCTCTCATACTTGGGGACTTCAATATCCCTATCAACAAGCTCAACTGCCCTGATGCCTCCCGTCTGCTCTCTGTAACCTCCTCATTTGGACTCACACAGATTTCCTCCTCCGCAACTCACACTGCAGGAAACACTCTTGACCTCATCTTCACCAATCTCTGTACCACCTCTGATCTCTCCACTGATCCATTTCCTTTGTCTGACCACCATCTGCTAACATTTAACATCTGCATACCTCATACCAAAATTTCAACACCATCAACTCTCCAACCTCGCAGAAACCTCAACTCCCTCGATCTCCAGCACTTCTCCACCACACTCCAAACACTCCTGTTACCCATCTCAAATCTCAACTGCCCTAACTCTGCAACCTCACTCTACAACTCCACTCTCTCCTCTCAACTTGACATCATGGCACCTCCTACAGTTAAACGCAGCAAGCGCCCCCAACTACAACCCTGGCACACTAAGCTGACCCGTTACCTCCAAAAATGTTCCAGAACTGCTGAACGCTGCTGGAGAAAGTCTCACTCTGCATCTGACTTTGTCCACTATAAATTTATGCTGCGCTCCTACAGCATGGCTCTTTCCTCTGCAAAAGTAAACTACTTCAAAACCCTCATAAGCACACTGTCCCATCAACCCAAACACCTGTTTCACACTTTTGATGCTCTTCTTCGCCCTGTGACTACCCCTCCTTCCACCACCTTGTCCGCCACAAACTTTGCATCTCATTTCACTGAGAAGATCTCTACAATCAGGAAAGAGATCTCTAATCTCTCTCCTTCCCCTATCATTATATCACCCAACCCCACTCCCCCTGCCATCATATGCACATTTGCACCTGCTACAGCACAAGAGGTTTCTGCACTGCTCCTGTCCTCCCGTCCCACCACCTGCTCTCTCGATCCTATTCCCTCGCATCTCATCCGCACTTTGTCTCCCTCTCTTGCTCTTCCTCTCGCTAGCATTTTCAATCTCTCCCTTTCCTCTGGCACATTTCCCTCACCCTTCAAACATGCAACCGTAACCCCGATTCTGAAAAAGCCCAACCTTGATCCCAACTCCCCATCCAACTACCGCCCTATCTCGCTACTCCCATTTGCCTCCAAGATCCTCGAGAGAGTTGTGTACGCCAGATTGACAGACTTTCTCGAATCCAACTCTCTGCTTGACCCCCTTCAGTCTGGATTCCGCGCTGGTCACTCTGTCGAAACTGCTGTGACCAAAGTATCCAACGACTTAATTGCTGCTAAATCTCACGGCCAATACTCTATCCTAATCCTCCTTGATCTTTCTGCCGCATTTGACACTGTTGATCATCAACAGCTTCTTCACATTCTTCGTAACTTTGGTCTACGGGATACTGCTCTCTCCTGGTGCTCCTCCTACCTCTCCCAGCGCTCTTTCAGTGTTTCTTTCTCTGGTTCTGCCTCTTCTCACCAACCCCTCTCTGTTGGCGTCCCCCAAGGATCTGTCCTCGGTCCCCTATTGTTCTCTATCTATACTGCCTCCCTTGGTAAACTCATCAGCTCCTTTGGTTTCCAATATCATTTATATGCAGATGACACGCAAATCTACCTGTCCTCCCCTGATCTCTCTCCGCCCACCTTGACTCGTGTTTCTGACTGCCTCTCTGCTATTTCTAACTGGATGGCTGCTCACTTCCTTAAACTCAACCTGTCCAAAACAGAACTTCTAGTTTTTCCTCCCTCAAGTGCTGCTACTCCTGTTGTCTCCATCCAAGTCAACGGCGCTACTATCACCTCTACCTCGCAGGCTCGCTGCCTAGGGGTTCTTTTCGATTCTGACCTCTCTTTTACTCCCCATGTCCAATCGATAGTCAAATCCTGTCGCTTCCAACTCAAGAACATAGCGCGCATCCGCCCATATCTAACGCCGGACGCGGCTAAGATATTGGTTCATGCTGTTGTTCTCTCTCGCCTCGACTACTGCAATCCCCTTCTGACCGGTCTTACATGTTCCCAGATTGCACCGCTGCAATCTGTAATGAACGCGGCTGCGAGGCTTATTTTCCTGTCCGGTCGCACCTCCCACGCCTCCACGCTCTGTCAGTCCATGCATTGGCTTCCAGTTAGATATAGGGCCCAATTCAAAATTCTGGCACTTGCTTACAAATCCCTTCATAATGCTGCTCCAACATACCTATCCTCCCTCATACTCAAGTATGTCCCGTCGAGACCCCTGCGCTCATCCCAAGACCTACGCCTATCCTCTGCCTGGATCCCCACCTCTGACGCTCGCCTTCAAGACTTCTCTAGGGCTGCACCTATTCTGTGGAACTCCCTTCCCTCCTCAATCAGACTTTCACCCAGCCTCCACTCCTTCAAAAAATCTTTGAAAACTCACTTCTTCGTTAAAGCGTATCAATTAAACTGTCAGCAGGCTTCTCATCCCCCACCCCATGACTCCTTTCCTGCAACTGTCAAAAATGACCTACCAAGCACTCAATAAACCCTTCTCTAACAAACTATTTAATTCCCCTACTTTAACCCGTTTGTGTCACTATAGCCCACTCCCTCTAGCATGTAAGCTCATTGAGCAGGGCCCTCAACCCCCTCTGTTCCTGTACGTCCAGTGGTCTGATCTCAATTATGTGTCTGTTAGTCCACCCATTGTACAGCGCTACGGAATTTGTTGGCGCTATATAAATAATAAAATAATAATAATAATAATAATTGGGGAAGTGATTTCAACAGATTCCAGGTGAGACATCTGAGATTACTATCCAAAAGAGTGCAGTTCGTGGAACAGCTAAGATACTGTGCAGAACCCTCAAACTCCCAGGCCTCTGGTAAAGGACTTGAAAATGAGGAACACGTATACTATCCAGGAGGGGTGAGAAAATCAATTATATATATTTTAAACAACCATATTTGCACTTGCTACTTTTCGAATATATGTTTTATTAATTTATTCCCTCCTTCCACTTTCTTTCATTGCCCTCCCTCATATGGCTGAAACATGTTCTAACGCGTCGTGGTATTTTAATTGCTGTATTTTATTAAAGGTATTTTGGCAACTTGTGAGTCAGCCATTTTACTCTTTTGTTTATTTTTACCTGGCACCAGAGTTTTTATTGTTCCAGTGAGAGTTTTACGCCAAAGAATCCTTGGTGGGGATTATCTCACTCAAGCTTTATCCATCAAGCTTTTAACCACTTGGTATTTTATTATTTCACCTCTGGCTTTTATACAATAAGCACTATTATTGTTTTTTTATATGTCATATGGTCCTTATACCAACAATATATCCATCTACTACAAAACTTCACGTACCCCATAGGTGGGGATTGTATGCCATCCACAGTAGAGCTAGTCTTATAGCTCTGGAAAACGTGAGTAGGACCATATAGACCCTTTACGAAATAGTACTTAGCCTGTACCTGTTGGGATATACTGCACCATTATGCAGTATCTTTTTATTTTTTCATACGGATCTCACGAATATCCCATGCCCATACCTTACTGAGGAATACTTCCCCTGACAAGATTGTGATTGACTTCTTATACAAGGTTTTATTTGGTGCATTTATCAGGCGTAGACTCTTTTGGACTTAATTTTTGGACTCCTGATTATTATTCATTATCTATTCATTATCTGGGGTCTTATTTTGATGAGGTGTATTGGATTTGTACAGTACACAACACTTGCATGTTGTAAGCAGGAATTGCATGTTGTTTGCCGTTAGAATGTTTAGTCACTTATACTTTTCCATGATTGAAGCCTGGAAGATGATATATTTTTCTCTACACACTGTAGGACCCTGGACTACACCTATGTCTAGGTCAACCTGTACCCCTTATAGGTGCAGGTTGTGTATTGTTGTTTTATTGTTATAAGTTTTGTGTGCGCTCCTGTCCTGCTGATGCTTGCTACTAAGTAGGGGGATTTGGAGCCTGTATAGCGCCATCTTTTGGAAGCAACAGCAATACCTGAATAGTAAGGCTTTCTAATTTGCATATGCAGGTAGATTTGCATATTATGTTTTCTGTAAGCAGGAGATATATTTCATATTAGTTATTGTCTTCCCCACCACTTTATTATTATGTTTATGCATTATTATGAGTGCCTGTATGTTTCTTCACATGATTTGGTTGTATGTATTTCTTTGAGTATGTCACCGTACGCTTTATGTAATGATCATATGGGCTGGTCCCAATTAGAAATAAAGCATTGTATATTAGTTCCTTTTGTAACTGTGTGTACTGTGTGGATGTTTAGGGATCCCTGTAACAGAGTCTTTGGACCTGTTGGCTGGTTGCACGATCCCTCTAACCCTGGGATAAATCAAGAGAGCTAGATCTAAGAGGCGCAAGTGCCTTTGTAAAGGCAATAGAAATTACATTGCAGGTAGAGGTGGATACCTACCTGGAAGAAGGGCTGCAGTGGAATAGGCAGAGGGTACGATACCTGCCTGGAAGAAGGGCTGCAGCGGAATAAGCAGAGGGGCTGTTACCTGCTTGGAAGAAGAGTTGCAGGAAGCAGATTGGGCGAAGGTACTCGGTCGGAATACAGGAGCTCCGTCACATACTTGTAACTTGAATTCCCATTTTATGTCCCTTTGATCAAAATATTAATAGCAGTAAGCAGATTGGGCTTTGTATTGTATTTTATGTGTGTTAGTTTGACGGCCTATTTTCATCTTTAGTTAGTTTGGTATAAATAATACTAAGAAAATATTAACCTTTTTTATCACACATTTGGTGATAACATGTATTCAAGCTTGTACAATTTACTTCTTCAATACTGCCGTATTAATTTTATTATTCAATCTAGTCAGAATTCCTAGTTTACTGAACCATTTTAATTTCTAAGATACTTCTTTTTTCCTTCTCATGTTATAGTTTTTATTAATTGAAGCTAAAAGAACAACACATTTAAAGCATTAAACATACTAAAATATATTAGTTTCCATGATGACTGGTCCTTATTTAACACTTCAGCCTCAGAATAGTACTTGTTTTTGCTAGACTTCCACATAGTATTCATAACACACTGTATTGCTCCTCAATATATCAAAAACTGTTGCACTATTCATCACTGGGCAAATGCACACTTGGGTGTCACTTGCCCCCTCCCTGGATTTTTCAACTTATGCCGGTGTGATTGCGAATACACTGCAATACTGGCGCCGGCCAGTAGGTGGCGATGTATGAGGAGAGAGGCAGGGATAGGAACATATAGCTTATCCCTGCTTCTCTCTCCTGACTGAATCCGTAGGGTGAGCAGCACAGAGTGCAGCCAGCAACTCTAAGCGTGCAGAGACAGCATACAGATCAGGTAAGAGAGGGATGGTGGGCAGCCTAAAGGAAGGGTCAGCAAGTAGCAGGAAGGTAATGTAGGAGAAGGAGCAGAAAGGAGAAGGAAGGGACATCAAAGAGCAGAAGGGACAACAAGGAGCTGGAGGGGGCAGAAGGAGTACAAAGGTAAAGGAGGAGAAAGTGCAGCAAGGAGCAAGAAGGGTCTGCAAGGAGAAAAATGGATCAGAAAGAGAAAGGAGCAAAAGGGTGCAAAAGAAGCAGAAAGTAGCAGAAAGGTAAAGGAGCAGAATGAGCCAAGAAGGAGAAAAGACAGTGTCAATAGAAAGAGAAATTGGTGTGAAATGAAGGAGAAGAAAAGGAGACTGGAACAGGAAGGACAAGTGAAGTGATCCCTCCACTTCTGGACACCACATCATAAGGCTTTGGTACCTGGGCCTGGCAGGGAAACTTTGGACCTTCTTATCTCCCCAGGTAAAAGAAATATTAGTGTTAATGTGTTCACTTTTATTTAATGAGTGTTAGGAAGCACAGAGTGACGCTGGTTGGGGGGGGGGGGGAGGCGCTAATTGGCTAGAGCGGTCAGCAGGCACTGTAAGCCAATCAGTAGCTCCCCATTCATAAAAAAGATCACATTTTTATGAACTGGGAACTAGCCAGTTAGCAGCACCCATGCCTGACGTCAATCTGCACTTCCTATTTCAGAAGCCGAATACCACTGAATACCACTGAGCGACCTGGAGCTGGGGGAAGCTTTTGGGGTTAAACCATTTGAGAGCGGTTTAACACCTTAAAGGAAAGAGGGGCCTCCGGGCATCAAAGCATTTTCATTTAGATGAGGTTGTTATGGTGATCAGAATGTTCCTTTCATTTGCTTAAAGGAACACTATGGTGTCAGGAATACAAACATGTTGTTTCCAGCGTTACACTGATCTCTCCGTCTCCTTGCCTAATGGGTGTCCTGTTTTTTTATTTCCAAAATCTGGTCACCCTTGCTTTATGTGATAATGACTATGCCCCTCCCCTTCATGACACTGTAAAAAAGGGGCCAAGCATGGATGTCATTACAATTATGCCCTCCCCCTGGAAAAATTCCTGCTGGACGCCCATGAGTGCACACAGTAACAGAGGAACAACATCACATGCCGGTATACCAATTCACAGCTCAACACTGAACAAAGGAAGAGGTAGGGCAGCCACTTTATGGTACAATGGACAAGAACACGATAGAGTGCACCTTTGGATTATATGTCATCCATAATCACCACATAGCCATCATAGGATTAAAGATAATTTTTACAGGAATAAAAAAGTAAGAGCACAACATTTTGGATTGCTTTAAGTGTGCCAACCATTTCTATATTTTTTAAGATTATTTTTGTGCATGCCTATTGGTGTGTGAGGTAGTATAAAAATGAAAATACACAAAAATACATCCTGCACTAAGACTCCCACTACTCCTGGGCGTCAGAATTTACCATAATATACATCAGTCCCAAGACTTACAATAAAAAAACATAAGAAAGAGTTACCTGAAATCAACTACCTCAAATCCTTATGCATATTTAAACAAATGGAAGTTTTTTGTTTCACTCCAATGGCCATTAGGTGTTAGCCCATCTGCCTCATTAAGGGTTAATTTGTATGTAGGGGTTTGGAAAAATACCCTCCTCTGTCTAATTAGAGATTTTTTTTTGCCTGAAGTTATAGTGGAGGGGACAACACCTGATTGGAAGAAGAGAGCTGCAGCCTGGTCGGGTGGAAGAATTCTGGAGAGACCTCAGTCAAGCTTTGGTGACTGGGTTGAAGTGCTCTAAAATCTCCTGTGGCAGCTAGGAAGCAGACTTGGCAGAGGTACTTGGTCAGAGTACTGGAGCTCCATCACAGTGGGATTTTATTGATAGATTATGGGAAAATCTGACCGGAAACAACAGGTTCTGGAGACAGAGCCTTGCCTACATAAATATAGAGTAATACATTTCCTTATGTATTTTATGGCAACTAGAACACTCAGGAAAAAGATAAAAAGAGATTCAGATAGCAGGGAGCTATGAAGAAGCAATTTGATAAAAGTAAAGTTGTTGTGACCGGTTCTTAAACAACAAAAAACAGATCATCGATGATGGCTCAGACTCCTTTAACAATTACAAATATATGTATTTATTTGTAATTGTTGCTAGAGTGTGGAGATATCTGCTTCTATCAGTCACTTTTTGAGGCTTTTAGATATGTTGTAACGTGCATGTCATTTAGAAGTGTTTTTTATTACAACCAGAAGCAACCAGAGAGTGCACTTTCATAGAAAGACTGAATATCATATTGCAGTTTTAATGACGATTATAACTATAATTTTCACACATTCTAACTTCATTGTTAGCCACAAATTTAACATTAAGGAAAGACAGCAGTGCTTTGCACTTGGACATCCTTTACTTGACTTCCAGAGGAATGTGTATAGAGGCTTTTATTGGCCCATATCTTCGTTTATTTATATACGCAGACAGCTGCATATTTTCCTTTCACAAGCCAAATTAACTGCATCTAAAGCATGATTTGGGATTCTCTTCTGCTTAAGCCAACATTTGGGAGTTGCCAATTAAGAAAATGTCTGTTCCTAACAGAAAACAGAAGCAGCACACATCTAATATGCCCATATTAAGGGATATTTAGCAGGGACATTTCAAGCCCTTTAAACTAAAAAGCTTATGTTAATACCTTCTGGCTTCCAAATATGTCTCATCTGTTTTCTAAACTCCACGTGAAATATAGGATGTTTACCTTTTTATTTTGTAAAGTTTACTAGCAAATGTTTATTTCCGAGTTGAAATATTTAAGTACTTGTTATATGTTTCACTGATGAAAATCCATACAAATTTAAAGTGATGCTGTCAGTAAATATGGTATTACTTATAAAAAAGATTTAAACAACAATTGTTACAGAAGTTGTATTGATTATGAGACACTGGGCCTTCCCCGTTTTCCAATAACAGTGCCCTTCCAGAGGGAAGAAACAAGAACAAAAAAATTAAACTCATCCACCATTATTACATTTTATAATAGTTTAAAACTATCTTAAGTGATACAATTTAAAAAACAAACATAATAACCATGTTTTAATGAGAAATGAAATCCTTTAGTGATGTACCTATCGTATCAGATCTTTAAGCCTATTTTCAACCTTTGGAAAATTTGTCTTACAATGATGTAGCCATAGGTCCTACACTTTCATTTTACCAGCAGATATTTCCTATTTTGGCATATAAAATGATCCTGACTGTATTTACCAACAACGGCCAATTATGACAAGTGGTCAAGCAAATCCCATGATTTCACGAGGTGGTATGTTTTCTGTCGTGAAAAGGTTAAATATCTATTTGAACACTGTTGTAGTGTACACTGCTGCCACTTGTATTAATGAACACACAAATACATTACACTAAGACATTCATTGGCGTATGATTCTCAGTGGCTCCCTCCAGAGGCTAAAAGGTTAATTCACATTTCATCTGAGGTTCTTTCATCTGAGCGTCTTTTTTTAGTCATCAAAGTTTGTTTTGGTCATTTCATCAGCATGGAAAAAAGCCAACCAACATGTTCTAGAATAAACATTCCTCTATCTTAAGTCTGTTTACAGTCATTTCTTTCATTAGACCAAGGAACAAACACAACATTTCCAGGTGCACAGATTTTTACTGTAAGTTGTTTGATGTAAATCAAAGTTTAATGCGTGTTTTTAATGTCTTTGACTGCACATAATGTCCAGTATCCCATATTCTTAAATACATAAATGTATGTCTCAGTATATCATGCTCCTATTATATTATGGAAGCAACAAACTAAAAATAAAAGATAAAGATCATACAAAACAAAGACTGAAGTGCATAAATAATCAATTACCTGTTCCATGCTGATCACTGGATATACTTTCTACATCAAATAAGTAAAACCTCTGTAAGGTCTGAGTGATAAGAAGTGTTTCAGAAAAATGTTAAACATAACCTTAAAGGGATACTCCAGGCACCATAACAACTTAGTTGAAATGACAGTGTTATGCTGCAAGGATATCCCTGGCTTTGGCTTACATTTAAGGGTTAAACCATTCATTAAAACATAATTCAGGAGCCTATAACTGCAGTGGGCAGGGTTGTTGCTGATTTGGCTTATAGCAGTCATCTGACCCTTTCATCCAACCAGTAGCACCCATTCATACAATGGCTTGAGTAAAATATGAATATTTCTTAAGTTATTTCTGAATGGTGAGCCACTGACTGGCTGCGAACATCAAGTGACCACTCTGATGGGTAAAGGATTGACATCCTTAGACTTCCAGGACCACTCAAGAGTAAAAGAAATTAGAAGTCCATTTAACTGCTTACATTTATCTTGAGTGAAAAAAAACACTATACTAAAAAGCCTTTTTACATGTTGGTGTAACTTAGAAAAAACAAGTTCTGTAATGTCACTCAAGAAAGGCCATAGGTGCTGGTATCCCAAACTAATATAATTATATTTAAAAAAAAAAATACCACACTCAACAAAGAGTATAGTCCCAGCTTGATAACCAAGATCTCTCCAGTACACAGAAACACCAGGGAAACTGCACCCCCATTTATAGCGAGTCAATACACATAGATGCTAACTTAAAGGGACACTTTAGCTTAATGTATTTGTTCTGGTGAGTAGAATCATTGCCTTCAGGCTTTTTGCTGTAAACACTGCTTGTTTCAGAGAACATGCAGTGTTTACATTACATCCTAGTGATAACTTCCCTGGCCACTCCTCAGATGGCTGTTAGAAATCCTTCCTGGGTTATGGCTGCCTAACATGCATCCAAACATTCAGTATTTCCTCCATCTGCATGCAGACACTGAACTTTCCTCATAGAGATTCATTGATTCAATTCATCTCTATGAGGAGATGCTGATTGGCCAGGGCTGTTTCTGAATTGTGCTGGCTCTGCCCCTGATCTGCCTCTTTGTCAGTCTCAGCCAATCCTATGGGAAGGCATTGTGATTGGATCAGGCTTAAACTTCTGATGATGTCAGCAGGCAGTGGGCAGGTCAAAAGGAAACAGGGTCAAAGCCAGCAGCTTCAGGCTTGAATACAAGTAGGATTTTACTATATTTAGGGAGGCAAGAGGGGGCCAGGGCGGCTAGATGGTGGTTTTAAAGCTATAGGGTCAGGACTACATGTTTGTGTTCCTGATCCTATAGTGCTCCTTTAAGCAGGCTCAATGGTAAAAAAAATATATATCCAGTACCCACTGGCAAAAAAGACAGAAAAAAGGGGAAACAAAATAACTCACGTACTATGGCGGCCAATCAGATTACCATGTCAACCTGTGTACAATCATGTTAATGCTCTCTAACCTTTAAAGTTATGGGACACTTGTGCTGCAGGGCAATGCCATAGTAGTTAGCAGTACCTAGTTAGTAAAAAGTATACACACAAAAAAGGGAGTTATGTCCAATATTTCTATATAGTGGATTATCCTGGAGGGAAAAAAACTAAATTGTAAAATATTTACCCATTTAGTAATTTAAAAAAAGGTAAAAAATAAATAAATATTTACAATATGAGAAATATTTATCCTATTGGTTACTATCTGTCTCTTCCCACTATAGTATAACTTCATGCCAAGAAACCGCACAATTCAAAATCAGAATTGAGGCCATGGGGATACAAAGTTTCTTGTTGGTATATCCACCTCATTTCTTTTCTTCCCAGTTCTTTTATATGGTCGCTTCTTCTCCAATATGCTGGGACCTGGCAAATTGCACCAAATTCCAGTAGCCAAGCATGTCCATTCTTTGCTTCTGCGAAATGGGCTGAAACTGTGTGTTGCAAAAATGTTATGTAAGACGAACGACATCAGAAGAATATCTGAAGGACTTACTTATTTTAGGTGGACTTTGCTATTACTTTTTATGAGGACATACCTAGACCCTAAGCTATGAAGCAGTCTCACTTTTTTGTTTTATATTTTAGCAGAAATGCCTATAAAACCACAATACAATTCTATAATTCTCTTCGGTAACATGATTTTTATGCCAGATAAAGGCAGAACATTTATAAATAAAAAGTAGTCACAGTGCATACAAATACAAAATGTTTTACAAATCAACTTACACAAAACAAACAGACAATATTAAAAAGGAGGAAATTAATAATAACTAAGAAAATAACTAGTGAAGTACAACTGTCCCAAGTGACTTTTGGTGATAAATGGAAATCCACTGGAAATTTGATTTGGCTCTCAAAATGGATTACCAAGTTTTTATGTCTGGTCAAATTATATATTCTTTTTGGCACATTTCAATTTCTAGGCAAGCACTCCTGAGGAGGGGTAAAATGGGGTTCATAGATCCTAGCTTTATGACTCACAATTAAAGCATCCAAACCTGGCTGAAAAATGAACAATGCAGTATAGTTGTGTACAGATACTCATGATCCATTTCTAGCCAGGATAGATTATACAGACAGGGGCGTATTAGCCGCGAGGCAAACAAGGCATTTGCCTTGGGCGGCATTTTCCAGGGGGCGGCAAAAAAAGCCGCCCCCCAAATGCCCAAGGCAAATGTCTTGTTAGCCTTGCGGCTAACAGACATGCTGGGCTGCTGCTGGGCGGTCGGGCGGCGCTGCTGGGCGGGCGGCAGGTTGGCGAGGGAGCACTTCCTCTGAGCTGTCTGCTCAGCTCCCTCGCGCGCCGCAGAGTGAGGCTGGGAGCTGGAATATGACGTCATATTCCGGCTCCGCCTCCCAGCCTCACTGTGCGGCGCGCGAGGGAGCTGAGCAGACAGAGGAAGTGCTCCCTCGCCAGCCTGCCGCCCGCCCAGCAGCGCCGCCCGACCGCCCAGCAGCCACTGGACCACCAGGGAAAAAAGATGATCGCCCCCCCCCCCCCAGCATTCCCAAAGGTAAGGAGGCTGGGGGGGGTTAAAGTGGAAAAACAAGTGTTAGTGAGTGTGAGTGTGTGAGTGTCTGTTAGTGAGTGTGAGTGTGTGTGTGTCTGTTAGTGAGTGTGTGTGTGTGTGTGTGTGTTAGTGAGTTTGTGTGTGTGTGTCAGTGTGTGTGTGTCTGTTAGTGAGTGTGTGTCTGTTAGTGAGTGAGTGAGTGTGTGTGTGTCTGTTAGTGAGTGAGTGAGTGTGTGTGTGTCTGTTAGTGAGTGTGTGTGTGTGTGTGTGTATGTTAGTGAGTGTGTGTGTGTCTGTTAGTGAGTGTGTGTGTGTGTCTGTTAGTGAGTGTGTGTGTGTGTGTGTGTGTGTCTGTTAGTGAGTGTGTGTGTGTGTCTGCTACTGAGTGTGTGTGTGTGTGTCTGTTAGTGAGTGTGTGTGTCTGTTAGTGAGTGTGTGTGTGTGTGTGTCTGTTAGTGAGTGTGTGGGTGTCAGTGTGGGTGTCAGTGTGGGTGTCTGTTAGTGTGGGTGTCTGTTAGTGTGTGCGTCTGCTAGTGAGTGAGTGTGTGTCTGTTAGTGTGTGTCTGTTAGTGTGTGTCTGCTAGTGTGTGTCTGTTAATGTGTGTATGTGTCTGTTAGTGTGTGTCTGTTAGTGTGTGTCTGTTAGTGTGTGTCTGTTAGTGTGTGTTTCTGTTAGCGAGTGTGTGTTTCTGTTAGCTAGTGTGTGCTTCTGTTAGCTAGTGTGTGTTTCTGTTAGCTAGTGTGCGTATCTGTCAGTGAATGTGTGTGTGTGTGTGTATTTAGAATGCGGGGCGGGGTAAAGGTTGGGTGGGGGTGGTGCGCGGGGGGGGGGGGGGGGCGGAGGGGGCGCCTGAGTTTTGTTCTGCCTAGGGCAGCACAAAACCAGGATACACCACTGTATACAGACAATTACTTTAAAGGGACACTATAGTCACCTGAACAACTTTAGCTTAATGAAGCAGTTTTGGTGTATAGAACATGCCCCTGCAGCCTCACTGCTCAATCCTCTGTCATTTAGAAGTTAAATCCCATTGTTTATGAACCACATCTCCCTGCATGAGTCACATCTCCCTGCATGTGCTACCTTCCATAAACACGTCCTGTAAAGAGAGCCCCATTTAGGCTTTCTTTATTTCAGGTTCTGTTTAATTAAGATTTTCTTATCCCCTGCTATGTTAATAGCTTGCTAGACCCTGCAAGAGCCTCCTGTATGTGATTAAAGCTCAATTTAGAGATTGAGATACAATTATTTAAGGTAAATTACATCTGTTTGAAAGTGAAACCAGTTTTTTTTTCATGCAGGCTCTGTCAATCATAGCCAGGGGAGGTGTGGCTAGGGCTGCATAAACAGAAACAAAGTGATTTAACTCCTAAATGACAGTGAATTGAGCAGCGAAATTGCAGGGGAATGATCTATACACTAAAACTGCTTTATTTAGCTAAAGTAATTTAGGTGACTATAGTGTTCCGTTAAGACTATATATATATATATGCACGCACACACACACACACACACAGTATCTCACATTTTTGTAAATATTTTATTATATCTTTTTATGTGACAACGCTGAAGCAATGACACTCTGCTCCAGTGAAAAGTAATGTGTACAGTCTGTATAACTGTGTAAATGTGCTGTCCCCTTGTCAGGATTACTCCATGCTGTTTCGGAACTCCTCTATGTTGTTTTAATTCCAATCGGCATTACCCGTATGACTTCTGGGTTTTGCCGATCAGTCTCCGCCCATGTGTCTGAGGTCACACGCTTTCCTTCAAAAGGAAGCCGCGACAGCATCAAAAGAGCTCAATCAATCTCTCTTGTGGTTTGATGTGCTCTAGCTACTGGCTACTTTGTTGCTGCTTCGCTACAGCACTGCCTTAACCCTCATGGGCATGGAGTTCACCAGAGCTTCACAGTTTGCCACTGAAGTCCTCTTCCACTCCTCCTCTGGATGTTAGAAACCTTGCGCTCCCCCACCTTTCGTATGAGGATGCCCCACAGATGCTCAATAAGATTTAGTATTGTGCTCATTTAAACAACCACACCATCTTTTTCCAGAGCAGCCTACATTTCTCCTGAGGTTAACTGTGGGTTTTTCCGAACAATTCGTCTGCCAGTTGTGGCTGAAATCTTTTTTGGTCTACCTGACCTTGGCAATCTTATCAAGGGATACCCGAGTTTTCCACTTCTTAATAAGTGATTGAACAGTACTGACTGGCATTTTCAAGGTTTTGGATATCTTTTTATATCCTTTTCCATCTTTATAAAGTTCCATTACCTTGTTACGCAGGTCTTTTGACAGTTCTTTTCTGATCCCCATGGCACAGTATCTAGCCTGCTCAGTGAATCCACGTGAGAGCTAACAAACTCATTGACAATTTATACACAGACACTAATTGCAATTTAAAAAGCTACAGGTGTGGGGAATTAATCTTTAATTGCGATTTTAACTTGTGTGTGTCACCTTGTGTGTCTGTAACAAGGCCAAACATTCAAGGGTATGTAAACTTTTGATCAGGATCATTTGGGTGAATTATGTTGTCATTATGATTTAAAAAGAAGCCAAACAACTATGTAATAATAAATGGCTTCATATGATCACTATCCTTCAATAAAATATATTTTTTATCATGATCAGTCATATTTTGAAAATCAATGCCAAAATGTTACAATTTCTGCCAGGGTATGCAAACTGTTGAGCACAACTGTACATACATACAACATTATAAATATTTTATCTATAATGCCCCAAAAATAGAATAGCATCTAAAATCACTTCCTACACTTTGAGTGAATGATCCTTCATTGAAATTACAATACACATAGCAAGATGTTTCTCCAGCTCTCTCTGACAGTTTATCTTTCCACCTTAAAAAACCTTCTAACCAGATACCTGTTGTAAATTCCTACATGTTAATCAGCTTTCACACATCGCAATTAAAAAGACCTTAATTTACAACCATTTTCCTGTAACTCCAACAAAGGGTTTTCCCCCCCTCTAGCTTTTTGAGATCTGGGGTTGTGCTCTTCCTTTCTACATATTGATAGAGAAGGATGCTGAATTTAAACTTACTCTTCTAGTCAATGACTGTTGTGAAACCAGAATTACTGAAAAGACTATCTTTAGTAGCAGCATGTGTTTGTTATGCTTTCTACTACTAAAATACACTCAACGGTGTCTACCTTTTTTCCTCCTATTTTTAGTTTGTGAATTCTCTGAAGACAATTTTTTGCAATTGTATTTTATATTTTAACATTTTAGCAAAAAAATAACACCTATATTAGGATTCAGATTGTATGGCAGTTTATGGAATTTATAGTAAGAGAAGGGTCTAGCCACATACTAAGGAGCTCGCTAGGTCTGAGATATCATTTCATTTTTTTGGTTAATTTCAAGTAATTTGCGCTCTATCCATAAACCATTGAACTTTCCTTCTCAGTACGTAAACACAGTTTGTTGTTTGGAAATCTATCTTTGAAACCATCTTTGAAAGGTTCTGCATTAATACAGCATCATGCCGTGATGTTTGGTTTATTAGTCTATATTATGGTGTCCACTGTGCATTGTGTCCAGACGAGGCTGTTTAAAATATAGGTAAATAATTTACAAACAGAACGGGAAAAATCATTGGTATCTTAATAATTCCCAAATATTATGTTTAAAGGCATCAAAGGCAATTTAAAAATTCTGGGAAAATAGCTTCCAATAAATTCTTCTTATTCCATGCTATGCGGAATGCCACTGCAAATATTAAGAGAGCAATTATTGTAGTTTGATTTAAACACATGGATGGAATGGAATGCATCCAGGTAGGCAAACAGTTGGTCATAACAGCTAAATTGCATTTTCCAGGAATTTACTTATTACAAGAATGCAAACTAAAAAACTGTTTACCAGGTATATTCTCAGTTTGTGTGGATCAGTACAACTCTTGTTGTTTTTGTATATGCTGGGCCTTACATTTTTAATCTACCTAGTGGAGTCCATATTTTGTAGTATTACAAAATCAAATTTAGAAAAAAAGATTGTTATTATTAAGACTCAATATTTGAAAGAGCCACCACTGGGTATAAAGTGCATCTGTTAGTATTTGTAAGTAAGTCTCTACCAGTATCATGCATTCTTCAAGTTTTAACCATTTTCTAAGCACAATTACTCAAGCTGTGATTGTTAATGATCTTAGATAGTCCAATATTTTCCCATCAGAATGTGTGTCAGTGATGACACAAGGATGATGCACTGCTTTGTACACACACTGACTAACACCAGGATCTCGTAGGTATAAAAAGAGTTTTCCCTGGAGCTTTCCACGACAGACATGTTGTCAGTTGAGCAAATATAATCACTGACTCATTTGGAGCAGTAAAGCACTGCAGACTGACACATGTCTGCTAGGTAACCTTACACCTCCATTGTTATTTGTGCTCCGGGAGGCATAACCACCTAGCAAAGCTAGTGGGTATGCGGCAGCCTCCCGGAGTAAAATGCCAGAGCTGAAAACGCTTGCGCTGTGCATCTGCACAGCAACAGCATTTCAGCCAATCAGGTAATCAGGAGAGCCGTGCTGAGCGCGGGAATCCTGATTGCCTCAGATTTTTTAAATGGCATCATTGATGGAGGACTCTATTTTTGTGTCTGCCACAGATTTAGTGGATGCCTCTCTTAAAGGCAGCCCCATCAATGTTAGAAAGCTCCATAAGTGAGCTTTCCCTGACAGTTATCTATCCTCTTCATCTTCTGAGGAGGATTTGGTCCCAGTTTTAAGCAAAAAGAAAAAGGAAGGCGGCTGGTCTCTTCCGCCAGTTCCTCGTCTGAGGAAAACTTCTCTGCTCCTCCTTCCCCTCATACTCGTTTGAGTAAGTGTAAAATTAAGGGGACAGGGCCCCAAAAAAGGAATAGCGTGTTTCCCTCGTTTGAGCACCAGAAACACCTTCCAGAGAAAAAGGACAAATCTCGTTGGAGGTTAGATAGTCTCTCTCCTTCCTCTTCTAGAGCGTTAGCTCACTCTTCCTCCCAAAGCCGTTCCAGTTCCAGATACGGCTCTCCAGAAATAGACTGGGAATCCGAGGAAGTGGTACATTCAGCAGCTACCACTGAGCGAGGGAAGCTAAGCAATGTTCAGATGGCCAGAGTAAGTCTCCTAGGAAAGACTTTCCCATCAAAATTATTTCACTCTAGATGGGCTATGGAGCACGATTCTGAGGTTAGAGATTTTGCTAAACTAGCCTTCAGATCCCCCTTGGTTAAGGAGGATGACCTTCTCCTCAGGAACCACATTGGTATCCCGGACATTCAGGCTTTAATGGCTCCAGAGGTAGATCTTGCTCTGTTATCTTTCACAGGGAGCAGCATATCCTCTGATCCCACAGACCAGACTTTTCGCAATATACAGTTCAAAATTGCTGATACTGTGGGCCCACTATTACTGATGCTGGATAAGGCAGAAAAAGAAGGCAATGCTCAGAAACCTTCTGCTTCATCTCTGTTGGCATCTAAGATGTCTCTTTTAAAAGCATCTGGCAGGGCAGTGCTAATTATTGGCCAATCCTTTAATTACATATCAAACATCCATAGATCCCGCTGGCTCCATGCAGCAGGTCTGTCCGACCTAGCCCCCAAATCGCATGAGTTCCCAAATTTGGAGGATTCTTACCTATTCGGTCTCTCGTTCATTCAGGAGGTTAAAGGCTGTTACAAGGCAAGGAGATCCTTTTCAGAACTCAAGAAGTCTGTCCCTGGCTACAAAAAGCCCTTTCGGACAGAGGGTCGCCCCTATAGGGCTGCAGGAGCGTCCCGAGAAGCCTCTCACCAGGCCCAGTACCGCCACTACAGTGAAAGACATAAGCTCCCGGGCGGTGGCAGAGGAGCGCATTCCAGAGGCGGTTCAGCTTCCAAAAGAAACCCCATGCATTCAAGTAAGTGTGCCTCCTCATATGCCACTAAATTGGAAAGATTTTTCAAAGGGGTTTACAACTCCCCCTTTTAAGGTTCCCAGTCCAGAAATTTGCACCCAACAGAGAGTTGAACCCAGTGCTAGATGCCTCCCTTTCCTTAGCTTTAAGTCAAGGGAAGATAGAGTTGGCAGACATGTCTATTACAGGATGGGTCAGCCCATTGTTCCCAATCCCAAAATCAGACGGTTCCTGGAGTCCTAAACATGAGGTCTCTTCAAAAGGAAAAGGTTCAGGATGGAGGGTTTATCAGATCTTCCAGGCTTAGTACAGAAAGCTTTTTTCTGCATAAAGTTAGACCTAAAAGATGCCTTCCATTCAGTCCCGATAGCCAAGAAACACAGGCGTTTTCTCAGGTTTTAGTGGAAAGGAAAAGTGTGGCAGTGGACCGTTATGGTGTTTGGCCTATCCAACGCACCATACACATTCTCCAGAATTATGAAATCAGTGATAGCTCATGTCAGGCTAAAAGGTTTCATGTGTTTGTACCATCTACACGACATCCTTCTCATGCACCCAGATGGGGAAGTCCTTGCTTCTCAAAGGGATTACCTTGCTTCCCTTTTACAAGTCCTAGGATTTGTAGTAAATTTACAGAAATCAGCCCTAATTCCCACTCAAAGCATCCTCTTTCTGGGTTTCGTACAGGACTATGTCTCTAGGAATCCCTCAAGACAAATGGGACAAATTACTGGCACATCTGACCTTATCCCTCAGGCACCAGAGTTGGTCCTTGAGAGACCTAGCAAAGATTATCTGGAAATTAATAGCTTTAACACCAGCATACGACAATTCCCCCTTACTTTGCAGAAGAAGTCAGCTGTTTTTAGGGAATCGACTAAGACAGGGCGGCCATTGGAAATCAAAATCCGATCAGAGAAGAGTTAGAAGGTCAGAGAAGAGTTAAAGTCCATTCTGAAGTTAGAAATTCCACTGCCTCGTCCCCTGTTAGAGCAGCCTGTGGCAGTCACTCTGACGTCAGATGCCTCAAGTCACGGTTGGGGTGCGTTTACAGCCCAGAACGCCATAAGAGGAATTTGGTCAGAAGAGAGTCACCTCCATATAAACATCCTTGAGTTAAGAGCTATAAAATTAGCTCTCCAGTGCCTAGTTCCTCTAAACCAGTCACCGACGTCGGTAAAAGTCCAATCGGACAACAGGACAGCGGTGGCTTATATAAACCACAGAGGGGGCACAAGATCAAGGGGTCTTTGTTTAGAGGCTCTAGATCTTTGGTCTTGGGCTTTAACAAGCAATGTTCAGGTTTTCGCAGAATACGTTCCGGGAGAGGCGAACGAGCTTGCAGACTCTCTCTCTCGCCAAAGTTTGTCCCTGGCAACGATTCAATTAAAGATTGCTTTATTCCAACGGATAGAAAGCAATTTTGGCCAGAGACAGGTAGATCGGTTTGAATCCCAAACATCTGCACAAACTCCCAGGTTTGTCTGCTGGACCTGGACAAAGGGAGCTCGGAAAATGGATGCAATGTCTTTCCAATGGACAGATGTTCCAGCCCCTTATGCTTTCCCCCCTCCATCTTTACTGATTAAAGTGCTGGAGAAGATCTGCAGGGACAGGGTACAGAGCTTAGTTCTCGTTTATTCAGTATGGACCTCCAGACCCTGATATACCTTGATCCATCAGTTAGCCAAGGGAACCAAGATCCCATTGGGCATGACAGTGGACTGCTTTCAGGGAACCAGCAATCTTCTGTTCAAGCTCCCGCAGCTGATGTGGATAGCAGCCCTTGTAGGCTGTTAACACATCCCCTTTTATCGGATCAGGTCTTGGATATTATTAACTAATTTTTAAGACGTAGAACTAGGGTAAGTTATAGAAAGATGATTGAGGAATTCAAAGAATGGGAGGTTTATTTTCTGTCTAACACACAGGGATCTGATACCGTTCCATTGGCTTTAGAATTTCTTACCCTTAAGTTCCATTCTGGTTTATCTGTCAGTTCAATCAAGATCTGTTTTAAACTTCCTGATCCCCAACCTTACTCAGGATGCCCTGTGTTTGAGATTAGGGTTATCCGTCTGCCGCCCATATACCCCACGCTACACATCTACTTGGGATGTAGACATCTTATTAAATTTACTTAATTCTTTAGATAATGCTAAAATTGATTTAAGATGGACTGCTATTAAGTTGGCTTCTCTGCTGTCCTTGACCCTGGCAGCTAGAGGAGCCGAGTTATCTCAAATCCATATTTCAGATCCTTGGTTGTCCAGGACCCCATATTATACTAAAAGGCAGACAAAAAACATCCCATTTTTCTCCTGGTCCGGTAGAATTGGATTTGGTTCAAGATCCTTCCGAACCAGGCTTATGTTTAGTCAGTTTGTTACAATCGTACCTTCAACTTTCTGCTGTATTTAGAAATGATATCAGTCAATTATTCATTACATTATTCATTACTTCTCTATGCTCCATCACCAACACTTATGTCTTGTTATAAGATACAAGGAAATAACCACTGGAAGCAGATGTTTTGCAAACATACTAAATAGTGAGCCCTCTGGAACACCGAAAAATAGTGAAATATTTAAATAGGTGGGAATGCAAATGCAAAGGATCAGAGTATAAATTCCCAAGGAAAATTCCCAATATATTAACAATGGTAAAAAGAGACTAGAAAATAAACATAAGAAAAATATGGGGTATTTAAATGGAGAATGTGTGCAGGGGAAGAATATCCCTAAAGAAGTCCACAGGATGAAACAATTATGTTTTTATTTCTATCTGCACTATTTTCTCGTCTCTTTTTACCTTGAAGTGTAAGAAGATCCTACTATATCGATTACTTTATTCCACACCTGATTAAGGATAATGTGCCTGATATCCCTTTACCTTTTGTGAATTTACCTTATAACTATTGTGTGTCTTTACATCAGTATACACTGATCACACTATGTTCAGTTTGTATATCATAAATAGACACCACAAACTACGCTCTCACAAAACAAGTTTGTATTATTATTCCATTGTTAATACCTTGGGAATTTTCCTTGGGAATTTATACTCTGATCCTTTGCATTTGTATTCCGACCTATTTGTATGTTTCACTTATGTCCCGTTGCTGTTTATGCCTTTTAAACCTCACCCCACCTAGTTGTGTGTCTCTCTCCATTCTCCTCACCTCCTTGTCTGTCTCTTCAGAACCCATACTTCCTTGAGTGTTTTTCATTGATGCTGCTCCTCCTTCTGATGAAGTCATCCAGATGGATTATCTCAGCCAATCAAATGTTTTTCCATAGGGAAACATTGAGTGCCCTACAGCATCATAGAAAATCATTACAATTCTTCTCTATGGGAAGACTTACCGTCATTAATCTTTCTAATGACACTGGATGTGAAGACTTTTTAAAGTGTTCTCTAACAAGAGCCACCAGTGGTTGTCTTATTGACAGCCACTAGAGATGCCTTGAGTAACAAATGTAAACACAGCGGTTTCTCAGAAACAGCAATGCTTACATTTATCACATTGCTGGGACAGTATCTAGTCACTAAGATAAGTACATTAAATTAAACACTTTGGTGTTATAAATACAAAGCTGTATTCCTAAAACTAAGGTGTTCCTCTGCCCATCCTTCCTTCGCCCCCCACACCCTAAAGGTTTAAATAACCGTTAAATTCACTCACCTTATTCTATGTTTTATATTGCAGGGTTAAGAAGACAGGGACATTGCACCCTGACCATTTCATTGAGATGAAGTGGTCTGGGCGTCTATAGTGTTCCCTTAAACTGCAATCGTGTGGTGATAATGTTAAAACCTTTAAAAGCAGCAATGCAAACAGAATTCCAACACTGTAATGAAAATGGTAATTACTGTACTATAGAAATAGGACAATTAAGAAATATAGACAATACAATTAGAATTAAACATAATTAGATTTAAAAAAAAGGCAAGAGAAAGAAGCAAGGTTTAGAAAACAGAGAAGTGAAGCTGCAAAAGAGGTATAAACAAGACAGGCTCTTGTCCATTTAAGTTTGCGTATTAGTTAATTCATTTTTCTCCACCAGATTCCTGTGTTCTGCAATTGCGGCCAAATTAGAACTGAATATTTCAGGAATCACTCAGGGAATAATTCTCACACAGTTCCTTAAACATTTACCCAAATTAATAACTTCCAAAATGGCTTCAAGAACTGCTAACAGACATACAGTATAAAATAAAATGAATTAATTACAAAACAAACATAAACAGATGAGAGCTAACCTTGACTTTTACCTCTTTTCCAGCTAACATTCCAACTTTCATTTGCATTTCTACGTACATGAAGCTGAAAGAGGCCAATTTGGGAAAAATAGTCAAAATAAATAAAGGCTACAAAACATCAAGAAGATGGAAACAACTGAAGTTAGAAATAGAGCTACATAATGAGCTACAATTTTGTAAAACATTGTGCAATTTCTCTTTATTACTATACAGGTTATATATTATGATTAGGGATACAGATGCCAAAAGCACACATCAAGATCTAAAAGAGCATTTGCACTGCCAGAGACATCTGTATTACCCTATTAGTGCCCCCCAGTGACTTGCTAAGGGAACGTAAGGAAACAGGGAATGGAATCTTAAAAAGTGACTATGCTGTGTGTGCTTATTTGCATGATGTTCAATGTATAACACTCTGTATGGGAAGTAATTCATTTAGAGCCTCTGTGTATGACGCAGATATTTTCCTTGATTTTCATCCCTGATATGCAAATGTTGCACCAGTATATATTTGGGAATATATACGCCATCTTGCCTTATTTATAATTAGTTGATGCTTTAATAAAACACTGTTTTTGTATGAAGTAACCCTTACTGGCATTAAAATAAAGAAATAAAGCAAATTTAATTACACGGTCGCTCTGTGTTTGTGCCACCATACTAGTCCATAAAAGTAGCCTCCAAACACATGTGTTTGTAGACTACTTGTAGGGTTGAGGGATGCTGCTTGTGATGTAGTGTTCCTGTATGTCAATGTGCTGAGTTAGAATTAATCTGCCTTGTTTTACCTATTGTACTGAGTTGCAGAATATGTTGGCACTATATATATGTTATTCTAATAATTACGATTGCGTGTGTAAGGAGGCTGTATGCAGTATTGTAATGGTGGGAATGCAGCTTGTGATGTGTGTGTAGGGAGGCTGTATGTGGATAGGATTGTTGAACATCTAAAAACACATGGATTTCAAGATCAGAGACAACATGGGTTTACTTCAGGGAGATCATGCCAAACTAATCTTATTGATTTTTTTGATTGGGTAACTAAAATTATAGATCAGGGTGGTGCAGTAGACATTGCTTACCTAGATTTCAGTAAGGCTTTTGACACTGTTGCACATAGAAGGCTTATCAATAAACTGCAATCTTTAAGTTTGGATTCCAATATTGTTGAATGGGTTAGGCAATGGCTGAATGACAGGCAACAGAGGGTTGTAGTCAATAGAGTATATTCGAAGCTTGGGCTTGTCACCAGTGGGGTACCTCAGGAATCTGTACTTGGACCCATTCTCTTTAATATTTTTATTAGTGATATTGCAGAAGGTCTTGATGGTAAGGTATGTCTTTTTGCTGATGATACTAAGATATGTAACAGGGTTGATGTTCCAGGAGGGATAAGCCAAATGGCAAATGATTTAGGTAAACTAGAAAAATGGTCAGAGTTGTGGCAACTGACATTTAATGTGGATAAGTGCAAGATAATGCATCTTGGACGCAAAAACCCAAGGGCAGAGTACAGAATATTTGATAGAGTCCTAACCTCAACATCTGAGGAAAGGGATTTAGGGGTGATTATTTCTGATGACTTAAAGGTAGGCAGACAATGTAATAGAGCAGCAGGAAATGCTAGCAGAATGCTTGGTTGTATAGGGAGAGGTATTAGCAGTAGAAAGAGGGAAGTGCTCATGCCATTGTACAGAACACTGGTGAGACCTCACTTGGAGTATTGTACGCAGTACTGGAGACCGTATCTTCAGAAGGATATTGATACCTTAGAGAGAGTTCAAAGAAGGGCTACTAAACTGGTTCATGGATTTCAGGATAAAACTTATCAGGAAAGGTTAAAGGATCTTAACATGTATAGCTTGGAGGAAAGACGAGACAGGGGGGATATGATAGAAACATTTAAATACATAAAGGGAATCAACAAAGTAAAGGAGGAGACTATATTTAAAAGAAGAAAAACTACCACAACAAGAGAACATAGTCTTAAATTAGAGGGACAAAGGATTAAAAATAATATCAGGAAGTATTACTTTACTGAGAGGGTAGTGGATGCATGGAATAGCCTTCCAGCTGAAGTGTTAGAAGTTAACACAGTAAAGGAGTTTAAGCATGCGTGGGATAGGCATAAAACTATCCTAACTATAAGATAAGGCCAGAGACTAATGAAAGTATTTAGAAAATTGGGCAGACTAGATGGGCCGAATGGTTCCTATCTGCCGTTACATTCTATGTTTCTATGTTTCTATAGAGGCTGCAGTATGTGTGTGTGGATAGTGACTGCAATGTGTGCAAAGGGATTTGGCCTGTAGAAAGTGCGGGGGGACGGGGACGCAGGGATTGAAGAATCTGCAGTGGCTTTAGTGGGTGCACGAGTCATAGGGGCAGCATCGGGTACTGGGAGGTAATGGTGCTGTGGTTGGTCCAGTGAGGTATAGGGGCTGTAGTGAGTGCAAGGATGTTTACATAGCTGAAAAGAGACTTGCGTCCATCAAGGTCATTACATTTTTTTTTTCTGTTGATCCAAAAGAATGCACGTCCAATTTTGCAACAAACTAGGGGGGGAAATCCTTCTTGGGTTAGGGGCCGTAGTGGGTGCATGGAGGGTTAGTGGCTGTAGTGGATGCAGGAAGGCATCGGAGCTGTAGTGGGTGAGGTGGGTTAGGGACTGTGGTGGGTGCAGAAAGGCAAAGGGACTTTGGTGGGTGCAGGAGTAACCTATCAATGCCATCAGTGAAATAATGGCTTTCTGGCTGGGGAGATCTCTGATGTGATCTCCCCAGCCTGAGCATGGCTGTGCAGCTGGCCTTGCCCCTGACTGCCTTGGTCCATGACCGATCTGACCGTGTGGTCAGTCTGCCCCTGGTTTCCACTAAATTTATCTTGCTGTATGTTTTGGCACTTTTATTATTTTTTTCAAAAATAAATTAACCATGTTATATTCCCCTTGGCTGTCAATCAGGCAACCGTTTACTTTCTGGTTTGGTTAGCACAGTGAAGCTTAATTCAAGAAACAGGCAAATGCTCAGAGCACCTGTCTTGCAAAGAATTCTCATTGAGCTGCACTGGGTAGTCTGTGATTGGACAGCCAGCAAAATTCTGTGCTTGCAGGCTGTTTTTAGATATAACCCCAATGAAAAATCCACATTTTCGGGGTATCTAATAAATAGTGATTTCTTTATGGGGGGACACACTGGAGTATTTTTTTTATTAGAATATGTTGAAAGTTTGCAGTCATTAACTTTAATTACCGTATTTATCGGCGTATAACACGCACTTTTTCTCCCTGAAAATAGGGAGAAAATCATGGGTGCGTGTTATACGCCGATATCCCACATTTACTTACCTGTCTTGAAGCGTGGGCCGGCTTCACAGCGCGCACCGCGGAACTGGAACTTAAATTTCAGGTTCCGGTTTCCGGCGGGACTGAAAGGAAGTGTGCACACTATTGTGTGCACACTTCCTTTCAGTCCCGCCGGTACTGGAACTTAAATTTCAGGTTCCGGTTTCCGGCGGGACTGAAAGGAAGTGTGCACACTATTGTGTGCACACTTCCTTTCAGTCCCGCCGGAAACCGGAACCTGAAATTTAAGTTCCAGTTCCGCGGTGCGCGCTGTGAAGCCGGCCCACGCTTCAAGATAGGTAAGTAAATATGGGACAGAGGGAAAGTGCACTAGGGGACACTATGGGAGGGGGGGGACACACACTATGGGGGGTGGAGAATAGTATGGGAGGGGGGGAAGAATACTATGGAAAGGGGGGGTGGAGAATACTATGGGGGGAGAGAATACTATGGGAGGGGGGGGATTACTATGGAAAGGGGGGGGAACACTATGGGATGAGGGGGGGGGAATACTATGGGAGGGGTGGAAATTTCCTGGAATTTCCTTCTGGAAATGAGGTGCGTGTTATACGCCGGGGCGTGTTATACGCCGATAAATACTATAATTTTTAATCTGATAGCATCAAGCGCTGATAATCCATATTAATCTCTCCTGGCATTCATTCGCAGACTTTCCACACTAATACACACTGGCATTCATACACCAACACTCTCCTGTGTTCACACTATAGTTTTGAAAGCATTTTTCGGTTGCCAGCCCCCCGTCAGAGAAGTAAAAGGTGTTTTTCTCACCGGTATTCCAGTGCTGCGCCAATCTCGTTGCAGCTGGTATCATCCAAATTTGATGATATCAGCCAATCTAATGCTTTCCTACAGGGAAGCATTGAGAGGCTATTGCGCATGCACAGCAAGACACCACACTGCACTAATCAGCATCTCCTCATAGAGTTGCATTGAATAAATGAAACTTTGGGATGTGTTCAAGTCTACATGCAGAGGATGAAGACGTTGAACATCAGTGCCTCCCACTAAAGGTGTTCCTAGGCAGTAATGTAAAGGGTCCATGATATAACTTTGCCCAGGGGCCCAGAAGGCTGTCAGTCTGTCCCAGCCTAGCAGATGTGCAGCACCGATTCCCTTGACCATCATTAGACCACAGTATGACCAGGGAATATTGTGTCCCACCATGGGACCATACGACCACCAAGGAATGTTGTGTCCCACATCCCTGGCTAGAGGTAAAAAGCAGGGAGGGGTAATAAACGTTAATAAAAATAATAATTAAAAAATAAAAATGACTGTCACCCTCCATAGAACACAAACCCTATCCCATCCCAGAAATTCTCACACATACACACTATACCCCCTACATACACTGCATACTCTACACAAATGCACACTGTAACCCTTACATCAAGGCTCAACTAGGAATTTTGTCCTGGCATCTGGGCATTTGTTAGCCCGTACTTTCCAAGGCAGCCAGCCAGCTGAGGAAGAATGGAGGCGGCCGGCAGGCTGAGGAAGAAGTGGGGTGGGCAGCCAGCCAGCTGATTGAGAATGAAGGTGGGTGACTGGGATGGAATGTAGATGGGCAGTGATGGAGCTGTAATCTGCAAGCTCTTCTTGCTCTGCTTCCTTGCGTACCCAGCTATGATGCTTGGAGACGGAATACAACGTCACTCCAGCCCCGGCATCACTAAACGGCACACAAGGGAGCAGTGCAAGAAGAGCTTAAAGATTTTAACAGTCACACTGGATGCCACTCCAGCTATACCAAAGGTAGGGAAGCTAAGTGGACTTAAATTGAATTAAGGCACTGAAGAAGACTGTGACTCAGTCAAAACGTGTTTGCTGCCTCTCTTTTATTGAGAGGCATGTTGTTGTGGTGGTAGTGTATATATTTTTTTGTTGTTTTACACACTGCTTTTATAAGTCCTATTTGTATATTTTATATTTTTAAACATCAAATAAAACCTTTTCAAGCAACAAGCCATGGTTGGTGTACAACCTAAGCCAGAATTGGCACCTTGAAGCTCTTAATATAGAGCCTGGGACGGCTCTACACTTGTGAGTGTTACCCATATCAAGAGTTTTCTTTGTATGTATACAGGGCCGTCGCTCCCTATATGCCAACTAGGCGGCCGGCACTAACTTTATGTGCAAGTTTGCTCTGGGGCTGCCCCTCTATTATTTCGAGTGTGCCGTCGGGCATTTTACCAGGCACTAGGGAGCACTTACATTGCCGCTCACTGGCGCCTTGTAGAACACCGGTCATGCAGCATCCACGTCAGACCTCAGAGCCAGACCCAATCCCAAACATCTAATGTGAAGCAGCGCGAGGGCGATTCAATTGCCCGCTCCCGCCCCATCCCCTGTAAGTGGGGGCAAGTGGCGGGAGAATAGCAGAGGCGGGGCTGAGACAGGAAGTGATGGACCACCAGGCGCAGGCAACATAACAACACTAATGGAGGTAAGATGTGTGTCAGAGAATGTGTGATAGTCTGCTTCAGTCCGTATGTTTGTGCATGTCAGTCTCTGTATGGGTCAGTGTGTGTCTCTGCATGGGTCAGTGTTTGTGTCTGCATGGGTCAGTGTGTGTGTATGTGTCTGCATGGGTCAGTGTATGTGTGTTTGTGGGTCAGTGTTTGTGTCTGCATAGTTGTCAGGAGACTTACCTTATGTGGAAGTGTCAAAAGGATGCCAGAGGTCAGGATAAACAAAGAGTAGCCGAAGTCAAAGGATGCCAGCATAAACGAAGTCAGAAGCAGGAGTCAATATGGAGTACAAGTACAGGAGACTTGAACACAGGAACTGAACCCATAAACCAGGATCAAAGAGCTGACAAAGTTCCCAGGGCAAGGCAGTGCTTATATACCCAACTGATGACTGATGAATCTTGGATGAAGCACAGCAATAGATGAAGTCCAGCCCCCAGTGTTGCAGACAAGTCAGGATTAACAGGACTAGAACAATTCCAAGGACTAGGAACTGCTGTGGCTGAAAGACAGCAGGCCCAGGACAGCAAAGGTTCAAATCCCCTGCTTCCGGGCGACCACGTCTGGATGTCACGGTGAGAACTGTGACAATGGTTCATTGTGTGTGTCGGTATGGGTCAGTATTTGTGAATCTGCATGGATCAGTGTGTGTATATTGGTCAGTGCATGTGCATTAGTTTGCATGGATCAGTGTATGTTTACACTTGAGTCAGCATGTGTTAGTCTGCATGAGTGGGGGTGGCAAAATATTTTTTGCCTAGGGTGGCGAAAATGCTTGCACCAACTGGCCCTGTATGTATACATACAGTTCGCACTATGTATTTTTGTATTATTTTATAGATTCTTGCTGAACCAAGTACTACATAATACAGTTGGATATCCAATACTCTTGGGAAGTATACTATTTAATAATCACTGGGTGGTGTATAATAGTGGTTAGATTTGTTATAACTATTGTTTGTTCATTTTTAATGCACTTTGAGGTGGTTGGGCACATGAAGCTCCGATACACCTGCTGTTTATAGCCTTTATTATAAACTGAATTAAAAAAAAATAATTTGTGTGTGTGTAATAGAATGTGTTTGTCTATCTTTCTGTCAATGAATGCGTGTGTGTGTGTCAGTGTGTGCATGTGTCTCTGTCTGTTTTTGAGTGTGTGTGTCTTTGTCTGTCTATCTATGAGTGTTGGTGTCTGTCAGAGAGTGTATCTGTTTTGATGACCAGCCCCCCTCCAATCGCATGGGAAAGGTGTTTTTGCTCACCTTTTTCCCCACGCCGTAAAGGTCTCCCGTGGCTGTCCCTGCCCCCATGGCTGAGATAATTAAGCTTGATGATCACAGCCAATACGATCCGTGCAGCGCTGGAAATAAGGTACGTTTTAGGGGGGACAGGGATTGGCCAGGGGAGCTAAATAGTTAGTTTAACCTTTTAGGACGGAGGGCGTACAATTACGTCCTTTTTTAAGCGGCTCTAAACGCCGCCGGGCCTAATTGTACGCCCTCCGTTTTTTTTTTTTTACTTACCCTTATCGCGGTTGGGGGGACTCCCAGGGAGTCCCCTGCGGCACGTCCGCCCTCCAGCAGCCCCCCCGGCCATGTGAGAGTGAGGTCCTTGCAAGGACCTCACAATCACATGGCCGGTATAGCTGACTCAGGCATTGCCAGCAGGGGGACCAACTGTAATGACAGTTAGTCCCCCTGCTGGCTGAAATCAAATTAAAAAAAAAGTCAAATAAGTGTAAAAAAAAATAATTATATACTTAGATCATATATATATATATATATATATATATATATATATATATATATATATATATATATATATATATATATATATATATATATGATCTAAGTATATATATATACACATATACATACACACACATACACTGTCTAGGTGTATTTTACTATTAATATATATATAATTATATATATATATGTATTAATATCAAATTACACGTAGACTGATACTGATTAAATATATATATAATTATTGTTATATATATATTTATATATAATATAAAAAAATGTAAATACGTAAAAAAATAATTAAAAATAAATAATTACAAAATATATAGATGTGTGTTATTTCGTTCTAACTGTATTGTGATATTAATATATATATTTATATCAAAATACACGTAGAACAAAATAATATATCTATTTACATAAATATATACCTATATATCACTATATATACACCTATATATAAATAAAAATATAAAAAATAATTATATATATATATTCGTATATATACACATATGTATATATATATATATATATACATATATTACTTCTACACATATATTTATGTAATATTTTTACATAATTAGGTATCCTAATTAATTACAATTAATGGGACCTGCCTGACAACCCATGCCGAAAGTATAGGGAATTTAATTTAACCCTATAACTTTCCAAGACACCATAAAACCTGTACATGGGGGGTACTGTTTTACTCAGGAGACTTCGCTGAACACAAATATTAGTGTTTCAAAACAGTAAAATGTATTACAACGATGATATCAGTAAAAGTTAAGTTTTTTGCATTTTTCACGCACAAACAGCACTTACACGGACGATTTTATTGCTGGAATACTTTTTACTGTTTTGAAACACAAATATTTGTACTCAGCGAAGTCTCCAGAGTACAACAGTACCCCTCATGTACAGGTTTTATGGTGTTTTCAAAAGTTACAGCGTCAAATATAAGGCTTGTGTTTCATTTTTTTCACATCAAAATTCGCCAGATTGCTTACGTTGCCTTTGTGACCCTATGGTAGCCCAAGAATGAAAATTACCCCTATGATGGCATACCATTTGCAATAGTAGACAACCCAAGGTATTGCAAATAGGGTATGTCCAGTCTTTTTTAGTAGCCACTTAGTCACAAACACTGGCCAAAATTGGCGTTTTTTGCATTTTTCACACACAAACAAATACTAACGCTAAATTTGGCCGGTGTTTGTGACCAAATGGCTACTAAAAAAGACTGGACATACCCCATTTGCAATACCTTGGGTTGTCTACTATTGCAAATGGTATGCCATTATTGGTGTACATTTAATTCCTGGGCTACTATACAGTCAATTTCAAATGTAACGTGCTATATTTGACCCTGTAACTTCCCAAAACACCATAAAACCTGTACATAGGGGGTACTGTTTTACACGTGAGACTTTGCTGAATACAAATATGTGTATTTTATTACAGTAAAAGCAAACAGTATTATGACATTGACAGTTAAAATGTCATGTAGAACTAAAAAAATAACATTTCTTATTTTCTCCCATTTTTTTCATATTAAATTATCTTTCATAGCTAAATATTTGATATTAAATGAAAGCCATGTTTCCCCTGAATAAAATGATATATAATAAGGGTGCATTTAATATGAAAGAGGTGAATTACGGTTGGACAGACATATAGCGCAAACGCCAGGTTTTGTTTACCTTTTGTTTTGTTCACAACTTGTACATTTGGCTCAGTCCTTAAGGGGTTAACACTATAGGGTCAGGAATACGTTTGTGTTCCTGACCCTATAGAGTTCCTTTAAAAAATTTATTTTTGTCATTTGAAAATAAAGCTTTGTTAGTTAAAAAAAAAAACTATCCTTACTTTTTTAGATGGTTCCTAGATTCAAAGCAAATTTGGCAAGCACTGCATCACACACATTGCATCCACTATACACACACACTACATCCTCTACAAACACACACTGCATGCATTATACGTTACACATAAGCTGAACTCTACTGTAATTATGGTACAGTTCGTTTTATTTTTTCCTAAATTTCTAGTTAAAATATATGGCATGTCTTATATTCCGGTGATAGATAAATGTATTAATAAGCTAAAAATAAAGAATTTCAACAAAATATGGATAAATAAATATATTGGTATGTATAATAATTTTAGATGCATGTATGTGTAGTTTTGTGTATCAAATACCTATAAAGTATCTCTGTATATCAAAAGATGAAGAAATAAACATGTATCAATATTTGGAGTGTGAGACAGTTAAATACCACAGATAAATCATTATATAGAAGCACATATTGATTTGTATCAGTTAATGTAATATATACAGTGATACCATGATGCGTATCGTTAGAACCATGTTAAAATACTGAATCTATATGCATATAAGTAACTTGGATCCCTCGTACTGCACGTCCTCCCATAGCTGTGTAGAAAAACTTTTGACTAGACTTGCCCCCCTGCTGGATAGCTGAATTAGTGTTCAGCCCTGACTGACTGTTGTTGATCTGGACTCCTCCTAAATCCGTTCGTACGACTTTAAGAACTGCCGGCTGCCTGAGATCGGTGTGAGTCAGAGCTGCACATGGTGCTGGGAGGACAAGTTCAGAGACCCTTTCTAAGGGATCCAGAGTCAGAGCAGACATGACTTGGAAGGAGCTGTGTGTCCCTTTATTGCTGTCCCTGCTGCAGCCCTGCACCCAGAGCCTGAAGCCCTATGACCTGCTATATGACAATGGGATTGAGGCATATTACAAGAATGAGTACCAAAAGGTGGTGGATTACATGGAGGGCTCCCTACACAGCTACCATCAGCTCAGGCTGACTAAAATCAGATGCAGGTTGGGCTGTAAGGAGAGGTATCCCATGGAGCTGAAACCCAGGTTTTGGGGTTTGAGTTTTTTCAGTGTTATGCTGTCTAGGGCAGCCTGTGTGACAAAGTGTGAGGAGGGAAGCCTAGGCACCTTGTCAGTACACAGGGTCAGTGAGGACATCAAGAGTGAATTTTACAGGAGGATCCCATACAACTTCCTGCAGAGGGCATACTTCAAGGTAAGACCTAGTCCCTATGTATGATCGTTAACTGAGACTGCTCCATGTGTTAATCTCGCAGGCAGCCCCTGTTGCCCCCTATGCAATGCACAGAGTATAGTACCCAATGTGAAGTATCACAATAAATACACGCTATCCTGAGAGATCATTTTCTATAATAGTACTACAACTCCTTTGCTTTGTCAGCCTTAAAGCTGCCAAAGCATCATGGGAGTTGTAGTTGTACAACATTTGGGGTATTTACAATTGGCCACCCTTTCACTGAATGAACCTGTGAAGTAATGTAAGCCTCCAGAGCTACTATCACAGATACTTTGTTAATTTGTTAGTCTCGTGTGCTTTATACTGCTTCCTCTGCCCTGCCCCCACACCCACTACTAGTGAATTAATTGGATTGCAGTATTTTTGATTTATTTATTTATTTTTGCAGTATGGTTAATGGGGGTACACAAACAATATATTACAGAGTTTTACATATTACAGACTTTTAAATATAAGTTTGGTTAATTACTTGGCTGTAATTACTGTGTGTACAATAAGACAGAATA
Source organism: Pelobates fuscus (assembly GCF_036172605.1). NCBI lineage: Eukaryota > Metazoa > Chordata > Amphibia > Anura > Pelobatidae > Pelobates > Pelobates fuscus. The sequence goes on from NC_086318.1 coordinate 145,781,021, forward strand.
TTAACACTTTCAAAGCTAGCTTTTGTATTGATTGTCAATTTGTTTCAATTTCAAACATATGGCATATGACCGAAACATTTTTGTTTGTTATACCTGTGTGTATTGAACCATTTAGTTTTTTTGTTTTTGTTTTTCCAGTTGTTTTTAATTTTGTTTTTCATAATTCCAGTGCTCTTTATAAGGGAATCTGTCAATAAAATAATCATTTAATATTTCCTGACAAACTAGAAAAGACTGTCACATGCAAATCTTAGTCTGTCTCATCCTTATCTGTTCATCATCATCAGTTTGTGAGGGGAAAACACTAAATCTGCCATTGTATTTACTAATGAATTCCATGTAGCTTCCTTTTGTCATGGTAATTTTAGAATGTTTAGCCTGAATTAGCACACTGTGTAAACTTCTGGAAGGGGCCACATGTGTCTTTCCATTTCCTGTCCCATATAACTTTGTTAAACTCAGCCAAACAAAGCTCCATATAAATTTTGTAAAACTCAAGTCCTATAAAAACTGGTCCATGATAGGTACCTTAACTGATTTATCTGAATGCAGAGTGCTGCGCACATTGGGGATTATTTATTAAACCCTGAATTGTACTGAAAATAAAATCTGTATTGCAACATTTACTTGTTACAATTTAGATATTTTAGCCCCAAGTTTATGATTCCAGTTATGAAGCTGTAAAATTTGGGGCTTAGTGTTGAAGGCCAAGACCAATATTTACATACATGTTAGTAATATATTTGTATTAATATTGTTGTGTATTGTGTATATATATTTTTTTTATTTTTTTTATATATATTTTTTTTCAGTAACGTTTTAATTTCCCAATGTGGTTTCTTTTACAAACTAATTACGAGAATTAAAGAGACACTATAGGCACCAAAACAACTTTAGCTTAATGAAGCAGTAGAGTCATTATGCCCCTGCAGTCTCACTGCTCAATTCTCTGCAATTTAGGATTTAAATCGCTTTGTTTATACAATTATAGTCAGACCTCCCTGCATGTGACTAATACAGCCTTCCTAAACACTTCCTGTGAAGCGAGATCTAATGTTTAAACATTATTGCACATTCTGTTTAATTGAGAATGTTCTACCTCCTGCTCTGTTAATAGTGTTCTAGACCCTACAGGAGTCTTCTGTGTGTGATTACAGTGTAATTTACAGAGCAGGAGATATAAACTTCTAAAGCAAGTTGACATCTGATTGAACATGAAACCATTTTTCTTTATTTTTTTTCATGCAAGCTGTGTGAGTCTCAGCCAGGGGAGTTGTGGCAAGGGCTGCATAAACCAAAACAAAGTGGTTTAACTCCTAAAAAATGGCAGATAATTGAGCTGTGAGACTGCAGGCGTGTGACATATACATCCAAACTGCTTCATTAAGCTAAAATTGTTTTGATGCCTTGATTTAACCCTTTAAAGGAACACTGGAGCATTGGGAATACATATCTGTATTCCTAATGCCACAGCACTGATGGATGGGCCTTATCAATTTAGGTCTCTCCTCCATCAAACAAATACTGAAATCCCCCAAGGTTTCACTCCATGAATTCCACTTATTTGAAATCCCTCCCAAAAAGGTACTATTCCAAATCTGTGTGATATTAACAAAATGGAGGACAAGTTAGTAAACATTTCCTCGTATTTTAGTATTCTTCTTTTCTATTTTTGACTTGGCATATTTTAAAGCTTGTGCAGCTTGCTGCCCAGGAGGCGTGACTAGTGGCAATTCCCAAATATTGTTACATTAATCCACTATTCCATAACTGCCTTGAATGAATGTTCATACAGACATGCAAGGCAGTCATGGCCCACTCCACCTGACTGGTGCTATGGGCTCTATTTCTGTTCAAAGTAAACGTTGATTGTATGATGCACGTCACCAATCTCTTACCATATGTTTTCTATCTATCGCTATATATTCTCAATCTTCTTTTTTTTTTTTTTTTTTTTATATATTTTTTGTATATTGCATATTACTTTTATTACTTTTGAATGACCGTGAAAAACTTTTAATGAGTGCAAGACAAACTCAATGGTAACACAATATGGAATGGTTTTCTGTATGTAACTTCAACCCTTCCATCATCTGCTCATGCAGCTGTTTACATTTACAGCTTGAGGAACCTGTGCCTCAGAAATAAAACGTATTTATTTTTCTCTTAAAGGGATGGTAGTGCACATTTATCAGTCAGTTTTTCAATTTCATTTGTTGAAAGAAAAAATGGGGAAGAAAAAAGATCTAAATGACTTTGACAAGGGCCTAATATTGTTTATTTATATGATGCCATAGCATCTCCAAAACTCAAGTTTTGTGGGGTGTTCCTGATATGCAATGGTTAGTACCTACCAAAAGTGGTGCAAGGAAGGATAACCAGTGAACCGGCTCAAGGATCATTGATACATGCGGGGAGCAAATGCTAGGCTGTCTGGTCAAATCGCATCAGGAGCTACTGTAGCTCAAAATGCTGAAAAAACGTAATACCGGCCATGATAGAAAGGTCTCACACAGTACATTGCAGTTTGCTGCATATGGGGCTCCGTAGCCACAGATCGATCAAAGTGCCCACGATGACCACTGTCCACCACAGTGAGCATCAGTACTAGACTATGACTTGGCTTGCTCCATGTTTTCTTTTGGATCAGTTGGTTGGCCAGGTACATTATGGGAAGATGGCAGGCTAGCGGAAGAGATGGCAGCAAGATGCACTATGGGAAGAGATGGCAGCAAGATGCACTATGGGAAGAAGGCAGGCCAGCGGAAGCAGTGTTATGCTGTGGGTAATGTTCTGCTGGAAATCTTGTGCTCTGGCATTCATGTGGATGTTACTTTGACATATACCTTCTACCTAGATATTGTTGCAGACCACTTACACTCCTTCATGGCAATGGTGTTCCCTGATGGCAATGGCCTATTTCCACATCATAATACACACTTCACAAATTGTTCAGGAATGGTTTGAGGAACATTACAAAAAGTTCAAGGTGTTGCCTTGGCATCCACATTTCTCAGATCTATGATAAGTAGTTAATTCATGTGTTCCAGTTCCACTCATCACTTATTATTATTATTATTATTATTATTATTATTATTATTATTATTATTATTATTACTCTTTTACACAAAGTACCTTGTTAGCCTGTGAGCTTACAATCTAAAGATTATAATGGGGATTAGTAAAAGGGAGAGCGTTAGAAAGAGGAATTTAGAAGTCATGGCCAGAGACAATTAAATGAAAGTGAATTTAATTGCTCTATATATTGATAGCAGCCATAATGTAGGGTACAGAGTTTGCAGAGTGCTCCTTTTTTAACTTGCGAAAAATTACAAAACAACTGAACCATAATTACAGACAAGGGGTGGGATGTTTAGGGTATTGGGTGTCCCTGACAACGCAGCTTTGGATGTTGTTTATTTACTTAAGGGGCACTTTGGTGCATTATCCAAAGCCCCTTGTAATTATTGCAGTTTTTGATAACCCTGCAATGTAATTATTGCAGCTTAACTCCATCTCTAGTTAGGCGACTTTTGGTCGCATAGCTGACGCTGGGCGACCTCACGCTTTGCACGAGGACATCCAGCATCACCCAAAATACACTACTTGCCTGCTGACGTTGACGGAGGAGTCTAACCAACGCCGAGGGACATCGGCACTGAAATCAGGAATTTTAACCCTTTCAGCAACTCGGAGGGGGCTGTGACGGACGGGGGTACTATAGGTCACTATAGTGCCAGAAAAACAAGCTTCCCTTTGCTCTCTACCTTCTAGCACACCGTGTGTGATGGAAAAAGACCTGCCTGTTAATTGGCCCTACTCACTCTTTGACTTGTATAATAACTGTTTTAATTGATTGTAAAACATTTTTTTGTAAATGTATTTTTATTGAACATTTTTCGTCATTACTTTAAAAAACCGTGTGGACTCGCAGGTCTCATTCGAATGTTGCAATTTCAATCAAATAGGAGAAGTATTTAGTATCTAAACATAGTATGGTGACACGCAGGTCACAGATGAAAGCGTATCGCAGAGACATAATGGACTCGCAGGTCCGAGATGAAATCTATCTTCTCATAAGGCGATTTGGTCTTCTCGGTTGGGGTTCACTTTAGTTTTTTTTTTTTTTTTTTTTTTTTAGATTCAGCAGATTGTAATATGTTTTCGTGGTATGGATCGTGTGGGTTACGTAGGTCCTATGTTAAATTTGCATAGAGTGGTATTAGTTAAGTGCGTGATATATCTATATGGCTACATATGTCGGTGGCTCCTAAGGGCTCCAAGGTCCCGGCCTCTAAATTCGTATTCTCTAGTAATCAGTATTCTGTGCGGTATATTTTTTGGATAAACAGTAAGTGACATGTAGGTATAACTCTAGTGATCTGTGTGTCTGGCGTTCGTGGATGATTGGAGTGAGTGGTGTTTGTTGGGCTTCTATGTCCATCCCAATTATGTTGTCCTCCTTCCTCTCCTTCCTGTGTCGTATGTCCAAGCCTTGTGCTCATCAGATAGCCGGGTTGTTTATATGTGCAATGTGAGTTCCTTAGAAAGGAGAACTATCCTCATTCGGCATGCGATCGTGGCTCTGAGATCAAGGTATACAGTCTCTAGGGCAGTAGTGTGTGTGGTTCGTTCTTGGGTCTCCTGTTGTCTAGTCCCATCTTGGGTATTGGTGTGTGAGTCGGCTATGGTGGCCTGTGTTCTGTGTACGGTCTGTGTGTTTCCGTTCATCGGGTTCGGGAGGTTATTGCGAGTAGAGTATGCTGCTATGTTTTGCGGCTTCGTGGGTTGTGTTTGTGGGGTGGCTGTACGTGGGTAGTGTGTTGTGCATGGGGGGGTGTTGTAGCTGTAGTGTGCATGTCGTGTGTTTGGGGGGGTCCCCTTAGCTCCCTACCCCGACCGCCGCGTCTCTCCCGTCTTGTCTCGCTACGTACATTATCCAGGGTTGCCATTTGTTTACATGTTTCGTGAGGGTGTCTCGCACGGTCGCGTGCATTTCTTCTGCGAATCTGATCTCTTCTACCCTGTGTAACCATTGCTCCATTGTAGGGGCGTGTGTCGTTTTCTATAGGGCTGGGATTAACGCCTTGGCCACGTCAAGTAGGTGGCGTAGGATGGATCGTTTGTATTTTGAGATCGGGCCCCTAGTGTGATGCAGGAGAGTGTATTCTATAGACAATTGCGTTGTGGCACATCTTTAATGCGAGCTGTAATCTGGTTCCAGAACGGTCTGATGTTGGGGCAGTCCCACCAGATATGTTTTAGCGTTCCGATATCTGTCTCACATCTCCAGCATGTCGCCGAGGTGTTGGGGAATATTCTGTGTAGAAGGTCTGGGGTTCTGTACCAGAATGTTAATAGCTTATAGTTCATTTCTTGGTATTTTGAACTAATCGTAGATTTGTGATGAAGGATGAGAATTTTGTCCCATTGTGCGTCGGTGATGCTTTCCCATTTTTCTTTATATCTTCGTGTTGCCTGTTGACCATCCGTAAGTAGGTATTGGTAGAGTGTCGCCGTTGGTTTCTGGATTGGTGTTTTTTTTTTTTTCTTTTTCAATTTGACAATTTTTATTTTATTTGTCATGAATAAAACGAGTGGGGATACAGAAAGGAAGAGAGAGGAGGGGATAAGGTTGTGGTATGTTCTCAGCCCATACATTACTTTATATCAACTTTGTACAGTACATTTTACGTTCAAGGTTACTTTACACATCAAATTAACTTAATACAGCATAATATTATTCCGTGTGTCTACTCTCGTGAACTCTAAGTCATAATGGTTGCTATTTGTGCCTTCAGGCTTCCTCGTCTCAATGTTACACTATAGCCTGTATGTGGTTGTTCCAGGTATGGTTCTCAGGGGACCAACTCATGTCGGGTGTTTCTTTGCCCAGTTCTCCCACACTTCATGTCTCCAACTCGCCTGAGGCGAGATTATTATAATGGTGGATTCATATTTCCCGATTTGGGAAAGGTACCGTATTATTTCTTGCATTGTCGCATTATTGGGTGAGAGCCAGTTTTTAGCTATGAGCTGTTGGGCTGCAACTAGTATATAGAATATTAAGTATTTGGTTGGCTTGGGGTAGTAGGTATCATGTAGAAATAATAGTAAGGAGGCTGGGGAGTTCGGTATTGTGACCGATGTGTGTTGGTGTATTAATGATATGACTGCCCTCCAATATGGCTGAAGTTTCGAGCACTTCCACCAGGTGTGGAGGAACGAGCCAGTCTCTTTTTTGCATCTCCAGCAAACACTAGACATAGATGGGTTTATGGTAGCGAGTCTTGTGGGGACCATATACCAGCGATAGAGAAGTTTACGGGTGATCTTTAGGTGGGTTGGATTGGTGTTTTTATGTCGCAAATGTCCTCAAACCATGTGAGGGCTCTGTGCACCTCTTGTTTGTTCGGTAGTGTGTGATAGAAGTGCGTCAGCTGGGAGTATCTGAATCTGCGCATGGGCGTTGGTGGGCCCTCCATCAGTTGTTCCAGGGGGTCAGTCCAGTGGCGGTTAGCGTTTTGTGGAGTGGGATGAAGTCCGCACCCTGCAGAAAGTCCCAGGCTTTGATCGGGAGGCCTCCTCCTAATGTTTGGTTGTGTGTTATCGTGGTCATCGGGCTGGGTGTTGGGGAGATAGTCGCCGTACCCCTTATTGTCGACCATGTTCGGAGGGTTTGGCTCGCCGGGAAGGGTGTGTAGGGATTATTGTGTCGTGGCAGTTTCTGATTCCATAGGGGTGCAAAGATGGATGGGCCGCCTGATTCCTTGTCCTGGGCCACCCACTGTTTGCATCTTGGGCTAGTGTGCCATTCCAGTATCCGTTGTAGGGCTGTCGCTTGGTGGTATTTGCGTAGGTCTGGGAGTGCCAGTCCGCCTTGTCTCCTGTTCTTGCACAGTATTTCATATGTCAGTCGTGGTCTGCATCCTCTCCAGACTTAGGTCAGGAACGCGGTTTTTAGTGTCGCGAAAAAGGTAATCGGCAGTGCCAATGGGATTGTATGGAATAAGTATAGTAATTGATTGTAAAATGTATTAGTCTTTTGATCTCCAGATTGATTTGTACAGTGCTTTCTATGTATGTTTTGGGAACTCGTTTATTTAATTATTTGTCATTTGGAAACCTTACTTCAAGATAATGTAACAGGACCTAAACATTCACTGTTGCAGATGGTGCAATTAATGTAAGACTGGTAGCATTTATCACCTGGTAAATTAGTTTTGTTTTGGATGTATTCATTAGCATATTAAGGAAATAAACAAATCGCTGTATGCATATGAAGAAAGCAGATCTAAAATGTCCTCAGTACTTTGAGTGATGTGGTCAGAAGGCTCTACTAAGTTATCTATGTAATTGCTGCCTGTGGAAGTTGGGACCTTGCTTTCAGTTTGAAGCCTCACTGACAATTCGGTAAATCATAGGGGACTGATTTCAAACAGGTGGAACCAGTAAGCGAAAATTGTGATTTAATTTTTAAATAGAAAATAGAGGAAGTAGCTGACTTTATTTATAAACTTGAACAAGAACCAGGGGTTGCAGCCATGAACTGCATTAACTTGGTTGTGGTTTATGATTCACTGAGTGACCATTTTGCTGTAAAGCTGCCAGTTCAGTGTGCCAGTTTTACAATTTAAAAAAAAATATAAAGTTGTAATTTGCAGGCTTTTTTTTTACAAATCATTTCATGTTCTTTGGAAATGGTTTATTTAAAACGTGTGAGTTCTATTTTGATTTCGTAAACCATTTTTTTTTTTTTTTTTAAATTCTTTATTTTGGTGTGCATAGAGAGTACATACACACAGGCATTGCCACAACAGCAGATACCTGCGATTCTAGGTTAATAGACATAGATTTAGACTGCACAATTTTTATATATATTAGTCATGCTTGGCTCATAGTTAAACGTTGATAGTGAAATGTCGATTATGTCAGTAAGCTGGCAACATAAATCAGATAACTGGCATATACACTGACATCAAGGGTAAGTATTTTGAAACTATAGTATACACATACATGCTCAGTTTGTAGGGTATGCAAAAATAACTTCAGGCGTCAGAATGGCAGAACGTGGTAACCGACTCTAAACAGTGACATTGCATATTAGGGCGCATTTGCTAAAGCGTGTGACTACGTCTCCTGGGCTCTCTAGCTTACAATTATACTGCCTAGTTCTAACGTGGTGCAGGTTTAACATTACTCCCTGGGAAGAAACAAAAGTAACCGCAACATGTGAGGTAAGAGTTATGAGTGGCATACATTTGCATCTATGCAGGAGGGATTCAGGAGACCTTATTAGGATACTAAAAGAGAGGGAAACAGAATTAAAAGGAAAAAACAAAAAGCAGTAATAAAGCTATAAGTCCAGGCAGGGCAGGCCAGAGTTCAAGAGGAACAAGTCGTGGAAAGCAAATACCGGGTAGTCTTAGTTCGTAGCGTTGCACCTTTATGGGCGATAGCCCCATGTACCATGTGGTATCCTTGTCCCCTCACGTGTAATTAGGGGAGCATGGGTGCGGTGCGGTGCGGTTGTGTCCTAGTTCACCCGATGCCAGCCGTGGGTAGGGCTCTGATCCGCCTTGCACCTGTTGTCATCGGATCGATGGGGTGTCGTGGAAGGCAGCGGAACCTGGCAGGCTTGCTGGTATGAAGCTGTGTCGTTTTTCGACTGGCCTTGCAGGTCTTCCTCAGGTGTGGGATTACAGGATCCTTTCCAGAGGTGGTGTGACCAGGTCTCCTGGGTGTTTGGCGCTGCTTTTGGTGAGTAATCTTCTGCTTTTGCGGTCTATGCGGCGGGTGAGTTCCCTGCCTGGGGGTATGGTGGATGGCAGATTGCGTTGCCAGGGTGAGTGTCCCGCCCGTGGGAAGTTTTCCCGCCAACCCCAGTGGGCCTCTCTGCATACCTCCTGTTTGGTGGGTGATTGTGTTTCTTGCCTGCAGCTTGTCCCAGAAGGTTTGAAAGATTGCCTCCAGCCTGGAGTCAAAGTAGTCGAGATTTGTTCCATGCATTTGGCTGGGGTTGTGAGATGTCTGTATAGGGGCCTCCGCCATCTTGTGTGGTCTGGGCTCCGCCACGTGTCTGCTTTGCGTGGTATGCAGTGGCGGTCGGGAGGGAGCTGGGCTTCCAGGGCGGACCGGGATAACCCCCACCGGTCCAAAGGGGGGGGGATAGGAGACCCTCAGCGTCGATTGTTGGGTCTGGCCCTGGGGAGAGCGGCCGCCTCCCCCCAGCTCCATCGCCATTAGGCCGCACGCGGCGTGCCGGCTACCCGCTTCCGACGGGCTTCTGTGAGGCATCATCTTGTTCCGCGGTGCTCCCCCAGTGTGGGTAGAGCACCCTGGTTGTGCTGTGAGGTCAGTAGCTGTCGATTTTGCCTCGAATTCCGCCCGCTCGGCAGGAGCTCGCGGCATGCACGTCTGTGCAGCTCCGAGGTCAGGCTCCGCCCCCCTTCGTAAACCATTTTAATGAACATTGAAAAAGGCAGGAAGTCCAGGATAATTAGATATTATAGCTTGATAACAAGACTAGCGTTTTTTGTTTTTTTTTTGTGTGGATTTGTCACTTTTTGCAGCATTGGTGCTGTTCAATGCGCTTGCTTGTGTGCTGTTCTTTGATGTTATTGTTTTCGAGAATGCTATTTGCAAATTGAGGGATTAACTACCTCAGAAAAAAACAGATTATGCAGTATGTTGGATAATATCTTTGTACATGACTATTAACAGAACCGGAAAAGCCTCAAAATAATCACCTTGACCATTTTAGGCTCCGCTTCATGAGTCAGATGGTGAACTACGTGCATGCTCTCTTCTTGTCATGTTCTATTTCCGGTACTTTGTTACATCTGCAATTTAGCCTGTGTGAAATACATATTAGAAAGAGTATCCGGTTCCATTAAGCACTGACTTTGACCTTGTTGTGCAAGGCCAGATTATTGGATAATGCCTGGCTCTAATTAAGTCTTGCCTGATACTAATAATTACCACATTCTCCTCACCTTTTCTAAAACCATCATAGTGCAAATGGGTGATATTTTGGGTTGACCTTCATTTCATTACTACACAATGTTAATGGAGTCATGGCATGGCCTCATATTCTCCCCTCCTCAACAGGTGCACTAACCTAGGTGACACAAAATGATAATACATGAAGCATAAATCTCATCATTGCAAAATATTGTGCATCCAATACAAATTTCCTTAACAGGAAATTATAGATAATACAAAAACTTTATAATCAAAGTAACATTTAAAATACATTTTTATTATCACACCTCAAAACCTGACATTTTAATTTGGTGTATAAATAGCTATGGTTGACCAGGAAGGAGGGGGGGATTAAATATAAGAGCTCATATTTTCTGCAGATTGATTAAGAATGTGAAGGGCACTGAGAAGTGAATAAATTTACCTAATTTGCTGTAGTTCTTGCATTCCTTTGATAAATTCCCACAATCTCACTTTTTGATTCTTAGAGGTAAACTATATTGCCAGGAAAACAAAATTTGTTTTCCTGGCACTGTAGCTCCTTATTGTGCCCCCCTCACTAGCGCCAACCCCTACCCCTTGGTGCAGAAGGCCGCACTTGCATTAGTACATCCTCCATAGGAAAGCATTGTATATAAAGGTAATTATTGTACTTTATTAAAAATTGCAATAATGACCTTTGCTCGGATAAGGGACCTGAGACCCAGACCACATAAATGAGCTGGAGTGTTCTGGGTGCCTATAGTGCCCCTTTAGGACATATTTGCAGCTTGACTGTGCACCCACAATAATATATGTATGCATGTGTAGATATGTTACGTGTCAAATACAACATGTGACCTACTTGGGTATATACTATGGATTTGGATGTGGATTGTGGTCAATTATACAGCAGTCCCTTATCCAAAAACTACTCATAGTATCCGTTTGCACAAACTTTGAATGCCATCTGCTACTGACATTTTGTGAAGCGCAAATGGTTTTGTGTGTCACGGATACTTCCTAGACAGACATACAAATAGTGTTTCAGATATAGTTTCCCTTTTTAAAGAACATATCTATTTGTCTACAATTGTTGCCTAGTGTATACACGCACAGCCAATCGCTGTCATCAAAACAGCGAAATGTCGGTTGCAAATGCAGAAGTATAAATTGTCAATAAGGCAAGCTGGGCTGGGGTGCTTGTTGGACAGATCTATTTTGCTAGATTTCTCAAACAGGTCGCAGTTGTTATGGTACTTAAACTGCCAATTTATTATGGTTTGGGTGTTTTTTGTTTTTTCGTTTTGTTTGTAGCTTTAGACTTTGTTGAAGGAGTGTTTCTGTGCTGTCTTTTTATGTGTATGTATGCAAGCCTTGGAGGAAAAAAAATCCTGTTAGGGGAGAGACACTATGAAGGATATATGTTAGTAATGATATCATCATAGTGGAAAAGTAATTCAAGGTGTGACTATCACAAACCAATCCTTGCTTGAGACTTGTTATGTGTTTCACCATCTCCTTTTCTTTCCCTTAACTGCTTGGGAGTAATTTTGGAAATGGATGTGATAAAGTCACATGTTAAAATCGCTATTGCTAAGTGATGACAGATGCATCCAGAATGATAAACGCATGTTTATAACATGGACAAAAATTTCACTTTTCAATCCACTTTAAACTCCATTGTTTTCTGCATCCAAATTCATGTCAGAAAGTGCAATAGGCTGATTTACTGCAACTCTGTCTGACAATCGCAAAGTATTGCAGGAAACAATTTATTTTTATTTTAAAATAAAGACTAACAAGAAATGTTTCCAACATTCCAAGGAATTTGTATTTGCAGAGGTTGACAAATGGCTGTTTATCATTCTGGCAGTGAAGGGGTTACTTGCTTAGAACAAATATAAATATACATAAACACAAAATGTACTAACCTTCATTAAATAGTGCTTGAATTTAATAGTTCATCTTAAATCTTATTTATGAGTTTGAGAATAGTTGCTTACTGAGGGGAAGATGGAATTTTACTTGCAAAAGTTGAAAGATTTCTTTTGTTTCTGCACCCGCATGATGAATGCTAGCTAATCGCTTTCTTCCTCGATTTATGTAGTGATCTGTGTTGCTATTTAAAAAAACTACCTTTTTATTTTTTATTTTTTTTTAAATCCTTTTTTGATTTTGCTTTGTGTTTACTGCTTCTGCTGAGAGCATATCCTGCAATTTGAACTTTGAGTTCAAACTTCTTTCTTGATGTTTTTAATCCTGACATTTTCATGATGGTGCGGGACGGGGAGAAATAAAAGCAGCAGTTGTTGTATTTTCCTTTTTGAACCTGCTTGAAATGCTAAAACAAAAGATAATCTAGTGGAAATATGTGGCTATTTGTGTGTAACTTGAAATACATAAGCAGCCAATGTAGTCCTGAAACATTGGGCGCTTATTCAATCCTGAGTTATTTTTGTTAAATTTGGTGTGTACCTACAAAAACAATATTGTATTCATTTAAAAAATATATATTTTACCAACCTATGTGGTCGGCAGGAGTGTTTGTATGTTTGTGTATTTGTGCATATACATATTTGTGCCTGTATCTATGTCTATATGGGAGAAGGAGAGAGCGATAGGGGCTGGGGGGAAGAAAGAAATGCATAAGAGGGGTTGTGGGAGATGCACTAAAGGGGGTGTAAGGCACAAAGGGGTAAGACATTCAAGAGAGTGGATATGAAACACTACTGGTAGTAAGAAATTCAAACGAGGGGTTACGAGAAGTTGCATTTTTAAAAATAAATTTGATGGGGGGGAGGGGGAGGTGGCAAAATGCATCTTTGCCTATGTAGTCAAAAATCCTTGCACGGGCCCTGGACAACCCCCATGGGAAAGCATTGATTCAATGCTTTCCTATGGGGTTCTAGATGACACTGGATGTCCTCATGGTAGACCGCCACTAAAGGTGGAGTTAATCCTGTTAACCAATAATTACCATTGAACACTAAAGAGTTAGAAATGTAAACTTGTATTCCTAACTCTTAGTGTGTACGTCTGGTGCTCCTCTCCCCCCTGACTGTACAAACATGCACACTTTTGGCAAAATATTTTATAAAAATACATGAAATAGTAATTTGTTTAATTCACCTCCTCCTGTGATGTCACAGAGGAAGCAGTTCTCCTACCTCCTCCAAAGTCTGTGCAATGCAGTGCTCCTTAATGCGCATACGCGGTTAGTGCCACACATGCATCAAATGTACCAATAGGAAATCATTAAACCAATGCTTTCCTATGGGGACTGCAGTCGCATGACAAAGTTTTCCTCGGTTACTGCAGTAGGAGGACCTATAAGCAACTATAAGAAACAGTGTGTAAAGAGTTAGTGTGTGTCTGTGTAAGAGTTAGTATGTGGCTGTGTGTGTGTAAGAGTTAGTGTGTGTTAGAGCCAGTGTATGTTAGAGCCAGTGTGTGCATGTAAGAGTTAATGTGTGTGTGTTTGTGTGTGTTAGAGCCAGTGTGTGTGTCTGTGTAAGAGTTAGTGTGTGTGTCTGTGTGTATAAGAGTTAATGTGTGTGTGTTTGTGTGTGTTAGAGCCAGTGTGTGTGTCTGTGTAAGAGTTAGTGTGTGTGTCTGTGTGTATAAGAGTTAGTGTGTGTGTGTGAGAGACTGTGTGTTATAGCCAGTGAGTATGTATTAGCAGTGTGTGTAAGAGACTGTTTGTGTGTGTCTGTTAGAGCCAATGAGTGTGTATACGCAGTGTGTGTGTGTAATGGTCAGTGTGTGTGTGTCTGTTAGAGCCAGTGAGTGTGTATAAGCAGTGCAAGTGTGTAAGAGACTGTGTGTGTGTGTGTAAGCAGTATGTGTGTAACGTTAAGTGTGTGTATGTGTATGTGTATGAGCGAGTGAGTGTGTGTGACGCAAGGGGGTAAAGAAAAGTGGGAAGAAGACACAAAACAAATAAAAAAGAATGCCAGACAGGGGATACAATATACAAAAAGGGAAAACAAGAGAAAAAGGTAGTAAAATGCACAAAAGGGGCACAAAAATGGGTAAGAAGGGCAAAAGTGGGAATATTAGACAGACAGGTGAAGATACATTTTGGGGGCAGCAAAATGTGTCTTCGCCTGTGTAGACAGAAGTCCTTGCACCGGCCCTGCATATGGTGGTTTTTATATAGGTGTTTCATGGACTACAGCTCCTTCCTTTAATCACCAGTGACATTTCAAACTTCAAAGAGACTTCCAAATATTTTTTCTAATCTCCGTTATTGTTAATTGTTCTAGTTTCAACATAGAACCATTCTCCCATCTTTGTCTGAGGAATAATAAGAAAACCACAGTAATGAATGTTACTTTGACAGTTAATAGATTTTAAATTGGACTTGTAATCCTAAACATGTGTGGTTAATGAGGTCAGATTTCAATACATGTAAAATCCTAATTGTGAACATTGTGCAGATTATGTTTGTAGATTCATATCGATTTCGTGACAGCATAGAGGTAAATTGTAAAAAAAATGTAAGGAATACACCAACGTAAAAAAAAATAAAAAAATAATAATAATAATAATAATAATAATAATAAAAATATATATATATTTGTATTATTATTATTATTATTTTTTTAATTAAGCTGGAGTGTGTGTATATCTAACCCAGCAGTGAGAGGCTCCACACCACTTTCAGGATATCATAAATAATAATAACCAATGCTTCTCTGTGAGATACACGCACTTCCACTTTGTGAGGAGGAGCACTGTCTTGTCTGTCTGAATAGGAGTCAGGAGCGTGCAACCCAGAGGTTTTATAAAAGTGCAAATCGCAAGTTTTCTAAAGTCCGAAAAAGGGGACACTATTTACATGTAAAGCACTTCAACAAGAATATAGTGAATTCTGTATGCCCTTGCAGTTATTAAACGTTTGAGGCTGTGATAGTGGTAATCTCCCTGAACAATGTACAAACTATCTCTTTGGCCTACATTCAGATTAGTAGTTAACATCTGGTTTCTCTTCTTCTGCTGCCTATCATTTGCAGAGGAAGTTCACAGTGGCTGGAAGGAGTCCCCTTATCTCCACTGTTTATATGATGGATAAAATTGGAAGGGAACGCAAAATGAGTCATTATGAAGGAAATTTAAAAATTTCCCATGAGGTCCTGCATTTCTCATAATTTTTTTCGTTGTTCTATGCTAAATTAATACATTGATACAACAAATCTAAAATTAATATTATTTTCATTATCCAAGGCCTTGGATAAGGAGTGGAATGTGATATGGTCTGAAGCTGATAAAGAAATCCTTCATACAGCGCATATTGGCTTATGGTTAAAAGTACAGTTAACACACCAAAACCACTTTAGCTTGTTGAGGTTTTATGAAGAACGTGTCCTCTATTTATTTTTCATTTTGTAAAAAGTGCGTTTTCAATAGAAACTTGCAGATTTATAAATTTGACACCTAGAGCTGTCAGTTAGGCAGCCAGTCGTGTTACTTCCTGGTTATTAAGTTTAGTGGAGCTAAAGTCAAAAGACAAAACATTGCTCAGAGCACCCACCTTCCAAGGACTTCTCATTGCGCTGCATTGGAAAGTCTGTCATTGGACAAACACAGAAAGTCTAGACTGGGTTAGAAGGGGAGGACTTGCAAATGCTGCAGTTAAAAGATCTTGGATATACCCTTGTGGGGAAAAAAATCATAATTAAATGGATGCATGTTTTCATTGGAGGTATATCTACTAAATTGTTAAAAATATTTTTATATATAATATATATTGTTCCTTTTTACAAAAGTATAGTTGATCCAATGTTTACTTACTATGAATGTATTTTAATTCCTTGTAACACAGTTTAAATTATGTATATGTTGGTTAAAGGAACATCGTCCTACCAATCCATGTGTTTGATGACCCGTCCTCTTCTGTAGGATATACAACATTTAATGTTTAATATTTCATCTATATTATTTGCAATAATTTGTATATTCATTTCAGATGCTGTCCACTAAGGGAGATTAATTTAGCTTATTTTCAACAGTTGAAGTAATACACAATTTACGCATGATGTGTTCACCATTCTGTGGAAAGTAGAGAAGAATAATAGAAGTTCACTTAACATAGCTAAAAGCAGGATGAGATGCTCAAAGTTGTAATAAAACTAAATGGAATAAACATCGGTTTGTAATGATAAATAAACAATACATTCAAGGTCAGCTGACATGCTCAACCTCCAGCTAATTAATGCTCTAAAAACGTGCGCAAAATTTATACGGCTCACGTGGAATGAGAACTTCCTCTTTAGCTGTATCAAGGAGACTAGATTGACTATGGGCATCCGGGGACACCCAGGTAAGTACCGTGACAAAGGACTGGTGGCACCATAACCACTACAGTAGCTTGAAGTTATGGTGCTTGGTGTGCCCTTGGGAGGGTAAATGAGTGAGATATGCTTCCGAAACTTGTCATTGAGAAGGAGAGTGTAGTTTGTGTAACTGCAAATTTATCTGCAATGAAAAAAAAAAAAAAAGTGATCGAAAAAGGTATATTTGCAGGAAAAACTGTTAAGCAACATAGTTCCTACAATAAACTGTAGTGGTAACGTGAGGTCCGGACCCAGGGATGTATTTACCATAAGGCAAACAAGGCATTTGCGTAGGGCGGCACTTTCAGGGGGGGGCGCCAAAAAATACCACCCAAGCTCCCAGACAAATGCCTTGTTTGCCTCGTGTTCTGGGGCTGTCCACCTTACTGTGAGTCAGTGTGTGTCTGTGAGTTAGAATGGGTGTGCCTGTGAGTGTGTGTATGTCATTTTATGTGTATCTGAAAGTGTGTGCCTGTCAGTGAGTGAGTGTGTCAGTGTGTGTCTGTCAGTGAAAGTGTGTGTTGGTTAAACAGTGTGTTCCAATGACTGTATGTGTGTGCCAATGACTGTGTATCTGTTAGTGAGTGTATATCGGTGCATGTATCAATGAGGGCATGTGTCTGTCAGTCAAAAAAATGGCCTTGACACGAATTGGGGGGCAAATTGAGATTTTGGGGGTGCCCGAATTTAGTCGTGCCTAGGGCAGCACAAATCCAAAATACACCACTGTCCGGACCACTTTACCTACTTTCACAGGGTAAGCATGCATTCACAACTATTCTCTGCCTATCTCAACTCCGAACTGTGTGAGTGCTTACTAAGAGCATAACTTGGGTAAGTGAAGGAGGTGAACTTGCACAATTTGAGCAAGCACTGTGTACTCCTATTGTACAAATACTTGATACTTGACTGAATGAAGAAATTCTCATCCAGCATGCAGAACGTCCATATGAAAGCATTGAGAAATGCGTTTCTATGGACTGTTTGAATGCACGCGCAGCACTCGGGAGCTGACGTCGGCGGGGGAGAGATTAAAGTAAGTAACTGAAGGGATTTTAACTCCTTCAGTGCCAAGGGAGGGGGACCCTGAGGGTGGGGGGTCCTAAGGATGCTATAGTGTCAGGAAAACTAGTTTGTTTTCCTGACACTATAGTGATCCTTTAATAATGAGTGGACCCTGGGATGTGGGATGGGTGTCTTACTCTGTGCTGTGCACAAATGTGTGGTGTGTTTTTTTTTTTTTTTTTTTTTTTTTATTTGATCCCAGTATTTTCACTGCAGGTAATGGCAAGTATGATTGCCTTCAGCTGTTTGTGTTTTGTTTAAATCCCAATTTACAAGTGATGAGTTTAGAAAGAACAAAATAAATGGGTTTCCAAGAAAGAAAATGGACTCAAAATGTTTTCTTGCACAATTGTGCAAAATAGATTTTTCATTGTTCCTGCCAGATGGTTCTGCAATAATCACACATAGACATTTAATTAGAAAAAAGTCATACGTTATTAGGAATAAACTTCCAGTGACATTCTTCTGCCAGCATAAATTTTGCGGAAAGACCAGACATTTAAATCGTAGTCTCCAATTAAAAACAATTGCTAAGCATTCACAAATTTCAACATGTTGATGACATGGCTACATCTCTAAGAGTTCAGATCTCTATAGCTGCTTAAACTTTGTTTGCTCATCTTAACCTTTTACTTATTAAAACGAGTGTCATTTAGATAGATAATAGCAAATGTCTATTACTAGCTATCAGATATGTCCATTTCCTTTATTTCGCTATATAAGAAGATGAAATTCTCATTAAAGGGACATTCTAGACACAAGGACAAATTTAGCTTAATGAAGCCGTTTGGGTGTATAGATTATGGCCCTGCAGTCTCACTGCTCAATTCTTTGCCATTTAGGAGTTAAATCACTTATGTTTCTGATCATGCAGCCCTAGCCACACTTCCCCTGGCTTCATTTTCAATCAGATTTTAACTTGCTTTAGAAGTTTTTATCTCCTGCTCTGTAAATTGAAATGTAATGACATTAGGATCCTGCATGACCTACAAGGCTATTAACAGAGTAGAAGATAAGACATTCTAAATTAAGTAGACTGTCAAAGAAAGTTGAAATGTTGGATCTCACTTTTTAAGCAGTGTTAGGAACGCTGTGCAAGCCATATGCATGAGGTGTGACTATATATCAAAACTGCGACAATTAAAGGATAATGTTGTTCTGGTGCCTATAGTGTCCCTTTAATTTAATTTACCGGTCTTTTTTTTTTTTTTTTTTACTTTTTTTTATATATATATACTGTAAATGTTATTTTTATATTTGAAATTCCAGATGATTTTTTTTATTTATTTTTTGTTCATTTTCTTCTGAGATTTTGTGTTTAGCAACCATACCTATATAGTCTATTATAGAGCATGTAGTCATGTTAAAACCAAAATCCCTAGTGAGTAGGTAATATTTGTAGGCTGGCTGTTTTTTTTTAATCTAAATAAAAAATGTTGTTTTCAGGGAAATATATCAAACCAATACAGGGGTTTGTGTAATGCTTTCCTGGTTTAATATCCTATTACTTAAGAACCTCTTTAATAATAATCTAATTTATTGTTCTTTTAGTAATTTTTTGCCCTCAAGTGATACATTTATGTCAGTGGGACGAAGGAAGTCTTATGAAATCAAATCAGGTGAAACTATCAGGACTGGTGAAATGTACTTTAAGAAGAGATCTTGCTTTTCTTTAAAATTGCAGTATTGCTGAGAATCTGAATGTGATTTCGTGCTGAAAACATTAAATGACGAGAGAGGCTAAATGAGGTCATTGGACATTTGTAACTTGCACACCTGGGTTTTGTGAATAGAAAATCCATTTGTGGACAATCTTAAATGTCGAGCAGTCAGCATAAACTTTCTATAGTCATTGCTCCACGTTTAGAACCTTGCTCAACCATTGCTCTTTATAAATATCCCTATAGTATGTAATGTCCTGCCTTACTCAGTGGCTAGTGTACACCTTGATATGTAGAATTTTATATTTTTTTTATTTTTTTTGTGCAGTGTGACAGGAGGCAGGTTCTGCTCTGCTGAGAGGGGTGTACTCTGTGTAAACTCTTGCTGCCTGATAACCTGGGGATCAACACCGTTCCTGTCCCATGGTTGGCACGCCACTGTTTCTTATAATAAAAATAATAGATGTAACAAGGGCTTTGTCTGCCCCCTTTAAAAAAAACCAAAAAAAAACAATATTGTTGTTTTTTTGTTTGTTTTTTAAAGGGAATCTGTTGGCAGTATCAACTACTATTGCGGTTTTTAAGCACATGCATTATATATATATATGCCTGTTGCTACATAAACTCCACAGCATGCTAGTATCTGAATTTGTGAACAAAAAATCTGTAAGGCTATGGGGCTTATTATTAAATTGATTGCGTGTACAAAAAAAGACAAATTTTCTCATAAATCATCATCTCAGGGTATTTACAAATCACCGAAGTCTGTCTTGGAAGGAAAAATATCCATGACAAATTCTGATCCCTGCAAGGTCATGGACAAGTCTAGTGATAAATTCTTGAATTTAATAAACCAACGTGTTTGGAGAGTAATTGAATTCCGCAAAATTCAGGGAGAGATTGAGGTTTATGATGAGCAGTCAATTCCCTAAACATTCTATCTTGCTGGGGATGATTTGACATGTAGTTATATTGGAATCCAATTCCGTGACTAAATTAATAGGACCCCAAGTCATGTTAGTTTTGCACAGATTGACAGATTAGCATTTGTGTGTGTGTGTATATGTGTATGTAAAAATTGAAAAAAATAGTACAAGAAAAAAATCTATATATGTATATCTCCTGATGCATATAAAAATCAGGCTTTTGCAAAAGTCTGTAGTCCATTTTCTATATCTTTCATCAAAGCTTCTCTGTAACATGTGTGGAGAAAATGCCAAAATTGTACTTAGTGGTCTCATACTGTGTGCCAAATAGTACTCCTATTTTTCACTTAATATCTGACCAGATTTCATCTAATAAAAGGGGTTTTACACTAAACCAATTAGAATAACTAGGCAAAAATAGCTTAGAATTAGAAACATGGCTAATTAAAAAATATATCAATCGCAACTGTTTCGGCCTAATATATGTATCACTTAGACAAGGAGCACAACCACAAAATGTGTATAAAAATATTTTATTAAATGGGTCACAATAGTAGGCTATCTCATTAACTGTATCAATGAATGAAAAAGACATGAAATGTCAAAATAAAAAGTACAATATAACACATACAGGTGTTAAAAAAAAGACTGAACAATGTATGAATCTCAGAATACAAATATCCAAAATAGCCATATGAGAAACCAAACAATAATAATAATAGGATATATTCATTTATGTATTGTATATTGCTACATGGTTATTGTTTTTAATTGTGGTCCCTGAGGAAGTTCTTATAGAACGAAACGCGTAGGACAACATCTTTTTGTTACTTATATCCTATGCTGAAATGGTGACTACACCTTTTATTTGAATGAAGTGTGAGCTGGGCCCCATGGCAGCTGGGGTGCCGCACAGCTCAGACGCAGAGACCAGCAATTACCAGCCGCACCGAAGGAAGGAGGGGGCAGAGCTACAAATATTTGGGGATGGAGCCAATCCAACAGCAGGAGTGGGGCTTAACACTGCCCTTACCCGCTGCTGTTACTGCTGCACATGGAGGTGCAGCAAGAAGAAATTCCTGCTCCTCCACCTAACAGGCTCCAGGAAGGACTTCAGTAAATCCACTCCTCCAGCCCACATGGTCTGTTAGTAAGAGTGTGTGTGTGTGTGTGTGACTGCATGCCTGTAACTGTGTGGGTGTGTGACTGTCTGTAACGGACTGTGTGTGTAACTGTCTGCCTATAACTGTTTGACTGTCTGCATGTGACTTTGTGATGGTGTCAGGGTACCTGCTGTCTCTACCTCTGTGGAGGTGAGACACTTGGACGTTCTTCCTCGCAAAAGGGTTGAATCACTCGTTCCTCGCGGTTCCCTCGGTCGTTTACACGCCGGCCGCGAGGGATCCACTTCCTTTTATGACGCGGCGTTCAGTAGCCGACGTCATGACGACAACCCAACCCGATCTGTCAATCAAGCCCCAAGCACGAATGAGGATTCGTCGGGGGCGTGATTACCTGTTTAGAATCAGGGTATAAAAGAGGGCTTTCTACGTTTGTTCATTGCCCTGTCGTGGTTCTAGCTTGTCTAGTCACTCAGTGCTCTTGTATTCTGTTTGTTTCTTTGGTTTTGACCCGGCTTGTCTGTTCTACCTCGTTTACCTCTATTACCCTTTGACTCGGCTTGTCTCTCGTTTACCTGCTCTCTCGTTCCCTCGACCTCGGCTTGTCTCTAGACCATTCTTTACTACTCTTACGTTAGTCCGGCCATTCTAAGGTCCGGTATACGTACCCTGTACCTGTTTGTACTCTGCATGTTGGATCCCTGTCCCGATCCTGACATTACGACAGGGCCATGGATCCTGCAGGTACAAACACTCAGGTTGGTTCTTCCGATTCTAGATTTGATGCCATGGATTACAGAATAGACCAGATGGCTCTAGCGCTGCAAGCTTTATTATCTCGATCTAGTAATCCACCGGAGGAGATGCGAGCTACGTCCATCTCTCCTGTAAGTTCAGGTCTAGAAGTAGCCACTGTAGGTGCTTCTTCCCGTATTACACCTCCTGTACGTTATGGTGGTTCTCCGGAGAAGTGCCGTGGTTTCTTAAACCAAATTGGTATTCATTTTGAATTACAACCTCGCTCTTACCCTACAGATAGGGCAAAGGTTGGATTCATTATCACACTCCTCATTGATAAGGCTCTGAGATGGGCCAATCCTCTGTGGGAGAATGAGAACCCGTTAGTCTATAATTATAATGCCTTTGTCGCTGCTTTTAGAAGAACTTTTGACCCTCCAGGTAGAAAGGTCAATGCAGCTAGATTACTATTGCGCCTTAGACAAGATGACCAAACCCTTGTGGATTATGCACTAGAGTTCAGGTCTTTGGCGGCAGAAGTTAAGTGGAATGAACAGGCCTATATAGACGTATTTGTAAACGGATTATCTGATGTAATCCTAGACGAGGTGGCTACTAGAGAGCTCCCTGAAAATTTGGAGGATTTAATTTCTTTTATTTCTCGTATTGACGAACGTTTAAGAGAGAGACAGAACACTCGTGATAATATTCGTAGACCTTCCTTTAAATTAGCGTCTTTATTTCAAAGTCCTCAAACCACTATCCCAGTTTTTTCTGAACCTATGCAAATAGGCAATACTCGCCTCTCAGAAGAGGAGAGACAGTACAGAAGAAAGGAGGGATTGTGTATGTATTGTGGAGTAAGAGGGCACCTTCGCCTAAATTGTCCTAATCGTCCGGGAAACGCTCGCACCTAAGTTTCTCTAGAGGACAGGCCTTGGGTGTTTCTATTTTGTCCTCTATACACAATTATAAAGATCACAGGCTTCTACTACCGGTTTCTTTAGCATGGGAGTGTCAGGATCGGGACAGGGATCCAACACGCAGAGTACAAAGTGTAGTAGGTATGTATACCGGACCTTAGAATGGCCGGACTTAACGTAAGGAGTAAGTAGTCATTAAAGGATACTCTTCCATTATTGCTCCTATTACCAATATGACCAGACAGGGGGCTGACACTAAGACTTGGTCTACTGAAGCTCTCGTTGCCTTCAAGACACTTAAGGAACTTTTTGCTTCTGCACCAATTTTAGTTCACCCCGATACAACTTTACCTTTCCTACTCGAGGCAGACGCCTCAGAGACAGGTATAGGTGCCATCTTGTCTCAAAGGTTAGGCGTGGATAAACCATTACATCCATGTGTTTTTTTTTCCAAGAAACTATCTGGGACTGAAAGCAGATATGATATTGGTGACAGGGAACTACTAGCTGTTATCATGGCCTTAAAGGAGTGGAGACATTTATTGGAGGGGACCTTGCATCCTGTTACTATCTTGACGGATCACAAGAACTTGTCTTATATTGGGGAGGCCAAGCGCTTATCCGCCAGACAAGCTCGTTGGTCCTTGTTCCTCACCCATTTCAATTACGTGCTTACTTATAGACCTGGTTCTAAGAACTCTAAGGCCGATGCTTTGTCTCGCCAACATGAACCTTCTACTATATCTGAGACGGTTTTCTCTTCTATAGTTCCCAAGTGCAATATTATCGCCAACACTAGCCTCAGGATTCATTCTCCGTTGCTTGCCGAGATTATGAAGCTACAACATCTGGCTCCTAGACAGAGTCCTGAGTCACGGCATTTTGTTCCTGTTGAACTCCAACTAGAACTGCTACAGTGCTTTCACAATAGTAAGGTGGCTGGGCATCCTGGCATTCGTAAGACATGTTCCCTAATAGCCAAAGATTTCTGGTGGCCCACCTTACGTAAAGATGTTAGGGATTTCGTCGAAGCATGTGAGGTCTGTATGAAGACTAAACGACCTCAGACGCTTCCATGTGGGCTTTTGCATCCCTTGGAAATTCCAGAGAAACCATGGACCTGTTTGGCTATGGACTTCATTGTCGATTTACCTGTTTCTAAAAGACAGACTGTGATTCTCACGGTGGTTGACAGGTTTACTAAGATGGCTCATTTCGTGCCCTTACCTAAACTTCCATCTTCCCCTGAATTGGCTGAGATATTCGCTAAAGAGATATTTCGTTTACATGGGATACCTTCCGAAATTGTTTCTGATAGAGGTTCCCAATTTGTTTCCCGTTTTTGGAAGTAATTCTGCTCTCAAATGGGTATCAAATTGAATTTCTCTTCTGCCTATCATCCCCAGTCTAACGGAGCTGCTGAACGCACTAATCAAAAGATCGAACAATATTTGCGTTGTTTCGTTTCTGAACACCAGGACGATTGGGTTGGTCTGATTCCTTGGGCAGAGTTCGCACACAACAATCTCGTTTGTGATTCTACTCGTTCTAGCCCCTTTTTCATGAATTATGGCTTTCATCCCTCCATTGTTCCCTCGGTTTCTCCTTCCCAAGGAGTACCGTCGGTTGATGTTCATGTTGCCAATCTGAGGAAGTTGTGGGATCAGACTCGACAAATTCTTCTGCATAATTCCATGTTGTTCAAGAAACACGCTGATAAACACAGAAGGACGGCTCCAGTCTTTGTTCCAGGGGACAGGGTATGGTTGAGTACCAAAAACATTCGCTTGAAGGTTCCTTCTATGAAATTCGCTCCTCGTTACATTGGACCTTACAGGGTCCTGACTCGAATTAACCCAGTTGCGTATCGTCTGGCTCTTCCATCTGCCTTACTGTCAGGATCGGGACAGGGATCCAACACGCAGAGTACGAACAGGAGAGATGTACGTATACCGGACCTTAGAATGGCCGGACTAACGTAAGGAGAAAGCAGAGAATAGTCAGAGACAAGCCGGGGTCGAGGGAACGAGAGGACAGGTAAGCGAGAGACAAGCCGAGGTCAAAGGACACGAGAGGTAAACAGGAACGATAGTACAAGCCGAGTCAAAACCAGATAGAACGAAAAACATAAGAGCACTGAGGGACCAGACAAGCTAGAACCACGACAGGGCAATGAACCATTACCCACATCCCTCTTTTATACCCTGGTTCTCTAAATCACGGCTCCGCCCTTGCCGAGCCCTGATTCGTTGTTCCGAACCAGATTGACAGGTCGGGATGTGATTGCCGTCATGACGTCGGCTCCTGAGCGTCGTGTCATAAAAGGAAGTGGGGTTCTCGCGGCCGGCGTGGGAATGACTATGAGAGCTGTGAGGATTAGATGAATCAGCCCCGCTGAGAGAACGGACGTCGGAAAGTCTAACCTCCTCCGAGGTAGAGACTTCAGGTACCCTGACACTTACGCATTCCTAACTCCTTTCATGTTTCCTTGTTAAAACCCCTAATATGTAACAAGTTTTCCACCACTGCATCCTCTCCTCGCTCTGTTCAGGTTGAGGGACAAGAGGAGTATGAAATCAATTCCATCATCGATTCTCGTATCTCCCGGGGGAGGTTACAATATTTGGTTGATTGGAAGGGATATGGTCCTGAGGAGAGGTCTTGGATACCTCAGGAGGATGTGCATGCGCCTCGCCTCCGCAGGGCTTTTCACTCCCGTTTTCCATCTCGTCCCGGTTCCTTCCGCCCGGTGGGCGTTTCTGAGGGGGGGGGTACTGTCAGGGTACCTGCTGTCTCTACCTCT
The DNA here is from genome assembly GCF_036172605.1 of Pelobates fuscus. Classification (NCBI taxonomy): domain Eukaryota; kingdom Metazoa; phylum Chordata; class Amphibia; order Anura; family Pelobatidae; genus Pelobates; species Pelobates fuscus. The sequence continues at coordinate 145,806,559 of NC_086318.1, forward strand.
GTGGAGGTGAGACACTTGGACGTTCTTCCTCGCAAAAGGGTTGAATCACTCGTTCCTCGCGGTTCCCTCGGTCGTTTACACGCCGGCCGCGAGGGATCCACTTCCTTTTATGACGCGGCGTTCAGTAGCCGACGTCATGACGACAACCCAACCCGATCTGTCAATCAAGCCCCAAGCACGAATGAGGATTCGTCGGGGGCGTGATTACCTGTTTAGAATCAGGGTATAAAAGAGGGCTTTCTACGTTTGTTCATTGCCCTGTCGTGGTTCTAGCTTGTCTAGTCACTCAGTGCTCTTGTATTCTGTTTGTTTCTTTGGTTTTGACCCGGCTTGTCTGTTCTACCTCGTTTACCTCTATTACCCTTTGACTCGGCTTGTCTCTCGTTTACCTGCTCTCTCGTTCCCTCGACCTCGGCTTGTCTCTAGACCATTCTTTACTACTCTTACGTTAGTCCGGCCATTCTAAGGTCCGGTATACGTACCCTGTACCTGTTTGTACTCTGCGTGTTGGATCCCTGTCCCGATCCTGACAGATGGTGACTGTAACTATGTGTATGACTGTCTGCCTGTGACCATGTGTGTGACTGTGTGTGTATGACTGCCTGTAACTTTGTGTGAGGGAGTGCAGGGATTTTGTAGAAGGGGGCAGGGGTTTTAAAAAGTTAACAAATTTGTGCAATACATGCAAAAAAACAAAAGAACACACATTTGAAAATTTTCTTAGGTGTCTTTTTTTTTTGGAGGGGGAGAGGTTACTGGGTGCCAAACCCAGGACCCGCCTTGTGTGCCACATGCTCTAGGTACGCCCCTGGTCAGGCGAACAAACATGTGTTCCTGACATTATAGCGGTAAACTAATTAATTATTTAGGTCCACAGAACCCTCCGATCTCAGTAAAAAGGTGATTAAACGTATATTTTCTCCCAACCCACACCGGTCTCGCCGCAACGCACCCGCAAACCTTGCCTCCATGGCTGAGATCATTCATGTTGATGATCACAGCCAGTCTACTGCTTTCCCATAGGAAAGCATTGGAAGGCGATTACACATGCGCAGCAGTACGCTGTGCTGTGCCAATACACATTTTCTCATATGGATGCATTGAACGTTAGGAACGTTCAGCACCTGCATGCAAAGCGTGGAGACACTGATCGCCTTTGTTGCACACTATGCAGCACTGAGATAGGAAGCACCTGTAGTAACCGTCTGAGTAACTGCTACTAGAGCTATTCCTAGGCAGCAATGTAAACACTGCCTTTACTCTGAAAAGTCATGATTTACATTTAAAAAGTCTGCAGGGACATTCTATAGACACCATACCTACTACGTTAAGCTGTCCCTTTAACACTATCACATAAAAGGAGTTTAGCTATTTCCATAGGATGATCTTCTGGTTAGGGAATGGAAGGGAGATATTTATCTTTTTTAGTCCCACAAACAATAGTTGAGCCTGATTGCTAACATCTTGAATCACTCTGTTGCAACTGCTCATTATATCATTCTTAACTATAATCAATTGTCCATGAAACCCAGAGCACTATAACTGACACACAGAATGGAACAATCAACATTTCCAAACCTATTTACTCATTAAAGATGTGCTACTCCAGAATCCAAACAAAAAAAATGCACACATCTCCTAAAACATTTTTGTTTTAGGAAAGAAATCATTAACTGAGTATTCCTGTCTTATAAAGCCAATCGAGAATATGAGCAATTTAAAATATTATAACCTCTTATCACAATTTCCTACAGCAGGGGTGGGGAGCCTTCGTCCCTCTAGATGTTTTGGACTACATCTCCCATAATGCTCTTAACAGCCATAATGCTAGCAAAGCATCACGGGAGATGTAGTCCACAACATCTGGAGGGCTGAAGGTTCGCCACCCCTGCTCTAAAGTATTAACTAGTCAGCTGACACAATTTCCTCTTTAGCCAAAGCAAGTAGTGGCTAATATCAGACTTACTTGTTTCCACAGTTGATGAACAAGTACTACTATTATTCTATCCTGGTATTTATTTTACTGTGTTCTGTAGACTTGTACACATCACACATCAGCATTTGGAATGGAGAGTGAACTGATTTGTCAAAGTGTGGTTTGGACGAACCAAATATGTGGCGTTTTGCTTCTGACAAATTAAAGGGCCACTATAGGCACCCAGACCACTTCAGCTAACCCTGCAGCTGTAAACATAGCAGTTTCAGAGAAACTGCTATGTTTACACTAGGGTTAATCCAGCCTCTAGTGTCTGTCTCACTGACAGCCACTAGAGGCGCTTTCACGCTTCTCACTTGCCGTGCATGCGCATTTGGCGCTGACGTCGGAAGAGGGAGGAGAATTCCCCAGCGCCGAGGGAGCCCGGCGCTGGAGAAAGATAAGAGTTTAACCCCTTCAGCCTGGTGGGGGGGGGGACCTAAAGACCCTATAGCGCCAGGAAAACGTGCTTGTTTTCCTGGCACTATAGTGGTCCTTTAAATTTTGGGGGGGCGTTCTAAAGTTGCTCCCAGCTGCTCATCCATGAGTGGCAGGTCTGGGCCCTAAAAATAAACAGGGAGGCATGAAATCGAGCCCCTTTCTATCCCCACCCATAGGTAGTGGGAGAGGGCTAATTTTGTAATAGACAGGGGGACATCCCCATGTTACCCACAGTCCCACCCATGGACTTGGGATAGATACTATTGCCCACCCCTTCCATCTCCACTAATAGGCTTTGGGTGTGAGGTGTATTAATAGCAATAGGCGGTAGACAGACATACCATTGTCCACCCCCAAAAAAAGGTTGGGGCCATTATATTATCTACTTAGAACAAGTACCTACCCATGCCATCATTCCCATGCCATAGTAAAAACAAAAGGGAAACGAGGGCAAACCCGGAAAATGCATCTTGCTGAAATAATGCTGTCGTAGTGACTAAAATGTATACAGAATACAGATTAATGAACAGTGCACTCATAAAAAATTATTTCTAAATTCTTTAAGGCTACTTAAAATTGCCTAGCTCAGCAAACTAATATGGCCATATTGTGTTAAGCCCCCAAGCACTGGTGCATCATATACCAATTCCAATGTGGGAGACAAATCATATATTGATAGTGTTCCCATTCCAGACACTGCTGTTGAGCTGTGGATCTGTCCTTCCAAATGCAATTTATCTTCCACCTTGGTCAGTTAAGACCCTCCTAAAAAATTCTGTCCATTAAATCTTAAAAATCTTCATCTCATTTCCTGTAATTGATATTTGCGCTTTCATTCACCCGTTCATCTCAAATAAAGACCATTCATCCTTTATGATGGTGTCCGCATCATGTATACTAAAATATGCCCACATTTCCATTTCCCTTTCCCTGTATACTGCCCTAATGATGACTGTCCATATGTTCCTTAAACACTATATCAGAGCTTTTACATCTGAAACTTTTCTAACTGAAAACCGATTTGGTGTGAAACCTTACACTGCAGCAAACAAATCACATCTCAGCTACTGAGAGAAATTTTTTTTTTTTGTCCTGTGTTTTCTTTGAAACTCAATACTATCACACTTTTACATACTGTGTTTTAAAGAGCAGTAGAATTATAGAAAATGTGGTAATAATTCCCAGAAAGGATCATTGGCCGGTTTTAATACCAACCTGATGTTTAGCATGGCCACCACGACAGCCTTCTTATTGTAATATTTTAACGGTGCTCCTGGAATGTGTTTCTCCAGAATGTCAGCTGATGTTTTTAAATTCCATGGAAAGAAAGAAGACGTCGTACTTGATTAATTATGAAGTTTGCTAGTGCGTAAAGGTTTCCTGCATATCTTCTCTTCTTATTAATGGAAAATGTAGTGATTCTTTGAATAGAAACAATGGAAACTACTTGAGTGCTGGATAGGTTTTCAATAGTTCACTCAACAATCCCCCTGGAAGAAGATATCTGAATTGATGTAGAAGGCAGTGGTGCATACAGGGGGTGAGGGTAGTGAAGGCACCGCGAGAGTGCCAAGGCTGTCCCCTGGCGCTATCCATTCGCTGGCAATGAAGTGCGCCTTCACGGACCAAAGGTACTTTGCTGGCAGCTGGCGAGGAGGGAGAGCGGATCTGGGAGCTCTTACCTGCAGCTCCTTCAGGTTCTCCTCTAGCTAGCATGTTCCGTTCTCGCGAGACTGAACTCTAGCCTCACGGACCACCAGGGATTCTTCACTAGGACTACCTGGAATTGTCTTGTAATGTCTCCCCTCCCAGTCAAAAGGTAAGATGGAAAGGGGGATACAAAGATTATTTTTTTAAATAAAAATAAAATAAAATAAAACATTAATTCAATTTTTTGATAATACATTTTTATAAATACACTTATATTCTCAAGTCATAGTCACACACTGCACCCCCCTCACACACACAGTACCCCCTCCCCCACATACACATGCACCCCTCACACACGTTAGACCTCTCACGCACACATAGCACCCCTCACACAAACACAGCAATCACACACACTGCACCCCCTCAACACACACACACATAGCAAACCCTCACACACACACACACACACACACACACCCTACTGTCCCTATCCCTGCAGACCCCAGATAAGTTGTCAAACTGTTCTTAAACCGTTTGACTAATTACTCTGGGAGGGCTTCACGGCAGTCTTGGCACCATAGCTGCTATATAGGGCTGTAGTGGTTATTTTGCCGGGATTGTTCTTTTAAATAATCTACTAATGCCCCTCCTGAGATTGAGTTCTGGATCTGCCCCTGGTAGAAAGTCTAGCTTATAAACCATGAATAACTATGCTTCTATGCCCAGTTCCTCAAAGGATCACTATAGGGTCAGGAACACAAACCTGTATTCCTGACCCTATGGTGAAAACCCACCAGTTAGGTGGCTTGCCCCCCGTCTGCCCCCCTTAGCCCCCTCAGAAGGGGTTAAAACTCACCTTATTTTCAGTTTTCCATAGGTCTGCCGGTTCTGGCCCCGCCACCTTGGTGACATCATCAAAATTGCTGATTTTTAGCAAAGCCAATGCTTTCCCATGTGGAAAGGATTGGATTGGGTAAAATCTGCAAGGGGGCAGGGCCAAACTCCATTTTGATCCTCTATGAGGAAAATGTCAGCGTCTCCATGTAGAGCATGGGGACACTGAACGGCAGGGCTGCTTACTGTGCAGCACTGAGCCAAGAAGCCCCTCCAGTGGCCACTTGGAGGTGTCCCTAGGGGCAATGTAAATACTGAAAAGGCAGTGTTTACATGATAATGCCTAAAGGGAGCTATTATACTCACCAGAACAACTACATTAAGCTGTAGTTGTTCTGGTGACTAGTGTCCCTTTAAGAGCACATTGTTTAGCAGTAAGCTGAAGACCTACTGTACTGATGATGTATAGCAAATGAACATGAATGTGAACTGATAAGTTAAACCAGCGCTGATAGACTGAAATGCAAACACTTGCACAAGCAGGAACAAATAACCCTCCCTAAGGGGGCTTAATAAAAATCATACAATGCTGGGCCTAAAACATCAAGTGGTATCTCCTTTCCTGACAGCTTAGGGGTAATCTATTTTGCAGCAGCGTTTTAAATAAAATAACGTTTGAGCCAAAATCACTACATTATGTGTTAGGAGTTTTTTATTTTGGTTTTCTTTGATCAGGTGTCAAACAGAAAAAGGTAATGCTTGTCTTTTTTTGTTATCACACATTATTTTTCTTTAACATCTCATCATCCACTCACTTCCACTGCCAGTGTCCTGCTTCACATTATTTTATGATGTAATCTTACATCATTCATAGCCAACAAACCGTTATCCTGTAGCTGCAAAACTACAACTCCCATTAATGCTTTGCCACACTCTACAGACTGGCAAAGCATAATGAATCCAGACAGGTCCGGTGCAAGGATTTTTGGCTACACAGGCAAATATGCATTTTGCCGCCACCCAAAAATTTTTTATCTTTATCTGTGTGCCTCGTAACCCCTCTTTTAAATTTCTTACCCCCTTTAGGGTTACATATCCACTCTTGAATGTGTTACCCTGTGTGTTACACCCCCTTTAGTGTATTATATCCCCCTTTAGTGTCTTACACCCCCCGTGTCTCTTTCTTGCCCACCAGCCCCTTTCTGTGGCACTGTGTTTTAGTGAGGGGGATAGGGTCAGAATTGTGTGGGATAGGGACTGTAACGGATCACCTGGCACCCCGACTTGGTACCTCCGTTAATGGATGCTCCTAGTGCTTCCTGAGGACTCCAAGCACTCTGGCAGACACCACAATCACCGAATCCGAGAAACCTTTAAATTCTCCCAAGCATATGAATGCTGTAGACCATTGAATAGGAACCATACGAATAGGCTTGTACTCCTAGCAGTCAACTGGAACAGCATGCCATAAATCCTTCCCCCAATAATGAGACGACACATCACTTTGAGGGTAAAACAGGAACTCTGGACTGGCTCATCCAGCCTGGCTTTTATTTCCAACTCACACATACAGGCCACACCCAGGGGGAGGCATAAAAGAACCAATGACATAGATGTTACCTCCCACACATCCCCTCCCCTTAGTGTGACACATAATCCCATTATGCATACAGTGTAAAATATACTTTTACACAACTTTCATAACTTTAAAACCATACATCACATTCACATAAAAATACATATCCACAATCAATCCATTCAGGGGAACAACATATTAAAAAATGGCATGAATCCGACCAGGGGTTCAAAAGTTACTAAAAGTATCTTTTGTTCCTTTCTGGCTGGCAGAAAAACATCCCCACAATGCACCCTGGTTTCCTCCCTTCTGCCCTGGAGTTAATTGGAGAAGTAATCCAATTACCCAGGACTAAAGGCAGACTCCATTAACCACATGGTTGCAAAACAACATAAAACACTTTAAAATACATAAAGTCACATTTACACATAACACACAGACATTTCACCTATCCCCAGATAGCTGGGATCTGCACGCACAAAACTACCGAATAGCGCGCAGATCCTACTCACACAGTACAATTGCCATGGAGCTAAAGTCTTTCCCATAGTCTTTCATTATATGAATAGGCTCCATGGTATGGCTATCTGGGGTATCACATTCCCATAAAGTCTGGTCCATAGTCCAAAGGCAAGAGGCGGGCAATCAGCCCCCTCCAAGGACACGTGCCGGTCAGTGCCCTTGTTAGTCCAGCAGCCCACCCACAAGACAGAAACCGCAGAGCAGCCCACCCACAATAAACAGTTACTACACCTGGGTGAGGGAGAATCTTGTCCAGGTTCAGGTGCCTCACCACGGCTGTGTGGGGGACTGGTAGGCTGCCTTGGTAGGTTGCTGAGGGGGCAGAGACCAGCGGTACTCTGTCCTGTTGCCAGCACTACCACGGGGGTAGTCTGGTTGGAGCCTGGTTGCTGGAGACCGACTGTCTCCCCTTTAGTTACACAGCTCTGCTGCTGGAGACAGACTGTCTCCCCTTTAAATACACCGCTCTGCTGCTGGAGACCGACTGTCTCCCCTTGAGTTACACCGCTCTGCTGCTGGAGACCGACTGTCTCCCCTTTAGTTACACAACTCTGCTGCTGGAGACCGACTGTCTCCCCTTTAGTTACACAGCTCTGCTGCTGGAGACAGACTGTCTCCCCTTTGGCTAAACAGCCCTGTTGTGGGGGGCAGGACCGACCGTCCCTACCCCCTGTGCTGGAAGTGCAGAGACCACGGTCCCATCTGCACAGGTGTGGGGCTTACAGTCTCCCCCTGGTACATTAAGCTGCCGCTGGGGAGAGGTGGTAACCAGCTCCTCTCCCATTAGAACACTCTGCCGCTGGGGAATGGAGACTGGGCTCTCTATTCCCTGTACATTAATGATCCGCCGCTGGGGAGAGGTGGTAACAATCTCCTCTCCCATGCATACTTCCCGTCTCTGCGGAGGGAGACCGACTGTCTCTCCTCCCAGCACAGAGTCCTGCTGTGGGGGAAAGGGGGCTGGGCTCTCTATTCCCTGCTGGATACTCTGCCGCTGGGGAATGGAGACCGGGCTCCCAATTCCCAACAAATCACACTGCCGCTGGGGAGGGAGGACGGCTCCTTCAGCTCCCTGTAACTTGGTCGCAGAGACCACGGTCCCATCTGCGCTGGTGTGGGGCTTACGGTCTCCCCTTGGTGGGTTAGGCTGCCGCTGGAGAGAGGGTGTAACAAGCTCCTCTCTCTGAACTGTAACCTGCCGCTGGGGATCTGGGCCGACTGCCCAGCATCCCTGTAGGGCCGGTAGAGAGACCTCGATCCCATCTCCACCTGCCATCTGTGGGTCTCTCCAGGACCAGTTTATGAGGTCCCCTACTTCTGCAACTGGTAGTGAAGCAGGGGGTACCTCTGCCGCGTTTTCCCAGCTATAGGCTAGCAGATCTGGGTCTGCCACCCAGTTTTCCCGGTCTACGTCCCTGCTCTGCGGCTGGCAGGAATTTAATAGTTCTACATAGTCCATCTCCAGCTCTCGTTCCATGGCAGCGAAACGGCGGAGGTCTTCTCCCAGTCCAATAGATCTCGGGCCCTGTATCATCTCACCTCGGTAATGAAAGATAGCCCAGTACCGTGACTCTGCTGGACTGCTGAAGTCGACATCCTCCACTAAGGCTTTCCACAACAGACCAGGGCTTGTGTAGTTCTCCCCCTCTGGCTGGATGCCCTCTGCCCTCCACGTCTCTGGCTGGACAGTGCACCACCACAGTGCCCGGTATGAGGCGTCCAGGCTCAGTTCCCTTTCCACGAGGTACTCGAGTTGTCTTACCCGCTGCCCTCCAGGTTGATCTCCCAGAAGTGGCATCCGCCAGGCCATTTGTTCCTCCAACTGGTATGCGACACCAGGAAGGCGCTGCTGCCGTTGATACTGGACTTCCTCCAGGGCATCGTACCATAATTCTTTCCGGGCATTATCTCTCCATTCTAATTCACTCTCTTCCTCAGGTGTGTGTGTTGCCCAGGGGTCTACGAACCCCATTTTCCCAAATCTTTGTGTAGACAGGGACGCTGTAGGCACACTAGCGTCGCCCTCAATTTGTAAATCCAAACGTACTGTGTCTCCGAGCTGCTTTACCTCGCACTAGGACGCCATCCCACCGCTTGCCACCAATGTAACGGATCACCTGGCACCCCGACTTGGTACCTCCGTTAATGGATGCTCCTAGTGCTTCCTGAGGACTCCAAGCACTCTGGCAGACACCACAATCACCGAATCCGAGAAACCTTTAAATTCTCCCAAGCATATGAATGCTGTAGACCATTGAATAGGAACCATACGAATAGGCTTGTACTCCTAGCAGTCAACTGGAACAGCATGCAATAAATCCTTCCCCCAATAATGAGACGACACATCACTTTGAGGGTAAAACAGGAACTCTGGACTGGCTCATCCAGCCTGGCTTTTATTTCCAACTCACACATACAGGCCACACCCAGGGGGAGGCATAAAAGAACCAATGACATAGATGTTACCTCCCACACATCCCCTCCCCTTAGTGTGACACATAATCCCATTATGCATACAGTGTAAAATATACTTTTACACAACTTTCATAACTTTAAAACCATACATCACATTCACATAAAAATACATATCCACAATCAATTCATTCAGGGGAACAACATATTAAAAAATGGCATGAATCCGACCAGGGGTTCAAAAGTTACTAAAAGTATCTTTTGTTCCTTTCTGGCTGGCAGAAAAACATCCCCACAATGCACCCTGGTTTCCTCCCTTCTGCCCTGGAGTTAATTGGAGAAGTAATCCAATTACCCAGGACTAAAGGCAGACTCCATTAACCACATGGTTGCAAAACAACATAAAACACTTTAAAATACATAAAGTCACATTTACACATAACACACAGACATTTCACCTATCCCCAGATAGCTGGGATCTGCACGCACAAAACTACCGAATAGCGCGCAGATCCTACTCACACAGTACAATTGCCATGGAGCTAAAGTCTTTCCCATAGTCTTTCATTATATGAATAGGCTCCATGGTATGGCTATCTGGGGTATCACATTCCCATATAGTCTGGTCCATAGCAATCAGCCCCCTCCAAGGACACGTGGCAAGGTCGGTTTCGCCACAGGGACTTTAATATTTATAATATATATAGCGCCAATAAATTCTGTAGCACTGTACAACAGGGCTTTAGTACTGTGTGGGGGGGGGGGGACTCGGGCTTTAGTCAAGGGGAGATAGGAGTAGTATTGGGGAATAGAGGCAGTATTGTGGGGGGATAGGGACTTTAGCGAGGGGGAATAAGGGCAGTATTGTGGGGGATCGGGGCCTTATTGTGATAGGGCAGGGGCCGTATTGTCACAGATTGATTCTTTAGTATGGGGACAGGGTCCATATTGTAGTGACTGATTAGTGTGGGGGGGGGGAAGTATTATAGGGGATTGGGGCATTAGTGGTAGGGTTAGGAACAGTATTGTGGGGAATGGGGCTTTAGTGTGGTGGGATATGGACTGTATTGTGTGCGACAGGGGCATTAGTTAGGGGATAGGAACAGTATTGTGGGTGATTGAGTCTATGGTGGGGAAAGATAGGAACAGTATTGTAGGATCTGAAGCTATGGTGGGGGAATCGGAACAGTATTGTGGGGTTTGGAGCTTTAGTGGGGGGGTAGGAACAGTATGGGGGGGGCAGGAGCGGTATTGTGGGGAACCGGGGCTATGGTGGGGGGATTGGAACAGTTTTGATGGACAGAGCAGCATTATTGGGGACTGAGGCTATTGTGGGGGGAAGGGACAGTATTGTGAGGGACAGGGTCTATGGTGTGAAGGGGGATAGGAACAGTGTTGGGGGTAGGGGGGGGGGGGTAGGGCAGCATTATGGGGGTAAGGGAACAAGGGGAAATATTGAAACAAACACACACACTTTTAAATCCACCCAGTCTCCCTACCTTTTTGGGACCTGGATGGGATCCACAGCCTGGGGTCCAGTGGGCTGCCGCAGTGCTCCTCTGAGTGAGCTCTAATTCAGATCCACATTTCCTGTATAGCTCCCTCTCGCGCCCTGTAGAGGTCCTGGGAGATAGAATATGACGTCCTATTCCAGCTCCCAGGGCCTCTACAGGGCACGCGAGGGAGCTATACAGGAAATGCGGGTCTGGATCAGAGCTCACTCGCGCGACCTCTCCTCCTGTGCCGGACTGGGGAGGTACTGGCGCTCAGCCATGCTACAGGAAATGACCGTCAGGCGAGGGGTGCTGTGCACTTCTCTCCTGTCGTTCAGCTGGATATTTGCGCACCTGGGCCAGAGCGCCCTAAGGCGGCCACCTGTGCCGCCTTATGGTAGCGCCGGCTCTGAATCCAGAACATGTGGAAGATAAGATGATTGTTAGGGGCTGTGACAGAGTCTATGGGAAGGCAATAGAAGGAAGGTATTTAGGACCCAGAATCCTCCATAGCCTGTACTCATTCACCTGCCCAATTGCTGAGGCTTTAATTAGCAGGTCTCAGAGCAGAAAGGAGAGAGATACAATCTGACCTGCAGAGAGCAGGTCTGTGCAGAGCAGCACCAGAAAAAGTGCTAAAGGTTGGTGAATCCAATGTTTGTTTTGTTGATTTGTTTAGATTATTACCCTGGTTTAGTAAGGGACATTACTTTATGTTTAGTAAGTGCTCGAATTTGAGCTAGGATTTTGTTTGTAGACTTTCCTTTCTGTTTTGCTGCAGTTTTGAACAAATTGATTGCTGCATGGAATTTTGTGCACAATGTAAATAAACCACACTTTTTTTGCGTAAGAGACTGTTGTTCTATACCTGTTACCCTAGAGGACTGTGTTGCTTTGCCCATAAAAGTCACAGGGCGCATGGGGACCCTTTCTCTTATTTCCTAAACTCTATTCAACTACCTTCCATAAATCTGAATCTTTTTCATCTACCGTTACTTCTTTGCCCAATGTATCTTCCCTATTGGCAAGGGCCTTTGACCTTTGTATATATTTGTTTAATTATTTATTTTGAGGGGAGAGGGTTGGAGGGGCAAAGGGGATCTCCAGGGGGGCAGAGAGAGAGTTTCAATCAAGATCCAATGCAGAGCTCATTTGGCTATTTTGAGTTTTACATATCCCCAGCTAGGTATTTATATGTTTAATTTAAGCACTGCAACAGATACCTGCAATATTCCACTGGTCTACAACACTAAAAGGATAACATTTGAGCTTACTAAGCATGACATGTGATAGGTTATAGAACTTTTAAAGGCAGAAGTTTTCAGAGGCCAACGAGTTTTATTTGTGTTTTGCTTTTTCATATTTGTGGTTTATTTTTATTTTTTTAAAGAAATCAGAGTTACAGAAAGAAAAAAATGGGGAGATGCAGGGGGGGTAAAAAGCATATGATAAAATCAATCCATGACTTTTAGGTAGCATTGACAACAATACAACAATACATTGTCAGTAATCAGACAGTATACATTCAATTTACTGTTACTTCGTCATCCTGAACATTTTGTGGAGACCGAGGTGATAGAATCTACTTGGTTGGATCCTTCGTCTAATAATGCGGATCTGTAATGCGTAATTATTGTCTCCTATGATTGTTTCTGTCGGGGTTCGAAATGTGATAGAGCGAATCATTAGATAGTCATGGGTGGGGGAGGAGACTAGGGGCAGGGCCGAATTAACATAGGGGCTGATGGAGCTGCAGCTCCAGGCCCATTGAATAGGCCATTGATTTAAAAAAAAATTACACACTACTCTTAGGGTTGCCAGGTAATTCTCATGATTTCTCAGGTATTTGAGGCTGCCTAGCTTGTGCCGGTATTGCAGTAATACCAGCAATACAAATGTCTGTCTCAGTATAAACAGAGATTATTCTGCAATACCAGCTCCGGCCAGTAGGGGTCTGTGTTTGTATGGAGAGAGGCAGGCATAAGAAGTTACAGCAACTGCCTCCCTGATCCGCGGGGGAGCAGCTCTGCACAGAGAGTCCAGACAGCAGCTCCAAGCCTGAGAGACATGGGGACTGTGAGAGACTTGGGGACGCTGAGACATTGGGACATTGGGACACTGGGGAACATGGGGACACTGAGACACTAGGGACACAGTGGTCCCATGTCTCCCAGTGGCCCCTAGTCTCTGTGTCCCCATGTCTCGCAGCCAGTGTCCCTAGTGTCTCAGTGTCCCTAGTGTCTGTGTCCCTAGTCTACCAGAGTCCCCTAGTCTCCCAGAGTTTCACAGTGTCCCAATGTCTCACAGTGTCCCCCAGTGTCCCTATTATCTTTGTATCCCCATGTCTCCCAGTGTCCCTGGTGTCTCAGTGTCCCCATGTGTCCCAATGTCTCCTAGTGACATGGGGACACTGGGAAACACGGGGACACAGACATGACCCCTTTTTGGTGTATTTTCGCCTCTTTCGGCAGTTCTGGTTATGTGATTTGTTTCAGTGGCCCACCCTTTTACCCAATCCATAGACTTCCTGCTTTACTGGACACTGCTGTTAAGGGGTATGGGTTTACTTGAAAGATGAAAGTGTGAGATTAGCATAGGGTATGTGTTTTCTCATAGCTGCATCCTATGAGTTTCCCTCAAGCACCATCTCCATCAGATACATGATGCTTAGGAGGTAGGACTGTTCTAGTGTTTTTGGTTACTAAGATTTTGTAATTAGGCCCATCATAATTGTCAGCACATTAATCTGACCCTGACTAGGGGGAGAGAGAAAAAATAAAAAATAAATATATATATTTTTTGTAGATTGTTTCTGCATTGTAAAATGCCTTTTGTAATGGGGAGGAAGGATTTTTGTTTTTCTAAGGTGGCTGCTTAGAGATCCGTGTGGGCTGAGATTTCTTCAGCTTAGTTCTCCAGTTAAGCTGTGCGTTCACTCAGAGCCTGTATGTCTGACCTGGTATCTTTAGCCAGTTTGCCAAATTACATTTGTAGTTTTATGCAGCATTTTCTGTATACGTGAATCTGTCGCTGAAAAAATTGCTTACCTCGATATAAAAGTGACATCACTCCTATTGGAGCTAGAGGCCAGGGATGTGGGCCTTTCGGCACCATTTTGCGTGTGGCGTGACGGCGATGTCAGGACCGCTATTTGTAGGTATGCAGATTTTGGCTTCATTTATTTTGTTCATCTTTGTGCTATGGTGTTGAGCAGCTTCACTATCAACATTATGGCCAAAATTACCAAGATCCGCTTGGAAAATTGCTGTTTCTTAAACCCTCTCTGGGAGTCGAGCACTCACATGTCCATCTTTTTTTTAAAGTTAATTGTCATTGATGTTGGTTCTTTGAATAAGTATTTAGCTAACCCACAATGTACTTCCGTGATTATAGAAATTACCTTTCCAAAATATAACAGAACAATTGAAGATTATGTTAGCTTTAGTGTACTAATAATCTTAATTTTAGTAATGACAGGAGGCAAATATTTGCATATCTTTCTTTACTGAAAACTCCAGCAGCATAGTAACAGTAACAACCAATGAGAAAAAAGATATGCTGCCCATAAAAGGGTCTGTCTATGACATCATTTCCTCTTTCTTTGAGGCGAAAAAATAACAGTAAACATATAAACAGATCAAGTTAACAATTCAATAACATGGTAGTAGAATAAACTTTGGAAGATCCATGGTATGGCTGTGTTGAAGGTGATTCTTTATCCCGCAGTAGAGATTTTCACGCTGAAAGGAAAAGAAAAAAGTGAAAGGTTTCTGGCGTGGCAGTATGTCCGCATATCAAAACATTATTCTGAACACTAATGGCTATAGGATAGCTAGTCTACAGTTAGACATAGTACTGTATAATACAATGTAAACCAATATGACAAACCCGTCATCTACCTGATGAAATCTGATATACAATTCATACATAGTTAATAACTAGCGTCTAGATCAGACCACATATTTCGACAATCGTCAGTATGCTTACCTGAGCACTAATCCCTGATCCCGTCAGATCCGAGAATAACCTGGGTGGGGTACTATAGGGTGGGAAATATTCGCCTCCTGTCATTACTAAAATTAAGATTATTAGTACACTAAAGCTAACATAATCTTCAATTTTACCACATGACAGGAGGCTTCATATTTGCATTTTTAAAGCTTAGAACTAATTAGTGTGAAGGAAGCCTGAGATGCATGACGGAAATAGAAAGTCCTGAAAGTGCTTTCTCGTGACCAGTCTGCGCAGCGCATGATGTCGGTTAGGGAGGCGCCCGCCGTGAAGGCTTGGGATGCAGCCGCCCCTCTGACCGAGTGTGCGCCGAAATGAGCATCAACCCCTGCCAGCGCTAGTAGCCAGCGGACCCATCTAGACAGTGTGGTCGGAGACACCGGTCCGTGAGGTCGTACGTAGGAAATCAGCAGTTGGCCCTTCGAATTGTTTCGGAGGGGGGCTGTGCTTTCCGTATATCTCATCAGCGTCCTAACTACGCATAGTTTGGGATCCGATCCGAAGTACGGATATGATACGGAGGTGGAGTCCGATTTTGTCCGTCTTGTAATGGAGAAGGTAACCCCTTCTGGAGTGAGGGAGAAGCCGTCTACGTCGAATGCTCTAACGTCCGATACTCGTCGGAACGAGACGAGGCATAGCAACAGGGTCAGCTTGGCTGAAAGTTGTTTCAGTGACAGATAATGGTTATCTGGCCAAGTCCTAAGGAAATCCAGCACCACGTTTACCTGCCAGAAATTAGAGTATTTGGGTGCTGGTGGTCTCGTTAGTTTAGCGCCCCGTAGTAATCGGCATATTAGTGGATCCTGGCCCACTGGTCTGCCTTGTACCGGGACGTGAGCCGCTGATATGGCTGATCTGATCACGTTGAGGGATCGGTAGGATCGCCCCAGCGTGAATAGATGGGCTAGGTAATTAAGGATCAGCGTGATAGGGGCATTAAAGGGATCGGAGTCCCGTTCCATACACCAAGCACTCCAGGCTGTCCAAGCGGATATATAGGATTTCCTGGTGCCTGGAGCCCATGAGTCCCATAGGAGATCTTTAGTCGATTGTGATAGGCCGTGTACTGCCCAGGAACCCCTGAAATCGTCCAGGCCACCAGTTCTAGTTGTCCATCCAGGATGAGGGGGTGTGGTTCTCCCCGAGGCCCTGTCAGAAGTAGTGGGAAGACAGGGAGTAGTAGGGGGTGTCCGTGGGACATCTCCAGGAGATCTGGAAACCACGGTTGGCTCTGCCAAAGGGGGGTTACCAATATGAGAGAGATCCTGTGGGTGCGTACGTATCGTATTACTCGTGGTATCATGGAGAATGGTGGGAAGGCGTAGGCTCCTAGGGTGGGCCAGTTCTGTAGGAATGCGTCTGCGGCTTCGCCCTTCGGGTCTGGAAGCCAACTGTAGTATCTCGGTAGTTGATGATTGGTCCTGGAGGCAAATAAGTCTATTGTTAGCGGGTGTGTCCTTTGTTGTAGCTCTTGGAATATCTCCTTGTTGAGTTTCCAATCGCTGGTGTCTCGCCAGTGGCGTGAGAACCAATCCGCCGTCAGGTTGGAGATTCCTGGTAGGTATTCCGCCTGTAGTGTGATGTTCCGTCGTAGGCAGAAGCTGTAGATGTCCTTTGTGGCTTCTGTCAATGCTCGAGACTTCGCTCCTCCCAGGCGATTGATGTATTGCACCGCAGAGATGTTGTCCATGCGGAGCAGGATACAGCAATTCGACTTGTCCTTGGCCAGGCTGCGGATGGCGAAGGACCCTGCAATCAGTTCCAGACAGTTGATATGAAGGTTGGTCTCCTCCTCTTGCCATGGGCCTCCCGTGGAGGCGTCTGTGCAGTGGGCTCCCCATCCCCACAAGCTGGCGTCCGATTCCACGATGAAATCCGGGGACGAGCCGAAGATCGCCTTGCCATTCCAGGCTTGTATGTGCAGCAACCACCACCGAAGTTCCGTCCTTACTTCCGACGACAATGGGATCCAGTGGTCGTATGAGTGTCCGGTGCGGAGGTACGCCGCCTTCAGCCGTTGCATGGCCCTGTAGTGTAGCGGGCCTGGGAAAATCGCCTGTATGGAGGAAGAGAGTAGCCCCACAATCCGGGCGAGCATCCTGAGTGGTAGTGTGTCCATCCTCAGAACCCGTCTGATCTCTTTCCTTATCGAGGCTATCTTTGCCGAGGGGAGGCGTAGGACACAGTCTTTCGAGTCTATGTCGAAGCCGAGGAATTGAATTGACTGGGAAGGAGAGAGCGCCGATTTTTGTCTGTTCACTATGAAACCCAAAGATTCCAGCAAGTGAACGACAAATTTCGTCTGCAATCGTAGTCTGGAGGCCGATTCGCAAAAGATTAGTAAATCGTCCAGATATACGAGACATCGTATGCCTTGGGTTCGGATGTGAGCCATCACCGGTCTCAGGAGCTTCGTGAAGCACCACGGGGCCGAAGTGAGACCGAATGGCAGACATGTGAACTGGCACGTCCGTCCTCTCCACAAGAAGCGGAGGAAACGTCGGTAGTGTACGTCTACAGGCACGGACAGGTACGCGTCCTTGAGGTCCAGACGTGTAAACCAATCGTCCTTGATGAGGAGGTCCTGTAGCAGATGGATTCCCTCCATCTTGAAGTGTCTGTATACTACAAACGAGTTTAGTTGCCGGAGGTTGATAACCGGTCTGTAGTCTCCAGTTTTCTTTTTGACCAGGAAAATGTTGCTTATGAAGCCTCCTCCCCCTGGCGCGTATTGTACTGCGCCTTTCCTGAAGAGCGTGCGGATCTCCTCGTCTACCAAGTGTTCTTGTTCCTTTGACATGTGGATCGGAGGAGGGGTTCCGATTTGAACGGGATCTTCGAAGAAGTCTATGACGAAACCTCGTACTGTCTGCAGTACCCAGGGGTCCTTGGTAATCAACTCCCAGTTCTGAAAGAAAAGGGACAGGCTGCCTGCAATAAAATGCGAAACATTTTGGGATGTATGTGAACTCACCATTGGAGAAGCGGCCGCGTCCTCGGCCCCGAAATCCTCTAGATCTCCCAGTTCCTCGGAACGCATAGGGTCTCTGCGTCGTAGATGGGAAGAAACTTTGGGATTGTGTGAATGGTCTGGAACCTGAGGACCAAAATCGGCTGGTGGCACGGTTCCGCTGTCGACCAGCCCTTCCAAAAACACCTCTTGTAGTTGGTGTATTAAAAACTTGTTTGAGAGATGTTTGGGCTTTATTCAAAGTGGTGAATAGGTTTACGTGTTTTTTCAATTCTGCGATGAAGGCATCGCCAAACAGTTGTCCTTGGGCTTTCGGCCCGAATTCCTTCGCTCCGAGGTCCAGGAGCTTGTTGTCGATGCGGATTAAAGCCGATTTGCGCCTTTCTGTGCATAATGCGGCGTTAGCGTTGCCCAGTAGGCAGACCGATCTCTGAGCCCATTCCCGTATGATATGGGGATCTAGTTGGGAGCCCTGGCTGAGGGCTAGGTCTGCGAAATAGAGTATTTTTGCGATGGGGCCGAGTAAGTCCAGTAATTTATCTTGTGCCGCCTTCATTCCTTTCTCCACCCCTTTACGGGGGTCTCGGCCTGAGCGGGACATGAAGACCATCACTGTATTGTCGAATTCAGGCGTAAGAGCCACCTTATCGGGCAACAGAGGTCTTGGGCATTCGGCCCGGAGGCGTGCTAGCACTTCTCGTTCTAGCGGTCTGCGTAGCCAGAAATGGATGAACCTTGTCAGGTGTTCAGGTAGGTTCCATTCGGAGGACCGCGGGTGTCGGATGGTACGTGGGTCAAAGAGTGGATTCCCTTGGTCGTCCATAAACACCCCGTCCCCGGCCATATCGATGGGGGTATCGTTATCCTTGCCTCCGTCGGTGGTGTCTAGAAAGGTCTCTTTAACATATCTCGAGGAGGTGGGAGGTAGGTCCTGCCACTCCTCTTCTTCGGAAATTGAATCATCCCCTTGCCACTCGTCAATCACGTCTAGGGTGCGCGGTACGTATGATTCCTCTTCGTCAGAGGATTGGAGTGGTTGGGGTGCGGGCAGTTGCCGGCCCGTGGTCTTGCTCCGTTTAACTGGTATTTTGCTCCTAGTCTTAGTGGACGGGGGGCTCGCAGTCTTGCGATGTCGTTTCGACTTGGGTAACTCCGAGCCCGAAGTTTCCATCCGTTCTGGGGGACTCATGTCGCCCTGACTTAGGGGTCTAGCCTTCAAGAGGGCTTTTTCCACGGATGCCGCTACTGCAGCATTAATCATGGCTTGAAAATCCTGGCCGGATTGTGTATCCTCCATGATGTTTAGATTGATTCTCGTTCTGTTGGGCGATAATAACAAAAAATCAGTGGAGGTAGTGGAGAAGAGTCAGTACGTGTAGTGACAGACTCTAGGTACAACTGGGGGCCGCCCAGTTTTAATGAAATGTTTAGAGAGGCGTATATGTATGGCTGTCGCCTGGTAAGAGGCCGCCTTCAGTATGAGCTCAGTGGTGGTGTATAGGTGGGTTCGCCACAGTTGTACACCAGAGCTGTATGCACTTATGTAAATAGTCAGGTCTGGATGTCAGTGCAGTAATTTCACGTGCATATATTCGGGGTTTACCCCGGGTGGTGTGCCGTGTCAAACAGAGGACACCCACGTTAGGTAATGGTCAGTGACCTTGCATGCGTATCTGGGGGGTCACCCCAGGTGGCGTGCCATGGAAAAAAGCCCAGAGGACACCCACATAAATTTGTACAATCAAGTACAATGATATACTGTGACCCTTGATGGGTGTTATAATGTAATATGCCCTTGGAGGGAGTAGTGATACAATATGACCCTGTGTAGGGTATGAAAGTATTATGCCTCTTAAGATATTATGATTAGTAGCATGCCATATGTATATCCTTGTGAAGTGTACAGAAGGTGACATCCGTTTTAAAACAAAGTAATTCCAGAAAAAACTTTATATTTAATATAATTGTGCAAAGAGGTCCTTTGGAGGGTCCTAATAAGGATGATGATGAGGGAGAGAGCGGAGATCGGGTGATTCCCGATCCGCTGTACTGAATGGAGAGGCGGCCGTCGAGGATCTCGCGATTTGCGAGGTCCAAGATGGCCGCCGGCCGCGTGAGCCGCCGACCGCGCTAAACTGCTTGCGGTCGCGGGAAGAGGAACGCGGTCGACAAACAGGTACAAACAAACATAAGACACTACCCGGTCTCCCCTACCCGTCCCTATATAATCCCCCGTGTGTAGGTAGAATCGGTCCGCGCGGTGAGCGCAGCACGGGCAGCCGTGCCGCCCGCGGACCGTCAGACAAAATGAGCAGGAGATTTATAATGACAAAAACTAAAATACAGGAGTAGTACGAAATTATAACATAATGAGGGGGGTCAGGGGACAGGAAAAGAGAGCCAGGAGTGGAAAGGTTATGAATAAAAGTATAATGTAGATTAAATATTACATATAAAATGACATAGAGGGAAAAAGGGTACTCTGACCTGTAGGCTGGAGCAGCAAAGAAAGAGGAAATGATGTCATAGACAGACCCTTTTATGGGCAGCATATCTTTTTTCTCATTGGTTGTTACTGTTACTATGCTGCTGGAGTTTTCAGTAAAGAAAGATATGCAAATATGAAGCCTCCTGTCATGTGGTAAAATTCACATCATGCTTAATGTTGAGTCAATATTTACCTTTCATCTACCATGTTATTGTTCTTAAAGCCTATGTATCAGTGAGCAAGTAGTCTGATTTTTGGTGTCTGGATAGAACAGAACTAGGAATGGAAATTGCTTTCTGCCCAGAAAGTCTTTACACCCTTATTTATAATTTAGCTGGATTATGAGCTGAGCTTTCTACATTATGTGGCATAAGGCTTTAATAATAAAAGACTTCCAGTAGTTAAAAAAGGACTGTTCCAACATTAAAAACAAAACTTGTTAAGAAAAGTCAATAACTCAATAAGAGGACCTGCCGAATACTGTACACTTACCGGTATGTTTAAACTATTTTTTATTAGTGAAATAAATGGAAGAAGCAGAAAAAAAAAACAGCCTACTAATGTTATTTGAAGATAAAATACAGTTTAACCATGTTTTGTTATAATTAAAAAAACAAAACCATAACTTAATATGTACCCTTTAAACACAGACGATGATAACCTGCTGAAATATACTAAAAGGTGTGAAAAACTGGGATTGGGAAAAACTGTCTGTGCAATAAACTGCCTTAGATTGCTTCGAGACAAATCACTTTAAATTTGACATTTTAAAAGTTTTTAAGATTTTATCAAACCGTTGATTGCGAATAAATGGCCGTAAAATAATGTTATGAATCAATGAAGCTTTTACTAGAACTAAAACTATGAACTTGGGGATTGAAGTAGCTTTGTCAGCAGTAATAACTGGCCATTCTCTTGTAGATTTGTAAATCACCTTGTAAAGTAAAGTAAAGGATTCTAATTTTATCAATATGTCATGTGAAATCTGATGCATTTGTTTGTTTTTTGGTTAATTAAAAAATGTATCTCCCATCTCTCTTCACCCACTCACCACTGTAATAAAGCTGCTTTATTCATTGAATATATTCTCACAAGGTTTTTTCATGTTTCTAAACAGTCATCGTCCTGTCTACACCCTGGTTTGGATGCCAGGAAGATTTGGGTGGTGGCTATGGTTGTGAGTGATTTATTCATAGGAATTCTATATTAAACTTATACCACAGAAGAAGATGACCACCTTCTGTGATTTTCTTCTGGTTTTAAGGTGATCGTCTAATTTCTATGCCACAAACATGCAGCCAACCTTAAAGATTAGATTTAGTATTTGTTTTATATTTTTTAGTTTTTACAATATTATGGATGCTATTTTCTTTAAGAATAAATAGATTGTTTGCAGAGAAAAAACACTAAGCAAAAATATAAAGCATAAGAGCAAAACCTACTCTATTTTTTGTTAAATCATGACCCAGTGTAATATGTCATGGGCTGTTGTTCATCTGAGGTTGTATTTATCTAATTTTAAGACCTGCTAAGGAACAGGTGTTACGAACGTCAGTGGTTATGGTACTGAGTTTGCCCATTCCCTTTCCAATTGCTGAGCATAAGTCATTATAGCTGCAGCTAGGGTGTAGAGGAATAGTAAAGATGGATGCAGTTTCTAAGACTATTTCTCCCCAGCAAATAAGTTACCCAAGCATGAGCCTAGACTTCATGAAGGGTACAACAGGAATAATGTTTTATTGATGCCACACTGGCTTTTATGGAAATCCCCCTGCAAGAGTACCTCCCACAGCAAACTAAAGTGACAACCAATCATAATACAGATTTACAGTAAAACCCTCCCTTCCTCTGCCTAGGAGATATTTAGATAAGTTAAATGATAACCCAATTATCTCCAGGCAAAGGCCACACAATTTCCCCAAAACTTGGAACACCCCTTTACAAACAAGGTATCCCCACAAATTACATGTTCCCTGATAGCTCCGATCTGGGAGACCAACATATTCAAATTTCACCCAGATCGGTTCGGGGGTTCTTAAAAATGTGGAAGTCTTAAGTCACCGACCGCACACGAGGCTCCTGCCCAAAATAGTTCCATGAATTCAGTGTGTGCGGTCGGTCAATTTTGAAAAAGCCATAAAAGTGAATTAACACACGGACAGAGCCTCTTGGCTCATAGGAGCGATTGTTCCCCTTGTTCGTGGGAACCAAACTACCGAACGGCACTCTCCTAGCTGTTCAGCAACAAAAGGAAGCAGACGTTCTAATGATTTCAGCGGTGTTCGGGAAGTCGAGTGTCCGATTTTTAGTTCCAGACACTCGACGACCAAGTCCTGCTGCCTCCTTTCGTGCAAACAAGATGGCCGCCCTTTTCTCTTCCACGTGGCGTTCGACTATGCGAATGGTGGCTGCCTAGAGAGCGCTCAATGGACGGTTTCCTTTGTAGGTAATGAGCCTGGTGGGTGGTCGATGTTCGGTAGTTTAATCTACCGAACCAATAAAACTTAGAATAAATGAAGAAAAGAAGAAAATCCAGAATTTCAGTCTATTTTTTTTCAACACAGGTGATTGAATTCTATATATCAGGACATAATAACAAAGAGGGTGTACCTTCTTTTTCCCTTGACTGTGCGTATGTATGTATGTATGTGTATTTATATGAATGAAAAGAGTATAGAAATCTAGATTGATCTATCAATGTATAGCTGCCCATTGATCAAATGCCCATGTGCTCAGTTTTGAATTTGCTCTAAGCCAATCCATAGCTTCCCATACACCAAAATGACTTGAGAAAAATATGTACTTTCTCAAGTTCGTTCTACTGAATCATCTATGCCCTGCTTTGTTTTCAGTATAACTTGTAATTCTGCTGCTTTTTGGGGAGTTATGTCTGAAAACCAGTAATGGGCAAGTTTAAAAAAAAAAAAAAAAAAATGCCTCTTTTTATTAAAAACTGCTAAGTGACAAATCAGCTATAGAATTGTTCTAATTCTCTCCACTCAGACCTGATCTAACTGCATAATCTTTTTTTTTAAACCGCCAAAGGGCTGGTCTCGTACTTGGCATTGTGTCTAAATAAGAGAGAAACGTTTGACCTTTTATAGAGCAGAACGCACTTTATTTTAGAATGCATTGGCCAAAACAAACTCTCAGTAAATAATAGCACATCATTAGACAGTGCTAGAACTGCAGGTTTGTGAGATTTAACACTTTAATGAAACACTTAGAATATATTTTTTGTGATATTTGCAACAATTTTTGTCATGGTAAAAACACTTATGGTAATTCATCTTTCAAATGTATGCAAATGGTTTTTACCATTTCTGATATCTATTCTGTATGGAGAGATGATGTCACATGCATTTTGTAATTTAAATAGAATTTAATTTTTTCTTCACGGATGACTAATAGTGTGACTTCATTATTAGACTCTATCAACATTGGGTTAAGGAATGATCCCACAATTCTAAAGTCGTATGTTTGTATGTAGATATGTACACATTACTTGTAGACAAGCGATTAACAGTAAGCCACACTTAAAAGGATGCTATAGCATCTCTGGTCTGGTCTCTGGCATGCCGCTACACCTCTTTGGCTGAGAACATTGAGATGTATCTCAGCCGATCAACAGGAATCATTGGGAGTCTAGTGCACATGCACGGCAAAATGCAGCACTGTGCCAATCAGATGGTCTTTATGAGACCTCGTTTTACTCTGCTGTGTTGGTGGATGCCCTTCTAAACGGCAATGTTTTCAGCTGCAGGGTTAAAACAGGTTGTTGTGGCAGCCAGGCCACTGAATTGTGATGAAGTGGTCTGGGTGCCTATAGTGTACATTTCAACCTCAGGATCCACATGTGAACCATTCTCCCTTTTTTGTTTCCTTTCCTTCATCATCTCTTTTTTTCAATACCAATATAAATTGTTTCTGGACTACATTTCACATGATGCTCGGCTAGCTTTTAGAGTCTAAAAGCTAGCCGAGTATCATGGGAAATGTAGTCCAGAAAGAGCACATTGTTGCAGCTTCCATTCGCAGTTCACATTTTTTTTAACTTTCAAATAACTGTTATATAAAGTGTAAAACTGAAGGTTGGAGGTGATCATGAAAAACCACAGAAAATACCAGAAAAAGTACCGTGTGCGTGTTTGTTTTTTAAACCCCTAACTTGGGCAAAAATAATGGTTACAATATATGACCATGAATTGCATAAGCCTGCCACAATGCTAATGTACCCCATTTTTGGCAGGTCCTATCCTAGCAACCCAGTGCTAGGCTAGCAATCTATTGCATTATGTGAGCTTTGAAATGACCTTTTAGTGAATGAGTGAGTAAGCTAGATCTTGTATGCTGGATGAATTGGCCCCAGCAGCACGCTTATAATGTATTCATGTTCAGGTGAGTGTCACCCTCTTGGATATATATAATATTTTAGCCATATTAGACTTGCAAAAGGGAGGTTGTAATTCCAAAGTTAAATAAATATGGTATTACAAAATGCTATTTCTCTTCTGTTATTTTACGTGTGTGTGTATGTATATAGCTAATACAATGTTAAACAAAAATCTGCACACCAGCCAAGCCATAAGACTTGCTTTTCCCACAGAAATCACACATTTGCAGTGATGTTACTACCGCAAAGGATTCTGGGTGGGCATATGCAAATTAGTTCAACAAAGAATTATATAGATATATACTTTTTATTATTATTTATGTTCACTTTGAACACTATGGAAAAGGAATTAATCTACAATACAATGATAACGGAAAAAGACATAGCGTAATACTGTTGTAATAAAAAAGGAGTGGAAATACAAATAGTTATTCACACTCACAAACCAAAATTGATTGTAGGCATATCATTAAGACGGTGGATACCTTCGGATAGGTGAAACGTCATGATATACATAGAAGGAAACAAAAAAGCATAATAGTGCAGAGTATCTTGATAAAATAAACACTTTAATTAGAGGGCACACTTACAAGATTGAAGTGGCAAGCAGGCATATAAAATGAACCAGTCCTAGGATCACAGAATCAATCGCAGGATCAATGGAGCCGGAGCATAATAAGATTTTACAGCAAACAATAAAATAGAAACTCTAAAACACTATACAACAGCCCTACACGTTTCGTTCAAACATACTTGAACTTCCTCAGGAGCATGAGATGAAAGTCCTTCTATGTGCAGGCATGACCGTCCATAAGGCTCTGATGTGCTTTAAATCCGTCCGGTTTTGGCGCGCAGAGATTGTCCTCCAATTGGCAACTCCCTTCCAGGTTCGCCTATCCATAGTGCTTCCGGGTGCGTCCATATGACACAACTGGAAGTGCGGCTCAAGCCTCTCTTCCAGATCGGATCCGAATACACATCCTTGTGTTCCACCGCTCATTCACAAAGCGGAAAGCATCCACAAACATAAGAAATATGTAAAAAATATTTCTTATGTTTGTGGATGCTTTCCGCTTTGTGAATGAGCATATTAGGTGAGTATTAGTGAGTTGCCAATTGGAGGACAATCTCTGCGCGCCAAAACCGGACGGATTCAAAGCACATCAGAGCCTTATGGACGGTTAGGCCTGCACATAGAAGGTCTTTCATCTCATGCCCCTGAGGAAGTTCAAGGACGTTTGAACGAAACGCGTAGGGCTGTTGTATAGTGTTTTAGAGTTTCTGTTTTATTGTTTTTTATTGTTTGCTGTGAAATCTTATTATGCTCCGGCTCCATTGATCCTGCGATTGATCCTGTGATCCTGAGACTGGTTCATTTTATATGCCTGCTTGCCACTTCAATCTTGTAAGTGTGCCCTCTAATTAAAGTGTTTATTTTATCAAGATACTCTGCACTATTATGCTTTTTTATTTCCTTCTATGTATATCATGACGTTTCACCTATCCTGAGGTATCCACCGTCTTAATGATATGCCTACAATCAATTTTGGTTTGTGAGTGTGAATAACTATTTGTATTTCCACTCCTTTTTTATTACAACAGTATTACGCTATGTCTTTTTCCGTTATCATTGTATTGTAGATTAATTCCTTTTCCATATAATTTTGAGGACCCGGAGAAGTCCTTATCTACAATACTTATAGTTCAAGGGTAATTATTTAGATTTCTATCTATTATCCACTAAGTGTGTGTCTTATTCACCAGTGGGTGTATCTGTACTTTGCACATTTGGTCACTTTGAACACTGTTTACAATCATACTTTAGAAGCACTCTTGAAACCACTACTGAGGTGAAATCCTGGCAGCACATTTTTGAAAGTCAACGCGAAGAATGAAGCAGTGTTACCCAATATGATATGGGTCAAGCAAGGTAAAATAACTTTTGCAAGACTAAAGTGTTTCTCTCTAAAGGAGAGAACACATCCACTGAAAGTCTTATTCCAAATGAACACTAAACACCAGACATCCCAATGCAGGTAGCTAGAATTACATGTTCGATATTGTGCCCAGAACCAAGCACTCTATGTTAATGCTCACCAGTTACTTTATACTGCATTTGTTCCTGCTATGTCATCCAATACATCTTCTTACCAAGCTAGATTTGTCTGCTTCTTTGCTCCATTACATGTTGTCAAGTGAAAACCTGTTTAAGTGACTCTCCCTCTGATACGTCTAGTCATTAAAAGACTAAATTCCCTCCTTGAATTTCTGTGTCCTAAAGTCATACTTTTAACTTGCTGTATCAAACTTTGTCTAAAAAAAATAAAAAATAAAGTATTGTGGCTTTCACCACTTGTAGAAAACAAATATATATTTTTTCCTAATCTTGCAGTGCCAGATGTGCTAAGAAATTTGTGTAATTCTGAAACAAAAAAGTTAGGAGGTTTTGTTTTTTTTGAGTGTGTGTAACCCCTTTCTCCCTCTCCTCCCCCCACCACCCCCCCTCTACTCCTACGGTATTTTTGTGTGCTGGCTGTGAGTATGAACATGCCTACTCCTCCTGTCCACATCCATGTCACAGTGCCACCTGTGCATTCGTATTCATTTTGCGTGTTGGTAGTGTGCCTTTGGTAAGGCAAGTCCTTCCCTATTCCCTTTTTATTTGGTAAGTTTTCTCCTTTCTCCCCATAACCAAGAGAAACAAATGCCTGCGAGCAGTCAGAGAGAAATAAAGCTTGCAAGATCTAGTTAAACACCTACTGAGCACTATTAACCTTATTTCAACCTTGCAAACAGTCTGCAAAGTATCTGTCCATCACATATTCTCAGCAGCACAATATGTTTTATTTATTTTGTTTGTTTGTTTATAGAATATGCAGTGTTCCGCAGTCAGCATACAGTTGGCAACTTGCTATCATTTCTCTGATATTGTTTTTGTACCCTTGGGCCATTATACTTTGGATAATGTGGAGTAGTAGTTTGTCATTTTATTTCCATGTATCTGAGAAATGTTCCAGCAAACTAATCAGAGCAATATGAAATGTCTAGCCTGGTTTTAATTGTTCTGGAAAACACATATGTACTAAACACAACTTTCCTAATCTACAAATGCTATTACTAGTGTCTGCTGGCTAAATATGGCTACTTGATGTGTCTATGCTGAGAACTGTGGTTTATCATTTAACTCCAGCTGAGAAGAATGCAAGTAAGAAGTTATTCTAACCCTACACTTCAATTTATTGGATTAAATGGAACATTTTCATAATGCAACACATCTGCAAATAGCAAAAATTGCGGCTTCTATAATAATTATTAACATATATTAAATCGAACACATAATGCCCTGGGATTTTTAATATTTGTGTTTACTTCTCCCCCATATATTACAAATATGTCTGAGGTTACAAAAATGAAAATGTAGAAAATCGAACGGCAATAAAACCAAGTGTATCCAACTTGGTTGCCTGTCAGTCTGCATATTTCTGTCATTGAGCAACATTGTTTCTCTTTGTCCTCTTCCAGTGCAGTCTGTGTCTTTGGCTTTTATAGTAACATGAGTTACTATACAGTTAAAGGAACACTAGAACTACAACCCGCTAGCTATAGTGTTTACGGTGCCCAAAGTTCCTTGGCGCCATCCCAATGTAATTTGTCAAACTATTTTGATACGGTTTGTTAAATTACCTAGCACTCTTGGGCGCCTGCACTGCATCTTTTCCTGGTCTTTTTCTATGGATGAAGGTAGATATACTAAGCCAAGTATGACCGACACAGGACCATGCATTTTGACTGAGAGGTTTAGCTGATGCTTTCAGCTAATTAATTTTGATTTTGTTGCTTGGAGTGTTTTTTCTTTTTCATGGTATCATGGTACCTACGACATATGCAATTGAAGAGAATAACATTTCATCTATACAATGTGCTAGCAGATTTGCAAGCAAATGTATAGATTGGGAAAAAGAAAATATTTAAAAACTGTATTTTTCCCACCAGTCCGTCAATTCTTCAAAATCTATTCTGTGCCATAACTGTGACTTAACTGACAAGGGAGAGCAGAAAATACCCCCTCTCTACACCTAGTATCAGTGGCTGAACTACCATGGTCACAGGGGGTGCAACTGCGACTGGGCCTGTCACTCCATGGGGCCCAGCCACACTGTCGCTCCCTGCTGAAGCACAAGGCTAGACTGGTGAACTGGAGAATCCTTGTGGGCCAACATATCTTCAGGGCTGGTTCTCGGCTGCGCTGGCCTGGGCCGCGCAGTCGCTGGGTAACCACCAGGAGGAGAGCGTACAGCTCAGTGCTCCCCATCCTGCCACTTACAGACAGGAAGTTCTCACTGAGAGCTACATGGAAGTGAGCATGTACAGGAGGGAAGGGTGATGGGGAACTGAGACACATGGAGAAGCTGGGGTGGGCTGGTGAGACACATGGAGGGGGGGCAAGGCAATTTTGCACCAGGGGTCCGGTGGTTTCTAGTTACTTCCGCATAGCATGTACTGAGGTGTCTATGGTTAATCCTATAATCTTAACTACTATGAGAATGGAGTTACAATGAAGCCAGTGTATCAATATCACAGATGAGGTTTTCCCAGTTTGCTTCCCCAAAATCGGGAAAAAATGTGTACAAAATATGCAAGTTTTATGTATAAACAAAAAAAGTGATATTTTAATTCACCACCACAAACACCTCTGTAAAATCTTAATTTATTTTTCCAGTTGCCTTCTACAAACAATGTATAAATGTCAATTTTTTTTTCTAATTTAAAACTATCTTGACTATAAACTAAAATTAAAATGACTATTTTAAACAAAAAAAAATATTCAGAGTACTTCTTTTCAGGTCATTCAAAACAATATGGGAACATAAAAAGAATTGCTCTTTAACTGTTGCAAATACACTTATTAATACTTTGAAACTTCAACAGTAATCAAGTGCAATAGCTTTAACCTATACTCTGCGTGAGGGGGGGGGGGGGGGGGAGGGAGGGAAAGTCCACTTTCCATCTGGGCCAGCATTACTTAAATAGTAAAAGCAATACATCCCAATATCCACTATCTAGAGACACAACAAGTCTAAAGTGCAAAATGGGGGTGGCAGTGTATTCTGGTTCTGTGTGTGACTTGTTTCCAGAATTTAGCAGGGTGCATTGTTTTACATGCCATTGTGTGTGTGATTGAAGTTTGGTCCATGCACTCCTGTGTAGTTGGGGCAAAGCTTTTTAGCCAGATTCTGCTGATGACCGTAAGGGCCACAATTAGCCAATGGTAGTTTCGGTACCTGTGTTGTTTTTGTAGTTTTCCGGGTAGAAGGAGTATAAAGGTTTTTGGGGCTGTAGGTAGCTTGGCTCCGCTGCATTCTTTGATCAGCCTTGTTATGTTAGCCCAATACTTGAACAGTTTGGGACGGGACCATCAGTTATGGAGCCCATGCCTTCCCTACATCTCCAGCAGGTGTCACAATTTTGGGGGTTGCAATGCTTCAATCTGGTCGGGACCATGTACCATTGGTAAAGAATTTTCCTTAAAGGGACACTATAGTCACCGGAACAACTTTAGCCCAATTAAGCAGTTTTGGTGTATAGAACATGCCCCTGCAGCCTCACTGCTCAATCCTCTGCCATTTAGGAGTTAAATCCCTTTGTCTACGAACCCTAGTCACACCTCCCTGCATGTGACTTGCACAGCCTTCCATAAACACTTCCTGTAAAGAGAGCCCTATTTAGGCTTTCTTTATTGCAAGTTCTGTTTAATTAAGATTTTCTTATCCCTTGCTATGTTAATAGCTTGCTAGACCCTGCAAGAGCCTCCTGTATGTGATTAAAGTTCAATTTAGAGATTGAGATACAATTATTTAAGGTAAATTACATCTGTTTGAAAGTGAAACCAGTTTTTTTTTTCATGCAGGCTCTGTCAATCATAGCCAGTGGAGGTGTGGCTAGGGCTGCATAAATAGAAACAAAGTGATTTAACTCCTAAATGACAGTGAATTGAGCAGTGAAATTGCAGGGGAATGATCTATACACTAAAACTGCTTTATTTAGCTAAAGTAATTTAGGTGACTATAGTGTTCCTTTAAAAGTTCCACATGGGAATTGCAGAGGGTTAGTGGTTTGAGTTCCTGGTAAAGAGATTTTCATTGGGAGTCTGTCAATTTTAAATTTGTCATTTTCCCATTTTAATAAGAAAGGGCCGGTGACGCAGTTTGACTTTGTATGTTAATCACTACGCTTAACAGAGCCAGTGCCTAAAATAAGTGTTTGACCCTGAAAGTAATCATTGAGTTGAATTGTCTTTCACGGTCACTAAACTATTTGTTTTTTGTTACTGTGTTTATTTTCAAATTGTATCTGAATTGCAAAAATTACTTTTCTGGAAATAAAATTGCTACATAACTATAATCAGTAAAAATTTATTTTTCCACAGTAGTCACCATTAAAGTCTAAATAGGGATTTTTTTTAATAACTTTACTGCATCATCTATAAAGCGTTTTAAATCGCGATCTTAATTCGCTTAAAAAAAAATTAGAGTAACTGTGATTCTAT
The DNA here is from genome assembly GCF_036172605.1 of Pelobates fuscus. Classification (NCBI taxonomy): domain Eukaryota; kingdom Metazoa; phylum Chordata; class Amphibia; order Anura; family Pelobatidae; genus Pelobates; species Pelobates fuscus. The sequence continues at coordinate 145,837,875 of NC_086318.1, forward strand.
AATTAATTTTAGTCCATTTTAGGAAAGTCTTTGGTGTATCCCTGTCTTTATAATGTTAGTGAACCTAAAGGGCTACCAAAGTCACCTGGCCCAGTTCCTATCAATGATTTATACTGGGTGTAATGGTCCTTTCTAGTTAAACAATTTCCATTTAAATAAACCATTTAAAAACTTGGTGTTAAATACGCCAACATTAACTAGAAGTGCTTCCACTGCACTCACCAAGTAAAACTCTGTATCACGATGTTCAATGCCAAACCTCATCGCTTGTAGGAACGCATTGAATTCAATGCTTGATGTTCTCTCTTCATGCACATCAGGTATCCAATGCTTCTCAATGAAGAGCAATGGATTGTACTAGGACCATCGCTGGAGGAAGCCATGACTCCCGAATGATGTCATGGTAGAGGAGAGGTGAGCAGCAGTTTTATTTTCTGTTTGCTTTTTGCAAATTGGAAAGTCCCTAAACTAGATAGGGACAGGATTACTATAGTGTTAGGGATACAGATTAGTATAGTGTTCCTTTAGAATCCAGTGTAGTGCAACCTGTTATATTATTTGCCATGTAAGAAGCAGAGACATAATTTTTAATAGATTCAGCCAGCCACAGAACAATCTCCAATAAGACCATGCAACATTGTTTCAGCCAGATATAATGGATTTTCCACCATGTGGAAATACTTGGATAAAATGCAGCACAAGGATCATAACAGGTCAAACATAAATCAAACTGACCATTTAGAAGTCGTTGCTTCATGAGTGGCCTTCAAATTTCTGGAAAGGTTTCTTTCTTTGTTGGCAGATCTATGTGTCTTAGAACAAATGTTAAAAGCTACGAACACTTCACTAAAAATGGCTGGTGAGAGATTACCTTGTTTGACAAGTTTTGTTTATATACAAATTATGTGTATATGCCTGTAGAGTACCACATATTACCAGTACATCAGCCCCTTGCTTCATTTCCATTGTGTTTTGTAACACCTGTACACTATCTTTTCACTATGTGAATGCACCCAGTTTTGTATGTTCCAGACATTTTATATATTTCTTTTACTTTGAATTTCTTCTTTTTTTTACCCTTTATGGCTTTCTTATGCTTTGTCATAAACTATATAAAAAAAAAAATCTAAAAGTTTAAAAAACGAAAACAAAAAGTGACTAACACTAAGTTTGTTATGATATATATAACAAATATGTATCTATAAAACAGATATGTATCTTTGCCAGAAGCTCAAGGAAGCAGGCTGAAGGGTCAGTGTTAGGACCCGCTTAGGGGGGGTCTGCCTTGACGTTGGCAGGCGGGCATCCCTCCAATGGCCATTGGAGCAACTAAATGACCTCCATTTGTCTAAATATACATAGGGATTAAGGAAAAAGCGCAGGTAACATTTTCTTTTCTTTGGTTTTTACTACATATTGGGGCTGATGTGTGTTGTAGTCCATGCTGCTTTAGCGCAGGACTTCTCTTTTTGTACTAAGTTTGTTATATTCTTGATGTTGGTCTAAAAGCAAAGTTGCGCTAAGGGTAAACTCTAAGCACATTAACAACATATGCTCATTGAATAAGTTTTGGTGTATGGAGATTCCTGTATGTCTCCTTTTGGAAAAACAAATCTTTGCAGCTATAAGTATGGTCATCTAGTTCCTGACATCAGAGAGGACACTCCTTCCTCCTCGCTCTGTACTCAGTTTGATATGGCTTGTCCGAGTTTTGTGGTTTTATGCCATTCAAGTCCCCACCTATCATAATCGGCTCTTAGAGAGCCCAACCATAGTTATGGCAAAATTGTGAACAAGGTTGTCGATAAACTGGCAATGGCCTTACACAAGCAGATGGAAAAACTTTGGACAGCAAAACAGGAGTCCCAAATCAAGAGTGTACAACTGAATTCAACAAAAAAGTTACATTGTTAACAAAAATATTTCCTTTAGTTCGTCTTTCTTGCTACCTTTCCTACATGCTGTGGTTTAAGAATGACATCATAGCCTGTGCATGCAGAACCCCCACCTAAACTAATCCTCTCCCCAAGACTGCGGTGAAGGTGGTTATTATAAACCTCTGCTGCTGTTTGAGAGTTTCTTACATTAGTAAGAAATAATTGAAGAATAAGATTGGTGCCATAAGAGAAATACTAACTTAAATAAAACATTTGTGGTTTTACAAACGTGCAGAATGGAGACAGGAGTGTGTAGTGCAGAGTGTACATGATTTCATATTTTCAGCTAAATGAAACATAAATGTAAAAAACGAAACCAGACAGCGATTGTGTTACTATCAAATGCTATTTAAGTAAGTGTGTGTATGTATATGTACAGTATATATATGTGTATCTATTTATATCAAACAGATGGCACTCATCGGTCTTTTAAAATAAAACTTTACTTTTATTTTTAATATTTCGGTGTATCTAAACAATTTGTTACTAAATCATCCAGATACCAAAATATTACATGCATATCTTTCATAAAGTCCTGTAAGCCATAATTTGAAAGCTATATATATCCTTTTGTTCTTCACTTAATGAGCTAACTTTTCAAATGACATAGACCTTTTTCTTAAAAATTAGCATTATTAAAAATAACTCAAATTCTATGATGTAACATTATAATAAGTAGTTTTCATATTCTGTGAGCTGATAACAAAACACGTAATAATGCAAAACCGTGTGAACTATTTTTCTCCTTTGCAAGCCGAAGAAAAAACATTGATTGAATTTTCCATCTAGACCAAGGATGGCCAAAAGGTACATCTGGCAAAGCATCATGGGAGGTGCAGCTCTAGAGCAGCTGCAGATGTACATTTGACCACCATTGTTGTAGACATTCAGTAGGAACATTCAACTAGTTTCCATGTTCCCTCCGCCTTTTCTCACTTTGCTGTAGAATTGCTATTAACTGGATCTTAAATAATTGAAACCATGTCAGATACAGGATTTATTTGCTCTTCTAGCCATTAATAGGTTAAAAAAAATCTAGAAGGAAAGGAGCTGATGGTTTTGCCAATCTGTAAGTGTTCTGGGTGATACAGTAGTTTCACACTTTGTATAATATATATATTTATATATTTTGTGGCTGCTAACTGTGCGAGCCAATTTTGATATCAATCTGGGTTTTGTTCCTTTTCCATGAAATTGATTTGACAGCATGCTTGCAAATCGTTTTGAGAGCAGCTGAAAAAAAATAGAATAGAAATTGAAAGAACAACATCCTATGTGTTTTTTCTCTTCTGGGTACTTTCATAGACTCTTTCACTTAAACGAAGGGAAGATCATGTGACAGGTCAATTGACATCAATAGCATGTGTGTGTTTATTTTATTTTTTATTTTTTCGTGCTTTGTGTTTTTTTTTTGTGGTGGGTTTTTTTTTGTGTCTTTTTTTTTTCTTACAAACACCCTCAGACAGCTACTGTATGAAAAGGAAGGAGTTCAGCAGAATATTATAAATATTAAAAAGGGGGGGGGGGGGGAGTGAAGTAGCCTAGTCCCGTGGTGTTCAAGAAGTTTTCTTAATTTTTTTTATACAAAACTAAAAATACACTTGGAAAAAAATACTATAAAACAAAAAATATAAAGGCTAAAATGTGCAAATAAATTGGCCAAAAAGGAGCACTAGGATGCGCACACACAAGAAAAAAGAAACGAAAGCATATAACCATCCTCCAATGGCTGCTTTTCCGGTTTTCTTCAATGTCTCATGGAGCCAGATGTCTTCTCAATCTAATCATCAGAAAGCAAGAGGAAAGATAGCCATAATGGTCGCATGCGTCCACCGATGCCCATACACTCGTCCATATTAATTGCAAAATTGAAGACATCAATTACAAATATCCACAAGAACAAATAACTATTCGGACGTGAGGATTCAACCTGAATCAAAAATCTTACATATCACTTGTTTGTGATCTATAACTTCTAACATAAAAGATAACGTGAATATACCGTAGTGGGGGGAAAAGTGCATAAAACCACCTAAAGTACATTAGGTTTTAATACAAAAGGACATAAAGTGCATGTGTATCAACAAATCATAAATTATAATATATAAATACCCAATATTGTAATAATATTATATAATATCTGAAATTAAAACGCACAAATATGAAAATCTATATATAAGGCTCCCCAAGAGCCTAGCTATCTGAGAGAAAATATTACACTTTTTTTATATAGGAAAACAAAATGGCATATAAAGCTGAAAAATAATATTAAAAAATGAAAAAAATACAAAAAAGATCCTTCCTAAAAGTGAACCCTTTACAAAAAGCAAACCAGATCAATGACTACATTTAAGCCCTTCGGTTCCAATGTCTGCAGTCTCTCGTTGACATAATAATTCCATCCTATCTCCCCCTCTCCAATTGGGTATAACCCTCTCTATTGCAATAGCTTTAAAGTCTTTTGGATTGAACACTGCACAAGAACTGCAATGTGCCGGAACCAAATGTGTTGTTTTTTTCCTTCTTTTTTTTAGTTACGATGTTCCATAATACATGTAAGCTCATTGAGCAGGGCCCTCAACCCCTCTGTTCCTGTGTGTCCAACTTGTCTGGTTACAACTACATGTTTGTTCGTCCACCCATTGTAAAGCGCTGCGGAATTTGACGGCGCTCTATAAATAGTATAATAATAATATAATAATAATAATAATAATAATACGGACCTTCAAAGGTCTGTTACTGCGACCTACATAATGCTTGCTGCATGGACACGGCAGTAAATAAACCACAAAATCTGTGCGGCAGCCAATCTCTGAACGAATTTTTGCCTTTTGCCTTTTGGATCAACAGCAAAAAACAGGTGTGAGGAAGGCTGAACTTGATGGACGCAAGTCTCTTTTCAGCTATCTAACTATGTAACTATGTAACTATGAATAGGAAAAGTCTCAGTCGAGGTAAAACAGATGAAATGTGACTAACCCTCCAATTTAATAGACGTTCAAGCCTTACACATTTGACATAATCTGAAATCCACTATATCATTTGCCCTCACATTAAATGACTTATTTTTAATATATCTGGTTGCTATCATGTTTCTAAAATTTAGATTTTTTTTTTTTTCTTATGGTTCAGAAGGAGTTTTTTGGGTAACACTTCGTCTAATATAGGGTCATTTAATGTTTGTGCATGTTTTTATTTTTTTTATCTACATGATGTACACTATATCTAGTTATAAAGGCATATTTAAATGATAATTTATCATATATTTATTGGAATCCACGATACCTTCATTCCAGTTTGTACTGTACTTAACTCTAATCTACTTCTCTATGCTGTTTTTGTTCTATCCCCCTTGACCAATTCATGTTTGATATGTTCCGCCTGTTACTTAAAATCTCGAATGTTAGAGCAGTTGCGCTTAACCCCAGTAAATTAACTTTTGGTTATCCCTTTCAGCCAAGATTGATGGTGGCACATAGCTGTTACCAACAGTTGGCTTAAAATCACAATTTGTTCTTGGCATTGTCCCTCTCTCAGAAAAATTGATATCATTTTCATCCCTCATTGGAGTAAATTTTAAGTTGTAATTATTGAACTTGAGATATTTTACGAACTCCTTAAATAATGGGTAACCTCCTCTCCAAATGATGATGATAATGTCATCAATATAACGACACCAGAGTACCAGAAAAACCCTCCAGTCATGACCAGACCACACCATATCTTCCCCTCTGCTCATGTAGATATTGGCATAACCTGGTGCCCATGGCGCTACCTGTAACCTGTAAATAAAATGTTCTCCTACAAATTTTTTTTATAATAATTATGTTCTAATATGAACTTAACTCCTGTCAAATTGAATACCTTTAATTCCCTGAGAAATGTGCATAACAGCAAAGGGAATAAGGAGCAAGAAGATGTGCAAATCTAGAGGATAATTTAGGGAACAATGAGGCAGTATAGTGATGAACAAGGAGTTTGTGTCTGTGGTTGGTAGATTGGCGTATAACTAATGCAATAAATTGATGAAAAATGGTAAGATGAATATGGGGGATGAATATGGAAGCTATTACTAGGAACATTATTCTTTTTTTTTTTTTTGTAATCCGTGGGAAAAATTTTGTGTAGGTGGGTTTGGGGGAAGAGCAGAGGCAGCATTTGGGATGTCCCTGCAGACCACCATTCATAACGACTAGCTACAGAATAACATGCAAAACCATATTCCAACAAAAATATATTATAAAATAAGACATCAGCTTCACATACCTACAAACAGTTTATAACAAGACTCCACACAGTAAAATGGATTTGTAATGTCATTAAACTACAATAAATCTGTTTAGAAATCACTGTGTAAATAAGATATATCGTTCATAATTATATTTTAGCTGCATGTAAGTATGTCACCTAAAATTTCTCAGAACAGCCACACCCCTGGTCACACACACCTCTTAAATTAAAGTGTCCATCTTTGTCCATTTGAAATGTTGGGAGGCATGGTTACACTTGCCAAGTAACTTCCCATCCTATGAAAGTTACAGTTAGTGGTAGGTTTAGTGCTATGCTAGGCTGACCCATTGAATAATCAGAAATGTATATTGTAAACCTATATATAGATCTACAGATAGTATCTGGCAGGATGAGAGGATTTTACTGTTAAAGTAGTTGATTTCATATCTTTTTAAAAATGCTGAACTCTGGAGGTGGAATAAAATCAGTCTGTTGCATCGGATTTGTTCTGCTTATAATTTAGTTAAGTTGATCTATGAATGAAACCCTGTCATACATTCTTATAACTTTGCCCTTTTGGGCATTTTTGTAGTGAGTTTTGTTATTTAATATGTTACTTTATGCTGTAACTGATCTTTATAAATGGTGGTTTGATTTAATTTTGCAGTCTTTCAATCAAATGTAAATATTTTTAATTTTGGAAAAGGTTTGAGAGTGTCTAGAATTGCATACATTTGTAATAATCACTGCATTTCTAAGTCTGCTCTTAGAGGTGTCAGTCATGTAGCCTGGGACAAGTATTTTCCGGGTTGCCTTTGTTACTTACAACCAAGTTTTGTATATGGCATCCACAGCTTGGACTGAGCATTTTCTCCCCAGAGAGAGAATAATGGTGCAGACCGTGCCAAGAGCTGCACATATTGCATTTCTCTGCAGGTTTAGGGTATACTAAGAGACCTCATAGTTGTCCCTATTTAAAGGGGACAGCCCATATTCCGTGTCTGGAGGTAGGAAAAAACAAATGAGTTAGGTAGTTTATATTTCAGCTGTATTTCAGGGAAGGGTAGAATCGTAGATCGAGAGCAGAGGTCACTGATGTTTTTAACGCCCATATCAGTCCATGTTTTCAAAGACAGCCATGGGGAGATGGTCTACAATGCTTCCAAAGGTGCACGAGCACAGAAGGTGCCATCTTCGAGTCGGTTAGATCCGATGTTATCCCATATTTTCAGGGTAAGGGCAGAAGTAGGGTATAATACATTTGTGTTTGGGCGGTATGCCTTTGGTGACCATAAAATGTTCGTTAGGGTATTTGGGTGCGATATGGCTTGCTCCATGTCTGCCCATTGAAATGTATTCTTGGGAGCATGAAGTCGGATGGCTGACTCAAGGATGGCCGCCCTGTAATATGTCGGGAGATCTAAGCCCCCTGCCGCCGGGCTCAAATGGAGGAGTGATACCGGCAATCGTGGTCTCATGCCTCCCCACACAAATTTGTTTAGTGTGGATTGGACGGTTTTGAATAATTGTAGTGGAACTTGTAAGTGTAACATCCTGAAGACATACAGAATCTTTGGTAGCATTACCATCTTGATTGTGTTCAATCTCCCCAACCAGGACAGGTGTACATCCTTCCACTTCTGGAAGATGGAATTACATATGTTCGGTAGCGAGGCATAGTTGAGGGTTAACATTTTTTGTCTATGGAGAGCCAGCTTAATTCCCAGATACGTGATATAGGTTTGCCTCCAATCGAACTGATATGAGGTGCGTAGTGTTTTAGCCATTTGCATCGGTATGTTGATCGAAAGTGCTTGCGTTTTAGTCTTATTAAGTCTGTAGTATGACACCCGACCATAAGATTCCAAGATGGCTAGAAGTCTCGGTAGCGATGTCTCTGGCTTGCTAAGAGATAACAAGATGTCATCCGCGAACATCGCTGTGCGATATTTGTTTGAATAAATCTGAATTCCCGTGATCAATGGATCATGTCTAATTTTATGGGCTAGTGGCTCTAATGAGAGTATAAATAGGAGTGGAGACAGCAGGCAACCTTGTCGCGTGCCATTGGTGAGTTTAAAGGGTTGAGAGACAAAACCTGAGTTAGAGACTTGTGCAGATGGATTACCATATAGTGCAGAAATGCCCTGTATTAGTTCCGGTGGAAAGCAATATTTGGATAGGACTGTCGACATGTAGGCCCAATTAAGCCTATCAAAGGCCTTTTCAGCATCTAAGGCCAGGAAAAGGCTTTCTGAACCGTGTCTCTCTACATGGGATAGTATGTTTAGTATTTTCCTGGTGTTGTCGCAGCCTTGCCTGCCTTTAACAAATCCTGACTGGTCGTTATGTACAATACGGAGTATTATCTTTGCCAACCTATTCGCTATAACTTTGGCATATAACTTGGTATCGCAATTCAGTAGGGATATGGGCCGAAAATTCAATTCACAGATTGTCTGGAATCGAAGACAGAAGAGATAATTGCTGCACACAACAATGTGGTCTCCGCTTGTGAAACATTGGATGCTAAACTAACATCTGTACTTACAAAACTGGCAGACCACGAAGACAGAGAACAACATCCGAATTCGTGGAGTCCTGAAGACATCAACCCCGCAGAACTAGGGAAGTATGTGAAAGCGCTTTTTCAAGAACTGCTCCCGGAGGTCCCGACATCTGAGCTCCTGCTAGACAGGGTCTATAGACTCCCTAGACCTAAACATCTCCCAACAACCGTCCCGCGGGATGCCATTACGAGACTGCATTACTACACGACAAAAGAAGCTATCATGCAGGCAGCAAAGAAAGTGCAGTCGCTTCCTGGGATTTACAGCAAACTTCAACTATTCACCGACCTTTCGGCAGCGACATTAGCGATAAGGAGGTCCTTCGTCCCAATCACTAAGGCACTACGTGCGGCAGACATCCCTTATAAGTGGGGCTTCCCCACGAGGCTCATAATACGACGGAACGGCACAGAACACCATCTAATCTTACCAAAGGATGGAGACAAGCTTTTGACACAATGGGGTTTGCCCGTGGAAGCGAACACCAACGAGTCCTCCTCCTGTTGATACTTCACCAAATCCCCGATTAAACTGACCCAGAACTGGCAAACGGTCGCCACAGCTAAGTGACTGCAATATGTTTAACGCTTCTAGGTTTCCTGTTTTTGCTTCATATTATCGATAAAAGGAAAAGTAAGATATTTAATATATTCACAATTTACATTGCAGCCTCTTAACGTAATTCTTGCCTTTAACTTTTTGTCCTTTATTCTGTAGAAGTGGCTGCATAACAATTTTATGAATATACCAACATTAAAGTAGTCTTTTGTTTAGTGGTAGTCTTTGCTTGCCACTAAGCATGCTAATATAAAGTAAAAATTGACTGATATACCATAATGTGTACCTTCAATTGCTTTAGTTACTGGGCTTAACTGACGGAACTACCGCAGTCGCAGGGTTCGCAGCCCGTCACTCCGGGGGGCCCAGCTGCACTGCAACTCTCTGCGATCTTGGTGCCCACCAGCATTGTGGCCGCATTGAAGAAGCCTATTGGGTGGCCCATGCTCTTGGGGCCCGGTCAGCGCTGCGGTGCTTTAAGAGTGAGACCGGGCCCCAGTGATGACGTTAGAGCTAGAAGGAAGCCGTCACTTTCCTCCCCGGCGGTCTCCTTCTATGCGCGCTCTGTTAGCTGGGAGAGAGGGGGGAGTCAGATTGGGAGTTCTGACTCTCATCAGCATGAGGCAACCACTGGACCCCAGGCATGTCACCCTCCTGCGCCTGAAAGGTTGGAAAGAGGAGGGTGACTACATTTTTTTTTAACAGTTTGTGTCTGCATGGGTATCTGTTTGTCTGTATGTGTATCTGAATGTTTGTCATTAAGTGTGTCTGTGTATCTGCATGTGTGTCTATGTGTATCTGTCTGCATGTGTGTCAGTGTGTGTCACTGTCATAATGTGTATGTGCATCTGCATGTGTGTCTATGTGTGTGTGGGTCTGTTTATCTTTTGAAGGGTCATACTGTCTATCTGAATGTGTGTCATTATGTATGTCTTTGTATTAGCATGTGTGTATTTATCTGTATGTGTTATACAAATGGAGGGGCTGGGGAAGATGCATGGGGCGGCCCATGGGCACTTTTCACACCGGGGCCCTGTGGTTTCTAGTTACCCATCTGATGGGCTTGTATAGCATAAACAGAACTACACCCTGCGGCTGCACCGGGGTGCATGGTCATTGGGGGGGCTCATCTGGAAGCCCATACACTTATGGAAAATCTGATAGGCAGGCAAATCTCATCGGGGGCCCGGTTGGGTGCACTTTGGTAGTGTGACCCTTTAATATGTGTAGAGTGCTGGGAGGAAGTAGCTACCTGTCACTTCCTCCCAGCTTACAGACTGTGCGGGCATGGAAGACACAGAGGGCACACTGCAGACGGACAGCTATAGACAGTGTCAAGCAACTCTAGGAAGTCCCCTCCTTGAACAGGTATTGGAGCGGGGCGGAGGGGGTTAACAATATGTAATTTGAGATTTGTGTGTATTTGTCTATGTATCTGTGTGTAGGTATGTGTTTGTGTGTCTCTGTAGGTAAATGTTTGTATCTGTATGTCTGCCAGTGTATGTGTCTGCGAAGGTATATGTTTGTATCTGTGTGTGTGTCAGGGTGGGTACATGTGTGTATCTATGTTAACATTTTGTGTCACTGTGTGTGATTGCATATGTGCAAACATCAAAACTATATATACAAACACTCCTTTGCAATCAAATGCCAACACTACATACCAACACACCTCTGTATTAAAACGCCAGCATTCTATACAGACCCCAAAAACTATATACAAATATACCCCTTAAGTGGCAGCAGTACATATTAACATAAAACTGCATTCAAATGCCAGTACTACACACAAATAGACCCCTTATTTTCACACACACACTCTGTAAGCATGATTATTTATATTCATAAACTCAAAAACTGCTCACAAGTAAAAATCTGCAAGGATAAGCAAATGGTAGCTTCCCAGGTTGCAATGCATCATGAGGAATATACAACAGATGGGAATCTATTGTTTGGCCACCCTTGTGCTGGGGTTGTGGGGGAGAGGAACAAAATAATTTCTTGCATCGGGGCCCCCTCTGCATTATTTTCACCACTGCTTCACTGATACTAAAATATTACATTTAAACAATGTTGCTTAGAATGTTCTCCTGGATACCAAGCTTAATTAAAGGAGTAATTGTAATTGATGGCATTTATAAATATCAAGCACTTTTTTGGTTGTATTCTGTGAGTGATCTAAAACCTTACATTTCCTGTGGGAGGCCTATGAAGGGTACAAGTGTTTAGAGATGGCCCTGGCATTCTGTATCATATGGTTCTATAGTGCTATCCATCTTTCATACTCCTCCACTATCTGTTATTTGTACTTTTACACCATTTAGTCATATTTTCCAGGGGTTTCTTGCACTGACTTGGCTCTGTAGAAACAATCTTTGAATTATCCAGCAATGTATGTTAACAAGAGGTCCACTGTGTGCAGGAATGCACGTAATCAATGATCTCCTAGGGGATTTACATAATATGACAGCCCCATACTTGATGCTCTACATGCTGGCTTAACACGTTCTCACTGCTGTACAAATTGGCTGAGCTTCAAGCATTTCCATGTACTTATGAAACGGACATTGCTGATTATTTGTGTGGGCTTTTCCCGTCTTTTTTCAGCGAAAGTAGAATTTTGATAACTCTGCTGTACTCTAAGTACATATTAATGAATGGTGTTTATGTTTAGTATGACATTTATGTGCTGTGTTATAAAACACATTGAATGTAGCTGGCAATTATTGATTGCTTTTACGGTCGAAAAAGGGACACTGCAGTCTCTGGTTTGCCTAGAAAAGGTTGCCTCCACTACTTACGAAATATATATATATATATTTCTTCTTTTATTAACAAGGTGACTATTCAAAAACACAGACACTGCCTTCTCGGATGGAGCCCCAAATGACATCCAAGAAACATTTAGAGATGTATATTTTATGCAATGCTAGCTAGTAACTATGTATCCATCTGAAAGTTCCCCTGGATTCTCTGATGTTGGTCTTCAGAATATTGAAAAGGACCTCGCCATACATTCAGTCATGCAATGCACTACATATAAGCACACTAAAATAAGAATAGCATAGAACAAATGATGTCACATGGTAATTTTATAAATGATATCCGTAATTCTATAAATGCAAGCATCAGCTGTCCTAGTATTTGGATGCAGTAAGTGCTTGTCCTGGCAATCTCAAGTCGCTTTGTTAAGTGCTGTTTCAGTTTGGGTTGCAAATCATACCTGCACAAGGCAAGAGATCTAGAACACAGAAATCCCAAGTTCACATTCTGGCGGAGTAAGACATGCCATGACACTTTTTAAATTATTTATCGGTTTTTATTTAGGACTGGGTTTGGTTCCATTATCTGCTTAAATGGACACGGTAGTCTCCAAAACAACTTTACCTTAATGAAGCAGTTTTCGTGTATAGATCATGCCCCTGCAGTCTCACAGCTCTGCCATTTAGGGGTTAAATCACTTTGCTTATGCAGCCCTAGGCACACCTCCCTGCATGTGACTTACACAGCCTTCCTAAACACTTCCTGTAAAGATTAATCTAATGTTTAGACCTTGCAGAAACCCCCTGTACGTATTTAAAGTTTAATTTCCAGAGCAGTAGGTAATAACATTTAAAGTAAATTAAATGTGATTTAAAAATTAAACCATTTTTTTTTCATGCAGGCTGTGTCCGTCGCAGCCAGGGAAGGAGTGTCTAGAGCTGCGTAAGCAAAAACAAGTGCGATTTCACTCCTAAATGGCAGAGAGTTGAGTAGTGAGACTACGTGGGCATGATCTATACACAAAAACATCTTCTTTAAGGTTACCCCCAGGTCTGTAATAACTCTTCTGGCTTTCCACAACTAGAACAAAAAACTAAAATCTAGTTTATATCACAAATACATATTGGTAAACTTTTTATTAAAGCACAAAAAATCTAGCAACCAGTATTGTTTACCTGTTCCAAACTCTGTTGACCAGATGGCCTCTTTCCAAAATACCTGTGCTATTATGTTTACATGTTTACTGAAAAGATTAGTAAAAGCAAAATCAGCTCTCTTGTTTTTCCCCCCAAAAAAATCCTTTACATAATTTTTCATTATTTCCAGTGTCTCACTTGGTTTTATTCTAAAAGCTTTTATCAATTCCTGAACTCGGAGAGGATGAATATATTACTTACTATGCGTGCATATAATGAAGGATTGAAGGTGCCCAATGATCTAAAAGTGTACAATAGGTTACAATTTCATTTAATTTCTCAAATCTCATATCTGTATTGGACAGATTTTGAGACCATAAAGGAGCACTCCAAGCACCGTAATGACAACAGTCTCTCTAATTGTTATGGTGCCAAAAAAGGTGCGAGCAGACAGAAAGATGAGCCTTGCCGCCGCATTAATTATGGACTGTAACGGCGCAGGTTGGGAGCACGTAAGACCACTGAGAAGCGAATTACAGTAGTCAAGGTGAGAAAGGACATTGGAATGGACCAGCACCTTAGTCGCATCTGGCATTAAGTAGGGTCGGATGCGCGCAATGTTTTTGAGATGGAAGCAGCAGGATTTTGCGTTCAACTGAACATGAGGCGTGAAGGAGAGGTCGGAGTCAAAGAGAACACCTAGGCAGCGAGCCTGCGTGGTGGGGCTGATGGTAGCACCATTGTTCAATGTATTTTTTTTTTTTTAATTCTTTATTTTTGTTGTGCAGGTAGGCATACGACATTTCAACGCCACAACAGCGTACATAATATCCATATAGCTTAAGCAGTGGCATGAGTACGTGCACATTTTTTAAATACAAACAGTATAACAAGCTTAACATTGATGAATATTGATGAACATTTACTGCTGTGTAGTGTAGCATGTGGGTGAGGTAAAGTTGCTTAGTTGTACACTAGTGCAGTGTAATAAGTACTGGGACATACAAGTCTGCACGGAAAATAAGGCTGACGGGCCAATCGAGGATATAGCAGACAGGTGAGTGTCTCGTTAAATGTATTAGGTAGGCAGAGAAATACGTGCTTATCGTTTTGAACGAGATTATCTATGCAATGAACAGTGTGTTATCAGGGTAGATATGTGTATAGGATTATAGCGTTAAGTTGTGAGTGATTGCCACTCTGTGAGCCAGTGTAGTGAGTATTAAAGGCGGTAGGCCTCTTGTTAGTGTTAGCTGTCGCCTAGTGGATATATGTGACCTCAGGCATTAGGTTGTTAGGTATAAGGCGATGGCACGTCTAAATAAGCTCAATGTATTTTTAAATACAGATGTATTCTGTTCCTTTCTTCTTGTTTTTTTTGTTTTTTTTGTTTTTTTAAAGATTTACTGATTGTGTAATTACTCTACCTCCATAGTCTAAGGTGGGGTTGTAATGCAGATTCAAGGAAGACATGACCAGGCAAGGCTCTGAGCATTGTTACATATTAATGGTCTTTGACTAATTACAAAACCCTTTTAATAGTGCCCTTAGGGAATACAGAAGTACTTTTTTGCTCGTAGTTGTTTTTGGAAAGAAGACAATTTTTCTGATTTGTATTTTTAATTTTTCCTTGGCACAAAATAAAACGACAAACCTGAACGCCCATTGTTGCTTAGGGATTACGATATAATATTTATAATCAAAGTAATAATAGTGGTCAGAGAAAATTTGAGCTCTAATAAAAAAAAAGGGATAAACAAATCAACAATCTAAGTACCGTATATACTCGAGTATAAGCCGACCCGAATATAAGCCGAGGCCCCTAATTTTTCCCCAAAAAACTGGGAAAATGTATTGACTCGAGTATAAGACTAGGGTGGGAAATGCAGCAGCTACTGGTAAATTTCTAAATAAAATTAGATCCTAAAAAAAATATATTAATTGAATATTTATTTACAGTGTGTGTATAATGAATGCAGTGTGTGCGTATGAGTGCAGCGTGTGTGCGTATGAGTGCAGCGTGTGTGTATGAGTGCAGTGTGTGTGTGTATGAGTGCAGCGTGTGTATGAGTGCAGCGTGTGTATGAGTGCAGCGTGTGTATGAGTGCAGTGTGTGTGTGTATGAATGCAGTGTGTGTGAGTGCAGTGTGTGTGTATGAGTGCAGTGTGTGTGTGTATGAGTGCAGTGTGTGTGTGTATGAGTGCAGTGTGTGTATGAGTGCAGTGTGTGTATGAATGCAGTGTGTGTATGAATGCAGTGTATGAATGCAGTGTGTGCAGGGCCGGTGCAAGGATATTTGCCCCCCCCCATATGTCCTGACCTCCCCTCCTCCTCCCTCAGTGGTCCTTACCTCCCCACCCCCGTGTTCCTTCACCCCCCTCCCCCAGTGGTCCTGACTCACCCCTCCCCTAGTGGTCCTTACCCTCCACTCCACTAGTGGTCCTTACTTCCCCCTCCCCTAGTGGTCCTTACTTCCCCCTCCCCTCCCCTAGTTGTCCTTATCCCCCCCTCCCTCCCATAGTGGTCCTTATCCCCCCCTCCCTCCCATAGTGGTCCTTATCCCCCTCCCTCCCATAGTGGTCCTTATCCCCCCCTCCCTCCCTCCCATAGTGGTCCTTATCCCCCCCTCCCTCCCATAGTGTTCCTTTTCTCCCCCCCTCCCTCCCATAGTGGTCCTTATCCCACCCCCCTCCCTCCCATAGTGGTCCTTATCCCCCTCCCTCCCATAGTGGTCCTTATCCCCCCCTCCCTCCCTCCCATAGTGGTCCTTATCCCGCCCTCCCTCCCATAGTGTTCCTTTTCTCCCCCCCTCCCTCCCATAGTGGTCCTTATCCCACCCCCCTCCCTCCGATAGTGGTCCTTATCCCCCCCTCCCTTCCATAGTGGTCCTTATCCCCCCCCTCCCTCCCATAGTGGTCCTTATCCCCCCCCCTCCCTCCCATAGAGGTCCTTATCCCCCCCCTCCCTCCCATAGCGGTCCTTATACCCCCCTCCCTCCCATAGTGGTCCTTATCCCACCCCCTCCCTCCCATAGTGGTCCTTATACCCCCCCCCCTCCCACAGTGGTCCTTATACCCCCTTTTTTTTATTATTATTTTTTTATTATTATTATTATTATTTTTTATTATTATTTCTTATTTTATTTATATTTTTATTTATTTTTGGTCCCCCCTCCCTGCTTGATACATGGCAGGGAGGGGGGCTCTCCTTCCCTGGTGGTCCAGTGGCAGTTCAGTGGGGGGGAGAGGGGGGCTGGCAGAGCTGTAACTTACCTGTTCTGCAGCTCCTGTCAGCTCTCTCCTCCTCTGCGCCGTCCGTGCAGCTCCTTCTATCAGCTCACACTGTAAGTCGATTTACACTGGGAGCTGACCGAGGTGCTGAACGGACGGCGCGGAGGAGGAGAGAGCTGACAGGAGCTGCAGAACAGGTAAGTTACAGCTCTGCCAGCCCCCCTCTCCCCCGGTCTGTATTATGGCAATGTAAATTGCCATAATACAGACCTTGACTCGAGTATAAGCCGAGTTGGGGTTTTTCAGCCCAAAAAATGGGCTGAAAAACTCGGCTTATACTCGAGTATATACGGTATATATTTTTATCTAACACTTTAATCCAACATTCATGTGCCTCCCATCTATCCTGATGTCTGCAAGACCTTCCTGATTTTTTTGCTCCAGTCCTGCCATCACAATTTTGTTCCCTGTTGTCCCAAGACGCTGACACAATGCGGATGCAATTAACCCAGCCAGCACGGAGCAAACGAAGGCCATGCAGAGAGCACTTCAGCAGACAAAAGTAATAAATGGCAATGTTTACATTTTTTAAACTGTAAATTGACACAGTTTATGCACCAAATCACTGCATTCTTTTTAGTGGAATCAGCCTGGTCTGCATATCACATCTCTACTTTGGGTGGTCCCAGGGTCGATCCTGGGCAGGTGCACAGGTGCTCTGTGGGTAGAGGTGCATTGCAGCGCTAGGCTCCCTACCTTGCTGTAGGCTCTGCCCACTTGCACTCAGGTCCATGCTCCTTCCAGACCACCTGTTAACAGGACCCCCCCCCCCCCTTTCTGGTCCAAGATATGCCTCAGGGAGGGGGTAATATACTAGCGTTTTTTCTTTAGCCCCACCCCTCAAACTGCAGCTCCTATGCCCTACTGCTGCCCCTTACTCACAACTATAGCCCTAAACCCCTACTACAGCCCCTTATGCTCTCCACTACAGCCCTAACCCCCCACTACAGCCCCTTTATCCCCCTTTTACAGCCCTGACCCCACCCCCTCTACAGCCCCTATCTCCCCACTACCAGTGCCAGTCCTGAGATTAGGTTGCCCCTGGCACTGATAAGCTATTTGGGCAGAAATATATTGCTGGTAAACTATTTTGAGACAAAGATGGCACTAGAAAGCTGTATTGGGACAGAGATACAACTGGGAAGTTGCACAAAGATGGCACTGATGAGCTTTTTGTTGACAAAGCTGGGGCTGGAGGAAGTGGGTGACATGTTACCTGGTGAAGTTGGAGGCCCTGAAGAGGTGGAGTAGTTTCCATAGAAAATAGGTGTGGTTAGAAGTATTATGTTTGTGAAGGGGAGGAGTTGGTAATATAGCCATGCCCACCCGGGGATGCTAAAAATATTCTTGCACCCGGGCCTCATTGACCCTTTGTTGTCCCTCCAATTATAAGGTAGGGATTGCCCATTTTAGGCCTTTCCAGTGATATAAGCGGCTTCAGATATCTCAGTATAATTCTGCCAAGTTCCTGATTTCATACTTCCTAATGTTGGTAGGTATGCGTCAGTCATTTATCCTTTTTCAAATGGCTAATTTGAGAACTGCTGGTTTTGGCACATTTGTGCGACATCAGGATTGATGAAGGTGCTAGATTACTAGCTTAATTTTAGGTAGATGTTAGCTTTGCTACTGACCAATGAAGAGTTAAAGGTGGCTGCCCCCTTGTAGCTAGAGTAAGCAAGGGGATGTATTGAAATAAAGTATTTACTTATGCTGGCATTATCAAAAAAATATACACAGAGCCTAGAACACGTGTTATCATTTATTTCCAAAAGTAATAAAAGTGTGCCAGTTTTCATTTAATGCCGAGTAATGGAGATTACTGCACAGTTTATTGAACAAGGAGCTGATGTACTAGCCAGCACGAGCGTCTGTTGTTAGGCTTGACCTTTTTAGCCTTTGAGAAAATTCCAGTATACATTTCCTTAGTATGTACTTTTATATCCTCCACATCTAATTACTGTAAATATCTAGGAGGAAAAAAGTAATTTTTCAGTTTGTATTTTTCCACTAATTTAATGACGTAAATGAAGGAAGAATTAATATGACTTTCCAACCCAGTTTAAAATCCTACTACATTAAAGCGCTCTTTCACACCATCAGTAAGGGGGCAGTTAGTGATCATTAGTTGGGGATGGCACAGGGCTATGGGTGAATCCCGCTCATTTTCTCTATTCACTGTACACATTAACAAATTGCTAATTTTCTAATGGCTCCGTTTGCAAGGATTGCTGTTATATAATGGTAAAGAAATACTTTTTCAAACACCATAACTACTACAGTCTGCTGTAGTGATTTTGGTGTCTGGATCGTTTTGTTGCCTTCTCAGGCTAATTATCCTGACTGTTTAAGACGTGTTTTACAACTTACTAGGCACATGCCGCCTCCTCCACTGTAGCCAAAGCTCCAGAAAGGGAGCATGCATTAGCTTGGATCAGGGGTGCCCAAAAGGTAGATCCCCAGATATTTTAAAACTACAACTTCCATGGTGCTTTGTCATTTTAAAAGCATTCTAAAGGTATGCAAAACTTTGTGGGAGTTGTAGTTCTACAGCATCTGGGATCTATCTTTTGGGCACCCTTGGCTTAGATTATCGAATGAGGTAAGAAGAATAAAAGTAAACTTTTACAACTTTTGGGAAAAACATTGGTTTATCTCTCGTCTCTCCTATGCAAGGAAACACTGCACCTTTACCCTGTGCCTCCCAGTAAATTGCAATATTAAGTTATAAAAAAATGTTTTATATGATACTACAAGGAGATTATCTCTCTTTTTAAATGATTTTTGTCAGAGAAAATAATTGAATATTTTGTTCTATAAACTGGAGCAGCCTGCACATAAGCAAACTGCATTCTCCTCCAAGGTTTGAATTTCAAACATGAGATGTCTTTTTATAATCCTTATTATGTATAATACATATTGCAGAGCCCAGAAAGGGAAGCATATGTGTGCTAAACTTGTTACTTCCCGTCTAGTGGGAATTACAGGCTTTCCTTCTCCAAAATAGACACTGGCTTGTGTACATGTGACAGAGCTGCCAGATGTACAGACATGCATCACTTTTTCCATAACTATACCCACTGAGGATTCTTCTGCTACAACTTTTCTCTCTTGGACACACAGTGTAAAACTGCTGTGTGATGACCTCATTGTTTACAGTAGTAACTCTATGCAACAAAGCATTTTTAACATGGGGAAAACCCCATAATGTATAGTACTGAATGAGAAATGGTACCTAGAGAAACACTCAAAGCACCAGAACCACTACAACGTGCTAGGAGTGCTCTCATATCCTCCCACTAACAGGAGTCAAACTGTTTTAGAAAGGTTTAACTTCTTTCCTGAGGTCCACCAGGCATCACTCTCCACATCCACTAGAAACATAGAATGTGACGGGAGATAAGAACCATTCGGCCCATCTAGTCTGCCCAATTTTCTAAATACTTTCATTAGTCCCTGGCCTTATCTTATAGTTAGGATAACCTTATGCCTATCCCATGCATGCTTCTGTTCAATAAGAACTGTAAGCTCTCTTCACTGCCCTAAGTACGCAAGTGCAGGGATAGCTCATTGGTTCAGAGTGATCAGCTGAAACTCTCAGCCAATGAGCTGTCCTTGCACTGCAGAGCTTAACTCAGGAGGGCAAATGAAAGCTCCTAAGCAAAGGCTTCTAACTCTCTCCTCTGGCTAAAGAAAGGCAGAGAACAATACCTGGTGAACCCCAGGTATAAAGTTAAACGCTTCAAAAATGCACCTAGGCAATAAATTATTCCATCTCCAAGATCAAACGCTGATAATGTATTTTGTTTGTTTGTTTTTTTAATTTAGAAATTCCTACTAAACAGAATCACATAAATAACGGGATAAATGTGGGATTTTTATTTTATTTTATTTATTTAAGTCAAAAGCAAGCTGTGGTGGTTTGTGGGGTTGACAGTGGTTATGGTGCCCACAAGTACTAGGAAGCAGCGATTGACGTATTTACCCGTGCGGGGTACCAGGCGGTCTGTCATGCGCACATTTACATTTTCTTTACATTTAGACGTTCTCCATAGTCGTTGCTGTTGCCCACATTTTTCCAGTCCCTTTAATCTTTTAAAGGGGCACTATAGACATCTAATTAAAGTGGTTATATTGTCTGGAGTCTCCTGGCTTGTCATTACATTCAGGGTTAAACCAATTTAAATATTTTATTGCTATGCTTTGGCTAGTGAGCAAGCATTTCCCTTATCTGCAATGGGCAGTTGTAATTGTCTGATCAGTGTCAGCGACTGCTTTCAGTCTATCACAGCACCCATTGGTTGCATAAATTGGCATGACTAGAAAGAAGTATGTAATCTCTGCCTTGGCCAAACCTCCAATATGGGGTGCACTCAGTGGCGTATACACCATCCACGGGGCCCCGGTGCATGGGCCCTCCCCTGACAGACACACACACATACACGCATACATACATACAGACAAATACATACATACATACAGACAAATACATACATGTGTTCAGGGGAGGGCTGGCAGCCTTAGGCCTGGGGGGCAAAACCAGTCAAGTGGCCCATTGCGCCACCAAATCAGTTCACCATCCATGCCCACCTTTTCCTGGTTTTATAACGGATATTGATGTTATGCTAATCAGTAGCTCTTTGCCATACCCGCTCCTTCATGGCTCTAACTTTCAATGTTGTCAGAGCACAGGCTGAGAATCTCTGAGCCTGTGCTCTGACTCACTAACTGAGCGCCGGAACCACGAGGGAGAGGATATGATCTGACTGCACCTACTGCTGGTGCGCACCAGTGGACCACCAGCGAATCGTTTAAATTAAATATGCTGGTGTACCCAACTTGTGAGCTGTGTTGACCGCCGGGTGCCTCTGTTGTCATGGCACCCTGCGTGACCGCACAGCTTGCCCACCCCAACGGCTGGCCCTGCTGACACACACTGACGTTGCTACTTAGACATCCCTCAATATTAATACAGACATCAGAGTAAACACCAATAAACTGTGGAAACAGAGCTGATCCCCCCAAATTTATAAAGGTTTGCTTAGAGGATTTATTCAAGATTAAATCATGCCTCCTCCTCTCTCTCCCCCATGCGCTGCTCTGTAGGCTGGGAGGAAGTGAAGAGTAATCACAGTCTCCCAGCACAACGCCACCTGTGGCTGCATGGGGAACAGCTGTTTAATGCAATGCTTGCAGGACGGCTAGCTGCCGCAGAACCTCTTTGTTTCCGTCTCTGCAAAGGGCTCCAGGCACTGCTCGTTGTGAGTGTGAGCCACTGTAAATTAGGGGCAGAGGGCACTTGCACTGCGGTCAAGACAGGTCTGGGCAGAAGGAGAGTGCAGTGCAATCAGTGCACTCCCCTCCTGTGGGTCACCAGTACACTGGTGCACCTGCCCAGGATCAGAGCCGGTGCAAGGATTTTTGCCGCCCTAGACAAAATATAAATTTGCCGCCCCCCCATGTGACATCACAATGCCCCACCAATATGATCTGCCATATGAACTAAAGCCAGTGCTGCACACAGTGTGTGTTTACATTAAAAAGCCTGCAGGGACCAGCTATAGACACCAGAACCACTTCATTAAGCTATAGTGTCCCTTTAATGTGAGGTAAATTATAGATTAGTGTCACTAATAATATACTAGATTGCCTACTTACAATTAGATGAGCATGATGATGGGCTGCAGTTTGGCTCCACTGGTCTGGTGTAGAACAGGATCTCTGGAGGCTGTTTGCAACTGTGGTCACAAAATTCAATGTTCTGGGAGAATTGGAAGCAGCTCCATTTTTTGGGGGCCTCTTACACAGCTCAAGGTCTGGGCCCCAGTGCCTGACGGTGAGTATGCCCATAAGGCCCACTCATAAGTCCACTTATATGTTCCACCCACCCATGAGTTCGCTCACAGGGAGTGGAGTGTGTAGGGGATGTGTTATGTGTTATTGTAGAGGATCTAATATGTGTGCTTATGGTATGTAGTGTATAGGGATACCAGTTTGTGCAGGTGATGCAGTGTGTATTTGTGTATAAGGGATGTATTATGTGTTTCTGGTTGTGTGTAAGGGATGCATTGTGTGAATCTGTGTTTGTATGCATAAGGGATGCAAGGTGTGTGTTTGTATGTGTGTGCATTGAGTGTAAGAGATGCATTGTGTTTCTGTGTGTATGTAAGAAAAACAGTGTGTGTGTTTGCATGTGTGTGTAAGGGTTTGCATTGTATGTTTCTGTGTATGTGTGCAAATTATGCATTGTCTTTGTGTGTAAGGGTTGCATTGTGTGTGTGTGTGTAATGGATGCATTGTGTGTTTCTCTGTGTGTAAGGGAAGCATGTTGTGTTTCTGTGTATGTATAGGGATGCATTGAGTGTTTCTGTGTATGTATAGGGATGCATTGTGTGTGTGTGTGTGCGTAGTGTGAAAGAGCTCCCTGTCTTGCCCCCTGTCCTATAGAGCTGTCCCTTCTGTCCCTTAGAGCTCTCCCCTGTCCCTTAGTGGTCTCATCTCCCCCACCCTCCCCTAGTGGTCTCTTCTCACACTCACCCACCCTCCCTGTGCTCTTCTCATCCCCCCCTCCACCCTCCCTGTGTTCTTCTCACTCCTCCCTCTGTGTGTTCTCCTCACCCCCCCTGTGTTCTTCTTACCCCCCTCCTCCCTGTGTTCTTCTTACTTCCCCCTTGTTCTTCTTACCCCCTTCTTCTTATTACTCTCCCCTTCTTCTTACTCCCCCTTCTCCTTCTTCTTACTCCCCCCTTCTTCTTCTTCTTACTCCCCCCTTCTTCTTCTTAACCCTTCTTCTTCTTATCCCTTCTTCTTCTTAACCCCTTCTTCTTCTTACCCCCTTCTTCTTCTTAACCCCTTCTTCTTCTTACCCCCTTCTTCTTCTCACTCCCCCCTCTTCTTCTTACTCCCCCTTCTTCTTCTCACTCCCCCCTCTTCTTCTTACCCCCCCTTCTTCTTCTTACCCCCTCTTCTTCTTACCCCCCTTCTTCTAATTACTTCCCACTCTTGTTCTTCTTACTCCCCACTCTTTTTCTTACTCCCCCCTTCTTCTTCTTACCCCCCTCTTTTTCTTATCTCCCCTCCTTCTTACTTCCCCCTTCTTCTTACTCCCCCTTCTCCTTCTTCTTACTCCCCCCTTCTTCTTCTTCTTACTCCCCCCTTCTTCTTCTTCTTACTCCCCCCTTCTTCTTCTTAACCCTCCTACTTCTTCTTACTCCCCCCTTCTTCTTCGTATCCCTTCTTCTTCTTATCCCTTCTTCTTCTTAACCCCTTCTTCTTCTTAACCCCTTCTTCTTCTTAACCCCTTCTTCTTCTTACCCCCTTCTTCTTCTTACTCCCCCCTCTTCTTCTTACTCCCCCTTCTTCTTACCCCCCTTCTTCTAATTACTTCCCACTCTTGTTCTTCTTACTCCCCACTCTTTTTCTTACTCCCCCCTTCTTCTTACCCCCCTTCTTCTAATTACTTCCCACTCTTGTTCTTCTTACTCCCCACTCTTTTTCTTACTCCCCCCTTCTTCTTCTTACCCCCTCTTCTTCTTACCCCCCTTCTTCTAATTACTTCCCACTCTTCTTCTTCTTACTCCCCCCTCTTTTTCTTACTCCCTCCTCTTCTTCTTCTTACTCCCCCTCTTTTTCTTACTCCCTCCTCTTCTTCTTCTTACTCCCCCTCTTTTTCTTACTCCCTCCTCTTCTTCTTCTTATTCCACCCTCTTTTTTTTACCCCCCTCTTTTTCTTATCTCCCCTCCTTCTTACTCCACCCTCCCCCTCTTCTTACTCCCCTCCCCTCTTCTTCCCCCCTTTTTCTTTTCTCCCCTTCTTCTTACACTCCCACCTCCCCTCTTTTTACTCCCCCCTCCTCTTACTCCGCCCCTCCCCTTACTCCCCCCTCTCCTCTTACTCACCCCCTCTTATTATCCCCCCTGACCTCTTCTTACTCCCCCCTTCTTCTTACTCTCCCCCCTCGCCTCTTCTTACTCCCCCCCTCTTCTTACTCCCCCCTCCCCTCTTACTCCCCCTCCCCTCTTCTTACTCTCCCCCCTCCCCTCCTCTTACTCTCCCCCCTCCCCTCCTCTTACTCTCCCCCCCTCTTACTCCCCCCCTCCCCTCCTCTTACTCCCCCTCCCCTCTTCTTACTCTCCTCCCTCTTCTTACTCTCCTCCCTCTTCTTACTCTCCCCCCTTCCCTCTTCTTATTCCCCCCTCCCCTGTTCTTACTCCCCCCTCTTCTTACTCCCCCCTCCCCTCTTCTTACTCCCCCCTCCCCTCTTCTTACTCTCCCCCCCTCCTCTTACTCGCCCCCCCTCTTACTCCCCCCTCCCCTCCTCTTACTCCCCACTCCCCTTCTCTTACTCCCCCCTCCCCTCTTCTTACTCTCCCCCCTCTTCTTACTCTCCCCCCTCCCCTCTTCTTACTCCCCCCCTCTTCTTACTCCCCCCTTCCCTCTTCTTATTCCCCCCTCCCCTCTTCTTACCCCCCCTCTTCTTACTCCCCCCTCCCCTCTTCTTACTCCCCCCTCCCCTCTTCTTACTCTCCCCCCCTCCCCTCCTCTTACTCTCCCCCCTCTTACTCTCCCCTCCCCTCCTCTTACTCCCCCCTCCCCTTCTCTTACTCTCCCCCCTCTTCTTACTCTCCCCCCTCCCCTCTTCTTACTCCCCCCTCTTCTTACTCCCCCCTCCCCTCTTCTTACTCCCCCCTCCCCTCTTCTTACTCCCCCCCTCCCCTCTTCTTACTCCCCCCTCTTCTTACTCTCCCCCCCTCCCCTCCCCTCTTCTTACTCTCCCCCCCTCCCCTCTTCTTACTCCCCCCTCTTCTTACTCTCCCCCCCCTCCCCTCTTCTTACTCCCCCCTCCCCTCTTCTTACTCTCCCCCCTCCCCTCTTCTTACTCCCCCCTCCCCTCTTCTTACTCCCCCTCCCCTCTTCTTACTCCCCCCCACTCCCCTCTTCTTACTTCCACCCCCCCTCCCCTCTTCTTACTTCCACCCCCCTCCCCTCTTCTTACTTCCACCCCCCCTCCCCTCTTCTTACTTCCCCCCCTCCCTCCCCTTTTCTTACTTCCCCCCTCCCTCCCTTCTTCTTACTTCCCCCCTCCCTCCCCTCTTCTTACTTCCCCCCTCCCCTCTTCTTCTTACCCCCTCCCCTGTAGCGTGGCCGAGCTGCTCTCCGGTCCCGGCCGGAGTGATGGGAAAGTGCACGCTCAGTGTGCACTTCCTGTCAGTCCGGCCGGTTACAGGAAACAGAAACTCCGCGCGGAACAGGAGTTTCTGTTTTCTGTAACCGGCCGGACTGAAAGGAAGGTGCACACTGAGCGTGCACTTTCCCATCACTCTGGCCGGGAACCGGAGAGCAGCTCGGCCACGCTACAGGGGAGGGGAGGGGAGAATCTGTTCTGCAGCCGCCTGAGCACTCTTTACAGAGCGCTCAGGCGGCTGCAGCATTTAAAGGGCCGGCCTGCCGCGGCCGGTCTTAATGGGATTTAGGGCGGCCTGGGGGGCAATTGCCTCCCTGCCCCCCGGCCCAGCCCGCCCCTGCATGTGTTGTACAGGGCTGCATTTTCTGAGCATACAATTTTGGCATGGTATGTGTTTAATGGACACCTACTAAGTAAAAAAAAAAATAATAAATATAAAATGAAAAGAAAATTCTGTAATTTAAGTGTCCTTGACAGGGACTGTGTTAAACAACAGAAAGAATCCTTCATATTCGTCCAAACTACTTTTTTGGCAGATTGTGAGTGAGAGAGACATATCTTTGCTCTAACTCTTGGCATAGGGAGCGCAGCCATGAAGATCCATAAGGATATGTCATATGATGTCACATGAGATGTTGAGCTAATTAACCTTTTTTTTTAGGTCCACAGCCTCTGACCAAATTACTTGCAGTAACCAAGAAATAGGTCTTTCTGTACCTATTATGCATCTGTTCCCAGTGTATTGTCTTCACACCACAAACTATCCAATACTTATAATACACAAGCAAACATATATGTAATATGTGAACATGAACAATTTTACTTATATTTGGACATGTGTCTGTTTTTAAAATAATAACAAATGCTTTTACAAATAATTATATTGGCTTGTATATAGCGCCAACATTTTCTGTAACACTTTACTATGAAACATTGGGAATATTCAACAACAAGTAATTGACAGGCAAAATAATGTTGACAAACAAAAGCTCATGTAAGCTTTTGAGGTGTGCTCCAATGAGTTTAGAATCTAGGAGGAAGGGGTTAAGGAACACAAGGGGAAGAAAAATCGTGTCCGCAGGTAGAGAGGTTAATAAATATGATGCATGTGTATAGCTAAGAGTGTAAAAATGGTGTGTGAAGGAAGTGTAAGATGGAGGGAGAAAAAAGTGAATTGGACGGTAGAAACACAATTGTGTAGAAGGGTGAGAGACAGTGTAGGAACTACTGCCTGTGCAGCCTATACAGCTGCAGCAGGGCCCACACGCTGGTGGGGCCCATTTGGTGGTCCTTGCACTTAAGTAAATCTGATGGGCATTGTTGAACAGGGACCCAGTTGTGTGTGCAGCCCCTTAACTGCAATAGTAGGCCATGCTGGAGATGAGTTTTCAGTTACTTTTTAAAGAATTGAGGCTAGGGGAAAGTCTAATGGTAATAAGACTTTTGTGAATAACATATTTTGCAGCACTTGGGAAATCCTGTGATTGACAATTGGCAATCTGGTAACATAAAGAAGACAAAAGAACGTCACTATCCTAGTAAAGGGAACGAAAAGGCGTTTATTTATTAATTAAAGAGGAGATGTAATTAGGAATATAATTGTTGAGAGCTTTGCAAGTTATTGTCAGTCATTTGAATTGGGTTCTGAAGGGACATGGGCAACCAATGTGAGAACTGGCAAAGAAGCGAGATATGAAATCGAAACGGCGTCAATAATATAGAAACATAGAAACATAGAATGTGACGGCAGATAAGAACCAGTGGGCCCATCTAGTCTGCCCAGTTCTCTAAATACTTTCATTAATCCCTGGCCTTATCTTATAGTTAGGATAGCCTTATGCCTATCCCACGCATATATGTTTGGTGGCAGCTCTAATACCAGATTCATGTGGGCATCCGGAAGGCCAATGTCTAAACATTTTTATTTTGCCCACTCCTCGTTTTTCTTGGCTTAAAGCCTCACATTAAAAATATTGAATTCACTTTTTACTTCTCATAAGTTTACTTTTTTTTTTTTTGCTAAATATTTCAAATTCCATTATGAGAAGCCATATTTTGAAACCGAATTAAGTGTTATATAATACAATGAATTATTATTATTATTATTATTATTATTATCACCTATTTGATGTGGCTGTAAAATCTTGGAGCCAGGCTCCGTTATCATGCATTTACATATCTGGATAATATATCCCTTTCTCATGTTGCCATGATTCCAGTTATTTCTAAACTTTACAGAACTAGTTGCACAAAAAGTGATGCTTGTTTGCATGAAAAATGTCTCCTGTGCATTCACCTTTAACCTTTTTGAAGTGCAATTTTGTAAGAACTAGAGGTGAGTATTTGAGGTCACAATCTTAATGTGTGAGTCAGCTTAAAGGGGTGTGAAAACATTTGAAGTTGGGTGTACTCCTTAAAATTCCCACTTTATCTCCATAATATGTACTTTGCAAGTTATAGCATGGGTTCATGAAAAAATGTTTGAATGTTTTTGGATGAACTTTTAGCATGATCACAATGAGTAGTCATCATTAAAGCCTACAGGAATTTTTGTAGATAAACCATTTGAAACGTTTTTCCAACAGATGTGACAATTTGCCAATCGTATTCAAAAATATTAAATTAAGGCCTCAGTAAGAGGATATTTTCATTTTAGGGAATACCCAATTCTCTTCTCCGTTCTTAAAAGAGACTCTCCAGTGCCAGGAAAACATAGTAGTTTTCCTGGCACTGCAGGACCCTGCAGTGCCCCTCTCCCTCCCACACCCCACACCCCTTCAGTGACTTACCTGAGTCCAATAACTACACTTGCAGGGTTAAGGGTAGTGGTCTGGGTGCCTGTAGTGTCCCATTATATTCTATTAATAGTAAATAACTCATTGGGGTCTTAGCTATGGCATAAGTGTTTATGGGATGCCTGGGGAAATGAATTACCAAGTAAGTTTTCATGTTCTATCTATTCCAACCTCTCCTATGTGTCTTTGCCTAAATCTGCATTTTTCGGTATATGTTCCTAAGGACAGTAAAGAAAAAAGGCATTTTAAATGCAGATAGAATATAATACTTTAATATAAAATGTATTAGTAAGATTGAGAAGGAAGTTATTCCCTTCCTTCTCCAACTAAATCTAGAGCTAGTCTTGAATTATTGAAAAATTATCTAGAGTTAAGCCAAACTCTTTCTTTCAAACAATTGAGTATATGCAAAAATCAACACCTGAGTTGAAATTTTGTGAGCCAACGTGAAGATTGATTATCCACAGCAATGATCTCACAGCTCGTCAAATGCAAGAAGGT
Organism: Pelobates fuscus; assembly: GCF_036172605.1. Taxonomy (NCBI): domain Eukaryota; kingdom Metazoa; phylum Chordata; class Amphibia; order Anura; family Pelobatidae; genus Pelobates; species Pelobates fuscus. The sequence continues at coordinate 145,866,841 of NC_086318.1, forward strand.
GGATTTTCTCCCATTCTGTTTTTCATTTTTCCATTACAATATCTTGTCACTAGAAGTTTATACATTTCTGCCAATTTGGCAGATTTCAGTGGATTTACAAACTCAAAATAGAATAATAATAATAATAATAATATATTGGTGTAGAAGAATGCTTTCTGTGAAAGTTTGATCTGTTTTGTCAGTTTTATTTAAATTGTTCTTTGGTGTTTATGAATAGATAGAAGTAGAGACAATTATTGCCAGATGATTACCAGATATGCCACGGGGATCAGGGGAGTATGACCTTATGCCACCCTTGTAATTTCTTTTATTATCAAAAAATAGCTTTGTTTTGATCTCCTAATTTGCAGAAGTGTACTAGAGTGAAAAAACAAAGTGTGACCAAATGTACTTGAGACTTAAAAAAACAAACAAACAAACCATTATCTGTCACGTTTTTTCATTATATATATATATATATATAAGATTTCCATTATATAGAATAATTGCAATAAAAGTCTGGCTCCACGTATAGGAGATTGCTTCCTGTGGATTTTAAATCAAGAGTGAGTGTTGTCATTCTTTGACACTGGCAAAAGTTTGTTGTTACGTATGTATGTGTGTATGTCTGACTGTCTGTATATACAGAGGTGTTTTTCATTAGGTTGTATACCCAGGAGTTTTTTTTCATCTATTTAATTTTTAAAAAAATGTATACAAAGTTAATATTTATGAAAAGAACATACCAAACACCATAAACACTACACACTGCAGTGGTTATTTGGCCAGGTCTGGCCTTGTATCCTCTCAGTGTAATTTGCCATACTGGTTGCAGAGGTTATGGTGCTTAGTGTGTTATTTCAAGTTATCAATCACATGTGTCTTTTCAGCTAACAAACCAAAACAGTGAGGTTTGTGGGAAATTATTTGTGTGTGTATGAGTGTTGTGAGTATAACTGTGGTAACTGTGTGATTTATATGTTTTGACTGTGTATGAGGTTGCTGTATGTATTTTGTATATGGCAGATTGTGGCAGTGAATGATGTGTGGGTAGCTGTTGGTGGTGTGTGGCTGTGTTTGGGCATCTGAGTGCACATTAGAATCCTTTGAAATAAATAAATATATGTGAGGACGTTCTGTGCGAGAAGAGAGTGCATTAAGTGATGCTCTTCCTATCCCCGCCTCTTCCCATCACACATAGCACCACGCGGGAGGGCAAAATTGAGGCCTGGTAGGGCGTGCAGGTAATGCTGCCAGGTTTCATTTAACGCGGGTGGTGGAGGGGGGAGGGGGGGGGAGAATGAGGATGGTTGCTGCGGCCCTGCATGTCATCAGGGGGCCACACAACTTATAGGTGGAATAGATTTTTAATTTTTCATTTACGTTTTGTTTTTCCATTTTGTAGATATCTCTGATCTCTCCAGCTGGAGCATTGCTGTGCAGCCGGGCCCCTGGCTGTCTTGGGCCCTTGGTCCAAGACAAGTGTGCAAGTGTGGTTAGTCCGCCCTGTAATTGTTTGAAGAGGACTTCCATGATAAAGCTCTGTATCCGTATTATAAGTGATTGACACAAGACTTGACCAAATGTTTCCAGTGCTGAGATTCAGAATGGAAAGTTTTAAGAGTCAAGTGTGGGCTGTATTTACAGTTGCTTACTTCCTATGCTCAGGTACCAGCTGTACGGATAAAGAGCTTTATGTTCGCATTGTCGGACTAATGTTCACACAAGTGTAAAGCACCTTACAATACAGAGTTCATGTTCACATTGTCGGACTAATGTTCACACAAGTGTAAAGCACCTTACAATACAGATTAAGAGCTATATCATGTCAGTCCTCTTCAAACATTTA